>NC_080381.1:40803732-42218258 GCF_014773155.1 Arachis stenosperma | reverse complement strand
CTGTAGCTGAAATTCACCAGGAAGAGCTGGAAGAAAAGTACACAGAACAAAGTCCAAGTGTGGGGACTCTATTAACTAACAATAAGGACACTTCTGAACTTTCACAAGCTCCAGACAACCCAGAGCCCGCCCATGACCAGAAGATTGAGTTGAAACCTCTCCTCCACATCTCAAATACGCTTAGCTTGAGAAGGCAGAAGTTTCCAGTTATTATTGCACAGGAACTCATCCTGAATAGGAAGAGCAGCTACTTAATGTGCTGAGGAAGCACAAGAAAGCAATTGGGTGGAGTTTGGCAGACATCGTAGGCATCACCCTCAACTATGTGAGCACAGAATATTTTAGAGGAAGGAGCAAGACCTGTCCGCCAACCCAGAGAAGACTAAATCCTACTATTTTGGAAGTTGTCAAAAAGGAAGTGACCAGACTATTGGAAGCAGGTATCATTTATCCCATTTCAGACAGTGAATGGGTTAGCCCAGTACAAGTGGTGCCCAAGAAGTCTGGTCACTACAGTGAAGAAAAGCATGGAGAACTCATATCGACTAGAGTACAGAATGCTTGGAGAGTCTGCATTGATTACAGCTTCTCAACCAAGTACTCGCAAGGATCACTATCCTCTTCCATTCATTGATCAAATGCTGGATCGCCTGCCAGGGTAAATCACATTATTGCTTTTTAGATGGTTACACAGGTTATTTCCAGATTCATATAGCTCCTGAGGATCAGGAAAAGACTACTTTTACATGTCCTTTTGGACTTATGCTTACAAGAGAATGCCCTTTGGCTTGTGCAATGCACCAGCTACTTTTCAGAGGTGCATGATGAGTCTCTTTTCTGATCTTATTGAGGACTATATGGAAGTTTTATGGATAATTTTAGTGTTTATGGTGATTCTTTTAGCCTGTGCTTAGATGGATTATCTAGAGTATTAGATAGGTGTGTCAATACAAACCTTGTATTAAATTTTGAAAAATGTCATTGGTTAAACAAGGGATTGTATTAGGACATGTTGTATCTAATACTGGTATTTCTGTAGACCCAGCAAGGTGAATGTTATTTCCAGTTACCTTACCCCTCTTTCTGTGAGGGAAGTCCGTTCGTTCCTTGGCCATGCAGGTTTTTACAAGAGATTTATTAAGGACTTCAGTAAGGTAGCACTTCCCTTATCCAGATTGCTGCAGAAGGATATTGAGTTCGAGTTCAGTGAGAATTGTAAGCAAGCGTTCGATAAGCTAAAGACCAACCTGACTCAAGCCCATTGTGAGAGGACCAAACTGGAGCCAGTGATGAGCGGATATTGTATGCTTTTTGGCATTGTTTTTAGTATATTTTTAGTATGATTTAGTTAGTTTTTAGTATATTTTATTAGTTTTAGTTAAAATTCACTTTTCTGGACTTTACTATGAGTTTGTGTGTTTTTCTGTGATTTCAGGTATTTTCTGGCTGAAATGAGGGATCTGAGCAAAAATCTGATCCAGAGACTCAAAAGGACTGCAATGCTGTTGGATTCTGACCTCCCTGCACTCGAAGTGGATTTTCTGGAGCTACAGAAGCCCAATTGGCGCGCTCTCAAACGGCGTTGGAAAGTAGACATCCTGGGCTTTCCAGCAATATATAATAGTCCATACTTTGCCCAAGATTTGATGGCCCAAACCGGCGTTCAAAGTCACCTCAAGAAATTCCAGCGTTAAACGCCGGAACTGGCACCTAATTGGGAGTTAACGCCCAAACTGGCACTAAAGCTGGCGTTTAACTCCAAGGAGAGTCTCTACACGAAATTGCTTCATTTCAGCCCAAGCACACCAAGTGGGCCGGAGTTTTTATGTCATTTACTCATTTCTGTATACCTTAGGCTACTAGTTTTCTATAAGTAGGACCTTTACTATTGTATAAAGGAGGCTTTTAATCAAGACTTTGGTAGCTATCTTTGTTTTATGCTATCTTAGACTATTGGGAGGCTGGCCATTCGGCCATGCCTAGACCCTGTTCTTTATGTATTTCAACGGTGGAGTTTCTACACACCATAGATTAAGGTGTGGAGCTCTGCTGTACCTCGAGTATTAATGCAATTACTATTGTTCTTCCATTCAATTCCGCTTGTTCTTTATCCAAGATATCACTTGTTCTTCAATGATGAAGGTGATGATTGACGCCCATCACCATTCTCACTCATGAACAAGGTGACTGACAACCATTCTTGTTCTACAAGCATCTGAGGCTTAGTGAATATCTCTTGGATTCCTGATTGCCACGATGCATGGTTGATCGCCTGACAACCGAGTGCTCGCCTGACAAACGAGCCAACCATTCTGTGAGATCAGAATCTTCGTGGTATAGGCAGACTTGATGGCAGCATTCAAGAGAATCCGGAAGGTCTAACCTTGTCTGTGGTATTCTGAGTAGGATTCATGACTGAATGGCTGTGACATGCTTCAAACCTGTAACCTACTGGGCGTTAGTGACAGACGCAAAAGAGTGATTCTATTCCGGTAGGGGAGGGAACCAAACCGTGATTGGCGTACTGTGACAGAGTGCGTGCATTAGCTTTCACTGCGCGGATGGGAGGTAGCTGCTGACAACAGTGAGACCCTACACGAGCTTGCCATGGAAAGTAAGAAGGATTGGATGAAGGCAGTAGGAAAGCAGAGAGACGGAAGGGAAGGCATCTTCATACGCTTGTCTGAAGCTCTTACACCAATGATATACATAAGTATCACTATCCTTTTATATTATTTTCGTTCATCATCACATACAATTGAGTTGCCTGACTAAGATTACAAGATGACCATAGCTTGCTTCAATGCTAACAATCTCCGTGGGATCGACCCTTACTCACGTAAGGTATTACTTGGACGACCCAGTGCACTTGCTGGTTAGTTGTGCGAAGTTGTGTAATGCCATGGAATTGAACCACCAAGTTTTTGGAGTTCATGACCAGGGATTATGAGAGTTGTGAAAAGTATTGTTCACAATTTCGCGCACCAAGTTTTTGGCGCCGTTGCCGGGGATTGTTCAAGTTTTGAGCAAGCTTTTGGTAACAATGCCGGGGATTGTTCAGTTTGGACAACTGACGGTTCATCTTGTTGCTTAGATTAGGTATTTATTTTTTCGAAATTCTTGAAGATGAATTCTAGAGTTTCATGATGATTTGTTGAAATCTGGCTGGCTGAGAAGCCATGTCTAATCTGATTGGACCGAGGTTTCAACTTATCACCACAAGAGCTTGTTGATTTTCATCAATTTTGCTTTTGGAGCAGTGATCTGCTAAGACTTGGCTGACCTTTGGTCATGTCTAGTGTTTTGGACCGAAGCTTTCTTGAAAGCTTGGCTGGCTGTGAAGCCATGTCTAATTCCTGGACCGGAGTCTTAGACTAGCATTGCACTGATTCCTAGAATTCTCATTAAGAATTTTGATACCTTTCCCACTTAATTTTCGAAAAATACAAAAAAAATTGTAAAACCATAAAATCCAAAATATTTCTTGTTTGAGTCTAGAGTCTCATCTTAAGTTTGGTGTCAAATGCATGTTTGTTATATTTTTCGAATCCATGCATATATTTCTTGTTTTGATCTTTGAATTCTTTGGCTTGAGTGTTTATGTGTCTCATATAGTGTCAGTAGTACACAAACTGCTAAGTTTGGTGCCTTGCATGCATTGTTATTTGATTCTTGTGCATTTTGATTATTAAAAAAATCCAAAATATTTTTAATTTGTGTCTTTTCAAGTCAATAATACAAAGATTGAAGATTCAGAACATACTGCAGAGGAATTATACAGAAAAAGCTGAGCATTCAAAAATGCCCAGTGAAGAAGGCAGACTGGCGTTTAAACGCCAGCCAGGGTACCTGGTTGGGCGTTTAACGCCCAAAGAGGTAGCATTTTGGGCGTTAAACGCCAGAATGTATACCATTCTGGGCGTTTAACGCCAGGATGGTGCTAGGGGGAAGATTTTGTTTTCAAATCATTTTTTTTCAAGTTTTCAAAGTTTTTCAAACCAAATCTTTTCAAATCATATCTTTTCAATCAAATGTTTTCAAAATCAATTTCTTTCCTTTTTCAAAGATACTAACAATTAATGATTTGATTGAACATTTTTTGCCTTTTCTATTAAGGAAGGTTTATGTTTGAATCATATCTTTTCTTGTTAGGCAAGTCATCAATTTTTTTTAAAAATCATATCTTTTCAAATTGTTTTTAAATCATATCTTTTAAAAATTGTTTTCAAATCATATCTTCTCAATCACATCTTTTTAAAACCATAACTTTTCAATCAAATCTTTTTAATCACATCTTTTTCAATTAGTTTTCAATCAAATCTTTTTAATTTCTAATTTCAAAATCTTTTTCAAAAATCACTTGATTTCTTTTTCACTTTGAATTTTCGAAAATTATCAATCAAATTTTCAAATGTTTTCAAAATCTTTTAATTGAATTTTCGAAAATCCTCTTCCCTCCTTCTCACATCCTTCTATTTATGGAGTACCACTCCTTCTAAATGCACAATTCGAACCTTATCTAATTAAAGTTCGAATTCTCCTCTCCTTCTTCTTTCTATTTCTCTTTTCCTCTGACACTTCAAGGAATCTCTATACTGTGACATAGAGGATTCCACATTTTCTTTTTCTCTTCTCTTCATATGAGCAGAAGCAGAGACAAAGGCATTCTTGTTGAAGCTGATCCTGAACCTGAAAGGACTTTGAAGAGAAAGCTAAAGAGAAGCCAAAGCACAACTCTCTTTAGAGGACCTGACCGAATTCTTCAAGGAAGAAGAACCCATGGCAGCCGAAAAACAACAATGCCAACAATGCAAGGAAGGTGCTGGGTGACTTCACTGCACCTACTCCTGATTTCTATGGGAGAAGCATCTCTATCCCTGCCATTGGAGCAAACAACTTTGAGCTTAAGCCTCAACTAGTTCCTCTAATGCAACAGAATTGCAAGTTCCATGGACTCCCAATGGAAGATCCTCATCAGTTCTTAGCTGAATTCTTGCAAATCTGTGACACATCAAGACTAATGGGGTTAACCCTGAGGTTACAGGCTGATGCTATTCCCTTTGCTGTAAGAGACAGAGCTAGAATATGGTTGGATTCTCAACCTAAAGAAAGCCTGGACTCTTGGGAAAAGCTAGTCAATGCCTTCTTGGCAAAGTTCTTTCCACCACAAAGATGGAGTAAGCTTAGAGTGGAAGTCCAAACCTTCAGACAAAAGGATGGAGAATCCCTCTATGAAGCTTGGGAAAGATACAAACAATTAATCAGAAGATGTCCTTCAGACATGCTTTCTGAATGGAGCATCATAGGTATTTTCTATGATGGTCTCTCTGAACTATCTAAGATGTCCTTGGATAGCTCTGCTGGAGGATCTCTTCATCTGAAGAAGACGCCTGCAAAGCTCAAGAATTGATTGAAATGGTTGCAAATAACCAATTCATGTACACTTCTGAAAGGAATCCTGTGAACAATGGGACTAATCAGAAGAAAGGAGTTCTTGAGATTGATATTCTGAATGCCATTGGCTCAGAATAAAATATTCAACAAGTCAATTGGATTTCTCAAAGTCTGTCTGAAATGCAAAATGCACCAAGCAGTACTAAGGATGCTTCATCTGAGGAAGAAGCTTATGATCCTGAGAACCCTTCCATGGAAGAGGTGAATTACCTAGGAGAACCCTATGGAAACACCTATAATTCTTCATGGAGAAATCACCCAAATCTCTCATGGAAGAATCAAGAGAGACCTCAACAAGGTTTCAACACAATAATGGTGGAAGAAACAGGTTTAGCAATGGCAAGCCTTTTCCATCATCTTCTCAGCAACAGACAGAGAGTTCTAAGCAGAATACTGACTTAGCAACAATGGTCTCTGATTTAATAAAGACCACTCAAAGTTTCATGAATGAAACAAGGTCCTCCATCAGAAATTTGGAAGGACAAGTGGGTCAGCTGAGCAAGAAAGTTACTGAACTCCCTCCTAGTACTCTCCCAAGTAATACAGAAGAAATCCAAAGGAGAGTGCAAAGCCATAAACATGGCCGAATATGGAGAGGAAGGAAAGGAGGAGGACGCCACTGAGGAAGACCTCAGTGGGCGTGCACCAACCTCCTCTGAGTTCCCAATGAGGAACCATGGGAATCTGAGGCTCAAATTGAGACCATAGAGATTCCATTGGACTTACTTCTGCCATTCATGAGCTCTGATGAGTATTCTTCCTCTGAAGAGGATGAGTATGTCACTGAAGAGCAAGTTGCTAAATACCTTGGAGCAATCTTGAAGCTAAATGACAAGTTACTTGGAAATGAGACTTGGGAGGATGAACCCCCTTTGCTCACCAAAGAACTGGATGACTTGTCTAGGCAGAAACTACCTCAAAAGAGGCAGGATCCTGGGAAGTTTATATACCTTGTACCATAGGCACCATGACCTTCAAGAAGGCCTTGTGTGACTTAGGGTCAAGTGTAAACCTCATGCCCCTCTCTGTAATGGAGAAATTAGGGATCCTTGAGGTGCAAGCTGCAAGAATCTCATTAGAGATGGCAGACAATTCAAGAAAACAAGCTCATGGACTTGTAGAGAATGTTTTGGTAAAGATTGAAGACCATTACATCCCTACTGATTTCATAGTCCTAGAGACTGGGAAGTGCATGGATGAATCCATCATCCTTGGCAGACCCTTCCTAGCCACAGCAAAGGCTGTGATTGATGTTGATAGAGGAGAGTTGATCATTCAAGTGAATGAAGAATCCTTGGTGTTTAAGGCCCAAGGACATCCCTCTATCATGGAGAGGAAGCATGAAGAGTTTCTCTCAAAACAGAGCCAAGCAGAGCCCCCACAGTCAAACTCTAAGTTTGGTGTTGGGAGGCCACAACCAAACTCTAAGTTTGGTGTTGAACTCCCAAACTGGCACTAAAGCTATCTACTTGGTACTAAAGCTGGCGTTTAACTCCAAGGAGAGTCTCTACACGAAATTGCTTCATTGCTCAGCCTAAGCACACACCAAGTGGGCCCGGAAGTGGATTTTTATGTCATTTACTCATTTCTGTATACCTTAGGCTACTAGTTTTCTATAAGTAGGACCTTTTACTATTGTATAAAGGAGGCTTTTAATCAAGACTTTTGGTAGCTATCTTTGTTTATGCTATCTTAGACTATTGGGAGGCTGGCCATTCGGCCATGCCTAGACCCTGTTCTTATGTATTTTCAACGGTGGAGTTTCTACACACCATAGATTAAGGTGTGGAGCTCTGCTGTACCTCGAGTATTAATGCAATTACTATTGTTCTTCCATTCAATTCCGCTTGTTCTTTATCCAAGATATCACTTGTTCTTCAACATGATGAAGGTGATGATTGACGCCCATCACCATTCTCACTCATGAACAAGGTGACTGACAACCATTCTTGTTCTACAAGCATCTGAGGCTTAGTGAATATCTCTTGGATTCCTGATTGCACGATGCATGGTTGATCGCCTGACAACCGAGTGCTCGCCTGACAAACGAGCCAACCATTCCGTGAGATCAGAATCTTCGTGGTATAGGCAGGACTTGATGGCAGCATTCAAGAGAATCCGGAAGGTCTAACCTTGTCTGTGGTATTCTGAATAGGATTCAATGACTGAATGGTTGTGACATGCTTCAAACCTGTAACCTACTGGCGTTAGTGACAGACGCAAAAGAGTGATTCTATTCCGGTAGGGGAGGGAACCAAACCGGTGATTGGCAGTACTGTGACAGAGTGCGTGCATTAGCTTTCACTGCGCGGATGGGAGGTAGCTGCTGACAACAGTGAGACCCTACACGAGCTTGCCATGGAAAGGAGTAAGAAGGATTGGATGAAGGCAGTAGGAAAGCAGAGAGATGGAAGGGAAGGCATCTTCATACGCTTGTCTGAAGCTCTTACACTAATGATATACATAAGTATCACTATCCTTATCTTTATATTATTTTCGTTCATCATCACATACAATTGAGTTTGCCTGACTAAGATTTACAAGATGACCATAGCTTGCTTCAATGCTAACAATCTCCGTGGGATCGACCCTTACTCACGTAAGGTATTACTTGGACGACCCAGTGCACTTGCTGGTTAGTTGTGCGAAGTTGTGTAATGCCATGGAATTGAACCACCAAGTTTTTGGAGTTCATGACCAGGGATTATGAGAGTTGTGAAAAGTATTGTTCACAATTTCGCGCACCAGCCAGCCATTTGAAATCATGTGCGATGCTTCCAACCATGCAGTAGGAGCTGCACTGGCTCAGCGTGAAGGTAAGGATCCTTTTGTTATTGCTTATGCGTCTAAAACTTTAGACGCTGCCCAGTCCAATTATACTACTACTGAGAAAGAGCTTCTTGCTATTGTTTTTGCTCTGGATAAATTCCGAGCTTATCTACTTGGTACTAGAGTAGTAGTGTATTCGGACCATGTAGCTTTGAAGTATCTATTAGCTAAAAAGGAGTCCAAACCAAGGCTCATACATTGGATATTGCTTTTACAAGAATTTTATTTAGAAATAAAGGATAGGAGTGGTAATCAGAATCTAGTGGCAGACCACTTGAGTCGCCTTGAGCACATTAAGGATGATTCTACTCCTATAGATGATAATTTTCCATTTGATAACCTGCAAGCAGTATCTGAGGTAGCACTTTGGTATGCACCTATAGCTAATTATCTAGTTAGCCGCACATTTCCTCCACATTTTTCTAAGCATCAAAGGGACAGGCTGAAAAGCGAGTCTAAATATTATATATGGGATGACCCATATTTATGGAGATGTGGTGCTGATCAGGTAATTAGACGTTGTGTACCTCAATCAGAATTCCAGTCTATTTTGGAGGCCTGTCACTCATCTGAGAGTGGAGGACATTTTGGCCCTCAAAGAATAGCTAGAAAATCTTAGAGTGGATTCTGGTGGCTTACTCTTTTTAGAGACGCTGCTGAGTTTTGTAGATCATGTCTTCCATGCCAAAAATTTGGTAATATATCCAGGAGGGATGAGATGCCTCAACAATTTATGCTTTTCTGTGAAATTTTTGATGTTTGGGGCATTGACTTCATGGGTCCGTTCCCAAATTCTAATGGTCAATTTTACATATTGTTAGCTGTGGATTATGTTTCCAAGTGGGTGGTAGCAGTTCCCACCCGCACTGATGATGCTAACACTGTTGTTTCCTTTGTGAGAAACCATATTATTTGCCGCTTTGGATCACCACGAGCAATCGTGAGCGATCAAGGCACCCATTTCTGTAACAGGAGACTAACAGGATTGATGAAGAAGCATAGGATAATTCATAAGGTTGCTACAACATACCATCCTCAGACTAATGGGCAAGCCGAGGTGTCAAACAGAGAGATAAAGCGTATCTTGCAGAAGATAGTCAAACTTCATAGGAAAGACTGGAGCACCAGGCTGCAAGATGCACTATAGGCATACAGGATAGCATACAAAAAACCCATTGGAATGAGCCCTTTCCGCTTAGTTTATGGAAAAGCTTGTCATCTCCCAGTTGAAGTAGAGCACAGAGCCTTTTGGGCAGTCAAGGAGTGCAACATGGGAATTGAGCAAGCTGGAGCTGAAAGGAAGTTACAACTGCAAGAACTGGAGATCCTTCGCCTAGAAGCTTATGAGAACTCAAGAATATACAAGGAAAAGATGAAGGTTGTACATGATCAGCACATTAGGAGGAAAGAGTTCCAACCTGGGGATTAGTCCTCCTCTACAAATCTTGACTAAGACTCATGCCAGGCAAGTTGAGATCGAGATGGGAAGTCCATACAGAGTAGAGAAGGCCGAACCATACGGAGTTTATCACCTAAGCCACCCTTCACACTCTGAACTTATCAAAGTTAATGGACAACGTCTGAAGCTGTACCATGGAGAGAAGCTGCAGAAAAATAAGGAGCTTGAGATCTTCCTCTTGGAAGATCCCCACAGGCCAGAAGATTGAGCTACTGGAGCGTCCAACTTACGGATGTTAAAGCAAAGTGCTAGGTGGGAGACAACCCACCATGGTATGATCGTTCTTTTCTTTCTCTTTAGTTTTTCCTAGTCAATAACTCTTCTCTTTATTAGCACCTTTATGCATCTGCATTCGCATTTTATATAAAAAAGAGCTGCGCAACGCGACTGCATCAGCGACGCGTCCGCGTCGCAAGAAGAGGTGAGAAAATAAAAAAGCGTACAGAGAGTCACGCCGGAGCGTGGCTGGAGGCGTGCCAATGGCACAAATCATCCCACGCGACCGCGTCACTGATACGTCCGCGTCACATGGGATTCCCGGCCTTCCACGCAATCGCATGCCCCACGTGGCCGCGTGCCCTGGATTTCGACGTAAAAGGGTGCACAACCAATTATTGTGCTGGAGTGGTGCTGGATTGGTGCTGAACGCACAATTCTACCCACACGGCCGCGTAACCCACGCGACCGCGTCACATTCCTCTAAAAGCCCACTCACGCGATCGCATGCCCCATGCGATCGCGTCACCCTAATTTTGGCAAATTTATCAATTTGAACAGAGAGTTGTGCAGCCGCGAGGCTGTACTCACGCCAGAAGCACAATATGGGTCACGCGACCACGTGACTGACACGACCGCGTCACCTACCTTACAGCGCAATCATGCGAACGCGTGCTCCACGCGGCCGCGTCGCTTGCGCCGCACAGTGGTGCGCGAAATTGTGATCACTACAACTTCACACAACTAACCAGCAAGTGCACTGGGTCGTCCAAGTAATACCTTACGCGAGTAAGGGTCGATCCCACGGAGATTGTTGGTATGAAGCAAGCTATGGTCACCTTGTAAATCTCAGTCAGGCAGACTCAATTAGACATGGTGATGAACGCATAAACATAAAGGTAAAGATAGAGATACTTATGTAATTCATTGGTAGGAACTTCAGATAAGCGCATGAAGATGCCTTCCCTTCCGTCTCTCTGCTTTCCTACTGTCTTCATCCAATCCTTCTTACTCCTTTCCATGGCAAGCTTATGCAAGGGTTTCACCGTTGTCAGTGGCTACCTCCCATCCTCTCATTGGAAATGTTCAACGCACCCTGTCACGGCACGGCTATCCATCTGTCGGTTCTCAATCAGGCCGGAATAGAATCCAGTGATTCTTTTGCGTCTGTCACTAACGCCCCGCCCTCAGGAGTTTGAAGCACGTCACAGTCATTCAATCATTGAATCCACTCAGAATACCACAGACAAGGTTAGACCTTCCGGATTTCTCTTGAATGCCGCCATCAGTTCTCGCCTATACCACGAAGATTCCGGTTAAAGAATCCAAGAGATATTCACTGAGCCTCGTATGCTTGTAGAACAAGAGTGGTTGTCAGTCACTTTGTTCATGAGTGAGAATGATGATGGTGTCAATCATCACCTTCATCAAGTTGAAGAACAAGTGATATTGGACAAAGAACAAGCGGGATTGAATAGAAGAACAATAGTAATTGCATTAATACTCGAGGTACAGCAGAGCTCCACACCTTAATCTATGGTGTGTAGAAACTCCACCGTTGAAAATACATAAGAACAAAAGTGATCATTGGTTTCGGCCCCAGAGGGAACCAGAAGAACCAAGATGAAAATACAATAGTAAAAGGTCCTATATATAGAAAACTAGTAGCCTAGGGTGTACAGAGATGAGTAAATGACATAAAAATCCACCGGGCCCACTTGGTGTGTGCTTGGGCTGAGCAATGAAGCATTTCGTGTAGAGACTCTTCTTGGAGTTAAACGCCAGCTTTTATGCCAGTTTGGGCGTTTAACTCCCATTTTGGTGCCAGTTCCGGCGTTTAACGCTGGAATTTCTGTAGGTGACTTTGAACGCCGATTTGGGCCATCAAATCTTGGGCAAAGTATGGACTATCATATATTGCTGGAAAGCCCAGGATGTCTACCTTCTAACGCCGTTGAGAGCGCGCCAATTGGGCTTCTGTAGCTCCAGAAAATCCACTTCGAGTGCAGGGAGGTCAGAATCCAACAGCATCTGCAGTCCTTTTCAGTCTCTGGATCAGATTTTTGCTCAGGTCCCTCAATTTCAGCCAGAAAATACCTGAAATCACAGAAAAACACACAAACTCATAGTAAAGTCCAGAAAAGTGATTTTTAACTAAAAACTAAAAAATATACTAAAACTAACTAGATCATACCAAAAACATACTAAAAACAATGCCAAAAAGCGTACAAATTATCCGCTCATCACAACACCAAACTTAAATTGTTGCTTGTCCCCAAGCAACTGAAAATCAAATAAGATAAAAAGAAGAGAATATACTATAGACTCCAAATTATCAATGAAACATAGCTCCAAATTAGATGAGCGGGACTAGTAGCTTTTTGCCTCCGAACAGTTTTGGCATCTCACTTTATCCTTTGAAATTCAGAATGATTGGCTTCTTTAGGAACTCAGAATCCAGATAGTGTTATTGATTCTCCTAGTTAAGTATGATGATTCTTGAACACAGCTACTTATTGAGTCTTGGCCGTGGCCCAAAGCACTCTGTCTTCCAGTATTACCACCGGATACATACATGCCACAGACACATAATTGGGTGAACCTTTTCAGATTGTGACTCAGCTTTGCTAAAGTCCCCAATTAGGTGTCCAGGGTTCTTAAGCACACTCTTTTTGCCTTGGATCACAACTTATTTCTTTCTTTTTCTTTTCTTTTTCTTTCTCCCCTTTTTTTTTTCGTTTTTCTCCTTCTTTTTTTTTTTTGTATTCACTGCTTTTTCTTGCTTCAAGAATCATTTTTATGATTTTTCAGATCCTCAGTAACATGTCTCCTTTTTCATCATTCTTTCAAGAGCCAACAATTTTAACATTCATGAACAACAAATTCAAAAGACATATGCACTGTTTAAGCATACATTCAGAAAACAAAAAGTATTGTCACCACATCAATCTAATTAAGCTAGTTTTAAAGATGAATTCGAAATCCTGTACTTCTTGTTCTTTTGTGATAAAACAGTTTTCATTTAAGAGAGGTGATGGATTCATAGGACATTCATAACTTTAAGGCATAGACACTAAGACACTAATGATCACAAGACACAAACATAGATAAACATAAACATAAAAATTCAAAAAACAAGAAAATAAAGAACAAGGAGATTAAAGAACGGGTCCACCTCAGTGATGGCGGCTTGTTCTTCCTCTTGAAGGTCTTATGGAGTGCTTGATCTCCTCAATGTCTCTTCCTTGTCTTTGTTGCTCATCTCTCATGATTCTTTGATCTTCTCTAATTTCATGGAGGAGGAGGATGGCATGTTCTTGGTGCTCCACCCTTAGTTGTCCCATGTTGGAACTCAACTCTCCTAGGGAGGTGTTTAGTTGCTCCCAATAGTCTTGTGGAGGAAAGTGCATCCCTTGAGGTATCTCAGGGATCTCATGATGAGAGGGGTCTCTTGTTTGCTCCATCTTTTTCTTAGTGATGGGCTTGAGGTCATGCCTTCTCAGTTGAACCGGCTTTGGATGCCATAAATGGTTATGGAAAAACAAAAAGCAATGCTTTTACCACACCAAACTTAAAAGGTTTGCTCGTCCTCGAGCAAAAGAAGAAAGAAGAGAGTAGAAGTAGAAGGAATGAGGAAGAAGGGAATGGCTTTGTGTTCGGCCAAAGAGAGGGGGAGAAGTGGATTTTAAGTTGTGTGAAGATGAAGGGGTGAAGAAGGGTTTATACAGGGGTGTTGAGGTGATTGGTGAATGGGTGAAGAAGAAAGAGGGTGGTGGGGTTGGTGGGGATCCTGTGGGGTCCACAGATCCTAAGGTGTCAAGGAAAAGTCATCCCTGCACCATATGGCAATCAAAATCACGTTTTGTGCCAAATCTGGCGTTAAACGCCGGGCTAGTGCCCATTCCTGGCGTTTAACGCCAGGTTCTTGCCCTTTTCTGGCGTTTAACGCCAGTCTGGTGCCCCTTTCTGGCGTTAAACGCCCAGAATGGTGCCAGACTGGGCGTTAAACGCCCAACTGCTAGCCTCACTGGCGTTTAAACGCCAGTGAATTCTTCCTCCAGGGTGTGCTGTTTTTCTTCCTGTTTTTCATTTTGTTTTTGCTTTTTCAATGGATTTTGTGACTTCTTATGATCATCAACCTACAAAAAACATAACATAAAATAACAAAGAGAAATATATAAAATATAATCATTGGGTTGATGAGCGGATATTTTGTACGCTTTTTGGGGGTAATTTCATGTAGATTTTAGCATGTTTCAGTTAGTTTTTAGTAAAATAATATTAGTTTTTAGGCAAAATCATATTTCTGGACTTTACTATGAGTGTGTATTCTTCTGTGATTTCAGGTATTTTCTGGCTGAAATTGAGGGAGTTGAGCAAAAATCTGACTTAGGCTGAAAAAGGACTGCTGATGCTGTTGGATCCTGACCTCCCTGCACTCGAAATGGATTTTCTGGAGCTACAGGAGTCCAATTGGCGCGCTCTCAACCGCGTTGGAAAGTAGACATCCAGGGCTTTCCAGCAATATATAATAGTCCATACTTTGCGCAAGGATAGACGACGTAACTGGCGTTGAACGCCAAGTACATGCTGCTGTCTGGAGTTAAACGCCAGAAAAACGTCATGATCCGGAGTTGAACGCCCAAAACACGTCAAAACCTGGAGTTTGACGCCAAGAAAGGCCTCCACGTGGAAAGCATTAGTCTCAGCCCCAGCACACACCAAGTGGGCCCCAGAAGTGGATTTCTGCACCAATTATCTCAGTTTATTCAATTTCTGTAAACCTAGGTTACTAGTTTACTATTTAAACAACTTTTACAGACTTATCTGGGACCTCATGCTATTTTCAGATCTGAATTACATACTTTGTGACGGCATGAGTCTCTAAACTCCATTGTTGGGGGTGAGGAGCTCTGCAGCGTCTCGATGATTTAATACAATTCCTTTGTTTCCATTCAAACACGCTTGTTCTTATCTAAGATGTTTATTCGCGCCTAACTGTGGAGAAGGTGATGATCCGTGACACTCATCACCTTCCTCAACCCATGAACGTGTGCCGGACAACCACCTCCGTTCTACATCAGATTGAATGAATATCTCTTAGATTCCCCAACAGAATCTTCGTGGTATAAGCCGGATTGATGGCGGCATTCATGAGAATCCGGAAGTCTAAACCTTGTCTGTGGTATTCCGAGTAGGATTCCGGGATTGAATGACTGTGACGTGCTTCAAACTTTAACCTGCTGGGCGTTAGTGACAGACCAAAAGAGGGATTCTATTCCAGTAGGAGCGGGAACCAACCGGTGATTGGCCGTACTGTGACAGAGTGCGTGCATAGCTTTCACTGCGAGGATGGGAAGTAGCCACTTGACAACGGTGACACCCTACATAGAGCTTGCCATGGAACCTGCGTGTGAGAAGAGGATTCCAAGGAAGAGTTGAAGTCAAAGGACAAAGCATCTCCAAACTCCAACATATTCCCCAGTACTGCAATTCAAAGTAACATTGTTCCCTCTTTATTTTTATAATGAAATCTAGTAATTTCACTTTTAATCCAATAATCCTTGTTAACATCCTAACTAGATTAATAAAATAAATATTGATTGTTTCAAACCAATAATCTCTGTGGATTCGACCCTTACTCACGTAAGGTATTACTTGGACGACCCAGTACACTTGCTGGTTAGTTGAACGGAGTTGTGAATTCAACCAGTGCCATAATAAGGATTTTGAATGAACAAGAGACACAATAGTTTTTGTGTACATACTAAAGCTCAAAAGATAGAAATCACAATTTCGTCCACCAAGTTTTTGGCGCCGTTGCCGGGGATTATTGAGTTTGGACAATTGAAGGCTTATTTTATTTCTTAGATTAGGAATAATTTATTTTTATTTTTATTTTTTATTGTTATAGAGTCATTAAATCTTGATAGGATAGTTTATTTTCAAAAAAATTCCTTTTCAAAAATATTATTTTTCTTAATTAATTGTTAAATTTTCGTGAGTTTAGTGTCTTGTTCTAAGTTTGGTGTCAATTGCATATCTCATATTTTCTTTTAAAATTTTCGACTTGTGTTCTTTGTTCTTCATTGATCTTCAAGTTGTTCTTGCTTATTTTTCTTGTTTGATCTTGAGTTTTTCTTGTTCTGTCTTTTCTTGTTTTTCTTGTGCTTTTTCAAACATTAGTTTTCAAAAATTTAGTTTATCCATAAAAATAATACATCTTTAAAATACATTACATTTTTAATTCAGTTGGTTATAGTGTTGGCTTATGTTCTTGGCAATTGGGCACCAGTTCTTTTGAAAATCTTTTTCAAAAATAATTTTTCTTGGTTTAATCTGTGCCAAACTTTAAGTTTGGTGTTTTATTGTTAATCTTTTTATAATTTTCGAAAATTTACTTTGATTTTCTAAAAATTTTAAGTTTGGTGTTCTTTCTTTTGTTCTTGGTGTTCTTGTGAATCTTCAAAGTGTTCTTGAGTTTTTCTTGTGTCTTGATCTTAAAATTTTTAAGTTTGGTGTTCCTTGGTGTTTTCCCTCCAAAAATTTTCGAAAAAAAAATAGGAGCATTAGATCTAAAAATTTTAAGTCTTGTGTCTTTTGTGTGTTTTTCCTCTTTCATCATAAAATTCAAAATTCAAAAATTTTATTTTCTAACTATTTTTAAAACTACTTTTTTCGAAAATTTTACATTAAAAATTCAATTTTCAATTTCAAAAATATTTCCACTTTCTTTTATTTATTTCGTTTTTATTTTACTTAAATATATATATATATATATATATATATTTTCACAAATATTTTCAAAAAAATATATTTTTACATATTCCACTTTTATTTATTCCATTTTTTTTTTAAAATTAACTATAAATTCTCAACTTGTATTCAATATGGAAGCAAGTGGGAATGAACAGTCCAAGAGGACTCTGGGGTCATATGCTGACCCCACTACTGCTTCATATGGAAGTAGTATTTGTATACCTTCCATTGGAGTTAGTAGCTTTGAGCTGAATCCTCAGCTCATTATCATGGTGCAGCAAAACTGCCAGTATTCCGGTCTTCCACATGAAGAACCTACAGAGTTTCTGGCACAATTTCTGCAAATTGCTGATACAGTACATGATAAGAAAGTAGATCAGGATGTCTACAGACTGTTACTGTTTCCATTTGCTGTAAAAGATCAAGCTAAGAGGTGGTTAAATAACCAGCCTAAGAACAGCATAAAAACATGGAAACAGCTGTCAGAAAAATTCCTGAATCACTATTTCCCTCCCAAACGGATGACACAGCTAAGGCTAAGCATCCAAGGCTTCAAACAAGGAGATAATGAATCTCTTTATGATGCCTGGGAGAGATACAGAGAGTTGCTAAGAAAATGCCCCTCTGAAATGTTTTCGGAATGGGTACAATTAGACATCTTCTACTATGGGCTTACAGAAAAAGCTCAGATTTCTCTAGACCACTCAGCTGGTGGATCTATACATATGAGAAAAACAATTGAAGAGGCTCAAGAGCTTATTGATACAGTGCCAGAAATCAACATCTGTACTTAAGCAATGAATCTGTCATGAAAGAAGAAGCTAAAACAGTAACTGCAGAACTCAGTCCAGTGGATCAGGCTAATGAATTCAATCAGCAATTGGACTTTCTAACTCAACAGCTAGCCGAATTCAAGAAAATATTACAGGAAACAAGAATGGCTAACAGAACATGGAAGTACAATTAAAGCAGACAGAAAAACAACTGTCAAGACAAATAACAAAGAATGTCAAGCAGTTCAATTAAGAAGTGGGAAAATATTAAATACCTCACTTCAAAGAAGCAGGAAACCAAGAAATGAACAAGTGATACCCAAAATCCTCCTGAAGACAGTCCGAGCCCAGAAAGGGACAAAGCTGGCGTTCAAACGCCAATAACAAGCAAGGAGGTGGCGTTTAACGCCACCCCAGCTTCCACCTCTGGTATTCAAACGCCAGTGGGTGATCAGTCACATACAAGTGCTGATAACAATCCTTCTAAAAAGGCTTCCCAACCCACTTCTGTAGGTAATAAACCTGCAGCAACTAAGGTTGAGGAATACAAAGCCAAAATGCCTTATCCTCAAAAACTCCGTCAAGCGGAACAGGATAAGCAATTTGCCCGCTTTGCAGACTATCTCAGGACTCTTGAAATAAAGATTCCGTTTGCAGAAGCACTTGAGCAAATACCCTCTTATGCTAAGTTCATGAAAGAAATCTTAAGTCATAAGAAGGATTGGAGGGAAACTGAAAAGGTCTACCTCACTGAAGAATGCAGTGCAGTCATTCTGAAAAGCTTACCTGAGAAGCTTAAAGATCCTGGGAGCTTTATGATACCATGCACATTAGGAGGTAATTGCAACAAGCAAGCTTTATGTGACCTTGGGGCAAGTATCAACCTAATACCTGCATCTACTATCAGAAAGCTTGGTTTAACTGAAGAAATCAAACCAACCAGGATATGTCTTCAACTTGCTGATGGCTCCATTAAATACCCATCAGGCATAATTGAAGACATGATTGTCATGATTGGGCCGTTTGCCTTTCCTACTGACTTTGTGGTGCTGGAAATGGAGGAGCACAAGAGTGCAACTCTCATTCTAGGAAGACCTTTCCTAGCAACTGGCCGAACCCTCATTGATGTCCAAAAAGGGGAAGTAACCTTGAGAGTCAATGAGGAAGAGTTCAAGCTGAATGTTGTTAAAGCCATGCAACATCCAGACACCCCAAATGACTGCATGAGTGTTGATATAATTGACTCTCTGGTAAGAGATGTCAATATGGCTAAGAGTCTCGAATCAGAGCTAGAGGAAATTAGACTCAATGCTTTCGAAAATGCAAAGATTTACAAAGAGAAAGCGAAAAGATGGCATGATAAGAAATTGTCATCCAGAGTCTTTGATCCGGGGCAAAAAGTTCCGCTATTCAATTCTAGGCTCAAATTATTCCCTGGGGAATTAAAATCCCGGTGGAGAGGTCCATATGTCATTACAAACGTGTCACCATATGGATACATAGAGCTTCAGGATAAGGACTCTAACAAAAGTTCATTGTTAATGGACAAAGAGTCAAACATTATCTTGAAGGCAATTTTGAGCAAGAATGCTCAAAACTGAGACTTGATTAAAACTCAGTCCAGCTAAAAGACATTAAAGAAGCGCTTGCTGGGAGGCAACCCAGCCAATCACAAATTTAATTTTATTCGTATTGATTTTCTTTACAGGTTTGAGTCCAAGTATCTTCAAAAGGTGAAATAGCAATTGGTTGAAGTCACAGAGTTACAGGGAAATTTGGAAGCTCACTGGCATGAAAAAGCCAGTAAGAAATACTTTGGGCGTTAAACACCCAAAAGAAGCACCCACTGGGCGTTCAACGCCAGTAGGGTAGCCTTCTGGGCATTAAACACCAAGAAGAAGCATCTTCTGGGCGTTAAACGCCAGAAAGATGCACCTTCTGGGCGTTTAACGCCAATCTGCTAGCATTCTGGGCGTTTAGAAAAACGCCCAGTAAAGAAGGACCTCCTGGCGTTCAACGCCAGGAAGAAGCATCACATGGGCGTTGAACGCCCAGGAGAAGCAACATGTGGGCGTTAAACGCCCAAACCATGCACCATGTGGGCGTTTAACGCCAGGATGGTGGGAGGAGGTACAATTTCGTTTTTCTTTGCAATTTTTCAAAATTTTTATGTTTCAATTCATGATTTCTTGCATAAACATATTTTAAATTATCACTTTCAATTCCAAAAAGTTTATCCTAATTTCTAAATCCAATGATTGCAAATTTTTTTTAGATTTATCTTAACCCAAAAGAATAATGGCTTTCCTATTCAATCCATCATCTTTTCAAATTTGTTTCCAACACATCTTTAACTCCTTTTAAAAATCCTTTTCAAAATTAAAATTCAATTCTATCTTTTAAATTTTGATTCATATCTTTTCTTTTTTTTAAATTATATCTTTTTCTAATCCAATTCTTTTTCAAATATTTTTAATTTCTTCTCATATCTTTTAACTCATCTTATCTTTATGTGAAAATGCCTTTCCTTCTTCTCCTCTCCTTTCCTTTCTTTTGCTTGAGGACAAGCAAACCTCTAAGTTTGGTGTGATTTGCCATGATCACTGAGCTAAAACTCATTAAGATCATGGCACCTAAGAGAACAGGAAGAGCAAGGATGTGAACTTAAGGGAGCTGAAGCATCAGAAATTAATTCTTGAAGGCATCCCACAGACTAAAGGAACATCCACTTCCCAAAATACAGGTTGTTAAGTTCTAATTCCAGCTTTAACTCTGTGATAGAATTATTATAAGATTTTACCTTAGAAGTTATATAGAGTAGTAGTACTTAGCATATCTATTTTGATTTTATTTCCAATTAAGCTATAATTTATTTTTCTCATCATCATCAGGCATGAATAAAGTAGTAAATTTTTTTAGAATAAAGAAGTAATTTATATTTTTTGAGTTCTTAGTAATAAAGACTATAATTAATTATATGTGTGGCAATACTTGTTGTTCTCTGAATGAATGCTTAAACAGTGCATAAATTGTACTTTGAATTTGATGAATATTGGCTCCTGAAAGGATGAGGAACACGAAAAATATTATGGATGATCTGAAAAATCATGAAATTGATTCTTGAAGCAAGAAAAAGCAGTGAAAAAGAAAGCTTGCGAAAAAAAAAAATGGCGAAAAAAAATAGAAAAAAAAAAAGAAAAAAAAAAAAAAGAGAAGGAGCAGTAGAAAAAGCCAATAGCCCTTAAAACCAAAAGGCAAGGGTAAAAAGGGATCCAAGGCTTTGAGCATCAATGGATAGGAGGGCCTAAGGAAATTAAAATCCAGGCCTAAGCGGCTAAATCAAGCTGTCCCTAACCATGTGCTTGTGTCATGAAGGTCCGAGTGAAAAGCTTGAGACTGAGTGGTTAAAGTCGTGATCCAAAGCAAAAGAGTGTGCTTAAGAGCTCTGGACACCACTGACTGGGGACTCTAGCAAAGCTGAGTCCAATCTGAAAAGGTTCACCCAGTTATGTGTCTGTGGCATTTATGTATCCGTGGTAATACTGGAAGACAAAGTGCTTAGGGCCACGGCCAAGACTCATAAGTAGCTGTGTTCAAGAATCAACATACTATACTAGGAGAGTCAATAATACTATCTGAATTCTGAGTTCCTAAGGATGCCAATTATTCTGAAATTCTAAAGATACAGGGAGATGCCAAACTGTTCAGAGACAAAAAGCTACAAGCCCCGCTCATCTAATAAGAATCTGAGCTTCATTTAAAACTCTAAAATATATATTACTTCTTAATTTCTGTTAGAACCTATTTTATTCATCTAGTTTCTTGAGGACAAGCAACAGTTTAAGTTTGGTGTTGTGATGAGCGGATATTTTGTACGCTTTTTGGGGGTAATTTCATGTAGATTTTAGCATGTTTCAGTTAGTTTTTAGTAAAATAATATTAGTTTTTAGGCAAAAATCATATTTCTGGACTTTACTATGAGTGTGTGTATTCTTCTGTGATTTCAGGTATTTTCTGGCTGAAATTGAGGGAGTTGAGCAAAAATCTGACTTAGGCTGAAAAAGGACTGCTGATGCTGTTGGATCCTGACCTCCCTGCACTCGAAATGGATTTTCTGGAGCTACAGGAGTCCAATTGGCGCGCTCTCAACGGCGTTGGAAAGTAGACATCCAGGGCTTTCCAGCAATATATAATAGTCCATACTTTGCGCAAGGATAGACGACGTAACTTGGCGTTGAACGCCAAGTACATGCTGCTGTCTGGAGTTAAACGCCAGAAAAACGTCATGATCCGGAGTTGAACGCCCAAAACACGTCAAAACCTGGAGTTTGACGCCAAGAAAGGCCTCCACACGTGGAAAGCATTAGTCTCAGCCCCAGCACACACCAAGTGGGCCCCAGAAGTGGATTTCTGCACCAATTATCTCAGTTTATTCAATTTCTGTAAACCTAGGTTACTAGTTTACTATTTAAACAACTTTTACAGACTTATCTGGGACCTGATGCTATTTTCAGATCTGAATTACATACTTTGTGACGGCATGAGTCTCTAAACTCCATTGTTGGGGGTGAGGAGCTCTGCAGCGTCTCGATGATTTAATACATTCCTTTGTTTTCCATTCAAACACGCTTGTTCTTATCTAAGATGTTTATTCGCGCTTAACTGTGGAGAAGGTGATGATCCGTGACACTCATCACCTTCCTCAACCCATGAACGTGTGCCTGACAACCACCTCCGTTCTACATCAGATTGAATGAATATCTCTTAGGTTCCCCAACAGAATCTTCGTGGTATAAGCCGGATTGATGGCGGCATTCATGAGAATCCGAAAGTCTAAACCTTGTCTGTGGTATTCCGAGTAGGATTCCGGGATTGAATGACTGTGACGTGCTTCAAACTTTAACCTGCTGGGCGTTAGTGACAGACGCAAAAGAGGGATTCTATTCCAGTAGGAGCGGGAACCAACCGGTGATTGGCCGTACTGTGACAGAGTGCGTGCATAGCTTTCACTGCGAGGATGGGAAGTAGCCACTGACAACGGTGACACCCTACATAGAGCTTGCCATGGAAGGAACCTGCGTGTGAGAAGAGGATTCCAAGGAAGAGTTGAAGTCAAAGGACAAAGCATCTCCAAAACTCCAACATATTCCCCAGTACTGCAATTCAAAGTAACATTGTTCCCTCTTTTATTTTTATAATGAAATCTAGTAATTTCACTTTTAATCCAAATAATCCTTGTTAACATCCTAACTAAGATTAATAAAATAAATATTGATTGTTTCAAACCAATAATCTCTGTGGATTCGACCCTTACTCACGTAAGGTATTACTTGGACGACCCAGTACACTTGCTGGTTAGTTGAACGGAGTTGTGAATTCAACCAGTGCCATAATAAGGATTTTGAATGAACAAGAGACACAATAGTTTTTGTGTACATACTAAAGCTCAAAAGATAGAAATCACAATTTCGTCCACCAGCGCACCAAATCACTCTCCTGGCAGCACCAGCGCGCATCACAGCTCAATCCTGGCAGCACCATATTATTCTGCCCTGCCCTCCGCGAGGGCAGGGCAGCATCCTATGCACCAAGGCAAATTCTGGCGAACCAATTCTTGATTCATGCCGCACCAACAACGCACCAAACTCCAAATCCTGCCCTGCCCTCCGCAAGGGCAGGGCAGCCTCCTGGGAGCAACTTCTCATGGGCCGAAAATTCAAATTAAAACCCCATTTTAATTCATTTCTTCACCAAATCAAAAGCCCATCCAAATCCCAAAATCCAAGAATAGAAAGTGTATAAATAGGAGCTAGTTTGATGTAATTAGAACTTTTTGACTGATCTTTGGCTTAGCTTTTGAATTTTGCACTCTCTTTGAGCTTTGAATTTTTGGCAATTGTTCTTGAGAGACTTGACCGAGAGTTCAGAGGATTAAGGGAGAATTGACTGATCTCCTTCCTCATTCTTGCTCGGGCAATTCTACTCTTCTGTTTCTGAGTTTTGGGTGTGAGAAATTGAGGAAATTCTGTCTCAATTCCCATTCAAACTCTCTTCAAATCTTTTTCTGCACAATTCAATTTCACTTCTGTTACTTTTACTGCTTCTTCTTCAATTATCTACCAATTGCTTTGAGAGCTTGGATCTAGGAAGGCAAATAGAGATCTAGGCTCTGCTACCTAGTCTCTTGAGACCTGAGACCCAATTTTACTTTTGGTTCTTCTGTGAACCCTGCTGCACTTTAATTTCATTTTCAGTTTGAATCTCTGTTTGATCCAATTCATCTTCTACTTAATTACTTGTTGCAATTTAATTTCTCTTTGTTTAGTTTTTGCAATCCCAGTCCTCAAATCCCTTTTACATTCAAGCAATTTACATTTCTTGCCATTTAAGTTACTGCTATTTACATTTCTTGCACTTTAAGTTTCAGTCATTTACTTTCTTGTTCTTTAAGATTCTGCAAGTTTACTTTCCTGCTCTTTAATTTACTGCAATTTCCCTTCTCCCTTTACATTTCAAGCAATTTATCTTCTGTTAAATACAACCCACTCAATTAAAACTTGATTCGCTTGACTAAATCAACCACTAAACTAAAATTGCTCAATCCTTCAATCCCTATGGGATCGACCTCACTCATGTGAGTTATTATTACTTGATGCGACCCGGTACACTTGCCGGTGAGTTTTGTGTTGGATCGTTTTCCACACATCAAGTTTTTGGCGCCGTTGCCGGGGATTGAAATAGATTGACAATGATTAAGTGAAGTGGAGGTCTAGATTAAGCACTTTTTCTTTATCTTTTTACTAACACACTAACTGTTTGAATTTTTTGCTTAAACTAACTAAAACTTCATTCTAGCTATAGATTGAAGTTTCATTAGCTTTCTGGGTTTGTGTGTTTATTGTTGTGTGTTTGTATGTCAGGTACAGGAAGATCTTCCCCTATCCTCTCTGAAATTGATCAAAGAACTCTTCGGAGAATAAGAAGAGCTGAAAGAGGGAAGAACGTTGATGACAAGTCATCATATACCCATTTTTCAAGCTAATTTCACTTGTTTTGTTAGCATTTATGCACTTTCTTGCATCCTAAGTTAGTGATTTGGAGTGAAAATGCATAACTTCTCTAAATCAAGCAACCACTATGAAATTAATGTTAAATCATGAGGTTTAAGCTAATTTTAATTGCATTTTAATTGATTTATAAGCCTCTTGAATTTAGTGATACTTTGAGTGGTTGTTTTGGTTTATTGTAGGTGAAGAAAAGAAAAGAAAATGAAAAGCGTTGCCTAAGAAGCGTAACACAAGAAAAGGAAAGCGTGGTCTAAGATAGGAGAAGCGTGCCGCAACTGAGGGGGGAAGCAACATTGCCCTCCACAAGGGAACAATGCCCTCTAGGAGGGCAACATTGGGTGACCAAGAGGAGAAGGCAACTCTGCCCTGCCCACTCCAAGGGCAGAGCACAATTTTGTGCCTTGGGGCCAAGAGAAAGAGAACCTTGCCCTGCCCTTGAGGAGGGCAGAATCGGGCTCTACAAGGAAGAAAAACAACAAAAAATATCAACTATGCAAGCCACAAGGTTCGAACAAAGAACCATGAGGAAGCCAAGCTCTAAGACCCATTGCCGTGCCAAGAAATCAAGCAAAAAAATGAGAAGCGTGCGTCCGCCCAGTTTCGAACACGGACCATGAAGATTGGGAACATTGCCCTGCCCTTGGCGCGGGCAGGGCAGAATCATGAATCTGGCGCACCAATTTTGATTCGCGCGCACCAAAATTCCTCCCTGGCAGCACCATGCGCACAACGCTCGTCCAAGGCATGCATCAGCGCGCACCAAACTCCCTGCCCTGCCGTTGGCGCGGGCAGGGCAGCGTCCCACGCACAGCGCACAAATTTTGGCGCACCAACTCGCGCCAGACGCGCCAGACTCGCACCATGGCCGCACCAAATCCACGCACCAAGCTTCATTTTTCTGCCCTGCCCTCCACAAGGGCAGGGCAGCCTCCTGGGAGTAACTTTTTGGGCCAAAATCCAAATTAAAAATTCATTTGAACTCATTTCTTCACCAATTCAAAAGCCCATCCAAATTCCATTATCCAAGAATAGAAAGTGTATAAATAGGAGTTAGTTTGATGTAATTAGGACTTTTACTTTAAGCTTTGAATTTTTACTTTTATTTTGAGAGTTTTTGAATACTTTCTTGAGAGACTTGTCCAAGAACTAAGAGGATCAAGGGAGAGTTGACTGATCTCCTTCCTCATTTCCCTTGGGCAATTCTACTCTCTTGTTTTTGAGTTTTGGGTGTGTGAAATTGGGGAAATTCTGTCCCAATTCCCATTCAAGCTCTTTGCACTTTGTTTTCTGCATAATTCAATTCCAATTCTGTTCATCTATTACTTCTTCTTTAATTTTCTGTCAATTGCTTAGATAATTCAGATCTGGGAAGGAAATTGGGTTTTAGGCTCTGCTACCTAAGCCTTTGGGATCCTGAGATCATAATTCACTCTTGGTTCTTCTGTGAACCTTTGCTGCATTTTATTTTCTTTCTGTTTGAATGCTATTTGCTTCTGATTTAATTTCTGCTCAATCCATTGCTGCAATTTACTTCTTCTTTGTTTAGATCTTGCAATCCCAGTCCTCAATTCCCTTTTATATTCAAGCCATTTATCTTTCTTGCCATTTAAGTTACTGCAATTTAAATTTCTTGCACTTTAAGTTTCAGTCATTTACTTTCTTGCTCTTTAAGATTCTGCTAATTTACAATTCTGTTCTTCAATTTACTGCACTTTTCCCTTCCCCCTTTACATTTACTGTCATTTACTTCCGGTTAAACACAAATCACTCAATCAAAACTTGATTCGCTTGACTAAATCAACCACTAAACTAAAATTGCTCAATCCTTCAATCCCTGTGGGATCGACCTCACTCATGTGAGTTATTATTACTTGATGCGACCCGGTACACTTGCCGGTGAGTTTTGTGTTGGATCGTTTTCCACACATCAAACGTTATTGGAGAAGAAGAATCTGAGGAGGAATTCCAAGAAATGGAAGGAGATCCCAATCAACCAGGAGAAGGAGCCAACAATAACCAACAACAACGAAGAGTCTTGGCTTCATACACATTTGCAAATACTAGACACTGTGGAAGTAGCATTCTTCCTCCTAATGTCAATGCAAACAATTTTGAACTAAAGCCACAACTCATCACTCTGGTTCAAAACAATTGTTCTTTTGGAGGAGGGCCTTTGGAGGATCCAAATCAACATTTGTCTACCTTCTTGAGAATCTGTGACACAGTGAAAACCAATGGTGTACCTCCTGATAGTTACAAGTTGCTGCTCTTTCCATTCTCTCTCAGAGATAAAGCCACTCAATGGCTAGAGACCTTTCCAAAAGAAAGCATCAACACATGGGATGACTTGGTGAGCAAGTTTCTTGCCAAATTTTATCCCCCTCAAAGAATCCTAAGGTTGAAGACTGAGGTTCAAACGTTCACTCAATTGGAGGCTGAGAACTTATATGAAGCATGGGAAAGATATAAGGCTCTATTGAGGAAATGTCCACCAGAGATGTTCACTGAGTGGGACAAGTTGCAGAACTTCTATGAAGGACTCACTCTTAAAGCTCAAGAAGCACTTGATCACTCAGCTGGAGGCTCCTTGCAACTCATGAAGACCACAGAGGAAGCTCAAAACCTCATTGATATGGTGGCCAATAACCAATATTTCTTTGCTCATCAAAGACAACGCCAACCATCACAAAGAAGAGGAGTAATGGAGTTGGAAGGAGTGGATTCTATTCTAGCTCAGAACAAGATAATGCAGCAGCAGATTCAACAACAATTTGAACAAATGGCCAAAAGAATTGATGGCTTGCAAGTTGCATCAGTAAGTGCCACAAGCCAACCACCAACTACTTGGGTGCAAGGTGAAGAAACTCAAGAGGAGCAACAGCAAGAGCAAGTCCAATACATGCACAACCAAAATTCTGGAACAAATGAAGTCTATGGTGATACTTACAATCCATCTTGGAAGAATCATCCCAACCTTAGATGGGGAGATAACCATAATCAAAACCAACAACCATGGCAAAGAAACACAAGTCAGAACAATTGGAAAAACACAAACCACAACCCCCAGCCAAACACTAACCAAAATACATACAGAAAACCACAAAATAACTACCCCAACTCTAACCATTATCCACCTAACAACCACCCAACAAATCAAAACACCTATCATCATCCATCAACACCCCAAAACCAACCAATTTCACAAGAATCCCAGAGGATCACTAATCTAGAGCTGCTCATGGAGAAACTGATGAAGAACCAAGAATTGACAACAAAGAACCAAGAAGCCTCCATGAAGAACCTAGAGAGGCAGATTGGACAAATCTCCAAACAGATTTCTGTTGAGAAGCCATCAAGTTCACTACCTAGTGACACCATTCCCAACCCAAAGGAAGAATGCAAGGTTGTGCAACTAAGAAGTGGAAAAGTGTTAACAGATGGTAACCAAGGGGCAACCAAGCATAATGACACTAAGCCAACAAAGAATGATGAAGTCATCAACAAGGACATGATGACCAAGAATGTCCCAGAAAAACTCACAGAGGAAGACAACAAGCCACAGAATTTGAAGAAAGGAGAGCAAATCAGGGAAGAACCAATTCCAAAACAGCATCAAGTGGAGAAGAGCTCAACACCACCACTGCCTTATCCACAGAGATTTCACAAGGAAACAAAGGATCAGCATTTCCACAAATTTCTTGAGACTTTCAAGAAGTTGGAGATCAACATACCTTTAGCTGAAGCATTGGAGCAAATGCCTCTGTATGCCAAGTTCTTAAAAGAGCTCATCAACAAGAAAAGAGATTGGAATGAGAAGGAAACGGTGATGCTTAGTGAGGAATGCAGCGCCGTGCTCCAAAAAGGAATCCCACCAAAACTTAAGGATCCGGGGAGTTTTGTAGTGTCATGCACTATAGGCAAACTATCCTTGGACAAAGCTCTCTGTGATCTTGGAGCTAGTATTAACTTAATGCCCTTGTCCATGATGAAGAAGCTTGCCATAGAAGAACTCAAACCCACCAGGATGTCACTAGTCATGGCAGACAGATCAATCAAGACACCAAATGAAATTGTGGAAAATTTGCTAGTAAAGGTTGGAGAGTTTATCTTCCCTGCAGACTTCGTAATCCTAGACACCGATGAGGAAGGCAACAATTCAATCATCTTGGGCAGACCATTTCTAGCAACTGCAAGAGCCATTATAGATGTGGAAAAAGGAGAAATGATTTTTAGAGTACACAATGAGCAAATGATCATCAATGTTTTTAAGTCAATGCAACACCCTCCAGAGCAGGAAGATCATTTGAGGGTGGATATGATAGAGAGCCTGGTGGAAGAAATGTTAGACATTGATCAGCATGAACAAGAAAAAGACAATCAAGAAACAATAGAGGAACATGTGGCTGAGGCTTTCATAAACAAAGAGGTGAAACCAAGCAAGAAAGAAGAGGTGCAAAAGCAAGAACTGAAGCTATTACCTTCTCATCTCAAATATGCATTTCTTGGCACTTCAGAAAGCCTCCCGGTGATCATCAATTCGTCCTTGACAAAGAAAGAAGAAGGAGAGCTTCTTGATGTTCTCAGAGCTCACAAGGATGCCTTAGGATGGACCATTGATGACCTGAAAGGCATCAGCCCTACAGTATGCATGCATAAGATTCTTTTGGAGGACAATTCCAAAGCAGTAATTCAACCTCAGAGAAGACTCAACCCTGCAATGAAGGAAGTCGTCCAGAAGGAAGTAATGAAATTATGGAATGCAGGAATCATATATCCTATTTCCGATAGCTCATGGATAAGCCCAGTCCAAGTGGTACCAAAGAAAGGTGGGATGACAGTCATTATTAATGAGAAGAGTGAACTCATTCCCACCAGAACTGTGACAGGGTGGAGGATGTGTATTGACTATAGAAGGTTGAATGATGCCACACGCAAAGATCACTTTCCACTTCCTTTCATTGATCAAATGCTTGAAAGGTTGGCTGGCCATGCTTATTATTGCTTCTTGGATGGCTATTCTGGGTATAATCAGATAGTGGTAGATCCAAAAGACCAAGAAAAGACTTCATTCACATGCCCAGTTGGAGTTTTTGCCTATAGAAGAATGCCATTCGGATTATGCAATGCCCCAGCCACTTTTCAAAGGTGTATGCTTTCCATTTTCTCAGATATGGTTGAAAAATTTTTAGAGGTTTTCATGGATGACTTCTCTGTTTTTGGTGATAATTTCAATACTTGCTTAAACCATCTAACTCTTGTCTTGAAACGGTGCCAAGAAACTAATTTGGTTTTGAACTGGGAGAAGTGCCATTTCATGGTACCTGAGGGGATTGTTCTTGGTCATAAAGTTTCAAGAAGAGGAATAGAGGTTGACAAGGCAAAAGTGGAAATAATAGAAAAACTCCCTCCACCAACTAATGTGAAATCTGTTAGAAGTTTCTTGGGGCATGCAGGATTTTATAGAAGGTTTATCAAAGATTTTCTAAAATAGCCAAACCTTTGAGTAACCTTTTGATGATTGATCAACCTTTTGTTTTTGATAAAAATTGCCAGCATGCTTTTGAAACTTTAAAACAGAAACTCACAACAGCACCAATTATCACACCCCCGGATTGGAATATACCATTTGAACTCATGTGTGATGCAAGTGAAATTGCAATTGGTGCTGTACTTGGACAGAAGAAGGGAAACTTGCATCATGTCATATATTATGCAAGTAAAGTATTGAATGAAGCTCAAAAAAATTACACTACAACAGAGAAGGAATTGTTAGCTGTAGTCTATGCATTTGATAAGTTTAGATCGTACTTGATAGGATCTAGAATTGTGGTTTATACTGATCATGCTGCTCTCAAGTATTTGATGTCAAAGCAGGATGCTAAACCAAGACTCATCAGGTGGATTCTACTCTTACAAGAATTTGATATTGAGGTAAGGGACAGGAAAGGCACTGAAAATCTAGTTGCTGATCATTTATCAAGGCTGCCACCAGAAACAATTCAAAAGGCTTCATTACCTGTGAATGAAAGCTTCCCAGATGAACATCTTATGCTGATCCAACAAACACCATGGTTTGCTGATATAGCAAACTACAAAGTAGGGAGAAAGATACCGCAAGAATTCACTAAGCAACAAGTGAGGAAACTAATCAATGAAGCAAAGAAGTTCTTGTGGGATGAACCCTATCTGTTCAGAAGGTGCTCTGATGGAATAATTAGGAGATGTATTCCTGAAAGTGAAATAAGAGATATATTATGGCATTGCCATGGCTCAGCTTATGGTGGATACTTTGGTCCAGAAAGAACAGCAGCAAAGATACTACAAAGTGGGTTCTATTGGCCAACCATCTTCAAAGATGCTAGGGAGTTTGTCCACCAATGTAATGAATGCCAAAGAGCAGGAGGACTAACAAGAAGGAACGAGATGCCACAGAACTTCATTTTGGAAGTAGAATTGTTTGATCTATGGGGCATTGATTTCATGGGACCCTTTCCCCCCTCTTATTCATTCAGATATATCTTGGTAGCAGTGGAGTATGTTTCAAAATGGGTGGAAGCCATAGCCACAACTACCTGTGATGCACAAATTGTCCTTCAATTCTTAAAGAAGCACATCTTTACTAGATATGGAGTACCCAAGGGTCTCATCAGTGATGGTGGTGGTCATTTTTGTAATAGACAAATGGAGAAACTTCTCCACAAATATGGAGTTATTCATAAGGTAGCCACACCATATCATCCTCAAACTAATGGGCAGGCAGAATTAGCAAACAGGGAACTGAAGAAGATCCTAGAAAAACAGTTGGTAGCACAAGAAAGGATTGGGCTAGGAAGTTGGAAGATGCACTTTGGGCATACAGAACAGCTTTCAAAACTCCTATTGGGAAGTCCCCATTTCAACTGTTATATGGCAAATCTTGTCATCTCCCTGTAGAGCTTGAGCACAAAGCCTTTTGGGCCACTAAACTTCTAAATTTGGATTCTGAAGCAGCAGGAGAGAAAAGATTGTTGCAGCTGAATGAGCTAGATGAGTTTAGGCTAGAAGCCTATGAAAATACCAAGATATACAAGGAGAAAGCTAAGAGATGGCATGACAGGAAGATTTTGAAGAAAGAATTCAAACCTGGACAACAAGTACTCCTGTATAACTCACGGCTCAAGATATTCCCTGGCAAGCTTAAGTCTAAGTGGACTGGTCCATACTTGGTGACTAAGGTTTTTCCTTATGGGAGTATTGAATTGTTAGATGAAGCAACAAAGAGTCGGTTTACAGCAAATGGTCATAGAGCAAAACTGTACATAGGGGGGCAATGGAACAAAGAAAAGGAGGTCCAGAACCTAAATCCCCCTTGAAGCAAAAATAGATGATGTCAAGCTAGTGACAATAAAAGAGCGCTTGTTGGGAGGCAACCCAACCTGAGGTAGTTTTCTTTTTCATAGCTTTTCTAATAAAAATGTTGAATAATTGGTATGCATTGCAAGGAGCTAAGTTTGGTGTTGCACACCAAAACAATTTGAGGGAGAATGAAAACTTCTAAGTTTGGTGTTCCACCAAAAATATCATTTAAAAACACATTCTCACCTCTTGCATGATTCTAGCTCCAAGCAATCAACACATTATTCAACTGTTGAATTGTTTTCTAGCTTTAATTTCATTAACCTTTAGCAAGGATACATGGTTTCAAATATGGTTGACTTGTTGCATCTGAGGTAGTGGCAAACAATTAAGTTTGGTGTCCCTACACCAAAAATCAATCCTGGAATCACACTCAGTTTATGCATACTAACCATACAATTAAGGGCTTGAGAAGCAAGCAACTTTGAGGATTATGCAGGACATGAGTCAACAATTGAAGACATTATGCATCTTAACTCAAAGAAAACACAACAGAAGGAAAAATCAAAGGGCTGCAACTTCAAAGGTTGTATCTAAAACTTAATCCTTGCTGCTGTGAAATGTTTTGAATCTGGAAACCATTGTATGTCTTGCTAAAGTGTTTATCTAGCTACAAGTGAAATTGTTTGTTAAAAATGCTAAGTCTGCACAATGCTTGTTATCCATCACTTAGATTTAAAAATTGTTTTGTTTCCCATATGCTTGAATAAAAGAGTTTGGTTTGAATTGAAAAGTAAAATATCCAATGTTGCATAAGCATGAATGGAAGTTGGTGGTGGTATATGTGTTTGATTAAATGCATAACTCATGAAATAATTGTTGCATAATATCATTCTCATTCAATTGTGAGTTAGCTTGCTGTTACAAAGACTCTTATCAATAATGAAAAAGCCCTTGGTAACAAAAACAGAAAGAAAAGGGAAAGAAAAAGCCAAAATGGCAAGAAAAACAAAGAATAAAGGTTGGACACCAATAGCTTGGACCTTAGGACATATGCCTGTGGTGTTCCTGTACTAAGATATGCTTGGATGAGTAAATTCTAAGGGGTATTTTAAAACCCGGTCACTTAGATCAACTGATTTGGGATGGCCAATTGAAAATCCACAATAAAGAGCAACTTAGATACAGAACATTTAGTTATCCAAAGAGATGCTGGGCATCAATGATCCTAGGAAGAATTAATGAGCCATGTGTCTGTGGTGGAAAGATGTTGAGTAAAAAGAAAAAGAAAATAAAGCCAAAGGCTAATACTGCAACATTTGACACCAAACCTCCAAAAGAATAATAAGCTTGTTAAGCATTGTAAGCCAAGGAAAGTTAACAAGGGAGTAATTAAAAAGTGAGTCTTCTAACAGCAAGTTTAGCAAGCCTTTGAGGAAAGATGTGTATTATGTAGCAGCAACAATAAGTGAGTTGTCATTGTCTGCATAAAGACCCCATAAATCAAGTTCTGCTATATGCCTAATAAGGATATGTGTTCTTTTCTTATTCATGTCATTTACTCTTAATTTTTTATGCTTGCTTGGGGACAAGCAAGATTTAAGTTTGGTGTTGTGATGACAAGTCATCATATACCCATTTTTCAAGCTAATTTCACTTGTTTTGTTAGTCTTTATGCACTTTCTTGCTTCTTAAGTAAGTGATTTGGAGTGAAAATGCACAACTTCTTCAAATCAAGCAACCACCATGAAATTAATGTTAATCCATGAGGTTTAAGCTAATTTTAATTGAATTTTAATTGATTTATAAGCCTCTTGAATTTAGTGATACTTTGAGTGGTTGTTTTGGTTTATTGTAGGTGAAGAAAAGAAAAGAAAAGGAAAAGCGTGGCCTAAGAAGTGTAGCCCAAGGAAAGGAAAGTGTGGTCAAAGCAAGAGGAAGTGTGCCGCATGCAAAGGGGGAGGCAAACATTGCCCTCCACAAGGGCACACTGCCCTCTAGGAGGGCAACATAAGGGAACCAAGCAAGGAAGGCAACTCTGCCCTGCCCACTACAAGGGCAGAGCACAAAATTGTGCCTTGGAACCAAGAAGAAGAGAACCTTGCCCTGCCCTCCACAAGGGCAGTATCGGGCTCACCAAGGAAGAAAATCAAAGGAAAAATGTCACCCATGCATGCCACAAGAATCGAACACGGAACAAGGAAGAAGCAAGGAACTAAGGTTGAGTGCCGTGCCAAGAAACCAAGGAAATTAATTGAGCGTGTATTCCAGCCGTGTTTCGAACACGGGACATCAAAGTGGAAACACTGCCCTGCCCTCCGCGAGGGCAGGGCAGTATTTTGTTGGTGCATGGATCTGGCGCACCAAGAGACATTTCTGGCGCACCAAATCACTCTCCTGGCAGCACCAGCGCGCATCACAACTCAATCCTGGCAGCACCATATTATTCTGCCCTGCCCTCCGCGAGGGCAGGGCAGCATCCTATGCACCAAGGCAAATTCTGGCGCACCAATTCTTGATTCACGCCGCACCAACAACGCACCAAACTCCAAATCCTGCCCTGCCCTCCGCAAGGGCAGGGCAGCCTCCTGGGAGCAACTTCTCATGGGCCGAAAATTCAAATTAAAACCCCATTTTAATTCATTTCTTCACCAAATCAAAAGCCCATCCAAATCCCAAAATCCAAGATTAGAAAGTGTATAAATAGGAGCTAGTTTGATGTAATTAGAACTTTTTGACTGATCTTTGGCTTAGCTTTTGAATTTTGCACTCTCTTTGAACTTTGAATTTTTGGCAATTGTTCTTGAGAGACTTGACCGAGAGTTCAGAGGATTAAGGGAGAATTGACTGATCTCCTTCCTCATTCTTGCTCGGGCAATTCTACTCTTCTGTTTCTGAGTTTTGGGTGTGAGAAATTGAGGAAATTCTGTCTCAATTCCCATTCAAACTCTCTTCAAATCTGTTTCTGCACAATTCAATTTCACTTCTGTTACTTTTACTGCTTCTTCTTCAATTATCTTCCAATTGCTTTGAGAGCTTGGATCTAGGAAGGCAAATAGAGATCTAGGCTCTGCTACCTAGTCTCTTGAGACCTGAGACCCAATTTTACTTTTAGTTCTTCTGTGAACCCTGCTGCACTTTAATTTCATTTTCAGTTTGAATCTCTGTTTGATCCAATTCATCTTCTACTTAATTACTTGTTGCAATTTAATTTCTCTTTGTTTAGTTTTTGCAATCCCAGTCCTCAAATCCCTTTTACATTCAAGCAATTTACATTTCTTGCCATTTAAGTTACTGCTATTTACATTTCTTGCACTTTAAGTTTCAGTCATTTACTTTCTTGTTCTTTAAGATTCTGCAAGTTTACATTCCTGCTCTTTAATTTACTGCAATTTTCCTTCTCCCTTTACATTTCAAGCAATTTATCTTCTGTTAAATACAACCCACTCAATTAAAACTTGATTCGCTTGACTAAATCAACCACTAAACTAAAATTGCTCAATCCTTCAATCCCTGTGGGATCGACCTCACTCATGTGAGTTATTATTACTTGATGCGACCCGGTACACTTGCCGGTGAGTTTTGTGTTGGATCGTTTTCCACACATCACTTAGCTATAATCTATGTTCCAAATTACAGTCTCCAAACTAGTTTAACACAGATTTTTCAATTTGAATTAGTAAAATATTCTAGAATAGAGTCTTGAAAAGAAACTCATTATTTTTAACCAAGCAGATCATACATGCAAGTAGTTATTTACATGCAATCTATCCTATCTAAAAAAAATAATAATATATTGGTGTTAAGAAAGAGAGATTACCTCCGGAAGTCAGGTACTAACTTCCCCTCATTTAAAACTTGGCACCGTCCTCAGTGCCATTAGTCAGGAACAACGGGGGGCTGGTAACAGCATCTCCAAAATTGGGCTCATCATGGCTCCCTGAGCTGGTGGGTGAAGTGGAGTCCGGAGTATCTGGCTCTTCTTGAGGTGAGTGGTTGCTAATAATCAATTCCTTGAGGTAGTTAAATCGGTGCTTGTTACAGCACTCCATTCACTTTGCTTGCTGGTTCAGCCGGTTTAACCTCTGATGTTTTTAAAGGAGCAGCTGATGTGTTGAAGGTGCTTGTGGTGTGAAAGGAGAGGGAATGCTGCTGGCCGGGTGATGAGCGGATATTTTATACGCTTTTTGGGGGTAATTTCATGTAGATTTTAGTATGTTCTAATTAGTTTTTAGTAAAATATTATTAGTTTTTAGGCAAAAATTATATTTCTAGACATTACTATGAGTTTGTGTGTTTTTCTGTGATTTCAGGTATTTTCTGGCTGAAATTGAAGGAGCTGAGCAAAAATCTGAGTTAGGCTGAAAAAGGACTGCTGATGCTGTTGGATCCTGACCTCCCTGCACTCGAAATAGATTTTCTGGAGCTACAGGAGTCCAATTGGCGCGCTCTCAACGGCGTTGGAAAGTAGACATCCAGGGCTTTCCATCAATATATAATAGTCTATACTTTGCGCGAAGATAGACGATATAAACTGGCGTTCAACGCCAGTATCATGCTGCTATCTGGCGTCCAGCGCCAGAAACAGGTTACAAGCTGGAGTTCAACGCCAGAAACAGGTTACAACCTGGCGTTGAACGCCCAAAACAGCCCCAGGCACGTGAGAAGCTTAAGTCTCAGCCCCAGCACACACCAAGTGGGCCCCAAAAGTGGATTTCTGCATCATCTATCATAGTTTACTCATTTTCTGTAAACCTAGGTTACTAGTTTACTATTTAAACAACTTTTAGAGATTGACTTTGTACTTCATGACATTTTCAGATCTGAATTTTACACACTTTGACGGCATGAGTCTCTAAACTCCATTGTTGGGGGTGAGGAGCTCTGCAGCATCCTGATGAATTAATGCAATTACTTTTGTTTTCCATTCAAACACGCTTGTTCTTATCTAAAGATGTTCATTCGCGCTTAATTAGGGAGAAGGTGATGATCCGTGACACTCATCACCTTCCTCAACCCATGAACGTGTGCCTGACAATCACCTCCGTTCTACATCATATTGAATGAGTATCTCTTAGATTCCTTAATCAGAATCTTCGTGGTATAAGCTGGATTGATGGCGGCATTCATGAGAATCCGGAAAGTCTAAACCTTGTTTGTGGTATTCCGAGTAGGATTCTGGGATTGGATGGCTGTGACGAGCTTCAAACTCCTGAAGGCTGGGCGTTAGTGACAAACGCAAAAGAATCATTGGATTCTATTCCAACCTGATTGAGAACCGACAGATGATTAGCCGTGCTGTGACAGAGCATTTGGACCGTTTTCACTGAGAGGATGGGAAGTAGCCATTGACAACGGTGACACCCTACATAGAGCTTGCCATGGAAGGAACCTTGCGTGTGGGAAGAGGATTACAAGAGAAAAGCTAAAATAAAGCAGACAAAGCATCTCCAAAACTCCAACATATTCTCCATTATTAAAGTAACAACTATTTATTTTATGCCCTTTTTACTTTATACGAGGCTAAAGAACCCTATTGGTATCCTAACTAAGATTAATAAAATAAACATAGCTTGCTTCAATCCAATAATCTCCGTGGGACTCGACCCTTACTCACGTAAGGTATTACTTGGACGACCCAGTGCACTTGCTGGTTAGTTGTGCGGATTGCAAAAAGTGTGATTGCAATTTCGTGTACCACCGGGTCTTCAGTACGGCTTGTAGTGGCTGCTTGGGGTCTGATGTACTTCCCATTCGGAACATATTGATCATCCCAAGAAAGCATGGCCTTGATGTTCCCAACTCTATAGGAAACTCCGGCTGCTACGACTAGATTTGAAATCAATGCGGGAAAAGGTAGGTTGCCCACAATCTGGACGTGTCCCATGGCTTGCCAGAGGTGTCTCGGTAAGTTTAGAGGCTGGTCTGTAAGGATACACCAAATGAAAACAGCCATGTCCGCAGTGAAGGAGGACTCGTGAGTGCTCAGAAAGACATAGTGGGACATGATTTGTGCCCACACTCGAGCCTCCAAGGTAAGTGCTGAAGCCAATATGCCCTTAGGTCGGGATCGATGGTATCCGTAGATCCATCTACTGCCAAGTTGTGCTATAACTCTGAGGACATCGTCCCAGTTGAATTGGTATGTCTGGCACTTGACAGAAGCTTCTTGGTATGCGTCCAATTCTTCTAGAGCAGGGGGGAGATCTAAAGCTCGCTGAATGGCCCCTTCAGATATGGGATTTGCTTCTGACGGACATAGATAGACTGCAGGGCTAGCATGTGAAAATTGGAGTAGAATTCTACTACCCATGAGAGGTTGACCTGCCGTGGTTGCTTTCGTAAGAATCCCCATTGTCTGTGCTCAATGCGGGGCTCTACAAGATCAACAATGTTGGTAGGGAGGATGAGTAGGTGCTCATTGTTGTAGTTTTGCTTTGCCATGATGGGGAACATCCGCTCACAGTAGTGGTTAGTGAACTGCGCAGTGTCTTTTGCTGGAAAGGCTTTCTCGGTTTCATCGACCTTGATGATCCTCTTGACCCACTTTGTTGATGGCTTGACCGATGTTGAGGATGGTTCCGCAGCTGGTGCTCTCTTCGTTCCTCTCCTCACCGATGGCTTGTCAGAGGCTTTCTCTTTACCCTTCCTGGTGGCCATCCTAAAAAGGGAGAAAAGACAGGGACATGAAATCAAATAGCTAGAACCGGGAGGAGGAAGTACAAGTGATAATCCATGCCAAGGTAAAGAAGAATGTCGTAAACACATGGTCACGATTCCATGTAAGTAGGACATCAATGGAAATATAGCATAATAAATTAAGATAATTAGATGCAAGATGTTTATTAGCATGCCAGCAAAGGCATGAGTAGCATAGATCAAGCATTAAAAGCTCAATTTGATTATCAAATGTAACAAACTAACAATCACGTTTGTATGGACAATTATATTTAATTAATAAAAGATTGCAAGGGTTTTGTGAAAAACAGGCAGTAGAGTAGAAGAATAGAATAATTAAGAATGCACAATGCCATACGGGCTTTTTCACAAACATTTGGTATGCATGTAAAATATGTTAGGGAAAATATGAAATCCAAACATGCATTCAACCCCAAAAATTAATATTAATTGTCAAATCACTCCCTAAAATGTCTGCAAGCAATTATAGATGAAACAATCATCCATTTAAATTTCTAACACCAATTAAAAGAATGCAAAAAGAATAGGTAAATAGTAAGAAGGAAAGAAGAAGATAGGAAGAAAGAACCTTGAGAAGAAGATGAAGAAAGAGAGGTAATGGAGGATGTGAGTGGGAAAGAAATAAGAGGAGAAAAAAACTAAGAAGATAGAAAAGATAGAAGAAGATAGAAAAGAAAGAAGAAGAAAGAAGAAAGAAAGGGGGAAGAAAGAAATTAGGATTGGGGGAAGGAAAAGAAATCTGGGCGGCGTGCTGTTTTAATTTTTCGTCGCATGCGACGCGTATGCGTCTAGGAGGCGTCCGCGCGCTCTCAAATTGTACGAATCGCGCGAAGGTAGCCCTGCACACGCACAACTCTGGGGTTGGTGCGCACAAGGGCTAGAAAGGCAGACGACGCGTGCGCGTCAGGTACGCGCACGTGTGGATGGGGACAAGGTAAAAATGACGCGCATGCGTCAGGCACGCGTACTCGTGATAAAGATTGTGCCTCTAGCACAATTCCAGCCCCAAGCCAGCACAACTTTTGGGTTCAACACCCATTTACACCGATTTCTAAAGGCACGCATACGCGTTAGGGACGCTTACGAGTGGGCTGCTAAAAGCGCAAGCGACGCGCATGCGTGAGGTACGCGTACGCGTGGGTTTGCCTGTGCGCAAAGCACACTTCCAACACCACTCCTGCCCAACTCTTTGCTCTCTTCCTTGGTGTTATGATTTCACGCATGACGTGTACGCGTCAACGATGCTTGCGTGCAGAACACCCTTTTTTTAATGCAGATGAATATGCAGAAACTATGAATGAACACTAGGAAAAAACAAAAATAAAATGGAGTTAGGAATGAAAAGGAACGATCATACCATGGTGGGTTGTCTCCCACCTAGCACTTTTCTTTTACGTCCTTAAGTTGGACGGTTGGTGCACGAAATTGTGATCATCAATGGCACCATCAACATGGTATGCTCAATTGCAATCTCAACTCTTTATCACAACTTCGCACAACTAACCAGCAAGTGCACTGGGTCGTCGAAGTAATAAACTTTACGCGAGTAAGGGTCGATCCCACGGAGATTGTTGGTATGAAGCAAGCTATGGTCATCTTGTAAATCTCAGTCAGGCGGATTCAAATGGTTATGGAGGATTAATGATTAAAAGATAAATAAAACATAAAATAAAGATAGAGATACATATGTAATTCATTGGTGAGAATTTCAGATAAGCGTATGGAGATGCTTTGTCCCTTTCGTCTCTCTGCTTTCCTACTGTCTTCATCCAATCCTTCTTACTCCTTTCCATGGCAAGTTGTATGTTGGGCATCACCATTGTCAGTGGCTACAGTCCCGTTCTCTCAGTGAAAATGTTCAACACGCTTTGTCACAGCACGACTATTCATCTGTCGGTTCTCGATCATGTCGGAATAGAATCCAGTGATTCTTTTGCGTCTGTCACTAACGCCCCACAATCACGAGTTTGAAGCTCGTCACAGTCATTCAATCCTTGAATCCTACTCAAAATACCACAGACAAGGTTTAGACCTTCTGGATTCTCTTGAATGCCGCCATCAATTCTAGCTTATACCACGAAGATTCCGATTAAGGGATCCAAGAGATATCTACTCAATCTAAAGTAGAACGGAGGTGGTTGTCAGATACACGTTCATAGGTGATAATGATGTTGAGTGTCACGGATCATCACATTCATCAAGTTGAGAAACAAGTGATATCTTAGAACAAGAATAAGCCGAATTGAATAGAAGAGTGTGCTTAAGAATTCTGGACACCTCTAATTGGGGACTTTAGCAAAGCTAAGTCACAATCTGAAAAGGTTCACCCAATTATGTGTCTGTGGTATTTATGTATCTGGTGGTAATACTAGAAAACAAAGTGCTTAGGGCCACGGCCAAGACTCATAAAGTAGCTGTGTTCAAGAATCAACATATTACACTAAGAGAATCAATAATACTATCTGAATTCTGAGTTCCTATGGATGCCAATCATTGTGAATTTCAAAGGATAAAGTGAGATGCCAAAATTATTCAGAAACAAAAAGCTACTAGCCCCGCTCATCTAAATTAGAATCTGAGCTTCACTTAAAACTCTGAGATATTATTGATTTTTAATTTATTTTTATCCTATTTTATTTATCTAGTTGCTTGGGGACAAGCAACAGCTTAAGTTTGGTGTTGTGATGAGCGGATATTTTATACGCTTTTTGGGGGTAATTTCATATAGATTTTAGCATGTTTTAATTAGCTTTTAATAGAATTTTATTAGTTTTTAAGCAAAAATCATATTTCTGGATTTTACTATGAGTTTATGTGTTTTTCTATGATTTTAGGTATTTTCTGGCTAAAATTGAGGGAGCTGAGTAAAACTCTGATTTAGGCTGAAAAAGGACTGTTGATGCTGTTGGATTCTAACCTCCATGCACTCGGAATGGATTTTTTGGAGCTACAGGAGTATAATTGGCGCGCTCACAATTGGAGAAAGTAGACATCCAGGGCTTTCCAACAATATATAATAGTCTATACTTTGCGCGAAGATAGACGACGTAAACTGGCGTTCAACGCCAGTTCCATGTTGCAGTCTGGCGTTAAGCGCCAGAAACAGGTTACAAGTTGGAGTTCAATGCCAGAAACAGGTTACAACCTGGCGTTCAACTCCAGAAACAGCCCAGGCACGTGAGAAGCTTAAGTCTCAGCCCCAGCACACACCAAGTGGACCCCAGAAGTGGATTTCTGCACCAATTATCTTAGTTTACTCATTTTCTGTAAACCTAGGCTACTAGTTTAATATTTAAACAACTTTTAGAGACTTATTTTATATCTCATGACATTTTTAGATCTGAAATTTGTACCTTTTGGCAGCATGAGTCTCTAAACCCCATTGTTGGGGGTGAGGAGCTCTACAGCATCTCGATGAATTAATGCAATTATTTCTGTTTTCCATTCAAATACGCTTGTTCCTATCTAAGATGTTCTTTCGCGCCTCACTATGAAGAAGGTGATGATCCGTGACACTCATCACCTTCCTCAATCCATGAACGTGTGCCTGACAACCACCTCCATTCTACATCAGATTGAATGAGTATCTCTTAGATTCCTTAATCAGAATGTTTGTGGTATAAACTAGAATTGATGGCGGCATTCATGAGAATCCGGAAAGTCTAAACCTTGTCTGTGGTATTCCGAGTAGGATTCTGGGATTGGATGACTGTGACGAGCTTCAAACTCGTGAGTGTTGGGCGTGATGACAAACGCAAAAGAATCAATGGATTCTATTCCGACATGATCGAGAACCAACAGCTGATTAGCCGTGCTGTGACAGAGCATTTGGACCATTTTCACTGAGAGGATGGGAAGTAGTCATTGACAACGGTGACACCCTACATAGAGCTTGCCATGGAAGGAACTTTGCACTTTTGCATGAGAGGAAACATTATGTTACAGGAATTCAGAAGACAAAGCATCTCCAAAACTCCAACATATTCTCCATTATTGCACAATAAGTATTTATTTTATGCCCTTTTTCCTTTTTCTGTTGAACTTGAAAAACACTGTTGTTGGCATCCTGACTAAGAATAATAAGATAAACATAGCTTGCTTCAAGCCAACAATCTTCGTGGGATTCGACCCATACTCACGTAAGGTATTACTTGGACGACCCAGTGCACTTGCTGGTTAGTTGTGTGGATTGCAAAAGTGTGATTGCAATTTCGTGCACCACAGTACATTTCGAAAAGTTTTCTTTTGTATTACAATGGAAATTGGCCCCTCTTGCTCACATTTCTTAAGGATTCTTTCTTCACTTTTTTCATATTCTTGGTCATGCTTAAGTACATAGTAATTACAAGTATTACAGATTCTACAAATTTTATTCTGCTAAGGATGCATACAGCAATCGTAATTAGTGCAAAATTTATTTTAAGAATGGGGTGAAGGGTAGTGTCATGCACCTTTATTATTGGATGTGTATGGTGTAATACCAAATTATTGTGCTGCAAAACACCATTAAGAAAATCAGACCATGAGTTTTGTTTTTCCAAAAAATAAGACGGTCTGATTTATTCTCTCATACTTGCATCTCTCTTTCAATTACTCTCACCTCTCACTTTCATTTTCATTCCTCACAAAACAGACTATCTATTTCTTATTTTTCAAATTTTAAAAGATGCTAAGCTTTAATTTAAATGGTTTGAATTAGATTTTTTTCAATATTTGTGTATAACACCAAAGGCATTATTACTTTTGAGATTTATACAATTTTTCGTAATATAGAAAAAAAAAGAGTTAACTACAATTTTAGTCCCTAAATATTAGTGGGTCTCAATAAAGTGGTCCTACAAATTAAAAAAAAAGAAGAAAAGAAGTGGCATAAAGCCACGAGGGAGAGAGAACCAGAGTAAGGCTCTCTTCATTGAAAAAGAAAAAAAAAAGAAACAGTAACAGGAGAGAAGGGGTTTTCGACGCCAAAGAGAAGAAGGAAATTGGAGAAAAAGAGCAATGCCATTTTGATCCGATTGAACTGGTAAATTTGTTCTATTTCTTATAAAATTTTAGTATGTTATTTCTGGTATAGAGATGAACATTAGGATAAAACTTGCTAGTTGTATTGCCTTTTCTTTTGGCTGATTTGAGATACCCACTTTTGTGGAGGGTTTACGTTGATTCCATCAGTTTTGATGATATATTTTGTTGATTGTTGAGATGCCATAGTATCACTAGGAAGACTGTTTGTGTACCCATTATTCTGATAGTGGAAGATTTTACTGGACTAGGTCCCATAAATTTTTTGTCCCTCTTTTGGAATTTTCTCACGTTAAAATTCTGGTATCTGATTATTTAATTTCTGCCATTATATTTGTTACTCGGATTATCTTTGGTATTACCTATTTAATTGCACAGGTTTTGGGAAAATTATTTTTGATACTTCCGTTGTTAGACAGGTTCTTGTTTGAACCTTTGTTGAGTTTTTCCAACAAAGTGGTATCTAGAGCTTTGGTTGTTTATCTCTGTGCTGATTAAATGGAGAAAAATACTCATGGACCGAATATGGTCAAATTAAATTCCCAAAATTATTCAATTTGGAAGACCTTCATGGAAGATATGTTGTATAGCAAGGACTTGTAGGATCCTGTGGACAGGGATAAATCCAAAGGTACTAAATCTGATGCTGAATGGAAGAAGTTGAATCAGAAGGCAGTTGCTTTAATTTGGTTAGACAATAGCTTGATCTTAGCTTGTATCCACATGTTGACATTGAAACGAATCCCAAAAAAATGTGGAATAAATTGAAAGAGTTATATGAGAGGAAGAATGTGAAAAATAAAGCATTCTTGATTAGGAAGCTTGTTATTATGAAGTATATTGAAGGCAAATCAATACCAGAGCACTTGAGCACTTTTTAGGAGACGGTGAACCAACTGACAAATAATGAAATCACTTTGAATTATGAGTTGAAAGCCTTGTTGTTGTGCAGCTCTTTGCCTGATAGTTGGGAAGCTCTGGTTGTGACACTGACTAACTCAGCTCCAAATGGAAAGTTAACATTAGCAATGAATAAAAAGAGTTTGTTGAATGAAGAAGCTAGAAGAAGAGAGCGAGGTTTGACTAATGCCTCCTCCCAATTAGAAGTACTTGTTTCAAAGTCACGGGGGAGAAGTGAAAGTAGAAAACCTCACAGTTTTGACAAGTTAAAGAGTCGAAGCAAGTCAAGAGAAAAGTACAAGCCAAGAAAGAAGTTCATTTGTCACCATTGTGGCAAGCCAGGGCATATCAAGAGGTATTGTAGGTTCTTGAAAAGAGAATAATCAAGAAAAAAACGAAGACAAAGGTAAAGATAGTGATAAAGAAACTGCTGCTATTGTTTATGAAGATGCTCTTATCACATATGATGAAAATTATGTGAATATTGTCTATGATGATTCCAGTTGGATTATGGATTATGGTGCCTCATGTCATGTCACTCCGAAATGTAAATTTTTTACTTTTTATACTGCTAGAAATTTTGGCAAGATCAAATTGGGAGATAAAGGATATCATTGGTATCGGTGACATGTGGCTTGAGACCAATATGGGATGCAAGTTGCAGTTGAAGAACGTTAGGCATGCGCCAGATATGCGGTTCAATCTTATTTCAGTAAAGGCATTGGATCAAGAGGGGTATTACACTTCCTTTGGTAGTGAAAAATGCAAGATTACCAAAGGGGCTCTCATTGTTGCTAGAGAAGACAATAGTCTCACTACTCTCTACTGGTTGCAAGCAAAGTTCTGCAAAGAAGAGGTGAATGTAGCTATGATTCCTCTTCTGATTTATGGCATATACGTCTTGGTCACTTGAGCGAGAAAGGACTAAACGTGTTAGCCAAGAAGAACTTACTTTTCGTGAAAGGTACAACTTTAAATACTTGTACTCATTGTTTTGTTGGAAAGCATGCTAGAGTATCATTTCATAGTTTTGGACCTCATAGGAGATCATATGTTCTAGATTTAGTTCACACTGATGTTTGCACTATAGATGCTAAGACACTAGGTGGTGCATCATATTTTGTTACTTTTATTGATGATTATTCTCAAAAAGTGTGGGCTTTTGTTTTGAAATCTAAAGACCAGGTGCTCAGAATCTTCAAAAACTTTCATGCAAGTGTTGAAAGAGAAACAGAAAGGAAATTGAAATGTGTTCGAGCAGATAGTGGTAGTGGATTGATAAACCATTATTTTATGATTCATATTGTGTTTAATTGAGTGATTTTTATCAAGTCTTTACCCACATCATATGATTATCATGTATTTACAATTCCTTCCCAAATTGTTATATGATTGAAAACTTGCTTCCTAAAGATCTTTTAATTGTATATTTTTATTCTCCTTTATACCATTCGATGCCGTGATCTGTGAGTTAAGTGTTTCAGGCTTCATAGGGCAGGAATGACTTAGAGAATGGAGAGGAAGCTTGCAAAAAGGGGAGGAGCACAAGAAATAAAGGAGACAACCAGCGAACAGCGACGCGCACGAATGGCTGACGCGTGCGTGCGAATTGGACAAAATCACAGCGACGCGTACGCGTGCTTGACGCGTACGCGTGGATTGGAGTTCGCGCAAACGACGCGAGCGCATGCCTGACGCGCACGCGTGGCAAGGAAAACGCGTGCCACATGCGTACGCGCCCCCTGCAAAAAGTTCAACCCATGCGTAAGCGTTACCGACACGTCCGCGTGGGTGTGTAAATCGGCATTATTGGGGTTTCGCACAGAAAGTTGTGCGGGAATGCGGATGGCCTCATGCGTTTTGCACGATCCCTAATCGCGCGTGCGCGTGAGGGACGCTCTTGCATCCCTCCCCTATACGCTCACCCACGTGTCCGCGTGTGTGACGCGTTTGGGCCATTAGCGCCGTGCGCCTTGCACGCAGCACGCCGCCTAATCAATTTTCTTTTATTCTCTTTTCAAATCCTATTTCTTTCTTCTATTCCTCCCTCTTCTCTTCTTCATTCTTCTTCTACCTTTTGCACTTTCCTCCCCTCCCTTCTCATCCCTATTCTCTTTCACTTTCTTCTACTTAATTTATTTGCATACTTTCATTCATCTTTTAATTACTGTATTTAATTATTTTTTCTTAATTTTCTTTTTAGTATAATTATTTAGGGTCTCTTCTTCTTTCTTCTTCATGCATTTTTATGTTGGTGTTGGAACTTCATTTAGGTCTTCCACTATTGCTTGTGGATTATTATGGAGTTGTTTGACAATTCATATTAATTATTTTCGTAATGCTTGCATGTTCCAATTTTATTCTCCCCCTATCATATTAAACATGCATACTAAGTGATTGTGAAAAAGCCCGTATGACATTGTGCATTCTTCATTATTCTATCCTTCTACTTTAATGCCTGTTTTTTTCATAACACCCTTTCCACATTATATTCATTAATTATAATTGTCAATACAAACGTGATTGTCGGTTTGTTACAAGTAATAATATATTTTTAATTTTTAATGCTTGATCTATCCTACAAGTGAGAAACAGAAAGCAAAAATGAAGAAGATTTCATATGCATATGCAATTGGCAGTTTGATGTATGCTATGGTTTGCACTAGGCCAGATATTGCTCATGCCATTAGAGTTGTTAGCTGGTTTCTCTTTAATCCTGACAAGGAACACTGGCAAGCAGTGAAGTAGATTTTCAGATACCTTAATGGTACTTTCAGAGTTTGTTTATGCTTTGGAAGTGGCCAACCTGTGTTGGATGGTTACACAAATGCGAATATAGCTGGAGATCTTGATTCAAGGAAGTCTACTTCTGGTTATATGATGACTTTTGCAGGGGGAGCTGTGTCGTGGCAATCTTGATAAACCCCGGTTTTAGGGTTTATCTTGTGTTAAATTTAGAGCATTTTGGTAACCTTTTCTCACATTTAGCCAATGAATTAGCATGATTTTGTAATCTCTCCCGTATTTGTGCTTGAATGTAAAAATATGCTTTTTAAGCCTTTAATTTGGTAATTTTAATTCATCCTTGATTCCATTAGATGCCTTGATGTCTTTGCTAGTAATCTCAGGTTAAAATAGGCTAGGCATGGATCAAAGGAGCAAGGAAGGAAGCATGCAAGTGGAGAGAAGCATAAAAAGCCAAAGACTTGATCTCGGCCAAGGACGCGCACGTGCACAAGTGGTGCGCGAAATTGTGAACAATACTTTTTCACAACTCTCATAATCCCCGGTAATGGCTCCAAAAACTTGGTGGCTCAATACCATGGCATTACACAACTTCGCACAACTAACCAGCAAGTGCACTGGGTCGTCCAAGTAATACCTTACGTGAGTAAGGGTCGATCCCACGGAGATTGTTAGCATTGAAGCAAGCTATGGTCATCTTGTAAATCTTAGTCAGGCAAACTCAATTGTATATGATGATGAACGAAAATAATATAAAGATAAGGATAGTGATACTTATGTATATCATTGGTGTAAGAGCTTCAGACAAGCGTATGAAGATGCCTTCCCTTCCGTCTCTCTGCTTTCCTACTGCCTTCATCCAATCCTTCTTACTCCTTTCCATGGCAAGCTCGTGTAGGGTCTCACTATTGTCAGCAGCTACCTCCCATCCGCGCAGTGAAAGCTAATGCACGCACTCTGTCACAGTACTGCCAATCACCGGTTTGGTTCCCTCCCCTACCGGAATAGAATCACTCTTTTGCGTCTGTCACTAACGCCCAGTAGGTTACAGGTTTGAAGCACGTCACAGTCATTCAGTCATTGAATCCTACTCAGAATACCACAGACAAGGTTAGACCTTCCGGATTCTCTTGAATGCTGCCATCAAGTCCTGCCTATACCACGAAGATTCCTTTTAAAGAATCCAAGAGATATTCACTAAGCCTCAGATGCTTGTAGAACAAGAATGGTTGTCAGTCACCTTGTTCATGAGTGAGAATGGTGATGGGCGTCAATCATCACCTTCATCATGTTGAAGAACAAGTGATATCTTGGATAAAGAACAAGCGGAATTGAATGGAAGAACAATAGTAATTGCATTAATACTCGAGGTACAGCAGAGCTCCACACCTTAATCTATGGTGTGTAGAAACTCCACCGTTGAAAATACATAAGAACAGGGTCTAAGCATGGCCGAATGGCCAGCCTCCCAAAGTGATCAAAAGATCTAAAGAAAAAGGTTCCAAAGATCCGAATATATCTAATACAATAGTAAAAGGTCCTACTTATAGAAAACTAGTAGCCTAAGGTGTACAGAAATGAGTAAATGACATAAAAATCCACTTCCGGGCCCCTTTGGTGTGTGCTTGGGCTGAGCAATGAAGCATTTTTCGTGTAGAGACTCTTCTTGGAGTTAAACGCCAGCTTTGGTGCCAGTTTGGGCGTTTAACTCCCATTTGGGTGCCAGTTCCAGCGTTTAACGCTGGGATTTCTTGAGGTGACTTTGAACGCCGGTTTGGGCCATCAAATCTTGGGCAACGTATGGACTATTATATATTGCTGGAAAGCCCAGGATGTCTACTTTCCAACGCCGTTGAGAGCGCGCCAATTGGGCTTCTGTAGCTCCAGAAAATGCACTTCGAGTGCAGGGAGGTCAGAATCCAACAGCATCTGCAGTCCTTTTGAGTCTCTGGATCAGATTTTTGCTCAGGTCCCTCAATTTCAGCCAGAAAATACCTGAAATCACAGAAAAACACACAAACTCATAGTAAAGTCCAGAAAAGTGAATTTTAACTAAAAACTAATAAAAATATACTAAAAACTAACTAGATCATACTAAAAACATACTAAAAACAATGCCAAAAAGTGTATAAATTATCCGCTCATCACAACACCAAACTTAAATTGTTGCTTGTCCCCAAGCAACTGAAAGTCAAATAAGATAAAAAGAAGAGAATATGCAATGAACTCCAAAAACATCTATGAAGATCAGTATCAATTAGATGAGCGGGGCTTTTAACTTTTTGTCTCTGAATAGTTTTGGCATCTCACTCTATCCCTTGTAATTCAGAATGATTGGCTTCTTTAGGAACTCAGAATCCAGATAGTGTTAATGATTCTCCTAGTGAAGTATGATGATTCTTGAACATAGCTATTTATTGAGTCTTGGCTGTGGCCCAAAGCACTCTGTCTTCCAGTATTACCACCGGATACATACATGCCACAGACACATAATTGGGTGAACCTTTTCAGATTGTGACTCAGCTTTGCTAAAGTCCCCAATTAGAGGTGTCCAGGGTTCTTAAGCACACTCTTATTGCCTTGGATCACAACTTTATTTCTTTCTTTTTTTTTTCTTTTTTTTTCGAATTTTTTTTTTCGTTTGCTTGCTTTCTTTCTTGCTTCAAGAATCATTTTTTTTTTTGATTTTTCAGATCCTCAATAACATGTCTCCTTTTTCATCATTCTTTCAAGAGCCAACATTCATGAACCACAAATTCAAAAGACATATGCACTGTTCAAGCATACATTCAGAGAACAAAGGTGTTGCCACCACATCAAAATAATTAAACTATTATAAAATTTAGAATTCATGCTATTCTTTCCTTTTCAATTAAGCACGTTTTTTTTTTTTTTCAAGAAAGGTGATGGATTCTTAGGACATTCATAACTTTAAGGCATAGACACTAAGACACTAATGATCACAAGACACAAACATAGATAACATAAGCATAAAGATCGAAAAACAGAAGAATAAAGAACAAGGAAATCAAGGAACGGGTCCACCTTAGTGAAGGCGGCTCTTCCTTCCTCTTGAAGGTCCTATGGAGTGCTTGAGCTCCTCAATGTCTCTTCCTTGTCTTTGTTGCTCCTCCCTCATGATTCTTTGGTCTTCTCTAATTTCATGGAGGAGAATGGAGTGTTCTTGATGCTCCACCCTTAGTTGTCCCATATTGGAACTTAACTCTCCTAGGGAGGTGTTCAATTGCTCCCAGTAGTTTTGTGGAGGAAAGTGCATCCCTTGAGGTATCTCAGGGATCTCTTGATGAGAGGGGTCTCTTGTGTACTCCATCCTTTTCTTGGTGATGGGCTTGTCCTCATCAATGGGGGTATCTCCTTCTATGTCAACTCCAACTGAATAACAGAGGTGACAGATGAGATGAGGAAAGGCTAACCTTGCCAAAGTGGAGGTCTTGTCCGCCACCTTGTAGAGTTCTTGGGCTATAACCTCATGAACTTCCACTTCTTCTCCAATCATGATGCTATGGATCATGATAGCCCGGTCTATGGTAACTTCGGACCGGTTGCTAGTGGGAATGATTGAGCGTTGTATGAACTCTAACCATCCTCTAGCCACGGGCTTGAGGTCATGCCTTCTCAATTGAACCGGCTTTCCTCTTGAATCTTGCTTCCATTGTGCGCCCTCTTCACATATGATTGTGAGGACTTGGTCCAACCTTTGATCAAAGTTGACCCTTCTAGTGTAAGGATGCTCATCTCCTTGCATCATAGGCAAGTTGAACGCCACCCTCACACTCTCCGGACTAAAATCCAAGTATTTCCCCCGAACCATAGTGAGATAATTCTTTGGATTCGGGTTCACACTTTGGTCATGGTTCTTGGTGATCCATGCATTGGCATAGAACTCTTGAACCATCAAGATTCCGACTTGTTGAATGGGGTTGGTAAGTACTTCCCAACCTCTTCTTCGGATCTCATGGCGGATCTCCGGATATTCACCCTTTTTGAGTGAAAAGGAGACCTCGGAGATCACCTTCTTCAAGGCCACAACTTCATAGAAGTGGTCTTGATGCACCCTTGAGAGGAATCTATCCATCTCCCATGACTCGGAGGTGGAAGCTTTTGCCTTCCCTTTCCTCTTTTTAGAGGTTTCTCCGGCCTTGGATGCCATAAATGGTTATGGAAAAACGAAAAAGCAACGCTTTTACCACACCAAACTTAAAATGTTTGCTCGTCCTCGAGCAAAAGAAGAAAGAAGAGAGTAGAAGAAGAAGAAATGAGGAAGAGGGAGATGGTAGTGTGTTCGGCCAAGAAGGGTAAGAAAGGGTGTTTAGGTTGTGTGAAAATGAAGAGTTGAAGAAGGGTATTTATAGGAGAGAGGGGGGTAAAGGTTCGGCCATTAGGGGTGGGTTTTGGGAGAGAAAGTGGTTTGAATTTGAAGGGTGAGGTTGGTGGGGATTTATGAAGGATGGATGTGAGTGGTGAAGAGAAAGATGGAATTTGATAGGTGAAGGGTTTTTGGGGAAGAGGTATTGAGGTGATTGGTGAATGGGGGAAGAAGAGAGAGAGTGATGGTGGGGTCCTGTGGGGTCCACAGATCCTGTGGTGTCAAGGAAAAGTCATCCCTGCACCAATTGTTGCTCAAAATCACGTTTTGAGCCATTTCTGGCGTTAAACACCGGGCTGGTGCCCATTCCTGGCGTTTAACGCCAGGTTGTTGCCCGTTTCTGGCGTTTAACGCCAGTCTGGTGCCCCTTTCTGGCGTTAAACGCCCAGAATGGTGCCAGACTGGGCGTTAAACGCCCAACAGCTAGCATTACTGGCGTTTGAACGCCAACTTCTTCTCCTCCAGGGTGTGCTGTTTTTCTTCCTGTTTTTCATTCTGTTTTTGCTTTTTTCATTGTTTTTGTGACTTCTTATGATCATCAACCTACAAAAAAGATAAAATAACAAAAGGAAATAGTTAACTATAAAACATTGGGTTGCCTCCCAACAAGCGCTTCTTTAATGTCATTAGCTTGACAGAGGACTCTCATGGAGCCTCAGAGATACTCAGAACCGTGTTGGAACCTCCCAACACCAAACTTAGAGTTTGAATGTGGGGGTTCAACACCAAACTTAGAGTTTGGTTGTGGCCTCCCAACACCAAACTTAGAGTTTGACTGTGGGGGCTCTGCTCGGCTCTGTTTTGAGAGAAGCTTTTCATGCTTCCTCTCCATGATGATAGAGGGATGTCCTTGGGCCTTAAACACCAAGGATTCTTCATTCACTTGAATGATCAACTCTCCTCTATCAACATCAATCACAGCCTTTGCTGTGGCTAGGAAGGGTCTGCCAAGGATGATGGATTCATCCATGCACTTCCCAGTCTCTAGGACTATGAAATCAGTAGGGATGTAATGGTCTTCAATCTTCACCAAAACATTCTCTACAAGTCCATGAGCTTATTTTCTTGAATTGTCTGCCATCTCTAATGAGATTCTTGCAGCTTGCACCTCAAGGATCCCTAATTTCTCTATTACAGAGAGGGGCATGAGGTTTACACTTGACCCTAAGTCACACAAGGCCTTCTTGAAGGTCATGGTGCCTATGGTACAAGGTATAGAAAACTTCCCAGGATCCTGCCTCTTTTGAGGCAGTTTCTGCCTAGACAAGTCATCCAGTTCTTTGGTGAGCAAGGGAGGTTCATCCTCCCAAGTCTCGTTTCCAAATAACTTGTCATTTAGCTTCATGATTGCTCCAAGGTATTTAGCAACTTGCTCTTCAGTGACATACTCATCCTCTTCAGAGGAAGAATACTCATCAGCGCTCATGAATGGCAGAAGTAAGTCCAATGGAATCTCTATGGTCTCAATTTGAGCCTCAGATTCCCATGGTTCCTCATTGGGGAACTCAGAGGAGGTTGGTGCACGCCCATTGAGGTCTTCCTCAGTGGCGTCCACCTCCTCTCTTTCCTCTCCATATTCGGCCATGTCTATGGCTTTGCACTCTCCTTTTGGATTTTCTTCTGTATTACTTGGGAGAGTACTAGGAGGGAGTTCAGTAATTTTCTTGCTCAGCTGTCCCACTTGTCCTTCCAAATTTCTGATGGAGGACCTTGTTTCAGTCATGAAACTTTGAGTGGTCTTTATTAGATCAGAGACCATTGTTGCTAAGTCAGAAGTATTCTGCTTAGAACTCTCTGTCTGTTGCTGAGAAGATGATGGAAAAGGCTTGCCATTGCTAAACCTGTTTCTTCCACCATTATTGTTATTGAAACCTTGTTGAGGTCTCTCTTGATTCTTCCATGAGAGATTTGGGTGATTTCTCCATGAAGAATTATAGGTGTTTCCATAGGGTTCTCCTAGGTAATTCACCTCTTCCATGGAAGGGTTCTCAGGATCATAAGCTTCTTCCTCAGATGAAGCATCCTTAGTACTGTTTGGTGCATTTTGCATTCCAGACAGACTTTGAGAAATCAAATTGACTTGTTGAGTCAATATCTTGTTCTGAGCCAATATGGCATTCAGAATGTCAATCTCAAGAACTCCTTTCTTCTGACTAGTCCCATTGTTCACAGGATTCCTTTCAGAAGTGTACATGAATTGGTTATTTGCAACCATTTCAATCAATTCTTGAGCTTCTGCAGGCGTCTTCTTCAGATGAAGAGATCCTCCAGCAGAGCTATCCAAAGACATCTTGGATAGTTCAGAGAGACCATCATAGAAAATACCTATGATGCTCCAATCAGAAAGCATGTCAGAAGGACATCTTCTGATTAATTGTTTGTATCTTTCCCAAGCTTCATAGAGGGATTCTCCATCCTTCTGTCTGAAGGTTTGGACTTCCACTCTAAGCTTACTCCATCTTTGTGGTGGAAAGAACTTTGCCAAGAAGGCATTGACTAGCTTTTCCCAAGAGTCCAGGCTTTCTTTAGGTTGAGAATCCAACCATATTCTAGCTCTGTCTCTTACAGCAAAAGGGAATAGCATCAGTCTGTAGACCTCAGGGTTAACCCCATTAGTCTTGACTGTGTCACAGATTTGCAAGAATTTAGCTAAGAACTGATGAGGATCTTCCATTGGAAGTCCATGGAACTTGCAATTCTGTTGCATTAGAGAAACTAATTGAGGCTTAAGCTCAAAGTTGTTTGCTCCAATGGCAGGGATAGAGATGCTTCTCCCATAGAAATCAGGAGTAGGTGCAGTGAAGTCACCCAGCACCTTCCTTGCATTGTTGGCATTGTTGTTGTTTTCGGCTGCCATGGGTTCTTCTTCCTTGAAGAATTCGGTCAGGTCCTCAACAGAGAGTTGTGCTCTAGCTTCTCTTAGCTTTCGCTTCAAGGTTCTCTCAGGTTCAGGGTCAGCTTCAACAAGAATGCCTTTGTCTCTGCTCCTGCTCATATGAAAGAGAAGAGAACAAAAATGTGGAATCCTCTATGTCACAGTATAGAAATTCCTTGAAGTGTCAGAGGAAAAGAAAAATAGAAGAAAAGAAGGTAGAAGAATTCGAACTTGATTAGATAGAATTCGAATTGTGCATTAAGAAGGAGTGGTACTCCATAAATAGAAGGATGTGAGAAGGAGGTAAGAGGATTTTCGAAAATTCAATTAAAAGATTTTGAAAACATTTTGAAAATTTGATTGATAATTTTCGAAAATTCAAAGTGAAAAAGAAATCAAGTGATTTTTGAAAAAGATTTTGAAATTAGAAATTAAAAAGATTTGATTGAAAACTAATTTGAAAAAGATGTGATTGAAAAGAATTGATTGAAAAGTTATGGTTTTAAAAAGATGTGATTGAGAAGATATATTTGAAAACAATTTTAAAAGATATGATTTGAAAACAATTTGAAAAGAAGTGATTTTTTTTTTTTAAAAAAAATTGCTGACTTGCCTAACAAGAAAAGATATGATTCAAACATAAAACCTTCCTTAATAGAAAAGGCAAAAAATGTTCAATCAAATCATTAATTGTTAGTAAGTATCTTTGAAAAAGGAAAGAAATTGATTTTGAAAACATTTGATTGAAAAGATATGATTTGAAAAAGATTTGGTTTTGAAAAACTTTGAAAACTTGAAAAAAATTTGATTTGAAAACAAAATCTTCCTCCTAGCACCATCCTAGCGTTAAACGCCCAGAATGGTATACATTCTGGCGTTTAACGCCCAAAATGCTACCTCTTTGGGCGTTAAACGCCCAACCAGGTGCCCTGGCTGGCGTTTAAACGCCAGTCTGCCTTCTTCACTGGGCATTTTTGAATGCTCAGCTTTTTCTGTATAATTCCTCTGCAGTGTGTTCTGAATCTTCAATTCTTTGTATCATTGACTTGAAAAGACACAAATTAAAAATATTTTTGGATTTTTAATAATCAAAATGCAACAAGAATCAAATAACAATGCATGCAAGACACCAAACTTAGCAGTTTGTGTACTACTGACACTATATGAGACACATAAACACTCAAGCCAAAAGAATTCAAAGATCAAAACAAAGAAATATATGCATGGATTCGAAAAATATAACAAAAACATGCATTTGACACCAAACTTAAGATGAGACACTAGACTTAAGCAAGAAACATCAAATATTTTTGGTTTTTTATGATTTTGCAAATTTTTTTTGTATTTTTCGAAAATTAAGTGGGAAAAGGCATCAAAATTCTTAATGAGAATTCCAGGAATCAGTGCAATGCTAGTCTAAGACTCCGGTCCAGGAATTAGACATGGCTTCACAGCCAGCCAAGCTTTCAAAGAAAGCTTCGGTCCAAAACACTAGACATGACCAAAGGTCAGCCAAGCCTTAGCAGATCACTGCTCCAAAAGCACAATTGATGAAAATCAACAAGCTCTTGTGGTGATAAGTTGAAACCTCGGTCCAATCAGATTAGACATGGCTTCTCAGCCAGCCAGATTTCAACAAATCATCATGAAACTCTAGAATTCATCTTCAAGAATTTCGAAAAAAAATAAATACCTAATCTAAGCAACAAGATGAATCGTCAGTTGTCCAAACTAGAACAATCCCCGGCATTGTTACCAAAAGCTTGCTCAAAACTTGAACAATCCCCGGCAACGGCGCCAAAAACTTGGTGCTGTTGCCGGATTTTGGCACTGATGTTACCGGACAAAAAGCTTGCTCAAAACTTGAACAATCCCCGGCAACGGCGCCAAAAACTTGGTGCGCGAAATTGTGAACAATACTTTTTCACAACTCTCATAATCCCCGGTAATGGCTCCAAAAACTTGGTGGCTCAATACCATGGCATTACACAACTTCGCACAACTAACCAGCAAGTGCACTGGGTCGTCCAAGTAATACCTTACGTGAGTAAGGGTCGATCCCACGGAGATTGTTAGCATTGAAGCAAGCTATGGTCATCTTGTAAATCTTAGTCAGGCAAACTCAATTGTATATGATGATGAACGAAAATAATATAAAGATAAGGATAGTGATACTTATGTATATCATTGGTGTAAGAGCTTCAGACAAGCGTATGAAGATGCCTTCCCTTCCGTCTCTCTGCTTTCCTACTGCCTTCATCCAATCCTTCTTACTCCTTTCCATGGCAAGCTCGTGTAGGGTCTCACTGTTGTCAGCAGCTACCTCCCATCCGCGCAGTGAAAGCTAATGCACGCACTCTGTCACAGTACTGCCAATCACCGGTTTGGTTCCCTCCCCTACCGGAATAGAATCACTCTTTTGCGTCTGTCACTAATGCCCAGTAGGTTACAGGTTTGAAGCACGTCACAGTCATTCAGTCATTGAATCCTACTCAGAATACCACAGACAAGGTTAGACCTTCCGGATTCTCTTGAATGCTGCCATCAAGTCCTGCCTATACCACGAAGATTCCTTTTAAAGAATCCAAGAGATATTCACTAAGCCTCAGATGCTTGTAGAACAAGAATGGTTGTCAGTCACCTTGTTCATGAGTGAGAATGGTGATGGGCGTCAATCATCACCTTCATCATGTTGAAGAACAAGTGATATCTTGGATAAAAAACAAGCGGAATTGAATGGAAGAACAATAGTAATTGCATTAATACTCGAGGTACAGCAGAGCTCCACACCTTAATCTATGGTGTGTAGAAACTCCACCGTTGAAAATACATAAGAACAGGGTCTAAGCATGGCCGAATGGCCAGCCTCCCAAAGTGATCAAAAGATCTAAAGAAAAAGGTTCCAAAGATCCGAATATATCTAATACAATAGTAAAAGGTCCTACTTATAGAAAACTAGTAGCCTAAGGTGTACAGAAATGAGTAAATGACATAAAAATCCACTTCCGGGCCCCTTTGGTGTGTGCTTGGGCTGAGCAATGAAGCATTTTTCGTGTAGAGACTCTTCTTGGAGTTAAACGCCAGCTTTGGTGCCAGTTTGGGCGTTTAACTCCCATTTGGGTGCCAGTTCCAGCGTTTAACGCTGGGATTTCTTGAGGTGACTTTGAACGCCGGTTTGGGCCATCAAATCTTGGGCAAAGTATGGACTATTATATATTGCTGGAAATCCCAGGATGTCTACTTTCCAACGCCGTTGAGAGCGCGCCAATTGGGCTTCTGTAGCTCCAGAAAATGCACTTCGAGTGAAGGGAGGTCAGAATCCAACAGCATCTGCAGTCCTTTTGAGTCTCTGGATCAGATTTTTGCTCAGGTCCCTCAATTTCAGCCAGAAAATACCTGAAATCACAGAAAAATACACAAACTCATAGTAAAGTCCAGAAAAGTGAATTTTAACTAAAAACTAATAAAAATATACTAAAAACTAACTAGATCATACTAAAAACATACTAAAAACAATGCCAAAAAGTGTATAAATTATCCGCTCATCAACAAGGCGCTCGTGCGCACATTGCGAAATCGGCTAGGGATGCGTACGCGTACTGTGCAAGTCCACGCCGAAGGCCGCACGTGAATTTTAAATAGAAAACATGCCCATCGATTTATGGGAAGCTGTGGGGCCCAGTCACAACTAATTTTGGCGCCAAAGCACTTTAAAGGACCAAGGATTGAAGGGGGAAGGCATTCACTTTTGCATTCTAGCTTAGTTTAGTTCATACATTCACATTAGGATTAGTTTAGAGTGGTTTCTAGAGAGAGAAGCTCTCACTTCTCTCTAGAATTAGGATTTGGATTAGGTTAATGTCTCCCCTTAGATCTAGGTTCAATTCATACTTTGGTTTACTTTTCCTTTATCAATTCTTACTCCTCTACTCTCCTTCTCTCTAGTTTTGTATTTCAATTCTTATAATTCTTCACTTTGTTGTGGATCTATATTTTGTTCTTTTGTTTTCTTTTAATAATGCAATTTGAGGTAATTCATGATAATTGTGATTTCCTTGATTGTTGTTGTTAATTCTTTGCATTCAATTGTAGTTAGAATTCATTCTTGTTGTAATCTACTATACTTTTGTTTTGTACCTTCCAAGTGTTTAATGAAATGCTTGGAAGGATGTTAGAGTAGAATTTTATGTTCTTGGCTTAGGAAAGATAACTTAGGAACTCTAGAGTTACTAATATCCAAGTGATTGATAGTTGATAGCCATTGACTCTAGCCTTCATTAATTCAATTAGTGGAAAGCTAGGCTTTATGGACTTGGATTGATATAACTCACTTGACTTTCTTTTGCTATTAGTTAGAGGATGACTAAGTGGGATTAATCCTTGCAACTATCATAATTGTGGCTAGTGATAATGATAGAGATCTTTGATCATCAAACCTTGCCAAGACTATTTTGTTAATAGAATTTCATTTCCATTTACTTTCCATGTTTCTCATCTAAAACCCCAAAATAAACAAGTTCATAACCAATAACAAGAACACTACCCTACAAGTCCTTTGAGAGACGACCCGAGGTTTAAATACTTCGGTTTATAGATTTTAGGGGTTTGTACTTGTGACAAACAAATTTTTGTATGAAAGAATTATTGTTGGTTTAGAGACTATACTTTACAACGAGATTTCATTAGTGAAATTCTAAACCATCAAAAATCCAATCATCAAATCTCGACTTCAGAAATGTGTTGCTTTATCTACTACAAAGGCAGAATACATTGCTGTTGTTGAAGTTTCTAAGGAACTCTTATGGATGAAGAAATTTCTACAAGAGTTAGGCATCAATCAAGAGAAGTTTGTGTTATTTTGTGACAGTCAGAGTGCTATCCATCTTAGCAAGAATTTGATGTTTCATTCTCGATCGAAGCACATAGAGGTGAGGTATCATTGGATACGTCAAGCGCTTGAGATGAAGTCATATGCACTTGAGAAGATCCATATTGATGATAATGGTTCAGATATGATAACTAAGAGTTTACCTGCAGTGAAGTTTGATTCCTGCAAAGAGAAGGCGGGCTTGGTGGAGCAGCCTATCCCGACTTGAGTTGGTAAGGGAGAGATTTGTTGGTGGGTCCCCAACTAAGTGGAGCCCATAAGTTTAAAAAAAAAAGAAAGGAGGTGGGATAAAGCAGCGAGGGAGAGAGAACGAGAGTAAGGCTCTCTTTTTTGAAAAAGAAAAAAAAGAAACAGTAAAGGGAGAGAATGGGTTTTCGACGCCGAAGAGAAGAATGAAATTGGGGAAAAAGAGCAATGCCATTTTGATCTGATTGAACTGGTAAACTTGCTTAATTTCTTATGAAATTTTAGTATGTTATTCCTGGTGTAGAGATGAACATTAGGATATAACTTGCTAGTCGTATTGCCTTCTCTTTTGGCTGATTTGAGATACCCACTTTTGTGAAGGGTTTATGTGGATTTCATCAGTTTTGATGATGTATTTTATTGATTGTTGAGATGCCCTAGTGTCACTAGGAAGACTGTTTGTGTAACCATTATTCTGATAGTGGAAGATTTTACTGGACTAAGTCCCATGGGTTTTTTGTCCCTCTTTTGGGAGTTTTTCTACGTTAAAATTTAGGTGTTTGATTATTTAATTTCTTCCATTGTATTTGCTGCTTGGAGTATCTTTGGTATTGTCTATTTAATTGCATAGATTGTGAGAAAATTATTTTTGGTGCTTCCGCTGTTAGACAGGTTCTTGTTTGAACCTTTGTTGAGTTTTTCCAAGACTAAGGTTGGGGCTGAAAATTTTTTTCGTAACCTTTTTTTGCTTACAAAATTGTCCCTAAGGTTTAACTTAGTTTCGTCTTTTTTAGCAAAATTTTAATTTGTATTACCAAATTACCTCTAATTAAAAAAATATATAAAAGAAAAAAAAAAAAGAAAAACGTGTTAAAAGGATGGGAACAGGGGAAAGGAATCACGCTGGGAGGGGTTCCAGGGAAGAAGAGGGGGAAGGAAAGGTGGGGAAGGGGATCTCACCGCTGCTCCTCTCGGCTCGGCGGAGGTGCTCGACGGCGGTAGGTTCTGGTTCGAGGCAAGAACAGGAGAAGGCTTCAGTGGTTTTATGATGGTGGGTGGAGGAGAGTGATAAACCCCATTTTTAGGGATTATCTTGTGCTTAATTTAGTGGATTTTATTCATTATTCTCACACTTATGCATGTAATTCGCATGTTTTACATTTTTCTTCCTAATTTTTTACTATGATTGAAAACATGCTTCTTTGGCCTTAATTTTTCTAATTTTAATTCTTCCTTATTACCATTCGATGCCGTGATATGTTTACTGAGTGTTTTCAGGGTTTAAAGGGTATGAATGACTTAGAGGATGGAAAGGAAGCATGCAAAAGTGGAAGGAACACAAGAAAAAAGAAGTTTTGAGAAGCTGGCAACGACGCGCATGCGTGCACAACGCGTATGCGTGACTAGCACAGAAGACGAGCAACGCGTACGTGTGACCAGAATTTTTCGCATCGACGCGTACGCGTGACAAAGCGTCACGTGCTGCAAATATCAAAACTCGCTAGGGGCGATTTTTGGGCTCTTTTTGGCCCAGTTCTAAGCCCGAAAATACAGATTAGAGGCTGCAGAGTGGAGGAATCAATGATTCAATAATCATTATTCATACATTAGGTTTTAGATGTAGTTTTTTTAGAGAGAGAGGCTCTCTCCTCTCTCTAGGTTTTAGGTTTTTTGTAACAACCTTAGTTTTTGAAAATCAAATAATTAGTTATTTGTGATTTATTTTATTTGTTGATAATTTTATTTTAAGAAAATTATTTTACTAAAGATAATTAAATGGAGTTTCATCATAATTGGAGTTTAAATTCATTAGAATTTTTATATAATATTTATTGGATATTTAGTATAATTGAAATTATAATTTTGATAATTGAAAAATAAGAAGAATTGTATAATTTAATTTAAATAAATTCTATTTTGAATGAACTATGTTGAACTCCGAGAAATTATTTTATTAGAAATGATTATATTGATATTTATAAATACTTTAAATTTAAGTCAATTAATATTTGTGTACAATTTTTATTATAATTAGTTATTTTACAAATTGAAATTAAAGTTTCAGAGATAGAAAAGTAAAGAAAAGTTATATCTTTTAATTTGAATAATTAATATTGAGTTAAAACTATATTTTATAAAAATGTGATTAGTATGGTTATTTTATAATTTAAATTAGAAATAATTGATTGAACTTAGCAATATGTTGATAAAAAATATTCTTAAATATTTTTAAGAGAGTATATTTAATTTTAAAATTACTCTACCCTTCAATTTTATCAAAATATCTATTCATAGATATCCTTTATTCTTTTATAAAATCCTAATTTCTAATCCCAAATTCTCAAATTGAATCAGAAACCCTAATTCCCAAATCCCAAAAATCCTAACCCTAATGTTTCCCTTTCCTCAGCCTTTGAACACAGCCTCCACCCCGTTTCTTCCTAAACCTAACGCTGAAACGGAATCAGATAAGGAGAAAGAGAGGAAATCAGAGTGTGATCCAAGCAGCCACCGTTCAGTCGCCAGAGCCGCCGCTGGGGGTTCTTCGCCGTCACCGTCGTTGTCATCCACGCGAGCTACAGCGTTGCGTAGTCCAGCCGTCGTGACCTCCGTGGAGCCTGCGTCGCTGTCACCTCCACTGTTCCCACCGCCGCTGGATCCGTCGCGCGCGTCGCCGTCTGAGGAGCCACTGCTGTCCTTGCTCGTTGTCTCCCTTAGAGCCGTTGCTGTTCATGCTCTGTCGCTGCTGCCCTTCCATGGAGACGCGTCGCCATCGCTGAGTGATGGAGGAAGATGATGCACGAGAGGAGCCGCTGCTGCTGGGTTGCTGTTCTGCCATCGTCACTGTCACGTGATGGAGGAGGTAATTGCTCTTCCACCATCCGAGCTTGCAGTTGCAGTTACCCATATTGCTGCCGCAACTTCTTTGTTCTGTTATTACTTTCTAATTGTTGTAAGACATCCTTGCTGTTATCTCAATTTGAGTTAGCCTTGAATTTCCATAATTGTTCCTTTTATCCATTTTGAATTCAACGTTCTTACTTGCTGTCGTGGCCACCTCACGTTGCTGCTGCCTCCATTTCTGCCGTAGATGCCCTCGGCGCTGCCACTAGAAGTTTGTTAGGGTTAGTTAGAGCTGCCGTTCTGATTCTGCTGCAGCTTGTCCGGGTTCCTGCTCGTCCCTATTCTCTGTTCAGCCTTCGCCAGAGCACTATCATCGGAGAAACACTACTGAAACCGGGCCAGATTCATCGGTTCCGAGCTGCTGTGTTGTTGCCAGAGGAAGGGAATTCATAGGAAAACGTCAGTGAGGCTGGTGTTTGGTTTGATTGCATTGTTAATGCGACACTGAGGTAGGGAATTTATTTTTAAAGTTAAACGTTTTTAATTTAGAATGCCTACAAAGTTATTTGGATAAGTGAAAATGGTTAATAATGGATAAGAATTTCTTAATTGACATGAATGACTTGAAATGCATTTGAAATTAGTTGTTGTTGTGATTATTCTGAGTTGTGATTGAATTTAGATGCTGTTGTGAACAATGATTTAGTATAATTTACTAAATTGAAATATGCCGAGTTAATTATTGAAAAGTTGTCGTATGGTTAATTGATGAATTAAGTTTGGATTGTTGCTGTGAATGTAATTGGTTTTGTTGTTATGAGAAACTAATTGATAGAAATAAGCTTGGTTTGAGGTTGAGAAATTTGGATTAAGTTTGATGATGTTTTAGTGTTTCAATTGGAGTATTGAATTCAGGTTATGGTTGTGAATGTTTTTGGGCTTTATTGTGAGTGTTTGAAGCTGAAGGTTGTGGTAGGCTTAGAGAAGGGGGGTTGAATCTATGCCTTCCTTTTAATTTCTGTTGTTACGCTTTTTGAAATACCTTTGCTATTTTGATTCTGTTTGATCTGAGCAGCAGAAATTTATGAGACAATTTATTTTTGTCTCATGAAAATCATAAAACAGAACACAGCAGAGAAGAGAAAAGCTAACACCAGCAAGTATCCTGGTTCGGTTGCCTTGTGCTATGCAACCTACATCCAGTCTCCTCCACAACTATGGAAGAATTTCACTATAGTTAACGATATTACATACACCAATAACATAGGATTGACCCAATCCTTTCACACTCAAGTTCTAACCTCACTTGACATTGGCTATGCTAATACCTAACTATACCTCTTAGTGCTAACCCAACTAAGGAAGGGATACCTTACAGGTACAAGATACAAGACACAATCACACCTAAAGAAATCAGAAAACAACTCTAGGCTTTTCTCTAAAGTGTATCTCTCAGCCTTTTTCAACTCTTGGCTTTTTCTCAAGCTTTCTCACAATGCCTTTTCTCTCAAGAAATTACAGAAAGATAAGCTTAGAAAAATACATCACAATCTGTAAAACATGAAGGAGATTGACTTCATCAAACAGCCTCTTTGCTATGTGAAAAACCAGCTTTGCAAACCTCTGATTTAGTTCTTCAGTATTGGTCGAATGCTTCTTTGATAGAAAACATTATCCAAGTAGAGGAACTTCACAGGGAATACTTCACAGAACACAACTCACCAAACTCTGGTTTTCTCTCCTTACTTTCTGAATGAACAGCAATATTCATTTATCTCCTTGCATGTTTCTTGGTTCTTCTTCAAAGGTCAACACCTTGAGCCTTGAGCTTCGCCAACCCACAGATTCACTTTTTCACCTTAATCCTTAGAGAAGAAACTTTCCCTCTGACTTCCTTTCCTTGACCGAAAGCCATAACACAGCAACCACAGATGTCTTTCAATAGTCAACTTGATCTGAGCCTTTGAAAACCAACTTGGTCCCCAAGTCTTGTTTAAGACCGTAGATACACACCAGGGAAGAACAGAAATCCTCTTTCCCTTGTATCTCATTTCGGATAGAGCAGAGAGTTGGGAAGAAGAGATGTAACCGAGTTGCATGAATGAGGAAAAGATTTACCTATAACCTAAGCTTGATTTGGTTCAGATTTTGTTGAGATGATTTCTGCCTTTCAAGCTTAGTTTCTCTTTCTTGCTTCTTTGATGACTATCTTGGTGAGGAAGCTCTCTCTCTCTTTCTTACTTTTCTGAAGTTGATTTGACTTGGTCAGAGAGTAGAAGAACGTTGCACTTCAAGAGGGAGAAGACTTCAATCTTGCAAGAGAAGCTTTGTGAGATGGATTTGGATTGAATTTCCATTAAGCAACTCGGTTGGCCCATTAGATTCTTTGGCTTCTTTCTTTGCTTTTGTTTGGGCTTTACCCATCAGCCTTGCTATATTGTCTTTATACCATTTGGGCTGCTTAAATGAATTTGGCCTGCAATATAAAATAAATAATTAGTAATATACCATTAAAATTGATCAACACTAATTATTTATTTTGCCCAAAAATAATGTTTGTCATCACTAATTAATTTAGTTAATTTCTTAACTCAACAATCTCCCCCTTGATGACAAACATAATTTAAGCAATAATCAAAAGGAAATGAGTTTGAGTAAGGTTTAGAAACTCCCTTTGATTTTTGTCATTTGCTTTTATGTTGCTCCCCCTTTTCTTTTCAAGAGTAGCTCCCCCTGGATTTATGCTTTTCTCTTTGTTCCTGTTTTACATTGTACTTAAAGAGAACACAATAGAGAGCTATACACAATTATTTTATCTAAGGAATACCACATAATCATCCCAACATATCATGTCAACAGCAAAAACAAAGTATCAAGGTTAATCAAGGGTAGACTGATATCATATAAAAGCAATTTCCAACTTGCATGTCAATTCCTTCCCTCAATAGCACAGGTGCAGCCCAAAATTTATATGCTCAACACTATCATAAGCAGCAATAAGAAATTTACAATCACAAAAATTAGTAGCATCAAAGGTCAAGCATCAAAGGTCAAATTCAGCAGCTATTTCTCCCCCTTTTGTCATCAAGGGCGGATAAAGAGCAAGATCAATAAAAAACAACACCTTAAATCCTGCAAAAAAGGTTAGATCACGGTCCAAAGTTCTAACTAGAACAACAAAAGTGCAGTAGTATTTAGAGTTATTACAGTCATCCAAAATAAAAACAGTTCAACAGTTGCAAAATAAATAGAGTTCATGAGACAAAAAGAGAGCAGCAGCAGCAGTTTTCATGAGACAAATCTTAGGCATCAGAACCATCCCCCTCCGAAGCAGCTTCCTCTTCAACATCGGTGGCAATGTCTTCATCATTATTAAGGTTATCAATGAAGGTCATGAGCACAGCCACCCTATCTCTTGATTTCTTCAGGAAGTTCTCGTGCTTGCTAGCTAGCTTCCTTTGTTCCTTGCTCATGGCAATTAAGTGATTTGATTGTGAAACAAACTCTTGAGCAACATCCTTGACTACATTCAGCAGAGCAGATTTCTTCCCAGTGGAAATGGAAGTACCCTCAGTGGAAGGAGGAGGAGAGTCATTTGGTATGTACTCTTCATCATCATCATCATCTAAAACCACTCTCTCAGATCTAGTTGGCCCTTTTTGCTGTTTCACTGAACCACCCCCTTTTAGGTATGAATGTCTGTTTTCATAATCCTCATTTGACAGGTCAACACCAAAATTTTCAAATATGCAAGTTTAAAACATGCCATAAGGTAGTGCTTTATCTTTCACACTTCTAACAGAATCAAACATGTATCTAGCCATCAAATAGGCAAAAGAGATTTCTGTTTTAGTGATTAGGGCATACAAAACAAGTGTGTCCGTGTAAGAAACCCTTTGATATGAACCACTTTAAGGAATTAAAATGTGGTTGATAATACGATTCAACTGAGCACGTTCATATCCTAGGACTTTGTGAGTGGGTGTGATGCCATCAATTAAAGAAACATGTTCACAAATGTGAGCAAGAGCATCATGGTAAGAGATACCAACACCTTCATCCCACTTCACAGATGTATAAGCACACGGCCCTACATCAGTGTACTTCAAGGAGTCACTGATTGTCTCATTATTCAAGATAATGTCTCTGCCCTTAACATAAGAATGCACGCTTCCTTCATGGTAAGTCATGTTTGCATAAAATTCTTTGACTAACTTAGGATATACTGGTTTTTTGATTTTGAAAAGGTGATTCCAGTCTAAAAATTTCAGATTTTCAACAAAAGGAAATCCTTTCTTTTTCAAATCAGGTAAATCAGCAAGAAAAGAGGGACATAGATGACGGTACTGAATAACTCCCTCATAAAAGTCATGGTTCATGGCAGATTTGAAATGATGGGGTTATAGTCTGAGTGAGATGTCATGAAGTGTGATTTGTGAGCAAAGGGATCAATGTCTGGTTCGCTAACAGATTTGAGAGGGTGATGAGGGTTACCTCTTTGTGAACGCACAGGAACAGACCTTGACTTAGGTTTTGTAGGCTCAGGAACAGGTTCTTCAACAGTAGGACGCTTACCCTTGGATGAACTCGGTTTTGTGGAACTTGGTTTGGATGGCGTTGCCTTCGATGGTGCTGGCGGTTTGGCAGGAGCAGGATACCTTGGAGTGTTCTTGGTCCGAGCCATGAGGTCACAGCGAGGAGGAGAGGTAGGAGGAGAAAGTGAGGGAGTGAAGGTGGTGTCTTGAGAACGGGTTGATGGTCTAGGAAAACCTGGAAGTTTATGGATTTTCTCACGAGGTGCTCTTTTGGCAATGACTTTCTTCCCCATTTTGGTTAAATTGATGCTTTTGATAGAAGAGAGATAGTGGTGTGAGAGGGAAGAAACCGAAGGGTTGTGGAAAAGTTATGGAGGGAAGAGAGGGATTGTTGGTAACCGTACCCAAAAGCAAATTTCCAAAACCATGCAACTGCATCACCATTTGAAAAGACTTGACAAGACATGACCTCATAAAAGAGAAGATTTTATTTGATCTTTAAATTAAAACAGGAAATTAATTTTAAATTTTGAAAGGCAATCAAAATTAAATTGAAACTCCTTTTGGACCAAAGTCAAAAATTAAGTTAGCAAAAAAAACTTTTTCGGTCCACAAAAACAAAAAAAAAAACTTTTAATGAAAACTTAAACACACAAGTAAGAATATAAGCAAGCAAGAATGTAACATTCATATTGGGCCCAGATGTGGTTTGAATTAATGGAACATATAGGACTACCCAAATCTGAATTGAGGTTGGCCCAAATTGATTTTTCACTTGCAATAAGCGCAGAACACGCTGACTTGGAGGAAACATTCATCATCTGCCCAGAATTGTCTCATACCTGTTTATGAGACAAAAATCTCCAGCAAATACATCAGCACTTTTCAAATAGAGAATCATAACTCAAAATGCCTAGACAGGTCCTAAGCATGCAGAATCTATCCTCAGCTAATGGTTTTGTAAAAATATCTGCTAATTGCTCCTCAGATTTAACAAATTGAATGCATATATCCCCTTTTTGGACATGTTCTCTTATTGAGTGAAATTTCACTTCAATATGCTTAGTCCTAGAGAGCAAAACTGGATTTTTAGAAATATTGATGGCACTCATATTATCACACATTAAGGGAATATTTTCAGCATTTAATTTGTAATCAGCAAGCTGTGTTTTTAACCATAAAAGCTGAGAACAACAAGAAGAAGCAGCTATATACTCAGCCTCTGCAGTGGATAAGGCCACTGTTGGTTGCTTCTTACTTGACCAAACATTTAAGGACTTCCCAAGAAAGCAACATAAACCAAAAGTGCTCCTTCTATCAACTCTATCACCAGCAAAATCTGCATCACAATAACCAACTGCAGAAAAATCATCAATCTTAGGATACCAAAGACCAATATTAGATGTGCCATGAACATATCTAATGATCCTTTTAACTGTAGAAAGATGTGACTCTTTAGGTTTGGATTGAAACCTAGAACACAATCCAACACTTTGCACAATATCAGGTCTAGAGGAAGTTAGGTACATAAGAGAACCAATCATCCCTCTATACCTAGTCTCATCAACATCTTTCTCAGTATCTCCCTTATCTAATTTAGAACTAGGATGCATGGGAGTTCCCATGGGTTTGGCATTTTCCATACCAAATTTCTTAACTAATTCCTTGGCATACTTTTCTTGATGAATGAAAATACCATTTTCAGTTTGTTTAATTTGTAGCCCAAGGAAAAAATTAAGTTCACCCATCACACTCATGTCAAATTCACTTGTCATGAGCTTTCCAAATTCAGTACAAAGGGATTCATTTGCTGATCCAAAAATAATGTCATCAAAATATATTTGGACTAAAATAAAAGAATTATTAGAGTTTTTGATAAATAGAGTTGTATTAGTGGTGCCTCTTTGAAAACCATTTTTTAAAAGAAAAGAGTTAAGTCTCTCATACCAAGCTCTAGGAGCTTGTCTTAAACCATAGAGAGCTTTAGACAATTTAAAAACATGATTAGAAAGCTCTTTATTTTCAAAACCAGGAGGCTGCTCCACATATACTTCTCTATCTATCACACCATTCAAAAATGCACATTTCACATCCATTTGGTATAATTTAAAACCACAAAATGCAGCATAGGCTAGGAGAAGTCTTATGGCTTCCATTCGGGCAACAGGGGCAAAGGATTCATCAAAGTCTATTCATTCTTCTTGGTCATATCCTTGTGCCACTAGCCTTGCCTTGTTTCTTGCAATGCTACCATCTTCTCCCAACTTGTTCCGGAATATCCACTTGGTGCCGGTCACTTTCTTTCCACTTGGCCTTGGAACCAACGTCCATACTTGGTTCTTTTCAAACTCAAGAAGCTCATCCTCCATAGCCTTAATCCATGAGGGGTCACTAAGGGCTTCCTTGACATTTTGAGGCTCCATTTGTGAAATAAGGGCAATGTTTGAACCTTCATTTGCCTTTCTAGTGGAAGACCTAGTTTGCACTTCATGAGACACGTCCCCAATTACAAATTCTTCAGGATAATTCTTCAAGAATCTCCATTCACGAGGTCTGGTGGACTTGGAGGCAGATTCAGTCACCAAGGGATTCTGTGTGCTGCTGTCTGCAGAATTTTCTTCATATTCATGAGACAAAATGGAATTGTCTCTTGAATTTTTAGCATTTGCTGTTTCTGGTTCAGCTTGTCCAAAATTTTCTTTTCCATGATTCTGAGCAGTTTCATCCTCCTTTTGAGCTTGATTTCCTGCATCACCATCTTCCAAAATGCTTTGCACCAAGTTAGTATCACAAAATGTAACATGTATGGATTCTTCAATAATTCTATCATCTTGATGATAAACTCTATATGCTTTACTAGTTGTGGAATATCCTACAAACAAACACTCATAAGATTTTGGATCAAATTTCCCCAGGTTTTCTTTGTTATTTAAAACAAAACATTTGCATCCAAAGATGTGCAAGTAATCTAAGTTTGGTGGGTAGCCTTTCCAAAGTTCATAAGGGGTTTTTTTTCAAAAATTTCCTTATGATTGTTCTATTTAAAATGTGGCAAGCTGTGTTGACTGCTTCAGCCCAAAGGAATTTAGGAACATTGTTCTCACAAAGCATAGCTCTTGTCATCTCTTGTATGTTTCTGTTCATACCCTGACCGAGCTCCTCCAACTCGGCAAAATCCATGAAAGGTCCGACCTCATCCCAAGGCCCACACCTGAGGTCGGACCTCGGACAATAAAGCAAATAAGGCCCATCAAAAGGAACGCAGCCCAAAACCTAAAGGCCGAAAAGGCCTAGGAAAGGCGGTTCCACAAAGATAGAGGTAAAACTCCCAAAAGATAAGATAAAGATAAGAATATCTTATCCAGGGAAGATCACGACCAACTACTATAAATACACTGGAGCACCCAGGTATGGCATTCATTCCACATTCTACACATATCTGCTTGGACCCATGCTAACTTAAGCATCGGAGTGTCATTGCAGGTACAACCACCAATCGCCAACACATCAAGCTCGGGTCCCTGACCCCCACCTCGGGCATCTCCAGACGACCGAGCTACACGTTTCAGGTAACCCCCGGAACATTGGCGCCGTTGCCGGGGACCTGGAAGTCATCCCTTTACCATGGCGGACGACCCTCTCAACAATGACCACGCTGCATCAGAACAAGAGGAGGAAGTTGACACCGGAGAACGACCGGACAGCCCTCTATCACCACGCACTCCAGGAGGAAACAAACAGAATCGCCCAAATACATCACTCCCAAACAAAGATCCACAAAATCCCGAAAAAGAAAAGAGCTCGGAAATTCTAGAAGCAGTCCGGGCACAACAAAACCGACTGAAACAACTCGAAGAGGACATAAAGAAGCAAAAAGAAACTGAACAAGATCTGAGAAGGGAGGCTCGCAAGCGCAGAGAATTAGAAGAAAAACTGCGGAAAATAGAGGCCAACCTGAAAGATCGGACAGAACGCGACACCACCCCCGAAGGCAACCATGATCCCTTCACACAAGAGATCATGAAGGAGAAGGTACCGCGAAACTTCAAACCACCCGATATGGATCTCTACGACGGCACCACCGATCCAAGTCACCACCTCAGCAACTTCAGAAGCAGAATGTACCTAGTTGACGCCTCCGACGCGATTCGGTGCAAAGCCTTCCCCACCACTCTCACCAAGTCAGCCATGAAGTGGTTCGACAACCTGCCACCAAGATCAATCACCAGCTTCGAAGACCTAACCAAAAAATTCCTAACAAGGTTCTCCATTCAAAAGGACAAGGCAAAACATGCCCCCAGTCTGCTCGGGATCAAACAAGGTAACCAAGAAACTCTCCGAGAATACATGGAGCGATTCAACAAAGCCTGCCTGGACATACAACACTTGCCCACTGAAGCGGCCATCATGGGACTAGCAAACGGCCTAAAAGAGGGACCGTTTAGCCAATCCCTATCCAAACGATACCCGACCTCCCTATACGAGGTACAGGAGCGGGCAGAAAAATATATCAACATGGAGGAAACCTCCCAGCTAAGAGACTCTTCTAGGAAGGAATCAACCTACCCACTCCGAGATCGAGATCGGGAACAGAAGAAGAAAGAAGAACCCAACTCGGACAAGCCACGGAAGTACCACAACTACACCCCCCTCCGAGTCTCCCTGGTAGACGTCTACAGAGAAGTATGCCACACCGAAAAAATTCCACCGCCCCGACCTCTAAAACACAAGAGAGCGGGGAGAGATCGGTCCGAATACTGTGAATATCACAAGCTCTACGGTCATTCTACTAACGACTGCTACGACCTAAAAAACGTTATAGAAAAACTAGCCAGAGAAGGAAAACTCGACAGATACATAGCAGGGAAAGGAGAAGAGACCAGGAAGAGGAGGCGGGGAGATAACGAAGATCGGGCCGAACAAACCCCACGAACCCCCGAAAGGCACGTTCACATGATAAATGGAGGGTTTGCAGGCGGAGGAACATCCCGATCCTCGCGAAAAAGACACCTCAAAGAAGTCTACCACGTCCGAGAAGACAGTCCCCTGCCCGAACTACCTACTATCTCGTTTACACGAGAAGATGCTCAAGGGATAATACCCGGGCACGACGATCCAATGGTAATCACCATTATCCTAGCAAACGCCAACTTACATCGAACCCTGATTGACCAGGGAAGCTCAGCAGATATCCTGTTCAAAACGGCCTTCGACAAGCTCGGACTTGAAGAAAAAGAACTAAAGGCCTATCCCACCGACCTATTTGGGCTAGGGGATACCCCAATCCATCCCTTAGGATACGTCTCGCTACACACTACCTTTGGAAGAGGCGAGCAATCTAAAACATTAAGCATCGACTACATTATAGTCGACGTCACTTCAGCATACAATGCCCTCATTGGGCGACCAACCCTAAATAGACTGGCAGCTATAGTCTCGACCCCACACCTCTGTATGAAGTTCCCTACCGCCAAAGGAATCGCCACCCTAAAAGGCGACTAAAAACTAGCACGGCGATGTTACAACGAAAGCCTGAGCCTAAAAGGAAAAGAGATCAACACAATAGAACTCGGGCGAGTTCAAGCCCGAGAAGATCTTCGGCCACAACCAGAGGGAGAAACCGAAAGAGTCCAGATCGGGAACACATCTGAAAAAGTAACAAACATAGGAGCAAACCTCGAAGCAGGCCTAAAAGAGGAACTCATAACCCTCTTAAAAGAAAATTCCGACCTCTTCGCCTGGAAAGCCTCCGACATGCCAGGCATAAGCCCCGACCTGATGTGCCATAAGCTATCAGTGTACCCGGGATCCCGACCTGTCCAACAAAGACGCAGGAAGCTCGGACCCGAACGCATGCAAGCAATAGAAGAACAAGTACAAGCACTACTAGATGCAGGGTTCATTAGGGAAGTAAAATACCCCCTATGGCTCGCAAACGTGGTCCTGGTGAAAAAGCCCAATGGAAAATGGAGGATGTGCGTCGATTACACGGATCTCAACAAAGCCTGCCCCAAAGACCCATATCCACTACCAAACATCGACGCCTTAGTAGACGCAGCCTCAGGCTATAGATATCTCTCCTTCATGGATGCATACTCGGGATACAATCAAATCCCGATGTACGGACCCGACCAAGAAAAAACCTCGTTCATAACCCCGAGGGCAAACTACTGCAACGTAGTAATGCCCTTCGGGCTGAAAAACGCAGGGGCAACCTACCAGAGACTAATGAACAAAGTGTTCTCAGAGCACATCGGACTACAACTGGAGGTGTACGTCGATGACATGCTGGTAAAAACACAAGAAGACAGAAACTTGCTGACCGACCTCACCAGTGTCTTCGGCACCCTCAGAAAACACAACATGAGACTTAACCCGACGAAGTGCACCTTCGCCGCAGAAGCCGGAAAATTCTTAGGCTTCATGCTGACTCAAAGGGGCATCGAAGCAAACCCGGACAAATGCCAAGCGATACTCAATATGAAAAGCCCGACGTGTGTCAAAGAAATACAACAACTGAATGGAAGGCTGGCCGCCCTATCAAGATTCTTGGCAGGATCAGCGATAAAGTCACTACCTCTCTACTCACTCCTAAAGAAAGGGAAACCCTTCTCATGGACCCCGGAGTGCGAAAAAGCCTTTCAAGAATTCAAGGAATTTCTCGGGCAGCCACCAATCCTAACCCGACCTTTAAAAGGGGAAGAGCTCGTACTATACCTCTCGGTCGGACATCGAGCAGTCGCTTCAGCATTAATACGAGAAAATGACCAAGGACAACACCCCATATACTTTGTAAGCAAGGCACTACAAGGGGCCGAATTAAACTATCAGAAAATAGAAAAATTCGCCTACGCCCTAGTGTTCACAGCTCGGAGGCTCCGTCCCTACTTTCAAGCCCACACCATCAAAGTCCGGACAAACCAACCCATGAGACACATCCTACAAAAAACAGACCTGGCGGGACGAATCCTACAATGGGCGGTGGAACTGTCCGAGTTCGACCTCCACTATGAAGCCCGGACTGCCATAAAATTTCAGTATCTAGCCGACTTCGTCGCAGAATACACTGAGACCCCTGGAACCCCACTCTCATGGAACCTGTATGTCGACGGGTCCTCAAACAAAACAGGAAGTGGAGCAGGGGTTATACTCGAAAGCGACCAAGGAACGCGGATAGAACTATCCCTAAAATTCGAGTTCCAGGCTTCGAACAACCAAGCCGAATACGAGGCCCTACTAGCAGGCCTAAAACTAGCCGAAGAGGTCGGAGCCTAGAAAATCACGATCTTCAACGACTCCCAGGTCGTCACATCACAAGTAAATGGAAGCTACCAGGCCAAAGACCCAACTATGAAGAAATACCTGGACCAAACACAGGCACAATTACGCCACTTTTCAGAAATACAGATCCAGCACATACCTCGGGAACAAAACGCCCGGGCAGACGCCCTCTCAAAGCTCGCCAGCACCAAGCCCGGAGGCAACAACAGAAGCCTCCTCCAGGAAACCTTACAATCTCCCTCCGTGATAAGAGAGGAAGAAACGCTAAATATATCCAACCAACAGCAGGGATGGATGACCCCCATACTCAACTACCTGAAGTCGGGAACTCTCCCCACCGAAAGAAAGGAAGCTAAAAGACTCACGAAAGACGCCCAGAATTATACACTAATTCACGACGTATTATACAGAAGAGGATTCTCAAACCCCCTCCTTAGGTGCGTCCCGACCTCAGAAACAAAGAGCGTCCTCGAAGAAGTCCACGGAGGCATGTGTGGGAACCATCTCGGAGCTCGGGCGTTATCCAAGAAAGTAGTCCGAGCCGGGTTCTACTGGCCGACCTTACAAAGAGACGCAACGGAATTTGTGAAAATATGCCCCCCTGCCAAAAACACGCCAATTTTCACAAAGCACCACCCGAAGACCTTATCAGCATCACCGCACCATGGCCCTTCGCAAAATGGGGACTTGACCTACTCGGCCCGTTTCCCCAAGGACCGGGGCAAGTCAAATACCTCATAGTAGGGGTCGACTACTTCACAAAGTGGATCGAAGCTGAACCCTTAGCCACCATTACAGCTCAAAAAAGTCGCAAATTCCTATACAAAAACATTGTCACGAGGTTCGGAGTCCCCTACTCTATCACAACAGACAATGGAACACAGTTCACGGACACAAGTTTTCAGAACTTGGTGGCCGAACTAAAAATCAAACAACAATTCACCTCAGTCGAGCACCCGCAAGCCAATGGACAAGCAGAAGCTGCAAATAAAGTCATCTTGGCCGGGTTAAAACGGAGACTCCAAGAAGCCAAAGGGGCATGGGCCGAAGAGCTCCCCCAGGTGCTATGGGCATATCGGACAACTCCACACTCTACAACGGGAGAATCGCCATTCCGACTATCTTATGGGATGGAGGCAATGATTCCTATCGAAATAGAGGAAGGGTCACCCAGAGTCATCTTCTACAGCGAAGAAGGTAACCCGCAGGCACAAAAGGAAGAACTCGACCTCCTCCCCGAGGTCCGAGAAAGAGCCCGGATCCGAGAAGAAGCCTTAAAACGGCGAACGGCCCTCAGATACAATCAGAAAGTAATAAAGCGAAGCTTCTCCATTCACGACCTGATTCTAATCCGAAATGACATCGGAACACAAAAGTCGGGAGAAGGAAAGCTAGCTGCAAATTGGAAAGGACCCTACAAGGTAACGGAAGTCTTAGGGACAGGCTATTACAAAGTATCCGACCTAGAAGGCAATGAGCTGCCCAGGGCCTGGCACGCCTGTAATCTAAGACGGTACTACAGCTAGAAAAACTTAACCCGAGGTGTACTCTTTTTCCCTACAAGGGTTTTTTAATGAGACACCCGGTTAAGTAAGACACCCGACCTAGTCAAGGGTAAAACACTCTGTAAATATTCTTTCTTTTTTAATACTAATCAAATTTCTCTATTTTCTTTTCTTCTTCCTCATGATGAAACAAATCAAAGTACCCCGCCAAGGCGCATTAATTTATGCTCGGCAAAACGCAAAAAATCATTTGCCAAAGAGACCGCACAAGGTCGGCAAAGATAAAGCAACGAGGTTCAAATTAATGTGAGAAGTTATAAAGTAACTCTGAAAAGGTTCAAAAAGCCAAATAAAAAGAGATTACAAAAATAACTTAAAAGGCCGACCAACGACAAGGTCGGACCCAACAAAGGGAAGTACTCGAACACCCGAGGTCCGAGGAAAAACCCGGATCCAAGAAAGAAGCCTTAAAACGGCAAAAGCCAAGATTTCGAAAACGCTTACTAAAAAGTTGCTATACAAATACAACTAAAAAGTACAAGCGAAAAAACGAAATCGAAGGAAGAGGCAAAGCAAAGTTTCAAAGCGCTAGCTAAAAAAAGTTGTTATCCAAAAACAACTAAAAAAGCATAAAAGCGGAACAAAAAGTCAAAACGCGAATAAAACACCGCATAATAAAGCTAAAAAGTTACTACAAGTAGCTAAAAGCAAAAAGGTGTCCAAAGCGTTCACAAAAACCATCCAAAAGCAAAAGAGCCCACAGGCCGGGCAAAAAACCAAAAATAAAAGATTACAGAGGATCAAGGTCCTTTCCGGACTCCACATCAACAGAAGGCTGCGGAGGAAACATAGAAATCGGGACTGCATCAACGGCACCGTCATCCCGGCTTGAAACCTCCACACCAGATCCATCCCCGGCCAAAGGTGAAGTCGGGTCCGCAACCGGAACCTTGAGGTCGGACACCGGAACCTTGGGATCGGACACCGGAACCTCATCCTCATTGGGAGCAGGAACAATCTTTCCCTCCACAACAACGTTATCCGTACTGAATAAGCTCAGATCCAGGTCAGGAGCAAGAACCCGGACCTGAGCCTTCAAATTCTCGAACATGGCATCCATACCCTTAGCCACATGACCTTCCAGCTCGTAAAAATCATCCTGAGCAGATTGCAACTTCTCCCTTGTCTCCACAAGCTCGGCATATATCCGAGTATAATTCTCCGTCGCCGCCTTCGCCATCTCCTCGGACGCTTTCGCTGCCGCCACAGCCGCGGTAGCTTTAGCTTTCTCCTTCTCCAAAGAGGCCTCCAGCTCCGTAATCCTAGCAGCCTTCAGCTCACTAATCTTCTCGAACTCGGACTGAGCCTTCTCAAGTCGGGAGCTGGTCGCGCCAATGGGGGATTTCTTGAACTCCCGGGCAATAGCAGCATGAAGACTGGCCATCCGAACACAACTCCGCGCCATATACTGAAAATGATGCTCCATAGACACGTCATCAGTAGAGATAAAAGTCTGAGGGAGAATATGCTGTTCAATCCAACCGAGAGCATCGAAATCCTTATCATTAAAACCCGCAAGCTCTTGAGAGGTCTTCTGCTCCTTGGGGGGAGGACCCGAGAACGGGGGAGGAGAAGAGGTAGCAGGCCCGGAGGTCGGAGGATCTTGACTTATAGCTCGGAACTGGGGAGTCGGAATAGTCTTCGACCGAGTCTGGACACCCACAGTAGTCTTCTGCGGAGAAGATCGGGCAGAGGCCTCCCCAGCCTCGATATTTCGAGCAGCCACAGATTTCTTCGTACGACGAAGAAACTTCATGGAATCCGCCTGAGAAGACATCTCTGCAGAAATAAAAAGGAAAGGATTACCACAACAGAAATTCCACCAAAACAAGCAAAGCCAAAATACTAAGAAAAGATGAATCTCGAAGAGGTCGGGAACTACCTAACTCGGAACGGAGAAGGCTTGGATCTCCCAACATTTTCTTCGTGTCCAAGTGAGGTGCCCGACCCCATAAACTGCTCACCACACCCACAAAAGCCTGCTCCACCTCATCTAGACTCTCAAAAGTATACTTAGCAGACACTACATTCTCCTGCCAACAAAGAGGAAAAGAAGGCTCCCCACTCTCATCTAGAAAGAAAGGTCGGACGTCTCCAGTAGCCCGGACCTTGAAATAAAAATTCTTAAAATCATGAAAGGACTCATCATACAGGGTACAAAACTTCCTTCCCTGGTTAGCCCTAAAAGAAACCCAAGATACCTTCCCTCCACCCGACCCCGGCTTCGTCAACACAAACAAATAGGAAAATAAAGCAAGCGAGGGAGAGACGCCCAAAAACTGACACAAAAGTTGAAACAGCTTTAAAAACGCCCAAGAATTCGGATGGAGCTGCGTAGGGGCAAGGTTACAAGACCACAACACCTCGGACTCCAGATCGGTAAAGGGAAGTCGGACATTCAGCTTAGAGAAAAAACAATCATAAGCATAAAAGAAGAGCTTCTCGGAACTATCTAAAGGCGGGAAGCACACTCTCTCCTCGGAATCCGGGGCTACTAGTTCATAATCCCTCTGACTCTCTATTTTCACATATGCTACAGTGCCTACGGAACCTAGCTAAATACTCAGAATCTACCACAGAAGGGACTCTTAGAGGAAGAGGGTCTACCCAACCAAGACCACTTGGAATCTTGGTCGACATCGCTTGAAGAACCTTTCGAGACATAAAATTTTTACCTACAAGGAAGAAATACAACAGCAAAGCAAAAATCACATAGAGAAGACAGCAAAAAACCCATTCAGCAAAACGCCAGAGAGCAAAAAAGAGCCCCCCCCATATACAAACAACAACGGCGGCGCCTCTTTTTGGGGCAACCCAGACATAAAGAAAGAAGAAACAGACAAAGAGCCACACAAAAGAACAGAAAGCATATGTGCACAAAGAAAAGAGACGGGAACAAACCTGGAAGAAAGAAAGAAGACGACGAGCTCCGAAGCAAACGGCGGCACAGAGGAAACCCCGGAAAGACGCACGGAAAGATTCGGGGAAGAAGAACAAAGAGAAAGAAGAAGCGGTGCTCGAAAAAGAGATGGCGAAAACTTAGAAAAACAGGAAGGAACAGAATAAACGAAGAAAAAGGAAGGGAGCAAATAAATAATGCCTTCACAGAGCCCGAACGGAAATCGAGGAGAAACGGTAAAATGCAATAAATGCAGGAACGGCCATTTTTGAATTTTGAAAAACAACTATGCCCGAGCTCGACCTCCCAAAAAGGACGAACTCGGGCAGGGGCACTGTTCATACCCTGACCGAGCTCCTCCAACTCGGCAAAATCCATGAAAGGTCCGACCTCATCCCAAGGCCCACACCTGAGGTCGGACCTCGGACAATAAAGCAAATAAGGCCCATCAAAAGGAACGCAGCCCAAAACCTAAAGGCCGAAAAGGCCTAGGAAAGGCGGTTCCACAAAGATAGAGGTAAAACTCCCAAAAGATAAGATAAAGATAAGAATATCTTATCCAGGGAAGATCACGACCAACTACTATAAATACACTGGAGCACCCAGGTATGGCATTCATTCCACATTCTACACATATCTGCTTGGACCCATGCTAACTTAAGCATCGGAGTGTCATTGCAGGTACAACCACCAATCGCCAACACATCAAGCTCGGGTCCCTGACCCCCACCTCGGGCATCTCCAGACGACCGAGCTACACGTTTCAGGTAACCCCCGGAACAGTTTCTATTTCTTCTTTCCACAACACCATTTTGTTGTGGTGTTCTAGGGCAAGAAAAGTTGTGAGATATTCCAAATTCCTCACAAAAGGATTCAAACAAATTATTTTCAAATTCAGTTCCATGATTGCTTCTTATAGAAGAGATTTTCAAATTCTTTTCATTTTGAATTTTCTTGCAAAAAGGTTCAAAAGCCGAAAAGGCTTCATTTTTGTGTGCAAGAAATAAAACCCAACCAAACCTAGTGTAGTCATCCACAATTACTAAACCATAATATTTACCACCTAGGTTTTGAGTTCTTGTTGGACCAAATAAATCAATGTGTAGCAACTCAAATGGTCTTTTAGTAGAGATGTCTTCCTTAGGTTTAAAAGAACTTTTTGTTTGTTTTCCCATTTGGCAAGCATCACAAGTGATGTCTTTGTCAAACTTTATCAAAGGAAGACCTCTTACTAATTCTTTCTTTACAAGTTTGTTTATTTGAAACATACTTGCATGGCCCAATCTCTTGTGCCACAACCACTTTTCAGATTCTTTAGAGTGAAGACAAGCTACATTTTGATCCTTTAGTTCATCAAGAGTAAGTCCATACATGTTATTGAAACGCTTGGCAACAAACATCACTTCATTTGTCTTTTCATTAACAACACAGCATTCAAGCCTTTTGAACACAACTAAATATCCTAAATCACACAGCTGACTTATACTCAAAAGATTGTGCTTTAATCCACAAACCAAAAGCACATCATCAATGAAAGTAGATTGCTCATTACCTACTTTTCCAACAGCAATGATTTTACCTTTACCATCATCTCCAAAGATCACAAAACCTCCGTCATACTTATTTAGTTTGATGAAGTAGGTTGACCTTCCAGTCATGTGCCTTGAACATCCACTATCCATGTACCACATGTCCTTTTTGTTCTTGGATGCTAGGCAAATCTGCATGATGAGTTTCAGGTAGCCTTAGGTATCCAAATTAATTTGGATCCTTTGAAGTTAATCCATATTGGTTGCCCAAGTGCATTGAAATCACAAACAACATTGTAGACTTTGTTTCCTACAACTCTCTTTTCAATGAACATTGTGCATGTGAGTGACCAAATTTTTTGCAATTAACACAATGATTTTCTGGTGTGTGTCACTGAAACTTAGGTGAGTTAAATTGCTTGAAGTGATTAAATGGTTGAAATTTTCTGGTTTTTGGAGGAGACACATTTCCTTTAACAAATTGATTTTTGTTATAATTGTTCCTCTTTGCAAAACTGTTTTCACCAGAATTTTTAAAACTCTTTGGATTTTTCGAGAATGAGGTTTTGTTATAGAAAAATGGTTTCTTGAAAGCAGCCTTATTTTTCAAAATATAACCCAAACCTGGCCGGTTTGAATTCGGACCAGTTCTTGGTGACGGCTCAGCTTCATTTGTGTATTCTTCATCAGATTTTTCTTCACAAGTTGAAACATATCCGATACCTGATTTGTTTGGTATGGATTTAGTATTTGATGAAGAGGCCACAAATTTCATAGAGGAAGTGTTGGAAACTGCATCTTCCTTGGCTATGTTGCCTAAACCAGATTTTTCAAACAATGGTCTTTGACTTGCAAGTAATTTGTCTAAGTTACTAGAACCTTGAGCAAATTTTGCCAAGTCACCATTTAGCCTTTTAATCATATCATTTAATCTTTCATTTTCAGCAATTAACTCATGAGAAGGATTCATAATGTGCTTTCCTTTTAATTTTTCAAGTTCAGATTTTAGAAATCTGTTTTCTTCAATGATGTCCAAAGCACATTCAGTTTCCTTTACTTTTTTCTTTTAAAAATTCTTTTTCAGCTCTTAACACATCTCTTTCAGATCTACACTCATTATATTTGTCAAGCAGTTTTGATGTATTTAAAGTGAGATCATCAATAATAGCATGCAAGTCTTCAATGGTTAAGTCATAATAGTTTACCTCATCAAGATTGTTGTTTCTAGCCATGAAACAGTCCTTGTCATCTCCTTCAGATTCTTCTTCTTCATTTGAGTCATTCTCAAGATCCTCCCAAGCTGCCATGAGTACTCTCTTCCTTTCCTTCTTTCCTTTGTCCTCCTTTTTGAGCTTTGGGCAATTTGACTTGAAGTGTCCAGTTTCCTTGCAATGATGACACGTCACCTTGCTCAAGTTTATCTTATGCTCCTTTGAACTTGAACCTTTGTATTTGCCCTTGCTTTTCATCATCCTTCTAAATTTCCTAGCAAAAAACAAAAGCTCGTCATCTGAAATACCATCACTAGACTCACTCTCTTTCGGTTCTATTTGTGACTTAAGGGCTATTCCCTTTTTCTTTGAGTCTGTGTTTGTGTGTGTGGCATCATAGGCAAGGAGTTTTCCTCTCAGCTCATCATAGGTTGTGGGACTTATATTGTTACTCTCGGTTAGGACAGTGGCAATGTTTTCCCACTCTTTTGTGAGGCTTCTAAGGAGTTTTCTCACCAAGGTTTGTTCTGCATAGTTTGTACCCATAGCATCAAGGTTGTTGATTATGATTGAGAATCTCTCAAACGCTTCATCAATGCTTTCTCCATCCTTCATGCTAAACATCTCGTACTCTTTTCGCATCTTATCAATCCTCGTTTCTTTGACTTGTTTAGTGCCTTCATGTGTAACCTGGAGTTTTTCCCAGATTTCTTTGGCTGTCTTGCATCTAGACACCTTCCGGTATTCTTTAAAGCTGATAGCACAGTGAAGAAGGTTGATTGCTTTAGCGTTCAGCTCTATCTTCTTCTTGTCATCTTCATTCCATTCAGCTTCTTCTTTCGGAGTCACCACTCCATCAGCACTTGTTTTTGTTGGGATCTTGGGACCACTCACAACGATCTTCCATAGGTTGTAGTCAATGGATTGGATGAAGATCCTTATCCTTTCTTTCCAGTAGGAGTAGTTCTTTCCGTTAAAGAAAGGTGGCCGGTTGTTTGACTGGCCTTCAGTGAGGGTGTAGGCAACTGTGGTTGTGCCCAGGTTGTTTGCCATTGGATCTTTGCTCCAAGCGGTTAAGCTTGATTCTTGAGACCTTAGCTCCTGATACCAATTGAAGGTTGTGGTAGGCTTAGAGAAGGGGGGTTGAATCTATGCCTTCCTTTTAATTTCTGTTGTTACCCTTTTTGAAATACCTTTGCTATTTTGATTCTGTTTGATCTGAGCAGCAGAAATTTATGAGGCAATTTATTTTTGTCTCATGAAAATCATAAAACAGAACACAGCAGAGAAGAGAAAAGCTAACACCAGCAAGTATCCTGGTTCGGTTGCCTTGTGCTATGCAACCTACATCCAGTCTCCTCCACAACTATGGAAGAATTTCACTATAGTTAACGATATTACATACACCAATAAGATAGGATTGACCCAATCCTTTCACACTCAAGTTCTAACCTAACTTGACATTGGCTATGCTAATACCTAACTATACCTCTTAGTGCTAACCCAACTAAGGAAAGGATACTTTACAGGTACAAGATACAAGACACAATCACACCTAAAGAAATCAGAAAACAACTCTAGGCTTTTCTCTAAAGTGTATCTCTCAGCCTTTTTCAACTCTTGGCTTTTTCTCAAGCTTTCTCACAATGCCTTTTCTCTCAAGAAATTACAGAAAGATAAGCTTAGAAAAATACATCACAATCTGTAAAACATGAAGGAGATTGACTTCATCAAACAGCCTCTTTGCTATGTGAAAAACCAGCTTTGCAAACCTCTGATTTAGTTCTTCAGTATTGGTCGAATGCTTCTTTGATAGAAAACATTATCCAAGTAGAGGAACTTCACAGGGAATACTTCACAGAACACAACTCACCAAACTCTGGTTTTCTCTCCTTACTTTCTGAATGAATAGCAATATTCATTTATCTCCTTGCATGTTTCTTGGTTCTTCTTCAAAGGTCAACACCTTGAGCCTTGAGCTTCGCCAACCCACAGATTCACTTTTTCACCTTAATCCTTAGAGAAGAAACTTTCCCTCTGACTTCCTTTCCTTGACCGAAAGCCATAACACAGCAACCACAGATATCTTTCAATAGTCAACTTGATCTGAGCCTTTGAAAACCAACTTGGTCCCCAAGTCTTGTTTAAGACCGTAGATACACACCAGGGAAGAACAGAAATCCTCTTTCCCTTGTATCTCATTTCGGATAGAGCAGAGAGTTGGGAAGAAGAGATGTAACCGAGTTGTATGAATGAGGAAAAGATTTACCTATAACCTAAGCTTGATTTGGTTTAGATTTTGTTGAGATGATTTCTGCCTTTCAAGCTTAGTTTCTCTTTCTTGCTTCTTTGATGACTATCTTGGTGAGGAAGCTCTCTCTCTCTTTCTTACTTTTCTGAAGTTGATTTGACTTGGTCAGAGAGTAGAAGAACGTTGCACTTCAAGAGGGAGAAGACTTCAATCTTGCAAGAGAAGCTTTGTGTGATGGATTTGGATTAAATTTCCATTAAGCAACTCGGTTGGCCCATCAGATTCTTTGGCTTCTTTCTTTGCTTTTGTTTGGGCTTTACCCATCAGCCTTGCTATATTGTCTTTATACCATTTGGGCTGCTTAAATGAATTTGGCCTGCAACATGAAATAAATAATTAGTAATATGCCATTAAAATTGATCAACACTAATTATTTATTTTGTCCAAAAATAATGTTTGTCATCACTAATTAATTTAGTTAATTTCTTAACTCAACAGAAGCTGTAATTGATATTGGTTTTTCTGATTTCAATGGAATTGTTGAAAAGTTCTGACTCTATACTGAATTAGTTGAGTTGTGTGGCTGAAATTATGATTGAAATGATTGAGATTTTTTATTGGAACTTTGGTTGAATTCGTTGATTTTGTGAAATTGAATTATAAATTGTTTGATGAGAGATTATTATGATTTCTGTATTTTGATGGATCAAATTGAAACTGTTGCTATTAAGTTAGTTTACTTTAATGGACTTAGTTAGTGATTAATTAAAGTTGGGCTTAAGGAATAATTGGAAGACTGAATCTTGAAGTGTTGAACTAATTGCTGAAAATCTGATTTTTGAAATTAAAAGATGACTTTGGAAGTAAATCAGTTATTCAACGATAAATCGAAATGATGTGAGAGTAAAAGATGAGTAAACTATAATAAAAGTTGTTGTTGGGATTCAATTTGGAGAAGTTTGAATTAACTATAGAACTAGTTATGATTTTTCAAAGTTAAAATGTAAAACTTAATTTTCTGCATTACTTTTAAATGAAGCCAGAGACTTTGAAAATCTATAACTAATTCTGTGATGATTTGAATTGTGTGGGACCAAGTCTGGATTAAGCTTGGGAATATAGGAAGCTGGACTGGTGAATTTGAGACTTTTTCATTAAGTTTATGATTTATGGTGAATTTTCGAATTATGGATGTCAAATCTGGTTTTCTGCAGAACACTTAACACAGCAGCAACTTGTTTCCTCTATTAGAAATTCTCTAGTTTGAATTTTGAAGTGAAACCAATTTTAAATGAAACTTTCATAAAAATTCAGAATTTGTGGAGTTATGGTCTTAAAGATATGGATTTTTAAAGTAAGATGTATTATGTAGTAAAAATCAGGTTTTGTTTTCTATGTCAGTAACTTTGAGACTTTATAATTTTTAATTCTGAAGTGATATTAAGATGCAATCAATTGGAGGTGAAATTTGAGTATGTTTAGCATATATTATTTAAATTTCATGGTTTTTCATGTTTTAATGAGTGAGTTATGGGACTTGGAAGAGGATATGTTTATTGACTTTTAAACAGAATTCTGTAGGAAACTACTCAACTTCCGAGTTACATAACTCCTTTATTAAAAATGATATTAACCTAGAATCAATTGGAAACGAATCCCGGATGAGTGAGGTTGAACCATATAAATTTTTAAAGTCATTGGATTTAACTTGGATTTTATATTGAATTTTGAATATCATATGCTACTGCTATTTTTCTGGTTTTACGTACTGCAGAGCAATCACGGTTTTTCTTCTATTCCTAATGCTAGAGAAATCATAAAATTATGATCTTTGATTTGTTAGAAGACATAAAGTTTACGCAATTCCGAGTTTATTTGCTACATTAAAAACAGAAAAGAAGATAGAGTGTTGAGGATGTCTTAGTGACAGTTGTAAGTTTATTAAACTAAAGATGAACCTTAGTGTTATATGGCTGATTTAATGTTGAAACTTGCTTGATTCTAAAATGATGTGATGCTGGAAAGGTTGAGAAGAGTTTGGTAAATTATTTGGTTTAGACCTGTAAGGGTGGTTAAGTCCTATTTTCAAAAGAGATCATGTCCAAATTTTTATAAAAGTATAAGGACTTAATCAAAATCAATATTTAAAGCTTATTTAATGATAAAAACTTCAATGATTCTTTTAAGAAGAAATTATTTGGTATACAAGATTGTTGGCAAAGGCGTGGGTCTTGTCCCGCTTGCGTATTTGCAATTATGAAAGAAAAAGGAAAGATGTAAAGTTTGTATAGTATGATTGAACAGAGAAAGAAAGTGGTACTGCATAAGAATGTGAAAGTGATGATGAATAATGAGAATGATAATGAATGATGGTAAAGAGAATGATTATGTGATGATCTGCTGCATTAAGGTAGTCAGATAGATAGTGGTGCGACCACTAAGAACGCTTTCCTGCGGTACAGTTTCATATTTTAATTCTGATGGGTTATTTTCTGCTACAGAAGTACCATGACCACCTGTTCCATTTCTGTAGTGGAAGAGGGGTTATTTCCTGTATACAGAAGGTGTGTCGGCGTACATCCCTGCAGTGGCAGATGTGTTATTTCCTGCGTGCAGTGGACCCTGTGGTGGCGGAGGGGTTATTTCCTGTACACAGGGGTATAGCCAATAGGAAAGCTTTATCCAGACAGAGGTTGCTGGATAACGTCGGGAGCGGGTTAGCAACCGACAGATGAGCTCATTACCTGCACTAGGGCTAGACATGCATCATCCTTGTTTGTGTATTTGCATTTGATTGTGTTGCTTATCTTTTTCCCTTGTGATTGTACTATTTGTCTTGGTGACTTGCTTGTGTGTTTGATTGAATATTTTTGTTGAAGCTGTGAACTTAGTAAAGTATTGAGGAGTGATATTCATGAATTTTGGTTCGGCTATATTACTTATGTTGCTGGTTTATTTAGTTATCGCAATGATTGAGCGATGCTGTTTGTGGCTGATAAATTGTTAATGTGACTAACCTTTATATTTTAGAATTTGTTTTGAGTTTAGAGATTTTGAAAGAGGTAATTAACTAGCTAAAGTAAAACCAAGAGTAGTATTTTCAAAAAGTTTTGATAAAAATGTAGTTTCCTTGAGTATGTTAATTATTTGCATGGTAATCATTATTTTTATGGCATTCCCATTCCCTACTGAGAACGTGTGGTTTGTTCTCACCCCATAAATTTCCACCCTTTCAGTGACACAGGTTTGAAGACTCCATTTGAAGCTGCGAGCGATTATAGAACTTATTTACGAGTTAAGTTTATGACTTGAGTTTCTTTCATAGAGTTCCTTCACCTTTGTAGCTTTAGTTTTTATTTTATGCAGAGGGATAGGAGTTGTATCTGAATTTTATTTAAATTCTTTTGTATCATATTTATCATTATTAATAAGTTTATGATTATTATTACTTGGTGATGTTTGCTATGTGATTTTTTAATTAATAAAAACAAAATTTTTCTGGAATTTTCTATAAAACTAAATCGCGATATCGAACTAAAGGCTCAATAGTAAATAGTTAATAAAGGAAAGTAGGTTGGTAACACCTTACTTTCGGTACGATCATGACGTTCTGGAAGTTGGGTCGTTACATTTTTAGTTTTATTTCTTTCCCAATTCAGATTTTCATGTTGCTTTAATTTAGTTTCTCTTCTACATTCTATTATTCTAGTACTTTAGTTATCTATTTCCCTTTATGATTTTCTTATTTTGCTAATTTGGTTTATGAATTCTTCATGTTAGATTCAATTTCTTATTAATGCAATTTGAGGTATTTCATGTTTGTTGTTTCTCTCTTCATTTGTTATTGTTGTCTTGCAATTGGATATCTTAGATTTTATTATCTCTTATTATTTTTCTATGTTTTTATTTTGTGCCTTCCAAGTGTTTGACAAAATGATTGGAAGGATTTTAATTTAGCTTTTTATATTCTTGACCTGGTGATGAGCGGATAATTTGTACGCTTTTTGGCATTATTTTTAGTATGTTTTTAGTAGATTTGGTTTAGTTTTTAGTATATTTTTATTAGTTTTTAGTTAAAATTCACTTTTCTGGACTTTACTATGAGTTTGTATATTTTTCTGTGATTTCAGGTATTTTCTGGCTGAAATTGAGGGACCTGAGCAAAAATCTGATTCAGAGACTGAAAAGGACTGTAGATGCTGTTAGATTCTGACCTCCCTGCACTCGAAGTGGATTTTCTGGAGCTACAGAAGCCCAATTGGCGCGCTCTCAACGGCATTGGAAAGTAGACATCCTGGGCTTTCCAGCAATATATAGTCCATACTTTGCCCAAGATTTGATGGCCCAAACCGGCGTTCAAAGTCACCTTCAGAAATTCCAGCGTTAAACGCCAGAACTGGCACCAAAGTGGGAGTTAAACGCCCAAACTGGCACAAAAGCTGGCGTTTAACTCCAAGAAGAGTCTCTACACACCATAGATTAAGGTGTGGAGCTCTGCTGTACCTCGAAGTATTAATGCAATTACTATTGTTCTTCTATTCAATTCCGCTTGTTCTTGTTCTAAGATATCACTTGTTCTTCAACTTGATGAATGTGATGATCCGTGACACTCATCATCATTCTCACCTATGAACGTGTGCCTGACAACCACCTCCGTTCTACCTTAGATTGGGTGAATATCTCTTGGATTCCTGATACACGATGCATGGTTGATCGCCTGACAACCGAGTGCTCGCCTGACAACCGAGCCAGCCATTCCGTGAGATCAGAGTCTTCCTGGTATAGGCTAGAACTGATGGCGGCATTCAAGAGAATCCGGAAGGTCTAACCTTGTCTGTGGTATTCTGAGTAGGATTCAATGATTGAATGACTGTGACGTGCTTTAAACTCCTGAGGGCGGGGCGTTAGTGACAGACGCAAAAGAATCAATGGATTCTATTCCGGCCTGATCGAGAACCGACAGATGGATAGCCGTGCCGTGACAGAGTGCGTTGAACATTTCCACTGAGAGGATGGGAGGTAGCCACTGACAACGGTGAAAGCCTTGCATAAGCTTGCCATGGAAAGGAGTAAAGAAGGATTGGATGAAGACAGTAGGAAAGCAGAGAGACGGAAGGGACACAGCATCTTCATGCGCTTATCTGAAATTCCCACCAATGAATTACATAAGTATCTCTATCCTTATCTATATGTTTCATTCATCATCTATACCCATTTGAGTCTGCCTGACTAAGATTTACAAGATGACCATAGCTTGCTTCATACCAACAATCTCCGTGGGATCGACCCTTACTCGCGTAAGGTTTATTACTTGGACGACCCAGTGCACTTGCTGGTTAGCTGTGCGGAGTTGTGATGAAGAGTTGAGATTGCAATGAGCGTACCATGTTGATGGCGCCATTGATGATCACAATTTCGTGCACCAAGTTTTTGGCGCCATTGCCGGGGATTGTTTCGTGTATGGACAACTGACGGTTCATCTTGTTGCTTAGATTAGGTATTTTTCAGAATTCTAAAGAGTGAATTCTAGTGTTTCAAGGTGATGTTCTTACCATCACCAAAGCTGATTGATTCTCATCAATTTAGCTCTTGAATGCAATATCCTGCTGAAGCTTGGTTAGCCATGTCTAATTCCTTTAGACTAAAGCTTTAGACTAACATTGCATGATTCCTGGAATTCTCATTAAGAATTTTGATACCTTTATTTTCTTTTCCACTTAATTTTCGAAAAATCCAAAAAAAAAAAATTTTCAAAATCATAAAAACCAAAAATATTTTATGTTTCTTGTTTGAGTCTAGTGTCTAATTTTAAGTTTGGTGTCTTACATGCATTGTTTATTTGATCTTGGTTCTATTTTCAAGTCAATAGTACAGGGAACTGAAGATTCAGAACATGCAGCAGAGGAATTGCACAGAAAAAGCTGGGCGTTCAAAACGCCCAGTGAAGAAGGACAGACTGGCGTTTAAACGCCAGCCAGGGTACCTGGTTGGGCGTTTAACGCCCAAAAAGGTAGTGCATTGGGCGTTAAACGCCAGAATGTGCACCATTCTGGGCGTTTAACGCCAGGATGGCACAAGAGGGAAGATTTTGTTTTCAAATCAATTTTTTTTCAAGTTTTCAAAGTTTTTCAAAATCAAATCTTTTTCAAATCAAATCTTTTCAATCAAATGTTTTCAAAATCAATTTCTTTCCTTTTTCAAAGATACTTGCTATCAATTAATGATTTGATTCAACATTTCAAGTATGTTGCCTTTTCTGTTGAGAAAGGTTTAATGTTTGAATTATATCTTTTCTTGTTAGCCAAGTCATTAATTTTTTTAATCATATCTTTTTAATCACATCTTTTTCAAAATAATCTTCAATCATATCTTTTTAAATTCTAATTTCAAAATCTTTTTCAAAAATTACTTGATTTCTTTCCCACTCTTGGATTTCGAAAATCAATTAAAGATTTTCAAAATATTTTCAAAATCTTTCACTTAATTTTCGAAAATTTCTTCCTCTCTGCTCACATCCTTCTATTAATGGAGTACCACTCCTTCTCAATGCACAATTCGAACTCTATCTTACTAAGTTCGAATTCTTCTACCTCTTCCTTCTAATTTTCTTTTCCTCTGACACCTCAAGGAATCTCTATACTGTGACATAGAGGATTCCACATTTTCTTGTTCTCTTCTCTTTCATATGAGCAGGAACAAAGACAAAAGCATTCTTGTTGAAGCTGATCCTGAACCTGAAAGGACCTTGAAGCGAAAGCTAAGAGAAGCTAAGGCACAACTCTCTGTAGAGGACCTAACAGAAATCTTCAAAGAAGAAGAACACATGGCAGCCGAAAACAACAACAATGCAAACAATACAAGGAAGGTGCTGGGTGACTTTACTGCACCTACTCCCGACTTCTATGGGAGAAGCATCTCTATCCCTGCCATTGGAGCAAACAACTTTGAGCTTAAGCCTCAATTAGTTTCTCTAATGCAACAGAATTGCAAGTTCCATGGACTTCCATTGGAAGATCCTCATCAGTTCTTAGCTGAATTCTTGCAAATCTGTGACACTGTCAAGACTAATGGGGTTGACCCTGAGGTCTACAGACTTATGCTATTCCCTTTTGCTGTAAGAGACAGAGCTAGAACATGGTTGGACTCACAACCTAAAGAAAGCCTGGACTCATGGGAAAAGCTAGTCAATGCCTTCTTGGCAAAGTTCTTTCCACCTCAAAAATTGAGTAAGCTTAGAGTGGAAGTCCAAACCTTTAGACAGAAGGATGGAGAATCCCTCTATGAAGCTTGGGAAAGATACAAACAATTGATCAGAAAATGTCCTTCTGACATGCTTTATGAATGGAGCATCATAGGTATTTTCTATGATGGTCTCTCTGAACTATCCAAGATGTCTTTGGATAGCTCTGCTGGAGGATCTCTTCATTTGAAAAAGACGCCTACAGAAGCTCAAGAACTAATTGAAATGGTTGCAAATAACCAATTCATGTACACTTCTGAAAGGAATCCTGTGAACAATGGGACAAATCAGAAGAAAGGAGTTCTTGAGATTGATACTCTGAATGCCATTCTGGCTCAGAACAAGATATTGACTCAACAAGTCAATTTGATTTCTCAAAGTCTGTCTGGAATGCAAAATGCACCAAGCAGTACTAAGGATGCTTCATCTGAAGAAGAAGCCTATGATCCTGAGAACCCTTCAATGGAAGAGGTGAATTACCTAGGAGAACCCTATGGAAACACCTATAATTCTTCATGGAGAAATCATCCAAATTTCTCATGGAAGGATCAACAGAGACCTCAACAAGGTTTCAACAACAATAATGGTGGGAGAAACAGGTTTAGCAATGGCAAGCCTTTTCCATCATCTTCTCAGCAACAGACAAAGAGTTCTAAGCAGAGTAACTCTGACTTAGCAACAATGGTCTCTGATCTAATCAAAACCACTCAAAGTTTCATGACTGAAACAAGGTCCTCCATTAGGAATTTGGAGGCACAAGTGGGACAGCTGAGCAAGAAAATTACTGAACTCCCTCCTAGTACTCTTCCAAGCAATACAGAAGAAAATCCAAAAGGAGAGTGCAAGGCCATCAACATGGCCGAATTTGGAGAGGAAGGAGAGGAAGTGAACGCCACTGAGAAAGACCTCAATGGGCGTGCACTAGCCTCCAATGAGTTCCCTAATGAGGAACCATGGGAATCTGAGGCTCAAAATGAGACCATAGAGATTCCATTGGACTTACTTCTGCCATTCATGAGCTCTGATGAGTATTCTTTCTCTGAAGAGGATGAGTATGTCACTGAAGAGCAAGTTGCTAAATACCTTGGAGCAATCATGAAGCTAAATGACAAGTTATTTGGAAATGAGACTTGGGAGAACGAACCTCCTTTGCTCACCAAAGAACTGGATGACTTGTCTAGGCAGAAATTACCTCAAAAGAGACAAGACCCTGGGAAGTTTTCACTACCTTGTACCATAGGCACCATGACCTTCAAGAAGGCTCTGTGTGACTTAGGGTCAAGTGTAAACCTCATGCCTCTCTCTGTAATGGAGAAGCTAGGGATCTTTGAGGTACAAGCTGTAAGAATCTCACTAGAGATGGCAGACAATTCAAGAAAACAAGCTTATGGACTTGTAGAGGATGTTCTGGTAAAGATTGAAGACCATTACATCCCTGCTGATTTCATAGTCCTAGAGACTGGGAAGTGCATGGATGAATCCATCATCCTTGGCAGACCCTTCCTAGCCACAGCAAAGGCTGTGATTGATGTTGATGGAGGTGAACTGATCATTCAAGTGAATGAAGAATCCTTTGTGTTTAAGGCTCAAGGATATCCCTCTGTCACCATGGAGAGGAAGTATGAAGAGCTTCTCTCAAACCAGAGTCAAACAGAGCCCCCACAATCAAACTCTAAGTTTGGTGTTGGGAGGCCACAACCAAACTCTAAGTTTGGTGTTGAACCCCCACATTCAAACTCTAAGTTTGGTGTTGGGAGGTTCCAACATTGCTCTGAGAAAATGTGAGGCTCCATGAGAGCCATCTGTCAAGCTACTGACATTAAAGAAGCGCTTGTTGGGAGGCAACCCAATGTTATATTTTATATATTTCTCTTTGTTATTTTATTTTTTCTGTAGGTTGATGATCATGAGAAGTCACAAAATCAATTGAAAAAGCAAAAACAGAATGAAAAACAGGAAGAAAAATAGCACACCCTGGAGGAAGAACCTACTGGCGTTTAAACGCCAGTAAGGCTAGCAGATGGGCGTTTAACGCCCAGTCTGGCACCATTCTGGGCGTTTAACGCCAGAAAGGGGCACCAACTGGCGTTAAACGCCAGGAAAGGGCAAGAACCTGGCGTTAAACGCCAAAAATGGGCACCAGCCCGGCGTTTAACGTCAGAATTGGCTAAAAACGCAATTTTGCATGCCATTTGGTGCAGGGATGACTTTTCCTTGACACCTCAGGATCTGTGGACCCCACAGGATCCCCACCAACCCCACCAACCCCACCACTCTCTCTCTTCTTCACCCATTCACCAATCACCTCAATACCTCTTCCCCAAAAACCCTTCACCTATCAAATCCCATCTTTCTCTTCACCACTTACATCCATCCTTCATAAAACCCCACCTACCTCACCATTCAAATTCAAACCACTTTCCCTCCCAAGCTCACCCTTCCATAGCCGAACCATAACCCTTCCCCCACTCCTATATATACCCATCTTCACTCCTTCATTTTCCCACAACCTAAACACCACTTCTTCCCCTTTTTGGCCGAACACTACGCCATTCCCTTCTTTCTCATTTCTTCTTCTTCTACTCTCTTCTTTCTTCTTTTGCTCGAGGACGAGCAAACCTTTTAAGTTTGGTATGGTAAAAGCATTGCTTTTTGTTTTTCCATAACTATTTATGGCATCCAAGGCCGGAAAAACCTCTAGAAAGAGGAAAGGAAAGGCAAAAGCTTCTACCTCCGAGTCATGGGAGATGGAAAGATTCATCTCAAGGGTGCATCAAGACCACTTCTATGAAGTTGTGGCCTTAAAAAAGGTGATCCCCGAGGTCCCTTTTTCACTCAAAAAGAGTGAATATCTGGAGATCCGACATGAGATCCGAAGAAGAGGTTGGGAAGTTCTTACCAACCCCATTCAGCAAGTAGGAATCTTAATGGTTCAAGAGTTCTATGCCAATGCATGGATCACCAAGAACCATGATCAAAGTGTGAACACGAATCCAAAGAATTGGCTTACTATGGTTCGGGGAAAATACTTGGATTTTAGTCCGGAAAATGTAAGGTTGGCATTCAACTTGCCTATGATGCAAGGAGATGAACATCCTTACACTAGAAGGGTCAACTTTGATCAAAGGTTGGACCAAGTCCTCACTGACATTTGTGAAGAGGGCGCCCAATGGAAGAGAGATTCAAGAGGAAAGTCGGTTCAACTAAGAAGGCATGACCTCAAGCCCGTGGTTAGAGGATGGTTGGAGTTTATCCAACGCTCAATCATTCCCACTAGCAACCGGTCCGAAGTTACTCTAGACAGGGCCATCATGATTCATAGCATCATGATTGGAGAAGAAGTAGAAGTTCATGAGGTTATAGCCCAAGAACTCTATAAGGTGGCGGACAAGTCCTCTACCTTGGCAAGGTTAGCCTTTCCTCATCTCATTTGTCACCTCTGTTATTCAGTAGGAGTTGACATAGAAGGAGACACCCCCATTGATGAGGATAAGCCCATCACTAAGAAAAGAATGGAGCAAACAAGAGACCCCTCTCATCATGAGATCCCTGAGATGCCTCAAGGGATGCTCTTTCCTCCACAAGACTATTGGGAGCAACTGAACACCTCCCTAGGAGAATTGAGTTCCAACATGGGACAACTAAGGGTGGAGCACCAAGAACATTCCATCCTCCTCCATGAAATTAGAAAAGATCAAAGAATCATGAGAGAGGAGCAACAAAGACAAGGAAGAGACATTGAGGAGCTCAAGCACTCCATAAGACCTTCAAGAGGAAGAACAAGCCGCCATCACTAAGGTGGACCCGTTCTTTAATCTCCTTGTTCTTTATTTTCTTGTTTTTTGAATTTTCATGCTTATGTTTATCCATGTTTGTGTCTTATGATCATTAGTGTCTTAAGTGTCTATGCCTTAAAGTTATGAATGTCCTATGAATCCATCACCTTTCTTGAATAAAAAAATGTTCTTAATTGAAAAAGAAAAAGAATTGCATGAATTTTGAATTTTATAACAGTTTAATTATTTTGATGTGGTGGCAACACTTTTGTTTTCTGAATGCATGCTTAAACAGTGCATATGTCTTTTGAATTTGTGATTCATGAATGTTGGCTCTTGAAAGAATGATGAAAAAGGAGACATGTTACTGAGGATCTGAAAAATCATAAAAATGATTCTTGAAGCAAGAAAAAGCAGTGAATACAAAAAAAAAGAGAGAGAAAAGAGACGAAAAAAAAGAGAGAAAGAAAAAGAAAAGAAAAAGAAAGAAATAAAGTTGTGATCCAAGGCAAAAAGAGTGTGCTTAAGAACCTTGGACACCTCTAATTGGGGACTTTAGCAAAGCTGAGTCACAATCTGAAAAGGTTCACCCAATTATGTGTCTGTGGCATGAATGTATCCGGTGGTAATACTGGAAGACAGAGTGCTTTGGGCCACGGCCAAGACTCAATAAGTAGCTGTGTTCAAGAATCATCATACTTAACTAGGAGAATCAATGACATTATCTGGATTCTGAGTTCCTAAAGAAGCCAATCATTCTGAATTTCAAAGGATAAAGTGAGATGCCAAAACTGTTCAGAGGCAAAAAGCTAAAAGCCCCGCTCATCTAATTAATACTGATCTTCATAGATGTTTTTGGAATTCATTGCATATTCTCTTCTTTTTATCTTATTTGATTTTCAGTTGCTTGAGGACAAGCAACAATTTAAGTTTGGTGTTGTGATGAGCGGATAATTTGTACGCTTTTTGGCATTGTTTTTAGTATGTTTTTAGTAGATTTGGTTTAGTTTTTAGTATATTTTTATTAGTTTTTAGTTAAAATTCACTTTTCTGGACTTTACTATGAGTTTGTATGTTTTTCTGTGATTTTAGGTATTTTCTGGCTGAAATTGAGGGACCTGAGCAAAAATCTGATTCAGAGACTGAAAAGGACTGTAGATGCTGTTGGATTCTGACCTCCCTGCACTCGAAGTGGATTTTCTGGAGCTACAGAAGCCCAATTGGCGCGCTCTCAACGGTGTTGGAAAGTAGACATCCTGGGCTTTCCAGCAATATATAGTCCATACTTTGCCCAAGATTTGATGGCCCAAACCGGCGTTCAAAGTCACCTTCAGAAATTCCAGCGTTAAACGCCGGAACTGGCACCAAAGTGGGAGTTAAACGCCCAAACTGGCACAAAAGCTGGCGTTTAACTCCAAGAAGAGTCTCTACACAAAAATGCTTCATTGCTCAGCCCAAGCACACACAAAGTGGGCCCGGAAGTGGATTTTTATGTCATTTACTCATCTTTGTAAACCTTAGGTTACTAGTTTTCTATAAATAGGACCTTTTACTATTGTATTTTCATCTTTTGATCATGTTTTTATGATTGAACCCTCTTTGGGAGGCTGGCCATTCGGCCATGCCTAGACCTTGTTCTTATGTATTTTCAACGGTGGAGTTTCTACACACCATAGATTAAGGTGTGGAGCTCTGCTGTACCTCGAAGTATTAATGCAATTACTATTGTTCTTCTATTCAATTCCGCTTGTTCTTGTTCTAAGATATCACTTGTTCTTCAACTTGATGAATGTGATGATCCGTGACACTCATCATCATTCTCACCTATGAATGTGTGCCTGACAACCACCTCCGTTCTACCTTAGATTGGGTGAATATCTCTTGGATTCCTGATACACGATGCATGGTTGATCACTTGACAACCGAGTGCTCACCTGACAACCGAGCCAGCCATTCCGTGAGATCAGAGTCTTCGTGGTATAGGCTAGAACTGATGGCGGCATTCAAGAGAATCCGGAAGGTCTAACCTTGTCTGTGGTATTCTGAGTAGGATTCAATGATTGAATGACTGTGACGTGCTTCAAACTCCTGAGGGCGGGGCGTTAGTGACAGACGCAAAAGAATCAATGGATTCTATTTCGGCCTGATCGAGAACCGACAGATGGATAGCCGTGCCGTGACAGGGTGCGTTGAACATTTCCACTGAGAGGATGGGAGGTAGCCACTGACAACGGTGAAACCCTTGCATAAGCTTGCCATGGAAAGGAGTAAAGAAGGATTGGATGAAGACAGTAGGAAAGCAGAGAGACGGAAGGGACATAGCATCTTCATGCGCTTATCTGAAATTCCCACCAATGAATTACATAAGTATCTCTATCCTTATCTTTATGTTTCATTCATCATCTATACCCATTTGAGTCTGCCTGACTAAGATTTACAAGATGACCATAGCTTGCTTCATACCAACAATCTCCGTGGGATCGACCCTTACTCGCGTAAGGTTTATTACTTGGACGACCCAGTGCACTTGCTGGTTAGTTGTGCGGAGTTGTGATGAAGAGTTGAGATTGCAATGAGCGTACCATGTTGATGGCGCCATTGATGATCACAATTTCGTGCACCACCTGGATTGATTAGTTGAGACTATAGAGTTATCAAATTCTCTTGTTGAAGGATAATTGAAAATAGCTATTGGCTTAGGCTTCACTAAATCTAATCTTTGATAAGGACTTGTGAACCTAAGTTGATTTTGTTCACTTGACTTACCTTCATTGTTAGAGGTTAAATAAGTGAACGCGAAATACATTTACCATCACAATTGATGACGATAACGAGGACATGACTTCTAACTCTCAATCCTAGTTAAGAGTTTTCTTAGTTATTAATTTAATTTCTTGCCATTTTATTTCCTTGTTCCTTATTTCAAAAACCCAAAAACATTTTCCCATAATCAATAGTAAGTACACTTCCCTGTAATTCCTTGAGAGATGACCCGAGGTTTAATACTTCGGTTAATTTTATTGGATTTGCTTAAGTGACAAACAAATTAAATTTGATTGAGGTTGAATTGTCGGTTTAGAACTATACTTGCAACGTGATTATCTTTGTAAAAATCTTTATCGGCGATTTTTCCACCATCAAAGAGGTCGACAGTGATGGTGAAGCTCAAAGAAGATGGCACGAACTGGAGGTGAGCCAAGGGAGGAGAAGAGGGCTTCGCGTTGTGACAGTGGCGCTAGGGTAGCGCGAAGAGAAGAAGAAAAGGGTGGCAGCACTGTGATGGCGGATTGGCCAGGGGACAGTGAACAGAGGAAAAGAGAAAAGAGGAGATGAAGAAGAAAAGAGAAATGAGGGTGGTTCGGGTGGCTCGTCTCGGCGTGGACGGAGATGCTGACTGGGACTGGTTGGCAAAACTAGGGTTCGAACAGGGGGGAAATGCTTCAGTGAGTGAGGGTGATCGGCGGTGAAGAGGGTAGAGAAAGGCGCTTCTACTTCTTTTATGTTGTTAATTTTAATTCCATTCTTCTGCTTATACTTCTATTATGTTGTTGAATTTTGATTATGGTTCTTTTATATTGTTGCTTTTGATTGCTTCTACTTCTGGTTGATTACATTGTTTCATTGTTCTTGTTGTTGTTCTGCTCTTGCTCTTTCTCCTGCTCTTACTTCTACTTCTGCTTGATTACATTATTTTATTATACAGATTTGTTGATCTATTATTCATTTTTTTACTATTTATTACATTATTTCATTGTTGCTGCTTCTGCTTCTACTTTTGGTTCTGCTTCTGCTCATGTTCCTACTTCTAGTTCTGATTCTGGTTCTGCTTTTGCTTGTATTTGATTTTGGGAAAGAAGGAGAAGGGGTATTTTAATCCAAAGGACGGTTTTAAAACTAAGATAAACCTTAGGGATAATTTTGTAAGTAAAAAAAAATTGGGGATGAAAAAAAATTTTAACCCCTCTCTTAGAGACCAAATTCGTACTTAACCCAAAAAAACAACTATAATTAACTTGCTTGAATTTTATAAGAAACTTAATTAGCAGTACTGTGAAAGAAAAAAAATTGGTTAATAATCCGTTAACCAAAATTGCATATTTAATTATATGACATATGTTTATGCAGGAAACATTATTTAACAATCAACCAAACAACCAATGTTTTAATGCTATTCATACTTATTATTTTACTAGTATTAGCGTCATCTCATATTCCAAGTATGTTGATCAATATCCTCGAAACTATTGTCACGGTAAATTTTAGAAGGTTAAATTTAACAATGTTTGTATAGTTTTCTGGAGTGTTTGATAATGCTCTAGATGGTTCTGGAACATTCTAGAATGTCCTAGAAGGTCTCGGAATATCCTAGAAGGTTCTAGAAGACTCTGGAAGGACATAGAGTATTCTAGAAGAGTGTAGATGTATATAGAAGTATAAAGAGTGGTACGAAATAATCTAGAAATATTTAGAAAGTTGTGGTAGAATAGATATTTGTAAAGAAGGTCCTAGATGATTAATCTAGACCGTTGATTAGATTTAATCCTTATCATCTATTAAGGAGGTGGATGGCTATAAATAGGATGTGAGAGTTAGTGTGAGTCATGTGTGAATCATTTGTAACAAACACTTGAGGAATAAAGTGTTCTTTCCACCAAGCTTCCTTTCTCTTGTGTTCTCTTGTGTTCTTAGCTTTCTTGCTAAGTATTGATGGTTAGGCTAACTTGGTCTTAGCACAAGAGGTTGATTAAGTCCGAGTGCCGGCACGGTAGCGTTGGAGTGTGTCCAAGGCCGTGACAATTTGGCATCAGAGCCAAGCTCGAGAGAGAGCACAAGTGGTTTGTGGGTATGGCTCCTAGTGTAACCATGGAGCATGTTGAGTCTCAAAGGAGAAGGAATGTTATTCCTTCTCAATGGGGAGGCAAGAAGGTCCGTTCTTCAAGTGAGCCTAGAGGTAAGGACTCTAACTTCTTAGAAGAGAGAGTTTCTATGTTGGAGAATGTTCTATCCTCTATGGATGAGCGCTTCCAAAGGATAGAATATGACAAGGAGACCCTCGAGGCTCATGTGTTGGGAGAACTATATGCTTTCAAAGAAAGCATGCTCCAAATCGAAGAGAAGCTTGAAAATTCCTTGAAGCTATTTGAGGAAGTTCGCATTTGGTTCGAGGAGGCAAAATCTCGACCAACCATTATAAAGGAGACGACAAAGATTGATCTCCCAAAGCCAAAGGAGTTCAAGGGCGCGAGGGACGCTCGAGAGGTGGAGAACTTCCTACGGCAAATGGAGAGCTACTTTGAAGGCCAAGGGGCGGTCGAAGAAGCAATAAAAGTACACACTGCAGTCCTCTACCTTTCTGATAATGCTACCTTGTGGTGGAGGAGAAAGTGCGTAGATATGAAAAAGGGTACTTGCAATATAGCCACATGGGAAGATTTCAAGAGGGAGTTGAAAAGACAATGTGGTTTATGAAGCAAGGAAGAAGTTAAGGGAGTTGAAGCACAAGAGTACGATTAGCGACTACGTAAAGGAGTTCACTACTCTCACGCTTCAAATCCCTAACATAGCATCAGAGGATGCATTGTTCTTCTTCATTGATGGACTCCAACCTTGGGCAAAGCAAGAACTACAAAGAAGGAATATTAAGGATGTCGATGAGGCCATCGTGGTGGCCAAATCACTCACTGAGTATCATAGGGGAGACTCTAAACCCAAGTCTTCCTCCAAATCTAGTTCTGCTAAAGGTGGAGGAGACAAGGGGAAAAGTTTCTCAACCAAGAAGGAAGGAAAATACTCTTCAAAGAAAGAGTACGAAGAAAAGAAGAAGGCTTTTATTCCCAAAGGAGGATGCTTCGTGTGCAAGGGACCACACCAATGAAGGATTGTCCCAAACTAGGGACTTTGGCATCTATCGCCGAGGAACGAGAAGCTCAAACTCAAGTAACTGAGTGTGTTGGATCGATCCAACACATAAATGCTGTGAAGGGTAAAGAGGTAAGCACTGCAGAAAAGAAAGGCTTGATGTATGTCAAAGCCTTTATCAATGAAAGAGCTGTCATGGCTATGATCGACACTGGTGCTACACACAACTTCATCACGTCTGATGAAGCAAAGAGGCTTGGGTTGAAGATGGGCCTTGTGGATTTCTCAGTAGCACCTATGGACGATTTTAAAATAGTCATCGGGCTCGATTTGCAAAGGAAGGCAAATATAATACCTATGCTATACTACGACGTAGTATGCGTGACGTGCGAAAAATTAGCGATTAAGAATTTATAATGAACTGACGTTGCGAGTATAGCTCTTAACCAATGAAGATTCCGCATATCAATTTAAAGGGTTGTCACAAAATTTAGAGATAAAAATACTGGGAGTAGGAATCCCAGGTCGTCTCCCAACGAGTTGACAAAAGAGTGCTATTTTATTAATCAGAAGTTTTCTGAGAAATTTAAGAGTTGAAGAACAAAATTAAAGCAAATAAAATGAAAGAGAGATTTAATTAATTATAATAAAAAGCCTTGACTGGGAGAAGATTAATCGTAAGTTCTATCCTTGTCGGATGTTCCCAAGTGTAATAGTAAGAGGTTGTTGTTCTACTTGGTTATCCTTCACTGAATAAAGGAAAGTCAAGTAACTAACCAACCAAATCTATCCTTAAGTCCTAATCCTATCCTAAGGAAGGATTAGAGTTAGAGACTAGAAAGCCAGCCAACAACTTCCAATTAAAATTAATACTTGAGTATTCCCAACTCAAGGTTCTCCTCTTAATTAACTCCCAAGTCAAGTTGGGAATCTACTCCATTGACATGAATACTACGTTCATAGGCATATAAGGGGAATAAAGAGAGGACATGATCAATTGAATAATAACTGAAAATTGATTAAAGGTAAAAATAGTTCTTTTCATTAATAAATCCCAAAACCATAAACATACGAATCTGAACAGGGTTAATGGGCAATTAAAAGAGAAAAGGAATAAGGAAACAAAATAAAGTAATGGGAGCTCCACGGAGGTAGTAACTCTTCTCAATATCCAAAGTAAAAGCATCAAAAGCATTAAAACTCGAAATCTATGAATGTCAAGAACCCTAGAGGAAGTAGTGATTTTCTCTCTATGATTCAAAAACTAAAATTGAAAACTAATGAATGAGTCAATGTGTGAATGTCTGCTGAGTCTCTGCTATCCCCTAGTTCTAGTCTGTGTTTCTGGGCCAAAAACTGGGTCGAAACTCAGCTTGAAATTGCCCTCAGCATTTTCTGCATTTTCTGCACGTAAGGTACGCGCACGCGTCGCTGTGCAAACTCCAATTCACGCGTAGTACGTACACGTGTCGCTCCTCGCTGGCTATCTCCTTCAATTCTTGTGCTCCTTCTATTTATGCAAGCTTCCTCTTCATCCTCTAAGCCATTTCTACCCTATAAAGCCTGAAAATACTTAACACACAGATCAAAGCATCGAATGGTATGAAGGGACACTAAAAATACACAATTTAAAGGCTTAGGAAACAAGTTTTCAACCATAGAACAAAATTAGAAAGGAATTATAAAATCATGCAATTAGTATGAATAAGTGTGCAAAGACTTGATAAAAACCACTCAATTGAGCACAAGATAGACCATAAAATAGTAGTTTATCAATCTCCCCACACTTAAACATTAGCATGTCCTCATGCTAAGCTCAAGGAGACAAAAAGAATGAATAGGGGAAAGTAAGACTCATGAAATGCAACCTATATATGAATGCAACTATATGCTGAGATGTTTTTTTCTACTTGGTTAAAAGTAAACAAGTTCTCTAAGACAAATATAAATCAAATTTCACTAATTCAAATCATACAATAAAAACAAGCAAACTTAATAGCCCATGAAAGCAGGGAACTTAATAGCCCATGGTAGTGTATATGCACTCTAATCTCTCAAGTGCCTAGGGTTAATCACTCTACTCTTCTCTAGTCACGCTTTCTAAAACTTTGTTCTTCATCTAACCAATCAACAAATATTTAATGTACCAATGAAAATATCATGAGGTCTTTTCAAGGTTGTAATGTGGCTAAGATGAGGGTGAGGGTATATGTATGGCTAAGTGAGCTATCACTTGAATCTTTGACTAACCTAAGTTCTCACCTAACACACACATACACACACACACACACACACACACTTTATGCAATTCTAAGATCATGCCTAGCTACCCAAAATTCCCACTTTTGCATCACATACTCATGTATCAACTTTTAATCTCACCACATATGCATTGATCTTTTATTAAACTTAGCATTGGGGTAATGTTATCCCCTATTTATTTATTTATTATTTATTTATTTTTTTTTGAACATGAAAACAAACATAACATTTCAATGCATATGGTTTTTCCTTTTTCACATGATTAGGCACCTAAATTCCCAATATTTAAATAAAATAGGAAGATAACACATTCCTATCAACCCATGTTTCCACAATTTCCCCACACTTAGTTAACACACTATCTTAAGCTAACCAATGATTCAAATCAGGTCATTAATTGTTTTTTCGCTTAAGGCTAGTGATGTGGTAATATAAAGAACATATGTGGATTAAAAGGCTCAAAGTGGCAAACAAAGGTAATTGAAATGGTAGGCTATTTGGGATAAGTGAGCTAATAACAAATGATGGCCTCAATCATATGTATGCATGTGAGTACACTAAACAATGGACATACAGAATGGAACAAACCATGAATTGCAATCATAGAGAAGGAAACACACAAGAATAAAAATTCATGGTTAAATAATGTAATCATCTAATTAAGCTCAAAATCTCATAGGTTGTATGTTCTTAGCTATAATCTATGTTCCAAATTACAGTCTCCAAACTATTTTAACACAGATTTTTCAATTTTAATTAGTAAAATATTCTAGAATAGAGTCTTGAAAAGAAACTCATTATTTTTAACCAAGCAGATCATACATGCAAGCAGTTATTTACATGTAATCTATCCTATCTAAAAAAATAATAATATATTGGTGTTAAGAAAGAGAGATTACCTCCGGAAGTCAGGTACTAACTTCCCCACATTTAAAACTTGGCACCGTCCTCAGTGCCATTAGTCAGGAACAAAGCGGGGCTGGTAACAGCATCTCCACAATTGGGCTCATCATGGCTCCCTGAGCTGGTGGGTGAAGTGGAGTCCGGAGTATCTGGCTCTTCTTGAGGTGAGTGGTTGCTAATAATCAATTCCTTGAGGTAGTTAAATCGGTGCTTGTTACAGCACTCCATTCACTTTGCTTGCTGGTTCAGCCGGTTTAACCTCTGATGTGTTTGAAGGAGCAGCTGATGTGTTGAAGGTGCTTGTGGTGTGAAAGGAGAGGAAATTCTGCTGGCCGGGTCTTCAGTACGGCTTGTAGTGGCTGCTTGGGGTCTGATGTACTTCCCATTCGGAACATACTGATCATCCCAAGAAAGCATGGCCTTGATGTTCCCAGCTCTATAGGAAACTCCGACTGCTACGACTAGATTTGAAATCAATGCGGGAAAAGGTAGGTTGCCCACAATCTGGACGTGTCCCATGGCTTGCCAGAGGTGTCTCGGTAAGTTTAGAGGCTAGTCTGTAAGGATACACCAGATGAAAACAGCTATGTCCGCAGTGAAGGAGAACTCGTGAGTGCTCAGAAAGACATAGTGGGACATGATTTGTGCCCACACTCGAGCCTCTAAGGTAAGTGCTGAAGCCCATATGCCCTTAGGTCGGGATCGATGGTATCCGTAGATCCATCTGCTGCCAAGTTGTGCTATAACTCTGAGGACGTCGTCCCAGTTGAATTTGTATGTTTGGCGCTTGACAGAAGCTTCTTGGTATACGTCCAATTCTTCTGGAGCAGAGGGGAGATCTAAAGCTCGCTGAATGGCCCCTTCAGATATGGGATTTGCTTCTGACGGACATAGATAGACTGCAGGGCTAGCATGTGAAAATTGGAGTAGAATTCTACTACCCATGAGAGGTTGACCTGCCGTGGCTGCTTTCGTAAGAATCCCCATTGTCTGTGCTCAATGCGGGGCTCTACAAGATCAACAATGTTGGTAGGGAGGATGAGTAGGTGCTCATTATTGTAGTTCCGCTTAGCCATGATGGGGAACATCCGCTCACAGTAGTGGTTAGTGAACCGCGCAGTGTCTCTTGCTGGAAAGGCTTTCTCGGTTTCATTGACCTTGATGATCCTCTTGACCCGCTTTGTTGATGGCTTGACCGATGTTGAGGATGGTTCCGCAGCTGGTGCTCTCCTCGTTCCTCTCCTCACCGATGGCTTGTCAGAGGCTTTCTCTTTACCCTTCCTGGTGGCCATCCTGAAAAGAGAGAAAAGACAGGGACATGAAATCAAATAGCTAGAACCGGGAGGAGGAAGTACAAGTGATAATCCATGCCAAGGTAAAGAAGAATGTCGTAAACACATGGTCACGATTCCATGTAAGTAGGACATCAATGGAAATATAGCATGATAAATTAAGATAATTAGATGCAAGATGTTTATTAGCATGCCAGCAAAGGCATGAGTAGCATAGATCAAGCATTAAAAGCTCAATTTGATTATCAAATGTAACAAACTAACAATCACGTTTGTATGGACAATTATATTTAATTAATAAAAGATTGCAAGGGTTTTGTGAAAAACAGGCAGTAGAGTAGAAGAATAGAATAATTAAGAATGCACAATGCCATACGGGCTTTTCCACAAACACTTGGTATGCATGTAACATATGTTAGGGAAAATATGAAATCCAAACATGCATTCAACCCCAAAAATTAATATTAATTGTCAAATCACTCCCTAAAATGTCCGCAAGCAATTATAGATGAAAACAATCATCCATTTAAATTTTTAACACCAATTAAAAGAATACAAAAAGAATAGGTAAATAGTAAGAAGGAAAGAAGAAGATAGGAAGAAAGAACCTTGAGAAGAAGATGAAGAGAGAGAGGTAATGGAGGATGTGAGTGGGAAAGAAATAAGAGGAGAAAAAGACTAAGAAGATAGAAAAGATAGAAGAAGATAGAAAAGATAGAAGAAGAAAGAAGAAAGAAAGGGGGAGGAAAGAAATTAGGATTGGGGGAAGGAAAAGAAATATGGGCGGCGTGCTGTTTTAATTATTCGTCGCATGCGACGCGTATGCGTCTAGGAGGCGTCCGCGCGCTCTCAAATTGTACGAATCGCGCGAAGGCAGCCCTGCATACGCACAACTCTGAGGTTGGTGCGCACGAGGGCTAGAAAGGCAGACGACGCGTGCGCGTCAGGTACGCGCATATGTGGATGGGGACAAGGTAAAAATGACGCGCATGCGTCAGGCACGCGTACGCGTGATAAAGATTGTGCCTCTAGCACAATTCCAGCCCCAAGCCAGCACAACTTTTGGGTTCAACACCCATTTACGCCGATTTCTAAAGGCACGCATACGCGTCAGGGACGCTTACGAGTGGGCTGCTGAAAGCGCAAGCGATGCGCACGCGTGAGGTACGCGTACGCGTGGGTTTGCCTGTGCGCAAAGCACACTTCCAACACCACTCCTGCCCAACTCTTTGCTATCTTCCTTGGTGTTGTGATTTCACGCATGACGTGTACGCGTCAACGATGCTTGCGCGCAGAACACCCTTTTTTTTAATGCAGATGAATATGCAGAAACTGTGAATGAACACTAGGAAAAAACAAAAATAAAATGGAGTTAGGAATGAAAAGGAACGATCATACCATGGTGGGTTGTCTCCCACCTAGCACTTTGCTTTTACGTCCTTAAGTTGGACGGTTGGTGCACGAAATTATGATCATCAATGGCACCATCAACATGGTACGCTCAATTGCAATCTCAACTCTTTATCACAACTTTGCACAACTAACCAGCAAGTGCACTGGGTCGTCCAAGTAATAAACCTTACACGAGTAAGGGTCGATTCCACGGAGATTGTTGGTATGAAGCAAGCTATGGTCATCTTGTAAATCTCAGTCAGGCGGATTCAAATGGTTATGGAGGATTAATGATTAAAGGATAAATAAAACATAAAATAAAGATAGAGATACTTATGTAATTCAATGGTGAGAATTTCAGATAAGCGTATGGAGATGCTTTGTCCCTTCCATCTCTCTGCTTTCCTACTGTCTTCATCCAATCCTTCTTACTCCTTTCCATATCAAGTTGTATGTTGGGCATCACCATTGTCAGTGGCTACAGTCCCGTCCTCTCAGTGAAAATGTTCAACGCGCTCTATCACAGCACGGCTATTCAGCTGTCGGTTCTCGATCATGTCGGAATAGAATCCAGTGATTCTTTTGCATCTGTCACTAACGCCCCAAAATCGCGAGTTTGAAGCTCGTCACAGTTATTCAATCCTTGAATCCTACTCAGAATACCACAGACAAGGTTTAGACCTTCCGGATTCTCTTGAATGTCGCCATCAATTCTAGCTTATACCACGAAGATTCCGATTAAGGGATCCAAGAGATATCCACTCAATCTAAAGTAGAACGGAGGTGGTTGTCAGGCACACGTTCATAGGTGAGAATGATGATGAGTGTCACGGATCATCACATTCATCAAGTTGAGAAACAAGTGATATCTTAGAACAAGAATAAGCTGAATTGAATAGAAGAACAATAGTAATTGCATTGATACTCGAGGTACAGCAGAGCTCCACACCTTAATCTATGGTGTGTAGAAACTCCACCATTGAAAATACATAAGTGATAATGGTGATCATTAGCTTCGGCCCCAGAGAGGGAACCAGAAGAACCAAGATGAAAATACAATAGCAAAAGGTCTTATTTATGGAAAACTAGTAGCTTAGGGTTTACAGAAATGAGTAAATGACATAAAAATCCACTTCCGGGCCCACTTGGTGTGTGCTTGGACTGAGCATTGAAGCTTTCATGTGTAGAGACTTTTCTTGGAGTTAAACACCAGCTTTTGTGCCAGTTTGGGCGTTTAACTCCCACTTTTGTGCCAGTTCCGGCGTTTAACGCCGGGCATTCTTGAGCTGATTTGGAACGCCGGTTTGGGCCATCAAATCTCGGGCAAAATATGAACTATCATATATTGCTGGAAAGCCCAGGATGTCTACTTTCCAAAGCAACTAAGAGCGCGCCAATTGGGCTTCTGTAGCTCCAGAAAATCTACTTCGAGTGCAGGGAAGTCAGAATCCAACAGCATCTGCAGTCCTTTTTAGGCTCTAAATCAGATTTTTGCTCAGGTCCCTCAATTTCAGCCAGAAAATACCTGAAATCAAAGAAAAACACACAAACTCATAGTAAAGTCCAGAAAAGTGAATTTTAAATAAAAACTAATAAAAATATAATAAAAACTAACTAAAATATACTAAAAACATACTAAAAACAATGTCAACAAGCGTATAAATTATCCGCTCATCACAACACCAAACTTAAATTGTTGCTTGTCCTCAAGCAACTGAAAATCAAATAGGACAAAAAGTAGAGAATATACTATGGACTCCAAATTATCAATGAAACTTAGCTCTAATTAAATGAGCGGGACTAGTAGCTTTTTGCCTCCGAACAGTTTTGGCATCTCACTTTATCCTTTGAAGTTCAGAATGATTGGCATCTATAGGAACTCAGAATTCAGATAGTGTTATTGATTCTCCTAGTTAAGTATGTTGATTCTTGAACATAGCTACTTTATGAGTCTTGGCCGTGGCCCAAAGTACTCTGTTTTCCAGTATTACCACCGGATACATCCATGCCACAGACACATAACTGGGTGAACCTTTTCAGATTGTGACTCAGCTTTGCTAGAGTCCCCAATTAGAGGTGTCCAGGGTTCTTAAGCACACTCTTTTTGCTTTGGATCACGACTTTAACCGCTCAGTCTCAAGTTTTCACTTGACACCTTCACGCCACAAGCACATGGTTAGGGACAGCTTGGTTTAGCCGCTTAGGCCAGGATTTTATTCCTGTGGGCCCTCCTATCCACTGATGCTCAAAGCCTTGGATCCTTTTTATTTTTACCCTTGCCTTTTGGTTTAAAGGGCTATTGACTTTTTCTGCTTGCTTTTTCTTTTCTTTTTTTTGAATATTCACTGGTTTTTCTTGCTTCAAAAATCAATTTGATGATTTTTCAGATCCTCAATAACATTTCTCCTTTTTCCATCATTCTTTCAAGAGCCAATAATTTTAACTTTCTTTAAACAACAAATTCAAAAGACTTATGCACTGTTCAAGCATACATTCAGAAAACAAAAAGTATTGTCACCACATCAAGATAATTAAACCCGTTTCAAGTATGAATTCGAAATCATGTACTTCTTGTTCTTTTGTAATAAAAACATTTTCATTTAAGAAAGGTGATGGATTCATAGGACATTCATAACTTTAAGGCATAGACACTTAGACACTAATGATCATGGAGGAGGATGGAATATTCTTGGTGCTCCATCCTTAGTTGTCCCATGTTGGAACTCAATTCTCCTAGGGAGGTGTTGATTTGCTCCCAATAGTTTTATGGAGGAAAGTGCATCCCTTGAGGCATCTCAGGGATTTCATGATGAGGAATTTCCTCATGTCCATGAGTGGGATCTCTTGTTTGCTCCATCCTCTTCTTAGTGATATCCATGAGGACTTGGTCTAACCTTTGATCAAAGTTGACCCTTTTTGAGTTTGAAAGGGACCTTGGGGATCACCTTCTTCTTGGCCACAACTTCATAAAAGTGGTCTTGATGCACCCTTGAGATGAATCTCTCCATCTCCCATGACTTGGAGGTGGAAGCTTTTGCCTTCCCTTTCCTCTTTCTAGAGATTTCTCTGGCCTTAGATGCCATAAATGGTTATAGAAAAACAAAAAACAACGCTTTTACCACACCAAACTTAGAAGGTTTGCTCGTCCTCGAGCAAAAGAAGAAAGAAGAGAGTAGAAGAAGAAGAAATAGAGGAGATGGAGGGGGGCTTTATTTTTCGGCCAAGGGGGAGGAGTAGTGTTTAGGTTGTGTGAAAATGAAGGAGTGAAGATGGGTTTATATAGGAGTGGAGAGAGGGTGTAGGTTTCGGCCATTATGGGTGGGTTTGGGAGGGTAAGTGGTTTGAATTTGAATGGTGAGGTAGGTGGGGTTTTATGAAGGATGGATGTGAGTGGTGAAGAGAATGGTGGGATTTGATAGGTGAGGGATTTTTGGGGAAGAGGTGTTGAGGTGATTGGTGAATGTGTGAAGAAGAGAGAGAGTGGTGGGGTAGGTAGGGATCCTGTGGGGTCCACAGATCTTGAGGTGTCAAGGATAACTCATCCCTGCACCAAGTGGCGTGCAAAAATGCCTTTTCTGCCAATCCTGGCATTAAACGCCAGGTTGCTGCCCATTTCTGGCGTTTAACGCCAGTCTGGTGCCCCTTTCTGGCGTTAAACGCCAGTCTTGTGCCCCTTTCTGGCGTTAAACACCCAGAATGGTGCCAGACTGGGCGTTAAACACCCATTTGCTGCCCTTACTGGCGTTTAAACACCAGCAAGCTTTTTCTCTAGGGTGTGCTATTTTTCTTTCTGTTTTTCATTCTGTTTTTGCTTTTTCAATTATTTTTGTGATTTCCCATGATCATCAACCTATAGAAAACATAAAATAACAAAGGAAAATAGATAAATATAACATTGGGTTGCCTCCCAACAAGCGCTTCTTTAATGTCAGTAGCTTGACAGTGGGCCCTCATGGAGCCTCACAGATGTTCAGAGCAATGTTGGAACCTCCCAACACTAAACTTAGAGTTTGAATGTGGGGGTTTAACACCAAACTTAGAATTCGGTTGTGGCCTCCCAACACCAAAACTTAGAGTTTGACTGTGGGGGCTCTGTTTAACTCTGTTTTGAGAGAAGCTCTTCATGCTTCCTCTCCATGGTTATAGAGGGATATCCTTGAGCCTTAAACACAAAGGATTTTTCATTCACTTGAATGATCAATTCTCCTCTGTCAACATCAATCACAGCCTTTGCTGTGGCTAGGAAGGATCTGCCAAGGATGATGGATTCATCCATGCACTTCCCAGTCTCTAGGACTATGAAATCAGCAGGGATGTAATGATCTTCAATCTTTACCAGAATATCCTCTACAAGTCCATAAGCTTGTTTTCTTGAATTGTCTGCCATCTCTAGTGAGATTCTTGTAGCTTGTACCTCAAAGATCCCTAGCTTCTCTGTTACAGAGAGAGGCATGAGGTTTATGCTTGACCCTAAGTCACACAGAGCCTTCTCAAAGGTCATGGTGCCTATGGTACAAGGTATTGAGAACTTCCCAGGATCTTGTCTCTTTTGAGGTAATCTCTTCCTGGTCAAGTCATCCAATTCTTTGATGAGCAAAGGGGGTTCATTTTCCCAAGTCTCATTACCAAACAACTTGTCATTTAGCTTCATGATTGCTCCAAGGTATTTAGCAACTTGCTCTTCAGTGACATCTTTGTCCTCTTCAGAGGAAGAATACTCATCAGAGCTCATGAATGGCAGAAGTAAATCCAATAGAATCTCTATGGTCTCAGTGTGGGCCTCAGATTCCCATGGTTCCTCATTAGGGAACTCATTGGAGGCCAGTGGACGTCCATTGAGGTTTTCCTCAGTGGCGATCACCGCCTCTTCCTCCTCTCCATGTTTGTCTGTGTGGGTCATGTTAATGGCCTTGCACTCTCCTTTTGGATTCTCTTCTGTATTGCTTGGAAGAGTACTAGGAGGGAGTTTAGTAACTTTCTTACTCAGCTGACCCACTTGTGCCTCCAAGTTTCTAATGGAGGACCTTGTTTCAGTCATGAAACTTTGAGTGGTTTTAATTAGATCAGAGACCATGATTGCTAAGTCAGAGTGGCTCTGGTTAGAATTCTCTGTCTGTTGCTGAGAGGATGATGAAAAAGGCGTGCCATTGCTAAACCTGTTTCTTCCACCATTATTGTTGTTGAAACCTTGTTGAGGTCTCTGTTGATCCTTCCATGAGAGATTTGGGTGATTTCTCCATGAAGGATTATAGGTGTTGCCATAGGGTTCTCCCATGTAATTCACCTCTTCCATTGATGGGTTCTCAGGATCATAAGCTTCTTCTTCAGATGAAGCGTCCTTAGTACTGCCTGGTACGGCTTGCATTCCAGACAGACTTTGAGAAATCATATTGACTTGCTGAGTCAATATTTTGTTCTGAGCCAATATGGCATTCAGAGTATCAATATCAAGAACCCCTTTCTTCTGATTCGTCCCATTGTTCACAGGATTCCTTTCAGAAGTGTACATGAATTGGTTATTTGCAACCATTTCAATGAGTTCTTGAGCTTCTGCAGGCGTCTTCTTCAGATGAAGAGATCCTCCAGCAGAGCTGTCCAATGACATATTGGACAGTTCAGACAGACCATCATAGAAGATACCTATGATGCTCCATTCAGAAAGCATGTCAGAAGGACACTTTCTGATCAATTGCTTGTATCTTTCCCAAGCTTCATAGAGGGATTCACCTTCCTTCTGTCTGAAGGTTTGGACTTTCCTTCTAAGCTTACTCAATTTTTGAGGTGGAAAGAACTTTGCCAAGAAGGCATTGACTAGCTTTTTCCAAGAGTTCAGGCTTTCTTTAGGTTGTGAGTCCAACCATATCCTAGCTCTATCTCTTACAGCAAAAGGGAATAGCATAAGTCTGTAGACCTCAGGGTCAACCCCATTGGTCTTGATAGTGTCACAGATTTGCAAGAATTCAGCTAAGAACTGATGAGGATCTTCCAATGGAAGTCCATGAAACTTGCAATTCTGTTGCATTAGAGAAACTAATTGAGGCTTAAGCTCAAAGTTGTTTGCTCCAATGGCAGGGATTGAGATGCTTCTCCCATAGAAGTCGGGAGTAGGTGCAGTAAAGTCACCAAGCACCTTCCTTGCATTGTTGGCATTGTTGTTGTTTTCGGCTGCCATGGTTTCTTCTTGTTTGAAGATTTCTGTTAGGTCCTCTACAGAGAGTAGTGCTTTAGCTTCTCTTAGCTTTCGCTTCAAGGTCCTTTCAGGTTCAGGGTCAGCCTCAACAAGAATGCTTTTGTCTTTGCTCCTGCTCATATGAAAGAGAAGAGAACAAGAAAATATGGAATCCTCTATGTCACAGGATAGAGATTCCTTGAGGTGTCAGAGAAAAAGAAGAATAGAAGGAGGAGGTAGAAGAATTCGAACTTATCAAGAGGGATAGAGTTCGAATTGTGCATTGAGGAGGAGTGTTAGTCCATAAATAGAAGGATGTGAGACGAGGGGAAGAATTTTTGAAATTAAAGTAAAAGATTTTAAAATAATTAAAAGAAATTTTGAAAAATTGAAGCATGATTTTCGAAAATTAAAGTGGGAAAGAAATAAAGTGATTTTTGAAAAAGATTTTTGAAAGTAGAAATAAAAAAGATATGATTGAAAACTATTTTGAAAAAGATGTGATTAAGAAGATATGATTGAAAAGTTATGGTTTTAAAAAGATTTGATTGAAAAGATATGATTGAAAAACAATTTAAAAAGATTTGATTTTTAAATTATTGACTTGGCTAACAATTTAAAAGATATGATTCAGACATTAAACCTTTTCTCAACAGAAAAGGCAACATACTTGAAATGTTGAATCAAATCATTAATTGTTAGCAAGTATTTTTGAAAATGGAAAGAAATTGATTTTGAAAATATATGATCGAAAATATATGATTTGAAAAAGATTTGATTTTGAAAAATTATGGAGATTTGAAAAAAAATCTGAATTAAAAACAAAATCTTCCCTCTTGTGCCATCCTGGCGTTAAACGCCCAAAATGGTATCCATTCTGGCATTTAATGATGACAAGTCATCATATACCCATTTTTCAAGCTAATTTCACTTGTTTTGGTAGCATTTATGCACTTTCTTGCATCCTAAGTTAGTGATTTGGAGTGAAAATGCATAACTTCTCTAAATCAAGCAACCACTATGAAATTAATGATAAATCATGAGGTTTAAGCTAATTTTAATTGCATTTTAATTGATTTATAAGCCTCTTGAATTTAGTGATACTTTGAGTGGTTGTTTTGGTTTATTGTAGGTGAAGAAAAGAAAAGAAAATAAAAAGCGTGGCATAAAAAGTGTAGCCGAGGAAAGAAAAGCGTGGCCGAATCAAGGGAGAAGTGTGCCGAACTCATAGTGGAAGCAATCTTGCCCTCCACAAGGGCAGAATGCCCTCCACAAGGGCAGCATCAAGTGACCAAACCAAGACAAGGCAACCTTGCCCTGCCCACTCCAAGGGCAGAGCACAAAATGGTGCCTTGGAGCCAAGAGAAGCAAACTCTGCCCTGCCCTTGTGGAGAGCAGGATCGGGCTCCATGAGGAAAAAAATCAAGATAAAAATGTCAATTATGCATGCTACAAGGCTCGAGCAAGGGACCATGAGGGAGCCAAGGACTAAGGGTGACTAGCGTGCCAAGAAATCCAAAGAAAAACTAGCGTGTTTGCTTCCTCCCAGAGTCGAACCCGAGGCGTGCAATATGGCAACCTTGCCCTGCCCTTGGCGCGGGCAGGGCAGCATTCAAAAGCTGGCGCACCAAATTTGCTTCCTGGCGCACCAACCGCGCGCAACATCCCCTTCTTGGCGCATCAACACATTCCTGCCCTGCCCTTGGCGCGGGCAGGGAGCATCCGCGCATCAGCGTACAACACGCGCACGCGCGCTCCTCAAACATGGCGCACCAAGCGCGCGCATCAGCCTTCCTGCCCTGCCCTTGGCGCGGGCAGGGCAGCCTCTGGCGCACCAACCTCCTACCAGACGCGCACAAATTTGCACCACAAGCACCAAGGCCGCACCAACTCCAAGCACCAAGCATCAATTTTCTGCCCTGCCCTCCACAAGGGCAGGGCAGCCTCCTGGGAGTGGTTTTTGGGCCAAAATTCAAATTAAAAATTGATTTGAATTCATTTCTTCACCAATCCAAAAGCCCATCCAAATCCCATCATCCAAGAATAGAAAGTGTATAAATAGGACTTAGTTTGATGTAATTAGGACTTTTAGTTACCTTTACTTTTGAGCTTTGCATTTTTGGCTTTCATTTTGAATTTTTGAACTTCCTTTCTGAGCTTTCTTGAGAGATTGGTCCGAGCATCAAGAGGATCAAAGGAGAATTGCTTGATCTCCTTCCTCATTTCCCTTGGGCAATTCTACTTACTGTTTTCTGAGTATTGGGTGTGTGAAATTGGGGAAATTCTGTCCCAATTCCCATTCAAACTCTTTGCATTTTATTTTCTGCATAATTCAATCCAAATTCTGTTCTTCTACTGCTTCATCTTTAATTTTCTGTCAATTGCTTAGTAACTTCAGATCTGGGAAGGAAATTGGGTTTTAGGCTCTGCTACCTAAGCCCTTGGGATCCTGAGATCACTTTTGGTTCCTCTGTGAACCTTTACTGCACTTTAAATTCCCTACTGTTTAAATTTCTGTTTGCATCCAATTCCATTTCTGCTATCTTCTTTACTGCAATTTACTTCTTCTTTGTTTAGATCCTGCAATCCCATTCCTCAATTCCCGTTTACATTCAAGCAATTTATCTTCCTTGCCATTTAAGTTACTGCAATTTAAGTTTCTTGCACTTTAAGTTTCAGTCATTTACTTTCTTGCTCTTTAAGTTTCTGCACTTTTACTCTTCTGTTCTTTATTTTACTGTATTTCTCCCTTCCCCCTTTACATTTACTGTCATTTAATTTCTGTTAAACACAAATCACTCAACCAAAACTTGATTCGCTTGACTAAACCACCCACTAAACTAAAATTGCTCAATCCTTCAATCCCTGTGGGATCGACCTCACTCATGTGAGTTATTATTACTTGATACGACCCGGTACACTTGCCGGTGAGTTTTGTGTTGGATCGTTTTCCACACATCAAGTTTTTGGCGCCGTTGCCGGGGATTGAAATAGATTGACAATGATTAAGTGAAGTGGAGGTCTAGATTAAGCACTTTTTCTTTTTCTGTTATTCTAACTCCTACTAACACACTAACTGTTTGATAAATTGCCTCTATTAACCCACTAACATTTTATCCCAAATAATTGCACTTAATTCTCAAGCGTGTTGCTGTTTGGTCATCCTGATTGTGTGCATATCACAGGAAATCAAGTTCTTACAGACAAAGGATATCATGACATGAAGCCACCACTCATCACTCTCATCAAGAACAATTGTTCCTATGAAGGAAATCCGTCGGAGGACCCTCAGCAGCACATATCCACTTTTCTAAAGACTTGTAATGCAGTCAAAACCGATGGTTCAGATCAAGACACTTACAAGATTCTGCTATTTCCCTTCTCATTAAAGGGTAAAGCTACACAATGGTTTGAAAGTTTTCCCCAAGGAAGTATCACTAGTTGGGATGATTTGGTTATCAAATTTCTGGCCAAATTCACCCCATCTAGACAGATCATCCAGCTGAAAAAGGAAGAACATCTATTCATACAAGGAGATGAAGAACCGCTCTTTAAAGCCTGGGAAAGATACAAGAAAGCAACTGATAAAGTGGGCTTCCGAGCTTTCTATGAAGGACTCACTCCAGAAACAAGAAAAGCAGTGGATCACTTCTCAGATGGGTTACTCAAAGCAACAACAACTACCCAAGAAATTTCAGATTTCAATGACAAAGGAGTCAACAACCAACACTCAATTGAGAAATCACAGAATGCAATCCCAGAAAAAGAAGTAATAAACATCGAAGGGGTGACTGTGTTAGATGACTTAAACAGACAAATGCATCATCAACCACAGCAAAATATGGATCTATCTGCTGCAGAGATTACCAAATTCCCACCATGGAGACCCCATTCTTATCTGAGAATGAGGGAGCCTCAACGTCAAGAACAAGGAAATTTCCACCAGGGTAACTCCATGACCACAGACAATCAACATCACCCAACCATCAACATTATTCAAAACCAACATTCACAACACAGACACCCCCAGACTCATTTCAACTGGAGAAGAAATGAATGCCAAGACTACAAACCAAGGGATTTCAGTTGTAATAACCACAACTTCACAAATCAACAAGAACATCATTACAGCAATAACAACCACTACATGCTTCCACCACACCCACCCTTCCTACCTTTAACATGTCATAACCAACCAACCTCACAAGACTCTCAGAGAATCACAAACCTGGAGATTCTAATGGAGAGAATGATGAAACATCAAGAGGAGACAGCAAAGAACCAAGATATGTTAATGAGAAGACTTGAGGAGCGGATAGCTCAAGTGGCAAAGCACTTTGCAGATATAGGTGAGAAGAAACCAAATACTTTCTTCAAAACCATTGAAGGCAAACCAACCAATAACAAGGATGTTACAAAGAAGAAAGGATGGAAAGAGATCATAGAGGACAATGAGAAAATACTAGACAAAGGAAGCACCAGCCAAGAAAAACACAAAAAGGAATTCTATCAAGAAGAAACAGAGGATAAAACTAAAGGAAAGAAAAAAATCCTCACCGGAGATTTTTCACCAGGGGATCGAGTGATGATCAATATTCAACCTTTGAAGGTGTCCCCACAGTTACCTGAGCATTACATTGTAACTAAGATTCTTCCACAAGAATCTATAGAGGTCATCAAAGAGGGAACCGGAAGGAAATTCACAGTAAAGAAAGACAAGCTGAGACACTGCGATTTTCAACCTCCTTGAAGCAAAAAAATGAAGATGTCAAGCTAATGACAATAAAAGAGCGCTTGTTGGGAGGCAACCCAACCTGAGGTAGTTTCTTTTCATAGCTCTTCAATAAAAAATGTTGAGTAATTGGTATGGATTGCAAGGAGCTAAGTTTGGTGTTGCACACCAAAACAAATTGAGGAAGAATGAAAACTTCTAAGTTTGGTGTTCCACCAAAAATATCATTTAATACATTCTCACCTCTTGCATGATTCTAACTCCAAGCAATCAACCACATTACTCAACTGTTAAATTGTTTTCTAGCTTTAATTCCATTAACCTTTAGCAAGGATACATGGTTTCAAATATGGTTAACTTTGTACATCTGAGACAGTGGCAAAACAATTAAGTTTGGTGTTCACACACCAAAACAAATCCTGAAACCACACTCAGTTATGCTTACTAACCATATGATCAAGGGCTTGAGAAGCAAGCAACTTTGAGGATTATGCAGGACATGAATCAATAATTGAAGACACTATGCATTTTGACTCAAAGGGAACATAGCAGAAAGAAAAATCAAAGGGCTGCAACTACAAAGGTTGTATCTGAACTTAACTCTTGCTGCTGTGTGATATTTTGAATTTGGAAACCATTATATGCCTTGCTAAAGTGTTCATCTAGTTGCAAGTGAAATTGTTTGTGAAAATGATAAGTCTGCATAATGCTTGTATCCATCACTCAGATTTAAATTTTGCTTTGTTTCCCATATGCTTAAATAAAAGAGTTTGGTTTGAATTGAAAAGAGAAAGATCCAATGTTGCATGAGTATGAATGGAAGTTGGTGGTGGCACATGTGTTTGATTAAATGCATAACTCATGAAATAAGTGTTGCATAATATCATTCTCATTCAATTGTAAGTTAGCTTGCTGTTATATAGACCTTTATCAACAATGAAACACCCTTGGTAACAAAAACAGAAAGAAAAGGAAGAAAGAAAAAGCCAAAATGGCAAGAAAAACAAAGAATAAAGGTTGGACACCAATGGTTTGGACCCTAGGACAAATGCCTGTGGTGTTCTTGTACTGAGATCTGCTTGGATGAGTAAATTCTAAGGGGTATTTTGAAACCCGGTCACTTAGATCAACTGATTTGGGATGGCCAATTGAAAATCCACAATAAAGAGCAACTTAGATACAAAGCACTTAGTGATCCAAAGAGATGCTGGGCATCAATGATCCTAGGAAGAATTAGTGAGCTAAGTGTCTGTGGTGGAAAGATGTTGAGCAAAATAAAAGAAAATGAAGCCAAAGGCTAAGCTGCAACATTTAACACCAAACCTCTTAAAGAATAATAAGCTTGTTAAAGCATTATAAGCCAAAAAGAAGTTAGCAAGGGAGTGATCAAAAGGAGAGTCTTATAACAGCAAGTCTAGCAAACCTTGGATGCAAAATGTGTATTATGCAGCAGCAATAATAAATGAGTATCATTGTCTGCATAAATGCCCCATATATTGAAGTTCTGCTATCTGCATAATAAGGATTTATGTTATTTTCTTATTCATCCCATTTTCTCTTAGTTTTGATGCTTGCTTGGGGACAAGCAAGGTTTAAGTTTGGTGTTGTGATGACAAGTCATCATATACCCATTTTTCAAGCTAATTTCACTTGTTTTGGTAGCATTTATGCACTTTCTTGCATCCTAAGTTAGTGATTTGGAGTGAAAATGCATAACTTCTCTAAATCAAGCAACCACTATGAAATTAATGATAAATCATGAGGTTTAAGCTAATTTTAATTGCATTTTAATTGATTTATAAGCCTCTTGAATTTAGTGATACTTTGAGTGGTTGTTTTGGTTTATTGTAGGTGAAGAAAAGAAAAGAAAATAAAAAGCGTGGCATAAAAAGTGTAGCCGAGGAAAGAAAAGCGTGGCCGAATCAAGGGAGAAGTGTGCCGAACTCATAGTGGAAGCAATCTTGCCCTCCACAAGGGCAGAATGCCCTCCACAAGGGCAGCATCAAGTGACCAAACCAAGACAAGGCAACCTTGCCCTGCCCACTCCAAGGGCAGAGCACAAAATGGTGCCTTGGAGCCAAGAGAAGCAAACTCTGCCCTGCCCTTGTGGAGAGCAGGATCGGGCTCCATGAGGAAAAAAAATCAAGATAAAAATGTCAATTATGCATGCTACAAGGCTCGAGCAAGGGACCATGAGGGAGCCAAGGACTAAGGGTGACTAGCGTGCCAAGAAATCCAAAGAAAAACTAGCGTGTTTGCTTCCTCCCAGAGTCGAACCCGAGGCGTGCAATATGGCAACCTTGCCCTGCCCTTGGCGCGGGCAGGGCAGCATTCAAAAGCTGGCGCACCAAATTTGCTTCCTGGCGCACCAACCGCGCGCAACATCCCCTTCTTGGCGCATCAACACATTCCTGCCCTGCCCTTGGCGCGGGCAGGGAGCATCCGCGCATCAGCGTACAACACGCGCACGCGCGCTCCTCAAACATGGCGCACCAAGCGCGCGCATCAGCCTTCCTGCCCTGCCCTTGGCGCGGGCAGGGCAGCCTCTGGCGCACCAACCTCCTACCAGACGCGCACAAATTTGCACCACAAGCACCAAGGCCGCACCAACTCCAAGCACCAAGCATCAATTTTCTGCCCTGCCCTCCACAAGGGCAGGGCAGCCTCCTGGGAGTGGTTTTTGGGCCAAAATTCAAATTAAAAATTGATTTGAATTCATTTCTTCACCAATCCAAAAGCCCATCCAAATCCCATCATCCAAGAATAGAAAGTGTATAAATAGGACTTAGTTTGATGTAATTAGGACTTTTAGTTACCTTTACTTTTGAGCTTTGCATTTTTGGCTTTCATTTTGAATTTTTGAACTTCCTTTCTGAGCTTTCTTGAGAGATTGGTCCGAGCATCAAGAGGATCAAAGGAGAATTGCTTGATCTCCTTCCTCATTTCCCTTGGGCAATTCTACTTACTGTTTTCTGAGTATTGGGTGTGTGAAATTGGGGAAATTCTGTCCCAATTCCCATTCAAACTCTTTGCATTTTATTTTCTGCATAATTCAATCCAAATTCTGTTCTTCTACTGCTTCATCTTTAATTTTCTGTCAATTGCTTAGTAACTTCAGATCTGGGAAGGAAATTGGGTTTTAGGCTCTGCTACCTAAGCCCTTGGGATCCTGAGATCACTTTTGGTTCCTCTGTGAACCTTTACTGCACTTTAAATTCCCTACTGTTTAAATTTCTGTTTGCATCCAATTCCATTTCTGCTATCTTCTTTACTGCAATTTACTTCTTCTTTGTTTAGATCCTGCAATCCCATTCCTCAATTCCCCTTTACATTCAAGCAATTTATCTTCCTTGCCATTTAAGTTACTGCAATTTAAGTTTCTTGCACTTTAAGTTTCAGTCATTTACTTTCTTGCTCTTTAAGTTTCTGCACTTTTACTCTTCTGTTCTTTATTTTACTGTATTTCTCCCTTCCCCCTTTACATTTACTGTCATTTAATTTCTGTTAAACACAAATCACTCAACCAAAACTTGATTCGCTTGACTAAACCACCCACTAAACTAAAATTGCTCAATCCTTCAATCCCTGTGGGATCGACCTCACTCATGTGAGTTATTATTACTTGATGCGACCCGGTACACTTGCCGGTGAGTTTTGTGTTGGATCGTTTTCCACACATCATTTAACGCCCAAAATGCTACCCTTTTGGGCGTTAAACGCCCAGCCAGGTACCCTGGCTGGCATTTAAACGCCAGTTTTCCTTCCTCACTGGGCATTTTGAATGCCCAGCTTTTTCTGTGTAATTCCTCTGCTGTATGTTCTGAATCTTCAATTCTCTGTATTACTGACTTGAAAAGACACAGATAAAAAAATTTTTTGGATTTTTAATAATGAGGAATAATCAAAATGAAACTAAGATCAAATAAATAATGCATGCAAGACACCAAACTTAGAAGTTTGTATACTATTGACACTAACAAATTGAGAATGCATATGAGAAACAACAAAACACTCAAGACAAGAGAATTTAAAGATCAGAGCAAGTAAATCATCAAGAACAACTTGAAGAATAATGAAGACACATGAATGAATTCGAAAAATGCAAGAAGAATAGAAACATGCAATTGACACCAAACTTAAAATTAGGCACTAGACTCAAACAAGAAACATAAAAATATTTTTTTATTTTAAGATTTTATAATTTTTTTGGATTTTTTCGAAAATTATATGGAGAAGTAAAATAAAGGTTTCAAAATTCTTAATGAGAATTCCAGGAATCATTGAAATGCTAGTCTAAGACTCCAGTCCAGGAATTAGACATGGCTTCACAGCCAGCCAAGCTTTCAAAGAAAGCTCCGGTCCAAAACACTAGACATGGCCAATGGCCAGCCAAGCCTTAGCAGATCATTACTCACAACAGCAGAATTGGTAGAAATCAACAAGCTCTTGTGATGATAAGTTGAAACCTCAGTCCAATAAGATTAGACATGGCTTCACAGCCAGCCAGACTTCAACAGATCATCATGAAACTCTAGAATTCATTCTTAAAAATTATGAAGAACAAAATAAAATAAAATTACCTAATCTAAGCAACAAGATGAACCGTCAATTGTCCAAACTCAAACAATCCCCGGCAACGGCGCCAAAAACTTGGTGCACGAAATTGTGATCATCAATGGCGCCATCAACATGGTACGCTCAATTGCAATCTCAACTCTTTATCACAACTTCGCACAACTAACCAGCAAGTGCACTGGGTCGTCCAAGTAATAAACCTTATGCGAGTAAGGGTCGATCCCACGGAGATTGTTGGTATGAAGCAAGCTATGGTCATCTTGTAAATCTCAGTCAGGCGGATTCAAATGGTTATGGAGGATTAATGATTAAAAGATAAATAAAACATAAAATAAAGATAGAGATACTTATGTAATTCATTGGTGAGAATTTTAGATAAGCGTATGGAGATGCTTTGTCCCTTCCGTCTCTCTGCTTTCCTACTGTCTTCATCCAATCCTTCTTACTCCTTTCCATGGCAAGCTGTATGTTGGGCATCACCGTTGTCAGTGGCTACAGTCCCGTCCTCTCAGTGAAAATGTTCAACGCGCTCTGTCACAGCACGGCTATTCATCTGTCGGTTCTCGATCATGTCGGAATAGAATCCAGTGATTCTTTTACGTTTGTCACTAACGCCCCACAATCACGAGTTTAAAGCTCGTCACAGTCATTCAATCCTTGAATCCTACTCAGAATACCACAGACAAGGTTTAGACCTTCCAGATTCTCTTGAATGCCGCCATCAATTCTAGCTTATACCACGAAGATTCTGATTAAGGGATCCAAGAGATATCCACTCAATCTAAAGTAGAACGGAGGTGGTTTCAAGCACACGTTCATGGGTGAGAATGATGATGAGTGTCACGGATCATCACATTCATCAAGTTGAGAAACAAGTGATATCTTAGAACAAGAATAAGCCGAATTGAATAGAAGAACAATAGTAATTGCATTGATACTCGAGGTACAGCAGAGCTCCACACCTTAATCTATGGTGTGTAAAAACTCCACCGTTGAAAATACATAAGTGATAATGGTGATCATTGGCTTCGGCCCCAGAGAGGGAACCAGAAGAACCAAGATAAAAATACAATAGCAAAAGGTCTTATTTATGGAAAACTAGTAGCTTAGGGTTTACAGAAATGAGTAAATGACATAAAAATCCACTTCCGGGCCCACTTGGTGTGTGCTTGGACTGAGCATTGAAGCTTTCATGTGTAGAGACTTTTCTTGGAGTTAAACGCCAGCTTTTGTGCCAGTTTTGGCGTTTAACTCCCACTTTTGTGCCAGTTCTGGCGTTTAACGCCGGGCATTCTTGAGCTGATTTCAAACGCCGGTTTGGGCCATCAAATCTCGGGCAAAGTATAGACTATCATATATTGCTGGAAAGCCCAGGATGTCTACTTTCTAAAGCAATTGAGAGCGCGCCAATTGGGCTTCTGTAGCTCCAGAAATTTCACTTCGAGTGCAGGGAGGTCAGAATCCAACAGCATCTGCAGTCCTTTTTAGCCTCTGAATCAGATTTTTGCTCAGGTCCCTCAATTTCAGCCAGAAAATACCTGAAACCACAGAAAAACACACAAACTCATAGTAAAGTCCAGAAAAGTGAATTTTAAATAAAAACTAATAAAAATATAATAAAAACTAACTAAAATATACTAAAAATATACTAAAAATAATGCCAAAAAGCGTATAAATTATCCGCTCATCAACGGTCCACAAGCTCAGTCTTTTGCTATTGGTGGATCTTCCAAGAGGAAGATCTCTAACTCCTTGTTGTTCTTCATCTTCTCGCCATGATACAGCTTCAGACGATGTCCATTGACTTTGATGAAATTAGAGCTTGAAGGATGGTTCAGGTGAAAGACTCCGTATGGCTCTGCTTTTTCTACTCTGTAGGGACCTTCCCATCTTGATCTCAGCTTGCCTGGCATGAGCCGCAACCTGGATTTGTAAAAGAGGACTAATTCCCCAGGGCTAAACTCTCTCCTCTTGATGTGCTTATCATGCACAGCCTTCACCTTCTCTTTGTACAGCCTGGAGTTCTCATAAGCTTCTAGGCGAAGGTTCTCTAATTCTTGTAGTTGCAGCTTCCTTTCAGCTCCGGCTTTCTCAAACCCCATGTTGCATTCTCTTACCGCCCAGAAAGCTTTGTGCTCTACCTCCATTGGAAGGTGACAAGCTTTGCCATAGACTAGGCGGAATGGACTCATTCCTATGGGTGTCTTGTATGCTGTCCGGTAAGCCTAGAGTACATCAACAAGTCTGGTGCTCCAGTCCTTCCGATGGGGCTTGACCATCTTCTGCAATATGCGCTTTATCTCTCTGCTAGATACCTCGGCTTTCCCATTGATCTGGGGGTGGTAAGCTGTTGCTATCTTGTGAATGATGCCATGTTTCTTTAGAAGGCCTGTTAATCTCCTATTACAAAAGTGGGTGCCTTGATCACTCACGATTGCTCATGGTGATCCAAAGTGATAGATAATATGATTTCTAACAAAAGAGACAACAATGTTAGCATCATCAGTGCGGCCAGGATTGCTTTCACCCATTTAGAAACATAATCCACAACAACAGTATGTATGAGAAACCATTAGAGTTTGGAAATGGACCCATAAAGTCAATGCCCCAAACATCAAAAATTTCACATAACAGCATAAGCTGTTGGGGCATCTCATCCCTCTTGGATATATTACCAAATCTTTGGCATGTGGAACAAGATTTATAAAAGGCAACAGCATCCTTAAAAAGGGTGGGCCACCAGAATCCACAGTCTAATATTTTTCTAGCTGTTCTTTGAGGGCCAAAATGTCCACCACTCTCAGAAGAGTGGCAGGCCTCTAAAATTGACTGGAGTTCTGATTGAGGCACACACCTTCTAATTACTGGTCAGCAGCATATCTCCATAAATATGGGTCATTCCATATATAATATTTGGACTTGCTTTTAAGCTTGTCCTTTTGATGTTTAGTAAAATCAGGAGGGAAGGTATGACTAACTAGATAATTAGCTATAGGTGCATATCAAGGGGTTACTTCAAATATTGCCTACAACCTATCAAATGGAAAAGCATCATTGATAGGAGTGGGGTCATCCTTGATGTACTCTAGACGACTCAAGTGGTCTACCACTAAATTCTGTGAACCACTCCTATCATTGGTGGGAATTTCATTAGTGGGAATTTCAGATAAGTGTATGGAGATTCTTTATCCCTCTTGAATCTCTGCTTTCCTACTGCCTTCATCCAATCCTTCATACTCCTTTCCATGGCAAGCTGTATGTTCGGGTTTTACCGTCGTCAATGGCTACCTCCCATCCTCTCAGTGAAAATGGTCCAAATGCGCTGTCACCGCACAGCTAATCATCTGTCGGTTCTCGATCATGTTAGAATAGAATCCAGTGATTCTTTTGTGTCTATCACTACGCCCAACACTCGTGAGTTTGAAGCTCGTCACAGTTATCCCATCTCAGATCCTACTCGGAATACCACAGACATGGTTTAGACTTTCCGGATCTTAGGAATGGCCGCCAATAATTCTATCTTATACCACGAAGACTCCGATCTTTCGGAATGGAGGCTAAGAGATACGCGCTCGATCTAAGGTAGAATAAAAGTGGTTGTCAGTCACACGTTCATAGGTGAGAATGATGATGAGTGTCACGGATCATCACATTCATCATGTTGAAGTGCAGCGAATATCTTAGAATAAGAATAAGCTAAATTGAATAGAAAAATAATAGTAATTGCATTAATACTCGAGGTACAGCAGAGCTCCACACCTTAATCTATGGTGTGTAGAAACTCCACTGTTGAAAATACATAATAACAAGGTCTAGGCATGGCCGAGAGGCCAGCCTCCAAAACTTGATCAAAGCATTAAAAGATAATCCAAAGATGAAAATACAATAGTAAAAAGTCCTATTTATACTAGACTAGTTACTAGGGTTTACAGAAATAAGTCTTAGTGCAGAAATCCACTTCCGGGGCCCACTTGGTGTGTGCTTGGGCTGAGCTTGAGCTTTACACGTGCAGAGGCTTCTCTTGGAGTTAAACGCCAAGTTGTAACGTGTTTTTGGCGTTTAACTCTGGTTTGTGACGTGTTTCTGGCGTTTTACTCTAGAATGCAGCATAGAACTGGCGTTGAACGCCAGTTTGTGTCATCTAAACTCGAATGAAGTATGGACTATTATATATTACTGGAAAGCCCTGGATATCTAATTTCCAACACAATTGAGACTGTGCAATTTGGAGTTCTGTAGCTCCAGAAAATTTATTTTGAGTGCAGGGAGGTCAGAATCCAACAGCATCAGCAGTCCTTTTTCAGCCTGAATCATATTTTTGCTCAGGTCCCTCAATTTCAGCCAGAAAATACCTGAAATCACAAAAAACACACAAACTCATAGTAAAGTCCAGAAATGTGAATTTTGCATAAAAACTAATAAAAACATCCCTAAAAGTAGCTAGATCTTACTAAAAATTACCTAAAAACAATGCCAAAAAGCGTATAAATTATCCGTTCATCACAACACCAAACTTAAATTGTTACTTGTCCCCAAGCAACTGAAAATCAAATAGGATAAAAAGAAGAGAATATACTATGAATCCCAAAATATCAATGAATATTAGTCTTAATTAGATGAGCGGGACTTGTAGCTTTTTGCTTCTGAACAGGTTTGGCATCTCACTTTATCCTTTGAAGTTTTAGAATGATTGGCATCCATAGGAACTCAGAGTTCAGATAGTGTTATTTATTCTCCTAGTTAAGTATGTTGATTCTTAAAAATAGCTACTTTTATGAGTCTTGGCCGTGGCCCTAAGCACTTTGTTTTCCAGTATTACCATCGGATACATAAATGCCACAGATACATGACTGGGTGAACCTTTTCAGATTGTGACTCAGCTTTGCTAAAGTCCCCAGTTAGAGGTGTCCAGAGCTCTTAAGCACACTCTTTTTGCTTTGGATCATGACTTTAACCACTCAGTCTCAAGCTTTTCACTTGGACTTGCATGCCACAAGCACATGGTTAGAGACAGCTTGATTTAGCCGCTTAGGCCTAGATTTATTTCCTTGCACCCTCCTATCCATTGATGCTCAAAGCCTTGGATCTTTTTTACCCTTGCCTTTTGGTTTTAAGGGCTATTAGTTTTTTTTTGCTTGCTTTTTTTCTTTTTCTTTCTTTAAATTTTTTTTCGCCACTTCTTTTTTTTTTCACAAGCTTTGTTCTTCACTGCTTTTTCTTGCTTCAAGAATCAATTTTATGATTTTTTAGATCATCAATAACATTTCTCTTTTTCATCATTCTTTCAAAAGCCAACAATTTTAACATTCATAAACAACAAGATAAAAAATATGCACTGTTTAAGCATTCATTCAGAAAACAAAAAGTATTATCACCACATCAATATAATTAAACTAAATTCAAGGATGAATTCGAAACTCATGTACTTCTTGTTCTTTTGTATTAAAAAACATTTTTCATTTAAGAAAGGTGAAGGATTCATGGAATTATTCATATCCTTAAGACATAGACACTAGACACTAATGATCATGTAATAAAGACACAAACATAGACAAACATGAAGCTCAAAAACCGAAAAACAGAGAGATAAGAACAAGAAAGTTAAGGAATGAGTCCACCTTAGTGATGGTGGCGCCTTCTTCTTGAAGGACAAATGGTGTTCTTGAGCTCCTCTATGTCTATTCCTTGCCTTTGTTGTTCCATCCCTAGTGATTTTGGTGCTCCTATCCTTAGTTGCTCCCAATAGTTGTGTGGGGGAAAATGTATCCCCTGAGGTATCTCAAGGATTTATTGATGAGAGAATTCCTCATGCTCTTGTTGAGGTCCATGAGTGGGCTCTCTTGATGTGCAGTCAAATGCTCTACTACTGAGCTATGGACCCTTGAGATGAATCTCTCCATCTCTCATGACTCGGAGGTGGAAGCTTTTGTCTTCCCTTTCCTCTTTCTAGAGGTTTCTCCGGCCTTAGGTGCCATAAATGGTTATGGAAAAACAAAAATCAATGCTTTTACCACACCAAACTTAAAATGTTTGCTCGTCCTCGAGCAAAAGAAGAAAGAATGAAGGGGAGGAAGGAAGAGAATGGAGAAGATGGAGGGAGAGAGTGAAATGTGGGGTAGGTGGGGATCCTGTAGGGTCCACAGATCCTAAGGAGTCAAGAATTTATCATCCCTGCTCCTATTAGGTGTGTAAACGCCCTTGCAGTGTAATCCTGGCATTTAACGCCACACTGTAGCTTGTTTCTGGCATTAAACGCCCATATGTAGCCTGTTTCTGGCGTTTAACGCCAGCCTGATGCTTGTTTCTGGCGTTAAACGCCAGCTTGGTGCTTGTTTCTGGCGTTAAACGCCAGACAGGTGCTTGTTTCTGGCGTTTAAACGCCAGACAGCTCTTCCTCCAGGGTGTGTTTTTTCTTCAGCTATTTTTTATTCTATTTTTAATTTTTGCTATTGTTTTGTGACTCCACATGATCATAAACCTAATAAAAGATAAAAGAACAATAGAAATATAGATAAATAAAAATTGGGTTGCCTCCCAATAAGCGCTTCTTTAATGTCAATAGCTTGACAGTGAGCTCTCATGGAGCTTCACAGATGTTCAGAGCATTGTTGGGATCTCCCAACACCAAACTTAGAGTTTGAATGTGGGGGTTCAACACCAAACTTAGAGTTTGGTTGTGGCCTCCCAACACCAAACTTAGAGTTTGATTGTGGGGGCTTTGTTTGACTCTGTATTGAGAGAAGCTTTTCATGCTTCCTCTCCATGGTTGCAGAGGAAGATCCTTGAGCTTTAAACACAAGGTAGTCCCCATTCAATTGAAGGACTAGCTCTCCTCTGTCAACATCAATCACAGCTTCTGCTGTGGCTAGGAAGGGTCTTCCAAGGATGATGCATTCATCCTCATCCTTCCCAGTGTCTAGGATTATGAAATCAGCAGGGATGTAAAGGCCTTTATCCTTCGCTAACACATCCTCTACCAATTCATAAGCTTGTTTTATTGACTTGTCTGCCATCTCTAATGAGATTCTTGCTGCTTGTACCTCAAAGATCCCCAATTTCTCCATTACAGAGAGTGGCATGAGATTTATACCTGACCTTAGGTCACACAGAGCCTTCTCAAAGGTCATGGTACCTATGGTACAGGGTATTAAGAATTTACCAGGATCTTGTTTCTTTTGAGGTAAAGTTTGCTGAACCCATGTATTTAGTTCACTAATGAGCAAGGGAGGTGCATCTTCCCAAGTCTCATTACCAAACAACTTGGCATTCAGCTTCATGATGGCTCCCAGATATTGAGCAACTTGCTCTTCAGTTACATTTTCATCCTCTTCAGAGGAAGAATAGTTCTTAGAGCTCATGAATGGCAGAAGGAAGTTTAATGGAATCTCTATGGTCTCTATATGAGCCTCAGATTCTTTTAGGTCCTCAATAAGGAACTCCTTTCTATCTGGAGGATGTCCCATTAGATCTTCCTCATTGGGATTCACGTCCTCCCCTTTCTCTTTGTATTCGGCCATCTTGATAATATCAATGGCCTTGCACTCTCTTTTTGGATTCTCTTCTGTATTGCTTGGAAGAGCACTAGGAGGAGTTTCAGTGATTTTCTTACTCAGCTGACCCACTTGTGCCTCCAAGTTTCTAATGGAGGACCTTGTTTCATTCATGAAACTTAAAGTGGCCTTAAATAGATCAGAGACTATGTTTGCTAAGCTAGAGGGGCTCTGCTCAGAATTCTCTGTCTATTACTCAAAAGATGATGGAAAAGGCTTGCTATTGCTAAACCTGTTTCTTCCACCATTATTAAAGCCTTGTTGGGGCTTTTGTTGATACTTCCATGAGAAATTTGGATGATTTCTCCATGAGGGATTATAGGTGTTTCCATAGGCTTTACCCATGTAATTCACCTCTGCCATTGCAGGTTCTCAGGATCATAAGCTTCTTCTTCAGAAGATGCTTCTTTAGTACTGTTGGATGCATTTTGCAATCCATTCAGACTCTGAGAAATCATGTTGACTTGCTGAGTCAACATTTTGTTCTGATCCAATATGGCATTCAGAGCATCAATTTCAAGAACTCCCTTCCTTTGAGGTATCCCATTACTCACAGGATTCCTCTCAGAGGTGTACATGAATTGGTTATTTGCAACCATGTCAATGAATTCTTAAGCTTCTGCAGGCATTTTCTTTAGGTGAATGGATCCACCTGCAGAATGGTCCAGTGACATCTTAGAGAACTCAGATAGACCATCATAGAATATATCCAAAATGGTCCACTCTGAAAGCATGTCAGAAGGACACTTTTTGGTCAACTGCTTGTATCTTTCCCAAGCTTCATAGAGGGATTCGCCATCTTTTTGCTTGAAGGTCTGAACATTCACTCTAAGCTTGCTCAGCTTTTGAGGAGGAAAGAACTTGGCCAAGAAGGCCGTAACCAGCTTATCCCAAAAGTCTAGGCTATCTTTAGGTTGTGAGTCTAACCATGTTCAAGCCCTGTCTCTTACAGCAAAAAGGAAAAGCAAGAGCCTGTAGACTTCAGGATTTACTCCATTAGTCTTAACAGTATCACAGATCTGCAAGAACTCAGTTAAAAACTGATAGGGATCTTCTGATGGAAGTCCATGAAACTTGCAGTTCTGTTGCATTAGAGCAACTAGTTGAGACTTCAGCTCAAAATTGTTTGCTCCAATGGCAGGGATTGAGATGCTTCTTCCATAAAAGTTGGAAGTAGGTGTAGTATAATCACCAAGCATCCTCCTTGCATTATTATTTGGTTCGGCCATGTCTCCTTCTTTTTCGAGATTCTCTGTAAGGTTTTCTCTGAATTGTTGTGCTTTAGCTTCTCTTAGCTTCTTCTTCAGAGTCCTTTCAGGTTCAGGGTCTGCTTCAACAAGAATGTCCTTGTCCTTGCTCCTGCTCATATGAAAAAGAGGAGAACAGAAAAGAAGAGGAATCCTCTATGTCACAGTATAGAGATTCCTTTATGTGAGTAGAAGAAGAAAAGAATAGAAGAAGGATGAGAAAAATTCGAACACAGAGGAGAAGAGAGGGTTCGAATTTTAGATGAAGAGAAGAGTTAGTAAATGAATAAATAAATAGAAGGAGGTGAGAGAGAGGAGTTTTCAAAAATTATTTTTGAAAAATGGTTAGTGATTTTCAAAAATTAAATCAAAATTAAAATTTGAAACAATTTGTTAATTAAAAAGAATTTTGAAAAAGATGGATGGTGATTTTTGAAAATTAGAAAGAGAAAAGTGGTTAGGTGGTTTTGAAAAAGATAAGAAATAAACAAAAAGTTAATTATTTAGTTGAAAAAGATTTAAAAATCAATTTTGAAAAGATAAGGAGTTAGAAAATATTTTTGAAATTGATTTTGAAAAAGATATGATTTGAAAAAGATATGATTGAAATTTATTTTGAAAAAGATTTGAAAAGGAAATTAAAAAGATTTGATTTTTAAAATTAAAATTGATTACTTGACTAACAAGAAACTAAAAGATATGATTCTAGAATTTAAAGATTGAACCTTTCTTAACAAGAAAGTAACAAACTTCAAATTTTTTAATCAATCACATTAATTGTTAGTAAAGTTTTCAAAAATTATGAAATAAAATTAAGAAAAAGATTTGAAAATCAATTTAAAAAAAATTTCGAAAATAACAAAAGGATAAAGAAAAGATTTGATTTTGAAAAAGATTTTGAAAAGATAAGATTTTTAAAATTGAAATCTTGACTTGACTAACAAGAAACAACTTATTTTAAAAAATTTTTGACTAAGTCAACCCAAAGATTTCGAAAATTTATGAGACAAATAAGGGAAAGATATTTTTTATTTTTTAATTTTTAATGAGGAGAGAGAAAAACACAAATATGACTCACAACATGAAAATTATGAATCAAAACACATGATGCATGCAAGAACACTATGAACGTCAAGATGAACACCAAGAACACTTTGAAAATCAAGATGAACATCAAGACTTATTTTTGAAAAATTTTCAAGAAAAGAAAAACATGCAAGACACCAAACTTAGAAATTTTTCATGTTTAGACACTATGAATGCAAAAATGCATATGAAAAACAACAAAAGACACAAAACAAGAAAACTTAAAGATCAAACAAGAAGACTTGTCAAGAACAACTTGAAGATCATGAAGAACACCATGCATGAGTTTTTCGAAAAATGCACAAATTTTAAAAACATGCAATTGACACCAAACTTAAAAATTGACACAAGACCCAAACAAGAAACACAAAAATATATATTTTTTATTTATGATTTTATAAATTTTTTGTATTTTTTTTTTGAAAATTTCTTTTTTTGAAAAACAAAAACAAATAAAAAAATTTTTGAAAGATTTTTGACAACTTTTTGAAAAGAAAATTACCTAATCTGAGCAACAAGATGAACCGTCAGTTATCCAAACTCGAACAATCCCCGACAATGGTGCCAAAAACTTAGTGCACAAAATTGTGATCATCAACAATGGCGCCAAAGACTTGGAGCTCTTAAACGTGAATCACACTTTGTCACAACTTCGCACAACTAACCAGCAAGTGCACTGGGTCGTCCAAGTAATACCTTACGTTGTAAGGGTCGATCCCACGGAGATTGTTGGTATGAAGCAAGCTATGGTCATCTTATAAATCTCAGTCAGGCGGATTCTAATGGTTATAATGGTTTTCGAATATAAAGATAATAAAGCATAAAATAAATATAGAGATACTTATGTAATTCATTGGTGGAAATTTCAGATAAGTGTATGGAGATGCTTTATCCCTCTTGAATCTCTGCTTTCCTACTGCCTTCATCCAATCCTTCATACTCCTTTCCATGGCAAGCTGTATGTTTGGGTTTCACCGGCGTCAATGGTTACCTCCCATCCTCTCAGTGAAAATGTTCCAAATGCGCTGTCACCGCACAGCTAATCATCTGTCGGTTCTCAATCATGTTGGAATAGAATCTAGTGATTCTTTTGCGTCTGTCACTACACCCAGCACTTGCGAGTTTGAAGCTCGTCACAGTCATCCCATCTCAGATCCTACTCGGAATACCACAGAAAAGGTTTAAACTTTCCGGATCTTAGGAATGGCCGCCAATAATTCTAGCTTATACCACGAAAACTCCGATCTTTCGGAATGGAGGCTAAGAGATACGCGCTTAATCTAAGGTAGAACGAAAGTGGTTGTCAGTCACACGTTCATAGGTGAGAATGATGATGAGTGTCACAGATCATCACATTCATCATGTTGAAGTGCAGCGAATATCTTAGAATAAGAATAAGCTGAATTGAATAGAAGAATAATAGTAATTGCATTAATACTCGAGGTACAACAGAGCTCCACACCTTAATCTATGGTGTGTAGAAACTCCACCGTTGAAAATACATAAGAACAAGGTCTAGGCATGGCCTAGAGGCCAGCCTCCAAAACGTGATCAAAGGATCAAAAGATAATCCAAAGATGAAAATACAATAGTAAAAAGTCCTATTTATACTAGACTAGTTACTAGGGTTTACAGAAATAAGTCTTAGTGCAGAAATCCACTTCCGGGGCACACTTGGTGTGTGCTTGGGCTAAGTTTGAGCTTTACACGTGCAGAGGCTTCTCTTGGAGTTAAACGCCAAGTTGTAACGTGTTTTTGGCGTTTAACTCTGGTTTGTGACGTGTTTCTGGCGTTTTACTCTAGAATGCAGCATGGAACTGGCGTTGAACTCCAGTTTGCATCGTCTAAACGCGAATAAATTATAGACTATTATATATTGCTGGAAAGCCCTGGATGTCTACTTTCCAACACAATTGAGAGCGCACCATTTAGAATTCTGTAGCTACAGAAAATTCATTTTGAGTACAGAAAGGTCAGAATCCAACAGCATCAGCAGTCCTTTTTCAGCCTGAATCAGATTTTTGCTCAGGTCCCTCAATTTCAGCCAGAAAATACTTGAAATCACAGAAAAATACACAAACTCATAGTAAAATCTAGAAATGTGAATTTTGCATAAAAACTAATAAAAACATCCCTAAAAGTAGCTAGATCTTACTAAAAACTACCTAAAAATAATGCCAAAAAATGTATAAATTATCCGTTCATCAGTAGTGTAATTAGACTGAGCAGTATCTAAGGTCTTAGAGGCATAGGCAATAATAAAAGGGTCCTTACCATCGCACTGAGCCAGTGCCACTCCTACTGCATAATTGGAGGCGTGATGCACGAAAACTTGTCTCTCAACAAATTTTCCTTCGGCAAGTATACCTAATTGTCTTCAAGTAAAAACTCACAATAGAGTGAGGTCGCATCCCACAGGGATTGATTGGTCAAGCAACTTTAGTTGGAAAGATGTGCTAGTTGAGCTAACAGCAATTGAGTTGAGAATTACAGAAAATTTAAATAGCGGGAAAGTAAAGTGCAAAAAGTAAATTGCAGAATCTTAAATGGGGATTTGGAAAAATAAGCATGAAGATAAATGGCAGAAATTAAAGAGAATGGGTGATGAGCGGATAATTTGTACCCTTTTTGGCATCGTTTTTAGTATGTTTTTAGTAGTTTTAGTTGAGTTCTTAGTATATTTTTATTAGTTTTTAGTTAAAATTCACTTTTCTGGACTTTACTATGAGTTTGTGTGTTTTTCTGTGATTTCAGGTATTTTCTGGCTGAAATTGAGGGACCTGAGCAAAAATCTGATTCAGAGACTGAAAAGGACTGCAGATGCTGTTGGATTCTGACCTCCCTGAACTCGAAGTGGATTTTCTGGAGCTACAGAAGCCCATTTGGCGCGCTCTCAACGGCGTTGGAAAGTAGACATCCTGGGCTTTCCAGCAATATATGATAGTCCATACTTTGCCCAAGATTTGATGGCCCAAACCGGCGTTCAAAGTCACCCTCAGGAATTCCAGCGTTAAACGCCGGAACTGGCACCTAAATGGGAGTTAAACGCCCAAACTGGCATAAAAGCTGGCGTTTAACTCCAAGAAGGGTCTCTACACGAAATTGCTTCATTGCTCAGCCCAAGCACACACCAAGTGGGCCCGGAAGTGGATTTTTATGTCATTTACTCATCTCTGTACACCCTAGGCTACTAGTTTTCTATAAGTAGGACCTTTTACTATTGTATTTGAGAGCTTTTGATCATGTTTTGATGATTGAACCCTCTTTGGGAGGCTGGCCATTCAGCCATGCCTAGACCTTGTTCTTATGTATTTTCAACGGTGGAGTTTCTACACACCATAGATTAAGGTGTGGAGCTCTGCTGTACCTCGAGTATTAATGCAATTACTATTGTTCTTCTATTCAATTCCGCTTGTTCTTTGTCCAAGATATCACTTGTTCTTCAACTTGATGAATGTGATGATCCGTGACACTCATCATCATTCTCACCTATGAACAAGGTGACTGACAACCACTTTTGTTCTACAAGCAACCAAGGCTCTAGTGAATATCTCTTGGATTCCTGATACACGATGCATGGTTGATCGCCTGACAACCGAGTGCTCGCCTGATAAACGAGCCAGCCATTCCGTGAGATCAGAGTCTTCGTGGTATAGGCAAGAACTGATGGCGGCATTCAAGAGAATCCGGAAGGTCTAAACCTTGTCTGTGGTATTCTGAGTAGGATTCAATGATTGAATGACTGTGACGTGCTTCAAACTCCTAGCAGGCGGGGCGTTAGTGATAGACGCAAAAGAATCACTGGATTCTATTCCGGCCTGACCGAGAACCGACAGCTGATTAGCCATATGCTGTGATAGAGCATAGGAACATTTTCACTGAGAGGATGGGAGGTAGCCACTGACAACGGTGAAACCCTACATAAGCTTGCCATGGAAAGGAGTAAGAAGGATTGGATGAAGACAGTAGGAAAGCAGAGAGACGGAAGGGAAGGCATCTTCATACGCTTATCTGAAGTTCCTACCAATGAATTACATAAGTACCTCTATCTTTATCTTTATGCTTTATGCGTTTATCACCTATACCCATTTGAGTCTGCCTGACTAAGATTTACAAGGTGACCATAGCTTGCTTCATACCAACAATCTCCGTGGGATCGACCCTTCCTCGCGTAAGGTTTATTACTTGGACGACCCAGTGCACTTGCTGGTTAGTTGTGCAAAGTTGTGTTTATGCCATGGTATTGAGCACCAAGTTCTTGGGGCCATTACTAGGGATTATTTGAGTTGTGAAAAGTAGTGATCACAATTTCGCACACCAAGTTTTTGGCACCGTTGCCGGGGATTGTTTTGTGTATGGACAACTGACGGTTCATCTTGTTGCTTAGATTAGGTATTTTTCTTCAGAGTTCTTAAGAAGGAATTCTAGTGTTTCATGATGATCTGTTGAAATCTGGCTGGCTGAGAAGCCATGTCTAATCTCATTGGACCGAGGTTTCAACTAATCATCACAAGAGCTTGTTGATTTCTATCAATCTTGCTATTGGAACAATGATCTGCTAAGGCTTGGCTGGCCATTGGCCATGTTTAGTGTTTTGGACCGAAGCTTTCTTTGAAAGCTTGGCTGGCTGTGAAGCCATGTCTAATTCCTGGACCGGAGTCTTAGACTAGCATTGCAATGATTCCTGGAATCCAAATTAAGAATTCTGAACTTTTATTTTCTATTTCCATATAATTTTCGAAAAAACACAAAAAAAATTTCAAAATAAAAAAAAAACCAAAAAGATTTTATGTTTCTTGTTTGAGTCTAGTGTCTAATTTTAAGTTTGGTGTCTTGCATGTATTATTTATTTGATCTTGGTTCTATTTTCAAGTCAATAGTACAGGGAACTGAAGATTCAGAACATGCAGCAGAGGAATTACACAGAAAAAGCTGGGCGTTCAAAATGCCCAGTGAAGAAGGACAGACTGGCGTTTAAACGCCAGCCAGGGTGCCTGGTTGGGCGTTTAACGCCCAAAAAGGTAGCATTTTGGCGTTAAACGCCAGAATGGATACCATTCTGGGCGTTTAACGCCATGATGGCACAAGGGGGAGGATTTTGTTTTCAAATCAATTTTTTTTTTGCAAGTTTTCAAAGTTTTTCAAAATCAAATCTTTTTCAAATCATATCTTTTCAATCAAATGTTTTCAAAATCAATTTCTTTCCTTTTTCAAAGATACTTGCTAACAATTAATGATTTGATTCAACATTTCAAGTATGTTGCCTTTTCTGTTGAGAAAGGTTTAATGTTTGAATCATATCTTTTCTTGATAGCCAAGTTATTAATTTTTAAAATCAAATCTTTTAAAAATGTTTTTCAAATCATATCTTCTCAATCACATTTTTTTTAAACCAATCATATCTTCTCAATCACATCTTTTTCAAAATAGTTTTCAATTAAATCTTTTTAATTTCTAATTTCAAAATCTTTTTCAAAAATCACTTGTTTTCTTTCCCACTCTTATTTTCGAAAATTAATTAGTGTTTTTCAAAATGTTTTCAAATTCTTTAACTTAATTTTCAAAAAAAAGCTCCTCCTCTCTTCTCACATCCTTCTATTTATGGAGTACCACTCCTTCTCAATGCACAATTCGAACTCTCTCTGATTAAGTTCGAATTCTTCTACCTCTTTCTTCTATTTTTCTGTTCTTCTGACACCTCAAGGAATCTCTATACTGTGACATAGAGGATTCCACATTTTCTTGTTCTCTTCTCTTTCATATGAGCAGGAGCAGAGACAAAGGCATTCTTGTTGAAGCTGACCCTGAACCTGAAAGGACCTTGAAGCGAAAGCTAAGAGAAGCTAAGGCACAATTCTCTACAGAGGACCTAACAGAAATCTTCAAAGAAGAAGAAGACATGGCAGCCGAAAACAACAACACTGCAAACAATGCAAGGAAGGTGCTGGGTGACTTTACTGCACCTACTCCCGACTTCTATGGGAGAAGCATCTCTATCCCTGCCATTGGAGCAAACAACTTTGAGCTTAAGCCTCAATTAGTTTCTCTAATGCAACAGAATTGCAAGTTTCATGGACTTCCATTGGAAGATCCTCATCAGTTTTTAGCTGAATTCTTGCAAATCTGTGACACTGTCAAGACTAATGGGGTTGACCCTGAGGTCTACAGACTTATGCTATTCCCTTTTGCTGTAAGAGACAGAGCTAGGACATGGTTGGACTCACAACCTAAAGAAAGCCTGGACTCATGGGAAAAGCTAGTCAATGCCTTCTTGGCAAAATTCTTTCCACCTCAAAAATTGAGTAAGCTTAGAGTGGAAGTCCAAACCTTCAGACAGAAGGATGGAGAATCCCTCTATGAAGCTTGGGAAAGATACAAACAATTGATCAGAAAATATCCTTCTGACATGCTTTCTGAATGGAGCATCATAGGTATTTTCTATGATGGTCTCTCTGAACTATCCAAGATGTCTTTGGATAGCTCTGCTGGAGGATCTCTTCATTTGAAGAAGACGCCTACAGAAGCTCAAGAGCTAATTGAAATGGTTGCAAATAACCAATTCATGTACACTTCTGAAAGGAATCCTGTGAACAATGGGACTAATCAGAAGAAAGGAGTTCTTGAGATTGATGCTCTGAATGCCATTCTGGCTCAGAACAAGTTATTGACTCAACAAGTCAATTTGATTTCTCAAAGTCTGTCTGGAATGCAAAATGCACCAAGCAGTACTAAGGATGCTTCATCTGAAGAAGAAGCATATGATCCTGAGAACCCTTCAATGGAAGAGGTGAATTACCTAGGAGAACCCTATGGAAACACCTATAATTCTTCATGGAGAAATCACCCAAATTTCTCATGGAAGAATCAAGAAAGACCTCAACAAGGTTTTAACAACAATAATGGTGGAAGAAACAGGTTTAGCAATGGCAAGCCTTTTCCATCATCTTCTCAGCAACAGACAGAGAGTTCTAAGCAGAACATCTCTGACTTAGCAACCATGGTCTCTGATCTAATCAAAACCACTCAAAGTTTCATGACTGAAACAAGGTCCTCCATTAGGAATTTGGAGGCACAAGTGGGACAGCTGAGCAAGAAAGTTACTGAACTCCCTCCTAGTACTCTCCCAAGCAACACAGAAGAAAATCCAAAAGGAGAATGCAAGGCCATCAATATGGCCGAATTTGGAGAGGAGGAAGAGGAAGTGGACGCCACTGAGGAATACCTCAATGGGCGTGCACTAGCCTCCAATGAGTTCCCCAATGAGGAACCATGGGAATCTGAGGCTCAAAATGAGACCATAGAGATTCCATTGGACTTACTTCTGCCATTCATGAGCTCTGATGAGTATTCTTCCTCTGAAGAGGATGAGTATGTCACTGAAGAGCAAGTTGCTAAATACCTTGGAGCAATCATGAAGCTAAATGACAAGTTATTTGGAAATGAGACTTGGGAGAATGAACCTCCTTTGCTCACCAAAGAACTGGATGACTTGTCTAGGCAGAAATTACCTCAAAAGAGACAAGATCCTGGGAAGTTTTCAATACCTTGTACCATAGGCACCATGACCTTCAAGAAGGCTCTGTGTGACTTAGGGTCAAGTGTAAACCTCATGCCTCTCTCTGTAATGGAGAAGCTAAGGATCTTTGAGGTGCAAGCTGCAAGAATCTCATTAGAGATGGCAGACAACTCAAGAAAACAAGCTCATGGACTTGTAGAGGATGTTTTGGTGAAGATTGAAGACCATTACATCCCTGCTGATTTCATAGTCCTAGAGACTGGGAAGTGCATGGATGAAACCATCATCCTTGGCAGACCCTTCCTAGCCACAGCAAAGGCTGTGATTGATGTTGATAGAGGCGAGCTGATCATTCAAGTGAATGAAGAATCCTTTGTGTTTAAGGCTCAAGGATATCCCTCTGTCACCATGGAGAGGAAGCATGAAGAGCTTCTCTCAAATCAGAGTCAAACAGAGCCCCCACAGTCAAACTCTAAGTTTGGTGTTGGGAAGCCACAACCAAACTCTTAGTTTGGTGTTGAACCCCCACATTCAAACTCTAAGTTTGGTGTTGGGAGGTTCCAACATTGCTCTGAGCATTTCTGAGGCTCCATGAGAGTCCTCTGTCAAGCTAATGACATTAAAGAAGCGCTTGTTGGGAGGCAACCCAATATTATATTTGATCTATTTTCTCTTTGTTATTTTATGTTTTTTGTAGGTTGATGATCATAAGAAGACACAAAATCAATTGAAAAAGCAAAAACAGAATGAAAAACAGGAAGAAAAATAGCACACCCTGGAGGAAGAACCCACTGGCGTTTAAACGCCAGTGAGGCTAGCAGTTGGGCGTTTAACGCCCAGTCTGGCACCATTCTGGGCGTTTAACGCCAGAAAGGGGCACCAGACTGGCGTTAAACGCCAGAAAAGGGCAAGAACCTGGCGTTAAACGCCAGGAATGGGCACCAGCCCGGCGTTTAACGCCAGAAATGGCTCAAAACGTGATTTTGAATGCCATTTGGTGCAGGGATGACTTTTCCTGACACCACAGGATCTGTGGACCCACAGGATCCCCACCAACCCCACCACTCTCTCTCTTCTTCACTCATTCACCAATCACCTCAATACCTCTTCCCCAAAAACCCTTCACCTATCAAATCCATCTTCCTCTTCACCACTCACCATCCTCATAAAACCCCACCTACTCCCATTCAATCATTCCCAAAAACCCACCCTCACTTGACCGAACCTTACCCTTCCCCCTCCCCTATATATACCCTTCTTCACCCCTTCATCTTCACACAACCTAAACACCACTTCTCCCCCTCTTTGGCCGAACACAAAAGCCATTCCCTTCTTCCTCATTTCTTCTTCTTCTACTCTCTTCTTTCTTCTTTTGCTCGAGGACGAGCAAACCTTTTAAGTTTGGTGTGGTAAAAGCGTTGCTTTTTCGTTTTTCCATAACCATTTATGGCATCCAAGGCCGGAGAAACCTCTAGAAAGAGGAAAGGGAAGGCAAAAGCTTCCACCTCCGAGTCATGGGAGATGGAGAGATTCATCTCAAGGGTGCATCAAGACCACTTCTATGAAGTTGTGGCCTTGAAGAAGGTGATCCCTGAGGTCCCTTTTTCACTCAAAAAGGGTGAATATCCGGAGATCCGACATGAGATCCGAAGAAGAGGTTGGGAAGTCCTTACCAACCCCATTCAACAAGTCGGAATCTTGATGGTTCAAGAGTTCTATGCCAATGCATGGATCACCAAGAACCATGATCAAAGTGGGAACACGAATCCAAAGAATTATCTTACTATGGTTCGGGGGAAATACCTGGATTTTAGTCCGGAAAGTGTAAGGTTGGCATTCAACTTGCCTATGATGCAAGGAGATGAACATCCTTACACTAGAAGGGTCAACTTTGATCAAAGGTTGGACCAAGTCCTCACTGACATTTGTGAAGAGGGCGCCCAATGGAAGAGAGATTCAAGAGGGAAGTCGGTTCAATTGAGAAGGCATGACCTCAAACCCGTGGCTAGAGGATGGTTGGAGTTTATCCAACGCTCAATCATTCCCACTAGCAACCGGTCCGAAGTTACTCTAGACCGGGACATCATGATTCATAGCATCATGATTGGAGAAGAAGTGAAAGTTCATGAGGTTATAGCCCAAGAACTCTATAAGGTGGCGGACAAGTCCTCTACCTTAGCAAGGTTAGCCTTTCCTCATCTCATTTGTCACCTCTGTTATTCTGTTGGAGTTGACATAGAGGGAGACATCCCCATTGATGAGGATAAGCCCATCACTAAGAAAAGGATGAAGCACACAAGAGACCCCTCTCATCATGAGATCCCTGAGATTCCTCAAGGGATGCACTTTCCTCCACAAAACTATTGGGAGCAACTAAACACCTCCCTAGGAGAACTGAGTTTCAACATGGGACAACTAAGGGTGGAGCATCAAGAACACTCCATCATCCTCCATGAAATTAGAGAAGATCAAAGAATCATGAGAGAGGAGCAACAAAGACAAGGAAGAGACATTGAGGAGCTCAAGCACTCCATATGATCTTCAAGTGGAAGAAAGAGCCGCCATCACTAAGGTGGACCCGTTCTTTAATCTCCTTGTTCTTTATTTTCTGTTTTTCGAAAATTAATGCTTATGTTTGTCTATGATCATTAGTGTCTTAGTGTCTATGCCTTAAAGTTATGAATGTCCTATGAATCCATCACCTTTCTTAAAAAAAATGTTCTTAATTGAAAAAGAAAAAGAATTGCATGAATTTTGAATTTTATAACAGTTTAATTATTTTGATGTGGTGGCATTACTTTTGTCTTCTGAATGTATGCTTAAACAGTGCATATGTATTTTGAGTTTGTGGTTCATGAATGTTGGCTCTTGAAAGAATGATGAAAAAGGAGACATGTTACTGAGGATCTGAAAAATCATAAAAATGATTCTTGAAGCAAGAAAAAGCAGTGAATACACAAAAAAAAAGAGGCGAAAAAAAAAGAAGAAAAGAAAGAGAAAAAGAAAGAAAAAGAAAGAATAAAGTTGTGATCCAAGGCAAAAAGAGTGTGCTTAAGAACCCTGGACACCTCTAATTGGGAACTCTAGCAAAGCTGAGTCACAATCTGAAAAGGTTTACCCAATTATGTGTCTGTGGCATGTATGTATCCGGTGGTAATACTGGAAGACAGAGTGCTTTGGGCCACGGCCAAGACTCATAAAGTTGTTGTGTTCAAGAATCAACATACTTAACTAGGAGAATCAGTAACACTATCTGGATTCTGAGTTCCTAAAGAAGCCAATCATTCTGAATTTCAAAGGATAGAGTGAGATGCCAAAACTGTTCAGAGGCAAAAAGCTAAAAGCCCCGCTCATCTAATTAATACTGATCTTCATAGATGTTTTTGGAGTTCATTGCATATTCTCTTCTTTTTATCTTATTTGATCTTCAGTTGCTTGAGGACAAGCAACAATTTAAGTTTGGTGTTGTGATGACGGATAATTTGTACCTTTTTGGCATCATTTTTAGTATGTTTTTAGTAGTTTTAGTTGAGTTCTTAGTATATTTTATTAGTTTTAGTTAAAATTCACTTTTCTGGACTTTACTATGAGTTTGTGTGTTTTTCTGTGATTTCAGGTATTTTCTGGCTGAAATTGAGGGACCTGAGCAAAATCTGATTCAGAGACTGAAAGGACTGCAGATGCTGTTGGATTCTGACCTCCCTGAACTCGAAGTGGATTTTCTGGAGCTACAGAAGCCCATTTGGCGCGCTCTCAACGGCGTTGGAAAGTAGACATCCTGGGCTTTCCAGCAATATATGATAGTCCATACTTTGCCCAAGATTTGATGGCCCAAACCGGCGTTCAAAGTCACCCTCAGAAATTCCAGCGTTAAACGCCGGAACTGGCACCTAAATGGGAGTTAAACGCCCAAACTGGCATAAAAGCTGGCGTTTAACTCCAAGAAGGGTCTCTACACGAAATTGCTTCATTGCTCCCAAGCACACACCAAGTGGGCCCGGAAGTGGATTTTTATGTCATTTACTCATCTCTGTACACCCTAGGCTACTAGTTTTCTATAAGTAGGACCTTTTACTATTGTATTTGAGAGCTTTTGATCATGTTTTGATGATTGAACCCTCTTTGGGAGGCTGGCCATTCGGCCATGCCTAGACCTTGTTCTTATGTATTTTCAACGGTGGAGTTTCTACACACCATAGATTAAGGTGTGGAGCTCTGCTGTACCTCGAGTATTAATGCAATTACTATTGTTCTTCTATTCAATTCCGCTTGTTCTTTGTCCAAGATATCACTTGTTCTTCAACTTGATGAATGTGATGATCCGTGACACTCATCATCATTCTCACCTATGAACAAGGTGACTGACAACCACTTTTGTTCTACAAGCAACCAAGGCTCTAGTGAATATCTCTTGGATTCCTGATACACGATGCATGGTTGATCGCCTGACAACCGAGTGCTCGCCTGACAAACGAGCCAGCCATTCCGTGAGATCAGAGTCTTCATGGTATAGGCAAGAACTGATGGCGGCATTCAAGAGAATCCGGAAGGTCTAAACCTTTTCTGTGGTATTCTGAGTAGGATTCAATGATTGAATGACTGTGACGTGCTTCAAACTCCTAGCAGGCGGGGCGTTAGTGACAGACGCAAAAGAATCACTGGATTCTATTCCTGCCTGACCGAGAACCGACAGCTGATTAGCCATATGCTGTGACAGAGCATAGGAACATTTTCACTGAGAGGATGGGAGGTAGCCACTGACAACGGTGAAACCCTACATAAGCTTGCCATGGAAAGGAGTAAGAAGGATTGGATGAAGACAGTAGGAAAGCAGAGAGACGGAAGGGAAGGCATCTTCATACGCTTATCTGAAGTTCCTACCAATGAATTACATAAGTACCTCTATCTTTATCTTTATGCTTTATGCGTTTATCACCTATACCCATTTGAGTCTGCCTGACTAAGATTTACAAGGTGACCATAGCTTGCTTCATACCAACAATCTCCGTGGGATCGACCCTTACTCGCGTAAGGTTTATTACTTGGACGACCCAGTGCACTTGCTGGTTAGTTGTGCAAAGTTGTGTTTATGCCATGGTATTGAGCACCAAGTTCTTGGGGCCATTACTAGGGATTATTTGAGTTGTGAAAAGTAGTGATCACAATTTCGCACACCAATGGGTAAGATCAGAAATGGGAGATTCATTGGGCTTAGGAGATGTTGCCTTCTCCGGATCAAATTCATTCTCATTTTTTCCTCAATCAATGCATTCATTGATCTCCTTGGCAATCTTTGGTGATTGGATCCCAATTCCTTGGCAACCCAATCTCTCTAAGCTTGAACAATTGCCCAATTCCTTGATTTAATTGCTCATGGGAAGAGATTAAGTATGGTCACTGATTATACCACATGTATTTCCAAATCAAAGTGTTGGGAGGATTACATGTCAGTATATCCGTCCAAACCCCAATTTGGTCCAACATGAGAAAGCATTTCTAGCATGATCTCATCATCTCTTTTCCAAGGCTCAGAGGAGATCCAATTATGGAGAGTTTCTCTTCCAAGACAACTAACCAATTGAATTAAAATCGAAAGCTTTCTAGTAAATCAACAGAAAAGAAAGAGGAAGAAGAATGTAAACTATAATTGAGCCATCAAATTACAACAGAGCTCCCTAACCCAATGAAAGGGGGTTTAGTTGTTCATAGCTCTGGAAATGGAAAATGGTAGAAAAGAGTACATTCCCCAGTAAAGTGCATAAAAGTAAATATACAAGGTGTAGTTCTCCAAATTGCCAAGCTTCTTTCTAGTTCAAAACTACTCCTATATATACTACTCTTCTTGATTTTCTAGTTAGTTCTTCAAGTCTTGGATATGGGCCTTTGATCTTGAGTTGAAGCAGTTACAATCTTTAGTGGGCTCAGCTTTGCTTGCAGAAAAGTGTGAGTCAGGCATGGACGTTAGTTAGGAAGTTAGTGGTGTTAACGTTAAGTGAGAATGTGGGTTCAAGAACGTTAGTGACGATCACCTTTTCCACTAATGTTCCAACCCACTAGTGATCCACGTTAACTTCAACGTTAGTGGCACTAACGTGACCACTAACGTTGCCATCTTGGTCCTTCGTAAACGTTATTGGCGTTCACCTTTTTCAATAACGTTGGCTCTTGGGTCTCCTTCCCACGTTAGAGTTCACGTTAATTGGATTAACATGACCCCTAACGTGGTGGTGATTGCCATCTCCAACGTTAGTGACAAAGGTGAGTGACACTAACGTTGGCCCATCAAGCTTAGCTCCACGTTACTCTTCATGTTAGTGGGCTTAACGTGACCACTAACGTGGGCACTCTTGGCTTAGTCCAACGTTAGTGACAAAGGTGAGTGTCACTAATGTTGGCGATTGCTTCCTCCCCCCACGTTAGAGTTCATGTTAATTAGATTAACGTGGCTAAATGTGCCTTTGTGGAATGTTAGTGGCATTCACTTTTACCACTAACGTTGGAGCTTTTCTTTTCCTCCACATTAGCTACCACGTTAATGTACTTAACGTGGCAACTAACGTGGGCTATGATGGCGTCGAAGGCGTTATTGGCGATCACTTTTTCCAGTAACGCTACAAGCTTGTCCCCATTCCACGTTAGTGGTTACATTAATTAGCTTAACGTGACAACTAACGTGGCTCCTTCTTGCTTCCTTTGTCCTGAAATCAAGCAATTACAGTGCATCAAAGCTCTGTTCCAAGTCCTGAGATTATGCATCATCAATTATATCATTTAATTTCTGCCTAATTCTCATGAAATCATGTAAAGTTCACAATGTTTGCTTGAATCAAGGTGTAAGTGTATTTTCATCAAAATTTTTTCTTATTTACTAAGAAAATGCATGAAACTACCCTAAAACAGTAAAGAAAAAGTCAGTGAAACTAGCCAAGATGTCCTGGAATCACAACACCAAACTTAAAGCTTGCTTGTCCCTAAGCAAGTACTGAAACATAGAAAAAATGAATGAAAGAACAAGATGAACAATCCATTGTTATAGAAGTCAAGTTCTTGGTTTATGGGGTTTCATGCATAGCAACTTGGGTTCATTCCTTCACTGGTCTTCAGGTCCTTATAATGCCCTTGAATACTTGCTTGATTGCATCCTTTGAGACTTCTTATTTATTGATCCTTCCCTCTTTTCCAAGGTTTATTGCTTTCTTTTTAGGCTAAGTGTTCTGTGAGAGGGCGACTCTTTAAGATAAGCTTTTAGCCAACACTCCCGAACCAGTTGGTTCAAGGTGCTAGGTGTTAAGACACCCCTAAGGACTTTCTCCCTCAAGTCTCTTTCCCCCATACATGCATACCACAGGCACATGGTTTGTTTTTTTTTTTTCTTGAGACCTTGGGGTCCAGCACCTCTTTGGGTTACTAAGTGCTCTGTAGCAAAGGTTGCTCTTGATAGTGGACTTTCAGCTGATAATCCCGGGTTAGTTAACCCAGTTACCAAGAGATAAGGCACCTTTGAGAGCTTATTCATCCAAGCATATTCCTTGCACAGGAACACCACAGACATATGCCTCAATATTCAAACCCTTGGTGCCTAGCCTTATTTCTTATTGTTTTCCTTTCCTTTTCAAACTCTTGTTATTCTTTCTCTTTTCTTATTAGGATCATGTTATTTGGTTAGTCTCAAAAGGATGTGTTCCAAGTATGTGACTTAGAGCATATAATTGCCTAATTACCTTGTTGGTGAACCAACTTAGCTAATTAATTACCATACCACAAACTTAAGAGCTCACTTCACAAGATAAACCCACTCTTGTTTTCCATACTATTTTCTTTTTAATTGACTTAAAAGGACAAGAATACATATAAGCAAGATGAAGATGAAAGCTAGGGACTTAGACCAATACACTTATGACTTAAACACTGAAATCTTAAAGGTAGAATTGAAGGTTCCTGATGAGCAGATAATTTATACGCTTTTTGGCATTGTTTTTAGTATGTTTTTAGTATGTTTTAGTTAGTTTTTATTATATTTTTATTAGTTTTTAGTTAAAATTCATTTTTCTGGACTTTACTATGATTTTGTGTGTTTTTCTGTGATTTTAGGTATTTTTTGGCTGAAATTGAGGGACCTGAGCAAAAATCTTATTCAGACGCTGAAAAGGACTGCAGATGCTGTTGGATTCTGACCTCCCTGCACTCGAAGTGGATTTTCTGGAGCCACAGAAGCCCAATTGGTGCGCTCTCAATTGCGTTGGAAAGTAGACATCCTGGGCTTTCCCGAAATGTATAATAGTCCATACTTTACCCGAGATTTGATGGCCCAAACCGGCGTTCCAAACCAGCTCAAAACTGCCCGGCGTTTAACAAAGGAACTGGAACAAGAATAGGAGTTAAACGCCCAAACTGGCACAAAAGCTGGCGTTTAACTCCAAGAAAAGTCTCTACACATAGAAGCTTCAATGCTCAGCCCAAGCACACACCAAGTGGGCCCGGAAGTGGATTTTTATGTCATTTACTCATCTTTGTAAACCCTAAGCTACTAGTTCTCTACATATAGGACCTTTTACTATTGTATTCTCATCTGAGTAGCTATCTTTGAGTAGTCTTATGCTATCTTAGATCATTGGGAGGCTGGCCTCACAACCATGCCTAGACCTTGTTCTTATGTATTTTCAACGGTGGAGTTTCTACACACCATAGATTAAGGTGTGGAGCTCTGTTGTACCTCGAGTATTAATGCAATTACTATTGTTCTTCTATTCAATTTAGCTCATTCTTGTTCTAAGATATCACTTGTTCCTCAACTTGATGAATGTGATGATCCGTGACACTCATCATCATTCTCACCTATGAACGTATGCCTGACAACCACCTCCGTTCTACCTTAGATTGAGTGGATATCTCTTGGATTCTTTAACCGGAATCTTCTTGGTATAAGCTAGAATTGATGGCGGCATTCAAGAGAATCCGGAAGGTCTAAACCTTGTCTATGGTATTCTGAGTAGGGTTCAAGGATTGAATGATTGTGACGAGCTTCAAACTCCTGAAGACTGGCGTTAGTGACAGACGCAAAAGAATCGCTGGATTCTATTCCAACCTGATTGAGAACCGACAGATGATTAGCCGTGCTGTGACAGAGCGCGTTAAACATTTTCACTGAGAGGACAGGACTGTAGCCACTGACAATGGTGATGCCCAACATACAGCTTGCCATGGAAAGGAGTAAGAAGGATTGGAAGAAGACAGTAGGAAAGCAGAGAGACGGAAGGGACAAAGCATCTCCACACACTTATCTGAAATTCTCACCAATGAATTACATAAGTATCTCTATCTTTATTTTATGTTTTATTCATAAATCATCCATAACCATTTGAATTCGCCTAACTGAGATTTACAAGATGACCATAGCTTGCTTCATACCAACAATCTCCGTGGGATCGACCCTTACTCGTGTAAGGTTTATTACTTGGACGACCTAGTGCACTTGCTGGTTAGTTGTGCGAAGTTTTGATAAAGAGTTGAGATTGCAATTGAGCATACCATGTTGATGGCGCCATTGATGATCACAATTTCGTGCACCAGTTCCTAAGCTACTATGGAAGCATGTTCTATTTCATACATGATTTTCCTTATTTAAAACTTAAAAAAGATAAACGAAAAGGGAACTCCACCACCTTTTACTTATTGGAATGCTCATGCTCTCTCCCTTGTTTGTCCTCTTTATGTCCACTTGCACTTCCTTGCATCCGATTTATTCTGGCTATTTTCCACTCTTCCAGTGCCTTCTTTACTGATTAATGACTCTTTTCGGCTCTCTCTCGTTCCACTCGTGCTAATTCATCCTTTACGTCCTCATACCTTGTAATCCCAGGGTGCAATACAGGCAGTTGTCTGACTAAGTATCCGAGCTTGGCTTGAGTGTTTACATGGTAACCGGTTTCACTCATATAGACTCCTTCCGAGAAGGCTCTGTATTCATCGAAGAGATCTGCCTATTCTCTTTGTTTCCGATGCATCTCATGAATGTGTGCACCTTGATGTGCTTGGATGTTGATTAGCTATTGGATGGCTTCTTGTTGTTGGTCTTGCTTTTGGTTCAACTTATGGAAGGATTCACCCCACTGTCTCCCTTGTTCCAGTTGCTACTCCATCAATTGCTTTTGCCACTCTCCTTGTTGGTTCATCTATCTAGAGAGTGATTCTTCTTGGCGATCCATCATTTGTAGTTGAAGCTCCTTCTGTGCCCCTTGATTTTCCATGTATTGCCTAGACAAGCCATCAATAGCTTCTTGTAATTGATACATGTCTAAAGTGGTTGGGGCTTCTTCCTCCGGATTTCGTCCTTCTTCCACTTGATGGGCTGGCCTCTTTCTTAGTCTTCGTTGAGGTAGGAGAGGTGCAACGGCATGCATCCGTCGAAGGGTAATTGGGATGCCGACTTTTATCCACTCGGGGTTTCCATCTTCGAACACCACCCCAGCCTTTGCACACAGACGAAAAATGGTGCTGGGGTAGCCTAATCTTCCTCCAGAATCACTTTTCTCAGCAAACTCCGAATACCTTGAGCTATGAGCTCGTGAACCTTGATCTCTCCCCCCTTGAGTATACATTGTACCATTGTTGCTATCTTAAGGTTTACCTCTGAGTTGTTTTCGGCGGGAAGGATGGATCTCCTTACAATTTTGAACCACCCTTTTGCTTCAGGGGTGAGATCCCCTCTCTTAATGAATTTGGGTTTCTTATCTCTTACCCAATCTGCTCCTGGTATGCAGATATTTTTTACAATCTGGTCATAGTTGGGATTGCTATCTATTATGGATTGATAGCTCTCTTCTTTGAATGGTATGATTTGTAGTTTTAACACCCTCATGATGCTCATGGGACTAAAATCCACTGTCATCCTTCTTACGAAGCTGATATAGGATTCATCTGCCTTATCATATCTGACCGCGTTTGCATAGAACTCTCTTATAAGAGTTGTATTTACTCTTGTGACCGGATCAGTGAGGAGCTCCCATCTTCTCTTTACCATCTTCTCTGTGATTTCAGGGCACTCAGTTTTTGTGACTTGGAGGCCTAACTCATATATGATTTCTTTCTCAGCCATCCACCCAAATTGTAATACATGGTAAAAGGTTCTAAATTTTTTCTCATCAAAAGGGGGTTGCTCCATAGGCTCCTTCCCTTTTCTTCTTTTAGAGCTCGATGATGCCATGAGTGGGAATTGGTATTGTGAAGGTGTAAAGTTTCGGAAGAAAGAAGAACAAGAGATGGAATGGACGGATGTTTCAATATGGAGAGGTATGGAGTGAGGGTCATTTATATAGGAGGATGATTGGTGATTGAAGGGTGTGGATTAATGGTACGGCTCAATAATGGACGGTTGGGGTTTAGCATTAGATGGGCACAAGGATCACCATCCTTATGAATTGATTGGTTTGGTCTCTAAGGTTATCCTACTCCCAATGTTACATGGCAACACTTCCCAAGGTATTCCCCTTGAAGACAAGTATGTAGTTTCTTTGGTGAAGTGGCCGAACCCCCCTTTCAATTGGTTGTCCCTTTAATTTCTTCCAACATTCCCTTTAATATCCTTGCAAGACAAAAGAGACAAGAAACTAGTTTGAATTATGGCGGTAAAAAATAAATTTTGGAGGCTAGCCACTCCCCTTTTTTTATTTGCTTTTGGCTAACTAAGAGCCATTCATGAATGCAAACCAATCGACCAATCAAGTGCTCATGCATGCAACGTTGGTGACACCAAACTTAGTTTGTGATCATGTGGTAAAAAAATTTTTTGATTAAGGCTCTAAGGTTGACATAATATGAATTGTGTTCAAGCTCTCTTAGTGTGCCTTGAACACCAAACTTGTCATTCACTATATGCTTCATGTAGAGGTTCTTATAAGTGCTTGTCAAGGTTAGTTTAAAATTCATGAACCTTGCTTTATTAACTACTATCAAAGATTAAAAGGAAATGATATAAAACATGGGTTACCTCCCATGAAACGCTTCTTTAATGTCATTAGCTTGACGTCTGGCCTTTGTTAGTAATGTGCCTTTGTGGAACGTTAGTGGCATTCACTTTTACCACTAACGTTGGAGCTTCTCTTTTCCTCCACGTTAGCTACCACGTGAATGTACTTAACGTGGCAACTAACGTGGGCTATGATGGCGTCGAAGGCGTTATTGACGATCACTTTTTCCAGTAACGCAACAAGCTTGTCCCCATTCCATGTTAGTGGTTACGTTAATTAGCTTAATGTGACAACTAACGTGGCTCCTTCTTGCTTCCTTTGTCCTGAAATCAAGCAATTAAAGTGCATCAAAACTCTGTTCCAAGTCATGAAATTATGCATCATCAATTATATCATTCAATTCCTGCCTAATTCTCATGAAATCATGTAAAGTTCAAAATGTTTTCTTGAATCAAGGTGTAAGTGTATTTTCATCCAAAACTTTCTTATTTACTAAGAAAATGCATGAAACTACCCTAAAACAATAAAGAAAAAGTCAGTGAAACTAGCCAAGATGCACTGGCATCAAGGCGTCACACATTATCTCAAAGGGTTGACTCCAGTCAGGCCCCCACACAATAGGGACTTGGGTCAAGGCGGTCTTCAGCTTATCAAACGCCTCCTTGTAGTCTGTACTCAGCTGAAACTCAACATCCTTCTGCAGCAATCGGGATAAGAGCAATGCTACCTTACTAAAGTCCTTGATAAAGTACCGGTAGAAACCTGCATGACCAAGAAACGAGCGGACTTTCCTCATAAAAGAGGGGTAAGGTAACCCAGAAATAATATCTACCTTTGCTGGATCAACTGAAACACCAGTATTGGAAACAACATGTCTTAGAATAATACCTTGTTGGACCATAAAATGACATTTTTCAAAATTTAATACAAGGTTTGAACTAACACACTTGTCTAATACTCTAGCTAAACTATCCAAGTAAAGGCTAAAAGAATCACCATACACACTAAAGTCATCCATAAAATCCTCCATACAGTTCTCAAGAAGATCTGAGAAAATACTCATCATGCATCTTTGGAACGTTGCCAGTGCATTACATAAGCCAAAAGGCATCCTGTTATATGCATATGTTCCAAAGGGGCACGTAAAAGTAGTTTTCTCCTAATCCTCAGAAGTTATATGAATCTGAAAATAGCCAGTGTAACCATCTAGAAAACAGTAGTGTGATTTACCTGACAGGTGATCAAGCATTTGATCGATAAAGGGTAAGGGGTAGTGATCCTTGCGGGTAGCTTGGTTGAGACGCCTGTAATTAATGCATACTCTCCAGGTGTTCTGCACTTTAGTTGTAATGAGCTCTCCATGCTCATTCTTCACTGTTGTGACTCCAAATTTCTTTGGAACCACCTGTACTGGGCTGACCCATTCACTATCCGAGATTGGGTAGATGATATTAACTTCAAGCAGTCTGGTTACTTCCTTCTTGACCACCTCTAGAATGGTGGGGTTCAGCCGCCTTTGAGGTTGACGGACAGGCCTTGTTCCCACTTCTAAAAATATCCGGTGCTCACAGACTTGAGGGCTGATGCCTACTATATCCGCCAAGCTCTATCCAATAGCTTTCTTGTGTCTTCTCAGCACAATAAGCAACTGCTCCTCCTGTTGGGAGGTGAGTTCTCTTGCAATGATAACTAGGAGCTTTTGATTCTCCTCAAGGTAAGCATATTTGAGGTGGGGAGGAAGGGACTTCAACTCCATTTTCCGCTCATGGGGGGCTCTTGATCAGCTGGAGCTATTCATGGTAGCGAGGTCTCTTCAGTGAACTCAGGGGGTGTCCCCACACTTGCCTCTTGCTCCATAAGCGTCTCCTCTTCGTCCTCCTGATGGACTGCAGCTACAGTCTCATTGGTGCGCAAAATTGTGAACAATACTTTTTCACAACTCTCATAATCCCCGGTCATGAACTCCAAAAACTTGGTGGTTCAATTCCATGGCATTACACAACTTCGCACAACTAACCAGCAAGTGCACTGGGTCGTCCAAGTAATACCTTACGTGAGTAAGGGTCGATCCCACGGAGATTGTTAGCATTGAAGCAAGCTATGGTCATCTTGTAAATCTTAGTCAGGCAAACTCAATTGTATGTGATGATGAACGAAAATAATATAAAGATAAGGATAGTGATACTTATGTATATCATTGGTGTAAGAGCTTCAGACAAGCGTATGAAGATGCCTTCCCTTCCGTCTCTCTGCTTTCCTACTGCCTTCATCCAATCCTTCTTACTCCTTTCCATGGCAAGCTCGTGTAGGGTCTCACTGTTGTCAGCAGCTACCTCCCATCCGCGCAGTGAAAGCTAATGCACGCACTCTGTCACAGTACTGCCAATCACCGGTTTGGTTCCCTCCCCTACCGGAATAGAATCACTCTTTTGCGTCTGTCACTAACGCCCAGTAGGTTACAGGTTTGAAGCATGTCACAGCCATTCAGTCATTGAATCCTACTCAGAATACCACAGACAAGGTTAGACCTTCCGGATTCTCTTGAATGCTGCCATCAAGTCCTGCCTATACCACGAAGATTCTGATCTCACGGAATGGTTGGCTCGTTTGTCAGGCGAGCACTCGGTTGTCAGGCGATCAACCATGCATCGTGCAATCAGGAATCCAAGAGATATTCACTAAGCCTCAGATGCTTGTAGAACAAGAATGGTTGTCAGTCACCTTGTTCATGAGTGAGAATGGTGATGGGCGTCAATCATCACCTTCATCATGTTGAAGAACAAGTGATATCTTGGATAAAGAACAAGCGGAATTGAATGGAAGAACAATAGTAATTGCATTAATACTCGAGGTACAGCAGAGCTCCACACCTTAATCTATGGTGTGTAGAAACTCCACCGTTGAAAATACATAAGAACAGGGTCTAGGCATGGCCGAATGGCCAGCCTCCCAATAGTCTAAGATAGCATAAAACAAAGATAGCTACCAAAAGTCTCGATTAAAAGCCTCTCTTATACAATAGTAAAAGGTCCTACTTATAGAAAACTAGTAGCCTAAGGTATACAGAAATGAGTAAATGACATAAAAATCCACTTCCGGGCCCACTTGGTGTGTGCTTGGGCTGAGCAATGAAGCAATTTCGTGTAGAGACTCTCCTTGGAGTTAAACGCCAGCTTTAGTGCCAGTTTGGGCGTTTAACTCCCAATTAGGTGCCAGTTCCGGCGTTTAACGCTGGAATTTCTTGAGGTGACTTTGAACGCCGGTTTGGGCCATCAAATCTTGGGCAAAGTATGGACTATATATATTGCTGGAAAGCCCAGGATGTCTACTTTCCAACGCCGTTGAGAGCGCGCCAATTGGGCTTCTGTAGCTCCAGAAAATCCACTTCGAGTGCAGGGAGGTCAGAATCCAACAGCATCTGCAGTCCTTTTGAGTCTCTGGATCAGATTTTTGCTCAGATCCCTCAATTTCAGCCAGAAAATACCTGAAATCACAGAAAAACACACAAACTCATAGTAAAGTCCAGAAAAGTGAATTTTAACTAAAAACTAATAAAAATATACTAAAAACTAACTAAATCATACTAAAAATATACTAAAAACAATGCCAAAAAGCATACAAATTATCCGCTCATCACAACACCAAACTTAAATTGTTGCTTGTCCCCAAGCAACTGAAGATCAAATAAGATAAAAAGAAGAGAATATGCAATGAACTCCAAAAACATCTATGAAGATCAGTATTAATTAGATGAGCGGGGCTTTTAGCTTTTTGTCTCTGAATAGTTTTGGCATCTCACTCTATCCCTTGTAATTCAGAATGATTGGCTTCTTTAGGAACTCAGAATCCAGATAGTGTTAATGATTCTCCTAGTAAAGTGTGATGATTCTTGAACATAGCTATTTATTGAGTCTTGGCTGTGGCCCAAAGCACTCTGTCTTCCAGTATTACCACCGGATACATACATGCCACAGACACATAATTGGGTGAACCTTTTCAGATTGTGACTCAGCTTTGCTAAAGTCCCCAATTGGAGGTGTCCAGGGTTCTTAAGCACACTCTTATTGCCTTGGATCACAACTTTATTTCTTTCTTTTTCTTTCTTTTCTTTTTTTTCGGTTTTTCTCTCTTTTTTTTTTTTGTATTCACTGCTTTTTCTTGCTTCAAGAATCATTTTTAATGATTTTTCAGATCCTCAATAACATGTCTCCTTTTTCATCATTCTTTCAAGAGCCAACATTCAAGAACCACAAATTCAAAAGACATATGCACTGTTCAAGCATACATTCAGAGAACAAGTGTTGCCACCACATCAAAATAATTAAACTATTATAAAATTCAGAATTCATGCAATTCTTTCCTTTTCAATTAAGCACATTTTTATTCAAGAGAGGTGATGGATTCATAGGACATTCATAACTTTAAGGCATAGACACTAAGACACTAATGATCACAAGACACAAACGTGGATAAACATAAGCATAAAATTCGAAAAACAGAAGAATAAAGAACAAGGAAATCAAGGAACGGGTCCACCTTAGTGATGGCGGCTCTTCCTTCCTCTTGAAGGTCCTATGGAGTGCTTGAGCTCCTCAATGTCTCTTCCTTGTCTTTGTTGCTCCTCCCTCATGATTCTTTGGTCTTCTCTAATTTCATGAAGGATGATGGAGTGTTCTTGATGCTCCACCCTTAGTTGTCCCATGTTGGAACTCAACTCTCCTAGGGAGGTGTTTATTTGCTCCCAATAATTTTGTGGAGGAAAGTGCATCCCTTGAGGAATCTCAGGGATCTCTTGATGAGAGGGGTCTCTTGTGTACTCCATCCTTTTCTTGGTGATGGGCTTGTCCTCATCAATGGGGGTATCTCCTTCTATGTCAACTCCAACTGAATAACAGAGGTGACAGATGAGATGAGGAAAGGCTAACCTTGCCAAAGTGGAGGTCTTGTCCGCCACCTTGTAGAGTTCTTGGGCTATAACCTCATGAACTTCCACTTCTTCTCCAATCATGATGCTATGGATCATGATGGCCCGGTCTATGGTAACTTCGAACCGGTTACTAGTGGGAATGATTGAGCGTTGTATGAACTCTAACCATCCTCTAGCCACGGGCTTGAGGTCATGCCTTCTCAATTGAACCGGCTTTCCTCTTGAATCTTGCTTCCATTGTGCGCCCTCTTCACATATGATTGTGAGGACTTGGTCCAACCTTTGATCAAAGTTGACCCTTCTAGTGTAAGGATGCTCATCTTCTTGCATCAGAGGCAAGTTGAACGCCACCCTCACACTCTCCGGACTAAAATCCAAGTATTTCCCCCGAACCATAGTGAGATAATTCTTTGGATTCGGGTTCACACTTTGGTCATGGTTCTTGGTGATCCATGCATTGGCATAGAACTCTTGAACCATCAAGATTCCGACTTGTTGAATGGGGTTGGTAAGTACTTCCCAACCTCTTCTTCGGATCTCATGGCGGATCTCCGGATATTCACCCTTTTTGAGTGAAAAGGGGACCTCGGGGATCACCTTCTTCAAGGCCACAACTTCATAGAAGTGGTCTTGATGCACCCTTGAGAGGAATCTATCCATCTCCCATGACTCGGAGGTGGAAGCTTTTGCCTTCCCTTTCCTCTTTTTAGAGGTTTCTCCGGCCTTGGATGCCATAAATGGTTATGGAAAATGAAAAAGCAACGCTTTTACCACACCAAACTTAAAATGTTTGCTCGTCCTCGAGCAAAAGAAGAAAGAAGAGAGTAGAAGAAGAAGAAATGAGGAAGAGGGAGATGGTAGTGTGTTCGGCCAAGAAGGGTAAGAAAGGGTGTTTAGGTTGTGTGAAAATGAAGAGTTGAAGAAGGGTATTTATAGGAGAGAGGGGGGTAAAGGTTCGGCCATTAGGGGTGGGTTTTGGGAGGGAAAGTGGTTTTGAATTTGAAGGGTGAGGTTGGTGGGGATTTATGAAGGATGGATGTGAGTGGTGAAGAGAAAGATGGGATTTGATAGGTGAAGGGTGTTTGGGGAAGAGGTTTTGAGGTGATTGGTGAATGGGGGAAGAAGAGAGAGAGTGATGGTGGGGTCCTGTGGGGTCCACAGATCCTGTGGTGTCAAGGAAAAGTCATCCCTGCACCAAGTGGCATCAAAATTCACATTTTGAGCCATTTCTGGCGTTAAACGCCGGGCTGGTGCCCATTCCTGGCGTTTAACGCCAGGTTGTTGCCCTTTTCTGGCGTTTAACGCCAGTCTGGTGCCCCTTTCTGGCGTTAAACGCCCAGAATGGTGCCAGACTGGGCGTTAAATGCCCAACAGCTAGCATTACTGGCGTTTGAACGCCAGCTTCTTCTCCTCCAGGGTGTGCTGTTTTTCTTCCTGTTTTTCATTCTGTTTTTGCTTTTTTCATTGTTTTTGTGACTTCTCATGATCATCAACCTACAAAAAAAGATAAAATAACAAAAGAAACTAGTTAACTATAAAACATTGGGTTGCCTCCCAACAAGCGCTTCTTTAATGTCATTAGCTTGACAGAGGATTCTCATGGAGCCTCAGAAATGCTCAGAACCGTGTTTGAACCTCCCAACACCAAACTTAGAGTTTGAATGTGGGGGTTCAACACCAAACTTAGAGTTTGGTTGTGGCCTCCCAACACCAAACTTAGAGTTTGACTGTGGGGGCTCTGCTTGGCTCTGTTTTGAGAGAAGCTCTTCATGCTTCCTCTCCATGATGATAGAGGGATGTCCTTGGGCCTTAAACACCAAGGATTCTTCATTCACTTGAATGATCAACTCTCCTCTATCAACATCAATCACAGCCTTTGCTGTGGCTAGGAAGGGTCTACCAAGGATGATGGATTCATCCATGCACTTCCCAGTCTCTAGGACTATGAAATCAGTAGGGATGTAATGGTCTTCAATCTTCACCAAAACATTCTCTACAAGTCCATGAGCTTGTTTTCTTGAATTGTCTGCCATCTCTAATGAGATTCTTGCAGCTTGCACCTCAAGGATCCCTAATTTCTCCATTACAGAGAGGGGCATGAGGTTTACACTTGACCCTAAGTCACACAAGGCCTTCTTGAAGGTCATGGTGCCTATGGTACAAGGTATAGAAAACTTTCCAGGATCCTGCTTCTTTTGAGGTAGTTTCTGCCTAGACAAGTCATCCAGTTCTTTGGTGAGCAAAGGGGGTTCCCAAGTCTCATTTCCAAGTAACTTGTCATTTAGCTTCATGATTGCTCCAAGGTATTTAGCAACTTGCTCTTCAGTGACATACTCATCCTCTTCAGAGGAAGAATACTCATCAGAGCTCATGAAAGGCAGAAGTAAGCCCAATGGAATCTCTATGGTCTCAATTTGAGCCTTAGATTCCCATGGTTCCTCATTGGGGAACTCAGAGGAGGTTGGTGCACGCCCACTGAGGTCTTCCTCAGTGACGTCCTCCTCCTTTCCTTCCTCTCCTTATTCGGCCATGTTTATGGCTTTGCACTCTCCTTTTGGATTTTCTTCTGTATTACTTGGGAGAGTACTAGGAGGGAGTTCAGTAACTTTCTTGCTCAGCTGACCCACTTGTCCTTCCAAATTTCTGATGGAGGACCTTGTTTCATTCATGAAACTTTGAGTGGTCTTTATTAAATCAGAGACCATTGTTGCTAAGTCAGAAGTATTCTGCTTAGAACTCTCTGTCTGTTGCTGAGAAGATGATGGAAAAGGCTTGCCATTGCTAAACCTGTTTCTTCCACCATTATTGTTGTTGAAACCTTGTTGAGGTCTCTCTTGATTCTTCCATGAGAGATTTGGGTGATTTCTCCATAAAGAATTATAGGTGTTTCCATAGGGTTCTCCTAGGTAATTCACCTCTTCCATGGAAGGGTTCTCAGGATCATAAGCTTCTTCCTCAGATGAAGCATCCTTAGTACTGCTTGGTGCATTTTGCATTCCAGACAGACTTTGAGAAATCAAATTGACTTGTTGAGTCAATATTTTATTCTGAGCCAATATGGCATTCAGAGTATCAATCTCAAGAACTCCTTTCTTCTGATTAGTCCCATTGTTCACAGGATTCCTTTCAGAAGTGTACATGAATTGGTTATTTGCAACTATTTCAATCAATTCTTGAGCTTCTGCAGGCGTCTTCTTCAGATGAAGAGATCCTCCAGCAGAGCTATCCAAGGACATCTTAGATAGTTCAGAGAGACCATCATAGAAAATACCTATGATGCTCCATTCAGAAAGCATGTCAGAAGGACATTTTCTGATCAATTGTTTGTATCTTTCCCAAGCTTCATAGAGGGATTCTCCATCCTTCTGTCTGAAGGTTTGGACTTCCACTCTAAGCTTACTCCATCTTTGTGGTGGAAAGAACTTTGCCAAGAAGGCATTGACTAGCTTTTCCCAAGAGTCCAGGCTTTCTTTAGGTTGAGAATCCAACCATATTCTAGCTCTGTCTCTTACAGCAAAAGGGAATAGCATCAGCCTGTAGACCTCAGGGTTAACCCCATTAGTCTTGACTGTGTCACAGATTTGCAAGAATTCAGCTAAGAACTGATGAGGATCTTCCATTGGGAGTCCATGGAACTTGCAATTCTGTTGCATTAGAGAAACTAGTTGAGGCTTAAGCTCAAAGTTGTTTGCTCCAATGGCAGGGATAGAGATGCTTCTCCCATAGAAATCAGGAGTAGGTGCAGTGAAGTCACCCAGCACCTTCCTTGCATTATTGGCATTGTTGTTGTTTTCGGCTGCCATGGGTTCTTCTTCCTTGAAGAATTCGGTCAGGTCCTCTAAAGAGAGTTGTGCTTTGGCTTCTCTTTAGCTTTCTCTTCAAAGTCCTTTCAGGTTCAGGATCAGCTTCAACAAGAATGCCTTTGTCTCTGCTTCTGCTCATATGAAAGAGAAGAGAAAAAGAAAATGTGGAATCCTCTATGTCACAGTATAGAGATTCCTTGAAGTGTTAGAGGAAAAGAGAAATAGAAAGAAGAAGGAGAAGGAGAATTCGAACTTTAATTAGATAAGGTTCGAATTGTGCATTTAGAAGGAGTGGTACTCCATAAATAGAAGGATGTGAGAAGGAGGGAAGAGGATTTTCGAAAATTCAATTAAAAGATTTTGAAAACATTTTGAAAATTTGATTGATAATTTTCGAAAATTCAAAGTGAAAAAGAAATCAAGTGATTTTTGAAAAAGATTTTGAAATTAGAAATTAAAAAGATTTGATTGAAAACTAATTTGAAAAAGATGTGATTAAAAGGATTTGATTGAAAAGTTATGGTTTTAAAAAGATGTGATTGAGAAGATATGATTTGAAAACAATTTTTAAAAGATATGATTTAAACACAATTTGAAAAGATATGATTTTAAAAAAAATTGATGACTTGCCTAACAAGAAAAGATATGATTCAAACATAAAACCTTCCTTAATAGAAAAGGCAAAAAATGTTCAATCAAATCATTAATTGTTAGTAAGTATCTTTGAAAAAGGAAAGAAATTGATTTTGAAAACATTTGATTGAAAAGATATGATTTGAAAAAGATTTGGTTTTGAAAAACTTTGAAAACTTGAAAAAAAAAATTGATTTGAAAACAAAATCTTCCCCCTAGCACCATCCTGGCGTTAAACGCCCAGAATGGTATACATTCTGGCGTTTAACGCCCAAAATGCTACCTCTTTGGGCGTTAAACGCCCAACCAGGTACCCTGGCTGGCGTTTAAACGCCAGTCTGCCTTCTTCACTGGGCATTTTTGAATGCTCAGCTTTTTCTGTATAATTCCTCTGCAGTATGTTCTGAATCTTCAATTCTTTGTATTATTGACTTGAAAAGACACAAATTAAAAATATTTTTGGATTTTTTAATAATCAAAATGCACAAGAAGCAAATAACAATGCATGCAAGACACCAAACTTAGCAGTTTGTGTACTACTGACACTATATGAGACACATAAACACTCAAGCCAAAAGAATTCAAAGATCAAAACAAGAAATATATGCATGGATTCGAAAAATATAACAAAAACATGCATTTGACACCAAACTTAAGATGAGACTCTAGACTCAAACAAGAAATATTTTTGGATTTTATGGTTTTACAATTTTTTTTTTGTATTTTTCGAAAATTAAGTGGGAAAAGGTATCAAAATTCTTAATGAGAATTCCAGGAATCAGTGCAATGCTAGTCTAAGACTCCGGTCCAGGAATTAGACATGGCTTCACAGCCAGCCAAGCTTTCAAAGAAAGCTTCGGTCCAAAACACTAGACATGACCAAAGGTCAGCCAAGTCTTAGCAGATCACTGCTCCAAAAGCAAAATTGATGAAAATCAACAAGCTCTTGTGGTGATAAGTTGAAACCTCGGTCCAATCAGATTAGACATGGCTTCTCAGCCAGCCAGATTTCAACAAATCATCATGAAACTCTAGAATTCATCTTCAAGAATTTCGAAAAAAATAAATACCTAATCTAAGCAACAAGATGAACCGTCAGTTGTCCAAACTGAACAATCCCCGGCATTGTTACCAAAAGCTTGCTCAAAACTTGAACAATCCCCGGCAACGGCGCCAAAAACTTGGTGCGCGAAATTGTGAACAATACTTTTTCACAACTCTCATAATCCCCGGTCATGAACTCCAAAAACTTGGTGGTTCAATTCCATGGCATTACACAACTTCGCACAACTAACCAGCAAGTGCACTGGGTCGTCCAAGTAATACCTTACGTGAGTAAGGGTCGATCCCACGGAGATTGTTAGCATTGAAGCAAGCTATGGTCATCTTGTAAATCTTAGTCAGGCAAACTCAATTGTATGTGATGATGAACGAAAATAATATAAAGATAAGGATAGTGATACTTATGTATATCATTGGTGTAAGAGCTTCAGACAAGCGTATGAAGATGCCTTCCCTTCCGTCTCTCTGCTTTCCTACTGCCTTCATCCAATCCTTCTTACTCCTTTCCATGGCAAGCTCGTGTAGGGTCTCACTGTTGTCAGCAGCTACCTCCCATCCGAGCAGTGAAAGCTAATGTACGCACTCTGTCACAGTACTGCCAATCACCGGTTTGGTTCCCTCCCCTACCGGAATAGAATCACTCTTTTGCGTCTGTCACTAACGCCCAGTAGGTTACAGGTTTGAAGCATGTCACAGCCATTCAGTCATTGAATCCTACTCAGAATACCACAGACAAGGTTAGACCTTCCGGATTCTCTTGAATGCTGCCATCAAGTCCTGCCTATACCACGAAGATTCTGATCTCACGGAATGGTTGGCTCGTTTGTCAGGCGAGCACTCGGTTGTCAGGCGATCAACCATGCATCGTGCAATCAGGAATCCAAGAGATATTCACTAAGCCTCAAATGCTTGTAGAACAAGAATGGTTGTCAGTCACCTTGTTCATGAGTGAGAATGGTGATGGGCGTCAATCATCACCTTCATCATGTTGAAGAACAAGTGATATCTTGGATAAAGAACAAGCGGAATTGAATGGAAGAACAATAGTAATTGCATTAATACTCGAGGTACAGCAGAGCTCCACACCTTAATCTATGGTGTGTAGAAACTCCACCGTTGAAAATACATAAGAACAGGGTCTAGGCATGGCCGAATGGCCAGCCTCCCAATAGTCTAAGATAGCATAAAACAAAGATAGCTACCAAAAGTCTCGATTAAAAGCCTCTCTTATACAATAGTAAAAGGTCCTACTTATAGAAAACTAGTAGCCTAAGGTATACAGAAATGAGTAAATGACATAAAAATCCACTTCCGGGCCCACTTGGTGTGTGCTTGGGCTGAGCAATGAAGCAATTTCGTGTAGAGACTCTCCTTGGAGTTAAACGCCAGCTTTAGTGCCAGTTTGGGCGTTTAACTCCCAATTAGGTGCCAGTTCCGGCGTTTAACGCTGGAATTTCTTGAGGTGACTTTGAACGCCGGTTTGGGCCATCAAATCTTGGGCAAAGTATGGACTATTATATATTGCTGGAAAGCCCAGGATGTCTACTTTCCAACGCCGTTGAGAGCGCGCCAATTGGGCTTCTGTAGCTCCAGAAAATCCACTTCGAGTGCAGGGAGGTCAGAATCCAACAGCATCTGCAGTCCTTTTGAGTCTCTGGATCAGATTTTTGCTCAGATCCCTCAATTTCAGCCAGAAAATACCTGAAATCACAGAAAAACACACAAACTCATAGTAAAGTCCAGAAAAGTGAATTTTAACTAAAAACTAATAAAAATATACTAAAAACTAACTAAATCATACTAAAAATATACTAAAAACAATGCCAAAAAGCATACAAATTATCCGCTCATCACTCATCAATAATATCACACGGAAAGATGGAATGATCTTCCAATGGGTGCTTCATCGCTTCATCCAGATTGAAGCTCACTGTTCTGCCATTTATCTCAAAAGAGTAGGTTCCTGAGAAGGCATCCAATTTGAACCTTGAAGTCTTCAGAAATAGCCTTTCAAGCAGGATGGATGATGGTCTACCTGATTCATTAGGGGGCATCTCCAAAATGTAGAAGTCAATAGAAAATATTAGCCCCTTAATGCTCACTAGTACGTCCTCAGCAATTTCAGCCACTGAAATAATGCTCTTATTTGCTAAAACAAAACGTGTTGCCGACCTCTTTAAGGGAGGGAGCCTCAAAGCATCATATACAGATAATGGCATAATACTCACACATGCGCCTAAATCACACATGCAGTCAGAAAATTGTACACCATTAATAACACAAGTAACCATGCATGGACTCGGATCCTCACATTTTTTTGGTATGGCACCCATTAAAGCAGAAATAGAACTACCTAGAGGAATAGTTTCTAATTCATTTATTTTATCTTTATGCATGCACAAATCTTTTAGAAACTTAGCATATTTAGGTACTTGCTGAATGGCATCAAAAAGGGAAATTGTTACCTCAACCTTTTTGAATATTTCTACCATTTTGGGGTCTAACTCCATATGCTTTCTAGGCTTCCTAGCAAGGTGGGGAAATGGGAGAGGAATGGCATCCCCTGTGGCCTCAGCGCCTTTTGGTGCCTCATCCCTTGGTGGAGCCTCTTCTTCTTCAACCACTTCCTGTAATGCATCCTCTTCTTCAACGTCCTCTACCTCAATAATATTCCCAACTGGGTTGTCTGCTTTTGAGCTTGGCTCTTCATGACTCCTCTTCGGCAGTGTAGTCCCAGACCTCAAAGTAATGGCATTGATTCCTCCCTTGGGTTTGGGTAAAGGTTGAGAAGGAAGTGTATTTGAGCTGGCTGACTGATTGTATGAGGTATTTATTGATCCAATCTGTGAGACGAGAGCTTATAAAGTAGAGTTTAGACCGTTTAAGGTAGAAGTAAGTGTGTTCTCCATGGTCTTCTGTCTCTGATCAATAGAGTGTAGCAACTCATCATTAGAAGAGGAAGGCAGGCCTTGCTGTTGGTTGTTTTGAGATCCCTGGTTTTGCCTTTGGTGAGGTGCTCGGTAAGGCTGGTTCTGGTTCTACTGAGACCGGTTCTGTTGATTGTTGTTGTTGTTCCATCTCTGATTTCCACCATTGTTGTCTCTGCCCCCTCTGTTGTAGTTGTCCCTCCATCCTTGGTTGGAATTATCTCTCCATCCCTGGTTAGAGTTGTCTTGCCAACCTTGATTGTAGTTTCCACCATGGTTATAATTGCCACCTTGTGGATAGTATCCTTGATTCGGGCGCTTATAGAAATTATGAGTAGCTGCCAAGGTGTTGTCTTCCTGTTGGAGTTGTAGACACTCATCAGTGTAATGAGTATAATCGGCACATATTTCGCATACTCTTTGAGGAACCAACTGTTGACTTTGTTGTGATGGAGGAGGCTGAGGTTGTTATTGATTCAGATGTATCTGCTTCAGTAAGTTGGTCATCTCACATAGCGTCTATGTGAGAGCAGTATTCTCACTACTAGAAGAAACCTCTGCAACAGCCTTGGGATGGTTGTTCCTATGCCTGGCATTTTGAGAAGATTCAGCCAGGTCAGCGATCAGTTGCCATGCTTCATCCGTGGTCATGTACTTTTTCAGAGAACCATTGCTTGCATCATTTAATGTAGTCTTGTCCTGAGACTTCATGCCCTGTGTGAAGTAGATGATCAATACCAACTTGTCAATCATGTGATGGGGACAAGCATCTAGGAGGTTCTTGAAGCACTCCTAATACTCGTATAGAGTCTCTTTGTCGCCTTGAATAAAGCAAGAAATTTCTTTCCTTAGTCTATCAGTCACTTCAGCTTAAAAGTATTTTTCTAAGAATTCTCTCCTGAGCGTATCCCAGTTAGTAATAACTGCTTCAGGTTGAGTGTAGTACCACTCCCTCGCCTTTCCCTCAAGAGAAAATGGGAAGGCGGATAGCAAAATAGTAGTCTCATCTGCACCATGACGCCTAATAGTAGAGCAGGATGTCTGAAAATCTCTGAGGTACTTGAGAGGTTCTTGAGCAGCCAAGCCATAAAACATAGGGAATAGATTGAGTAGCCCAGTTTTTAGTTCAACATCTGCACCCAAATTTGGGTGACGCACTTGGAAAGGGGGTAGTGTAAAGTTCGGAGCTCTTGTTTCCTGGAGAGTAACCCTTCAGGGTGCTGCCATGTTATCTGTGCATAGATCAACAGAATTAGTAAAAGAGGAGCTTGTTTCTCCCTTAAATGAAGCTTTAGATTCGTCCTCAGATAGGACTGGTGAATTGCTAGTAACCACTTCACCACCCTCAGAGGCTAACCGACGCCGAGCTCGCCTTATACGTGAAAGAGTCCTTTGAATTTCTGGATCAAAAATGGCTAAGCTCCGATCAGGTAGTGAACGCATCATTCAATGAAAGAAACATACAGCTCAAGGTAATAAAATAAAATAAAATATGCAAAAAATTAAAAATATGTACACCAACTAATAATTTGGCACACTGTTGCAACTCTCCGGCAACGGCGCCAAAAATTAACGTGCGGAAAATTATCGATTAAGAATTTATAATGAACTAATGTTGCGAGTATAGCTCTTAACCAATGAAGATTCTGCGTATCAATTTAAAAGGGTTGTCATAAAATTTAGAGATACAAATACTAGGAGTAGGAATCACAGGTCGTCTCCCAACGAGTTGACAAAAGAGTGCTATTTTATTAATCAGAAGTTTTTCGAGAAATTTAAGAGTTGAAGAATAGAATTAAAGCGAAGAAAATGAAAGAGAGATCTAATTAATTATAATAAAAAGCCATGACTGGGAGAAGATTAATCGGAAGTTCTATCCTTGTCAGATGTTCCCAAGTGTAATAGTAAGAGATTGTTGTTCTACTTGGTTATCCTTTACTGAATAAAGGAAAGTCAAGTAACTAACCAACCAACTTTATCCTGAAGTCCTAATCCTATCATAAGGAAGGATTAGAGTTAGAGACTAGAAAGTCAGCCAACAACTTCCAATTAAAATTAACACTTGAGTATTTCCAACTCAAGGTTCTCCTCTTAATCAACTCCCAAGTCAAGTTGGGAATCTACTCTATTGACATGAATACTACGTTCATAGGCATATAAGGGGAATAAAGAGAGGACATGATAAATTGAATAATAACTGAAAATTGATTAAAGGTAAAAATAGTTCTTTGCATTAATAAGTCCCAAAACCATAAACATACGTATCTGAACAGGGTTAATGGGCAATTAAAAGAGAAAAGGAATAAGGAAACAAACTAAAGTAATGGGAGCTCCACAAAGGTAGTAACTCTTCTCAATATCCAAAGTAAAAGCATCAAAAGCATCAAAACTCGAAATCTATGAATGTCAGGAACCCTAGAGAAAGTAGTGATTTTCTCTCTAAGATTCAAAAACTAAAACTAAAAACTAATGAATGAGTCAATGTGTGAATGTTTGCTGAGTCTCTACTATCCCCTGGTTCTAGTCTGTATTTCTGGGCCGAAAACTGGGTCGAAACTCAGCCCAAAATCGCCCCCAGTGTTTTATGCGTTTTCTACACATGGCACATGTCACACGTACACGTCAGTCACACGTATGCGTCAATGGTCATCTTCGCGTGTCACGCGTACGCGTTAGGTACGCGCACGCGTCGCGGTGCAAATTCCAATTCACGCGTACGCTTCAGGTACGCGCACGCATCGCTCCTCGCTGGCTATCTCCTTCAATTCTTGTGCTCCTTCTATTTATGCAAGCTTCTTCTTCATCCTCTAAGCTATTTCTGCCCTATAAATTCTGAAAACACTTAATGCATAGATCAAGGCATCGAATGGTATAAAAAGGACACTAAAAATACACAATTTAAAGACTTAGGAAGCAAGTTTTCATAGAACAAAATTGGGAAGAAATTGAAAAATCATGCAATTAGTATGAATAAGTGTGCAAAGACTTGATAAAAACCACTCAATTGAGCACAAGATAGACCATAAAATAGTGGTTTATCAATGCGTCATGGGAAAGAGTCTCCATGCATGGTCCCTACAGTCTCTAAAATTGGCGGACCACCGATACTTTCTGCTATACAATTCAAGAAAGGGTTCAAAAAAGGAGAGATTACATATTTGGCTCTATTATAAGAGGAGTCAACATCCAAAAGAGAAGACGTTCCTTCCAAAATCAAGGAAGTCCTTGAAGAAAATAAGGATGTGATGCCTCCCGAGTTTCCAAAACAGCTACCACCTAGGAGGAAGGTGGACCACAAGATTGAATTGGAGTTAGCAGCAAAGCCGCCTGCCTCAACACCTTATAGGATGGCACTGCCAGAACTTGAGGAATTAAAGAAACAACTCAAGAATTTACTAGATGCTGGGTTCATCTGTCCATCGAAGGCACCTTATGGCGCACCAGTCTTGTTCCAAAAGAAGCATGATGGTTCGTTGAGACTATGCATCGACTATCGAGTACTTAACAAGGTAACCATAAAAAACAAATACCTCATTCCTTTGATAGCCAATTTGTTTGATCAACTTGGTAGAGCCAAGTGGTTCTCAAAGCTAGATTTGAGGTCAGGATATCACCAAGTGAGAATTACCGATGGTGATGAGCCTAAGACCACGTGCATCATGAGGTATGGATCATATGAGTGGTTGGTATGCCTTTTGGCTTGACCAATGCTCCTGCGACCTTTTGTACCTTGATGAACGAGATCTTTCGACCTTACCTTGATTGGTTTGTAGTGGTCTACTTGAATGACATTGTTGTCTATAGCAATACTTGAAGGAATATGTAGAACACTTACGAACCGTGTTCAAGATTTTGTGAGAGAATAACCTATATGTAAAGAAGGAAAAGTGTTCCTTTGCAAAGGACAAAGTCCACTTCTTGGGACACATCATTAAAGAAGGAACTCTCTGTATGGATCAAGGAAAGGTGAAGGCTATCAAAGAGTGGGAGTCACCAAATAAGGTATCTGAATTGAGGTCATTCCTTTGGTTAGCTAATTACTATCGGAGGTTTATCAAGGGATACTCCGCCAAGACTGCACCATTAACTGATCTTTTCAAGAAGAATCACTCTTGGGAATGGTCAAAGGAGTGTCAAAAGGCCTTTGATGAGTTGAAGGCTGCTATCACAGAAGGACCAGTACTAGCACTACCTGACTACTCAAAGGTATTTGAAGTCCATACTGATGCTTCTGACTATGCTATTGGAGAGGTTCTGATACAAGAAGGACATCCGATTGCCTTTGAGAGTCGCAAGTTGAATGATACAGAGTGGCAATACACCGTCCAAGAGAAAGAGATGACCGTGGTAGTGCATTGTCTGAGAACTTGGCATTACTACTTGCTTGGTTCACACTTCATCGTCAAGACAGACAATGTAGCTACAAGCTACTTCCAAACTCAGAAGCAGTTAAGCCCTAAACAAGCTAGGTGGCAAGATTTCTTGGCTGAGTTTGATTTCAAATTTGAATACAAGTCAGGCAAGACTAATGTGGTAGCAGATGCAAAGAGTCGCAAGGCTGAGTTAGCGGCCATTTCTATGGTTGAAGGAGATATTATGCATACCATCAAGAAAGGGTTGCATCACGATCCATTAGCCAAGAAGTTAGTGGAGTTGGCTAGAGAAGGTAAGACAAAAAGATTTTGGCTAGAAAACGACCTTCTCTACACTAAAGGGAGAAAACTATATGTCCCTAAATGGGAAAATCTAAGAAGAAAATTAGTGAGAGAATGTCACGACACCAAGTGGGCTGGTCACCAAGGTCAGCAAAGGACCTTGGCACTTATTGAATCTTCCTATTATTGGTCTCAAATGAGAGATGAAATGGAGAGCTATGTGAAGACTTGTCTTGTGTACCAACAAGATAAGATTAAAAACAAGGCACCAAGCAGGTTGTTGGAACCTCTGCCTCCATCAGAGCGACCATGGGAAAGTGTCTCTCTAGATTTCGTCTCTGCATTACCAAAGTCCGAGGGGTTTGGATCTATTCTCGTGGTAGTGGATCGATTTTCGAAGTATGCTACCTTTATACCTGCCCCTACTGACTGCACTGTAGAGGAAGCAGCATGACTATTCTTCAAGAATGTGGTGAAGTACTGGGGATTGCCTAAGAACATCATTAGTGATTGAGATCCACACTTCAAAAGACGACTATGGACAGAGTTGTTCAAACTCCTTGGGTTGGAGCTTCATTTCTCAACAAGCTTCCATCCTCAAACCGATGGGCAGACTGAGAGAGTGAATGCCTTACTTGAATGTTACTTGAGGCATTTTGTAAAGGCTAATCAAAAGGATTGGACAAAACTCCTAGATATTACTCAGTTATCATACAATCTGCAAAGGAGTGAGTCTACAGGGAAGAGCCTATTCGAGATTGTGACTGGACAACAGCCGCTTACACCTCACTCTCTTTCTTCCTCTTACTCAGGAAAGAGCCCTGGAGCTTATCATATAATTAAGTCATGGGAAGAACAAGAAAATGTCACTCGTTCTTACCTCGACAAAGCTGCCAAGAGGATGAAAAAATGGGCAGATAAGAAGATGAGGCATGCAAGCTATCAAGTATGAGACAAGATAATGATCAAACTTCTTCCACAATAATTCAAATCCTTTCGCAAAGTTCATAAGGATTTAATCCATAAATACGAAGGGCCATTTGAGATCATTGGACGTGTTGGGGTGGTTGCTTACAAAATACAACTCCCTCCCTCTATGAAGATCCACCCGGTCTTCGATGTGAGTATGCTTGAACCATATAATGGAGACCAAGACGAACCGAGTAGAGGTGACTTGAGTCGTGCTCCGCCCGTGGTGATTAGATCCTTTGATAAAGAAATCGAAGAGATCTTAGCTAATCGCATCGTGCGACGAAGAGGGGTACCACCAAGTATCCAATACTTGATCAAGTGGAAAGGGCTCCCGATAACCGAAGCTAGTTGGGAAGCTCGTGAAGATCTGTGGCAATTCCAAGAACACCTAGAGCGCTATCATGAACAAAACGCGATGAGGACGTCTGCGCATTCGGTGGGGGAGAATGTCACGGTAAATTTTAGAAGGTTAAATTTAACAGTGTTTGTATAGTTTTCTAGAGTGTTTGAAAATGCTCTAGATGGTTCTGGAATATTCTAGAAAGTCCAAGAAGGTCTCAGAATACCCTAGAAGATTCTAGAAGGCTCTGAAAGGTCATAGAGTATTCTAGAAGAGTGTAGATGTATATAGAAGTATAAAGAGTGGTATGAAATAATCTAGAAATATTTAGAAAGTTATGGTAGGATAGATATTTGTAAAGAAGGTTCTAGATGATTAATCTAGACCGTTGATTAGATTTAATCCTAACCATCCATTAAGGAAGTGGATGGCTATAAATAGGAGGTGAGAGTTAGTGTGAGTCATGTGTGAATCATTTGTAACAAACACTTGAGCAATAAAGTGTTCTTTCCACCAAGCTTCCTTTCTCTTGTGTTCTTAGCTTTCTTGCTAAGTATTGAGGGTTAGGCTAACTTGGTCTTAACTCAAGAGGTTGAGTAAGTTCGAATGCCGGCACGATAGCTTTGGAGTGTGTCCAAGACCGTGACACTATACTTTTATAGAAATACAATGCACAATTTTCTACTTCTAAGAATACATTATGACTTCAAACAAAATGTCTTCTCACGATGAGAAGTAAAAATTATAAGAATACATTAAAATTTCAATAAAAAAATTTCATCATGATGAGAAGTAAGTCATCGAAATTAACTCAAGTATAAAAAACTACACGAGTATTAAAACAAAATAAAAATACTATAAAAATAAGTACAAGTAGCAAAATGGGTAGTCGGCCGCTCCGTCTTGCCCCACCCTGCTCTATCCTACCCCATTAAATAAAGTGGATTTAAAGTGTTAGTTCATTTCGTTATTATGATAAATTGATGGGATAATCTGCTTAACTTCTTATTAAAAATTAATAAAAATGACAATTAAAATATTAAATATAAATAAAAAATAATTAAATTATGATATAATTTTTTATTATTTTATTAAAATTCTTAACATTAATAAAATTGTTTAAAATAATATCTATTAATAAAATCATCTTTATTTTAAAAAACAAGTCACATAATTTAAATATATATAGGAGAATGTAAAATAAATAAATAAAATCAAATAATAAATAAAAAATAATAAAAAAATAAAAAATATATTTAAAAATTATATAATTATTAATTTGTATAAAATAAATTATTCTTTTATTTAAAAAAAAATTTTTGCCAGTGGACTAGCCCGTCCCACCCACCAAAATACCACAATATAAACCAAAATACCACAATATAAACCATTTGCTCAAATGAATATTAAATAGTGGTGTTAATATGAGTGGTCCTATAATCAAGTTTTCAAAAAATCCGTACAGCCAAAAATCCTAGGGCTAATCTGCAGGCCATCTAACCCTTTTTTTTTATATATATACATTGTTCTCTATCTTAACAACACATATAAAACTATTAAAAATCATTAACTTCTTTTATCCCTTTCTCTTTTTTTATGTATATAAAATAAAAAATTAAAAAATAAATATTAAATAATATGCATTAATTATATTAAATCTAATTTTTAACTATATACATCAAGAAATTAAAAATGACATTTACTATTTTATCACCTTTTTTCTTAGTATCACTATCTACTATTAATAATATCTCTAATAAAAAATTATAATAAAATTTACATAAAAATTTATCTTCTAAATTTATGAATGTATCAATTCTGTTGACACTTCTTTTTCATGAATTTTACCAATGTCACATCTAAAATCAACCAATTAAAAAATAATTAAAAAATAAATTTAAATGTTATTTCAAAAAAAATACAAATTTTTACCATCATAATTTAGAACAAATTCACATAACCAACTCCTTGTGCAAATAAACATTTGAACATACTCATAAAGAGTGGAACTTCTGTATTTTGTTAAAGTACATTCACCAATACTAAATACAGAGTCAGATGCTACCATAGTGATAGAAATACTTAAAATATCTCTGGCCATAATTGATAGGGTGAAAAACCTATCCTCATTAGTCTTCCGAAAATTCAGCACATTAAACTTCAAATCATCTTTATTGGTATGAATCAAATTTTCTTTTAGTTAAATCTCTCATCTTTATTCGTAGATATTTGGGTTTCACAATCAAATTCTCTAAATTCCTAAAAAATGTAGTATAAAGATTATTTAAATAATGAATAGACATAATAGGAGAAAAATAATACTAGATTGGAATCAAATACCTTTATCACTATTTTGCTCTTCTTTGTAAGTCTTTCCTTTTCAGATGACTTAAGAGATTAATTACTACTTTAAAAAATTGTTAAACCACTAAAAGTATTTATATACTCTCCATACAACTTTAAATTTTTTCAATACTTCATTTGCCTTAAATTAAGAGGTTGAAGAAACTAATTTTTTTTTTAATAAAATCTCAAGAGCTTTAACTTTAATTAAGAATAAAAATCTGTCTCAAAAGTCAAGATAATGCTATAATCTTTTTAATATTTATCAAACTTCACCTTCGTTTTCAAAGTCATATTCATAATAGCAAGATCATCACTAATTTAATTGTCTTCTAAGAGACATTTAATTTTTTAAACTTGCATAAAATATAAATTTAATTTAATGTTGGATATAATAAACCCGAAATCAAGTTTATAGTTTTATAAAATGGCTCAAAAAATTCACTCTTTTTTTTGTTAAGCTCCTTTCTTCATTTATTGGACAATGTTTACAAGCTCCATCTACAACATTGAAGATGTCAAATACTTTTTCAAATTTAATTGCACTTTTTAATATCATATATGCAGAATTTCATCGAATTAGAACATCTGATTTTAGATCATCATCTTTAATTTCTGCTTGCTGCACACATTCCTTTAAATTTTATCATTCTTTCTTCTGAAGCTTTCACATATTTCACACTTTCACATATTTTAAATAAAGCTTTAATAGTTACCTTTAATCCTTGTACAATTAACTTTAAAATGAGAGTGGAGCAACATACATAAATATCCATTGCAAAGTAAACTATTCTGTTTATGTAGGTGGATTTTCAAGATGTTTTACATGTTGTCATATGAAGAAGTATTGTCTAAAATAATAGAGAATACTTTTTAATCAATAACCCATTACTTTAAAGAGTTAAATAAGACTGCTTCCAAATCAGTCGCAATGTGGTAGGAATCATTCGACAAAAATTCAAAATCTTACTCACTAGTCGTCAATTCTCAAAAAAAAAAGTGAACTGCCAAACAAATATATCCTACAGTGATAGATGTTGTCTATACATTAGATGTCAAACAAATTCTATTAGGTATACTAGACATCTTCTGCTTTAATTTTTTTTTTTTCTGTTGAGTAAATCATTTTAAAATCTGATACTAAAGTATTTCTAGAAGGCATCATAACCATTGGACTAATATAATTAATACAATCTCTAATAGATTTATACTCAACAAAACTATAAGTAAGATTATATTATTTACTATAGGTTGAGCGAATTTTTTTTGATGAACATTCTGGTCAATTTTAGTTAAAGGACCCTCTATATTATCATCAAATCTAATACTGAGGGAGTATAGATTTACAAAAAGCTATATAATAATTCAAATGAGAAGTCCTGTAACTATTTTTTATTTTCGAGTTTCTCTCAATTTTATATTCATGATTACAAAAGTTGCATGCAACGTTTTCAACACCATCTTTATTTTTTCAAATTTTCTTAAAAAATCTCTAAACATTAGTTTTTTTGCCAGAATCAACACAACCAGATGCTTGAACAAGAGTCTTAGAAACAATCTCATCATCCATATTTATAAATTTTTTAATCATATTTAGACAATCAAAATACCATTTATAAATTTTCTAATCTCATGTGATAATTAAAACCCATAAACTACAGATAGAGATAACATAAAATAAAGTATGAGAACAATTATTAGATACACACAACACAGGAAAAGGACTCAAAATAGATATTCTGAACAAAACACCAATTATACATCTCCAAAAAATGGACCTTTGAACTCTTCTTATCTTGAGCAGGTTGAAAAGAATCAAGAAATAATATTAAACTGCATCTATTTAAAATATGCCACTCATAGGATGGAACTTGAGTTCACAGTTCAAGCGGCACAAGAAAAATCTCATTTTAAAAAAATTCTATTTTCAAATCACATAAAAGGAGAGAAAAAACAAACAAAACAGAAACTTTAAGAGAGGGAGAGAAGAAGAAAAAACTCACCTCGTCAGAGAGGAGAAATAGCTACCATGTTGTCCACCGATTTTATCTCCTCCAGGTACTCGTTAGGACTGGCAACACTAACCGAATCTGTAGCTAACTACCCGCTCAGGTGCAAGGCGGAGTCTTGAGCAGGGCAGGTGCAGGATCAGATTTAGGTAATACCCGTCTCTACTCGCCCTCGGTATATATATAATATATAAAATGTTAATATATAATGTATGTGATATATGTAAAATAATTAGTAAAATAATTAATAATATTGTATTATATTTAAATTTTTATTTTAATTTATGTTATGTATGTGATTATAGTTATAAAAATTTTAATAATTATAGGGGTGGAGCAAGTTAGGGTTCAACCTTTTTCTACCCGTAAGTAGGAGTGGGACGAGTTCTATGCGAGTTATTGTAAGATGGGGTGGTATCGGGTAGGACAAAAATCTACCCCTATCCGCCCATTGCCACCCCTAGTACTCGCATGTCATAGACTCACAACAATGGCGACAACAATAATGAACCCTTTCGAACAAGAAAATATGACTAAACAAGAGGCATTGAAGTTTGAGGTAGGATTTTCTCCAATTTATTTTAGAAATTTTAGGACTAGCCCTATTTTAATTTTTTTGTGCTTAATTAACTTTTTTTTTGGTTGGGGTGTTTAATTAATGTTAAGAGATTGTAAAATATATTTTTGTAATTTTGGGGTCTTGAACTGAAATTAAGTTAAAGGGTTTAGAGTTAGCTGTAAAATTTTGGGCTCAATTGACACAATTAATATCAAGTGAATAAAAAGAAGAAAAGAAAAGAATAACTCATTAATTCGTTTAAGCAAGTATTGAGGGTTCGAATTCTACCTTGTGCATGCAGTAACTTATTGGTTAGCGATAAACCCTTAAATAGAACTCAGTATTGTAGCGGATTAGTTCTTAGTCTGCCGAGTTAAAAATTACCGTGAGAAACAAAAAAAAATGAAAGAAAAAAAAAATAGCAGAAATTGATGCAAGTTCCTTGTTTTCCTATGTTATTATTCATTTCCAATATTAATTTTGTTATATACATAACATATCTCCTATGTATTTGTATTTTTTCCCCTTGAGGAAGGGGAAAAGAAGCGGGTGTGAATGTGTGATGCTACTCCTCTGCCGATCGCACACCTCCAACTAAGACAACAGCCAGCCGCAACTCCTTTCACTATTCTCCTCAACAGATGCCAATGAATCACTTGCTGCCGGGACTTGCAGGGCTCAGAATTCCAATATTTGAACCACAATCGCAACTACAACCCTACTTCTGTTTTTTTCACTCATGAGTTCTTCGTTTTTTCATACATTTTTACACAAAATTGCATAATAGAATTTTCAATTCTTAATAGTTAATAATCTAATTTAATGCATCAAATGGTTTATTGTACTTTTTTAGTTCAGTTACCGTGTCATTGACAGAGTCAACCTATCTCCCTCTAGTGTCAAAGGGTGTCACACATTGTTCCTCTTCTATTGGTTCGAACAATGTGGCCACCTAATTAGCTACAAAATTGTAAAGACCACCACAGATCACTTGCTCAAATGAATATCAAGTGTATAAAAAGAAGAGAGAGGGGGGAATAGCCGAAACTAGAGAAAAAAAAAAGGGGGGGGGGGGATAGCCCAAACTACAACTTTCCTTTTTCTTATGTTATTATTTCCAACATGAATTTCTTATATACATAACATATGTATTTGTATTTTTTTTTCCCTGCAGAGAGGGAAAAAGAAGCGAGTGTGATGCTGATCCGCAGCATGTTGGGTCCTTGGATGCAAACATGCACAATTTGCAGCCAAAAAATTAATACCTTCACATGATTTCTTATTTTGACATATCACGAACTTTAACTCAATTTCAGCATTTTTTTTTTCAAACGAAATATTATCTTTATGTTTCAAAATAAATGTCATTTTGACTGATTTGATATATCTTCAAAAAGAATAGAAGATCTAGTATATTAATATATTCACTTGGTCAAAATGACATTTATCTTTGAAACAAGCGACATTTGAAAAATTAAAGGTGATGCATTAATTGGCACATGTCCCTCTATACTTATACCTCGTAGCCCAAAACAGGTAATGAAGGAAGTTCAACCCACTAAGCACACACATTAGCCAATAGAACCTCTCAAGATGATAGTGATTAAGATTAGCACCAGATAACCATGGCTTATGGTTAGAGCTACCCGTTGCACTATTCACTATTGACACAATCACTGAACTCAGATAATACCCCATTGCCAAAGAAGCCCAAGAAAGTGAAGTAGCCAATGATCTCATCCTAATTGGTGCCTCAGAGAAGAAGAATTCCAACAACCCAGCCAGTGTGAAAAGATCAGCAGAACCAAGAAACAAGTACTGAAATGCAATCCAAAGGAATGTTATAGGTAATGGCTTTGTTGTTGCTCCATTGTTTTCATCAATTAGGCCTGAATTAGTGGCTACCCTTTTTCTCTTTACTTCAACAACTGCAGCCACAGCCATTGCAACAATTGATAGAAACAACCCAATTCCTATTCTCTGGAGATGAGTGATACCCATTTCAGATTTTGTGGCTTTTCTTGCATATGGGATTATAATGTGGTCATAGATTGGTGCTATGAACATTATGAAGAGAACGGGGAAAACTGGTAGTGATGCTGGTGGAACCTTTAAGGAACCAAGCTTTGTGTTCATTGTTGCAGCTTGTTCTACTGAGAATGTTGATAATTGAGCTAAGCAACAGTTTAGCATTATTGTGCATGCAAATATTGGAAGCACTTTTAGTACTATTTTGACATCTTCAACTTGTTGCACTGTGCATTGTAGTGATGATGATGAGTTTGAAACTGCTTTGTTGAGGAATCTTACGGAAGCTGTCAGAGTCTCATTATCATGTTGAGTTACTGATTTTGATGTTTCTGGTTCCTCTGATTCTTTTCTGTTACTTGATAAGTGTGGATTTGAAGGGCTTGGAGCCATGTTCACAACAGCACTACTTGAGTTCTTGTAGATGCAGTTGTTAAGTGTTGCAGAAACAAGAACCTGCTCAATTTTTAGAAAATGTTATCATAGGAGAAAAATGGTATTATTACTATAGGTGTTAATTATTAATGTATAACAAGATTGATTAAACCTACTACAATCTTGTTCTTGATCTTAATCACAAAGAATTCAGTTATTTGTTGGAATTGAAAATGACAAATTTATCCTTGAGAAAGGGTTCATAGATTAGTAATTTTATTAATTTAAAGAAAAATCAATAAAAATACCTATATTTATCGATACGAATAACGCTAAGTTTAGGATAAAGAGATTTTTATATGCACAGAATAAAAAAAGTACTTAATCTTATTTTGAAATTAACAAAAATAAAATAATATAATTCTATATGATAAACATCCAACAATTTAACGAAGAAAAATTTCATATCTCCACATTTTTAGTTTTCACTGCAGAATGGATTTATCGACAGGGTGCAAGGAAAGCTACAACAATTTCGTGTCCCATTTCTCTGACTAAAGCTAGAATGCTGGGAAATATATTCCTATCTTCTAACTGTATGAATAATTTGTGTTTTTTTTTTTTTCTCTTTTTTGAATGTGGAATGATGATCTACTACAACAAAATGATATTGAAAAATGAATTTATCCAATAAAATAATAAATTTAACGTTGCAAATCTTTTTTTAGATGAAGATCAGAGGTTACTCAATAAGTATGTACTTAAAAAAAAAAATCAACTACCAATTTGATACTTGAAAGATTTAAGCATTGATAAAAAGATGACAATAAATCAGTTCTTGAATGATTTGAAAATGCGATAAAAATAATTAATAAATATTATATTTTTTATAAATAATAAAACAAATTTTGTATTTATCAGATGTCTTATTCATTTAATCTGAATTTTCGTACCAACGTTTAAATAAATAATTAAATATTTAGAAGTTGTACAAAAACAATTTAGCACAAAATTTAATTTCTAGATTTTTCTTTTTATTTTTCAAAAAAATTTAGTCATTCACAATAAAAGAACAATTCACTTGACATAAAATTATAAAATTTTGGTGATAAAAATATCTTATTTTTCTAATGATACTTAAAAAAAATTACATTAAAATATGATCTCTAAAGTCTTGTTTTAAAATATATATTTAATATTTAGTTCTTTTATTGCATTTTAAAGTTTTTAGGGACTTATTTATCATTAACATCTTTTAGGGTGATTTTTGTCAGCGATATAAATTTTTGAATACAATTTTAATAGTTTAATTTACTCTAAAAAACAAAAAACAGCTAATCAGATAGTTATGTAGTTGGGTAACCCACAGAAAATGTAGCCAAATTATTTTGACGCTGACAAAATTGCTCTCGAATTTTATTATTGAAAAAATTATTTTCAAATTTTTTAAAAACGTGATAAAAATGTCCAACATTAAATATACATGTATTCTCAAAAAATACTTTAGAAATTAAATTTTAATGTGAATTTTTGCAAGTATAATTAAAAAAATAAGATATTTTGTCATTTTTCATTAAATATATATATTTTTGTGATTTTTTATCGACAACCAACAATACTTGTAAAACATAAAAAAAATCTATAAATAAAATTTTTATCTATTTTTTGTTATGTTTTTTATATAGTTATTTAAATATTTTTATAAAACTTTCGATCAAATGCATAAGTAGTTTGTCAAATACAAATTTGTTTGTCTCTCAAAAAGAATAATATTCTTTTTGAGTACTTTTGTCGTGTTTTTAGATAATTTGAAAACATTTTTTTTGATAAATAAAATTTGAAAGCATTTTTTTTAATGCCAAAATAATTTTGAGTGTATTTTGGTAATACAAGTGAGAAAAATTACCTTTAAAATAGTTGTGAGTGGACTTCCAGTAGGGATCTTGTTCCTATAAGTAGAAGATCCAGCGAAGAAGAGAGGAATAGACACAAATATGGAGATAGTAGATATTGCAAAACCCCACTCCCAGCCTTTATTATCCTCAACCCACACCACAAATGTAACTGCTATTAGTGCACCACATGAGAGGCAAAACACAAAGTAGTTGAAGAATGTTGATCTCTGCTTCCTCCCGGATGGTGTGGCCTCATCAAATTGCTCACCACCATGCGATGGCAATGACCCTTTTATCCCTCCAACTCCAAGAGCAACCAAATACAGTCCACCAAATAGCATTGCTGCTTTTCCACCGTTGACTTCTACGCACGCTGCCGTTGAATCACATTCGTGTGGGGGCTTTAGCGAAGGTACCTTTGCTTGTATTGTTAGTACTATTAGACCCTGCACAATGTTACATTCCATAAATGTATATTATATGTCACTTCCTGATTTTGTAACTCACTTTTGGTGTACATGCTTGAACAAATATTACTGTTAAGGTAAAATCTCAAGTGCAGTCAATTTCATGGATAAATATTTCACGTGAAGTTGATAACTAAAAGCTGTTAGATGAAAATTAGTCAAATCAGTCAAATCATTTAACGTTTCTCAACTATCAACTTCACGTGAAATTTACTCTATCTGAACTTTTACTTTATTTCGTTTTTGGTTAAGAAAGGAAAGAATTTCATGATAACCTAGTGCATATTCTCTTTGGTCGGACTATATATCTAGTCCAACAATTATTCTGACTAGGGCTTGTAATAGAAGGTTTACCCATTAAGGCCCAAACTGTGGCCATCTATGGGGCCCAATATGATGTAAGACCAACAACTAAGCAGCAAGAAATATTATAGTGGTGGGAACACCAATTTTTACTCACATAGACAGAGCATTAAAGACACATGTGTGACACCTACCCAGTACCCATCCTTTTCTTTCTCCTCAGCTCCTTTGTTTTCCCTCTATTTTTGGTCAGAAAACGAAATCCTAACCAATAAAACCTCACAAATTTCGCCAGAGGGGGGGATAATGATTTTTCATTTTTGGACTACACAAAAACAACAAGACACTATCACGCAAAATGACACAAACACTATTACTGTGGAGAATCCTAGGATGACTTTAGTCATTTAGAGTATATTTAATACATAATTTATAGGTAATCACAATTAATTCTTTTTTAGTTTACTTATATAATAAATTAAAAATAAAATAATTAAAATTACTCTTAATTTACTTACCAAAACTAGTTGTCAATCCATATGCCTAAAAAAATCGAACTTGATAAAGTAATAAAATAAAGAGTGAATCACTATTAATTTTATAATTTCTATAAAATATGTGTCTCATTACTTTAATTTAAAAATAATTAATTTTTTATTTTATTATTTTATTAATTTTTTATTTTAAAGGATTTTGTTCCAAAGAAGCATGCCCTACCAATTCCTCAAATATTGACCATAGTTAATGAATGGTTCAGTTTTCCCTACAGAGAAAAGTGCAAATTCAAACAGGCAAGTGGGTCTTGGCCACGTGTCTATCACTTGATCCCCACCCCAAAACCCTGGACCGTAGCGTAGAAAAGGACTTGAATTGTGTTATTTCCACTTCTTTACTTTTTAAGTTTTAACAGCTTGTTATCGAAATGTCAATTGGGAGTGTTGGCATTTTAAGCATGGTATATGTGCCTATTGCTACTTGCAATGGTGGTGGCGGTGAATGAATGATTATAATGCATTAATAAAACGACATCCACACACGTGGTTTCATGAACCCCCTTCAATTCCCTTGTTGCCATAAAAAATCACTTAAATTTTATGCGAAAACTTGCCATTTATGTTATTTATTAAGCCTTCTAGAGTTATCACAGATTAAAAGAATTAAAACCTTCTGGAGTATAATGAAACTAGTAGAAGCTCTTTTTAATAACCACAATATCTTAGGGACCACCCACTAGAGGTATGACACACATTTGGAATTTGGGAAGTTTAAAAAATGTCATAATTTATATAAATCAAAATCCTCAAAGAAATGTTATTTTGTCCTATATGTTCATGTATTGTTATAATATAGTGATCGGTTGAGAGGGTTGACTTGCCAACTGTACTTTTGCTTTCGATCTCTTTTGAAAAAGTCCCTATAATTATTTTAATAGTAATTTCATGGAAAGCAACCAACTTTTAAGACTGTGATATAATAAAGATTAATAATATAAAAGGAAAATCATAGATGTCTTTCATATTTATCTTATTTTTATTTTTCTTCTACTAATAAAAAAGATTAATTATTTTAACATTTCCCATAATAAAAAGCTATTTATGTGGAAGTTAAGTGTCTAATTAAAAAATTAAGGAGGGAAAAGGTGTACATAAGAGACAAACTAACTAAAAGGGAGAATTATTGAGGAGCCAAAACAATGAAGAAAGTTTTGATGCATCAAATAAATAGTAATGACTTGTGTATAAATATAGTTAGAGTTGTTTTTACATATTCAACGATTCATCACATGTGTTGTATTGTAGTTTGACTAAAAAAATGATTTATCTTTAAGGAGCGGTACTGTTGCAATATAAAAGTAAAAATCAATTTAGTCTAATTTTCAATTGAACGGTTTTTTTTTTTAAATAAACATTTTTTTTTATTAAACCACAACATGAGGTCCTAGGCATTGAGCAAATTATTAAATAACGTTGCATGTATAAATAAAAATGTGGGTCCTCCTTAATTTGATCAATTAATTGATTCTTGATTCTCTATTATGTTTAATAATTTCTCTCTCTCACTTCTTATGTTTCATGTATGTAACATGCACAAAGAAAACCCTATATATTGCATGAAAATAAAAATAAATAAATAAAATCTCCCTCCACGATATATATATATATATTATTTTATGTCATCCACCACTCCATTAAGCAAAAGGATTAAGTCGTCGGAAATTAAGAGCCATATTATGTGCCCTTCCCATTTAAATGATGTTGCTAGATGCTGACCACACAAGATAATATCAACATATATAGTTTATACTTTATATATATGCAATTAATTATTAATTATGTGAATCATGAATCACTTTACTATCTCTATGAAAAAACCCCTCCTTTTTCTTCCCTGCCCCAGTGACCACCACTAATATTTAAGATTGTCTAGTTCAAGTTTAATTAATAAAATATACTAATAATCAATGTATATTATAATCTTAATATTCTATGATTATCCTTTTATGGTTTGATTAATTAATTGACTTGGCTGTTGGAGTATGTTAGTGGCCATTCTTTCATGAAATTCATGAGGATTTGTAATGAGGCCAACTGGCCAAGTGGAAGAGGGAATGCTATGCAAAGGAGATGGAATCATATATGTGTATTGAAGGGAAGACAGAAATGGATATATATATCAGAGAAGTTGAAGATTCACATACAATTGTTATTATGTGAAGTTAATAATTAAAAAATTATTAAATAATTTAATATATTTAATTAAATTATTATTAAATAATTTTTAATTATTAATTTCATATAAAAATAACAACTACATATAAATTTTTACTATTAGATATTAAGAACTTTCTTAATATCATCATATTTCACCATTTCTTTCTTTTAATTTGATTTGGTTGCATCATTTTATTCAACCTCACTCCTACTCTCCAAGTTGTTAAACTTTTTGCAACTTACTTTGATTCTGACTACTACTACTACTATTATTATTATTATTATTATTATTATTATTATTATTAACATATCATGCTCTTTGCAAGACAAGTGTTCTTGAAGATACCCAATAATATTCAAGTCCTTCTTATATGCCCTCATACTTTGATATATTCAAGCAAAATTTTGTGAGAATTTCTTTGATATATTAATTTTTCTTTTTAAAATTTCCAAAACAAAATTATATTAATTTAATTTTAAAAAACATATGCAAAATGCTTTATTTATTACTGAATTGACAGATAACTTTTTACTCTTGAATTATATAGAAAGGAGCATTTTTTTACTATGGAAACTGCTGCAAAGTTGCATATAGTAGTAGTATGGGGTAAGTTGGAAAGAGAGAAAAAGAAGGGGAAGAATGACAAGTGCAAAAAGTATAAGTGTGAAGTGAGAGAAAGTCACATAATTAAAGGGAGAGATAAGATATGATGATGATGATATCACATGGATAGAAAGGAACGCATAGACATATGTAGTATGTGACTCAAAGTAATAATAAATAGTTAATTACCAGGAACTCAATAAGTGCGCTTATGATGTAGATATGATAAGTTGTGAAGAAAGCGTCGCTTAAGAAACCGCCGAGAAGTGCGAGGAGGAAGGCAGTTCCCATGAAATTAGTTACATTGTTAGCGGATCTAGATGGAGACATATGCATGTACTCTCTCAGGTACAACACCAGGTTGCTTGCATTCGCCAAATACGCTAGGTTCTCCAATATCTCCACCACTACATACGCACATTTAAACAAAAAAAAAAAAAAAATAACTTCATCCATACTTCTTGGATTCAGTGCTTGCTACATCATACATACATCATCTTGTACGTATTACTATATAGTACATAGTACGCAGAGATATAAGCAATTTTGTATTATTAGGCTGATGATAGCTGACAAAATAAATAAATAAATAAATAAATTAAATAAACTAAATTAGTCCCATGTCCCATGTGATTCAACTTCGTTAATGTGAGGAAGATAATTAAAAAGGAAATGAAATTCTTTGGTTGTGTTTGAGTGTTGTTTTAATTGGAGGAAAAGAATTACATACCGAGAACGAAGGAAGCAGCAAGCATGCCACCGTGGCGGGTTCTGAGAGCGGGACGGTTTCTCCAATCAACATAGCCTTCCCATGTATTGGATTGCTGTGCTTCTATTTCCTGCAACCACAATAACAATTTCTACTTGTCAGGATTCATGACAAAACTAGTGTTTCTATTGACATAATGTATTTGTGATGAGTTAGTTACCATGGGTGGCTAGAAAGAGATAGAGAGGAAGAGAATATGGTTGGGATCTCGGGAGAAGTTAAGTTTGGAGGGTTGGTGGTTTCTTTGTGGTTGGGAGAGAAGGGATATATATATAAGGTGGGAGGAGAAAGAAGGAACCAAGATATGAAGAAAGAAAGAAAGGGTAAGGAAGAAGCTAAGATGGGAACTATACGGTGGTCTCTCTCTCTACACGCACTAAGTATTAAGTAACACTGCTAACAATCAACAATTTGACTTTCTAAATCTCCATCCGTTTCACATTACCTAGCTAAGAGTATTTCCATTATTTTAATTTGTTAGCTCTGCCCCTGTGCCTCCGTCATTAAGTGTTTATATTATATTCCACAACACTAGATATTTTTCTCTATTATGGTTGGGAGTATATATATATATGGTCATCTGGGAGGTTCGAATAATGCCTTAAATTAGGCATTAAATAATTTGATTTATTCTTGTATTGCTTCATTTTTCAGGGACCCAAACCCAATTGATGATGATATAATTAAATCTGAAAAACAAAAATAAACATGATATGGATAACTAATTAGTTGATTAAAAAAATCACTCTGAAGAGATTAGTAAATTGATAAAATAAAAGATTAATTATTATTAAATTTAGGATTTTTATATATGTAAATTTTATTAATTTAATTTAAAAATAACTAATTTTTTATTTTATTATTTTACTAATTTTTTTACTTTAGAAAAATTCCTCCAATTGACTCAACACTAGTTAAGTAATAAGTTTGAAAGTTAAATTAATAAAGTATTATCAAATTTAAAATATAGAAATAAAACTCCATGAATAATATACAAATGAATATAATATTATTATATTAAAATGAATTTTAGTATTATTTTTTTATTTTATCAGAGAATCGTAAGTTTTGACGACAATTGAATAAAATCAGAGTAGGCATATAGTACCAAAAAAAAGAGTAGAGATATCTGTAAAAAATAATTCATCACTCAAATCAATTTGTATAGAGTATTATCATGCATGTCAAATAATGGGCATCATATGCTTATTTTATTATGCTTCTTTTTTGGTTTCCTATATTACTCCAAACTTAGTAGGTTTTGGATTAATTCATCATAAATCTAAATTTTATTTAAAAGCTTGTGCTAGCCAATAAATTATTGTAATTGTTGATATTTTTTTAGTAAACAAATAAATTGAGACCAACTAAATTGATTCTTATTTTATTATTAATGGTCGTTGGTTTAAATTTAAAAGAAAACATATATGAATGATAAGAAAATATAGATGGCTAGTTCCTGTATCTGGTAGTCATGATGAATTTGTTAGGATGGAAGGTGTAGCAAGGTATGCCCGTACCTAGTGATAAGATGGAGGAAGACCAGGAAGAGGATGATTGAGAAGTAGCAGATTGAGAAGAAGATTGTCGATAGCTTTGATCGAATCTATGAAAACAAATTATGGCAATATACTCAACACGTCTACAAATTTGACATTAAGGGCAAAAAATTTTATTTATAGTTCTTCTTCCACTCATTACGATCACTACAAAAAAAAAAAAAAAAACAAAGAATAATATTGGATTTAGCGTCGCACATTAGCGTCGATTTTACTGATAGTTTTGATGTGAAATTCGTTTGGTCAAATTGTTACTGACAAATTTCCGTTTCCAAAGATAAAATTGTCGGTAATACTTAGAGGGGAAAAAAGGGAAATAGGCTCGAAATTTAGTTGGGAATTTACTGTTGGAACAATCCGCCAGTAAATTTATTTTCGTGAAACGCTGCGTTTTGGTGACTAGCAATGAGTTACTGTCAGATTTATCCGCTGGTAAATTCAATAGTAATGAGCCCTAAAATTCAAAGCGTGAACCCTTTCTCCCTTAAATTCGAAATCTCTCTCTCTCTCTCTCTCTCTCTCTCTCTCTCTCTCTCTCTCTCTCTCTCTCTCTCTCTCTCTCTCTCTAACCTATCTTCTCCCTTTCTCTTTTTAGCAGCCTCCTCTTGCCGCCACTCCGTTAACCCCACTGCCACCTGCCCCTCCTGTCGCCGCCTCCCTCCTCTCCTTGTATTGACCCTTCTCCGCAACGTCTCCATTGCAGCCGCCCTTCTTCTCACCACCGATGTCTCACCGTTCTTCACGTCACCAGCTTCTTCCCCTAGTCTAGCACGCTTCGTCATCTGTCGCTAGGTCCAGCTTTGTCGTTGTCTGCCAGGTCCAAGTTAGTTAATTTTTCTTGCTTATTTTTTGTTTTTTTTTAACCTATTTTCATACAAAGAATGTGATTTGATTAATTTAGTTTATAATGTATTTAGAATGATTAGCTAAAACTAATTAGTTAATTTTGTATGTGTTTGTGAGTTTTGATCTCTTATAATGCTATGTATGTAATGTAATTGACTAATTACATAGTTATCAATTTATGATGAGATTTGAATTTTTCAGTTTGTTAAATGAGAGACATAAATTTATTGAATGGAAAGCTTGTTAATTATTGATTTAATTTTGCTGTTGACTGTTGATTTTGTGTGCATTTGCTAATTTTGAATTTCTTGAATAAAAAAAGTTTGTTAATTTTTGTGTGCTTACTATTTAGTTCTGCTTTATGTAATTTCATATATTGAATCTTCCAATGGTTCTAGTTCTATGAATGACTAAATAATATTATGAAAATTTATCTACATGAGAAAACTTTAAATGACAAAAGTAAAATATAAATTAATAATTGTTATTTTTTAGTTATTTTTTAGTTAACTTGAGAAAGATTTGAATGATAACAGAAAAAATATTATTTTATATTAAAAAATTAGTATAAGACCCAAAATATAAACATGTGAATTTAATTTGGTTATAATACTAGTATATTCATTATTTGCTTTGTGCGTGTTTTAGATAGATTATTTTTGTTATTTGATTTATAAATTATGAAATTAAAATAAAACTTTTTTTTATTATAATTTTTAGTTGGCCATTAAGAATAAATAGTTGAACTTTTATTTTGTACAAATCTAATCTTATACCAATCTAATTGTATTTTATAGGTCATTACAAGTTTAAATAATAACCTGTTAGCATCTATATAGATTGAATTGCTAAGTTGCATTAGTCTATGGCACAATCTCACTCACTCAATCAAATTCACATTTAAAGTTTTACATATTGTCTTTGCATTGGATTTATACATGTCACATCTTATTGTGCTTGATTACGTTAACTTGACATTAATTAAGAATAAGTAGTTCAATCTATTTCATACTTAAAATTTTGTATATTGCTTTTGTATTGTATTTAAGCATGTCACATCTTATTGCTTTGGATTTGAATAATGAAAGTTGTTTGTTTACTTGAGTTTAATTCTTATGAAATTAATTGAATGTTGACTGATGCTGTATATTGAGATTGGTTGGATTTGTGAAAACCATAAAAGTGGATATATGTCCAATTTTAGGGGAGGTTATGTCTAATTTTTCTGGGAAGTTTTTTTGAATGATTCGTGTAGTGTATATGCTGATTAGTATTAATAATATATTCTCTTTGCAGACATGACGTCAGGTAGTAGAGGTAGATCGAGTGAGTCTCGTGGTCGTGGTAGAAGGAGGGTTTTCACCAAATTCTCAGGGGCTGTTCAATTATCGCCTCTACCCCAACTACCCGATCGACCCCTGTGACATCACAGGCGAGTCCAACGGACTAGTAATTCATCATGGTTCCAAATTCGAACTACGTGTCTCCTTCTGCTACGCCTCCTACAGATCCAACGATAGAGTATGCGATGGAGATTCCTCTAGTGCCCCCCAGCAGGATGTCCCTCCACCACCACCCGTCATCTGGTTGAGAATTTGGCCCGATGGCATGCAAGCGTAAGTACATACTATTTTTTAATATTAAGTTTGTTAATCTTAAGTTTATGTGTTTCTATGTGTTTGTTAATCTTAAGTTTTTTTTTTCTTTGATAAATTTGCACCAAACAATAATGCTTACACATAGGAGATTTCTGAGGTCATTAAGTCAATATATGACCACCCGTGGTCGAGCTACACAAAGATTCTTGCTAAGACTAGAGAGTGATGGTTTTAGAAATGGGCGGTAAGAACCCAATAATATCGAATTAATTAATCGTATTTGAACTGTATTTTATTTGGACTAACTAATGTTGTTGAATCACTTTGTGCAGTTGAAATTCATATGGGATACGGAACCTAATCTCATGATCAGGAAGATCTACGACCACCAGACAGTTAAACAACTTCAGCAGATGATGAATGACGCCGTTTGATATAACAACCTGAGTTTTTGAAAATTAAATGATGAATTATTCATGATTTATTATATTTATTGAGAACTTTATTTAAAGAAAATTATTTTCCTAAACATAATTAAATTATGTTTTATGATACTTTAAGCTTAAAATCTAGTAGGATTTATAAATTTTTTTAAATAATTGAGTATTTTCATATTAGGAATTCAAAGTATTAGTAATTAAAAATAATGAAAAGTTTTATACAATTTAAGTTGAATAATTGAAACCTTTGGTTAAAATTATGAACTAAAAAATTTATTTATTTATCACTAATTTTAAATTAGAATATTTAATTAAAAATAATTTGTATTTTGAAAAATATAATAGTATTTTAAAATTAATTATATTAATTAAATTTAGTTTTAAATTAATACTTTACCCTAACCCTAAATTCCCAATTCCAAACCCTAATTTCACTAACCCTAAACCCTCTTACTCCACTCACACACACGTAACCCCCTTGGTGCGCGAATTTGTGACTCGCTGAACCGGCAAGTGCACCGGATCGTCCAAGTAATACCTTAGGTGAGTGAGGGTCGAATCCCACAAGGATTGCCAGATTGAGCAAGCTGTGGTTATCCTGCAGATCTTAGTCAGGCGAATAGAAAGTTGGTTGTTGTTTGTTATAGGCTCATAAAAAAGCAATAATAAAAGCGATAAATAGTTGATGTAAAGACAGTAATGATAGATTAGTTAAGGTTTTGGAGATGCTTCTTCTTCTGGATTAACACGTCATGCTCATTGCTTCAATTATGAGTGATTCCTTCAATGGCAAGGCTGTAAGTGATTAAGCCATTGGTTGTGGTCGTTAATCTCCTCAGGTCCAAACCAAACATCCGAACTGACTAGATAAATCTGGGAGAGGGTGAAGCGCACACAATTCAATCTCTTGATGATCCTACTCAAAACGCCACAGATAAAGTCAGATCTTCTGGATCTGAGACTGATGCTCTTATGGTTCTAGCCCTTAGAGTCACAGGAACCTCAATTACCTTTGACTAACGAGGTTTTATGTCACATACCCCAATTAGCCCAGATAACTTGTTGGAGCCTGTGATGCATTCTCAAGCTGTAGCTCAATACTATCCAGGTCAGGATTCGTAAGGAACTCATGTAGAATCGAGATTCATAAGGATGAAGAACGACAATGCATCATAGAATAGAATCAAACATCGATTGAAGTAGAAAAGTAATTGCATTAATCCATAGGAATCAGTAGAGCTCCTAACCTTAACGTAGGAGGTTTAGTTGCTCATACTGTACAAAAAATAAAGTGTAGAGTTTGAAAGTGGTGGAGAAGATCCTAAACAATGGTGATATTCCCTTAATGATACTAATGACTAGACTTAAAAAGAAACTAATAGTAATTAGAAATTACAATAATGAAAGAAACTAAGCTAAAAGGTGCGAAAATCCACTTTTGGGCCCACTTGGTGAGTGTCTTGGTCTGAGCTGAGCTTCTAACTTGAAGGAGTGGGCATTGGACGCCCACTAGGGAGTAAATATGCTGCTCTTTGCATGCTCCCCTTGTGGCGTTGAACGCCAGGTTTGGGCGTTCAACGCTAGCCTTGGTCCTCTTGGGGCGTTGGACGCCCGCTAGGGGGTACTTTGGGCGTCCAACGCCCGTTTTGAGTTGTCCAATCCGAAAAAAAGTATAAACTATTATATATTTCTGGAAAGCTCTAGAAGTTAACTTTCCAACGCTGTTGAGAACGTGTCATTGGGATCTCTGTAGCTCCAGAAATGCTCGTTTGAACGCACGGAGGTCAGAATCTAACAACATCTGCTATGCTTTCCTTACCTTAGAATCAGACTTTTTCAAAACTTGCCAAATTCATCCAAAATTCATCTAAAATCATAAGAAAAATACAAAAACTCAAAGTAGTATCCAAAAAGTAAATTTTGAATTAATCCCTACTAAAACATAATAAAACTTAATGAAATCTACCAAAAATAATAAGACAATGACATAAACAAGCGTATAAAATATCTGCTCATCACAACACCAAACTTAAACTGTTGCTTGTCCTCAAGCAACCAAAAACAAGTAGGAATAAAAAGAAGAGAAAGATACAATAGGTTTCAGAGTTTTCAATGAAGCTCAGTTCCAAATAAGTTAATGGGGCTAATAGCTCTTTACTTCTGAACAGTTTTGGCATCTCAATTTCCCTTGAAGTTCAGAATTATTGACATCTCTTGGAACTAGAATCCAGATGATATTATTAATTCTCTTAGTTTAGCTCTTTTTGGTTCTTGAACACAGCTTCTTTTGGTGCTTTGCACCTTTTTTAGCCTAGTTGTGACTCTAAACGTTTTGTTTTCCCGTATTACCACCGGATACATAAACGCCACAGGCACTTAACTGGGGGAACCCTTAGGATTCGAATTTTGGTTTGCTTAAATTCTCAGTCAGTGGTGCCCAGAGTTTTTAGGCGTACTCTTTTGCTTTGGATCACGACTTTAACTGCTCAGTCTCAAGCTTTTCACTTGACACATTCACACCACAAGCATTTAGTTAGGGATAGCAACTCATTTGAGCTTTTTAGGCTTAATTTCTAACCCTCCTAATCATTGATGCTCAAAGCTTTGGATCCTTGCTCTTTTGATTTTTTTACGAGCATTCTTTTTCTTTTTCTTTTTCTTTTATTCTTTCTTACTTTTTTTTCTCCAAGAATTAATATTTTTTTGATTTTTCAGAGAGTCAATAATACTTCTCTAAATTCTTTATTCTTCAAGAGACAACATTCTCAATTTCAACATCAATCATGTACTGTTAATTCATACATTCAGAAGAAAAATGCAAGGCCACCACATCAGATTAATTGAAATAACTCATGATATAATTAAAACTTATGCATCTTACTGTTTCTTTTTCAAATAATTTTTCTTTTTAAGAATGGTGAGGATACAGAAGATATCATATAACAAGAATAAACAAGAAACTAAACTAGAAAATAACAAACTACTAAATATGATCTTGAACTTAGAAAAAAAAAACCAAAAATAATTGAAAGTACAGTGAAAACAAAAATAAAACAGATAGAGGGATAATGGAACTCAACAACCTCAGTGACGGTGGCTGCTGCTTCCCCTGGAGAATCCAATGGAGCGTTTGATCTCCTCTATGTCACGCCCTTGCCTCAACTGTTCCTCTATCAACCGTCTCTGATCTTCTCTTATCTCATGGAGGATGGTAGCGTGCTCAGTGTGTTCCACCCTCAGTTGTTCCACGGTTGCGTTTAGCTCCCCTATTGAGGTATTCAGTTGATCCCAATAGTCTCGGGGAGGAATATACATCCATTGAGGCATCTCAAGAATTTCTGGTGGAGGTGACTACACAGGCTCTTGTTGGGGTCCTTGTGTCGTCTTTCTGACATTCTCTATCCTCATCTTTGTGATGAGCTTATCCTTCTCAATGAGGGCATCACCTAGGATGTTAATTCCAACTGAATTTCACATGTGATAGATGAGGTGTGGGAAGGCTAGCCTTGCCTTGGTAGAGGCTTTTGTGCCTACCTTGTATATTTCTTGAGGGATTACCTTGTGCACCTCCACTTCATTTCCGAGCATGATGCAGTGCACCATTATTGCTCGATCAATAGTAACTTCAGATTGATTACTAGTAGGGATAATGGGGCGCTGCACAAGCTCCAACCAACCTCTAGCCACTAGCTTGAGGTCGTGCCTACTCAGTTGGTAGGGCTTGCTGTGTGCATCTAGCCTCCACTGGGCTCCTTCCACACAGAGTTGCTCTTGGACCTTAGTGCGGTAGTTCTTGGGTTGTGGGTTCACACTAGTGTCATACCCCTTTCGTGACCCAAGCGTTGGTGTAGAATTCTTGCACCATTAGTGTGCCAACAACTGAGATAGGATGGGCTAAAATTTTTCAATCCCTTCTCCAGATTTCTTCAAGAATTTTTGGATACTCATCCTCCTTGAGCTTAAAGGGGACCTTAGGAATCACCCTTTTGTGCCTCACCACAGCATTTAAGTGATCTTGGTGGGCTCTAGTGATGAATCTCCATGATTTCCATGGCTCAGAAAAGGAAATGGGAGACTTTTCCTTTCTCTTCCTTGAGGCTTCACTGACCTTTGGTGCCATAATTAGGGATGGTAGAAGTCAAAAGCAAAGTTTTTTCAACACCAAACTTAAATTGTTGCTTGTCCTCAAGCAATAAAAAATAAGTAAGACTAAAAAGAAGGGTTCGATTGAATGGGAGAATAGAATGGGTGGGAATGAGTTGAATTTGAAGTGGGTGGGGTTAGTGGGAATTGAATGACGGAGATTATAATGGGTGTTGGGAAGTGGAAAAGGTAATGTGGATGTGATTGGTGAAGGTGTATGGGGAAGAGAGAAAGTGGGGTATGGGTTTCAAGGTTTTGAAAAGGTAAGAAAGAGAAGAAAGGTGGGGTAGGTGAAGATTCTGTGGGGCTCACTAGCCTGAAAGGCTAAGAATTTTGAATTCTCTGTCCCCTTTAGGGTGTTGAACGCCCAAATTTGCACCCTGGCTGGCATTCAACGCCAAGATGTACTCCCTTGATGATCGGATTTTGATGGTTTAGAATTCATAAATAAATTCTCATTGCAAGTATAGTTTCCAAACCAACTAAAATCCTTTCATACAAAAAAATTGTTTGTCACAAGTAACAAACCCCTTAAAAATAATAACCGAAGTATTCAAACCTCGGGTCGTCTCTCAAAGGAATTGCAGGGAAGTGTTCTTATAATTGGTTATGTAAAGGTATATTTTGGGGTTTTGAATAAGAGAACAGGAAAAGTAAATTGCAAAGGAAATCAAATGACAAAAAGAGGTCTTGACAAGGTTTGGTAGTCAAGGATCTCTATCCTTATCACTAACCACAACATGAGAATTGGCAAGGATCAATCCTATTAAATCATCCTCTAACCAGTAAAGGAAAGTCAAATGAGCTATATCAATCCAAGTCCATAAGTCTGATGCTAGGGCATCTTGGCCAGTTTCACAGACCTTTTCTTTACTGTTTTAGGGTAGTTTCATGCAATTTCTTAGTAAATAAGCAAGATTTGGGTAGATATACACTTACATCTTGATTCAAGCTAATATTGTGAACTTTACATGATTTCATGAGAATTATGCAAGAATTGAATGATAAAATGGATAATGCATGATCTCATGACTTGGAACAGAGCTTTGATGCACTTTATTTGCTTGATTTTAGGACAAAGGAAGCAAGGAAGAGCCATGTTAGCAGCCATGGTAATCTAGTTAACGTGATCACTAACGTGGAATGGAAATAAGCTTGCAGCGTTAATGGAAAAAGTGATCGCAAATAACGCCTTCGAAGCCATCATAGCCCACATTAGTTGCCACGTTAATTACATTAACGTGGTAGCTAACGTGGAGGAAAAGAGGAGCTCCAACGTTAGTGGTAAAAGTGAATACGACTAACGTTCCAAAAAGGGCACACTTAGCCACGTTAAGAGTCACGTTAATCCAATTAATGTGAACTCTAACGTGGGAGGAGAAAGCAATCACCAACGTTAGTGACACTCACCTTTGTCACTAACGTTGGGCTAAGCCAATAGTGCCCACGTTAGTGGTCACGTTAAGACCACTAACATGAAAGATAACGTGGAGCAAGGAGTGATAGGCCAACGTTAGTGACACTCACCTTTGTCACTAACATTGGAGATGGCAATCACCACCACGTTAGTGGTCACGTTAATGCAATTAACGTGAGACACTAACGTGGGAAAGAGGGGGCGTTTGAAGCGTTAGTGACAAAGGTAAATATCACTAATGCTCTCGAAGTTTGGGCATGCCCACGTTAAGGGCCACGTTAGTTACACTAACGTGGATCACTAACGTGCGGAAAGAAAGAAAAGAGCAACATTATTGGTAAAGGTGAATGCCAATAACGTTTGTGAAGGACTAAGAGGCAACGTAAGTGGTCACTTAGTACCACTAACGTTGAAGTTAACGTGGATCAAATTGGTTTGGAGCGTTAGTGAAAAAGGTGATCGTCACTAACGTTCTCGAACCCACATTTTTACTTAACGTTAACACCACTAACGTCCTAACTAACATCCACCCATGCCTGACTCACACTCTTTCTGCAAACAAAGCTGAGCCTACTAAAAGATTGTAACCGCTTCAACTCAAGATCAAGGGCCCATATCCAAGACTTGAAGAGCTGACTAGAAGATCAAGAAGAGTAGTATATATAGGAGTAGTTTTTAAATAGAAGGGGGCTTGACATTTTGGAGAGCTACACTCTGTATATTTAGTTTTCCTGCCATTTCTAGTTTACTTGAGAATGTACTCTTCTCTATCATCTTCCATTTCTAGAGCTATGAACAACTAAACCCCTTTTTATTGGGTTAGGGAGCTCTGTTGTAATTTGATGGATAAATTATAGTTTTCATTCTTCTTCTTCTTTCTTTTCTCTTGATTTACTAGAAAGCTTTCAATTTTAAATCAATTGGTTAGTTGTATTGGAAAAGAAACTCTCCGTAATTGGATCTCCTCTGAGCCTTGGAAAAAGGATGAGGAGATCGTGCTAGAAATACTTTCTCATGTTGGACCAAATTGGGGTTTGGATGGATATAGTGTCATATAATCCTCCCAACACTTTGATTTGGAAATATATGTGGTATAATCAGTGACCATACTTCATCTCTTCCCATGAGCAATTAAATAAAGGAATTGGGCAATTGTTCAAGCTTAGAGAGATTGGGTTGCCAAGGAATTGGGATCCAATCATCTAAGATTGCCAAGGAGATCAATGAATGCATTGATTGAGGAAGAGATGAGAATGAACTTGATCCGGAGAATGCAACATCTCCTAAGCCCAATGAATCCCCCATTTCTGATCTTACCCATTCTCTTTACTTTTTGCCATTTATTTTTATGTTCATCTCTCCAAATCCCCATTTAAGATTTTGCAATTTATTTTCTGCAATTTACTTTCCCGCCATTTAATTTTCTGCAATTCTCAACTAAATTTTTGCTTAGCTCAACTAGAACATTCTTCCAATTAAAGTTGCTTGACCAATCAATCCCTGTGGGATTCGACCTCACTCTATTGTGAGTTTTTACTTGACGACAATTCGGTATAATTGCCGAAAGAAAATTTGTTGAGAGACAAGTTTGCGTGCATTAAGTTTATAGCGCCGTTGCCGGAGATTGATTTTGTATCGACAATGATTAAGTTGGAAGATCACTAGATTGAGCAATTTTCTTTTGCTTGTTTATTTTACCTAGTCATTTACCTTCAGTTTCAGTTATTTTCTTCCTCTCCCCCATCTCCCCTCTTCGTTTTCTTTTCTTTTGTTGTTATTTACAATTTTTTCACTAATCCACTAACTGTTTGATAATTTGCACCACTCACACTAACATCCACTCTAACAAGAATAATTTCTTCATTTTCTTTCTTGCTGTGTACTTTGTTAGTTGTATGACAGGGAGAAGAAGCGGAGCTTCAACTTCCTTTGATTCTGAACCTGAGAGGACCTTCCTTAGATTAAAGAGGGAAGCAAGAGGAAAACGAGTTGTTGGTGCTGAGAAAGAGGAAGAGTACTTTAAAACAAACATAGAGGAGAACCTAGAAAACAACCATGAAGGAAAAGCTCACAACCATGCCAGAGAAGGCCCTGTGAATCATGCTGGGCAAGAGAGTTCTAGGCTCATACATCAATCTGAACCCAGGAAATTGTGGAAGTAGTATCCAAAAGCCAACTATACATGCCAATAACTTTGAATTAAAACCCTAGCTCATCACCCTTGTTCAGAACAACTGTTCATTCGGAGGAAGCTCCCAAGAAGACCGCAATCAACATCTAACCACCTTCCTAAGAATATGTGACACTGTGAAGTCTAATGGTGTTCATCCGAATGTCTATAGACTACTTTTGTTCCCTTTTTCACTAAGGGACAAAGCATCTAAATGGCCGAAATCTTTCCCGACGGAGAGTTTAACAAATTGGGAAGATGTGGTACACAAATTCTTGGCGAGATTCTACCCTCCTCAGAGAATCAAAAAGTTGAGAGTTGAGGTACAAACCTTCAGGCAACAAGATGGTAAAACTCTCTATGAGGCATAGGAGACGTTTAAGGACTTAACAAGAAGGTGCCCACCAGACATGTTCAATGAATGGGTTCAACTGCACATTTTCTATGAAGGTCTTTCTTACGAATCAAAGAAGGACGTAGACCATTCATCAGGGGGGTCTCTAAACAAGAAGAAAACCATTGAAGAAGCCATAGATGTTATTGAGACTGTAGCTGAGAATGACTACTTCTATGCTTCTGAAAGAAGCAACACTCGAGGAGTGATAGAGCTGAACCATATGGATGCACTGCTGGCTCAAAATAAGATGATCACTAAGCAGTTAGCCGATCTTACCAAGAAGATGGAAGAGAACCAAGTTGCAGCAGTCATCACTTCATCACTAGCTCAAGAAGGAGTGAATACAAGAGAAGAAGGCGACTGGGAACAAGCCAACTATGTTGGGAACTCACCCAGGCAGACCCATGATCCATACTCCAAAACTTATAATTCTGGTTGGAGGAACCACCCTAATTTTGGGTGGGGAAAGCAACAAGACCAAGGCCAAGACCAAAGACGCCACAACCACAATTCCAACAATAATGCAACCTACCAACACTCAACACAGAGACCATACCAACACCCACCTAACCACCCTTTTCAACATCCATATCACAACCAACATGACCACTCTCAACCTCCTAACCTCAACTTACCATCACCAACCGAAGATAGACTCTCCAGAATTGAGACTCTACTTGAAGGTATATGTAAAGAAGTCCAAGACAACAGAGTGTTCAAGGATGAAGTGCGAGCCAATATCAAAAACCAGGGAGACACCATCAAGAGGCTGGAGTCCCAAGTGGGATATTTATCTCAACAGTTTCCCAAGCCTACTGATAGTTTTCCAAGTGACACAGAGAAGAACCCAAGAGGAGAAACAAAGAAAGTAAGATGGGAAGAATGCAAGATGATCACTATAAGTGATGAGAGGAGTGTGGAAGAAGTAAGCACACAAATAGAACACTTTCAAGACAATCCAAGGGAAAAGTATGAAGAGAGAAGTCAAGCACCCAATCCCACACACAGGAAAGAGCTAAAAAAAGAGGGGACTCTGAACCCATATGCACCTTTTCCCCAAAGGCTCAAGGGTGGTGTAGCAAGGAGAGTGTATTCAAGGTTCCTCGATATGTTTGCATCTCTTCATGTAAACATACCGTTCATCAAGGCTCTCCAGCAGATGCCCTCATACATCAAGTACATAAAGGAGCTGCTGACCAAAAAGAGTTCACTGAAGGGTGGGCAAATAGTAGTGATGAATAAGGAGTGCAGTGCTCTCATTCAAACAGAGTCACCTACAAAAAGGAAGGGCCCAGGGAGTTTTTACATCCCCTGTGCTATAGGAGAAACAATGATTGATAAGGGACTCTGTGACCTGAGAGCAAGCATCAACTTAATGCCTCTATCCCTCATGAAAAAGCTTCAAATCAATGAGCTAACACCCACAGACGTAATCATCAAATTGGCTGACAAAACTCAAAAACAGGCAATAAGAGTGGTTGAAAACGTGTTAGTGAAGGTTGGGAACTACTTCCTTCCCACAAACTTTATTATCTTGGAGATGGAAGAGAATCACATCCATCCCATCATCCTGGGGAGACCATTATTAGCCACAGCTAGGGCGCTTATAGATGTGGAGCGAGGAGAGCTAATATTGAGGATACATGATGAACAACTCACTTTTAATGTCTTCAAACCCTCACAAGAAGTAGATCAGGAAAACAAAGAATCAAGGGAAGAGCACAATAAGGAACTGATGGAAGAGACAAGCACGAAAGCACAAATAATACACCTGAGAATCCCTCTGGCTGACAAGCAATGTGGTCAGAAGGAACAACAGCCAAGTGTAACCCAAGAGGAGCTAGACCCACCAGAGTCATATGAGACCAGCAACAAAATCTTCTTGAAAAAAGAAACCACAAGGAGCAAGGCAACATCAAGGGAAACAAGGAAAAAGGCCCCAAGGGGATGGAGGAACAAGAAGATCCCTACGGAGGATTTCTCTCCAAGAGATGAAGTAATCTCTACTTATTTTCCATCTATCCCACCTCATCTCCCCACCATCTCATCTCAGCTGCCTCAAGTGTACACTATCAACAAAATTCTTTCCTTTGAACATGTGGAGCTTCTTAATAAAGCCAATGGAGACAGATTCACTGCAATAGGAAAAGATTTGAAGCATTATCAACCACCCTGACAAAGGACAACCGTCAAGTTAATGATGTTAAAAAAGCGCTCCATGGGAGAAAACCCATGTTTTATATCGTTTCTTTTAAATCTTTAATAGTAGTTAATAAAGCAAGTTCATGAATTCTAAATCAATTTCGACAAGCACTTAGAAGAATCTTATTATGTAGCATATAGTGAACAACAAGTTTGGTGTTCAGGGCACACTAAGATGGCACATACACAATTCATATCATGTCAGTCTTAGGGCCTTAATCAAATCCTTTTTACACCACATGATCACAAACTAAGTTTGGTGTCACCAACGTTGCATGCATGAGCACTTAGTCGGTCGGGTGGTTTGCATTCATGAAGGACACTTAGTTAGTCAAAAGAAAAAAAAATTTTAAAAGGTAGTTAGCCTTCCATCCCTATTTTTTCCGCCACAATTCTAACTAATCTCCCTTTTCTTTTGTCTTGCAAGGAAATTGAAGGGAATGTTGGAGGGAACTGATGGGACGACCAAATGAAGGGGGTTCGGCCACTCCACCAAATGAACTACACACTTGTCTTCAAGGGGAGTACCTTGGGAAGTGTTGCCATGCAATATTGGGAGCAGGATAGCCTTGGAGACCGAACCAATCAATTTATAAAATTGGTTATCCTTGTGGCCATCTAATGCTAAACCCTAACCGTCCACTATTAAGCCGTACCATCAATCCACACCCTTCAATCACCCACCATTCTCCTATATATATATATATATCCTTCCATTCCAATTCCTTACTTTCGGAATACACACTCAACACTTCTTCTCCCATCAAAAGCTTTCTCACACACTCCCATAGCTACATCTTTTAAGCTGCAATCATCCATACTTCTAAAAATTTGAAATCAAAGGTTACTCATGGCATCATCGAGCTTTAAAAGAAGAAAAGAGAAGGAGCCTATGGAGCAACCCCCTTTTGATGAGAAGAAATTTATAACCTTTCACCATGCATTACAATTTGGGTGGATGGCTGAGAAAGAGATCATATATGAGTTAGGCTTTCAGGTCATGAAAACTGAGTGCCCCGAAATCACAGAGAAGGTAAAAAAGAGAAGATGGAAGCTCCTCACTGATCCGGTCACAAGAGTAAACGCAACTCTTGTAAAAGAGTTTTATGCAAACGCGGTCAGGTATGATAGGACAGATGAATCTTATATAAGTTTCGTAAGAGGGATGACGGTGGATTTTGGTCCCATGAACATCATGAGGGTGTTAAAGCTACAAACCATACCATTCGCAGAAGAGAGCTATCAATCCAGAATAGATAGCAGTCCCAATTATGACCAGATTATGGAAGATATCTGTATACCAGGAGCGGATTGGGTAAGAGATTCCCATAGGAAGCCCAAATTCATTAAGAGAGGGGATCTCACCCTTGAAGCAAAGGGGTGGTTCGAAATTGTAAGGAGATCCATCCTTCCCGCTGGAAACAAATCAGAGGTAAACTGTAAGAGAGCAACAATGGTACAATGTATACTCAAAGGGGGAGAGATCAAGGTTCATGAACTCATAGCTCAGGGCATTCGAAAGTTCGCTGAGAAAAGTGATTCTGGAGGAAGGTTAGGCTACCCCAGCACCATTTTCCGTCTGTGTGCAAAGACTGGGGTGGTGTTTGAAGATGGAAACCCCGAGTGGATAAAAATTAGCATCCCAATTACTCTTCGATGGATGCATGCCGTTGCACATCCCCTACCTCAATGAAGACAAAGAAAGAGGCCAGCCCATCAAGTTGAAGAAGGACAAAACCCAGAGGAGCAAGCCCCAACCACTTTAGACATGCACCAATTACAAGAAGCTATTGATGGCTTGTCTAGGAAATACATAGAGAATCAAGAGGCACAGAAGGAGCTTCAACTGCAAATGATGGATCGCCAAGAAGAATCATTCTCTAGATGGATGAATCAACAAAGGGAGTGGCAAAAGCAATTGATGGAGCAAAAACTGGAACAAGGGAGACAGTGGGGTGAATCATTCCACAGGTTGAACCCAAAAGCAAGATCAACAACAAGAAGCCATCTAAAAGCTAATCAACATCCAAGCACATCAAGGTGCACACATTCATGAGATGCATCGGAAACAAAGAGAACAGGTAGATCTTTTTGATGAATACAGAGCATTCTCGGAAGGAGTCTATATAAGTGAGATTGGATATCATGTAAACACTCAAGCCAGGCTCGGATACTTAGTCGGACAACTGCCTGTATTGCACCCCAGGATCACAAGATATGAGGACGTAAAGGATGAATTAGCACGAGAGGAACGAGAAAGAGCCGAAAAGAGTCATGAATCAGTAAGAAAGGCACTGGAAGATTGGAAAAGAGCCAGAATGACACGGATGCATGAAAGTGCAAGTGGACACAAAGAAGACAAACAAGAGAGAGAGCATGAGCATTCCAATAAGTAAAAGGTGGTGGAGTTCCCTCTTCGTTCTATCTTTTTCAAGCTTTAAATAAGGAAAATCATGTATGAAATAGAATATGCTTCCATAATAGCTTAGGAATTTTCAATTCTGCCTTTAAGATTTCATTGCTTAGGTCTAAGGTTGCTGGTCTAAGTCCCTGGCTTCCATTTTCATCTTGCTTACATGTATGCTTGTCCTCTAAGTCAAATACAAGAAAATGTTATGAAAAACAAGAGTGGGGTTTATCTTGTGAAGTAAGTTCTCAATGTTTGTGGTATGGTAATTGATTAGCTAAGTTGGTTCACCAACGATGTATATAGGCAACTATATGCTCTGAATCATATGCTTGAAGCACATCCTATTGAGATTAGCCAAATAACAAGATCCTAATAAGAAGAAGAAAAAGAACAATAAGAGTTTGAAAAGGAAAGAAAAATAATAAGAAATAAGGCTATGCACCAAGGGTTTGAATCTTGAGGCATGTGTCTGTGGTGCTTCTGTGCAAGGGATATGCTTGGATGAATAAGCTCTCAGGGGTGCCTTATCACTTGGTAACTTGGGTTAACTAACCTGGGATTATCAGCGGAAAGACCACTATCAAGAGCAACCTTTGCTACAGAGCACTTAGTAACCCAAAGAGGTGCTGGACACCAAGGTCTCAAGAAAGAAAGTAACAAACCATATGCCTGTGGTGTGCATGTATGGGGGAAAGAGACTTGAGGGAGTAAGTCCTTAGGGGTGTCTTAACACCTAGCACCTGGAACCAACTGGTTCGGGAGTGTTGGCTGAAAGCTTATCTTAAAGAGTCGCCCTCTCATAGAGCACTTAGCCCAAGAATGCAATAAACCCTGGAAAAGAAGGGAGGATCATTAAATAAGAAGTCTCATAGGGTGTAATCAAGTGAGTGTTCAAGGGCATGATAAGGACCTGAAAACCAGTAAAGGAACGAACCTAAGTTGCTATGCATGAAACCCCATAGACCAAGAACTTGACTTCTATAATAATGATTTGTTTATCTTGTTGTTTCATTCATCTTTCCTATGTTTCAGTACTTGCTTAGGGATAAGCAAGCTTTAAGTTTGGTGTTGTGATGCCCGGGCATCTTGGCAAATTTTACTGACCTTTTCTTTACTATTTTAGGGTAGTTTCATGCAATTTCTTAGTAAATAAGCAAGTTTTGGGTAGATATATACTTACATCTTGATTCAAGCTAATATTGTGAACTTTACATGATTTCATGAGAATTATACAGGAATTGAATGATAAAATGGATAATGCATGATCTCATGACTTGGAACAGAGCTTTGATGTACTTTATTTGCTTGATTTCAGGACAAAGGAAGCAAAGAAGAGCCACGTTACCTGCCAGTTAATCTAATTAACGTGACCACTAACGTGGAATGGGAATAAGCTTGCAGCATTAATGGAAAAAGTGATCGCCAATAACGCCTTCGAAGGCATCATAGACCACGTTAGTTGCCACGTTAATTACATTAATGTGGTAGCTAACGTGGAAGAAAAGGGGAGCTCCAACGTTAGTGGTAAAAGTGAATACCACTAACGTTCCAAAAAGGGCACACTTAGCCACGTTAAGAGTCTCATTAATCCAATTAACGTGAACTCTAACGTGGGAGGAAAAAGCAATCGCCAATGTTAGTGACACTCACCTTTGTCACTAATGTTGGGCTAAGCTAGTAGTGCCCACGTTAGTGGTCACGTTAAGACCACTAACGTGAAGGATAACGTGGAGCAAAGAATGATAGGCCAACGTTAGTGATACTCACCTTTGTCACTAACATTGGAGATGGCAATCACCACCACGTTAGTGGTCACGTTAATGCAATTAACGTGAGACAGTAACGTGGGAAAGAGGGGCGTTTGAAGCGTTAGTAACAAAGGTAAGTGTCACTAACGCTCTCGAAGCTTGGGCATGCCCACGTTAAGGGCCACGTTAGTTACACGAACGTGGATCACTAACGTGGGGAAAGAAAGCAAAGAGCAACGTTATTGGTAAAGGTGAATGCCAATAACGTTTGCGATGGACTAAGAGGCAACGTTAGTGGTCACGTTAGTGTCACTAACGTTGAAGTTAACGTGGATCAAATTGGTTTGGAGCGTTAGTGAAAAAGGTGATCGTCACTAATGTTCTTGAACCCATATTTTCACTTAACGTTAACACCACTAACGTCCTAACTAATGTCCACCCATGCCTGACTCACACTCTTTCTGCAAGCAAAGCTGAGCCCACTGAAAGATTGTAACTGCTTCAACTCAAGATCAAAGGCCCATATCCAAGACTTGAAGAGCTGACTAGAAGATCAAGAAGAGTAGTATATATAGGAGTAGTTTTGAACTAGAAGGGGGCTTGGCATTTTGGAAAGCTACACTCTGTATATTTACTTTTCCTGCCATTTCTAGTTTACTTGAGAATGTACTCTTCTTTATCATCTTCCATTTCCAGAGCTATAAACAACTAAATCCCTTTTCATTGGGTTAGGGAGCTATGTTGTAATTTGATGGATCAATTATAGTTTTCATTCTTCTTCTTCTTTCTTTTCTCTTGATTTACTAGAAAGCTTTCGATCTTAAATCAATTGGTTAGTTGTCTTGGAAAAGAAACTCTCCATAATTGGATCTCCTCTGAGCCTTGGAAAAGAGATGAGGAGATCATGCTAGAAATGCTTTCTCATGTTGGACCAAATTACGGTTTGGACGGATATAGTGACATATAATCCTCCCAACACTTTAATTTAGAAATATATGTGGTATAATCAGTGACCATACTTCATCTCTTCTCATGAGCAATTAAATCAAGGAATTCAGCAATTGTTCAAGCTTAGAGAGATTGGGTTGCCAAGGAATTGGGATCCAATCATCTAAGATTGCCAAGGAGATCAATGAAAGCATTGATTGAGGAAGAGATGAGAATGAACTTGATCCGGAGAATGCAACATCTTCTAAGCCCAATGAATCCCCCATTTCTGATCTTACCCATTCTCTTTACTTTCTGCCATTTATTTTTTTGTTCATCTCCCCAAATCCCCATTTAAGATTTTGCAATTTACTTTCTGCAATTTACTTTCCCGGCATTTAATTTTCTGCAATTCTCAACTAAATTTTTGCTTAGCTCAACTAGAACATTCTTCCAATTAAAGTTGCTTGACCAATCAATCCCTGTGGGATTTGACCTCACTCTATTGTGAGTTTTTACTTGACGACAATTCGGTATACTTAACGAAGGGAAATTTGTTGAGAGACATTTTTCCCACATGACGCGGACGCGTCAGCGACGCGGTCGCGTGGATCAATTTGTGCCAAAGGCACGCCTCCAGCCACACTCTCGCGTGACTCTCTGTTCAATTTTGTTTTCTTCTCAACGCACCTATGACGCGGACGCGTTGGCGACGCTGGCGCGTCGCGTGCGATTTCTTCTTTTTTTTTTAATGCAGTATGCAGAATGCAATGAATGTTATGCAAAATTTCAGGTTCAATCAAAACTCAAAAACAGACTAAAGTTTAAACTGAAAAAGGAACGGTCATACCATGGTGGGTTATCTCCCACCTAGCACTTTTAGTTATAGTCCTTAAGTTGGACATTTGGCGAGCTCCTTGTCATGGTGGCTTGTGCTTGAACTCATCTTGAAACTTCCACCAATGCTTGATCTTCCAATAAGCTCTATCCATACTAAGTAAATTCCTCAAGCTTTGATGGAGTTCTTCACAAGCTTTGAGCTCCCAAAATTGATCATCATATATTCCCGGATCCCAAATCTTGTTTCTACACCCGTCTTCAAGTTGATTATCATGATGCCATCCGGGTGGTTCAGCTTTGGAATTCTCACTGAAACGTCCAAAAATCTTCCTAGACCCATTCAATTAAGCTCTATACCAACCTTTGCGTTTAAACTCAAAGCTTCCGACCATACTGAACCTTGTAGGACAATTCTTACTACTGACCATCTTCCTCGTACTCTTAATGCTACAAAGAGCTCTAAGTTAACCATCCGTCTCCAGTAGCCCATATTCAAGTGGAGTTAGAAAGCTAAGGGATATGAATTTTACCCACTTGAATGTTGTGAAGGATGACGGCAACTTAGGGGGAGGTGTTTCTAATGAACGTGCAAGCTCCACTCCTTTGTGTTCTTCTTTGACAACTACCACCTCTTTGCAGGCTTCTTCAATTTCAACCTCTTCCTCTTGGTAGCTTTCTTCTGATTTAATCTCTTCTTCATTGTTCACCAAGGGCATGGGAGGTTGTGTTTCTTCTTCTTTAATCTCCATGTCAAGTCCAATGGGAGAGGATTCAAACGTAGATAAGAATTCATTAATGATTGAATCCATCTCTTGGTCATCCCCTTCAAAGTCTTCAACCATGATATGCTTTGGAGGTTGTACACCCTTCTCAACATCAACATCAAACACCTTGGAAGGAGGCTTTATGAATGGATTTCCCAATGGAGGCTCAGCATCTCCTAAATCTTCGACCACTTCTTCTTCTTCAATAATTCCGGCTTCCTCCACTTATTTCAGTACAAAGTCATGATCCTTACTGTCCACTGGAGTCTTTAGTATCTCCTTCATGCTACGTTCTTCATTAGATTCTCCACATGAAGCCATGGGCGTTCTTTGAGTGTCCAAACATCTAGAAGGTAATTGATTTATTGCTTGCTCCAATTGATGAAGGGTTGCATGAAATTGATCTACTATTTCCTTGAGGCGAGCCTGTGATTCTTGGGTCGATGGATAGAGATATGGTGCATAGGGAAGTGGTGGTTCTTGGGAGTAATTGGATTAAAATTGGGGTGGTTCTAGATATGGTTCAAAGGTGGTTGGTATGGTGGATAAGGGTTAGGATCATGTGGAGGTGAATTGCGGAAAGGGGCTTGTGAGTATGGTGGTTCAAAATGATGTTGAGGAGGTGGTTCATTGGCATATGATGGAGCTTGTTGGTAACTACAAGGAGGTCCACCATACCTATCATCTTGGTATGCATTATAGAATGGTCTTCGTCCATGATATCTTGGAAGGTGTTGTCGCCTAAAGGGTTGATCAAATCCTCTTGGCTCCATCCATCTTTGATTGCTTTGACCTTGATGCATATTCCTGTTATAGCTTTCTCTTCCTGCAACATAGTTGTAACCAGACTCATAGCCAAAGGGGTGAGAGTTCATAGTAGTAGGAGAAAATAAAAACAAAAACTAACAAAAAGAGAATATTTTGAAAAAGATTTGATTTTTTTTTGAAAAAATAAAGATAAGATATTTTTGAAAAAAATAAGATAAGATATATTTTTTTTGAAAAATATTTACAATAACCAATAATAAGGCACACGTTTGCAATTCCCCGGCGACGGCGCCATTTTGAAGAACTAAAGATTGATGGTTTAGAAGTTATAGTAAATTCTCATTCCAAGTATAGTTGTATAGTTTCTAAACCAAGCAATCAACCTTTCTTACAAACGTTTGGTTGTCACAAGTAACAAACCCCTTTAAAATTGATAACCGAGTATTTAAACCCCGGGTCGTCTTCTCAAGGAATTGCAGGGAGGTGTTCTTATTATTGGTTATGAGTTTTGTAAATTGGGGGTTTTGAAAGTGAGGAACAAGTGTGTTAAATGATAAGAAAAATAAAATAGTAATAATAAAATAAACTCTTGGCAAGGTATTAGAATTGGAAGTCCTATCCTTATTAATTGTGATGAGAATTGGATTTTAATCCCACTTAGTTAACCTTTACTAAAGCAAAGGAAAGTCAAGTGGAATAATTAGTTTGATCCTCAAGTCCTAGTCAATCCCTGTGGGAAGACTAGCTTTAGAGGGATCTGCCAATTTCAACCACGGCTTTATTTGATAACTCAAGCGTCACCAATTACTTAACCAGAGCCAAAAGGAAAAATTCTAAATTAAATTGAAGACATCATAAATAGAACAAAGCAAGCATAAATCTGAAATACCTCAATTGCATTAATAAAAGCAGTCAAATCTAACATGGAAAAGTTCATAAGCCAATTGGGCAACATAAGTCAAATACAAATAAAAGCATTAGAGTATCTAAAAGTGGAAGAGAAATATAAAGTAAAAAGAATATTGAACCTGTGATGAAGAAGAAATAAATCCTAATTTCTAAAAATCCTAATCCTAAATCCTAAGAGAGAGGAGAGAGCCTCTCTCTCTCTAAAAACTACATTTAAAATTATGAAAAGTGTGTTATGAGTCCTCTCTGAATTGTTTCCTTCATTCCTCTACTTTGCCGCCTTTAATCTGTGTTTTTTGGGCTTGAAACTGGGCTGGAAACAGCCCAGGATTCGCTGGAAACGAATTCTGCCACGCTGATTTTCGCAGATGCGACGCGTCCGCGTGGAGCACACATTCGCGTTGCCTAACTGTATAGCCATGATGAGCGGATAATTTGTATGCTTTTTGGCATTATTTTTAGTATGTTTTTAGTATGATCTAGTTAGTTTTTAGTATATTTTTATTAGTTTTTAGTTAAAATTCACTTTTCTGGACTTTATTATGAGTTTGTGTGTTTTTCTGTGATTTCAGGTATTTTCTGGCTGAAATTGAGGGATCTAAGCAAAAATCTGATCCAGAGACTCAAAAGGACTGCAGATGCTGTTGGATTCTGACCTCCCTGCACTCGAAGTGGATTTTCTGGAGCTACAGAAGCCCAATTGGCGCGCTCTCAACGGCGTTGGAAAGTAGACATCCTGGGCTTTCCAGCAATATATAATAGTTCATACTTTGCCCAAGATTTGATGGCCCAAACCGGCGTTCAAAGTCACCTCAAGAAATTCCAGCGTTAAACGCCGGAACTGGCACCTAATTGGGAGTTAAACGCCCAAACTGGCACTAAAGCTGGCGTTTAACTCCAAGGAGAGTCTCTACACGAAAATGCTTCATTGCTCAGCCCAAGCACACACCAAGTGGGCCCGGAAGTGGATTTTTATGTCATTTACTCATTTCTGTATACCTTAGGCTACTAGTTATCTATAAGTAGGACCTTTTACTATTGTATATAGAGACTTCAGGTAGCTATCTTCGTTTTATGCTATCTTAGATCATTGGGAGGCTGGCCATTCGGCCATGCCTAGACCTTGTGCTTATGTATTTTCAACGGTGGAGTTTCTACACACCATAGATTAAGGTGTGGAGCTCTGTTGTACCTCGAGTATTAATGCAATTACTATTGTTCTTCTATTCAATTCCGCTTGTTCTTTGTCCAAGATATCACTTGTTCTTCAACTTGATGAAGGTGATGATTGACGCCCATCACCATTCTCACCCATGAACAAGGTGACTGACAACCATTCTTGTTCTACAAGCATCTGAGGCTTAGTGAATATCTCTTGGATTCCTGATTGCACGATGCATGGTTGATCGCCTGACAACCGAGTGCTCGCCTGACAAACGAGCCAACCATTCCGTGAGATCAGAGTCTTCATGGTATAGGCAGGACCTGATGGCAGCATTCAAGAGAATCCGGAAGGTCTTACCTTGTCTGTGGTATTCTGAGTAGGATTCAATGATTGAATGACTGTGACGTGCTTCAAACTCCTAGCAGGCTAGGGCGTTAGTGACAGACGCAAAAGTATCAATGGATATTATTCCGGCCTGACCGAGAACCGACAGCTGAATTCCGCTATGCTGTGACAGAGCATATGCTCTCGCTTTCACTGAGAGGATGGGAGGTAGCTGCTGACAACAGTGAAACCCTACACGAGCTTGCCATGGAAAGGAGTAAGAAGGATTGGATGAAGGCAGTAGGAAAGCAGAGAGACGGAAGGGAAGGCATCTTCATACGCTTGTCTGAAGCTCTTACACCAATGATATACATAAGTATCACTATCTTTATCTTTTATGTTATTTTCGTTCATCATCATATACATTTGAGTTTACCTGACTAAGATTTACAAGATGACCATAGCTTGCTTCAATGCTAACAATCTCCGTGGGATCGACCCTTACTCACGTAAGGTATTACTTGGACGACCCAGTGCACTTGCTGGTTAGTTGTGCGAAGTTGTGTAATGCCATGGAATTGAACCACCAAGTTTTTGGAGTTCATGACCAGGGATTATGAGAGTTGTGAAAAGTATTGTTCACAATTTCGCGCACCAAGTTTTTGGCGCCGTTGCCGGGGATTGTTCAAGTTTTGAGCAAGCTTTTGGTAACAATGCCTGGGATTGTTCTAGTTTGGACAACTGACGGTTCATCTTGTTGCTTAGATTAGGTATTTATTTTTTTTCGAAATTCTTGAAGATGAATTCTAGAGTTTCATGATGATTTGTTAAAATCTGGCTGGCTGAGAAGCCATGTCTAATCTGATTGGACCGAGGTTTCAACTTATCACCACAAGAGCTTGTTGATTTTCATCAATTTTGCTTTTGGAGCAGTGATCTGCTAAGACTTGGCTGACCTTTGGTCATGTCTAGTATTTTGGACCGAAGCTTTCCTTGAAAGCTTGGCTGGCTGTGAAGCCATGTCTAATTCCTGGACCGGAGTCTTAGACTAGCATTGCACTGATTCCTGGAATTCTCATTAAGAATTTTGATATCTTTTTCCACTTAATTTTCGAAAAACACAAAAAATTTGCAAAATCATAAAAAACCAAAAATATTTGATGTTTCTTGCTTAAGTCTAGTGTCTCATCTTAAGTTTGGTGTCAAATGCATGTTTTTGTTACATTTTTCGAATCCATGCATATATTTCTTTGTTTTGATCTTTGAATTCTTTTGGCTTGAGTGTTTATGTGCCTCATATAGTGTCAGTAGTACACAAACTGCTAAGTTTGGTGTCTTGCATGCATTGTTATTTGATTCCTGTTGCATTTTGATTATTGAAAATCCAAAAATATTTTTAATTTGTGTATTTTCAAGTCAATGATACAAAGAATTGAAGATTCAGAACATACTGCAGAGGAATTATACAGAAAAAGCTGAGCATTCAAAAATGCCCAGTAAAGAAGACAGACTGGCGTTTAAACGCCAGCCAGGGCACCTGGTTGGGCGTTTAACGCCCAAAGAGGTAGCATTTTGGGCGTTAAACGCCAGAATGTATACCATTCTGGGCGTTTAACGCCAGGATGGTGCTAGGGGGAAGATTTTGTTTTCAAACCAATTTTTTTCAAGTTTTCAAAGTTTTTCAAAACCAAATCTTTTTCAAATCATATCTTTTCAATCAAATGTTTTCAAAATCAATTTCTTTCCTTTCTCAAAGATACTTACTAACAATTAATGATTTGATTGAACATTTTTTGCCTTTTCTATTAAGAAAGGTTTTATGTTTGAATCATATCTTTTCTTGTTAGGCAAGTCATTAATTTTTTTAAATCATATCTTTTCAAATTATTTTCAAATCATATCTTTTAAAATTGTTTTCAAATCATATCTTCTCAATCACATCTTTTTAAAACCATAACTTTTCAATCAAATCTTTTTAATCACATCTTTTTCAAAATGGTTTTCAATCAAATCTTTTTGACTTCTAATTTCAAAATCTTTTTCAAAAATCACTTTAATTCTTCCCCACTTTCAATTTTCGAAAATTATCAATCAATTTTTTAAATGTTTTTGACATCTTTTTAATTAATTTTCGAAAATCCTCTTCCCTCCTTCTTACATCCTTCTATTTATGTAGTACTGCTCCTTCTTAATGCACAATTCGAACTCTAACTAATCAAGTTCGAATTCTTCTACCTTCTTTTCTTCTATTTTTCTCTGACATCTCAAGGAATCTCTATACTGTGACATAGAGGATTCCACATTCTATTCTTCTCTTCTCTTTCATATGAGCAGGAGCAGAGACAAAGGCATTCTTGTTGAAGCTGACCCTGAACCCGAAAGGACCTTGAAGAGAAAGCTAAGAGAAGCTAAAGCACAACTCTCTGTTGAGGACCTGACCGAATTCTTCAAGGAAGAAGAACCCATGGCAGCCGAAAACAACAACAATGCCAACAATGCAAGGAAGGTGCTGGGTGACTTCACTGCACCTACTCCTGATTTCTATGGGAGAAGCATCTCTATCCCTGCCATTAGAGCAAACAACTTTGAGCTTAAGCCTCAATTAGTTTCTCTAATGCAACAGAATTGCAAGTTCCATGGACTTCCAATGGAAGATCCTCATCAGTTCTTAGCTGAATTCTTGCAAATCTGTCACACAATCAAGACTAATGGGGTTAACCCTGAGGTCTACAGACTGATGCTATTCCCTTTTGCTGTAAGAGACAGAGCTAGAATATGGTTGGATTCTCAACCTAAAGAAAGCCTGGACTCTTGGGAAAAGCTAGTCAATGCCTTCTTGGCAAAGTTCTTTCCACCACAAAGATGGAGTAAGCTTAGAGTGGAAGTCCAAACCTTCAGACAGAAGGATGGAGAATCCCTCTATGAAGCTTGGGAAAGATACAAACAATTAATCAGAAAATGTCCCTCAGACATGCTTTCTGAATGGAGCATCATAGGTATCTTCTATGATGGTCTCTCTGAACTATCCAAGATGTCTTTGGATAGCTCTGCTGGAGGATCTCTTCATCTGAAGAAGACGCCTGCAGAAGCTCAAGAATTGATTGAAATGGTTGCAAATAACCAATTCATGTACACTTCTGAAAGGAATCCTGTGAACAATGGGACTAGTCAGAAGAAAGGAGTTCTTGAGATTGACACTCTGAATGCCATATTGGCCCAGAACAAGATATTGACTCAACAAGTCAATTTGATTTCTCAAAGTCTGTCTGGAATGCAAAATGCACATGGCAGTTCTAAGGAAGCTTCATCTGAGGAAGAAGCTTATGATCCTGAGAACCCTTCAATGGAAGAGGTGAATTACCTAGGAGAACCCTATGGAAACACCTATAACTCTTCATGGAGAAATCACCCAAATCTCTCATGGAAGAATCAAGAGAGACCTCAACAAGGTTTCAATAACAATAATGGTGGAAGAAACAGGTTTAGCAATGGCAAGCCTTTTCCATCATCTTCTCAGCAACAGACAGAGAGTTCTAAACAGAGTACTTCTGACTTAGCAACAATGGTCTCTAATCTAATCAAAACCACTCAAAGTTTCATGAATGAAACAAGGTCCTCCATCAGAAATTTGGAAGGACAAGTGGGACAGCTGAGCAAGAAAATTACTGAACTCCCTCCTAGTACTCTCCCAAGTAATACAGAAGAAAATCCAAAAGGAGAATGCAAAGCCATAACCATGGCCGAATATGGAAGGGAAAGAGAGGAGGTGGACGCCACTGAGGAAGACCTCAATGGGCGTGCACCAACCTCCTCTGAGTTCCCCAATGAGGAACCATGGGAATCTAAGGCTCAAAATGAGACCATAGAGATTCCATTGGACTTACTTCTGCCTTTCATGAGCTCTGATGAGTATTCTTCCTCTGAAGAGGATGAGTATGTCACTGAAGAGCAAGTTGCTAAATACCTTGGAGCAATCATGAAGCTAAATGACAAGTTATTTGGAAATGAGACTTGGGAGGATGAACCCCCTTTGCTCACCAAGGAACTGGATGACTTGTCTAGGCAGAAACTGCCTCAAAAGAGGCAGGATCCTGGGAAGTTTTCTATACCTTGTACCATAGGCACCATGACCTTCAAGAAGGCCTTGTGTGACTTAGGGTCAAGTGTAAACCTCATGCCCCTCTCTGTAATGGAGAAATTAGGGATCTTTGAGGTGCAAGCTGCAAGAATCTCATTAGAGATGGCAGACAATTCAAGAAAACAAGCTCATGGACTTGTAGAGAATGTTTTGGTGAAGATTGAAGACCATTACATCCCTACTGATTTCATAGTCCTAGAGACTGGGAAATGCATGGATGAATCTATCATCCTTGGCAGACCCTTCCTAGCCACAGCAAGGGCTGTGATTGATGTTGATAGAGGAGAGTTGATCATTCAAGTGAATGAAGAATCATTGGTGTTTAAGGCCCAAGGACATCCCTCTATCATCATGGAGAGGAAGCATGAAGAGCTTCTCTCAAAACAGAGCCCCCACAGTCAAACTCTAAGTTTGGTGTTGGGAGGCCACAACCAAACTCTAAGTTTGGTGTTGAACCCCCACATTCAAACTCTAAGTTTGGTGTTGGGAGGTTACAAGACGGTTCTGAGTATTTCTGAGGCTCCATGAGAGTCCTCTGTCAAGCTAATGACATTAAAGAAGCGCTTGTTGGGAGGCAACCCAATGTTTTATAGTTAACCATTTTCTTTTGTTATTTTATCTTTTTTTTGTAGGTTGATGATCATAAGAAGTCACAAAAACAATGAAAAAAAAAGCAAAAACAGAATGGAAAACAGGAAGAAAAACAGCACACCCTGGAGGAAGAAGCTGCTGGCGTTTAAACGCCAGTAAGCCTAGCAGTTGGGCGTTTAACGCCCAGTCTGGCACCATTCTGGGCGTTTAACGCCAGAAAGGGGCACCAGACTGGCGTTAAACGCCAGAAAAGGGCAAGAACCTGGCGTTAAACGCCAGGAATGGGCACCAGCCCGGCGTTTAACGCTAGAAATGGCTCAAAACGTGAATTTTGATGCCATTTGGTGTAGGGATGACTTTTCCTTGACACCACAGGATCTGTGGACCCCACAGGACCCCACCATCACTCTCTCTCTTCTTCCCCCATTCACCAATCACCTCAAAACCTCTTCCCCAAAAACCCTTCACCTATCAAATCCCATCTTTCTCTTCACCACTCACATCCATCCTTCATAAAACCCCACCAACCTCACCCTTCAAATTCAAACCACTTTCTCTCCCAAACCCACCCATAAAGGCCGAACCTTTACCCCCCCTCTCCTATATATACCCTCCTTCAACCCTTCATTTTCACACAACCTAAACACCACTTCTCCCCCTCTTTGGCCGAACACACCACCATCTCCCTCTTCTTCATTTCTTCTTCCTCTACTCTCTCCTTTCTTCTTTTGCTCGAGGACGAGCAAACATTTTAAGTTTGGTGTGGTAAAAGCATTGTTTTTTGTTTTTCCATAACCATTTATGGCATCCAAGGCCGGAGAAACCTCTAAAAAGAGGAAAGGGAAGGCAAAAGCTTCCACCTCCGAGTCATGGGAGATGGATAGATTCCTCTCAAGGGTGCATCAAGTCCACTTCTATGAAGTTGTGGCCTTGAAGAAGGTGATCCCCGAAGTCCCCTTTTCACTAAAAAAGGGTGAATATCCGGAGATCCGCCATGAGATCCGAAGAAGAGGTTGGGAAGTACTTACCAACCCCATTCAACAAGTCAGAATCTTGATGGTTCAAGAGTTCTATGCCAATGCATGGATCACCAAGAACCATGACCAAAGTGTGAACCCGAATCCAAAGAATTATCTCACTATGGTTCGAGGGAAATACTTGGATTTTAGTCCGGAGAGTGTGAGGGTGGCGTTCAACTTGCCTATGATGCAAGGAGATGAGCATCCTTACACTAGAAGGGTCAACTTTGATCAAAGGTTGGACCAAGTCCTCACAATCATATGTGAAGAGGGCGCACAATGGAAGCAAGATTCAAGAGGAAAGCCGGTTCAATTGAGAAGGCATGACCTCAAGCCCGTGGCTAGAGGATGGTTAGAGTTCATACAACGCTCAATCATTCCCACTAGCAACCGGTCCGAAGTTACCATAGACCGGGCTATCATGATCCATAGCATCATGATTGGAGAAAAAGTAGAAGTTCATGAGGTCATAGCCCAAGAACTCTACAAGGTGGTGGATAAGTCCTCTACCTTAGCAAGGTTAGCCTTTCCTCACCTCATTTGTCACCTCTGTTATTCAGTTGGAGTTGACATAGAGGGAGATACCCCCATTGATGAGGATAAGCCCATCACCAAGAAAAGGATGGAGTACACAAGAGACCCCTCTCATCAAGAGATCCCTGAGATACCTCAAGGGATGCACTTTCCTCCACAAAACTATTGGGAGCAACTAAACACCTCCCTAGGAGAGTTGAGTTCCAACATGGGACAACTAAGGGTGGAGCATCAAGAACACTCCATCATCCTTCATGAAATTAGAGAAGACCAAAGAATCATGAAGGAGGAGCAACAAAGACAAGGAAGAGACATTGAGGAGCTCAAGCACTCCATAGGATCTTCAAGAGGAAGAAAGAGCCGCCATCACTAAGGTGGACCCGTTCTTTGATTTCCTTGTTCTTTATTCTTCTGTTTTTCGAATTTTATGCTTATGTTTATCCATGTTTGTGTCTTGTGATCATTAGTGTCTTAGTGTCTATGCCTTAAAGTTATGAATGTCCTATGAATCCATCACCTTTCTTGAATAAAAACGTGCTTAATTGAAAAGGAAAGAATTGCATGAATTCTGAATTTTATAATAGTTTAATTAATTTGATGTGGTGGCAACACTTTTGTTCTCTGAATGCTTGAACAGTGCATATGTCTTTTGAATTTGTGGTTCATGAATGTTGGCTCTTGAAAGAATGATGAAAAAGGAGACATGTTACTGAGGATCTGAAAAATCATTAAAAATGATTCTTGAAGCAAGAAAGAAAGCAAGCAAAAAAAAAAAAAAAACCGAAAAAAAAAGAAGAAAGAAAAAGAAAGAAATAAAGTTGTGATCCAAGGCAAATAAGAGTGTGCTTAAGAACCCTGGACACCTCTAATTGGGGACTTTAGCAAAGCTGAGTCACAATCTGAAAAGGTTCACCCAATTATGTGTCTGTGGCATGTATGTATCCGGTGGTAATACTGGAAGACAGAGTGCTTTGGGCCACAGCCAAGACTCAATAAATAGCTATGTTCAAGAATCATCATACTTTACTAGGAGAATCATTAACACTATCTGGATTCTAAGTTCCTAAAGAAGCCAATCATTCTGAATTACAAGGGATAGAGTGAGATGCCAAAACTATTCAGAGACAAAAAGTTAAAAGCCCCGCTCATCTAATTAATACTGATCTTCATAGATATTTTTGGAGTTCATTGCATATTCTCTTCTTTTTATCTTATTTGATCTTCAGTTGCTTGGGGACAAGCAACAATTTAAGTTTGGTGTTGTGATGAGCGGATAATTTGTATGCTTTTTGGCATTGTTTTTAGTATGTTTTTAGTATGATCTAGTTAGTTTTTAGTATATTTTTATTAGTTTTTAGTTAAAATTCACTTTTCTGGACTTTATTATGAGTTTGTGTGTTTTTCTGTGATTTCAGGTATTTTCTGGCTGAAATTGAGGGATCTGAGCAAAAATCTGATCCAGAGACTCAAAAGGACTGCAGATGCTGTTGGATTCTGACCTCCCTGCACTCGAAGTGGATTTTCTGGAGCTACAGAAGCCCAATTAGCGCGCTCTCAACGGCGTTGGAAAGTAGACATCCTGGGCTTTCCAGCAATATATAATAGTCCATACTTTGCCCAAGATTTGATGGCCCAAACCGGCGTTCAAAGTCACCTCAAGAAATTCCAGCGTTAAACGCCGGAACTGGCACCTAATTGGGAGTTAAACGCCCAAACTGGCACTAAAGCTGGCGTTTAACTCCAAGGAGAGTCTCTACACGAAAATGCTTCATTGCTCAGCCCAAGCACACACCAAGTGGGCCCGGAAGTGGATTTTTATGTCATTTACTCATTTCTGTATACCTTAGGCTACTAGTTATCTATAAGTAGGACCTTTTACTATTGTATATAGAGACTTCGGGTAGCTATCTTCGTTTTATGCTATCTTAGATCATTGGGAGGCTGGCCATTCGGCCATGCCTAGACCTTGTGCTTATGTATTTTCAACGGTGGAGTTTCTACACACCATAGATTAAGGTGTGGAGCTCTGCTGTACCTCGAGTATTAATGCAATTACTATTGTTCTTCTATTCAATTCCGCTTGTTCTTTGTCCAAGATATCACTTGTTCTTCAACTTGATGAAGGTGAAGATTGACGCCCATCACCATTCTCACCCATGAACAAGGTGACTGACAACCATTCTTGTTCTACAAGCATCTGAGGCTTAGTGAATATCTCTTGGATTCCTGATTGCACGATGCATGGTTGATCGCCTGACAACCGAGTGCTCGCCTGACAAACGAGCCAACCATTCCGTGAGATCAGAGTCTTCATGGTATAGGCAGGACCTGATGGCAGCATTCAAGAGAATCCGGAAGGTCTTACCTTGTCTGTGGTATTCTGAGTAGGATTCAATGATTGAATGACTGTGACGTGCTTCAAACTCCTAGCAGGCTAGGGCGTTAGTGACAGACGCAAAAGTATCAATGGATATTATTCCGGCCTGACCGAGAACCGACAGCTGAATTCCGCTATGCTGTGACAGAGCATATGCTCTCGCTTTCACTGAGAGGATGGGAGGTAGCTGCTGACAACAGTGAAACCCTACACGAGCTTGCCATGGAAAGGAGTAAGAAGGATTGGATGAAGGCAGTAGGAAAGCAGAGAGACGGAAGGGAAGGCATCTTCATACGCTTGTCTGAAGCTCTTACACCAATGATATACATAAGTATCACTATCTTTATCTTTTATGTTATTTTCGTTCATCATCATATACATTTGAGTTTACCTGACTAAGATTTACAAGATGACCATAGCTTGCTTCAATGCTAACAATCTCCGTGGGATCGACCCTTACTCACGTAAGGTATTACTTGGACGACCCAGTGCACTTGCTGGTTAGTTGTGCGAAGTTGTGTAATGCCATGGAATTGAACCACCAAGTTTTTGGAGTTCATGACCAGGGATTATGAGAGTTGTGAAAAGTATTGTTCACAATTTCGCGCACCAGGCCACTATAGCGAATTATATATCAAATCGAAGCTCCAGACGTTAGCTTTCTAACGCAAGTGGAACCGCATCATTTGGACCTTTGTAGCTCAAGTTATGATTGTTTTAGTGCGAGAGGGTCAGGCTGACAGCTTTGCAGTTCCTTCAACTTCTTGTATTCCTTCCACTTTTGTGTGCTTCGTTTCCATCCTCTAAGCCATTCCTGCCCTGTAATCCCTGAAATCACTTAACACACATATCAAGGCATCTAATGGTAATAAGAGAAGATTAATATTAGCAAATATAAGGCCAAAAGAAGCATGTTTTCAATCATAGCACAAAATCAGGAAGGAGAATGTAAAACCATGCAAATCATATGAATAAGTGGGTAAGGACTTGATAAAAACCACTCAATTGAGCACAAGATAAACCATGAAATAGGGGTTTATCACTCCAAAACTTATAATTCTGGTTGAAAAAACCACCCTAACTTTGGGTGGGGAAATCAACAAGACCAAGGCCAAGACCAGAGACGCCACAACCACAATCCCAACAATAATGCAACTCACCAACATACCTCACAGAGATCCTATCAACACCCACATAATCACTCTTCTCAATCACCTAACCTCAACCTACCATCACTAACTGAGGATAGTCTTTCCAGAATTGAGACTCTACTTGAAGACATATGTAAAGAAGTCCAAGACAACAGAGTGTTCAAGGATGAAGTGCGAGCCAACATCAAAAACTAGGGAGACACCATCAAGAGGCTGGAGTCCCAAGTGGGATATCTATCTCAACAGTTTCCCAAACCCACTAATAGTTTTCCAAGTGACACAGAGAAGAACCCAAGAGGAGAAACAAAGAAAGTAAGGTGGGAAGAATGCAAGATGATCACTATAAGTGATGAGAGTAGTATGAAGGAAGTGCACACACAAACGGAACATCTCCAAGACATTCCTAGGAAAAATCATGAAGAAAGAAACCATGCACCCCATCCCACACACAGGGAAGAACTACAAAAAGGGGAGACCCTAAACCCATATGCACCATTTCCCCAAAGGCTCAAAGGTGGTGTAGCGAGGAGAATGTATTCAAGGTTCCTCGACATGTTTGCATCTCTTGATATAAATATACCATTCATTAAGGCCCTCCAGCAAATGCCCTCCTACATCAAGTACATAAAGGAGCTGCTGGCCAAAAAGAGTTCATTGAAGGGTGGGCAAACAATAAAGATAAACAGGGAGTGCAATGCTCTCATTCAAAATGAGCCACCTACAAAGAAGAAGGATCCAGGGAGTTTTCACATTCATTGTGCTATAGGAGAGACAATGATTGATAAAGGGCTCTGTGACCTAGGAGCAAGTATCAACTTAATGCCTCTGTCCCTCATGAAAAAGCTTCAAATCAATGAGCTAACACCCACGGACGTAATCATCAAATTGGCTGACAAAACTCAAAAACAGGCGATAAGAGTGGTTGAAAATGTATTAGTAAAGGTTGGGAATTACTTCCTGCCCACAGACTTTGTTAACCTGGAGATGGAAGAGAATCACATTCATCCCATCATCTTGGGAAGGCCATTCTTAGCCACAGCCAAGGCACTTATAGATGTGGAGCGAGGAGACCTAATCTTGAGAATACATGATGAACACCTCACCTTCAATGTCTTCAAACCCTCACAAGAAGCAGATCATGATAACAAGGAGTCAAGGGAAGACCATAGCAAGGAGCTGATGAAAGAGACAAGCATGGAAACACAAGCATCACACCTGAGAACCCCTATGGTTGACAAGCAATGTGGTCGGAAGGAACAACAGCCAAGTGTAATCCAAGAGAAACTAGACCCATCGGAGTCATATGAGACAAGCAACAAAACCCTTCTGAAAGAAGAAACCACAAGGAGCAAGGTAACATCAAGGAACACAAGGAAAAAGGCCCCAAGGGGATGGAAAAACAAGAAGATCCCTACAGAGAATTTCTCTCCAGGATATGAAGTGGTCTCTGCTTCTTTTCCATCTATCCCACATCATCTCCCCACCATTCCATCTCACCTGCCTCAAGTGTACACCATCAACAAAATCTTGTCCTTAGAACATGTGGAGCTTCTTAACAAAGCCAATGGAGACAAATTCACTGCAAGAGGGGAAGAATAAATTCACTGCAAGAGGGGAAGATTTGAAGCACCACCAACCACCCTGACAAAGGCCAAACGTCAAGCTAATGACGCTAAAGAAGCGCTACATGGGAGGCAACCCATGTTTTATTCCCTTATCTTTTTAATCTTTAATAGTAGTTAATAAGGTAAAATTCATGAATTCTAAATCAACTTCGACAAACACTATAAGAATCCCTACATGCAGCATATAGTACATGATAAGTTTGGTGTTCAAGGCATACCAAGAAGGCTTGAACACACTCCAAAATATGAGATTCTTATCGAATCTTATTGCACCATACGATCACAAACAAGTTTGGTGTTACCAACGTTGCATGCATGGGCATTTGATTGGTCGGTTGGTTTGCATTCCTGAATGGCTCTAAGTTAGTCAAAAACAAAAAACAAAAAAATTGGGGGGTGGCTAGCCTCCAAATTTCTTTTACCGCCACAATTTAAATTAATTCTTCTTTTCTTTTGTCTTGCAAGGAATTGGGAAGGAATATTGGAGGAACTTAATTGGACAACCAATTGAAGGGGAGTTCGGCCACTTCACCCACGGAACTACACACTTGTCTTCAAGGGGTGCACCTTGGGAAGTGTCACCATGCAACATTGGGAGTTGGATAGCCTTGGAGACCGAACCAATCAATTCACAAATGTGGTGATCCTTGTGTTCATCCAATGCCAAACCCTAACCGTCCACTATTAAGCCACACCATCAATCCACACCCTTCAATTTCATCATTCCCCTATATAACCCCGACTCTACACCCACTCCATAGGCAATCACCCTCTCAATCTATCTCCCTTCTTCCTTCCGAACACACACACTTTACACCTCTTCATATTCTAACATCGGTTCGTTCCATCTCTTGTTTTTCTTTCTTCCAAATTCTTCTAAAACTTTACACACCACCAATTCTCACTCATGGCATCATCAAGCTCCAAGAGGCGAAAGGGAAAGGAACCGGTGGAGAGCATTCTTTTCGATGCAGGGAGATTCAAGACCGCCTTCTATGAGCTCTAATTTGAACGGATAAAGAACAAGAAAATATTGCCAGAGTTGACATTCCAGTTCAACGAGGATGAATGCCCAAAGATTAGAGAAAAGATTGAAAAGAGGGGTTGGCAAAAGCTCACGAACCCAGAAACAAAGATAAATACAAACCTCATCAAGGAGTTCTACGCCAATGTGGCTAGAGAAGACAATACTAGGGCCCCCACCTTCAAAAGCTACGTGAGAGGAACAGAGGTGGACTTCAGCCCCAATGCTATAACAAGGACTCTTCAGCTGAGATCGCCACATTTTGATGAGCTCAGTTATCAAGTAAGAATAAGCAATGCCCCCGACGAGGATGAACTTGAAGAAATTGTGAACGATATGTGTGTTATAGGATCTGATTGGGAAAGGTACTTAGATAAGAGGCCGCGATTCATTAGGAGAGGAGACCTCATCCCGGAAGCCAAGGGATGGTTTGAGCTCGTGAGGAGATCTATCCTCCCAGCCTCAAACAACTCTGAGGTCAACATTGCTCGAGCTACTATGGTACATTGCTTAATAAAGGGTGGAGGCATCAATGTGCATGAAATTATAGCGGAGGGAATCTAAGATTCAGCCGAGAAGAGTGATCCAAGTGCTAGACTTTGGTACCCCAGCACCATCCTTAGACTATGTATGAAAGCCAAAGTAGTATTCGAAGATAACAATCCAAAATGGGTAAACTCGGGGAGATTAGTTACGCTCCAGCGTATAAACTACATGGCACCCGCTCAACAGCAAAGAAGGCCTCAGATAAGGAAAAGGACTGCACAAGAAGAGCCTCACCAAGAAGAACCTCACCAACAAGAACCCTAACAAACAGGGTACCAGCAAGAAGAGAAATATGATCCGACCAACATAAATCTGGTTCACATTCAAGGAGCCATTGAGGATCTGGCAAAGAGCTATATGGAGGGACAAGAACAGCAACTGCAGGTTCAATCTCAAAGGATGGATCGTCAAGAAGAACTACTTTCTAATTGGATGGGTCAACAAAGGGAATGGCAGAAACAACAAATGGAACTACAACAGGAGTATTACTCCCAGCTCACTCAAGCCATCAATCAAGTGACTGAAAGGCAAGAGTGTCAGGACAAGCGCCTTCAAGAACTCAACCAACGTCAGTTGTCTCAGATGAAAGCATTCAACGAGTTCAGTGTGCTCAATGAAGGACGGCAGCTACATCGGGAAGAGTTTAACATAAACACTCAAGCCAAGTTAACTTATGTAGCTGGGAATATGCATAATTTGCACCCTGCCATCCCAAGATATGATGCAGTTTGCAAGGACCTAACAGAACAAGAGGAAGGAAAGGTAAAACAACAAAAGAAAACATTGAAGAAGAAGATGGAGGATGCTGGTTTCTGGAAGAAGCTGATCGAAAAGCGCAAGAAAAATGGGGAACCAAGCAATCAGGAAGGATCCCAAGACAAAGGAAACAAAGGGACATAAGCATTCTGATAAGTGAAAGGTGGTGGAGTTCTTTCTTAGTTCTATCTTTTTTCAAGTTTTAAATAAGGAAAATCATGTATGAAATAGAACATGCTTCCATAGTAGCTTAGGAATTTTCAATTCTGTCTTTAAGATTTCATTGTTTAGGTCTAAGTGTGTTGGTTTAGACCCTAGCTTTCATTTTCATCTTGCTTATATGTATGCTTGCCCTTCTAAGTCAATTAAAAAGAAAATGTTATGAAAAACAAGAGTGGAGTTATCTTGTGAAGTAAATTCTTAAGTTTGTGGTATGGTCATTAATCAGCTAAGTTGGTTCACCTACAAGGTATATAGGCAACTATATGCTCTAAACCACATGCTTGAAACACATTCTATGAGACTAACAAAAAAAATAAGACCCTAATAAGAAAAGAGAAAGAGCAACAAGAATTGAAAAGGAAAGAAAAACAATAAGAGATAATGCTAGGCACCAAGGGTTTGAATATTGAGGCATGTGTCTGTAGTGTTCATGTGCAAGGGATATGCTTGGATGAATAAGCTCTTAGGGGTGCCTTATCACTTGGTAACTTGGGTTAACTAATCCGGGATTATCAGCTGAAAGTCCACTATCAAGAGTAACTTTTGCTACAGAGCACTTAGTAACCAAAAGAGGTACTGGACACCAAGGTCTCAAGAAAGAAAAATAACAAACCATGTGCCTGTGGTGTGTATGTATGGGGGAAAGAGACTTGAGGGAGTAAGTCCTTAGGGGTGTCTTAACACCTAGCACCTTGAACCAACTGGTTCGGGAGTGTTGGCTGAAAGCTTATCATAAAGAGTCACCCTCTTACAGAGCACTTAGCCTAAAAAGAGTGCAATAAAACTTGGAAAAGAAGGAAGGATCAACAATTAGGAAGTCTCAAAGGATGCAATCAAGTGAGTGTTAAAGGGCATGATAAAGGTCTGAAAACCAGTAAAGGAATGATCCTAAGTTGCTATGCATGAAACCCCAAAAACCAGGAATTTGACTTCTATAATGATTACTTATCTATCTTGTTCTTTCATTCTTTTCTTTCCCATGTTCCAGTACTTGCTTAGGGACAAGCAAGCTTTAAGTTTGGTGTTGTGATGCCAGGCATCTTGGCCAGTTTTACTGACCTTTTCTTTACTGTTTTAGGGTAATTTCATGCATTTTCTTAGTAAATAAGCAAGTTTTGGATGAAAATACACTTACACCTTGATTCAAACAATTATTGTGAACTTTACATGATTTCATGAGGATTAGGTAGGAATTGTATGATAAAATTGATGATGCATAATCTCATGACTTGGAACAGAGCTTTGATGCACCTTAATTGCTTGATTTAAGGACAAAAGAAGCAAGAAGAAACCACGTTAGCAGCCACGTTAATCTAATTAATGTGACCACTAACGTGGAATGGGACAAGCTTGTAGTGTTAATGAAAAAGGTGATCGCCAATAATGCCTTCGAAGCCATCATAGCCCACGTTAATTGCCACGTTAACTACATTAACATGGTAGCTAACGTAGAGGAGGAAGAGGAGCTCAAACGTTAGTAGTAAAAATGGTTGCCACTAACGTTCCACAAAGGCACAATGACGCCACGTTAAGAGTCACGTTAATTCAATTAACGTGAACTCTAACGTGGAATGAAAAACCAATCACCAACGTTAGTGACACTCACTTTTGTCACTAACGTTGGACCAACCCAAGAGTGCCCATGTTAGTGGTCATGCTAAGACCACTAACATGAGAAATAACGTGGAGCTAAGCATGATAAACCAACGTTAGTGATACTCACCTTTGTCACTAACGTTGGAGATGGCAATCATTACCACGTTAGTGGCCACGTTAATCTAATTAATGGGAACTCTAACGTGGGAGGGAGGGGCATTTGGAGCATTAGTAACAAAGGTAAGTGTCACTAATGCTCTCAAAGCTTAGGCATGCCCACGTTAAGAGTCACGTTAGTTATACTAACGTGAATTCTAACGTAGGGAAAGGGGGTACAAGGCAACGTTATTGGAAAAGGTGATTCCCAATAACGTTTGCGAAGGACAAAGAGGCAACGTTAGTGGTCACGTTAGTGCCACTAACATTGAAGTTAACGTCGGTCATTTTGGGTTGGAACGTTAGCGGAAAAGGTGATTGTCACTAACGTTCTCGAACCCACATCCTCACTTAACGTTAACGCCACTAACGTCCTAACTAACGCCCATGCCTAACTCACACTTTTTCTACAAACAAAGCTGAGCCCACTGAAGATTGTAACTGCTTCAACTCAAGATCAAAGGCCCATATCCAAGACTTGAAGAACTCACTAGAAGATCAAGAAGAGTAGTATATATAGGGGTAGTTTTGAACTATAATAGGGCTTGGCACCTTTGGAGAACTACACTCTGTATATTTACTTTCTGCATGTACTCTGTTCTACCCTTTTTCATTTCCATTTCCAGAGCTATGAACAACTAAACCCCTTTCATTGGGTTAGGAAGCTCTGTTGTAATTTGATGGATCAATTATAGTTTTGATTCTTCTTCCTCTTTCTTTTCTCTTGATTTACTAGAAAGATTTCGATCTTAATCTAATTGGTTAGTTGTCTTGGAAAAGAAACTCTCCATAAGTGGATCTCCTCTGAGCCTTAGAAAAGGGATGAGGAGATCATGCTAGAAATGCTCTCTCCTGTTGAACCAAATTAGGGTTTGGGCAGATATAGTGACATGTAATCCTCCCAACACTTTGATTTGGAAATACATGTGGTATAATCAGTGACCACACTTTATCTCTTCCCATGAGCAATTAAATCAAGGAATTGGGCAATTGTTCAAGCTTAGTGATGAGCGAATAATTTATACGCTTTTTGGCATTGTTTTTATATAGTTTTTAGTAAGTTTGAGCTACTTTTAGGGATGTTTTCCTTAGTTTTTATGTTAAATTCACATTTCTGGACTTTACTATGAGTTTGTGTGTTTTTCTGTGATTTCAGGTAAATTCTGACTGAAATTGAGGGATTTGAGCAAAACTCTGAAAAAGGCTGACAAAAGGACTGCTGATGCTGTTGGATTCTGACCTCCCTGCACTCGAAATGGATTTTCTGGAGCTACAGACCTCCAATTGGCACGCTCTCAACGGCGTTGGAAAGTAGACATCCAGGGCGTTCCAGCAATATATAATAGTCCATACTTTATTCGAAGAATGACGACGCAAACTGGCGTTGAACGCCAAGTACACGCTCCTTTCTGGAGTTAAACGCCAGAAAGACGTCATAATCCGGAGTTGAACGCCCAAAGCACATCACAACTCGAAATTCAACTCCAAGAGAAGCCTCAGCTCGTGGATAGATCAAGCTCAGCCCAAGCATACACCAAGTGGGCCCCGGAAGTGGATTTATGCATCAATTACTTACTCATGTAAACCCTAGTAGCTAGTCTAGTATATATAGGACCTCTTACTATTGTATTAGACATCCTGGATTGTATTTTGATCTAGTGATCACGTTTAGGGGGCTGGCCATTCGGCCATGCCTGAACCTTTTGCTTATGTATTTTCAACGGTGGAGTTTCTGCACACCATAGATTAAGGGTGTGGAGCTCTGCTGTACCTCAAAGATTAATGAAGTTCTATTTTCTTTTATTCAATTCTCTATCTTATTCTTATTCCAAGATATTCATTCGTACTCAAGAACATGATGAATGTGATGAGCTAATAACTCTCATCATCATTCTCACTTATGAATGCGCGTGATTGACAACCACTTCCGTTCTGCGTGCAACAAGGCTTGAATGTGTATCTCTTAGATTCCCCAACAGAATCTTCGTGGTATAAGCTAGATAGATGGCGGCATTCATCTGGATCCGGAAAGTCCAACCTTGTCTGTGGTGTTCCGAGTAGGATCCTGGGAATCCGGAAAGTCTCACCTTGTCTGTGGTATTCCGAGTAGGATTCCGTTCATGAATGACTGTGACGTGCTTCAAACTTTAACCTGCTGGGCGTTAGTGACAAACGCAAAAGAGGGATTCTATTCCAGTAGGAGCGGGAACCAACCGGTGATTGGCCGTACTGTGACAGAGTGCGTGCATTAGCTTTCACTGCGAGGATGGGATGTAGCTATCAACCATGGGTGATGCCTCCAGACTGGTTAGCTGTGCGAGTGACAGCCGCACAGGTTATTTCCCCGAGAGGAATGAAAGTAGCCACAGCTGATAGTGAACCCCTATACAAAGCTTGCCATGGAAAGGAGTAAGAAGGATTGAGTAGAAGCAATGGGAAGGCAGGCGTCCGAGAGCTCTACAGCATCTCCATTCCGCTTATCTGAAATTCCCACCAATGAATCTGCATAAGTATCTCTATCCCTTTTATTATTCCTTTTTATTAGAACAATCCAATTATCACTATTACAAATGTTCAATCAGCCTAACTGAGATTTGCAAGGTGACCATAGCTTGCTTCATACCAACAATCTCTGTGGATTCGACCCTTACTCACGTAAGGTTATTACTTGGACGACCCAGTACACTTGCTGGTTAGTTGAACGGAGTTGTGAAGAAAATAAACAGTGCCATAAGAGTATACATCCTTTATAAACAAATAACAAGTGATCACAATTTCGTCCACCAAGTTTTTGGCGCCGTTGCCGGGGATTGTTCGAGTATGGACAACTGACGGTTCATCTTGTTGCTCAGATTAGGTACTTTTCTTTTCAAAAATCTTTTTCAAAATTTTTCTTTTTAATTTTCGTTTTTCTTCACATTATTTTCGAAAAAATTAATAAAAATCCAAAAAAAAATTAGAAAATCATAAAATCCAAAAATATTTTGTGTTTCTTGTTTGAGTCTTGTGTTAATTTCTAAGTTTGGTGTCAATTGCATGCTTTTAAAATTTTTCTTGCATTTTTTTCGAAAATCCATGTATTCATAGTGTTCTTCATGATCTTCAAGTTGTTCTTGATAAGTCCTCTTGTTTGATCTTGATGATTTCTTGTTTTGTATTGTTTCTTGTTTTTCATGTGCATTTTTGCATTCATATTTTCCATGCATTAAAGATTTCTAAGTTTGGTGTCTTGCATATTTTCTTTGCATCAAAAATTTTTCAAAAATTATGTTCTTGATGATTCATCATGATCTTCAAAGTGTTCTTGGTGTTCATCTTGACATTCATAGCATTCTTGCATGCATTCATTGTTTTGATCTAAAAATTTCATGCATAAAGCATTTTTGTTGTTTTTCTCTCTCATAATTAAAAATTCAAAAATCAAAAAAATATCTTTTCCTTATTTCCCTCCAAATTTTCGAAATTTTGGGTTGACTTGGTCAAAAATTTTCAAAATTAGTTGTTTCTTACAAGTCAAGTCAAAATTTCAAATTTTAAAAATCTTATCTTTTCAAAATCTTTTTCATAATCATATCTTTTTCAAATTTTTTTATTATTTTCGAAAATTTCAAAAATATTTTTCAAATCATTTTCAAAATCTTTTTCTTATCTTTATATGTAATTTTCGAAAATTCACTAATAATTAATGTGATTGGTTCAAAAATTTGAAGTTTGTTACTTTCTTGTTAAGAAAGGTTCAATCTTTAAGTTCTAGAATCTTATCTTGTAGTTTCTTGTTAGTGAAGTAAATAATTTCAAAATTTTTTAAATTAAATCTTTTTATCTTTTATTTGATCTTTTTCAAAAATTTTTATCTTTTTCAAAATTTGATTTCAAAATATCTTAGCTAACTTACTATCTTCTTATCTTTTTCAAATTTAATTTCAAATCTTTTTCAATTAACTAACTAACTTTTTGTTTGTTTCTTATCTTTTTCAAAACCACCTAACTACTTTTCCCTCTTCTATTTTCGAAAATATCTCTCTCTTTTTCAAAAAGTTCTTTTTAATTAATTAATTGTTTCATGTTTTAATTTTAATTACATTTTATCTCTAATTTTCGAAAATCACTAACTCCTTTTCAAAATTATTTTCGAAATTTCTCTCTCTCTTCCTCTTCTATTTAATTATTTAATTACTAACACTTCTCTTCACCCCTCTTCATCAAAAATCCGAATCCATTCCTCTTCTTCTACCCCTTTCTTTTTCTACTAACATAAAGGAATCTCTATACTGTGACATAGAGGATTCCTTCTTTTTTTTTTTTTTGTGTTCCCTTTTCTTTCATATGAGCAGGAACAGGGACAAAGGCACTCTTGTTGAAGTTGATCCAGAACCTGAAAGGACTCTGAAGAGAAAATTAAAAGAAGCTAAATTACAACAATCCAGAAGCAACCTTTTAGAAAATTTCGAACAAGAGGAAGAGATGGCCGAAAATAATAATGATAATGCAAGGAGAATGCTTGGTGACTTCACAAAGCCAACATCCAAGTTTGATGGAAGAAGCATCTCCATTCCTGCCATTGGAGCCAATAACTTTGAGCTTAAGCCTCAACTAGTTGCATTAATGCAACAAAACTGCAAGTTTTATGGACTTCCATCTAAAGATCCTTATCAGTTTTTAACTGAGTTCTTGCAGATCTGTGACACTGTAAAGACAAATGGAGTTAATCCTGAAGTCTACAGACTCTTGCTTTTCCCTTTTGCTGTAAGAGACAGAGCTAGAGTATGGTTGGATTCACAACCCAAGGATAGCCTGGACTCATGGGATAAGCTTGTCACTGCATTCTTAGACAAGTTCTTCCCTCCTCAAAAGCTGAGCAAGCTGAGAGTGGATGTTCAAACCTTCAAACAAAAAGATGGTGAATCCCTCTATGAAGCTTGGGAAAGATACAAGCAGCTGACCAAGAGATGTCCATCTGACATGTTTTCTGAATGGACCATATTAGATATATTCTATTATGGTCTCTCTGAATTTTCGAAAATGTCATTGGACCACTCTGCAGGTGGATCTATTCACCTGAAGAAAATGCCTGAAGAGGCTCAAGAACTCATTGACATGGTTGCAAACAACCAGTTCATGTACACCTCTGAAAGGAATTCCGTGAACAATGGGGTACCTCAGAAGAAAAGAGTTCTTGAAATTGATGCTCTGAATGCCATATTGGCTCAGAACAAAATGTTGACTCAACAGGTCAACATGATCTCTCAGAATCTGAATGGATTGCAACATGCATCCAATAGTACTAAAGAGGTAGCTTCTGAAGAAGCTTATGATCCTGAAAACCCTGCCATGGCAGAAGTTAATTACTTAGGTGAACCTTATGGAAACACCTATAACTCATCATGGAGAAATCATCCGAATTTCTCCTGGAAGGATCAACAAAAACCCCATCAAGGTTTTAACAATGGTGGACGTGCAAGGCTGAATAATAGTAAGCCATATCCATCATCTTCTCAGCAACAGACAGAGAACTCTGAACAAAACAATTCTAATTTAGCCAACATAGTCTCTGATCTGTCAAAGGCCACTTTCAGTTTCATGAATGAAACCAGATCTTCCATTAGAAATCTGGAAGCACAAGTGGGCCAGCTGAGTAAGAAAGTTATTGAAACTCCTCCCAGTATTCTCCCAAGCAATACAGAAGAGAATCCAACAGGAGAGTGCAAGGCCATTGATTTAATCAAAGTGACCAAATGCACTAGGGAGGAGGAGGACGAAAATCCTAAGGAGAAAGACCTCCTGGGACGTCCTTCAAGCATGAAGGAGTTTCCTATTAAGGATCCAGAGGAATCTGAGGCTCATCTAGAGACCATAGAGATCCCATTAAATCTCCTTCTGCCATTCATGAGCTCTGAAGAATATTCATCCTCTGAAAAGGATGAAGATGTGATTGGAGAGCAAGCTGCTCTATATTTAGGAGCTATCATGAAGCTGAATGCCAAACTATTTGGTAATGAGACTTGGGAAAGTAAACCTCCCTTACTCATTAGTGAACTAGACACTTGAATTCAGAAAACTCTACCTCAAAAGAAACAAGATCCTGGCAAGTTCTTAATACCTTGCACCATTGGCACCATGAGCTTTGAAAAAGCTCTATGTGACCTGGGGTCAGGGATAAATCTTATGCCACTCTCTGTAATGGAGAAGATGAGGATCATTGAGGTACAACCTGCCTTGTTCTCATTACAATTGGCAGATAAGTCCATAAGACAAGCTTATGGATTAGTAGAGGACGTGTTAGTAAAGGTTGAAGGCCTTTACATCCCTACTGATTTCATAATCCTAGATACTAGGAAGGAAGATGATGAATGCATCATCCTAGGAAGACCTTTCCTAGCCACAGCAGGAGCTGTGATAGATGTCAACAGAGGTGAGTTAGTCCTTCAATTGAATGGGGACTACCTTGTGTTTCAAGCACATGGCCATCCCTCTGTGACAGAAGAGAGCAAGCATGAAGAGCTTCTCTCAGTTCAGAGTCAAGAAGAGCCTCCACAGTCAAACTCTAAGTTTGGTGTTGTGAGGCCACAACCAAACTCTAAGTTTGGTGTTCAAACCCCATATCCAAACTCTAAGTTTGGTGTTGGGAATACCACACTTAAATTGACCTGATCACCTTGTGGTTCCATGAGAACCACTGTCAAGCTATTGACATTAAAGAAGCGCTTGTTGGGAGGCAACCCAATTTTATTTATCTAATTTTATTTTATTTTGTTTCTTTGTTATTTTTGTGTTTTATTAGGTACATGATCATGAGGAGTCACGAAAAAAATCAAAAAAATTAAAAACAGAGTCAAAAACAGAAGAAAAAATTTTTTCACCCTGGAGGCGCACAGGCTGGCGTTCAACGCCCAGAAGGAGCATCTTTCTGGCGTTCAACGCCAGAACAGAGCATCTTTCTGGCGTTGAACGCCCAAAACAAGCAACAACCTGGCGTTTAACGCCAGGATGCGCACACAGAGGACAATCTGGCGCTGAACGCCAGAAACAAGCATGAAACTGGCGTTCAACGCCAGAAACGTGCATAACATGGGCGTTTAACGCCCAGAACTAGCATCAATGGGCGTTTGAACGCCAGAATGATGCATCAAGGCATGTTACATGCCTATATGGTGAAAGAATGGTATTTGTTTTCACCTCAGGATCTGTGGACCCCACAGGATCCTCACCTCAGGATCTGTGGACCCCACAGGATCCCCACCTACCACATTCCTTTTAATCCTAATCACACTCTTCTAATCCAAATCTCATTCTCAATGTCACACTTCCCAAAAACCTTCACCTATCACCTCAATTCCTCTTCCCAATTACCCCATTCACCATTCACATCAACCCCTCTTCCCCATACACCCCCACTACTTTCAAATTCAATTTCCCACCCTTTCCCACCCAACATGGCCGAACCTATACCCTCCCCCCTCCCTATAAATACCCTTCTTTTCTTTTACATTTTCACACAACACAAACCCACATTCTCCCACATAACCGAACCCTCTCTTCTCCCTCTCTCCATATTTTCTTCTTCTTATACTCTTCTTTTCTTTTTGCTTGGGGACAAGCAAATTTTAAGTTTGGTGTGGTAAAAAGCCTAAGCTTTTTATTTTTCATTCACCATCAATGGCACCCAAGGCCGGAGTTTCCTCAAGAAAAGGAAAAGGGAAGGCAAAAGCTTCCACTTCCGAGTCATGGGAGAAGGAGAGATTCATCTCCAAGAGCCACCAAGACCACTTCTATGATGTTGTGGCAAAGAAGAAAGTGATCCATGAGGTCCCTTTCAAACTCAAGAAGAATGAGTATCCGGAAATCCGACTTGAAATTCAAAGAAGAGGTTGGGAAGTCATAGCCAACCCCATACAACAAGTTAGAATTTTAATGGTTCAAGAGTTCTATGCCAATGCATGGATCACTAGAAACCATAACCAAGGTATGAACCCAAGTCCGAAAAACTATATCACCATGGTTAGGGGGAAATACTTGGATTTTAGTCCGGAGAATGTGAGGTTGGCATTTCATTTGCCTATGATGCAAGGTGATGAACACCCCTACACTAGAAGGGTCAACTTTGATCAAAGGTTGGACCAAGTCCTTAGGGACATTTGTGTGGAAGGCGCCCAATGGAGAGTTGACTCCAAAGGCAAGCCAGTCCAACTAAGAAGACTGGACCTCAAGCCTGTAGCTAGAGGATGGTTGGAGTTCATTCAAAGATCCATCATCCCCACAAGCAACCGATCTGAAGTTACTGTGGATCGGGCCATCATGGTTCATAGCATCATGATTGGTGAAGAAGTAGAGGTTCATGAAGTCATAGCCAATGAACTCTACAAAATAGCTGACAAGCCTTCATACATGGCACGGCTAGCATTCCCTCGCCTCATATGCCATCTATGTTATTCAGCCGGAGTTATCATAGATGGAGATGCCTCCATAGAAGAAGACAAGCCCATCACCAAGAAAAGGATGGAGCAAACAAGGGAAGTTCCTCACGGCCCTCAAGGAGAACAAGAGGAGGTTCACCATCAACAAATGCCTCAAATGCACTTTCCTCCCAACAACTATTGGGAGCAACTTAGCACCTCCTTGGAAGATTTGAGCCATAATGTGGAACACCATGAACACGCCCTCACTCTTCAAGAAATAAGAGAAGATCAAAGAGCAATGAGGGAGGAGCAACAAAGGCAAGGAAGGGACATAGAAGAGTTGAAGAACATCATTGGTCCTTCAAGAAGAAGACGCCACTAGAGGTGGATTCATTCCTTGTTCTTTATTTCTTTCTGTTTTCAGTTTTTAATTATTATGTTTATCTATATTTTGTGTCTTTATTTCATGATCATTAGTATGTAACCATGCCTTAAAGCTATAAATAAATTCCATTAGTCCTTCACCTCTCTTAAAAGAAAAATGTTTTAATTCAAAAGAACAAGAAGTACATAATTTTCGAAATTATTATTGAATTTAGTTTAATTATTTTGATGTGGTGACAATGCTTTTGTTTTCTGAATGAATGAATGAACAGTGCATATGTCTTTGGATCTTGTTGTTTATGAGTGTTAAAATTGTTGGTTCTTGAAAGAATGATGAACAAAGAGAGATGTTATTGATGATCTGAAAAATTCATGGAATTGATTCTTGAAGCAAGAAAAAGCAGTGAAAAAAAAAAAAAAAAGAAGGAGCAGTAGAAAAAGCCAATAGCCCTTAAAACCAAAAGGCAAGGGTAAAAAGGATCCAAGGCTTTGAGCATCAATGGATAGGAGGGCCCAAGGAAATTAAATCCAGGCCTAAGCGGCTAAACCAAGCTGTCCCTAACCATGTGCTTGTGTCATGAAGGTCCAAGTGAAAAGCTTGAGACTGAGTGGTTAAAGTCGTGATCCAAAGCAAAAGAGTGTGCTTAAGAGCTCTGGACACCACTAACTGGGGACTTTAGCAAAGCTAAGTCACAATCTGAAAAGGTTCACCCAGTTATGTGTCTGTGGCATTTGTGTATCCGGTGGTAATACTGGAAGACAAAGTGCTTAGGGCCACGGCCAAGACTCAAAAGTAGCTGTGTTCAAGAATCAACATGCTTAACTAGGAAAGTCAATAACACTATCTGAAATTCTAAGTTCCTAAAGATGCCAATCACTCTGAACTTCAAAGGAAAAAGTGAGATGCCAAAACTGTTCAGAAGCAAAAAGCTACAAGTCCCGCTCATGTAATTAAATTAATATTCATTGATATTTTGGATTTTATAGTATATTCTCTTCTTTTTATCCTATTTGATTTTCAGTTGCTTGGGGACAAGCAACAATTTAAGTTTGGTGTTGTGATGAGCGAATAATTTATACGCTTTTTGGCATTGTTTTTATATAGTTTTTAGTAAGTTTGAGCTACTTTTAGGGATGTTTTCCTTAGTTTTTATGTTAAATTCACATTTCTGGACTTTACTATGAGTTTGTGTGTTTTTCTGTGATTTCAGGTAAATTCTGACTGAAATTGAGGGATTTGAGCAAAACTCTGAAAAAGGCTGACAAAAGGACTGCTGATGCTGTTGGATTCTGACCTCCCTGCACTCGAAATGGATTTTCTGGAGCTACAGACCTCCAATTGGCACGCTCTCAACGGCGTTGGAAAGTAGACATCCAGGGCTTTCCAGCAATATAATAGTCCATACTTTATTCGAAGAATGACGACGCAAACTGGCGTTGAACGCCAAGTACACGCTCCTTTCTGGAGTTAAACGCCAGAAAGACGTCATAATCCGGAGTTGAACGCCCAAAGCACATCACAACTCGAAATTCAACTCCAAGAGAAGCCTCAGCTCGTGGATAGATCAAGCTCAGCCCAAGCATACACCAAGTGGGCCCCGGAAGTGGATTTATGCATCAATTACTTACTCATGTAAACCCTAGTAGCTAGTCTAGTATATATAGGACCTCTTACTATTGTATTAGACATCCTGGATTGTATTTTGATCTAGTGATCACGTTTAGGGGGCTGGCCATTCGGCCATGCCTGAACCTTTTGCTTATGTATTTTCAACGGTGGAGTTTCTGCACACCATAGATTAAGGGTGTGGAGCTCTGCTGTACCTCAAAGATTAATGAAGTTCTATTTTCTTTTATTCAATTCTCTATCTTATTCTTATTCCAAGATATTCATTCGTACTCAAGAACATGATGAATGTGATGAGCTAATAACTCTCATCATCATTCTCACTTATGAACGCGCGTGATTGACAACCACTTCCGTTCTGCGTGCAACAAGGCTTGAATGTGTATCTCTTAGATTCCCCAACAGAATCTTCGTGGTATAAGCTAGATAGATGGCGGCATTCATCTGGATCCGGAAAGTCCAACCTTGTCTGTGGTGTTCCGAGTAGGATCCTGGGAATCCGGAAAGTCTCACCTTGTCTGTGGTATTCCGAGTAGGATTCCGTTCATGAATGACTGTGACGTGCTTCAAACTTTAACCTGCTGGGCGTTAGTGACAAACGCAAAAGAGGGATTCTATTCCAGTAGGAGCGGGAACCAACCGGTGATTGGCCGTACTGTGACAGAGTGCGTGCATTAGCTTTCACTGCGAGGATGGGATGTAGCTATCAACCATGGGTGATGCCTCCAGACTGGTTAGCTGTGCGAGTGACAGCCGCACAGGTTATTTCCCCGAGAGGAATGAAAGTAGCCACAGCTGATAGTGAACCCCTATACAAAGCTTGCCATGGAAAGGAGTAAGAAGGATTGAGTAGAAGCAATGGGAAGGCAGGCGTCCGAGAGCTCTACAGCATCTCCATTCCGCTTATCTGAAATTCCCACCAATGAATCTGCATAAGTATCTCTATCCCTTTTATTATTCCTTTTTATTAGAACAATCCAATTATCACTATTACAAATGTTCAATCAGCCTAACTGAGATTTGCAAGGTGACCATAGCTTGCTTCATACCAACAATCTCTGTGGATTCGACCCTTACTCACGTAAGGTTATTACTTGGACGACCCAGTACACTTGCTGGTTAGTTGAACGGAGTTGTGAAGAAAATAAACAGTGCCATAAGAGTATACATCCTTTATAAACAAATAACAAGTGATCACAATTTCGTCCACCACTTAGAGAGATTGGATTGCCAAGGAATTGGGATCTAATCACTTAAGATTCCCAAGGAGATCAATGAATGCATTGATTGAGGAAGAGATGAGAATGAACTTAATCCGGAGAATGCAACATCTCTTAAGCCCAATGAATTCCCATCTCTGATCTTACCCATTCTCTTTACTTTCTGCCATTTATTTTCATGTTCATCTTCCCAAATCCCCATTTAAGATTCTGCACTTTATTTTCTGCAATTTATTTTCTCGCCATTTAATTTCCTGCAATTATCAACTACATTCTGTTTAGCTCAACTAGCACACTCTTCCAACTAAAGTTGCTTGACCAATCAATCCCTGTGGAATTCGACCTCACTCTATTGTGAGTTTTTACTTGATGACAATTCGGCATACTTGCTGAAGAGAAATTTGTTGAGAGACAAGTTTTCGTGCATCAATCTCACATCAAATTAAATTTGGTTGTCACAAGTAACAAACCCCAAATAAGAATTAACCGAAGTATTTAGACTCCGGATCGTCTCACAAGGAATTGCAATGAAGTTCTCAATTATTGGCTATAAAGTATGTTTTGGTGTTTTGATTGATAAGAGGGCAAGAAATTAAATGACAAGGAAAGTAAATCAAGAAAATGACTAAAGAAAGCAATAATAAGGAGAGACATTCATGGCAAGAATTGAGATCATATGCTTTCTATCCTAGTCATACAATGATTAATTCATCTTATTTAGTCAACTCCAACAAATGGAAGAAGGTATCATGTTATCTTCACATAGGGAGAATGTCAAACAAGACTAATCAATCATATCACAATAATAACAAGAATCCATCTTATTTCGTCATTTCCAATATTGGAAGAATGTATCACATTATCTTCCATGAGAGAAAGTCAAACAAGACTAGTTAACCTCAATCCAAATGTACTAATCAACTCACTAATAGAATTAGCAAAAGATTAAAGTCAATGGAATTTATATTAACTAACAACTCTAGATCACCAACATTAGTTGGATATTCATGATTCAAGATTGTCCAATTACTCTTTCCAAGCCAAGAATGCTCAAAGTCTACTCTAAAGCCCAACCAAGCATTTTGTCAAATACTTGGTGGGTGTATAAGGAAAGCATGGTAAATGTGCAAGAATAGTAAAATCTACCAACTACAAATTGCAAGAAAAGTAAATCAATAACTCAAATCATCAATAAAAGAAACATCATCATTAAATTTCATCAAATGTAAACAAGATCCAACATGAGTGTTCATAGACATAAAAGAGACATAAAAGTAAAATTGACAAAAGAACTAAGAAGAATAGAGTAGTAGAAACAAGAAATTGGAAAGGAAACAAGATGAAATCAAGAAATCATGCCTAGATCTAAGATGGATTAACCTAATCTATCCTAATTCTAGAGAGAAGAGGGAGCTTCTCTCTCTAGAAACTAACCTACATGATGCTAAGCTACCAAACAATTGCTCCCCCTTGCCCAAGCTTGAATTATGCATGAAATAGCATTGGAAATGAGTTGGATTGGGCCCAAAATGCTCTAGAAATCGCTGGCCACGTTTCACTTTAGTGAACCATGTGCTCAATCGGCGTGCACGTGTACATGGCATGTGCGCGCCTCTATACATCAGGAAACTATGACAAATTTTATATCATTTCGAAGCCCTGGATGTTAGCTTTCCAATGCAACTGAAACTGCCTCATTTGGACCTCTGTAGCTCAAGTTATTGTTGATTGAGTGCGAAGAGGTCAGGCTTGACAGTTTTGCGGTTCCTTCATTTCTTCATGAGTTCTCCCACTTTGCATGCTTTTCTCCTCACTTCTTCCATCCAATACTTGCCTTATGAACCTGAAATCACTTAACAAACATATCAAGGCATCGAATGGAATTAAAGTGAGTTAAATTTAGCTATTTTAAGGCCTAAAAAGCATGTTTTCACATTTAAGCACAAATCAAGGGAGAATTGCAAAACCATGCTATTTCATTGAATAAATGTGAGTAAAGTTGATAAAATTCCCCAAATTAAGCACAAGATAAACCAAAAAATCGGGGTTTATCACACAACTTTCTGGTCAAACACAGATTTATGCCAATTTCCTCATGCACGCGGGCGCGGCGTAGACGCGGACGCGTGGGTTGCGAGATCGTAAAGGAACGCGCACGCGTGGGTTTGATTGTGCCCAAAGAACGTTTTGTGCCCAGCTCCCGTGCAACACTCTGGTCAATTGAACCCTTTTCGCATTCATTCAGGACGCGTACGTGTACTAGGCACTTGCGCGTCGAATGCTCTTCTTCTCCCCTTTGTTTTTTTTATGCAGAATGCAAGTGATGATGCAGAATGTATGAATGAGCACAGATAAAAATAAAAATAAAGTGACATAAAACTAAGAATAAAAAGGAATGATCATACCATGGTGGGTTGTCTCCTACCTAGCACTTTTAGTTATTGTCCATAAGTTGGACATTTGGTGAGCTCCTTGTCATGGTGGCTTGTGCTTGAACTCATCCAAGAATCCCCACCAATGTTTGCAATTCCAATAGCCTCCGGGGTCCCGAACTAGGTGCATAAAGCCTCGAAGCAAGATAAAGCAAGTGACAAGGCCCCAAGAGTGTTGATTGTTAGGATGAATTCCGTGGTCCCAAACCTTGCTTTTGCACTCGTCTTTTTGTTGATCGTCATTATTCCAACTGGGTGGCAAGCAATTTGAATTCTCACTAAAGCGTCCAAATAACTTCCTGAACCCATTCAATCGAGCTCTACACCAACCGTTACATTTAAACTTTGAGCTTTCAACCATATTAAATCTTGCATGACAACTCCTACCACTAATCATCTCCCTCTTACTCTTAAAGCCACAAAGAGCTCTAAGTTGACCATCCGTCTCAAGCGAGCCATATTCAAGTGTGATTATAAAGCTTAGAGATAAGAGGTTTACCCACTTGAATGAAAGGATGGATGGTGATGGCTTAGGGAGAGGTGTTTCTGATGGCCTTACAAGCCCACTTCCTTGTGCTCTTCTTTGAATTTGTCCACCTCTTTGCAAGCCTTTCCAACTTCAACCGCACCCTCATCAAATTCTTCTAATTCTTTCCCGCCACTCAAGTCATAAGTTGGAGGTTGAGAAAAGTCCACCTCCGCATCACCTTCAGATTCACTCGGAGAAGGTTCCTCAAAATCAAGGGGTTCAATTGCGGATGCAAGTTCATCACTAGGAGGGATTGATTCATGATCATCATCACCAAGAGAACTTGCCTCTTGATCTATTCCGTCCAATTCTTCATAAGGAACATGCCTTGGAGGTTGTGCACTATCCTCCTTAACATCAATTTCAAGCTTCTTAGCGAAATTCTCTACAACTCTCGATTCCTATGGAGGTTCAGCATCTCCTAGGTCTTCAATCACTTCTTCTTCTTCGATAATTATAGCTTCCTCCAATTGCTCTAGTACAAAATCAAACTCCTCATTGATGTCTTCCTTTACTAATTCTTCAACTACTCCTTCGTCTTCAAAGGTCTCTCCTACCTCCACCGTTTGGGCCTCCTCTTGCTTCTCTTGAAGTATGTGTGCGTAAAACTGATCCATTACATCCTTAAGACGATCTCTTTGCTCTTGTTCTGGGTCAATAGCATAATTGGGATCATCTTGCTCTTGGATTGATGAATACCTACGGGTTATAAGGGTTTGGAGAGTAGAGGTGAGACTAATAAGAGTAGAGGTAAATGTGGTTTGAAGCTCTCTTTGGCCTTGGCGAATAACATTAAAAGTATCATTTATGGGAGTTTGGGGTGGATAGGAGGGTTCATTTGTTGGGAGAAAGGGCTCATGATAGGAAGGTGGTTCATCTTGATAAGGATATGTAGATGGTGTATATTGAGGTGGTGGTTCTTAGGAGTAATTGTGTTGGAATGGTGGTGGTTCTATGTATAGCTCGTATGGCTCTTGGTATGGTGGGTAAGGATTAGGGTCATATGGAGGTGAATGGTGGAAAGTGGCTTGTGAGTATGGTGGTTCAAAATTATGTTGAGGAGGTTGTTCATAAGCGCATGGTGGTGGTTGTTGATAATCAAAAGGGTGCTCACCATAGCCATTATCTTGGTATGCTTCTTGGAATGACTCTTGGTCATCGTATGTTGGTGGAGGTTATTGCCAAGAGGGTTGATCAAATTCTTGTGGTGCCTCCCATCTTTGATTCTCCCATCCTTGATACATATTCTCATTGTAGCCTTCACTCCCTACAACATAATTGTAACCACACTCATAGCCAAAGGGGTGAGAATTCATAGTAACAAAAGAAAATAAAAACAAAAGCTAATAAAAATAAGCAATAAAGTCCTAAAACTAACAAAAACTAACAAATAAGCAAAAAGCAAATATTTACAATAACTAATAATAAGGCACACGTTTACAATTCTCCGGCAACGGCGCCATTTTGATGATCAGATTTTAATGGTTTAGAATTCACAAATAAATTCTCGTTGCAAGTATAGTTTCCAAACTAACTAAAATCTTTTCATACAAAAAATTGTTTGTCACAAGTAACAAACCCCTTAAAAATAATAACCGAAGTATTCAAACCTCGGGTCCTCTCTCAAAAGAATTGCAGGGAAGTGTTCTTATAATTGGTTATGTAAAGAAATATTTTGGGATTTTGAATAAGAGAACAGGAAAAGTAAATTGCAAAGGAAATCAAATGACAAAAAGAGGTCTTGGCAAGGTTTGGTGGTCAAGGATCTCTATCCTTATCACTAACCACAACATGAGAATTGGCAAGGATCAATCCCATTAAATCATCCTCTAACCAGCAAAAGAAAGTCAAATGAGCTATATCAATCCAAGTCCATAAGTCCTAATTCTCCACCAATTCAATTAGTGAGAACTAGAGTCAATGGCTACCAATCATCAATTACTTGCACATCAGTAACTCAAGAGTTCCTAAGTTACCATCCCAAGCCAAGAACATAAAATCCTACTCTAACATCCTTCCAAGCATTTTATCAAACACTTGGAAGGCATAAAATAAAAGTATAGAAATGTAGTAGGAGAACAATAAATCTAAATAACCAATTGTAAATATAAATGAGGACAATTGAAGGAATAAGCAATAAACATAAAATACCTCAAATTGTAGTAATAAGAAATTGAATCTCACATGAAGAGTTCATAAACTAAATTAGCAAAATAAGAAAATCACAATGAGGAATAGATAACTAAAGCGCTAGAACAATAATAGTAGAAGAAACCTAAATTAAAGTAAATTAGAAATTTGAAATTATGAAGAAATAAGACTAAGAACCCAAAAACCTAGAGAGAGGAGAGAGCCTCTCCCTCTAGAAACGACATCTAAAACCTAAAGTGTGAATAATGAGAAGTGTGTCCTTGATTCCTCCACTCTGCAGCCTCTAATAAGTGTTTTCGGGCTTGAAACTGGGCCAAAAATACCCCAGAAATTGCCCCCAGCGATTCCTGATACGTCCAGCACGTGGCTCTATCATGCGTACGCGTCGCCCACACGTACGCGTCGCTTGTTTGCCGCACTATTCACGCGTACGCGTGCTTCACGAGTGCGTGTCACTTAACTACATGGCAACTGTGGCAAATTTTATATCATTTCGAAGCCTTGGATGTTAGCTTTTCAACGCATCTAAAACCACCTCAGTTAGACCTCTGTAGCTCAAGTTATGATTGATTGAATATGAAGAGGTCAGGGTTGACAGCTTAGCAATTTCTTCAGCCTCTTGTATTCCTTCCACTTTTGCATGCTTCCTTTCCATCCTCTAAGCCACTCCTATCCTGTAATATCTGAAAACACTTAACACACATATCAAGGCATCGAGTGGTAATGAGAGAGGATTAAACATAGTGAATTTAAGACCAAAGAAGCATGTTTTCAATCATAGCACAAAATTAGAAAGGAAAGTGTAAAACATGCGAATTTTGTGAATAAATGTGAGAATAGTGGATAAAATTCACTCAATTAAGCATAAGATGTACCACGAAATAGTAGTGCAACATCCCTCTAGGGCGTTGAAAGCCCAGGATACCCCTTCCTGGCGTTCAACGCCAGCTCCACACTCCTTTTGGGGCGTTAAACTCCCAAGCTGCCCCCTGGTTGGCGTTCAACGCCAACTTTCCTCTCTTTTTGGGGCATTGAATGCCTAGGCTACCCCCTGTCTGGCGTTCAACGCCAACTATTCCTCTTCAATGGGCGTTGAATGTCCAGAGGGGATCAGGGGGAGGAGCTTCTTAGCTCCTTCATGGGCATTGGATGCCTAGCTCTCTCCTTGTCTGGCGTTCAACGCCAGCAAGAGACTTTTTCTAGGGTGTATTATTTTTAATTCTGAGTGTTTTTGTCACTGTTCTAAGTGCTGCACATGATCACAAACGTCTAAAAGCAAGAGAAGAACTTAAAATATCAAACTTAAAGAAAATAAAAACATTATGCTAATGGTTAGGTTGCCTCCCAACAAGCGCTTCTTTACCGTCATTAGCTTGACAGACAGCTCCGTTATGGAGGTAGATAGGGGCTCAGAACTTCACCCCTAAAAGTGAACTTTTTCCTGTGCTCTCATAGGTGAGCTCCAAATGCTCCAGAGATCGGATCCTATTCACTTTGTGTGGAACGACTGGATTCTTAGTGAAGACAACTCTCATGCCAGGTGAGAGGCCTTCTGTGGGGATCTTTTTGTCCCTCCATCCTTTAGGTACCTTCTTTTTAATACCTTCCTATCCCAGTGCTTGATGATGGTTGCCCAATACCAAATTTAGAGTTGGTGTTCGGGGGATCAGTGAAGCTTTGTATTGAGAGGGAAGGTTGAAACATCATGTTTTGCATGATGGTACTCCTCTGTCAAGGGGAGATTGAGGGTTGGGTATCTTGAACAAGATACAATCTTCATGTAGTCTCAAGTCTATCTCTCCTCTTTCCACATCAATAATAGCCTTAGCAGTGGCTAGGAAAGGACTTCCAAGGATACTGGATTCATTTTTGTCATCTCCAGTGTCTAGAATCACAAAGTCTACGGGGATGTAAAGGTCTTCAACCTTTACTAGGACATCCTCCACCATACTATACGCCCTTTTTAGGGTCTTGTCTGCCATCTCCAATGAGATTGTGGCATGTTGCATCGGTAGAATTCCTAGCCTCTTTATTACAGACAGAGCCATCAGATTGATGCTTGAGCCAAGGTCACATAGTGCCTTCTCAAAGGTGATGGTCCCTATAGTACAGGGAATCAAGAAGCTTCCAGGATCCAGCAGCTTTTAAGGAAGCTTCTTCTGAACCAGGGCACTGTACACCTTAGCCAGTACCACAGGCACTTCTTCATCCTCTAATGCCTCTATATGATAGGAGTTGGCCTTCAGTTTTCTGAGGATGGCCAAGTACCGAGCAATTTGCTTTTCCTTAGACTCTTCATCCTCTTCCGAAGAAGAGTATTCTTCAGGTTCCTCTCTCAGCATAGGGGCGTGCAAGGTGACATTATTAGTCTCCTTATAAACCACTATTTTATGGTATATTTTGGATTGAATTTAGTGGATTTTGTCAACTATTCTCACACTTATTCTTGTACATTGCATGTTTTTAAGTTTCCTTCCTAATTTTGTGTTATGGTTGAAAATATGCTTCCTAGGCCTTTAAATCGCTAATTTTTAATCCTCTATTATTATCATTCGATGCCGTGATATGTGCTTTAAGTGATTATAGGATTTATAGAGCAGGAATGGCACAGAGGATGAAGAGGAAGCATGCTAAAGTGGAAGGAACACAAGAATTTGAAGATTTGAGAAGCTGAAAATGACGCGTGCACATGACTGAAGTGTGCACGTGACCAAGCCATTTTCCAAGCGACGCGTACGCGTGACTGATGCGTACATGTGACTAGGAGCGCCGTCCACTGATGCATACACATGACTGATGCGTACGCATGACCTTGTGCAGAGTCCAGGCAACGTGTACGCGTGGCTGACGTGTACGCATGACGAGTGTCACTGATAAACCACTATTTTATGGTTTATATTATATTTAATTGAGTGGTTTTATCAAGCTTTTCACCCACTTATTCATAGGATTTGCATGATTTTACAATTCCTTCCTAGTTTAGTTCTATGATTGAAAACATGCTTCTTTGGTCTTAATTTAGCTAATCTTAATCCTCTCTTATTACCATTCGATGCCTTGATCTGTGCGCTAAGTGTTTCAGGCTTCATAGGGCAGAAATGGCTTAGAGAATGAAGAAGAAGTGTGCGAAAATGGAAGAAACACAAGGAATTGAGGAGATGACCAGCGAGAAGTCACGCGGTCGCATGGCTCATGCGACCGCGCGAAATGGAAGAAATCAGAGTAACGCGTTCGCGTGCCTGACACGACAGCGCGGATTGGAGGCTGCACGAACGACGCGAATGCGTGGATGATGCGCACGCGTGGTACGAAAAACGTTGAGTGACGCGATCGCGTAGACAACGCGAACGCGTGACGTGCGCGATCTGCAGAATTATAAAAGTCGCTGGCAGAGATTTTGGGCCGCATTTCAACCCAGTTTTCGGCCCAGAAACACAGATTAAAGTCAGGTAACATGCATAGACTCAACATGCTTTCATAATTCACTTTTCATAGTTTTAGATGTAGTTTTTAGAGAGAGAGAGGTTCTCTCCTCTCTCTTAGGATTTAGGATTAGGATTCCTCTTAAAGGATTTAGGAATATTTTCATCTTCTTCAATTACAGGTTCAATGTTCCTTTTATTTATTTTCTCAATTTAGTTTATGGATTTCTATGTTCAACTCAACTTCTTTATTTGGCTACAATTGCCCATGTTACATTTGATATCTTTATTAATTCATGATTTTGAGGCATTTCAGATCTAAGATTCTTATTTAGCTTTTTATATTATTGGCTTTAATTGATTGACTGGAAGCTCTTGAGTTATCAACTATTCATGATTGATTGTTATGTCGGCTAATTAACTGGAATTCCACTAACTCTAGTCTTTCCTTAGGAGTTGGCTAGGAGTTGGGAAATCTAACCAATTGGTTCACTTGACTTTCCCTTGCTTACGCAAAGGTTAACTAAGTGGGATTAACTTCCATTCTTATAGGAGTAACTAGGATAGGACTTCCGAATTTTCATATCTTGCCAAGAGTTTATTTTATAGTTAATTATTTATTTTATTTGTCATTTAATTTACTTGTTCCTCACCTTCAAAATCCTAATTTACAAAACCCATAACCAATAATAAGAACATACCTCCCTGCAATTCCTTGAGAAGACAACCCGAGGTTTGAATACTCGGTTATCAATTTTAAAAGGGTTTGTTACTTGTGACAACCAAAAACGTTTGTAAGAAAGGTTGATTACTTGGTTTAGTAACTATACTTACAACGAGAGTTTACTATAACTTCTAAACCATCAATCTTCAGTTCTTCAAAATGGCGCCGTTGCCGGGGATTTGCAAACGTGTGCCTTATTATTGGTTATTGTAAATATTTTTCAAAAATTTTTTTTTCAGATTTTTATCTTAAAATTTTCAAAAATCATATCTTTTAAAAAAATATTTTCTTTTTGTTAGTTTTTATTTTTATTTTCTCCTACTACCATGAACTCTCACCCCTTTGGCTATGAGTCTGGTTACAATTATGTTGCAGGAAGAGAAAATTACAATGAGAATAGGCATCACAGTTGGAATAATCAAAGATGGGAGGAGCCACAAGGATTTAATCAACCCTCATGGCAATAACCACCTCCAATGGAATATCAACAACCACCACCATATGCTTATGAACCCTCTCCTCAACATGACTTTGGACCACCATACTCACAAGCCCCTTTCCGCCATTCACCTTCATATGACCCTAACACATATCCACCATACCAACCACCCTATGAACCGTATGAACCATATATAGAACCACCCCAATTCCACCCTAATTACTCCCAAGAACCACCACCTCAATATACACCATCTCCATATCCATCAATCCAAGAGCACTATGATCCTACTTATGGTAGCCGAGCGCAACAAGAATCAATGGATCGTCTCAAGGAAACAGTGGATCAATTTCACGCAACCCTTCATCAATTGAATCAAGCGATAAATCAATTAGCTTCCCAACGTTCGGACATTCAAGGAACCCCCTAGCTTCATGTGGACAATCTAATGAAGAACGTAGCATGAAGGAGACATTAGAAACTCCGGTGGACAGTAAGGAGCATGAATTTGTACTGGAACAAGTGGAGGAAGCCGAAACTCTTGAAGAAGAAGAAGAAGTGGTTGAAGACTTAGGAGATGCTGAACCTCCATTGGAAAGTCCATTCATAAAGCCTCCTTTCAAGATGCTTGAAATTGATGTTGAGGAGGGTGTACAACCTCCAAGGCATGTCATGGTTGAAGACTTGGAAGAGGTTGATCAAGAGATGGAGACTAAGGAAGAAGAAGCACAACCTCCCATGCCCTTGGTGAGCAATAAAGAAGAGATTGAATTGGAAGAAAGCTACCAAGAGGAAGAGGTTGATATTGAAGAAACTTGCAAGGAGGTAGTAGTTGTCAAAGAAGAACACAAAGGAGTGGAGTTTGAAAGTTCATTAAAAACCCCTCCCCCTAAGTTGCCATCATCCTTCACAACATTCAAGTGGGTAAAATTCATATCCCTTAGCTTTCTAATTCCACTTAAATATGGGGTACTGGAGACGGATGGTCAACTTAGAGCTCTTTGTGGCATTAAGAGTAAGAGGAAGATGGTCAGTGGTAAGAATTATCCTGCAAGGTTCATTATGGTTGGAAGCTTTGAGTTTAAACGCAAAGGTTGGTGTAGAGCTCAACTGAATGGGTCTAGGAAGTTGTTGGGCTGCTTCAGTGAGAATTCAGACTGCTCACCACCCGGATGGAACAATATTGTTCAACAAGAAGACGGGTGCAAAAGCAAGGTTTGGGACCCCGGAATTCAATCTAGAAATCAATACTCTTGGGGCCTTGTCACTTGCTTTAGCTTGCTTGAAGGCTTTCTGCGCCTAGTTTGGGATCCCGGAGGCCGTGGGAATTCCAAACACTGGTGGAGATTCTTGGATGAATCAAGCACAAGCCACCATAACAAGGAGCTCACCAGAATGTCCAACTTAAGAACTTTAACTAAAAGTGCTAGGTGGGAGACAACCCACCATGGTATTCTCGTTCCTCTTTCAGTTTTAATTCTAGTCTGTTTTGTTTGTTTTTGAGTTTTGATTGAACCTGGAATCATGCATACTTGCATAGCATTCATAGTAAGCATTGCATTCTGCATACTGCATTATAAAAAAAATTTTGCACGCGACGCGACAGCGTCGCAGGTGCATTAGGGAGAAAAGAAAAGTGAACAGAGAGTCACGCGAAAGCGTGGCTGGAGGCGTGCCTTTGGCACAAATTGATCCACACGACCGCGTCGCTAACGCGTCCGCGTCATGTGGGAACAACACCTCCCACGCGTCCGCGTCACCCACGCGAACGCGTGCCTCAAATTCGACGTAAAAAGGGTGTATGGCCGAAAGTTGAGCTAGAATTGGGCTGGACTCGTGCTAGAAGCACAAGCCCTACCATGCGAACGCATGCCCCACGCGTCCGCGTCGTTTTTCAAATAGGCCATCCACGCGATCGCGTCACCCACGCGACCGCGTCACTCAAAGTTTTGGCAAAAATGCATTTAAACAGAAAGTTGTGCGAACGCGGAGCTGCACTCGTGCCCTAGCACAAAAAAAAATCGAGTCTCACGTCCGCGTGCCACACGCATCCACGTCACTTGAGAACACCGCGCCCCATGCGACCACGTCACGCACGCATCCGCGTCACTAGCGGCGCACAACTTATCTTACTCTGCCAAAATATCTTATCTTTTTCTTCCCCAAATCCTACTTTTTCTTTTCCTTTCTTATTTTCTCCCTTCCTCCTTCTTCCTTCTTTCTCCTTCCTTTTTTTATTTTCATGCATTTTTATGTTGGTGTTGGAAATTTATTTGGTCATTGTGGATTATTGCAAAATTGTTTGGCAATTATATTTTTTTCAAGGGTTGCTTGCATGTTCAATTTATTGTTTTCATTGGATTATTTACCATGCATGCTATGTGTTTGTGAAAAAGCCCATATGGCATCATGCACTTTTCTACATTATTCTATTCTACTATTCAATGCTTGCTTTTCACAAATTTCCTTTACTATTTTATTAATTAAATATAATTGTCAATACAAACGTTATTGTTAGTTTCTCACGACTAACAATACGTTAAAACTTTTGATGCTTGATCTATGCTACTCATGCCCTTGCCGGCATGCTAATAAACATCTTGCATCCAATACTCCCCATGCCTTGCTATATTTCCATTGATGAACTGATCACATGGAATCGCGACCATGTCTTCCATTCTCTATTTTCCTTACTTGGCATGATTATCACTCGTACCGCCCTTCTCTTTGCTCTATCCCTTTGACCTCATGTCCTTTTCTCTTCTCCCTTTTTCAGGCTGGCCACCAGAACGGGTAAAGAGAACGCCTCTACAACGAGCAACAGCTGAAGAACCACATCTGCCACCACCTACACATCTTTGCATGCACCGAGGATGGTGCAATCTTTAAGTGTGGCGTGGTCGATACCGATCTCCACGGGTTAGTTAGTCCCTTCTCAACACCAATTTTTGTTTTTCATTGTTGCATTTGCATGTTTGATTGCATGTCTGTTTTATTTTGTGCATATATTACCATTACTTGGTTGATGTAATATTTTCTTTTTCAAGAAAACTTTTTATAGTATTTCACTAATTTAAATTAAAAAAATCTTTTTGAAAAACTTGTTTGAAGAAATTTTATTTTGGAACATAGTTTAGAGCTCAAACACACAAAACCAGTAAGATTTTGAGCCTAGTTGATTGGTTGCATTTTATCAACCAATATATTTTATTTTTGTGTGTTATTCTCTCTAAAATTGTGATCTTTGTCTTGCTTAATTCTATATTTCCATTATTTGATGTATGCATGCACTTATATGATTGAGGCCTTATTTCACTGAGCTTACATACCCATATGACCTTACCCTTTTATTATCCTTTGCAAACCAATGTTGAGCCTATTATATCCCTTTGTTCTTTACTTTAGCTCATCACTAACTCTAAGCGGAAAACAATAATGTCCTTAATTTGAATCCTTGATTAGCTTAGACTAGTGAGAATGCGCATGAATTAAGTGTGGGAAAAAGTGGGTTTGGAAACATTTGGTTTGGGAATTGAGTATGTCCTTACCCTTTTATATTGTATTTTGTGATTTGAATTAGTGAAATCCAGTTCATATTTATTCTTGAAGGATTTATTTACGTTTTCACCAAGTAGGTAGAATCATTTTAGCATGTAGTTGCATTCACATTCATAGGTTGCATTGCATGAGTCTTGCCTTTCCCTACTTATTTATTTAGTCTCCTTGAGTTTAGCATGAGGACATGCTAATGTTTAAGTGTGGGGAGGTTGATAAACCACTATTTTATGGTTTATATTGTATTTAATTGAGTGGTTTTATCAAGCTTTTCACCCACTTATTCATAGGAATTGCATGATTTTACAATTCCTTCCTAGTTTAGTTCTATGATTGAAAACATGCTTCTTTGGTCTTAATTTAGCTAATCTTAATCCTCTCTTATTACCATTCGATGCATTGATCTGTGCGCTAAGTGTTTCAGGCTTCATAGGGCAGGAATGGCTTAGAGAATGAAGAGGAAGCGTGCAAAAATGGAAGAAACACAAGGAATTAAGAAGATGACCAGCGAGAAGTCACGCGGTCGCATGGCTCACGCGACCGCGTGAAATGGAAGAAATCAGAGTGACGCGTTCGCGTGCTTGACGCGACAGCGCGGATTGGAAGCTACACGAACGACGCGAATGTGTGGACGATGCGCACGCGTGGTACGAAAAATGTTGAGTGACGCGATCACGTGGACGACGAGGACGCATGACGTGCGCGATCTGCAGAATTATAAAAGTCCCTGGCAGAGATTTTGGGCCGCATTTCAACCCAGTTTTCGGCCCAGAAACACAGATTAAAGTCAGGGAACATGCAGAGACTCAACATGCTTTCATAATTCATTTTTCATAGTTTTAGAGGTAGTTTTTAGAGAGAGAGGTTCTCTCCTCTCTCTTAGGATTTAGGATTAGGATTCCTCTTAAAGGATTAGGAATATTTTCATCTTCTTCAATTACAGGTTCAATGTTCCTTTTATTTATTTCCTCAATTTAGTTTATGGATTTCTATGTTCAACTCAACTTCTTTATTTGGCTATAACTGCCCATGTTACATTTGATATCTTTATTAATTCATGATTTTGAGGCATTTCAGATCTAAGATTCTTATTTAGCTTTTTATATCATTGGATTCAATTGATTAACTAGAAGCTCTTGAGTTATCAACTATTCATGATTGATTGTTATGTCGGCTAATTAACTAGAATTTCACTAACTCTAGTCTTTCCTTAGGAGTTGGCTAGGACTTGGGAAATCTAACCAATTGGTTCACTTGACTTTCCCTTGCTTACGCAAAGGTTAACTAAGTGGGATTAACTTCCATTCTTATAGGAGTAACTAGGATAGGACTTCCGAATTTTCATATCTTGCCAAGCGTTTATTTTATAGTTAATTATTTATTTTATTTGTCATTTAATTTACTTGTTCCTCACCTTCAAAACCCCAATTTACAAAACCCATAACCAATAATAAGAACATACCTCCCTGCAATTCCTTGAAAAGACGACGCGAGGTTTGAATACTCGGTTATCAATTTTAAAAGGGTTTGTTACTTGTGACAACCAAAAATGTTTGTAAGAAAGGTTGATTGCTTGGTTTAGTAACTATACTTACAACGAGAGTTTACTATAACTTCTAAACCACCAATCTTCAGTTCTTCAGTCACATGCTGATTTTGGGACAGACACACTTACACTTTAACTTAGTTTTTGAGTTTTTGAAATTCTAGTTAGAGAAACTCCTACTTCTTTCTAGATTTTTTTATTTTCTTAGTTTATTTTCAATTGGATCTTGAGAGAAACTAATGCTACCTTCATTTCTAGTATTTTCCTTTTGGGTTTTCTTCTTTAACTCCCCTAGTACTCTTTTTAATTTGGTTATTTTAAATTCATGTTTGGATCTTGTTATTCTTGAATTTTGTTAATACATTGAGTTATTTCCATATCCATTGTTATTGCTTGTTTTGTTATTGTTGATTTTTGTTAGTGTTAATTTGAAATGAGTTATTTTCCTTGTTTTTATCATGTCTTTTATCTTTGCTCACCAAGTGTTTGAGGAAAGGTCATCCATGATCATGGAGTAGATTTCCTCGCTTGGTTTGGAGTTGAGTAATTGGAGACACTTGAATTGTTATATTCAAGTGTTGATTGGTGATTGAAAATTGCTAATTAGCTTGAAACTCACCAACTCTAGTTCTTCTCTATGAAGTGACTAGGACTTATGAGCTAAAGTCAATTGTTTCACTTAACTTTATCTTCAATCGTTAGAGGATAACTAAGTGAGAGCAATGAGCCTTTACCATCATACTTAGGAAAGACAATGACGATAGAAATTCTGATTCTCACTCCTAACCAAGACCTTTTATATTGATTAATTATCAACTCTTGCTAGTTATCTATTGCTCTAATTTCTAGTTATTTATTTTTCTTGTTCTCAACTTCGAAAATCTCCAGGAAATTCTATCCAATAATTTTCATCTTCTATCAACTCCTAAGGAGAACGACCTAGGATTCTACTCCCGGTTATTAATTTTAATTGTGACACACATTTTAACTTTGACTAGCAGAAATGTCATTGGTTGTACTCTGCAACGTTGATTTCGAAAAATACCTTTGGTAATTCTTGACCGACATTTATCCGCTTGTCAAGTTTTGGCGCCGTTGCCGGGAAGTAGCATATGTGTGCTATGTTATTAGTTGGTGTAAATATATTCATATTTGCATAATTGCATCTTTTATTTGTGTGCTAGTTGGGTATTAGTAGTATTTATTAGTTATTTTGCTTAATATATTTTGTTGCCATGAGCTCTATGTTTTTTTTATTGAATGACACATTCATTACCGGATCCGAGCTTAGCCCCATTTGATCCCGAAATTGAAAGAACCGTATCACAAATTAGGCAAGCTAGAAGGTGAAGGGGTTCCCCCAATTCACCAAACTTATCCGAGGTTGAATCCGAGGCGTTATTTGAGGAAGAAACTAACTCCTCTCCCACTAAATCTATTGACGTCTCTTCCATTGATTTAGGTACCGATACTATGGCCGCTCCTAGAAAAATCACTCTCAAGGAGCGGGAGCTCCGAATTTCACTCTCCAACCATTTCAAGTGCGTCATCCGACTTTGAATGCTGATTTTGAGCTAAAGACCTCATTGATTAATCTACTTCCTAAGTTCCATGGTCTACCCGCTCAAGATCCCATCAACCACCTTAGAGACTTTCAAACAGCTTATTCAACTACTAGGCGGTATGGTGCGGATGAGGTTGCCATTTGGTTATATGTTTTCCCATTTTCTCTTGAGGAAAGGGCAAAGGAGTGGTTCTGTACTTAACCTGAAAACGTTGTCACTAATTGGGATTTGCTTAGAAGGGAATTTTTGGACAAGTACCGAAGGACACGGATAGATTGAGGAAGGAAATATCTTGCGTCATTCAAGGTGAATCGAAAACTCTTTATGAGTATTGGGAACATTTAGGAAGCTCCTTGATTCGTGCCCCCCATCACATGATTGATGAATTGGTTCTAATTAGTTACTTTTGCCAAGGCATGAAGCCTAAAGCTAAGGTCCTTTTGGATGCTTCGAGTAATAGCTCTATGACAAAGTACAAAACGGCGGCGAAAGCGTGGCAACTTATCACCGATTTAGTTAAATCTACTCAACATGCAAAGCAAAGGAGTAAGCATCCCAAGGCTATTGCGAAAGTCTCTTCTAGTACTGAGTCTGCCCTTACCAAGATCTTGGGAGAGATGACCAATATCCTCAAGCAACTCCAACTCAATCAATAACAACCTCTACCTCCTCTACAACAACAATGTCAACAGTTAGTCCCTTAAAGAGTATGTGGAATTTGTGCTTGTTATTCTCATTATATTGATGAATGTCCATAACTCCAAGAGGACAATACTTTGGCGGCTAGTAGCGCCGAATTACACTTCGCATCACTGAACTAGCAAGTGCATTGGGTCGTCCAAGTAATACCTGAGTGAGTCAGGGTCGATCCTACAAGGATTGTGATTTGAAGCAAGCTATGGTTATCTTGTAAATCTTAGTCAGGCAGATAGAAAGGTTGTTTGTTTGTTTAAAGAGCATAAAAGGAAAATAAAGAAAATGTTACTAGGTTGATGTGTTTGCAATGATAAGAAGATGGTTAAGGCTTGGAAATGCTTTGTTCTTCTGGATTAATTCTGGTCTTATTATCTTCTTCAACTGTGAGTGATTTCTTCTATGGCAGGCTGTATGTGATCAACGCCGGTTGAGAGGTCGCCAATGCTCCTCCAGATCTGAACCCCAGGGTTAGTGCGGATCCATTTTGATTGAGGGTGAAGCTCCTGCAGTTCATTCTGCTTAGTGATCCTACTCAAAACATCACAGACAAGGTCGAATCTTCTGGATCAGAGAATGCTGCACCTTTGGTTCTAGCCTCTACCAGAAAGACTCTAATCTCCCCGTACCTCGGCTGAACTGGTGTCTCGAGAAATCCCCAACGAAGTCGTGAATTAGACATCTAATCGATGTATAATCAAGCTAGTGGTTCATCATTATCCAATGAAAGACTCACTCTGAACCCATGTAGAATGATATAACCTTGTGCTGGTTCAACGCATTCATAATGATGAAGAACGAATATACATCTTAGAGTAGAGAATCAAACACGTATTGAGATAGAACAGTAGTACTTTATTAATCCATAAAACTCAGCAGAGCTCCTCCCCTCATCCTCAGAGGTTTAGAAACTCATACTGATAGAAAATACAATGTGAAATTCAAAATATGCTTGAAGGTCCTTGAAGATTAAGTGTAAAACGTCTTTAAATACTAAATTAATGACTAAGGATTACATAAAAAGTGTAAAACAATCTTTTAGTGCTAAAATCCACTTCTGGGGCCCACTTGGTGAGTGTTTGGGCGAGCTTGATTGAGATCCACGTGCTACAAGGCCTCTAGGACTTTGAACGCTGGCTAGGGGATCCTTCTTGGGCGTTGGACACCGGTCTCTTCTCATTTGGTGCTGTATGCCTGAATAAGGCAGGAGGCTGGCGTTGAACGCTAGTTTTGGGTCTTTAATTCTGAAGCAAAGTATAGACTATTAAACATTGCCGGAAATCTCTAGATGTTAGCTTTTCATAGCCATTAAGAACGCTCCATTTGGACTTTTGTAGCTCTAGAAAATCTCTTTTGAGTGCAAGGAGGTCAGATCCAAACAGCATCTGCAGTGCTTTCTCTATCTCTGAATCAGACTTTGGCTCCAGCTCCTCAATTTTAGCCAGAAAATACCTGAAATTGCATTAAAACACACAAACTCAAAGTAGAATCCAAAAATTTGAATTTTGCACTAAAAACTATAAAAAATTAATGAAACTTAAACAAAATATACTAAAAATTATATGAAAGTGATGCCAAAAAGCGTATAAAATATCCGTTCATCAGCGGCCACCAAGCTTATTACAACCGTCCAAATCAAGGGTATTATCAACAAGGCAGTAACTATAATCAAGGTGGTAACTACAATCAAGGTTGGCAAGATAATCCCAACCAAGGATGGATAGACAACTACAACTAAGGAGGAAGAGACAATGGTGTAAACCAAAGGTACCGGTATCAACAAAACCCTCCTTACCAACAACAAAACTAAGGTCAAAGGTACCAACCACCTCACCAAAGGCAAGCTCAAGTACCTCAACTCACTCAACCACAAGTCCCTTAAATTACCTACCCTTCTTCTTCTGCCAACCAAGATGAAACCCTTCACTCTATTCTTCAAGGGCAAAAGGAGTTTCAAACTAAAATTGCCTCTAGCATCACCTATCTCACCTCTACTATCCAAGCTCTTATATCTCGTATGGACCCACCCTCTACATCCAATACTCAACCTTCAAGCTCTAGTGCACTTCCCTCTCAACCCTTACCTAACCCTAAGGGTGGAATCAATGACATCACCTTGAGGTCTGGTACTACATTGCAAGAGAGGAGTCCCGAGGAGCCAAGCTCAAGAGAAGCCACTCAAGATGAAGATGTTGTTGAGGTAGAAGATATTGAAGACGAGGATGCGGTACAAGAGGTAGTTAAAGAAGAAGTTGCTCAACCGAAGGATGGAGTTTCTAAGGAAGAAAATGTTTTGAAAGAGGCTATTCCAATTCCTTTTCCACACCTAGCTAGGAGGACTAAAAAGTAAGTGGAGCTAGATCCCAAGATGGTGGATATCTTTAAAAAGGTCAAGATAACTATTCTCCTTTTTGATGCCATTCGCTAAGTTCCTAAGTATACTAAGTTTCTAAAAGATTTGTGCATGAATAAGGAGAAGATTCATGATTTAGAAACTATTCCTTTGGGTAGCTCAATTTCTGCTTCGATGGGTGCTATACCGGAGAAATGTGGTGATCTCGGACCTTGTCTAGTTACTTGCACTATAGGTGGTATACAATTTGTTGATTGCATTTGTGACCTAGGTAATTGTGTCAGCATTATGCCTTTATCTGTTTATGATGCATTGAAGCTTCCACTGTTGAAAAGGTCGGCACCCATTTTGTTTTGGTAGATAAAAGCATAAGCTCGGTGGTTGGCAATGCGGAAGATGTCTTACTGAGAATTAAGGGGTTGACTTTTCCAATTGGTTTCTACTTTCTTAAGATGCTCCTTAATGACTCCGGAAGACCATCATCTATGTTGCTTGGGAGGCTGTTATTGAAAACCTCCCGATTTAAATTCGATGCTTTTTCGGGTGCCTACTCCTTTAAAATTGATGGAAGAACAGTGAGTTTCAATCTTGATGAGGTTGTGAAGCATCCACCAGAGGACTATTCTATCTTCCAATGTGACATGATTGATGATATTGTGGATGAAGTCCACCAAGATACAGTTGATGAGAAGAACATGGTTCAAGGTGCAAGTGTAGGGAAACCTTCTGAATATGATGAAGACACCTTGCCACCTCCGGTGCTACCGGATAATCAAGTGCCAAGCCATGAGCCAAATATAGAATTGAAGCCACTTCTACCTCACCTTAAGTATGCTTATCTTGAAGAGAATCAAAAGCTCCCGGTGATCATTGCAAATGAGCTTACCTCCCAACAAGAGGATAGATTGCTTAATGTCTTACGAAGAAACAAGAAAGCTATTGGGTGGAGGTTGGCGGACATAGTTGGTATAAGCCCCCAAGTTTGTGAGTATCTCATTTTTGTAGAGGAGGGAGCCAACTTATCTGTCAACCTCAAAGGCCGTTGAACCCCACAATTCTAGAAGTTGTGAAGAAAGAAATGACCCGACTACTTGAGGCCAACATTATCTATCCAATATCGGATAGTGAGTGAGTTAGCACGATACAGGTGGTTCCAAAGAAGTCCGGCATCACCATAGTCAAGAATGAGCTCGAGAATGGGGAACTCATGTTACAAGAGTGCAGAATTTATGGAGAGTTTGCATCGACTACAGGCGCTTGAACTTGGCCACTCGCAAGGATCACTACCCACTACCATTCATCAATCAAATGCTTGATCGCCTATCCGGTAAATCACATTATTACTTTTTAAATAGTTATACTGGTTATTTTCAAATCCACATTGCTCCAAAAGATCAAGAGAAAACCACTTTCACATGCCCATTTGGAATGTATGCATACAAAAAGAAGCCTTTTGGTTTATGTAATGCATCGACTACGTTTCAAAGGTGCATGATGAGCAGCTTTTTGGATCTTCGTAAGCACCATATGGAAGTATTTATGGATTATTTTAGTGTTTATGGTGATTCTTTTGACCTTTGTTTGGATAATCTTGCTAGAGTATTAGAAAGATGTGCTAGTTCAAACCTTGTGCTTAACTTTGAAAAATGTCACTTTATGGTAAAGCAAGGTATTATTCTAGGTCATGTTGTTTCTCATACTGGTATATCTGTTGATCCTGCCAAGGTTGATGTTATTTCTGGTTTACCTTACCCCTCTTCTATGAGGGATGTCTGTTCTTTTCTTGGTCATGCAGGTTTCTACTGGCATTTCATCAAGGACTTCAGTAAGGTTGCACTACCCCTTTTCCATCTGTTGCAAAAAGATGTGGAGTTTGACTTGAGTGTAGAGTGCATGGAAGCATTTGACAAGCAGAAGATTGCCTTAACCCAAGCTCCTATTGTGAGAGGGCTTGGTTGGAATAGGCCGTTTGAGATCATGTGCGATGCATCTAACTATGCGGTAGGAGTGGCGCTTACTTAGCGCGAAGGTAAGGATCCCTATATCATAGCTTATGCTTCTAAGACTTTAGGCAGTGCCTAGTCTAACTATACTACCACTGAAAAGGAACTTTTAGCAATTGTTTTTGCCTTGGACAAATTCCAGGCTTATTTACTTGGAACCAAAGTGGTAGAATATTCAGACTATGCGGCTTTGAAGTACTTACAAGCTAAGAAAGATTCAAAGCTAAGGTTAATCCATTGGATATTGCTATTTGATGGTGGGAAATGTGTCCGCTCAAACTATCGGCAAGTATACCGGGTTGCATCAAGTAGTAAAACTCACAAGAGTGAGGTCAATCCCACAGGGATTGATGGATCAAGCAATTTTAGTTGGGTAATGAGTCTAGTTAAGCTAGTATTTGGAAGAGTTTGGTGAAATTACATGAGCAGAAAGTAAATGTAGAATGAAAGTAAAACAACAAAATGTAAAGTACTGAAAATATAAATGCTGGAAAGTAAAAGAGCTGGAGAATTTAATGCTAGAGAGTAAATGAGCAAAAGCTTAAAGAGCAAGAAACTTAAATGAGCTGAATCTTAAATTGCAAGGAACGTAAATGGCTTGAATCTTAAATGACAAGAAATAAAAGGCAGAATGTAAATAGCAATGGAATTTAAATTTGCATGAAACATAAATAGGACTTGGGTGCTGGGAATTAAGAAAATAGCAAACAATTTCAAGTAAGGCAAAGTGAGAGTGATCTAAATCGAAGATAATCAAAGAGAATAATTCATTAGGGATTGGAGATATCATAATCCACTATGAATCAAATGGGTCTCAACTTCCTTCTCAATTATATGAGTAGAACTATGGTGGATTGTAATTGATTGGATCCCAATTCCTTGGTAATCCAATCTCTCTAATCACAATCAATATTGCCAATTCCTTGAACTAATTGTCATGAGAAGAGGTGAAGCATGTTCTCTCATCCATAAGCCACATAAACTCTCAAGACCTCAATTCCTCCCGAATAGTGTTGGTCAAGAGAATTGTGAAGGATAGAGCTCCAATTCTAATGCAAGTGATTCCCCTTCCGAGGCTCACACAAGCATTCCATTGAATTAATCCCCCTTTCGGAGTGAGTAATTTACAATTAAAACAGAAGATGTCCTATAGCTATACAAGTGGATTGAGAAGAAGAAGATGTTTATTCATTCATTAGGATTATAATAGAGCTCCTCCCCGTAATGAAATGGGGGTTTAGTTCATCATTACTCAATCAAAACAAAGAAAAAAGAAAAGTACGTTAAAGAAAGAAAGTATATAAACTAAAGAAAAATACAAAGAAAATCTTCCTAGGGTTTCCCAATTAGGGTCCCCTGCCTCCAACCTTCTTTTCTACTTCAAATTCTTCTCTATTTATACACTTTTCCTATCAATCTTCAAGTCTTGGATGTCGGCTTTGGCCTTTGTTGAAGCAAGTTAAGAGTGGCTTTGAGTGAAGTTGACGTGGGCTTGAGCTAACCAACATTCACAAGTTTGCATGGGTGCCACTGAAAATGAGCTCAGCATGGATGTTAGTCACTAATGTTGGTGGCTACTAATGTTGGCCAACGTTCTCTTTGAACTAGTGAAGAAAGTTTGAGAAAACGTTTGTGCACCAATGTTACTACCAACGTTGGTTTTGTCACGCGTACGCATCGCTCAAGCGTGCGCGTCGATGACTAGTTTTCCATGCAATTCTCTTCAAAGCTATCGAGGACGTTAGGGGTAACGTTGGTTTACCAATGCTCCCTCCAACATTGGCACCCTTGTACGTACGCACACTACCTCGTGCGTGCGCATAGTTGCAATTTTTCTTCTTGTGCGTACGCATATAACACTGTGCGTACACACACAAGGCAATTCTTCTAGCTCCAAGTTTGAGATTTATCGAAGACGTTGGGGGTAACGTTGGTTCACCAACGTTCCCTCCATCGTTTGCACCCTTTTTTACATAACGTTGCCAGCAACATTGGTGAGCCAACTTTGGCCACCAACATTGCATTGTCCTCTTCCCTCAATGTTTGAGCGAATGTTAGTGAGTCAACTTTAGCCACCAACATTGCTTCCCTCTTCTTCTTGGCACGTTTGAGGCAACGTTGGTGAGCCAACTTTGGCCAACAACGTTGCTGTCTCTACTTCTTCCTTGCCATTCCTCTGCTTCTTTTCACCTATCATCAACTAAACAAACACATTAAAGTCTTGCTATAATCACGAGATTTTTGCATCATTCATAGCATCAAGTAAATCTTGCATAAATCTCATGAAAATGCACATAATTAACCATATTTTATTGAATCAAGATATGCATGAAATTCTCATCCAAATACTTACTTATTGCTCAAGAAATTGCATGAAACCAAATGAAAACAAATGAAAAAGGCTTGTGAAACTAGCCTAAGATGCCTAGGCATCACAACACCAAACTTAAATCTTGCTTGTCTCCAAGCAAGCTGTAAAACATGAGAAGAATGAATGAAAACAGAGAGGAATATAGGTCCTTATTAGAAAGCTATCAATCTTCATTCATGGAGTTTCATGCAGGATATATTTGAAGCTCAACTCTTATTAGTTCCCAGGTTTGAGATGTCCCTTTAAGTGATAACTAAGGTGCTGCTATGAAACCTTGTTATTCATTGATCCTTGGTGTTTGATTCTTGCTTTTCTTTTTCTTAGAAACTTATTCTTTATTTGCAGCTTAGTGTTCTGTGTTGAGGTATCTTTTTAGGTAAGTTTTCAGTCAACACTCCTGACTCAGATGGCTCAAGGTGTTGGGTGATGAAGCACCCCTCAGACTTACTAACTCAAGCCTCTCCTCTACACATACATACCACAAGCACTTGGCTCACAATTCATCCTAAAGACATTGATGCCCAGCACCTCTTTGGGTCACTAAATGCCTTGTAACTAGGTTGCTCTTAATAGTGGACTTTTGGTTGATAATCCCGGGTTAGTTAACTCAAGTTACCAAGTGTTGAAACATTCCTTAAAGCCTAATCATCTAAGCAGATCCTAGTACAAAAACACCACAGGCATGTGTCTTAAGGTTCAAGCTATTGGTGCCCAACTTATTCTTTGTTTTTTTTTTTTCTTTTTGTTGCCAACGTTGGTGCTGGCCATTGGTGGCCTAACTTTGCCATCAACGTTGGCTTTTCTTCCCTTTTTTCTTGTTCTTTCTTTCTTCCAAGGGTATTTATTCACTAAGGTTTCATAAAATAGCAACTACGTTTATACTTAAGGGACATTCCACCCTTCATCTTTATTAGTGAACTTGCTAAATAATCAAACATGTACAACCACTTAACCTTATTCTATTTCCTACCAAATTGGACTATTACTCTTTCTGTTTCACCACATTTTCCTTTTATTCATGAAAAAGGGAACAAAGCATACATTCAAGCAAGATGAAAATGAAGCAAGCACTTAGACTAGCATACTAAATGACAATGAAAATAAACAAAAAGAATGTGAATTACTTAAACTGAAAGTAAACTCATAAAGTAACTGTGGAAACTTGTTCTTCCTTATTTAAATTGATGGGCAAGGAGCAGCACAACCTTTCATTCTTTAGCCTGCTTTCCTTTCTTCTTCTTTACTCCTTCTTGGTCTCCTTCTTGTTTACCACTTGCACTTCCTTTTTCTTTTTGTTTTCCCTTTTGTTGTTTCTTCCAGAATCTAGCTTTCTTTTCCACCGTCTCTTCATAGCGCAATGCTCTTCCTGTTTCCAATTCACTTAGCCTCTCAAAAATTTCATCATACCTTTTGATTACTGAATTTAAGTCAGGCATATATTCAAGTATGTAGTTGAGCTTCCAATGACATGTGACTTGCTTTTTGCTCTAGGATAGCCGTGCATTCCGTTGCCTTGTCCTCTCTATCAATCTTCTCTTCTATATGCCTATTAGCCACATCAAAACAAAATGAATTAGAATAAATGGTGGTAAAGTAAATGGAATGTACTAACTAACTTTAAATTTTTTTTGAAAATTTCAACTAAGTGTTCGTCATGCATTAATAACCAACCGTGACTCTTGCAACCATATATACAACCTTGGTGAACACCAAACTTAATGTTTGGTCATGTGGTTCAAAGAGTTAAATTCAATTCCTAGGATGTGCATCTCATGAATCTTATGCCTCATCCTAGGTGCCTTGCACACTGAACTTGTTATCCACCAAATGGTTCATGGAAAAATTTTCAATAAAATCCTTGTCACTTTTGATTCAATTATCATAAGAACTACTTTATTTCCAAAACATGAACTTCAAAAAGAATGTAGAGCATGGTTTAACTTTCATGGAATTCAAGACTTAAAACAAATGTGACTTTCATCAATTGTACTCATAGCATATGCAGAACACCAAACTTAGTGTTTGGCTATACACTTCAAGGGAATGCTTGAGTATATATCCTAAGATGGCTATATGATCATCATGCTTAGGAAACCATCTTTGGGTGCCTTTAGGCACACCAAACTTAGAAATTAACCATATGCTTCATACAATGCTTAATGAAAGTGTCAAATCTGTTTATGTAAGCTTGAACATGGGCTGCCTCCCATGGAGTGCTCTTTTATTGTCACTAGCTTGACATTGGTTCTCTGTTAGGGTGGCTGATGGTCATAGTATCTCACTCCTTTCACTGTAAGCCTTCTTCTTGTGTTTTGATGGACAATTTCTATATGCTCCAATGAGAGTATTTTGCTGACAGTGTAATATTTATCAGAATGTAGAGGTATTTCTAACTGTTGGTAGATCAACTTCACTTTGTCTCCCTCTAAGAACCCTTCATTTGGAATTTTCTTGTTTCTCCATCTCTTTGGAACCTTTTTCTTGCTCTTCTTCCCTTTCTTTGATGATTTTCTTTTCTTGGCAGCAAGCTTTATGTCCGGGGCCTTCTTCTTAGTGATTACTTCTGGAAACTCCATTTGCAATTCTTCCTTAGCTTCCTTCTTCTCATGAACCTTCTGTTTTTTCTCAATGTCTTTCTTCTTTACCAAGGGTGAGTTGATGAGTGATTCCTGGGCTTTTCCTTCCAGTTTAAGTCCTCCTCCTCAATCCTCATGCAATCTTCTCTTTAAAGACATTGAGGATTATTTGCTCATCATGTGTCCTCAAGATCATTTCGACTTTCTCTACATCAATGATGGCTCTTACTGTGGCTAGGAAGGGTCTTCCCAATATGATAGAATAGCTTCCTTCTTCATCTAGATCCAGAATTACAAAATCTGCTGGGAAGATGATTTTTTCCACCTTGACTAGGAGATTTTCTACCACTCTATTGGGTATAATGAGTGATCTATCAGCTAGTTGCAAAGACATTCTTGTAGGCTTCACCTCTTCTATGGATAGCTTTCTCATCATAGAGAGTGGCATCAGATTGATACTTGAGGCTAAATCACATAAGGCCTTATCAATTCGCATGCTGCCAACGGTACATGGAATGAAGAAACTCCCAGGCTCCGTGAGTTTTCATGGTAGGCCTTTCTGAATCACAGCACTACACTCTTGAGTTTGGATCACAGTTTCTTTTTCTTTCTAGCTTCTCTTCTTGTTGATGAGCTCCTTGAGAAATTTTGCATATAGTGGCATTTGCTCCAATGCTTCAGCAAGTGGGAGGTTGATTTCTAGCTTATTGAAAATTTCTAGGAACTTGGCAAATTGTTGGTCTTTGATCTCTTTTTGCAGCTTTTAAGGGTATGGCAGAGGAGGGATATAAGGCTTCACCTTCTTTTTCTACTCTTGTGCTTACTCTTCTAGGACTTGCTTTCCCTTCTTTGAGGCTTGTGACTTCTCCTCCTTCTTAGAATTCTCTTTGTCATGCTTGTCCTCCTCTGTTTGTTCCTTGCTGTTAGCTTTGTCATTTTCCAATGTCCTTTCACTCCTTAATTGTATTGCCTTGCATTCTTCTTTGGGGTTTGGAATAGTGTCACTTGGGAATGTGTTGCTTGGTCTTTCAGCTGGTTGCTTAGACAATTGCCTAATTTGCCTTTCCAGATTTCTCATTGAAGCCTCATAATTCTTGTGGGCCATTTCTTGATTCTTTGCTAGTTTCTCCATCATTATCTCCAAGTTGGAGATTCTTTGGGATTCTTGAGGTGGATGTGGTTGAGTGTGAGATGTTGATGGTTGATAAAAGTTATTTTGGTTAGTTGATGGGTTATTGGGTGGATAATAGGTGTATGTGGGGTGGTTGTTCTGTGGTTTTCTATATAGATTTTGGTTAGTGGATTGGTAGTTTTGGTGGTTTGTGTTGCAGAAGTTGTTTGGGTTAGGATTTTTCTGCCATGAATTCTAGTTTTCTCTCCACTTTAAGTTAGGGTGGTTCCTCCATGAGGGGTTGTAAGAGTCCCTATGGAAATCATTCTGTCCAGAACCTTGCTTGTGCATGTATTGAACTTGTTCATGTTACTGTTCACCATTGTAAGCATCATAGCTCTCCTCATTTTGCCCCCACATAATTGGAGGCTGGTTGGTTGTACTCACCTCTGCTAGTTGCAATCCATATATCCTCTTTGAGATCATCTCTATTCGTTGTTGAAGTTGCTGGTGCATGATCTTGTTTTGAGCAAGTATTGTATCAACATCTTCAGGCTCAAATACGCCTCTCTTGGGAGTTGCTTATCTTTCAGAGGGGTAGAAATATTCATTGTTAGCAACCATGTCTTGAGGTTATGTGCTTCTTGTGCAGTCTTCATCATTTGCAATGACCCCCTTAAAAAGTAGTCTAAGGCTTTCCTTGACTTTATGGATAGACCTTCATAGAAGTTTTGCAGCTCAACCCATTCACTAAACATGCCCTGAGGACATCTCCTAATCAATACCTTGTACTGAATTTTCTCTTCCTCTCCTTCTAGGATTTGGGGAGTTATTGCCACGACCATATTGATATGGACCTTGAGAGTAATTAGTTTGAACAAATCATAATTCCACTTTTCTAATTCTTTTACTCAAAAATTCATGAGCAAGTAATAAGGCTTCAACATCAATAAGATGATAGAATCTGATTTTGTCAGCGTTAAAGATATAAACATGTGTTAATCTTCATTGAGTCCATCAGTTATGGCTCTTATATGATCTTCTAGAGGTAAAGAATGACCAATTATTGTAAGAGCATCAATAGTCGATCTAATCTTCTTCAAGTACTCAGTAGTAGAAATACCACACATCTTTACATTTTTAAGTTAAGTTTTCAGTTGTTTAACTTTGATCTTGGAAATCTTGGCAATATAATCTTTGATAGTAGACCATACCTGATGAGCAAATTGACACTCTAACATCCTATTTTTGAAAGAAGTATCGATGGAGTTTAAGAGCCATGTCATTAATTGATTATCCTTCACCTTCCAATCTGTGTATGCTTTTGATTCAGTGCCTTCTAATCTTACTTCATCAGAATCATACTGCTGTGGAATCTTGTTTGAAAGAAGATGATTCCCTAATTTGTTTTCATTAGTGACATGCAAAGCAACTTATTATCAAGTATGGAATGAATTTTCATTAAGTTTATCCAAAAGAGGGGCTGTGAAACCATAGCTGTTGTTGAGATTGTTATTAAGATTAGACTGATGGGGGATGAAAGCATCATCTATGGATTCTTAACTTGAAGCTCTTGATAACAGAAAGGAAAGCTGATAAAAATCATAAAAAAATATAGTAAAAGTGTAAAGAAATGGAGATGTTGAGTTTGGAAAACAAATCTAAGTGATGAACAAACATTATTATGCAATAACCAATTGTTTATCTAATGTACTTGGTTTAGTGTGAAGGAAAGTAATTAATTTTCAAGTTGGCCCAAGGAACAGATGATTAAGCCCATACTAACACATACTTTGGTTCACCATAACAAAGCCAAGCCCCATCTCAAATCTGAACCAAATGAGAGAAAAGATAGATGGCCCAAACACTTCAAGCCTATTCGGTAACCTATACTTTTCAGATATTTGAACCCCTAATTCATTTCCATTAATTTTCTTGAAACTTCCACCGAAAGCCAAATTCTCTCTTTTCTCTCCTTTCTCTTTCGGTCACGTTATTTAAAGAAGAGGAAAGAAGAAAATGGAAACAGCAGAAGCTAGGTTATGAAGAAAGGCAAAAAGATTGTTCCCAAATCCAAACAAGAAGAAAGGGCTACAATTAAGTAGCTAGTTTCATATAGCCAGACCAAATCAAAAAGTATCTTCTCTCATTTGTGCTACACCGAGGAACCAAGAAGAAAGCCACAAAGTCTCAAGCACAAATCTAGCAACTATAGAGAAAGTGAAGTCAACAATGGTCAGAAGCTCATCCACGGACCAAATCCAAACTTGGAGAGAAAGCAAAGCTCTACAGTCAAGATTGAAGAAATTTGAAGAAAAAGGATGAGAGAGAATGAGTAAGTTGCATGTAACAGATTCAGATTTCTCTCTCATCACTAACGAAGCCGCTACAAGCTCTTGTGAATGGAGAAGAAGACAACATTAGGGTTGAACTTGATTCAACCTTGGAAGCTTCACTCTTCTATAATAACGGTGATCGGGCAAGGGTTGAAGGTAAGAGAGTAAGAACTAAGCACAGAGTTCGGTTCTCACAGCTTCCTAATCTTGTTGAGTTCTTCTCCTTCATGTTGTTCATTTAGTATATCTTTTTCTCAGTTTAGTCTGTCTGAGTCTCATTAAAAAAGGCAAACATGGTGATGTTTGTAAGAAAAAGTCAATGAGAGGTAAAAGGCAGTGAGTTAAACTTGGAGAAAAAGCCAAAAGATGTTTCAGATTTGCTTTGTACATCTTTCTATTTTTTATCATGATCCTGTGGAGATTTCCTTATAAGTTGGGTTAGCACTTGGCTTAGGGGTGGCAACGGGGCGGGTAGGGGCGGGTTTTTCTCTATCCAACCCTGCCCCCGTACTATAATAACCCACATAAAACCCGCCCCACTCCTACCGACGGGTAGTAAAAAGTTGAACCCTAATCCGCCCCTGCGGGTACCCGCCCCACCCCTACCCGCTCCTATAATTATGAAAATCTAATAAATAAAATTAAATTTCAAAATTTATATAACCATCATCACATACATAACATAAGTTAAAGTAAAATTTTAAATATGATACAATATTATCAATTATTTTACTAATTATTTTACATATATTACACATATTATATATTAAAATTATAAATTATATATATACCGGGCCGGGTAGGTGCGGGTAGTACCTAAATCTGGCCCCGCCCCGCCCAAAACCCGCCCTGCTAAAAACCCACCCCGGTGCAGGGTGGGTACCCGCGGGTTCGGGTAGTGTTGCCATCCTTGTCATGGCTGTTGAAAGCTAGATAGAGGTCTAATCAAATTCATATAGGGTTAGAATCTGGATTTGTCCCATATAGGATTGGGTAGATCCTAGGAAAAGATTGGTGTTTGTACCTTGAGAAAAATAGTGAAATTCCATCATAATTGTGATGGAGACTGGATGTAGGCTACGTTATACTAAGTAGCTGAACCAGGATATTTCTAGGTGTCACTCTCTCTTCTATGCTCTTTTACTATTTCTGTATTTCAGGAGCAAAAAGAAAAGTATCTCCTAACTCGACAGGAGACAAAAGCAAAATATCTCCTAAAGTTCTCTTGATAGAAGCCAAAGTTAAAATCAACAGAAAAGAATACCAAGATTCAATCCCCCCTTCTCTTAGCCACTGATAACCATCAATTGGTATCAGATCTTGGTCTTAAAGAGATGAAGCTTTGCAGCTTGGAGGAAAGATCCTTATGACAAATAGTAATGGTTCCAACGTGGTGGCTTATACTCTAATAGAAAGGAAATCCAACAATCAACCTCCATTCTTCAATAAAAAGAACTACAGCTATTGGAAGGAAAGGACGAAGATCTTCGCTCAATCAATAGATTACAACATATGAAAGATCATCATGAACGGACCTCAAATTCCAACCAAAACAAGAGCAAATGGTGCAGTTATTTCCAAGATAGAGGCCAAATGGACTGAAGACAACAAGAAGAAGATAGAGCTCAATGTTAAAGCTATCAACATGCTCAACTGTGTTATCAGCTTCGAAGAATACCGCAAGGTATCTAGATGCAAAATAGTAAAGAAGATCTGGGACAAGCTCCAAGTCACACACGAAGGCACTGTTCAAGTGAAACAGACCCAGATAGACATGTTGTGCAGAGAGTACAAAATGACCTCCATGAAAGAAGGAGAATCTATTGACGAAATGTTCGAAAGATTCACCGTCATTATCAACATCTTAGATGCTATGGGGATGACATACCTTGAACTTGTGTTAGTGAGGAAAGTTCTGAGAAGTCTCATGAAAGAGTGAGAAACAAAAGCTATTATCATAGCTAAGAGAAGTGGTAGTAGTCAAATGACTTACAATGAATTGAGAGGAAATCTTCTTACTTTTGAAAACATTTACTTGAAAAATGACACAAAAGAGAAAGAAATTACTTTCAAATCATTCATTGAGTCTTTGAATGATGAATCCAGTGATAATTTATCTGATGATGAGTTTGTTCTTTTTCCCAAGTAATTCAAGAAAATGATGAAGCTCAAAAAAAGAGGCAAGGCTGGCGATTCAAGGAGACCAAAGAAGGACTTAAGCAAAATAATCTGCCATAACTGCAAAGAAGCTGGACATTACAAGTTTGACTATCCAAAGCTGAAAAAAGAATATAAGACCAAGAAATAAAAGAAGAATGGGCTCATAGCCTCTTAAAAGGATCTGGAGAACGATTCGGACGAGGATGAAGAATCAGAAAGTAAATTTATAACCTATCTCATGGGCAACCAAACTGATGAGGTAATTTTCATTGAACCTTCCACTGAAGACCTTTATCTTATGATCGATCATCTCACTGAGAAACTAAAATGCTTCTTAAATGAAAATCATGAACTTAAATCTCAAAATGACATCCTTAAGGCAGAAAATACTTTTCTCAAAGATAAATTAAGGGAAGCCGAAACCGATGTTGATCATGTTGAAGAAAACAAGCGGCTTAAGGCTGAACTTAAGGGCTGTGAGAAACAGCATTCTGTAGTTGCATATTTAATTTGTTTTGAAGAAAATGATAGGTTGCTGATGAGCGGATATTTTATACGCTTTTTGGGGTAATTTCATGTAGATTTTAGTATGTTTTAATTAGTTTTTAGTAGAATATTATTAGTTTTTAGGCAAAAATCATATTTCTGGACTTTACTATGAGTTTGTGTGTTTTTCTGTGATTTCAGGTTTTTTCTGGCTGAAATTGAGGGAGCTGAGCAAAAATCTGATTTAGGCTGAAAAAGGACTGCTGATGCTGTTGGATCCTGACCTCCCTGCACTCGGAATGGATTTTTTGGAGCTACAGGAGTCCAATTGACGCGCTCTCAATTGGGTTGGAAAGTAGACATCCAGGGCTTTCCAGCAATATATAATAGTCCATACTTTGCAGGAAGATAGACGACGTAAACTGGCGTTCAACGCCAGTGTCATGTTGCAGTCTCGCGTCCAGCGCCAGAAACAAGTTACAAGTTGGAGTTCAACGCCCAAAACACGTCACAACCTGGCGTTCAACTCCAGAAACAGCCCAAGCACGTGGGAGGCTTAATTCCCAGCCCCAGCACACACCAAATGGGCCCAAGAAGTGGATTTCTGCACCAATTATCTTAGTTTACTCATATTCTGTAAACCTAGATTACTAGTTTACTATTTAAACAACTTTTAGAGACTTATTTTGTATCTCATGACGTCTATAGAACTGGATTTTATACTCCTTGGCAGCATGAGTCTCTAAACTCCATTGTTGGGGGTGAGGAGCTCTGCAGCGTCTCGATGAATTAATGCAATTGTTTCTATTTCTCCATTCAAACGTGTGTGTTCCTATCTAAGATGTTCATTCGCGCTTAATTATGAAGAAGGTGATGATCCGTGACACTCATCACCTTCCTCAATCCATGAACGTGTGCCTGACAACCACCTCCATTCTACATCAGATTGAATGAGCTTCTCTTAGATTCCTTAATCAGAATCTTCGTGGTATAAGCTAGAATTGATGGCAGCCACTCTTGAGGATCCGGAAAGTCTAAACCTTGTCTGTGGTATTCCGAGTAGGATTCAAAGATTGAATGGCTGTGACGAGCTTCAAACTCGCGATTGCTGGGCGTGATGACAAACGCAAAGGGTCAATGGATCCTATTCCAACATGATCGAGAACCAACAGCTGATTAGCCGTGCTGTGACAGAGCATCTGGACCGTTTTCACTGAGAGGATGGGAGGTAGCCACTGACAATGGTGACACTCTACATATAGATTGCCATGGAAGGAACTTTGCACTTTTCCATGGATGGAATATTACATTACAGAAATTCAGAAGACAAAGCATCTCCAAAACTCCAACATATTCTCCATTACTGCATTACAAGTAATTAATTCACGCTCTTTTATTTTTCTAATAATTCCAACTGATAATTTTAATTGAAATCCTGACTAAGAATAATAAAATAAACATAGCTTGCTTCAAACCAATAATCTCTGTGGGATTGACCCTTACTCACGTAAGGTATTACTTGGACGACCTAGTGTACTTGCTGGTTAGTTGTGCGGATTGCAAAAGTGTGATTGCAATTTCGTGCACCAAGTTTTTGGTGCCGTTGCCGAGGATTATTCGAGTTTGAACAACTAAAGGTTTATTTTGTTGCTTAGATTAGGAATAATTTATTTTTGTTGTTATAGAGTCATTCAATTCTGAGTCCTTTATTCCCTTTTCAAAAATTTTTCAAAAAAAAATATTATATTTCTTTATTAATTTTTAATTTTTCGTGAATCTAGTGTTTTGTTCTAAGTTTGGTGTCAATTGCATATTTTATTTTTTTCTTTAAAATCTTTCGTGTTAGTGTTCTTTGTTTTTCCTTGATCTTCAAATTGTTCTTGTCAATTTTTCTTGTTTGATCTTTGGTTTGTCTTATTCTGTGTCTTTTCTTGTTTTTCTTATGCTTTTTCAAAACATTAGTTTTCAAAAAAAAAAAATTTTTTTTTTTTATCTATAAAAATAATACATCTTTAAAACACGTTACATTTATAGCTCAGTTGGCTAGAGCGTTGGCTTATGTTCTTGGCAATTGGGTATCTTCTTTTTAAAATCTTTTTCAAAAATAATTTTTCTTGATTTAATCTTGTGCCAAACTTTAAGTTTGGTGTTTTCTTGTTGATCTTTCTTTAATTTTTGAAAATTTATCTTGGTTTTCTAAAAATTTTAAGTTTGGTGTTCTTTCTTTTGTTCTTGGTGTTCTTGTGAATCTTCAAGGTGTTCTTGAGTCTTTCTTGTGTTTTGATCTTAAAATTTTTAAGTTTGGTGTTCCTTGGTGTTTCCCCCCTAAAATTTTCGAGAATAAGGAGCATTAGATCTAAAAATTTTAAGTCTTGTGTCTTTTATGTGTTTTTCTCTTTCATCATAAAATTCAAAATTCAAAAAAAAAATATCCTAACCACTTTCTCTTTTTTTTTTCAAATTTTTCGAAAATCTTCATAAACTTTTTCAAATTTTTATAAATTTTTATTTTTAATTTTCTTTCTTTATTTATTTTATTTTTATTTCGGTTTTTGTTTTATTTTATTATTTCGAAAATTATTCTTATAATAAAATAGACAATATCAACATCCATACCATCTCCCTTGCTCCATCATGGAACTAAGTGAAAATGAACAGTCCAGGAGGACTCTGGGGTCATATGCTAACCCCACTACTGCTTCATATGGGAGTAGTATCTGTATACCCTCCATTGGAGTTAGTAGCTTTGAGTTGAATCCTCAGCTCATTATCATGGTGCAGCAAAGCTGCCAGTATTCCGGTCTTCCACATGAAGAACCTACAGAGTTTCTGGCACAATTTTTACAAATTGCTGACACAGTACATGATAAGGAAGTAGATTAGGATGTCTACAGATTATTACTGTTTCCATTTGCTGTAAAAGATCAAGCTAAGAGGTGGTTAAATAACCAACCTAAGAACAGCATAAGGACATGGAAACAGCTGTCAGAAAAATTCCTGAATCACTATTTTCCTCCAAAATGGATGACACAGCTAAGGCTGAGCATCCAAGGCTTCAAACAAGGAGATAATGAATCTCTTTATGATGCTTGAGAGAGATACAGAGAGATGCTAAGAAAATGCCCCTCTGAAATGTTTTCAGAGTGGGTGCAATTAGACATCTTCTACTATGGGCTTACAGAAAAAGCTCAGATTTCTCTAGATCACTCAGCTGGTGGATCTATACATATGAGAAAAACAATTGAAGAAGCTCAAGAGCTTATTGATACAGTTGCCAGAAATCAGCATCTGTACCTAAGCAATGAATCTTTCATGAAAGAAGAAGCTAAAACAGTAACTGCTGAACTCAGTCCTGTAGATCAAGCTACTGAATTCAATCAGCAGCTGGATTTTCTAACTCAGCAGCTAGCCAAATTTAAGGAAATACTACAAGAAACAAGAATGGCTAATATGAATATGGAAGTACAGTTGAAGCAAACAGAAAAGCAACTGTCAAAACAAATAACAGAAGAATGCAGTTCAATTAAGAAGTGGAAAAACATTAAATACCTCACTTCAAGGCAGCAAGAAGCCAAGAAATGAACAAATGGCTAACCAAAATCCCTCTGAGGACAATCAGAGCCCAGAGAGGAATAATGCTGGCGCTGAACGCCCAAACCATGCTCATTCCTGGTGTTCAACGCCAGAAACAAGCAAGGACTTGGCATTGAACGCCCAAAGGGAGCACGGTTCTGGCGTTCAGACGCCAGAAACAGGCAAGGAGTTGGCGTCTAACGCCACTCCAGCTTCCACCCCTGGCATTCAAATGCCAGTGGGGGATCAGACACATACAAGTGCTGATAACAACCCTTCTAAAAAGGCTTCCCAACTCACTTCTACAGGTAATAAACCTGCAGCAACTAAGGTTGAGGAATACAAAGCCAGAATGCCTTATCCTCAAAAACTCCGCCAAGCGGAACAGGATAAGCAATTTGCCCCCTTTGCAGACTATCTCAGGACTCTTGAAATAAAGATTCCGTTTGCAGAAGCACTTGAGCAAATACCCTCTTATGCCAAGTTCATGAAAGAGATCTTAAGTCATAAGAAGGATTGGAGGGAAACTGAAAAAGTTTACCTCACTAAAGAATGCAGTGCAGTTATCCTGGAAAGCTTACCTGAGAAGCTTAAGGATCCCGGAAGCTTTATGATACCATGCACATTAGAGGGTACTTGTACCAAGCAAGCTCTATGTGATCTTGGGGCAAGTATCAACTTAATACCTGCATCTATTATCACAAAGCTTGGTTTGACTGAAGAAGTCAAACCAACCCGGATATGTCTTCAACTTGCTGATGGCTCCATTAAATACCGATCAGGCGTGATTGAAGACATGATTATCAAGGTTGGGCCATTTGCCTTTCCTACTGACTTTGTGGTGCTGGAAATGGAGGAGCACAAGAGTGCAACTCTCATTCTAGGAAGACCTTTCCTAGCAACTGGCCGAACCCTCATTGATGTCCAAAAAGGGGAAGTAACTCTGAGAGTCAATGAGGAGGAGTTCAAGTTGAATGTTGTCAAAGCCATGCAACATCCAGACACCCCAAATGACTGCATGAGTGTTGATATTATTGACTCTCTGGTAAGAGAGGTCAATATGACTAAGAGTCTCGAATCAGAGCTAGAGGACATCTTTAAAGATGTTCAGCCTGATCTGGAGGAATCAGAGAGAATAATAGAACCTCTGAAAATCCCTCAGGAAGAGGAGAAACCTCCTAAACCCGAGCTCAAACCATTACCACCATCCATGAAATATGCATTTCTGGGAGAAGGTGATACCTTTCCTGTAATCATAAGCTCTACCTTAGAGCCACAGGAAGAGGAAGCACTAATTCAAGTGCTAAGGACACACAAGACAGCTCTTGGGTGGTCTATCAGTGATCTCAAGGGCATTAGCCCAGCCAGATGCATGCACAAGATCTTACTGGAGGGTGACGCCAAGCCAGTGGTTCAACCACAAAGGCGGCTGAATCCAGCCATGAAGGAGGTGGTGTAGAAAGAGGTCACTAAGTTACTAGAGGCTGGGATTATTTATCCTATTTCTGATAGCCCCTGGGTAAGCCCTATCTAAGTTGTCCCTAAGAAAGGTGGCATGACAGTGGTTCATAATGAAAAAAATGAACTGGTTCCTACAAGAACAGTTACAGGGTGGCGTATGTGTATTGATTATAGAAGGCTCAATACAGCCTCCAGAAAGGATCATTTTCCTTTACCATTCATAGACCAGATGCTAGAAAGACTAGCAGGTCATGAATACTACTGCTTCCTGGATGGATATTCAGGTTATAATCAAATTGCAGTAGATCTCCAAGATCAAGAAAAAATGGCATTCACATGTCCATCTGGAGTATTTGCATACAGAAGGATGCCATTTGGCCTGTGCAATGCACCTGCAACCTTTCAAAGGTGCATGCTCTCAATTTTCTCGGATATGGTGGAAAATTTTCTGGAAGTCTTCATGGATGACTTTTCAGTATTTGGAGACTCATTCAGCTCCTGTCTTGACCATCTAGCACTTGTTCTAAAGTGATGCCAAGAGACCAACCTAGTTTTAAACTGGGAGAAATGTCACTTTATGGTGACTGAAGGAATTGTCCTTGGGCACAAAATCTCGAACAAGGGAATAGAGGTGGATCAAGCTAAGGTAGAGGTAATTGAAAAATTACCACCACCTGCCAATGTTAAGGCAATCAGAAGCTTTCTGGGGCATGCAGGATTCTATAGGAGGTTTATAAAGGATTTTTCAAAAATCGCCAAACCTCTGAGCAACCTGCTAGCTGCTGACACGCCATTTGTCTTTGATAAGGAGTGTCTACAGGCATTTGAGACTCTGAAAGCTAAATTGGTCACAGCACCAATCATCTCTGCACCAAACTGGACATTGCCATTTGAACTAATGTGTGATGCCAGTGACCATGCCATTGGTGGAGTGTTGGGACAAAGGCATGACAAGCTTCTGCACGTCATTTACTATGCCAGTTGAGTTTTAAATGACGCACAAAAGAACTACACAACCACAGAAAAAGAGCTACTTGTAGTGGTTTACGCCATTGACAAATTCAGATCCTATTTAGTAGGATCAAAAGTGATTGTGTACACTGATCATACTTCTCTTAAATATCTACTCACAAAGCAGGATTCAAAACCCAGACTTATAAGATGGGTGTTGCTTCTGCAAGAGTTTGATATAGAAATAAGAGACAGAAAAGGGACAGAGAATCAGGTAGCAGATCACCTGTCCCGAATAGAACCAGTAGAAGGGGCGTCTCTCCCTCCTACTGAGATCTCTGAAACCTTTACGGATGAGCAACTCTTTGCCATCCAGGAAGTGCCATGGTTCGCAGACATTGCAAACTACAAGGCAGTAAGGTTCATACCCAAAGAGTACAGTAGGCAGCAATCAAAGAAGCTGATCACGGATGCAAAGTATTATCTTTGGGATGAGTTGTATCTCTTTAAGAGATGTGCAGATGGAGTAATCCGTAGATGTGTGCCTAAAGAAGAAGCACAGAAGATCCTATGGCACTGCCATGGATCACAGTATGGAGGACATTTTGGAAGTGAGCGAACAGCCACAAGAGTCCTCCAATGCGGCTTCTACTGGCCCACCCTCTATAAAGATTCCCGAGCGTTTGTACTTAATTGTGACTGTTGCCAAAGATCTGGTAATCTGCCTCACAGTTATGCCCTGCCTCAACAAGGGATCTTAGAGATTGAGTTATTTGATGTATGGGGTATTGACTTCATGGGACCTTTCCCACCATCATACTCAAACACTTATATTCTGGTGGCAGTGGATTATGTATCCAAATGGGTGGAAGCTATTACAACAACCACTAATGACACTAAGACCGTGTTAAAATTCCTCCAGAAACACATCTTCAGCAGATTTGGTACCCCTAGAGTATTAATCAGTGATGGGGGCACTCATTTCTGCAATAAACAGCTTTACTCTACTTTGGTTCGTTATGGAGTTAGCCACAGGGTAGCCACTCCATATCATCCACAGAAAAATGGGCAAGTTGAAGTCTCTAACAGAGAACTTAAAAGAATCAAGGAACGGACTGTAATTAATCGTAGAAAGGATTGGGCAAGAAGCTTGGATGATGCTCTGTGGGCATACAGAACAGCATTCAAGACACCTATAGGGACCTCTCCATACCAACTCGTGTATAGAAAGGCGTGTCACTTGCCAGTGGAACTGGAACACAAGGCCTACTGGGCAACCAGATTCCTAAACCTTGATGCCAAGTTAGCTGGAGAAAAACGATTGCTCCAGTTAAATGAGCTCGAGGAATTTAGACTCAATGCTTTCGAGAATGCAAAAATTTACAAAGAGAAAGCAAAAAGATGACATGATAAGAAACTATCATCCAGAGTCTTTGAGCCAGGGCAGAAAGTTCTGCTATTTAATTCTAGGCTCAAATTATTCCCCGGGAAACTAAAATCCCGGTGGAGAGGTCCATATGTGATTAAAAGTGTATCACCATATGGATACGTAGAGCTTCAGGATAATGACTCTAACAAAAAGTTCATTGTTAATAGACAGAGAGTTAAATATTATTTTCAAAATAATTTTGAGCAAGAATGCTCAAAACTGAGACTTGATTAGAGCTCAGTAATAGTCCAGCTAAGGACAATAAAGAAGCACTTGCTGGGAGGCAACCCAGCCATTTACAAAATTTAATTTTATTTGTTTTCGTTAAATTTTTACAGGTATATGTCAAAGTGTCTTCAAAAGGTAGAATAGCAATTGCTTGAATTCACAGAGTTACAGGGGAAGTTAGAAGCTCACTGGCGTAAAAAAGCCACGCCCAAAAGAAGCATCCACTGGGCGTTCAACGCCAGAAAGGAGCATCTTCTGGGCGTTGAACGCCAGAAAGAAGCTCCTTCTGGGCGTTTAACGCCAGAGTTACAACATCCTGGGCGTTTAGAAAAACGCCCAGTGACAAAGGACTTCCTGGCGTTCAACGCCAGAAAGAAGCAACAACTGGGCGTTGAACGCCCAGGAGAAGCAGCAATTGGGCGTTAAACGCCCAAAACATGCAGCGTTTGGGCGTTTAACGCCAGGATTGTGGGGAGGAGGTAATTTCGTTTTCAATTCAAATTTTTTCCAATTTTCACGTTTCAATTCATGATTTCTTGCATAAACATGTTACAAACTCTCATCTTTCAACTTCAATTTCAAAATTTTTTTTAATCCTAAACATATTTCTTGATTTTTTTTTAATTTCTTTTCAAATCTTTTTCAAAACTCATCTATCTTTTTGAACTCTTTTCAAATCTTTTTAATTTCTCATCATATCTTTTGAATTTCGAATTTGCCTCTCCTACTATTCCTCTCCTTTCCTTTCTTTTGCTTGAGGACAAGCAAACCTCTAAGTTTGGTGTGATTCGCCATGATCACTGAGCTAAAACTCATCAAAATCATGGCACCTAAGGGAACAGGAAGAGCAAGGATGTGACTTAAAGGAACTGAAGCGTCAGAAATTATCTCTTGAAGGACCAAGCACCCCACATTTTTCAAGCTAATTTCACTTGTTTTGTTAGCATTTATGCACTTTCTTGCATCCTAAGTAAGTGATTTGGAGTGAAAATGCATAACTTCTCTAAATCAAGCAACCACCATGAATTTAATGATTAATCATGAGGTTTAAGCTAATTTTAATTGCATTTTAATTGATTTATAAGCCTCTTGAATTTTGTGATACTTTGAGTGGTTGTTTGGTTTATTATAGGTGAAGAAAAGAAAAGAAAATAAAAAGTGTGGCCTAAGAAGCGTGACAAAAGAAAAGGAAAGCGTGGCCGAATCAAGGAATAGCGTGCCGCAACTCATAGGGGAAGCAACCTTGCCCTCCACAAGGGCAGAATGCCCTCTAGGAGGGCAGCATTAAGTGACCGAACCAAGACAAGGCAACCTTGCCCTGCCCACTCCAAGGGCAGAGCACAAAATGGTGCCTTGGAGCCAAGAGAAGCAAATTCTGCCCTGCCCTTGTGGAGAGCAGGATCGGGCACATCAAGGAAAGAAATCCAAGGAAAAATAGCTCCTATGCAAGCCACAAGTTTCGAACAAGGGAGCATGAAGAAGCCAAGCTCTAACACCCACTAGCGTGCCAAGAAATCCAAAGAAAAACTAGCGTGTTTGCTTCCTCCCAGAGTCGAACCCGAGGCGTGCAATATGGCAACCTTGCCCTGCCCTTGGCGCGGGCAGGGCAGCATTCAAAAGCTGGCGCACCAAATTTGCTTCCTGGCGCACCAACCGCACGCAACATCCCCTTCTTGGCGCATCAACACATTCCTGCCCTGCCCTTGGCGCGGGCAGGGAGCATCCGCGCATCAGCGTGCAGCACGCGCACGCGCGCTCCTCAAACATGGCGCACCAAGTGCGCGCATCAGCCTTCCCGCCCTGCCCTTGGCGCGGGCAGGGCAGCCTCTGGCGCACCAACCTCCTACCAGACGCGCACAAATTTGCACCACAAGCACCAAGGCCGCACCAACTCCAAGCACCAAGCATCAATTTTCTGCCCTGCCCTCCACAAGGGCAGGGCAGCCTCCTGGGAGTGGTTTTTGGGCCAAAATTCAAATTAAAAATTGATTTGAATTCATTTCTTCACCAATCCAAAAGCCCATCCAAATCCCATCATCCAAGAATAGAAAGTGTATAAATAGGACTTAGTTTGATGTAATTAGGACCTTTAGTGACCTTTACTTTGGAGCTTTGCATTTTTGGCTTTCATTTTGAATTTTTGAACTTCCTTTCTGAGCTTTCTTGAGAGATTGGTCCGAGCACCAAGAGGATCAAAGGAGAATTGCTTGATCTCCTTCCTCATTTCCCTTGGGCAATTCTACTTACTGTTTTCTGAGTATTGGGTGTGTGAAATTGGGGAAATTCTGTCCCAATTCCCATTCAAACTCTTTGCATTTTATTTTCTGCATAATTCAATCCAAATTCTGTTCTTCTACTGCTTCATCTTTAATTTTCTGTCAATTGCTTAGTAACTTCAGATCTGGGAAGGAAATTGGGTTTTAGGCTCTGCTACCTAAGCCCTTGGGATCCTGAGATCACTTTTGGTTCCTCTGTGAACCTTTACTGCACTTTAAATTCCCTACTGTTTAAATTTCTGTTTGCATCCAATTCCATTTCTGCTATCTTCTTTACTGCAATTTACTTCTTCTTTGTTTAGATCCTGCAATCCCATTCCTCAATTCCCCTTTACATTCAAGCAATTTATCTTCCTTGCCATTTAAGTTACTGCAATTTAAGTTTCTTGCACTTTAAGTTTCAGTCATTTACTTTCTTACTCTTTAAGTTTCTGCACTTTTACTCTTCTGTTCTTTATTTTACTGCATTTCTCCCTTCCCCCTTTACATTTACTGTCATTTAATTTCTGTTAAACACAAATCACTCAACCAAAACTTGATTCGCTTGACTAAACCACCCACTAAACTAAAATTGCTCAATCCTTCAATCCCTGTGGGATCGACCTCACTCATGTGAGTTATTATTACTTGATGCGACCCGGTACACTTGCCGGTGAGTTTTGTGTTGGATCGTTTTCCACACATCAAGTTTTTGGCGCCGTTGCCGGGGATTGAAATAGATTGACAATGATTAAGTGAAGTGGAGGTCTAGATTAAGCATTTTTTCTTTTCTGATATTCTAACTCTCACTAACACACTAACTGTTCGAGAAATTGCCTCTACTAACTCACTAAAAATTTATCTCAAATAACTGTACTTAAAATCTCAAGCGTGTTGTTGTTTGGTCATCCTGATTGTTTGCATATCACAGGGAATCAAGTCTCTACAGACAAAGGGTATCATGACATGAAGCCACCCCTCATTACACTCATAAAGAACAATTGCTCTTTTGACGGAAGTCCATCAGAAGATCTTCAGCAGCACATAACCACTTTTCTAAAGACATGCAATGCAGTCAGAACTGATGGTTCAGATCGTGACACTTATAAGATTCTGTTATTTCCCTTCTCATTGAAGGGTGAAGCTGCACAATGGTTTGAAACTTTTCCCCAAGGAAGTATTACTAGTTGGGATGATTTGGTCACCAAATTTCTGGCCAAATTCGCCTCATCCAAACAGATCATCCAGCTGAAAGAGGAGGAACATTTATTCATACAAGGGGACGAAGAACCACTCTTCAAGGCCTGGGAAAGATACAAGAGAGCAACTGATAAAGTGGGCTTCCGGGTTTTCTATGAAGGGTTGACCCCAGAAACAAGAAAAGCAGTGGACTACTTCTCAGATGGCTTACTCAAAGCAACAACAAATGCTCAAGGAGTTACAGACTTCAATGACAAAGGGGTCAACAACCAACATCCATCTGAGAAAACACACAGTGCAATCTCCGAGGAAGAAGTAGCAAATATTGAAGGGGTGAATGCGTTCAAAGACCAAAACAAACAAATGCACCATCAACCACCGCAAAACATAGAGTTGTCTGCTGCAGTGAGTGCCAAATTTCCACCATGGAGACCTCACTCTTATCTGAGAATGAGGGAGCCTCAACATCAAGAACAAGGAAGTTTCCACCAGGACAATTCCATGACCACAACCAATCAACATCCCCCACCCACCAATACCACCCAAAGCCAATACCCACAACACAGACACCCCCAAACCCATCTCAACTGGAGAAGGAGTGAGTACCAAAATCACAGACCAAGAGAATTTCATTACAACAACCCGAACTTCATAAATCATCAAAGACACCATTACAACAATAACAACCACTACATTCCACCACCACACCCACCCTTCCTACCTTCAACATGTCATAACCAACCAACCTCACAAGACTCTCAGAGAATCACAAACTTGGAGATCCTAATGGAGAGAATGATGAAACATCAAGAAGAAACAACAAGGAACCAAGAGATGTTAATGAGAGGAATTGAGGAGCGGATAGCTCAATTGGCAAAGCACCTTGCAGAAATGGGTGAGAAGAAACCAAATACTTTCTTCAAAGCCAGTAAAGATAAACCAACCAATAATGAAGATGCTACAAAGAAGAAAGGATGGAAAGGGATCATAGAAGACAATGAGAAAGGAAGTACCAGCCAAGAAAGACACAACAAAGAATTCCTTCAAAAAGAAGCAGATGAGAGAACTAAAGACAAGCAGAAAACCCCCACTGGAAGGTTTTCACTAGGGGATCGAGTAATGATCAATGGTCAAACCGTGAAGGTGTCCCCACAGTTGTATGATCACTACACTGTAACTAAGATTCTTCCACAAGAATCTATAGAAGTCATCAAGGAGGAAACCAGAAGAAAGTTCATAGTGAAAACAGACAAGCTAAGGCACTGTGATTTTCGACCTCCATGATAAACAAAAATGAAGATGTCAAGCTAATGACAATAAAAGAGCGCTTGTTGGGAGGCAACCCAACCTGAGGTAGTTTCTTTCCTAGCTTTTCAATAAAAATGTTGAGTAATTGTTGTGCATTGCAATGAGCTAAGTTTGGTGTTGCACACCAAAACAATTTGAGGGAGAATGAAAACTTCTAAGTTTGGTGTTCCACCAAAAAGATCATTTAATACATTCTCACCTCTTGCATGATTCTAGCTCCAAGTAATCAAACACATTGTTCAACTGTTGAATCATTTTCTAGCTTTTATTCCACTAACCTTTAGCAAGAACACATAGTTTCAAATATGGTTAATTTGTTACATCTGAGACAGTGGCAAAACAATTAAGTTTGGTGTTCACACATCAAAATCAATCCAGGAGCCACACTCAGTATTGAACATACTAACCATATAATCAATAGCTTGAGAAGCAAGCAACTTTGAGGATTATGCAGGACATGAATCAACAATTGAAGACACTATGCATTTTGACTCAAAGGGAACACAGCAGAAAGAAAAATCAAAAGGCTGCAACTTCAAAGGTTGTATCTGAACTTAATCCTTGCTGCTGTGTATTGTTTCGGACATAGAAACCCTTGTGTATCTTGCTAAAGTGTTTATCTAGTTGCAAGTGAAATTGTTTGTGAAAATGCCAAGTCTGCATAATGCTTGTATCCATCACTTAGCTTTAAATATTGTCTTGTTTCCCATATGCTTGAATAAAAGAGTTTGGTTTGAATTGAAAAGAGAAAAAAATCCAATGTTGCATGAGTATGAATGGAAGATTAGTGGTGGCACATGTGTTTGATTAAATGCATAACTCATGGAATAAGTGTTGCATAATATCATTCTCATTCAATTGAAAGTTAGCTTGCTGTTACAAAGACTTTATCAATAATGAAGCACCCTTGGTAACAAAAACAGAAAGAAGAAGGAAAGAAAAATCCAAAATGGCAAGAAAAACAAAGAATAAAGGTTGGACACCAATGGTTTGGACCCTAGGACAAATGCCTGTGGTGTTCTTGTACTGAGATCTGCTTGGATGAGTAAATTCTAAGGGGTATTTTGAAACCCGGTCACTTAGATCAACTGATTTGGGATGGCCAATTGAAAATCCACAATAAAGAGCAACTTAGATACAAAGCACTTAGTGATCCAAAGAGATGCTGGGCATCAATGATCCTAGGAAGAATTAGTGAGCTAAGTGTCTGTGGTGGAAAGATGTTGAGCAAAATAAAAGAAAATGAAGCCAAAGGCTAAGCTGCAACATTTAACACCAAACCTCTTAAAGAATAAAAAGCTTGTTAAAGCATTGTAAACCAAGAAAAGTTACCAAGGGAGTGATCAAAAGGAGAGTCTTATAACAGCAAGTTTAGCAAACCTTGGATGCAAAATGTGTATTATGCAGCAGCAACAATAAGTGAGTATCATTGTCTGCATAAATGCCCCATGAATTGAAGTTCTGCTATCTGCATAATAAGGATTTGTGTTCTTTTCTTATTCATATCATTTACTCTTAGTTTTGATGCTTGCTTGGGGACAAGCAAGGTTTAAGTTTGGTGTTGTGATGACAAGTCATCATATACCCATTTTTCAAGCTAATTTCACTTGTTTGTTAGCATTTATGCACTTTCTTGCATCCTAAGTAAGTGATTTGGAGTGAAAATGCATAACTTCTCTAAATCAAGCAACCACCATGAATTTAATGATTAATCATGAGGTTTAAGCTAATTTTAATTGCATTTTAATTGATTTATAAGCCTCTTGAATTTAGTGATACTTTGAGTGGTTGTTTGGTTTATTATAGGTGAAGAAAAGAAAAGAAAATGAAAAGCGTGGCCTAAGAAGCGTGACAAAAGAAAAGGAAAGCGTGGCCGAATCAAGGAATAGCGTGCCGCAACTCATAGGGGAAGCAACCTTGCCCTCCACAAGGGCAGAATGCCCTCTAGGAGGGCAGCATTAAGTGACCGAACCAAGACAAGGCAACCTTGCCTTGCCCACTCCAAGGGCAGAGCACAAAATGGTGCCTTGGAGCCAAGAGAAGCAAATTCTGCCCTGCCCTTGTGGAGAGCAGGATCGGGCACATCAAGGAAAGAAATCCAAGGAAAAATAGCTCCTATGCAAGCCACAAGTTTCGAACAAGGGAGCATGAAGAAGCCAAGCTCTAACACCCACTAGCGTGCCAAGAAATCCAAAGAAAAACTAGCGTGTTTGCTTCCTCCCAGAGTCGAACCCGAGGCGTGCAATATGGCAACCTTGCCCTGCCCTTGGCGCGGGCAGGGCAGCATTCAAAAGCTGGCGCACCAAATTTGCTTCCTGGCGCACCAACCGCACGCAACATCCCCTTCTTGGCGCTTCAACACATTCCTGCCCTGCCCTTGGCGCGGGCAGGGAGCATCCGCGCATCAGCGTGCAGCACGCGCACGCGCGCTCCTCAAACATGGCGCACCAAGCGCGCGCATCAGCCTTCCCGCCCTGCCCTTGGCGCGGGCAGGGCAGCCTCTGGCGCACCAACCTCCTACCAGACGCGCACAAATTTGCACCACAAGCACCAAGGCCGCACCAACTCCAAGCACCAAGCATCAATTTTCTGCCCTGCCCTCCACAAGGGCAGGGCAGCCTCCTGGGAGTGGTTTTTGGGCCAAAATTCAAATTAAAAATTGATTTGAATTCATTTCTTCACCAATCCAAAAGCCCATCCAAATCCCATCATCCAAGAATAGAAAGTGTATAAATAGGACTTAGTTTGATGTAATTAGGACCTTTAGTGACCTTTACTTTGGAGCTTTGCATTTTTGGCTTTCATTTTGAATTTTTGAACTTCCTTTCTGAGCTTTCTTGAGAGATTGGTCCGAGCACCAAGAGAATCAAAGGAGAATTGCTTGATCTCCTTCCTCATTTCCCTTGGGCAATTCTACTTACTGTTTTCTGAGTATTGGGTGTGTGAAATTGGGGAAATTCTGTCCCAATTCCCATTCAAACTCTTTGCATTTTATTTTCTGCATAATTCAATCCAAATTCTGTTCTTCTACTGCTTCATCTTTAATTTTCTGTCAATTGCTTAGTAACTTTAGATCTGGGAAGGAAATTGGGTTTTAGGCTCTGCTACCTAAGCCCTTGGGATCCTGAGATCACTTTTGGTTCCTCTGTGAACCTTTACTGCACTTTAAATTCCCTACTGTTTAAATTTCTGTTTGCATCCAATTCCATTTCTGCTATCTTCTTTACTGCAATTTACTTCTTCTTTGTTTATATCCTGCAATCCCATTCCTCAATTCCCCTTTACATTCAAGCAATTTATCTTCCTTGCCATTTAAGTTACTGCAATTTAAGTTTCTTGCACTTTAAGTTTCAGTCATTTACTTTCTTGCTCTTTAAGTTTCTGCACTTTTACTCTTCTGTTCTTTATTTTACTGCATTTCTCCCTTCCCCCTTTACATTTACTGTCATTTAATTTCTGTTAAACACAAATCACTCAACCAAAACTTGATTCGCTTGACTAAACCACCCACTAAACTAAAATTGCTCAATCCTTCAATCCCTGTGGGATCGACCTCACTCATGTGAGTTATTATTACTTGATGCGACCCGGTACACTTGCCGGTGAGTTTTGTGTTGGATCGTTTTCCACACATCACAAGGGTGAAAAGGATCCAAGGCTTTGAGCATCAGTGGATAGGAGGGCCCAAGGAAGTAATTCCTGGCCTAAGCGGCTAAATTAAGCTGTCCCTAACCATGTGCTTGTGGCATGCAGGTCCAAGTGAAAAGCTTGAGTCTGAGTGGTTAAAGTCGTGATCCAATGCAAAAAGAGTGTGCTTAAGAACCCTGGACAGTTCTAATTAGGGAATTTAGCAAAGCTAAGTCACAATCTGAAAAAGTTCACCCAGTTATATGTCTGTGGCATTTATGTATCCGATGGTAATACTGGAAAACAAAGTGCTTAGGGCCACGACCAAGACTCATAAAGTAACTGTGTTCAAGAATCAACATGCTACACTAGGAGAATCAATAATACTATCTGAATTTTGAGTTCCTATGGATGCCAATCATTCTGAAATTCAAGGGACAAAGTTAGATGCCAAAACTGTTCGGAAGCCAAAAAGCTACAAGCCCCGCTCATCTAATAAGAATCTAAGCTCCATTTAAAACTCTGAGATATTATTACCTCTTAATTTCTTTTCATCCTTTTTTATTTATCTAGTTGCTTGAGGACAAGCAACAGTTTAAGTTTGGTGTTGTGATGAGCGGATATTTTATACGCTTTTTGGGGTAATTTTATGTAGATTTTAGTATGTTTTAATTAGTTTTTAGTAGAATATTATTAGTTTTTAGGCAAAAATCATATTTCTGGACTTTACTATGAGTTCGTGTATTTTTCTGTGATTTCAGGTATTTTCTGGCTGAAATTGAGGGAGCTGAGCAAAAATCTGATTTAGGCTGAAAAAGGACTGCTGATGCTGTTGGATCCTGACCTCCCTGCACTCGGAATGGATTTTTTGGAGCTGCAAGAGTCCAATTGACGCGCTCTCAATTGGGTTGGAAAGTAGACATCCAGGGCTTTCCAGCAATATATAATAGTCTATTCTTTGCGTGAAGATAGACGATGTAAACTGGCGTTCAACGCCAGTGTCATGTTGCAGTCTCGCGTCCAGCGCCAGAAACAAGTTACAAGTTGGAGTTCAACGCCTAAAACACGTCACAACCTGGCGTTCAACTCCAGAAACAGCCCAAGCACGTGGGAGGCTTAAGTCCCAGCCCCAGCACACACCAAATGGGCCCAAGAAGTGGATTTCTGCACCAATTATCTTAGTTTACTCATATTCTGTAAACCTAGGTTACTAGTTTACTATTTAAACAACTTTTAGAGACTTATTTTGTATCTCATGACGTCTATAGAACTGGATTTTATACTCCTTGGCAGCATGAGTCTCTAAACTCCATTGTTGGGGGTGAGGAGCTCTGCAGCGTCTCGATAAATTAATGCAATTGTTTCTATTTCTCCATTCAAACGTGTGTGTTCCTATCTAAGATGTTCATTCGCGCTTAATTATGAAGAAGGTGATGATCCGTGACACTCATCACCTTCCTCAATCTATGAACGTGTGCCTAACAACCACCTCCGTTCTACATCAGATTGAATGAGCTTCTCTTAGATTCCTTAATCAGAATCTTCGTGGCATAAGCTAGAATTGCTGGCAGCCACTCTTGAGGATCCGGAAAGTCTAAACCTTGTCTGTGGTATTCCGAGTAGGATTCAAGGAATGAATGGCTGTGACGAGCTTCAAACTCGCGATTGCTGGGCGTGATGACAAACGCAAAAGGGTCAATGGATCCTATTCCAACATGATCGAGAACCAACAGCTGATTAGCCGTGCTGTGACAGAGCATCTGGACCATTTTCACTGAGAGGATAGGAGGTAGCCACTGACAATGGTGACACCCTGCATACAGCTTGCCATGGAGGGAACTTTGCACTTTTCCATGGATGGAATATTACATTACAGAAATTCAGAAGACAAAGCATCTCCAAAACTCCAACATATTCTCCATTACTGCATTACAAGTAATTAATTCACGCTCTTTTATTTTTCTAATAATTCCAACTGATAATTTTAATTGAAATCCTGACTAAGAATAATAAAATAAACATAGCTTGCTTTAAACCAATAATCTCTGTGGGATCGACCCTTACTCACGTAAGGTATTACTTGGACGACCCAGTGCACTTGCTGGTTAGTTGTGCGGATTGCAAAAGTGTGATTGCAATTTCGTGCACCAGTTGCACAAAGAGGTCAAAAGTTTAAAAGAAGATCTAGCCAAATTTGCTTATAGTTCTGAAAATCTAAATAAACTCTTGGCTAGTCAAAAACCTCTTTATGAAAAGGCTGGATTGAATTTTCATAAGAAAATCAAACACTGCTTTTGAAAAATCACTTTTTGCAAATATAGCTTTTACTTCTGATGACATAAAGTTCCAAAACCCAACCAATATGAAAAAATAGAAACCTAAATAATTCTGTCGTCTATGCAATCGAGATGGCCATTTTCCCATTCAATGTTTCATAAGTGAGAAAATGATTGGAGACAAAGTGTACAAAATAATTGGTAACTACAATGGTCTTTGTCAAAAGAGATGGTTTAACATCAAAGGATTCAAAAAGATTTGGATACCTAAGGTTACTTGAGAATTTTTTTAGGTTTGCCTAGCATCCAAGAAAAAGGACAACATGTGGTACTTAGACAGCGGATGCTCTAGGCATATGACCAGAAAGTCTACATTCTTCATCAAGCTAGACGAGTAAGATGGAGGCTTTGTGACTCTCGGTGATAATGGTAAAGAAAAGATAGTAGCCATAAGTAAAGTAGGTAAAAACTTCTCATCTTTCATAAATGATATCTTTCTTGTTGACGGATTGAAACATAACATACTAAGCATTAGTCAATTATGTGATCTTAGTTATTTTGTTATATTTAGAAAATTGGATTCACTCAATAGGATTTAAAAGATCAAAATGTGACTTGTTTTACCTCAATAGAATCTAAAAAATGACTTTGTCATAAGAAATTAGGACATGCTAGCATGTACTAAATTTCTAAGCTTGTTAAGAAAAATCTGGTTAGAGGCATCCCTAACATAAAGTTTGACAAGGACATCACTTGTGATGCTTGTCAATTGGGCAAACAAACAAAATCTTCTTTTAAGCCCAATGATGGAATCTCTACCAAAAGGCCATCAAAACTGTTATACATTAATCTTTTTGGTCCTACTAGAATTCAAAGTTTGGAAAAAAATATTATGGCTTGCTAGTGGTTGATGACTACTCAAGATTCGGATGGGTTCTCTTTCTAACTCAAAAAAATGATGCATTCTATGCCTTTTCTTCTCTTTGTAAAAATATTCAAAATGAAAAGGATTTGAAAGTTCCCAAATAAGAAGTGATCATGGAAAAGAATTTAAAAATCAAGATTTTGAAAATTTTTGTGATGAATTTGGAATTTCTCTTAATTTTTCATGTCCTAGAACACCTCAACAAAATAGGATTGTTGAAAGGAGAAATAGAAGTCTCCAAGAAATGATTAGAGTAATGCTTTGTGAGAAAGAAGTTTCAAAATTTTTATGGGCCGAAGCTGTAAGCACAGCTTGCTATATCCTAAATAGAATCATCATCAGAAAAGGATTAAAGAAAACCCATTATGAGATATGGAAAGGAACTCCTCCAAATCTTAAGTACTTTTATATATTTGGATTCAAATTCTTTGTATTAAATAACAAAGACAATCTTAAAAAGTTTGATCCAAAATCATATAAAGGTTTATTTATTGGATACTCAACCAATAGCAAAGCTTATAGAGTTTACCTCTAAGAACAAAGAACTATTGAGGAATCCATACATGTATCTTTTTACGAAACTAACTTCATACCAAGTGTTGTCTTAGATGATGATGTAGGAAATGAAGCAGAAGGGAGTCCACAAGTGAATCAAGAAAATGTCCAACATGTTCCTCATATGGAGATGCTAGTTCTGAACCTGCTCCTTAAAATGAAGGAGACATTTCAATTTTGTCTCCTGATGAAGTTAGAGAATCCAGAACTGGAATGCTATAGAACCAAGTCAAAGTCAAGCTGAAACCTCATCTGAAAGACCTCATGAGCGGAAGTTTTTAAAAAACTACCCATACGAGTTCATCATTGGAGATCCATCACTTGGAGTCACTACTAGATCCTCAAGTAAGAAGAAAGCCAAAATCAGCAATGCTGCTTTCTTATCCCAATTATAGCCTCACAATGTGAAACAAGCACTTAAAGACCTCTCTTGGGTAACGGCTATGGAAGAGGAGTTGAGACTATTAAAAAAGAATGAGGTTTGGACTCTTGTACCCTAAATAGTAAGAAGGTAACCGGTACCAAGTTGATTTTTAGAAATAAATTGGGTGAGAATGGTAGTGTGGTTTGTAACAAAACTAGATTAGTAGTCCAAGGTTACGATCAAGAAGAGGGCATTGATTTTGATGAGTCATTTGCTCTGGTAGCAAGAATGGAAGCAATTCGATTGTTACTTGCTTATGCTGCCCACAAGGGTTTAAAATTGTTTCAAATAGATATCAAATGTGCTTTTTTGAATGAATTTATTGATAGAGAAGTATTTGTAGCTCAACCCCCCAGTTTTGAAAACAAAGATTTTCTTAATCATGTTTTTAAACTATCAAAGGCTCTTTATGGTCTTAGGCAAGCTCCAAGAGCTTGGTACGAAAGGTTTAGTACTTTCTTGTTGCAAAATAATTTTCTAAGGGGTACTACTGATACTACTTTATTCACTAAAGAATCTAATTATGATTTCTTGCTTGTCCAAGTGTATGTGGATGATATTGTGTTTGGATCGGCAAATGAATCTTTGTGTAAAAAGTTTGGAAATCTAATGACTAGCGAATTTGAAATGAGTTTGATGGGAGAACTAACATTCTTCCTTAGACTTCAAATTAAACAAACTCTTAGTGGCATTTTTGTTCACCAAAAAAAAATATGCCAAAGAGTTAATAAAGAAATTTGGTTTAGAAAAATCCAAACCAATGGGTACTCCTATGCATCCAAATACAATATTTGACAAAGATGAAAATGGGAAAGATGTTGATGAAACCCAGTATAGAGGTATGATTGGATCATTAATGTATTTAACCTTTTCTAGGCCAGATATTGTTCAAAGTGTGACTGTGTGCTCTCATTTTCAATCTCACCCTAAGGAATCACATCTTTCAGCCGTAAAAAGAATCATTAGGTACATAAAAGGCACATCTGACCTTGATTTGTGGTATCCTAGAACTAATGAATTTTTTGTAGTTGGATATTGTGATGTAGATTATGCGCGTGATCGTGTGGATAGAAGAAACACTTCGGAAATGTGTTACTTTCTTGGAAAATTCCTAAATATTTGGTCAAGCAAAAACCAAGACACTGTTGCTTTATCCACAGCTAAAGCTGAATACATATCTGCATCCGCGTATTATTCACAACTAATTTGACTTAAAACTCAACTTGCCGATTATAAACTGAAAATTGATAGTATTCCTTTACGGTGTAATACTTGAGTGCAATTAATATTTCTAAAAATCTTGTGTTGCACTCAAGAATCAAGCACATTGAAGTTAGATATCACTTCATTAGGGAACATGTGCAAAAGAAAACTATTAAGATTTAATTTGTAAAATTAGATGAACAATTAGTTGACATCTTCACTAAGCCACTATGTGAAGAAAGATTCTGCAAACTGAGAACTACACTAGAAATAGTTGACATTAATTCTGTGGATTAATTGTGTTTTTCTTCTCTCTGTGTTATTTTATCTCGTAAGTAGTAGGGAGACAAAACTGGCCAAGTGATGAACTTCTCAAAAAGACTTGCACAAGGCCCAGAAAATTTTTGGAATGAGAAATTAGAAATCTGGTTCAAACAGTCTAGTATGGTTTCACCACTTTTGGGCCTATATAAGACAAACCTTTTTTAAATGATATGGACTTATTACTAATATCATAATTTTTTTTGTTCAAGTCTTTCTCTTTCTTCTCTATTTCAAGTCATATCAATCAGAGTCTTTTCATCTTCTTTCATGTCATGTCACTTCAAAATTGCACTATTTTAAATTCAAATATTTCCCTTGAAAACCGTTTCATTAAAGATTTTTGCTTTAAAAAAGAAGTTTCCATTAAGCATTAATGACATTTTCTCTTTCAAGATAACATTTCTCTTCTTCACTACCCTTCTTCGATGCTACCTCTTCCCCTTAACCTTCCTTCCATCTTTCAATATGATAAAGAAAATAGTCACAAAGAGAAGCACTGGTGCATTCATCCCTCATAGAAATCTTCCTCACTCCAAAAAAATCCCAATCTCACATACACATTCATATTCTCTCCCATTCATCTTCATCTCATTCCTCTCAATCTACCGAATCCATGGCAAGAAAAATAGTTTACCCCAAGGGTTCCTCTGCTCACAAGGGAACCGAATCATCTCATGGGGAAGGTGGAAAGAGAAAAGGCCCCATGCATGAAGAAGAAGACCGTCCACCATCACCTCCTCGTCGCTCTACTCCGCATCCCTCTAGACGCTCTGTCCCTTCCAGCCGTCCTTCAAATACTTCACAATACCCCAAAGCCTCCACATATTGACTCTCTTGCTTTCAAATAGAAGTATGGTAAATCATTTCACTCACATTATGATCCTCATCATTTTGCTAGTTGTTCTGACTATGAGTTTCACATACAAGTTATTTCAAAACACAGCCTCTGTTCCTCTTATGTTGTTGATCTTGATGCTTTTTCTGAAAAGAGGATATATTTCAAAAGCAGTTTTCATGATTTGAAATGGATTAATATTTTCAAAATCAGAAAGCCAGTGTATCCAAACCTGATGCGAGAGTTTTATGCCAATACGCTCTTTCACGAAGGAGAAATTCATTCTTTTGTAAAAAATACTCAGTTTGTTTTGAGTACAACCACCATTGGTGAAGCCCTGGGCTAGTAAGACTCAGGGGCGAATGTCTATATGTCTGGAAAATAGAATGACCAGATTGGCATCTCTCACCAAGACGCCCTGGCCAGAATCTGTAAAAATTTCTCCTCTATGGATGGCACAACTCCTACTTACAAGGCCCTAGGTCTTGTTAGGACTCTGTTGCATCGCATTGTAACTCACATAATCATGCCTCAAAGCGGGTCATATCAAAGGGTAATAGTTTGTGATACTCTTGTGCTTTACGCTATTATGAACCCTGTCCCTATTTCTTTTGCATATCCCATGATTCGCCACATGTGGGACTGTGTCAAAACCGAGAAAAATAGCTCTCTTCCTTATGGGATGTTTTTAACTTGTCAATTTGAATATTTCTTTATTGATTTGAGTAATGAGCCCGTTGAGAACAAGGTGTCTATTATCAAAGGTAGTGGTGTACGCAAACAAGCTAAAGACAAAGGTCTCAAGGGTACTAAGGTTTCGGTAATGTATGAAAGTGAGGCTGAAAGCCTTCCATCTCCCTCAGTTACTAGTACCTCAGATTCTCATAAGTACTTTATCACTGGCATAGTTAAAGACGTTCTTTAGGAATTTGTCTTTATGACCAAACAGATGGTCAGATCGAATAAGGAACAGTGAAAGATCGACTACAACAGGAAAAATCATTAATGAAAATTCATGACAGGATTGAGGTGTTTTTGAAACATCTTGATTTGCTTGATAAGGACCAGGTTATGTCGAGCAAAGACAAAGATTCTTTGGACATTGAGGAAGAAGATTCTGATGCCTAGTTCTGCTCTCTGCTGCCTCTGAATGACTTACTTTTTTGCTGCCTCTGATTTTATATCTTTGATACATTTTAGTTTGTCTTCAACTCTATTTTTAAAATTTAGATGACTGTAATAACTTTAACTTTGTTTCTCTCTATTTGGTATCCATGATTTGCTATTTTGTCTATGTTTATTACTGTTTGTGCTTGCATATTTCCCTCTTTGATAACAAAAAGGGGAGAAAGGAGATAAAAAAATGAATTAAAACAGATATCCTGCTCTGTTTTTGAAGCTCTGGTTTTGAGCTGTGTTTCGGTTCTGTTCTTGGTGTTTTATTTCGGTTCTATTTTTTATTTTGAGAATATTCTTCTCTGATCTATTCTGTTTCATTATGCTTCTACAGGGATAAAAATTTTTTAGCTCTAAGTGTGAACATGGGCTTTACATGTTCCCTATCATGACTGGTTTTAGGAGCTCTTAAGTGTTAAAACAATTCTTGAATATTTTGAAATCATAGGAGCTCATTTTTGAATCAAACAAGCTTTCTAAGATATAACCGTTTGAATATATCTTGAATATTGGCATTATTTCTATAAATGGTTTGTTCAAATCAGGTTGATCAAAGCATACATTAAGGGGAGCTCAATGAACAAAAGATAGGGGGAGTCCTATATTAAATCATCAAAGGGAAGTCTCTTCTCCTAATATTTTTCAATTTATTTTAATAATATTTGTCATCAAGGGAAAGATTGTTGTGTTTGAAAAATAAATCCAAGTGATGAATAAATATTATTATGCAATTACCAATTGTTTGTTTAATGTATTTGGTTTAGTGTGCCGAAAAGTAATTAATTTTCAATTTAGCCCAAGGAACAGATGATTAAGCCCATACTAACACATACTTTGGTTCACCATAACTAAGCCAAGCCCCATCTCAAATCTGAACCAAATGAGAGAAAAGATAGATGGCACAAACATTTCAAGCCCATTTGGTAACCTACACTTCACACTTTCAGAAACTTGAACCCCTAATTCATTTTAATTAATTTCCTTAAAGCTTCCACCGAAAGCAAAATTCTCTCTTCTCTCTCCTCTCTCTTTCGGTCACGTCATTCAAAGAAGAGGAAAGAAGAAAATGAAAACAGCAAAAGCTAGGTTACGGAGAAAGGCAAAAAGATTGTTCCCAAATCCAAGCAAGAAGAAAGGGCTACAACCAAGTAGCTAGTTTCATATGGTCAGACCATATCAAAAATTATCTTTCGTCATCTGTGCTATTGATAAATCATTATTTTATGGTTTTTCTTGTGCTTAATTGAGTGGATTTTATCAATCTTTCATACACTTATTCATACTAAATGCATGAGTTTACATTCTCCTTTCTGATTTTGTGCTATGATTGAAAACATGCTTCTTTGGCCTTATATTTGCTAATATTAATCCTCTCTTATTACCATTAGATGCCATGATAAGTGTGTTAAGTGATTTCAGGGAATACAGGGCATGAATAGCTCAGAGGATGGAAAGGAAGCATGCAAAAGTGGAAGGAATACAAGAAATTGAAGAAACTTCTAAGCTGTCCAGCCTAACCTATTCGCACTCAAACAGTCATAACTTGAGCTATAGAGATCCAAATGATGCAGTTTCAGTTGCGTTGGAAAGCTAACATCCGGAGCTTTGCAATGATATATAATTTGTTATAGCTGCCTAGTATGCGAAATTGTGATAACTACTTTTCACAACTCAAATAATCCCTAGTAATGGCCCCAAAGACTTGGTGCTCAATACCATGGCATAAACACAACTTCGCACAACTAACCAGTAAGTGCACTGGGTCGTCCAAGTAATAAACCTTACGCGAGTAAGGGTCGATCCCACGGAGATTGTTGGTATGAAGCAAGCTATGGTCACCTTGTAAATCTTAGTCAGGCAGACTCAAATGGTTATGGATGATATATGACTAAAACATAAAGATAAGGATAGAGATACTTATGTATTTCATTGGTGAGAGCTTCAGATAAGCGTATGAAGATGCTTTGTCCCTTCCGTCTCTCTGCTTTCCTACTGTCTTCATCCAATCCTTCTTACTCCTTTCCATGGCAAGCTGTATGCAAGGGTTTCACCGTTGTCAGTGGCTACCTCCCATCCTCTCAGTGGAAATGTTCAACGCACCCTGTCACGGCACGGCTATCCAGCTGTCGGTTCTCGATCATGTCGGAATAGAATCCAGTGATTCTTTTGCGTCTGTCACTAACGCCCCACAATCGCGAGTTTGAAGCTCGTCACAGTCATTCAATCATTGAATCCTACTCAGAATACCACAGACAAGGTTTAGACCTTCCGGATTCTCTTGAATGCCGCCATCAATTCTAGCTTATACCACAAAGATTCCGGTTAAAGAACCCAAGAGATAAACATTAGAGCCTTGTTTGCTTGTAGAACGGAGGTGGTTGTCAGTCACGCGTTCATAAGTGAGAATGATGATGAGCGTCACATAATCATCACATTCATCAAGTTCTTGAGTGCGAATGAATATCTTGGAATGAGAACGAGCTGAATTTGAAAAGAAGAACAATAGTAATTGCATTAATACTCGAGGTACAGCAGAGCCCCACACCTTAATCTATGGTGTGTAGAAACTCCACTGTTGAAAATACATAAGAACAAGGTCTAGGCATGGCCGTGAGGCCAGCCCCCCAAGATCAAAATACAATAGTAAAAGGTCCTACTTATAGGGAACTAGTAGCTTAAGAATTACAAAGATGAGTAAATGACATAAAAATCCACTTCCGGGCCCACTTGGTGTGTGTTTGGGCTGAGCATTGAAGCATTTTCGTGTAGAGACTCTTCTTGGAGTTAAACGCCAGCTTTTGTGCCAGTTTGGGCGTTTAACTCCCACTTTGGTGCCAGTTCCGGCGTTTAACGCTGGGAATTCTGAAGGTGACTTTGAACGCCGATTTGGGCCATCAAATCTTGGGCAAAGTATAGACTATCATATATTGCTGAAAAGCCCAGGATGTATACTTTCCAACGCCGTTGAGAGCGCGCCAATTGGGCTTCTGTAGCTCCAGAAAATCCACTTCAAGTGCAGGGAGGTCAGAATCCAACAGCATCTGCAGTCCTTTTCAGTCTCTGAATCAGATTTTTGCTCAGGTCCCTCAATTTCAGCCAGAAAATACCTGAAATCACAGAAAAACACACAAACTCATAGTAAAGTCCAGAAAAGTGAATTTTAATTAAAAACTAATAAAAATATACTAAAAACTAACTAAATCCTACTAAAAACACACTAAAAACAATGCCAAAAAGCGTACAAATTATCCGCTCATCACAACACCAAACTTAAATTGTTGCTTGTCCCCAAGCAACTGAAAATCAAATAATATAAAAAGAAGAGAATATGCAATGAATTCCAAAAACATCTATGAAGATCAGTATTAATTAGATGAGCGGGACTTTTAGCTTTTTGCCTCTGAACAGTTTTGGCATCTCACTCTATCCTTTGAAATTCAGAATGATTGGCTTCTTTAGGAACTCAGAATCCAGATAGTGTTATTGATTCTCCTAGTTAAGTATGATGATTCTTGAACACAGCTACTTTATGAGTCTTGGCCGTGGCCCAAAGCACTTTGTCTTCCAGTATTACCACCGGATACATACATGCCACAGACACATAATTGGGTGAACATTTTCAGATTGTGACTCAGCTTTGCTAGAGTCCCCAACTAGAGGTGTCCAGGGTTCTTAAGCACACTCTTTTTGCCTTGGATCACAACTTTATTTCTTTCTTTTTTTCTTTTTTTTTTCTTTCGCCTTCTTCTTTTTTTTTCTTTTTTCGTTTTTTTTTGTATTCACTGCTTTTTCTTGCTTCAAGAATCATTTTTATGATTTTTCAGATCCTCAGTAACATGTCTCCTTTTTCATCATTCTTTCAAGAGCCAACCAATCATGAACCACAAATTCAAAAGACATATGCACTGTTCAAGCATACATTCAGAAAACAAAAGTATTGCCACCACATCAAAATAATTAATCTGTTATAAAATCTGAAATTCATGCAATTCTTCCCTTTTTCAATTAAGAACATTTTTTTTTAAGAAAGGTGATGGATTCATAGGACATTCATAACTTTAAGGCATAGACACTAAGACACTAATGATCATAAGACACAAACATGGATAAACATAAGCATGAAAATTCAAAAAACAAGAAAATAAAGAACAAGGAGATTAAAGAACGGGTCCACCTTAGTGATGGCGGCTTGTTCTTCCACTTGAAGATCTTATGGAGTGCTTGAGCTCCTCAATGTCTCTTCCTTGTCTTTGTTGCTCCTCTCTCATGATTCTTTGATCTTCTCTAATTTCATGGAGGAGAATGGAATGTTCTTGGTGCTCCACCCTTAGTTGTCCCATGTTGGAACTCAGTTCTCCTAGGCAGGTGTTCAGTTGCTCCCAATAGTTTTGGGGAGGAAAGTGCATCCCTTGAGGTATCTCAGGGATTTCATGATGAGTGGGGTCTGTTGTTTGCTCCATCCTTTTTTTAGTGATGGGCTTGTCCTCATCAATGAGAATGTCTCCTTCTATGTCAACTCCAACTGAATAACAGAGGTGACAAATGAGATGAGGAAAGGCTAACCTTGCCAAGGTAGAGGACTTGTCCGCCACCTTATAGAGTTCTTGGGCTATAACCTCATGAACTTCCACTTCCTCTCCAATCAAGATACTATGGATCATGATGGCCCGGTCTATAGTAACTTTGGACCGGTTGCTAGTGGGAATGATTAAGCGTTGGATTAACTCCAACCATCCTCTAGCCACGGGCTTGAGGTCGTGCCTTCTCAGTTGAACCGGCTTCCCTCTTGAATCTCTCTTCCATTGGGCGCCCTCTTCACAAATGTCAGTGAGGACTTGGTCCAACCTTTGATCAAAGTTGACCCTTCTAGTGTAAGGATGTTCATCTCCTTGCATCATGAGCAAGTTGAATGCCAACCTTACATTTTCCGGACTAAAATCTAAGTATTTTCCCCGAACCATTGTAAGCCAATTCTTTGGGTCCGGGTTCACACTTTGATCATGGTTCTTGGTGATCCATGCATTGGCATAGAACTCTTGAACCATTAAGATTTTGACTTATTGAATGGGGTTGGTAAGAACTTCCCAACCTCTTCTTCGGATCTCATGTCGGATCTCCGGATATTCACTCTTTTTGAGTTTGAAAGGGACCTCGGGGATCACCTTCTTCAAGGCCACAACTTCATAGAAGTGGTCTTGATGCACCCTTGAGATGAATCTCTCCATCTCCCATGACTCGGAGGTGGAAGCTTTTGCCTTCCCTTTCCTCTTTCTAGAGGTTTTTCCGGCCTTGGATGCCATAAATGGTTATGGAAAAACAAAAAGCAATGCTTTTACCACACCAAACTTAAAAGGTTTGCTCGTCCTCGAGCAAAATAAGAAAGAAGAGAGTAGAAGAAGAAGAAATAGAGGAGATGGAGATGGCTTTGTGTTTCGGCCAAAGGGGGAGAAGTAGTGTTTAGGGTGTGTGAAAATGAAGGAGTGAAGATGGGTTTATATAGGGGTGGAGAGAGGGATAGGGTTCGGTTATGAATGGGTGGGTTTGGGAGGGAAAGTGGTTTAAATTTGAATGGTGAGGTAGGTGAGGTTTTATGAAGGATGGATGTGAGTGGTGAAGAGAAAGATGAGATTTGATAGGTGAGGGGTTTTTGGGGAAGAGTGGTTGAGATGATTGGTGAATGGGTGAAGAAGAGAAAGGGTGGTGGGGTAGGTGGGGATCCTGTGGGGTCCACAGATCCTGAGGTGTCAAGGAAAATTCAACCCTGCACCAAGTGGCGTGCAAAAATGCACCCTTTGCCAATTCTGGGCTGGTGCCCATTTCTAGCGTTTAACGCCATGTTCTTGCCCTTTCCTGGCGTTTAACGCCAGTCTGGTGCCCCTTTCTGGCGTTAAACGCCCAGAATGGTGCCACTGCTACCCTTACTGGCGTTTAAACGCCAACAGGATCTTCCTCCAGGGTGTGCTGTTTTTCTTCCTGTTTTTCATTCTGTTTTTGCTTTTTCAATTGATTTTGTGACTTCCCATGATCATCAACCTACAGAAAACATAAAATAACAAAGGAAAATAGATAACATATAATATTGGGTTTCCTCCCAACAAGCGCTTCTTTAATGTCAGTAGCTTGACAGAGGGCTCTCATGGAGCCTCACAGATGCTCAGAGCAATGTTGGAACCTCCCAACACCAAACTTAGAGTTTGAATGTGGGGGTTCAACACCAAACTTAGAGTTTGGTTGTGGCCTCCCAACACCAAACTTAGAGTTTGACTGTGGGGGCTCTGTTTGACTCTGATTTGAGAGAAGCTCTTCATGCTTCCTCTCCATGGTGATAGAGGGATATCCTTGAGCCTTAAACACAAAGGATTCTTCATTCACTTGAATGATCAGTTCACCTCTATCAACATCAATCACAGCCTTTGCTGTGGCTAGGAAGGGTCTGCCAAGGATGATGGATTCATCCATGCACTTTCCAGTCTCTAGGACTATGAAATCAACAGGGATGTAATGGTCTTCAATCTTTACCAGAACATCCTCTACAAGTCCATAAGCTTGTTTTCTTGAGTTGTCTGCCATCTCTAGTGAGATTCTTGCAGCTTGCACCTCAAAGATCCCTAGCTTCTCCATTACAGAGAGAGGCATGAGGTTCACACTTGACCCTAGGTCACACAGAGCCTTCTTGAAGGTCATGGTGCCTATGGTGCAAGGTATTGAAAACTTCCCAGGATCTTGTCTCTTTTGAGGTAATTTCTGCCTAGACAAGTCATCCAGTTCTTTAGTGAGCAAAGGGGGGTCATCCTCCCCAGTCTCATTACTAAACAACTTGTCATTTAGCTTCATGATTGCTCCAAGGTATTTAGCAACTTGCTTTTCAGTGACATACTCATCCTCTTCAGAGGAGGAATACTCATCAGAGCTCATGAATGGTAGAAGTAGATTCATTGGAATCTCTATGGTCTCAATATGAGCCTCAGAGTCACATGGTTCCTCATTAGGGAACTCATTGGAGGTCAGTGCACGCCCATTGAGGTCTTCCTCAATGGCGTTCACTGCCTCTTCCTCCTCTCCAAATTCGGCCATGTTGATGGCCTTGCACTCTCCTTTGGATTTTCTTCTGTATTGCTTGGAAGAGTACTAGGAGGGAGTTCAGTAATTTTCTTGCTCAGCTGACCCACTTGTGCCTCCAAGTTTCTAATGGAGGACCTTGTTTCAGTCATGAAACTTTGAGTGATTTTGATTAGATCAGAGACCATGGTTGCTAAGTCAGAGTGGCTCTGCTTAGAATTCTCTGTCTGTTGCTGAGAAGATGATGGAAAAGGCTTGCCACTGCTAAACCTATTTCTTCCACCATTATTGTTGTTGAAACCTTGTTGAGGTCTCCGTTGATCCTTCCATGAGAGATTTGGATGATTTCTCCATGAAGAATTATAGGTGTTTCTATAGGGTTCTCCATGTAATTCACCTCTTCCATTGAAGGGTTCTCAGGATCATAAGCTTCTTCTTCAGATGAAGCATCCTTAGTACTGCTTGGTGCATTTTGCATTCTAGACAGACTTTGAGAAATCAAATTGACTTGCTGAGTCAATATTTTGTTCTGAGCCAATATGGCATTCAGAGTATCAATCTCAAGAACTCCTTTCTTCTGATTTGTCCCATTGTTCACAGGATTCCTTTCAGAAGTGTACATGAATTGGTTATTTGCAACCATTTCAATTAGTTCTTGAGCTTCTGTAGGCGTCTTCTTCAGATGAAGAGATCCTCCAGCAGAGCTATCCAAAGACATCTTGGATAGTTCAGACAGACCATCATAGAAGATACCTATGATGCTCCATTCAGAAAGCATATCAGAGGGACACATTCTGATCAATTGTTTGTATCTTTCCCAAGCTTCATAGAGGGATTCTCCTTCCTTCTGTCTGAAGGTTTGGACTTCCACTTTAAGCTTACTCAATTTTTGAGGTGGAAAGAACTTTGCCAAGAAGGCATTGACTAGCTTTTCCCAAGAGTTCAGGCTTTCTTTAGGTTGTGAGTCCAACCATATTCTAGCTCTGTCTCTTACAGCAAAAGGGAATAGCATAAGTCTGTAGACCTCAGGGTCAACCCCATTAGTCTTGACAGTGTCACAGATTTGCAAGAATTCAGCAAAAAACTGATGAGGATCTTCCATTGGAAGTCCATGGAACTTGCAATTTTGTTGCATTAGAGAAACTAATTGAGGCTTAAGCTCAAAGTTGTTTGCTCCAATGGCAGGGATAGAGATGCTTCTCCCATAGAAGTCGGGAGTAGGTGCAGTAAAGTCACCCAGCACCTTTCTTGCATTGTTGGCATTGTTGTTGTTTTCGGCTGCCATGGGTTCTTCTTCTTTGAAGATTTCTGTTAGGTCCTCTACAGAGAGTTGTGCCTTAGCTTCTCTGAGCTTTCGCTTCAAGGTCCTTTCTGGTTCAGGGTCAGCCTCAACAAGAATGCTTTTGTCTTTGCTCCTGCTCATATGAAAGAGAAGAGAACAAGAAAATATGGAATCCTCTATGTCACAGTATAGAGATCCCTTGAGGTGTCAGAGGAACAGAAAAATAGAAGGAAGAGGTAGAAGAATTCGAACTTAGTGAGATAGAGTTCGAATTGTGTATTGAGGAGGAGTGGTACTCCATAAATAGAAGGATGTGAGAAGAGGGGAAGAGATTTTTCGAAAATTAATTAAAAACATTTTAAAAACATTTTGAAAAATAATAATTGATTTTCGAAAACTAAGATTGAAAAAAAATCAAGTATTTTTTGAAAAAAGATTTTGAAATTAGAAATTAAAAAGATATGATTGAAAACTATTTTGAAAAAGATATGATTAAGAAGATATGATTGAAAAACAATTTAAAAAGATTTGATTTTAAAAATTAATGACTTGGCTAACAAGAAAAGATATGATTCAAACATTAAACCTTTCTCAACAGAAAAGGCAACATACTTGAAATGTTGAATCAAATCATTAATTGATAGCAAGTATTTTTGAAAAAGGAAAGAAATTTATTTTGAAAAAGATTTGATTGAAAAGATATGATTTGAAAAGATGTGATTTTGAAAAACTTTGAAAACTTGAAAAAAATTTGCATTAAAAACAAAATCTTCCCCCTTGTGCCATCCTGGCGTTAAACGCCCAGAATGGTATCCATTCCGGCGTTTAACGCCCAAAATGCTACCTTTTTGGGCGTTAAACGCCCAGCCAGGTATCCTGGCTGGCGTTTAAACGCCAGTTTTTCCTTCTTCACTGGGCGTTTTGAACGCCCAGCTTTTTCTGTATAATTCCTCTGCTGCATGTACTGAATCTTCAGTTCCCTGTATTATTGACTTGAAAATAAAACCAAGATCAAATAAACAATGCATGCAAGACACCAAACTTAAAATGAGACACTGGACTCAAACAAGAAGCATAAAATATTTTTGGTTTTTATGATTTTGTAATTTTTTGGATTTTTTCGAAAATTAAGTGGAAAAAGAAAATAAAGGTATCAAAATTCTTAATGAGAATTCCAGGAATCATGCAATGTTAGTCTAAACCTTTAGTCTAAAGGAATTAGACATGGATAGCCAAGCTTCAGCAGGACATTGCATTCAAGAGCTAAATTGATGAGAATCAATCAGCTTTGGTGATGATAAGATCAACCTTGAAACACTAGAATTCATTCTTAAGAACTCTGAAAAATACCTAATCTAAGCAACAAGATGAACCGTCAGTTGTCCATACTCGAAACAATCCCCGGCAACGGCGCCAAAAACTTGGTATGCGAAATTGTGATCACTACTTTTCACAACTCAAATAATCCCTAGTAATGGCCCCAAAGACTTGGTGCTCAATACCATGGCATAAACACAACTTTGCACAACTAACCAGCAAGTGCACTGGGTCGTCCAAGTAATAAACCTTACGCGAGTAAGGGTCGATCCCACGGAGATTGTTGGTATCAAGCAAGCTATGGTCACCTTGTAAATCTTAGTCAGGCAGACTCAAATGGTTATGGATGATATATGACTAAAACATAAAGATAAGGATAGAGATACTTATGTATTTCATTGGTGAGAGCTTCAGATAAGCGTATGAAGATGCTTTGTCCCTTCCGTCTCTCTGCTTTCCTACTGTCTTCATCCAATCCTTCTTACTCCTTTCCATGGCAAGCTGTATGCAAGGGTTTCACGTTGTCAGTGGCTACCTCCCATCCTCTCAGTGGAAATGTTCAACGCACCCTGTCACGGCACGGCTATCCAGCTGTCGGTTCTCGATCATGTCGGAATAGAATCCAGTGATTCTTTTGCGTCTGTCACTAACGCCCCACAATCGCGAGTTTGAAGCTCGTCACAGTCATTCAATCATTGAATCCTACTCAGAATACCACAGACAAGGTTTAGACCTTCCGGATTCTCTTGAATGCCGCCATCAATTCTAGCTTATACCACAAAGATTCCGGTTAAAGAACCCAAGAGATAAACATTAGAGCCTTGTTTGCTTGTAGAACGGAGGTGGTTGTCAGTCACGCGTTCATAAGTGAGAATGATGATGAGCGTCACATAATCATCACATTCATCAAGTTCTTGAGTGCGAATGAATATCTTGGAATGAGAACGAGCTGAATTTGAATAGAAGAACAATAGTAATTGCATTAATACTCGAGGTACAGCAGAGCCCCACACCTTAATCTATGGTGTGTAGAAACTCCACCGTTAAAAATACATAAGAACAAGGTCTAGGCATGGCCGTGAGGCCAGCCCCCCAAGATCAAAATACAATAGTAAAAGGTCCTACTTATAGGGAACTAGTAGCTTAAGAATTACAAAGATGAGTAAATGACATAAAAATCCACTTCCGGGCCCACTTGGTGTGTGTTTGGGCTGAGCATTGAAGCATTTTCGTGTAGAGACTCTTCTTGGAGTTAAACGCCAGCTTTTGTGCCAGTTTGGGCGTTTAACTCCCACTTTGGTGCCAGTTCCGGCGTTTAACGCTGGGAATTCTGAAGGTGACTTTGAACGCCGATTTGGGCCATCAAATCTTGAGCAAAGTATAGATTATCATATATTGCTGAAAAGCCCAGGATGTATACTTTCCAACGCCGTTGAGAGCACGCCAATTGGGCTTCTGTAGCTCTAGAAAATTCACTTCAAGTGCAGGGAGGTCAGAATCCAACAGCATCTGCAGTCCTTTTCAGTCTCTGAATCAGATTTTTGCTCAGGTCTCTCAATTTCAGCCAGAAAATACCTGAAATCACAGAAAAACACACAAACTCATAGTAATGTCCAGAAAAGTGAATTTTAATTAAAAACTAATAAAAATATACTAAAAACTAACTAAATCCTACTAAAAACACACTAAAAACAATGCCAAAAAGCGTACAAATTATCCGCTCATCACAACACCAAACTTAAATTGTTGCTTGTCCCCAAGCAACTGAAAATCAAATAATATAAAAAGAAGAGAATATGCAATGAATTCCAAAAACATCTATGAAGATCAGTATTAATTAGATGAGCGGGACTTTTAGCTTTTTGCCTCTGAACAGTTTTGGCATCTCACTCTATCCTTTGAAATTCAGAATGATTGGCTTCTTTAGGAACTCAGAATCCAGATAGTGTTATTGATTCTCCTAGTTAAGTATGATGATTCTTGAACACAGCTACTTTATGAGTCTTGGCCGTGGCCCAAAGCACTTTGTCTTCCAGTATTACCACCGGATACATACATGCCACAGACACATAATTGGGTGAACATTTTCAGATTGTGACTCAGCTTTGCTAGAGTCCCCAATTAGAGGTGTCCAGGGTTCTTAAGCACACTCTTTTTGCCTTGGATCACAACTTTATTTCTTTCTTTTTTTCTTTTTTTTTCTTTCGCCTTCTTCTTTTTTTTTTTTTTTTTTTTTTTGTATTCACTGCTTTTTCTTGCTTCAAGAATCATTTTTATGATTTTTCAGATCCTCAGTAACATGTCTCCTTTTTCATCATTCTTTCAAGAGCCAACCAATCATGAACCACAAATTCAAAAGACATATGCACTGTTCAAGCATACATTCAGAAAACAAAAGTATTGCCACCACATCAAAATAATTAATCTGTTATAAAATCTGAAATTCATGCAATTCTTCCCTTTTTCAATTAAGAACATTTTTTTTTTAAGAAAGGTGATGGATTCATAGGACATTCATAACTTTAAGGCATAGACACTAAGACACTAATGATCATAAGACACAAACATGGATAAACATAAGCATGAAAATTCAAAAAACAAGAAAATAAAGAACAAGGAGATTAAAGAACGAGTCCACCTTAGTGATGGCGGCTTGTTCTTCCACTTGAAGATCTTATGGAGTGCTTGAGCTCCTCAATGTCTCTTCCTTGTCTTTGTTGCTCCTCTCTCATGATTCTTTGATCTTCTCTAATTTCATGGAGGAGAATGGAATGTTCTTGGTGCTCCACCCTTAGTTGTCCCATGTTGGAACTCAGTTCTCCTAGGCAGGTGTTCAGTTGCTCCCAATAGTTTTGTGGAGGAAAGTGCATCCCTTGAGGTATCTCAGGGATTTCATGATGAGTGGGGTCTGTTGTTTGCTCCATCCTTTTCTTAGTGATGGGCTTGTCCTCATCAATGAGAATGTCTCCTTCTATGTCAACTCCAACTGAATAACAGAGGTGACAAATGAGATGAGGAAAGGCTAACCTTGCCAAGGTAGAGGACTTGTCCGCCACCTTATAGAGTTCTTGGGCTATAACCTCATGAACTTCCACTTCCTCTCCAATCAAGATACTATGGATCATGATGGCCCGGTCTATAGTAACTTTGGACCGGTTGCTAGTGGGAATGATTAAGCGTTGGATAAACTCCAACCATCCTCTAGCCACGGGCTTGAGGTCGTGCCTTCTCAGTTGAACCGGCTTCCCTCTTGAATCTCTCTTCCATTGGGCGCCCTCTTCACAAATGTCAGTGAGGACTTGGTCCAACCTTTGATCAAAGTTGACCCTTCTAGTGTAAGGATGTTCATCTCCTTGCATCATGAGCAAGTTGAATGCCAACCTTACATTTTCCGGACTAAAATCTAAGTATTTTCCCCGAACCATTGTAAGCCAATTCTTTGGGTCCGGGTTCACACTTTGATCATGGTTCTTGGTGATCCATGCATTGGCATAGAACTCTTGAACCATTAAGATTTTGACTTATTGAATGGGGTTGGTAAGAACTTCCCAACCTCTTCTTCGGATCTCATGTCGGATCTCCGGATATTCACTCTTTTTGAGTTTGAAAGGGACCTCGGGGATCACCTTCTTCAAGGCCACAACTTCATAGAAGTGGTCTTGATGCACCCTTGAGATGAATCTCTCCATCTCCCATAACTCGGAGGTGGAAGCTTTTGCCTTCCCTTTCCTCTTTCTAGAGGTTTCTCCGGCCTTGGATGCCATAAATGGTTATGGAAAAACAAAAAGCAATGCTTTTACCACACCAAACTTAAAAGGTTTGCTCGTCCTCGAGCAAAATAAGAAAGAAGAGAGTAGAAGAAGAAGAAATAGAGGAGATGGAGATGGCTTTGTGTTTCGGCCAAAGGGGGAGAAGTAGTGTTTAGGGTGTGTGAAATGAAGGAGTGAAGATGGGTTTATATAGGGGTGGAGAGAGGGATAGGGTTCGGTTATGAATGGGTGGGTTTGGGAGGGAAAGTGGTTTAAATTTGAATGGTGAGATAGGTGAGGTTTTATGAAGGATGGATGTGAGTGGTGAAGAGAAAGATGAGATTTGATAGGTGAGGGGTTTTTGGGGAAGAGTGGTTGAGATGATTGGTGAATGGGTGAAGAAGAGAAAGGGTGGTGGGGTAGGTGGGGATCCTGTGGGGTCCACAGATCCTGAGGTGTCAAGGAAAATTCAACCCTGCACCAAGTGGCGTGCAAAAATGCACCCTTTGCCAATTCTGGGCTGGTGCCCATTTCTGGCGTTTAACGCCATGTTCTTGCCCTTTCCTGGCGTTTAACGCCAGTCTGGTGCCCCTTTCTGGCGTTAAACGCCCAGAATGGTGCCACTGCTACCCTTACTGGCGTTTAAACGCCAGCAGGATCTTCCTCCAGGGTGTGCTGTTTTTCTTCCTGTTTTTCATTCTGTTTTTGCTTTTTCAATTGATTTTGTGACTTCCCATGATCATCAACCTACAGAAAACATAAAATAACAAAGGAAAATAGATAACATATAATATTGGGTTTCCTCCCAACAAGCGCTTCTTTAATGTCAGTAGCTTGACAGAGGGCTCTCATGGAGCCTCACAGATGCTCAGAGCAATGTTGGAACCTCCCAACACCAAACTTAGAGTTTGAATGTGGGGGTTCAACACCAAACTTAGAGTTTGGTTGTGGCCTCCCAACACCAAACTTAGAGTTTGACTGTGGGGGCTCTGTTTGACTCTGATTTGAGAGAAGCTCTTCATGCTTCCTCTCCATGGTGATAGAGGGATATCCTTGAGCCTTAAACACAAAGGATTCTTCATTCACTTGAATGATCAGTTCACCACTATCAACATCAATCACAGCCTTTGCTGTGGCTAGGAAGGGTTTGCCAAGGATGATGGATTCATCCATGCACTTTCCAGTCTCTAGGACTATGAAATCAGCAGGGATGTAATGGTCTTCAATCTTTACCAGAACATCCTCTACAAGTCCATAAGCTAGTTTTCTTGAGTTGTCTGCCATCTCTAGTGAGATTCTTGCAGCTTGCACCTTAAAGATCCCTAGCTTCTCCATTACAGAGAGAGGCATGAGGTTCACACTTGACCCTAGGTCACACAGAGCCTTCTTGTAGGTCATGGTGCCTATGGTGCAAGGTATTGAAAACTTCCCAGGATCTTGTCTCTCTTGAGGTAATTTCTGCCTAGACAAGTCATCCAGTTCTTTAGTGAGCAAAGGGGGGTCATCCTCCCCAGTCTCATTACTAAACAACTTGTCATTTAGCTTCATGATTGCTCCAAGGTATTTAGCAACTTGCTTTTCAGTGACATACTCATCCTCTTCAGAGGAAGAATACTCATCAGAGCTCATGAATGGTAGAAGTAGATTCATTGGAATCTCTATGGTCTCAATATGAGCCTCAGAGTCACATGGTTCCTCATTAGGGAACTCATTGGAGGTCAGTGCACGCCCATTGAGGTCTTCCTCAATGGCGTTCACTGCCTCTTCCTCCTCTCCAAATTCGGCCATGTTGATGGCCTTGCACTCTCCTTTTGGATTTTCTTCTGTATTGCTTGGAAGAGTACTAGGAGGGAGTTCAGTAATTTTCTTGCTCAGCTGACCCACTTGTGCCTCCAAGTTTCTAATGGAGGACCTTGTTTCAGTCATGAAACTTTGAGTGATTTTGATTAGATCAGAGACCATGGTTGCTAAGTCAGAGTGGCTCTGCTTAGAATTCTCTGTCTGTTGCTGAGAAGATGATGGAAAAGGCTTGCCACTGCTAAACCTATTTCTTCCACCATTATTGTTGTTGAAACCTTGTTGAGGTCTCCGTTGATCCTTCCATGAGAGATTTGGATGATTTCTCCATGAAGAATTATAGGTGTTTCCATAGGGTTCTCCCATGTAATTCACCTCTTCCATTGAAGGGTTCTCAGGATCATAAGCTTCTTCTTCAGATGAAGCATCCTTAGTACTGCTTGGTGCATTTTGCATTCTAGACAGACTTTGAGAAATCAAATTGACTTGCTGAGTCAATATTTTGTTCTGAGCCAATATGGCATTCAGAGTATCAATCTCAAGAACTCCTTTCTTCTGATTTGTCCCATTGTTCACAGGATTCCTTTCAGAAGTGTACATGAATTGGTTATTTGCAACCATTTCAATTAGTTCTTGAGCTTCTGTAGGCGTCTTCTTCAGATGAAGAGATCCTCCAGCAGAGCTATCCAAAGACATCTTGGATAGTTCAGACAGACCATCATAGAAGATACCTATGATGCTCCATTCAGAAAGCATATCAGAGGGACACATTCTGATCAATTGTTTGTATCTTTCCCAAGCTTCATAGAGGGATTCTCCTTCCTTCTGTCTGAAGGTTTGGACTTCCACTTTAAGCTTACTCAATTTTTGAGGTGGAAAGAACTTTGCCAAGAAGGCATTGACTAGCTTTTCCCAAGAGTTCAGGCTTTCTTTAGGTTGTGAGTCCAACCATATTCTAGCTCTGTCTCTTACAGCAAAAGGGAATAGCATAAGTCTGTAGACCTCAGGGTCAACCCCATTAGTCTTGACAGTGTCACAGATTTGCAAGAATTCAGCAAAAAACTGATGAGGATCTTCCATTGGAAGTCCATGGAACTTGCAATTTTGTTGCATTAGAGAAACTAATTGAGGCTTAAGCTCAAAGTTGTTTGCTCCAATGGCAGGGATAGAGATGCTTCTCCCATAGAAGTCGGGAGTAGGTGCAGTAAAGTCACCCAGCACCTTCCTTGCATTGTTGGCATTGTTGTTGTTTTCGGCTGCCATGGGTTCTTCTTCTTTGAAGATTTCTGTTAGGTCCTCTACAGAGAGTTGTGCCTTAGCTTCTCTGAGCTTTCGCTTCAAGGTCCTTTCTGGTTCAGGGTCAGCCTCAACAAGAATGCTTTTGTCTTTGCTCCTGCTCATATGAAAGAGAAGAGAACAAGAAAATATGGAATCCTCTATGTCACAGTATAGAGATCCCTTGAGGTGTCAGAGGAACAGAAAAATAGAAGGAAGAGGTAGAAGAATTCGAACTTAGTGAGATAGAGTTCGAATTGTGTATTGAGGAGGAGTGGTACTCCATAAATAGAAGGATGTGAGAAGAGGGGAAGAGATTTTTCGAAAATTAATTAAAAATATTTTAAAAACATTTTGAAAAACAATAATTGATTTTCGAAAACTAAGATTGAAAAAAAATCAAGTATTTTTTGAAAAAAGATTTTGAAATTAGAAATTAAAAAGATATGATTGAAAACTATTTTGAAAAAGATATGATTAAGAAGATATGATTGAAAAACAATTTAAAAAGATTTGATTTTAAAAATTAATGACTTGGCTAACAAGAAAAGATATGATTCAAACATTAAACCTTTCTCAACAGAAAAGGCAACATACTTGAAATGTTGAATCAAATCATTAATTGATAGCAAGTATTTTTGAAAAAGGAAAGAAATTTATTTTGAAAAAGATTTGATTGAAAAGATATGATTTGAAAAAGATGTGATTTTGAAAAACTTTGAAAACTTGAAAAAAATTTGCATTAAAAACAAAATCTTCCCCCTTGTGCCATCCTGGCGTTAAACGCCCAGAATGGTATCCATTCCGGCGTTTAACGCCCAAAATGCTACCTTTTTGGGCGTTAAACGCCCAGCCAGGTATCCTGGCTGGCGTTTAAACGCCAGTTTTTCCTTCTTCACTGGGCGTTTTGAACGCCCAGCTTTTTCTGTATAATTCCTCTGCTGCATGTACTGAATCTTCAGTTCCCTGTATTATTGACTTGAAAATAAAACCAAGATCAAATAAAACAATGCATGCAAGACACCAAACTTAAAATGAGACACTGGACTCAAACAAGAAGCATAAAAATATTTTTGGTTTTTATGATTTTGTAATTTTTTGGATTTTTTCGAAAATTAAGTGGAAAAAGAAAATAAAGGTATCAAAATTCTTAATGAGAATTCCAGGAATCATGCAATGTTAGTCTAAACCTTTAGTCTAAAGGAATTAGACATGGATAGCCAAGCTTCAGCAGGACATTGCATTCAAGAGCTAAATTGATGAGAATCAATCAGCTTTGGTGATGATAAGATCAACCTTGAAACACTAGAATTCATCCTTAAGAACTCTGAAAAATACCTAATCTAAGCAACAAGATGAACCGTCAGTTGTCCATACTCGAAACAATCCCCGGCAACGGCGCCAAAAACTTGGTATGCGAAATTATGATCACTACTTTTCACAACTCAAATAATCCCTAGTAATGGCCCCAAAGACTTGGTGCTCAATACCATGGCATAAACACAACTTCGCACAACTAACCAGCAAGTGCACTGGGTCGTCCAAGTAATAAACCTTACGCGAGTAAGGGTCGATCCCACGGAGATTGTTGGTATCAAGCAAGCTATGGTCACCTTGTAAATCTTAGTCAGGCAGACTCAAATGGTTATGGATGATATATGACTAAAACATAAAGATAAGGATAGAGATACTTATGTATTTCATTGGTGAGAGCTTCAGATAAGCGTATGAAGATGCTTTGTCCCTTCCGTCTCTCTGCTTTCCTACTGTCTTCATCCAATCCTTCTTACTCCTTTCCATGGCAAGCTGTATGCAAGGGTTTCACCGTTGTCAGTGGCTACCTCCCATCCTCTCAGTGGAAATGTTCAACGCACCCTGTCACGGCACGGCTATCCAGCTGTCGGTTCTCGATCATGTCGGAATAGAATCCAGTGATTCTTTTGCGTCTGTCACTAACGCCCCACAATCGCGAGTTTGAAGCTCGTCACAGTCATTCAATCATTGAATCCTACTCAGAATACCACAGACAAGGTTTAGACCTTCCGGATTCTCTGAATGCCGCCATCAATTCTAGCTTATACCACAAAGATTCCGGTTAAAGAACCCAAGAGATAAACATTAGAGCCTTGTTTGCTTGTAGAACGGAGGTGGTTGTCAGTCACGCGTTCATAAGTGAGAATGATGATGAGCGTCACATAATCATCACATTCATCAAGTTCTTGAGTGCGAATGAATATCTTGGAATGAGAACGAGCTGAATTTGAATAGAAGAACAATAGTAATTGCATTAATACTCGAGGTACAGCAGAGCCCCACACCTTAATCTATGGTGTGTAGAAACTCCACCGTTAAAAATACATAAGAACAAGGTCTAGGCATGGCCGTGAGGCCAGCCCCCCAAGATCAAAATACAATAGTAAAAGGTCCTACTTATAGGGAACTAGTAGCTTAAGAATTACAAAGATGAGTAAATGACATAAAAATCCACTTCCGGGCCCACTTGGTGTGTGTTTGGGCTGAGCATTGAAGCATTTTCGTGTAGAGACTCTTCTTGGAGTTAAACGCCAGCTTTTGTGCCAGTTTGGGCGTTTAACTCCCACTTTGGTGCCAGTTCCGGCGTTTAACGCTGGGAATTCTGAAGGTGACTTTGAACGCCGATTTGGGCCATCAAATCTTGGGCAAAGTATAGACTATCATATATTGCTGAAAAGCCCAGGATGTATACTTTCCAACGCCGTTGAGAGCGCGCCAATTGGGCTTCTGTAGCTCTAGAAAATTCACTTCAAGTGCAGGGAGGTCAGAATCCAACAGCATCTGCAGTCCTTTTCAGTCTCTGAATCAGATTTTTGCTCAGGTCTCTCAATTTCAGCCAGAAAATACCTGAAATCACAGAAAAACACACAAACTCATAGTAAAGTCCAGAAAAGTGAATTTTAATTAAAAACTAATAAAAATATACTAAAAACTAACTAAATCCTACTAAAAACACACTAAAAACAATGCCAAAAAGCGTACAAATTATCCGCTCATCACAACACCAAACTTAAATTGTTGCTTGTCCCCAAGCAACTGAAAATCAAATAATATAAAAAGAAGAGAATATGCAATGAATTCCAAAAACATCTATGAAGATCAGTATTAATTAGATGAGCGGGACTTTTAGCTTTTTGCCTCTGAATAGTTTTGGCATCTCACTCTATCCTTTGAAATTCAGAATGATTGGCTTCTTTAGGAACTCAGAGTCCAGATAGTGTTATTGATTCTCCTAGTTAAGTATGATGATTCTTGAACACAGCTACTTTATGAGTCTTGGCCGTGGCCCAAAGCACTTTGTCTTCCAGTATTACCACCGGATACATACATGCCACAGACACATAATTGGGTGAACATTTTCAGATTGTGACTCAGCTTTGCTAGAGTCCCCAATTAGAGGTGTCCAGGGTTCTTAAGCACACTCTTTTTGCCTTGGATCACAACTTTATTTCTTTCTTTTTTTCTTTTTTTTTCTTTCGCCTTCTTCTTTTTTTTCTTTTTTCGTTTTTTTTTTGTATTCACTGCTTTTTCTTGCTTCAAGAATCATTTTTATGATTTTTCAGATCCTCAGTAACATGTCTCCTTTTTCATCATTCTTTCAAGAGCCAACCAATCATGAACCACAAATTCAAAAGACATATGCACTGTTCAAGCATACATTCAGAAAACAAAAGTATTGCCACCACATCAAAATAATTAATCTGTTATAAAATCTGAAATTCATGCAATTCTTCCCTTTTTCAATTAAGAACATTTTTTTTTTAAGAAAGGTGATGGATTCATAGGACATTCATAACTTTAAGGCATAGACACTAAGACACTAATGATCATAAGACACAAACATGGATAAACATAAGCATGAAAATTCAAAAAACAAGAAAATAAAGAACAAGGAGATTAAAGAACGAGTCCACCTTAGTGATGGCGGCTTGTTCTTCCACTTGAAGATCTTATGGAGTGCTTGAGCTCCTCAATGTCTCTTCCTTGTCTTTGTTGCTCCTCTCTCATGATTCTTTGATCTTCTCTAATTTCATGGAGGAGAATGGAATGTTCTTGGTGCTCCACCCTTAGTTGTCCCATGTTGGAACTCAGTTCTCCTAGGCAGGTGTTCAGTTGCTCCCAATAGTTTTGTGGAGGAAAGTGCATCCCTTGAGGTATCTCAGGGATTTCATGATGAGTGGGGTCTGTTGTTTGCTCCATCCTTTTCTTAGTGATGGGCTTGTCCTCATCAATGAGAATGTCTCCTTCTATGTCAACTCCAACTGAATAACAGAGGTGACAAATGAGATGAGGAAAGGCTAACCTTGCCAAGGTAGAGGACTTGTCCGCCACCTTATAGAGTTCTTGGGCTATAACCTCATGAACTTCCACTTCCTCTCCAATCAAGATACTATGGATCATGATGGCCCGGTCTATAGTAACTTTGGACCGGTTGCTAGTGGGAATGATTAAGCGTTGGATAAACTCCAACCATCCTCTAGCCACGGGCTTGAGGTCGTGCCTTCTCAGTTGAACCGGCTTCCCTCTTGAATCTCTCTTCCATTGGGCGCCCTCTTCACAAATGTCAGTGAGGACTTGGTCCAACCTTTGATCAAAGTTGACCCTTCTAGTGTAAGGATGTTCATCTCCTTGCATCATGAGCAAGTTGAATGCCAACCTTACATTTTCCGGACTAAAATCTAAGTATTTTCCCCGAACCATTGTAAGCCAATTCTTTGGGTCCGGGTTCACACTTTGATCATGGTTCTTGGTGATCCATGCATTGGCATAGAACTCTTGAACCATTAAGATTTTGACTTATTGAATGGGGTTGGTAAGAACTTCCCAACCTCTTCTTCGGATCTCATGTCGGATCTCCGGATATTCACTCTTTTTGAGTTTGAAAGGGACCTCGGGGATCACCTTCTTCAAGGCCACAACTTCATAGAAGTGGTCTTGATGCACCCTTGAGATGAATCTCTCCATCTCCCATAACTCGGAGGTGGAAGCTTTTGCCTTCCCTTTCCTCTTTCTAGAGGTTTCTCCGGCCTTGGATGCCATAAATGGTTATGGAAAAACAAAAAGCAATGCTTTTACCACACCAAACTTAAAAGGTTTGCTCGTCCTCGAGCAAAATAAGAAAGAAGAGAGTAGAAGAAGAAGAAATAGAGGAGATGGAGATGGCTTTGTGTTTCGGCCAAAGGGGGAGAAGTAGTGTTTAGGGTGTGTGAAAATGAAGGAGTGAAGATGGGTTTATATAGGGGTGGAGAGAGGGATAGGGTTCGGTTATGAATGGGTGGGTTTGGGAGGGAAAGTGGTTTAAATTTGAATGGTGAGATAGGTGAGGTTTTATGAAGGATGGATGTGAGTGGTGAAGAGAAAGATGAGATTTGATAGGTGAGGGGTTTTTGGGGAAGAGTGGTTGAGATGATTGGTGAATGGGTGAAGAAGAGAAAGGTGGTGGGGTAGGTGGGGATCCTGTGGGGTCCACAGATCCTGAGGTGTCAAGGAAAATTCAACCCTGCACCAAGTGGCGTGCAAAAATGCACCCTTTGCCAATTCTGGGCTGGTGCCCATTTCTGGCGTTTAACGCCATGTTCTTGCCCTTTCCTGGCGTTTAACGCCAGTCTGGTGCCCCTTTCTGGCGTTAAACGCCCAGAATGGTGCCACTGCTACCCTTACTGGCGTTTAAACGCCAGCAGGATCTTCCTCCAGGGTGTGCTGTTTTTCTTCCTGTTTTTCATTCTATTTTTGCTTTTTCAATTGATTTTGTGACTTCCCATGATCATCAACCTACAGAAAACATAAATAACAAAGGAAAATAGATAACATAATATTGGGTTTCCTCCCAACAAGCGCTTCTTTAATGTCAGTAGCTTGACAGAGGGCTCTCATGGAGCCTCACAGATGCTCAGAGCAATGTTGGAACCTCCCAACACCAAACTTAGAGTTTGAATGTGGGGGTTCAACACCAAACTTAGAGTTTGGTTGTGGCCTCCCAACACCAAACTTAGAGTTTGACTGTGGGGGCTCTGTTTGACTCTGATTTGAGAGAAGCTCTTCATGCTTCCTCTCCATGGTGATAGAGGGATATCCTTGAGCCATAAACACAAAGGATTCTTCATTCACTTGAATGATCAGTTCACCTCTATCAACATCAATCACAGCCTTTGCTGTGGCTAGGAAGGGTCTGCCAAGGATGATGGATTCATCCATGCACTTTCCAGTCTCTAGGACTATGAAATCAGTAGGGATGTAATGGTCTTCAATCTTTACCAGAACATCCTCTACAAGTCCATAAGCTTGTTTTCTTGAGTTGTCTGCCATCTCTAGTGAGATTCTTGCAGCTTGCACCTCAAAGATCCCTAGCTTCTCCATTACAGAGAGAGGCATGAGGTTCACACTTGACCCTAGGTCACACAGAGCCTTCTTGAAGGTCATGGTGCCTATGGTGCAAGGTATTGAAAACTTCCCAGGATCTTGTCTCTTTTGAGGTAATTTCTGCCTAGACAAGTCATCCAGTTCTTTAGTGAGCAAAGGGGGGTCATCCTCCCCAGTCTCATTACTAAACAACTTGTCATTTAGCTTCATGATTGCTCCAAGGTATTTAGCAACTTGCTTTTCAGTGACATACTCATCCTCTTCAGAGGAAGAATACTCATCAGAGCTCATGAATGGTAGAAGTAGATTCATTGGAATCTCTATGGTCTCAATATGAGCCTCAGAGTCACATGGTTCCTCATTAGGGAACTCATTGGAGGTCAGTGCACGCCCATTGAGGTCTTCCTCAATGGCGTTCACTGCCTCTTCCTCCTCTCCAAATTCGGCCATGTTGATGGCCTTGCACTCTCCTTTTGGATTTTCTTCTGTATTGCTTGGAAGAGTACTAAGAGGGAGTTCAGTAATTTTCTTGCTCAGCTGACCCACTTGTGCCTCCAAGTTTCTAATGGAGGACCTTGTTTCAGTCATGAAACTTTGAGTGATTTTGATTAGATCAGAGACCATGGTTGCTAAGTCAGAGTGGCTCTGCTTAGAATTCTCTGTCTGTTGCTGAGAAGATGATGGAAAAGGCTTGCCACTGCTAAACCTATTTCTTCCACCATTATTGTTGTTGAAACCTTGTTGAGGTCTCCGTTGATCCTTCCATGAGAGATTTGGATGATTTCTCCATGAAGAATTATAGGTGTTTCCATAGGGTTCTCCCATGTAATTCACCTCTTCCATTGAAGGGTTCTCAGGATCATAAGCTTCTTCTTCAGATGAAGCATCCTTAGTACTGCTTGGTGCATTTTGCATTCTAGACAGACTTTGAGAAATCAAATTGACTTGCTGAGTCAATATTTTGTTCTGAGCCAATATGGCATTCAGAGTATCAATCTCAAGAACTCCTTTCTTCTGATTTGTCCCATTGTTCACAGGATTCCTTTCAGAAGTGTACATGAATTAGTTATTTGCAACCATTTCAATTAGTTCTTGAGTTTCTGTAGGCGTCTTCTTCAGATGAAGAGATCCTCCAGCAGAGCTATCCAAAGACATCTTGGATAGTTCAGACAGACCATCATAGAAGATACCTATGATGCTCCATTCAGAAAGCATATCAGAGGGACACATTCTGATCAATTGTTTGTATCTTTCCCAAGCTTCATAGAGGGATTCTCTTTCCTTCTGTCTGAAGGTTTGGACTTCCACTCTAAGCTTACTCAATTTTTGAGGTGGAAAGAACTTTGCCAAGAAGGCATTGACTAGCTTTTCCCAAGAGTTCAGGCTTTCTTTAGGTTGTGAGTCCAACCATATTCTAGCTCTGTCTCTTACAGCAAAAGGGAATAGCATAAGTCTGTAGACCTCAGGGTCAACCCCATTAGTCTTGACAGTGTCACAGATTTGCAAGAATTCAGCAAAAAACTGATGAGGATCTTCCATTGGAAGTCCATGGAACTTGCAATTTTGTTGCATTAGAGAAACTAATTGAGGCTTAAGCTCAAAGTTGTTTGCTCCAATGGCAGGGATAGAGATGCTTCTCCCATAGAAGTCGGGAGTAGGTGCAGTAAAGTCACCCAGCAAAGACTTGGTGCTCAATACCATGGCATAAACACAACTTCGCACAACTAACCAGCAAGTGCACTGGGTCGTCCAAGTAATAAACCTTACGCGAGTAAGGGTCGATCCCACGGAGATTGTTGGTATCAAGCAAGCTATGGTCACCTTGTAAATCTTAGTCAGGCAGACTCAAATGGTTATGGATGATATATGACTAAAACATAAAGATAAGGATAGAGATACTTATGTATTTCATTGGTGAGAGCTTCAGATAAGCGTATGAAGATGCTTTGTCCCTTCCGTCTCTCTGCTTTCCTACTGTCTTCATCCAATCCTTCTTACTCCTTTCCATGGCAAGCTGTATGCAAGGGTTTCACCGTTGTCAGTGGCTACCTCCCATCCTCTCAGTGGAAATGTTCAACGCACCCTGTCACGGCACGGCTATCCAGCTGTCGGTTCTCGATCATGTCGGAATAGAATCCAGTGATTCTTTTGCGTCTGTCACTAACGCCCCACAATCGCGAGTTTGAAGCTCGTCACAGTCATTCAATCATTGAATCCTACTCAGAATACCACAGACAAGGTTTAGACCTTCCGGATTCTCTTGAATGCCGCCATCAATTCTAGCTTATATCACGAAGATTCCGGTTAAAGAACCCAAGAGATAAACATTAGAGCCTTGTTTGCTTGTAGAACGGAGGTGGTTGTCAGTCACGTGTTCATAAGTGAGAATGATGATGTGCGTCACATAATCATCACATTCATCAAGTTCTTAAGTGCGAATGAATATCTTGGAATAAGAACGAGCTGAATTTGAATAGAAGAACAATAGTAATTGCATTAATACTCGAGGTACAGCAGAGCCCCACACCTTAATTTATGGTGTGTAGAAACTCCACCGTTGAAAATACATAAGAACAAGGTCTAGGCATGGCCGTGAGGCCAGCCCCCAGAACATGATCAAAGGATTCAAAGACCTAAAGATGATCTAAGATCCCAAGATCAAAATACAATAGTAAAAGATCCTACTTATAGGGAACTAGTAGCTTAAGAATTACAAAGATGAGTAAGTGACATAAAAATCCACTTCCGGGCCCACTTGGTGTTTGTTTGGGCTGAGCATTGAAGCATTTTCGTGTAGAGACTCTTCTTGGAGTTAAACGCCAGCTTTTGTGCCAGTTTGGGCGTTTAAATCCCACTTTGGTGCCAGTTCCGACGTTTAACGCTGGGAATTCTGAAGGTGACTTTGAACGCCGGTTTGAGCCATCAAATCTTGGGCAAAGTATGGACTATCATATATTTCTGGAAAGCCCAGGATGTCTACGTTCCAACGCCGGTGAGAGCGCACCAATTGGGCTTCTGTAGCTCCAGAAAATCTACTTCGAGTGCAGGGAGGTCAGAATCCAACAGCATCTGCAGTCCTTTTCAGTCTCTGAATCAGATTTTTGCTCAGGTCCCTCAATTTCAGCCAGAAAATACCTGAAATCACAGAAAAACACACAAACTCATAGTAAAGTCCAGAAAAGTGAATTTTAATTAAAAACTAATAAAAATATACCAAAAACTAACTAAATCCTACTAAAAACACACTAAAAATAATGCCAAAAACCGTACAAATTATCCGCTCATCACTGCCCCGAAGTTAAGTGACGCGAACGCGTGGATGACGCGTCCGCGTCGAATCTGCAAACTTCAATCCACGCAAACTCGTGGACGACGTCTCCGCGTCACTTTGCCGCAAACTGTACGGACGAGAAAGCACTGGGAGTGACTTCTGGGCTGTTTTTGACATAGTTCTCGGCCCAGAAAACACAAATTAGAGGCTGGAAGTGGAGCAGAATCAGATCATACACTCATAACACACTTTTCATAATTTTAGATGTAGTTTTTAGAGAGAGAGGCTCTCTCCTCTCTCTTAGGATTTAGGATTAGGATTCCTCTTAAAGGATTTAGGATTTATTATTATTTCACTTACAATTCTTCTGAGCTCCAGGTTCAATATTCCTTTATTTTGACTTCTCTTCTACTTTGAGATACTTTAATGCTTTTATTTGTATTTGACTTATATTGCCCAATTGGCTTATGAACTTTTCCATGTTAGATTTGATTGCTTTTGTTCCGAGGGTTACCTGAAACGTGTAGCTCGGTCGTTTTGGAGAGGCCCGAGGTGAGGGTTCTGGGGCCCGAGCTTGATGTGCCGAGCGGTTGGTGGTTGTACCTGGAATGACACTCTGATGCTTAAGTTAGCATGGGTCCAAGCAGATATGTGTAGAATATGGAATGAATCTCATACCTGGGTGTTCCAGTGTATTTATAGTAGTTGGCTGTGATCTTCCCTGGATAAGATATTCTTATCTTATCTTATCTTTCGGGAGTTTTATCCCTATCTTTGTGGAACCGCCTTCCTTAGGCCTTTTCGGCCTTTAGGTTTTGGGCTGCGCTCCTTCTGATGGGCCTTCCTTGCCTTTAATGTCCGAGGTCCGACCTTTAGGCGTGGGCCTTAGGACGAGGTCGGACCCTTCATGGATTTACCGAGTTGGGGGAGCCCGGTCAGGGTATGAACAGTGCCCCCGCCCGAGTTCGTCCTTTTTGGGAGGTCGAGCTCGGGCATAGTAGTTTTTCAAATTTTCAAAAAATGGCCGTTTCTGCATTTATTGCTTTTTTACCGTTTTTCCTTGATTTTCGTTCCGGCCTTCGTGAAGGCTTTATTTATTCGCTCCCCTTCCTTTTTCTTTCGTTTATTCTGTTCCTTTCTTGTTTTTCTAAGTTTTCGCCATCTCTTTTCGAGCGCCGCTTCTTCTTTTTCTCTGTTCTTCTTCGAATTTTTCCGCGTGCTTTTCCGGGGTTTCCTCTGCGCCGCCGTTCCGTTCTCCTTGTCTTGGAGCTCGTCGTCCTCGCTTCCTTCTTCCAGGTTTGTTCCCGTCTCTTTTCTTTGCGCACATATGCTTTCTGTTCTTTTGTGTGGCTCTTTGTCTGTTTCTTCTTTCTTTATGCCTGGGTTGCCCCAAAAAGAGGCGCCGCCTTTGCTTTGTTTGCATATGGGGGGGCTCTTTTTTGTTTTTCTGGTACTTTGTTCCGGGTTGCCGCATTTTTCTTTTTTGTTTCTTGCTTGGCTGAACGGGTTTTTCGCTGTCTGCTTTATGTGATTTTTGCTTGCTTTTGTATTTCTTCTTTGTAGGTAAGAGTTTTATGTCTCGAAAGGTTCTTCAGGCGATGTCGACCAAGATTCCAAGTGGTCTTGGTTGGGTAGACCCTCTTCCTCTAAAAGTCCCTTCTGTGGTAGATTCTGAATATTTGGCTAGGTTCCGTAGGCACTGTAGTATATGTGAGAATAGAGAGTCTGAGAGGGATTATGAGCTAGTAGCCCCGGATTCCGAGGAGAGAGTTTGCTTTTCGCCTTTAGATAGTTCCGAGAAGCTCTTCTTTTATGCTTATGATTGTTTTTTCTCTAAGCTGAGTGTCCGACTTCCTTTTACCGACCTGGAGTCCGAGGTGTTGTGGTCTTGTAACCTTGCCCCTACGCAGCTCCATCCAAATTCTTGGGCGTTTTTAAAGCTGTTTCAACTTTTGTGTCAGTTTTTGGGCGTCGCTCCCTCTATTTCTCTTTTTTCCTATTTGTTTGTGTTGACGAAGCCGGGGTCGGGTGGAGGGAAGGTGTCTTGGGTCTCTTTTAGGGCTAACCAGGGAAGGAAGTTTTGTACCCTTTATGATGAGTCCTTTCATGATTTCAAGAACTTTTATTTCAAGGTCCGGGCTACTGGAGACGTCCGACCTTTCTTTCTGGATGAGAGTGGGGAGCCTTCTTTTCCTCTTTGTTGGCAGGAGAATGTAGTGTCTGCTAAGTATACTTTGAGAGTCTAGATGAGGTTGAGCAGGCTTTTGTGGGTGTGGTGAGCAGTTTATGGGGTCGGGCACCTCACTTGGATACGAAGAAAATGTTGGGGGATCCAAGCCTTCTCCGTTCCGAGTTAGGTAGTTTCCCGACCTCTCCGAGATTCTTCTTTTTCAATATTGTTGTTTTACTTGTTTTTGGTTGAATTTTTGTTGTGGTAATCCTTTTCTTTATATTTCTGCAGAGATGTCTTCTCAGGCGGATTCCATGAAGTTCCTTCGTCGGACGAAGAAGTCTGTGGCTGCTCGAAATATCGAGGCTGAGGCTTCTGCTCGATCTTCTCCACAGAAGGCTACCGTGGGTGTTCAGACTCGGTCGAAGACTATTCCGACTCCCCAGTTCCGAGCTATAAACCAAGACCCTCCGACCTCCGGGCCTGCTACCTCTTCTCCTCCCCCGTTCTCGGGTCCTCCTCCCAAGAAGCAGAAGACCTCTCAAGAGCTTGCGGGTTTTAACGATAAGGATTTCGATGCTCTTGGTTGGATTGAACAGCATATTCTCCCTCAGACTTTTATCTCTACTGATGACGTGTCTATGGAGCATCATTTTCAGTATATGGCGCGGAGTTGTGTTCGGATGGCCAGTCTTCATGCTGCTATTGCCCAGGAGTTCAAGAAATCTCCCATTGGCGCGACCAGCTCCCGACTTGAGAAGGCTCAGTCCGAGTTTGAGAAGATTAGTCAACTGAAGGCTGCCAGGATTACTGAGCTGGAGGCGTCTTTGGAGAAAGAGAAAGCTAAAGCTACCGCGGCTGTGGCGTCAGCGAAGACATCTGAGGAGATGGCGAAGGCGGCTACAGAGAATTATACTAAGCTGTATGCCGAGCTTGTGGAGACAAAGGAGAAGTTGCAATCTGCTCGGGATGATTTTTACGAGCTGGAAGGTCATGTGGCCGAGGGTATGGATGCTATGTTTGTGAATTTGAGGGATCAGGTCCGGGTTCTTGCTCCCGACCTGGATCTGAGCTTATTCAGTACGGATAACGTTGTTGTGGAGGGAAAGATTGTTCCTGCTCCTACCGAGGATGAGGTTCCGATGTCCGATCCCAATGTTCCAGTTGAGAACCCGACTTCACCTTTGGTCGGGAATGGATCTGGCGTGGAGGTTTCAAACCGGGATGACGTTGCCGTCGATGCAGTCCCGATATCTATGTTTCCTCCGCAGCCTGCTGTTGATGTGGAGTCCGGAAAGGGCCTTGATCCTCTGTAATCTTTTATTTTTGGTGTTTTGCCCGACCTGTGGGCTCTTTTGTTTTTGGATGGTTTCTGCGAACGCTTTGGACACCTTTTTGCTTATTAGCTACTTGTAGTAACTTTTTAGCTTATTTATGCGGTGTTTTTGTTCGCGTTTTGGCTTTTTGTTTCGCTTTTATGCTTTTTAGTTGTTTTTGGATAACAACTTTTTAGCTAGCGCTTGGAACTTTTGCCTTTGGTTTCGTTCTTTCGCTTTGTACTTTTTAGTTGTTTTTGTAAAGCAACTTTTTAGTAAGCGTTTTCGAAACTTCCTTCGATTTCGTTCTTTCGCTTGTACTTTTTAGTTGATTTTTGTAAAGCAACTTTTTAGTAAGCGTTTTCGAAACTTCCCTCGATTTCGTTCTTTCGCTTGTACTTTTTAGTTGTTTTTTGTAAAGCAACTTTTTAGTAAGCGTTTTCGAAATCCTTGTTTTCGCCGTTTTAAGGCTTCTTCCTTTTGATCCAGGCTTTTTCCTCGGACCTCGGACGTTTCGAGTACCTCCTTTGTTGGGTCCGACCTTGTTGCCGGTCGGCCCTTTAAGTTATTTTTGTAATCTCTTTTTATTTGGCTTTTTGAGCCTTTTCAGAGTTACTTTATAACTTCTCACATTAATTTGAACCTCGTCGCTTTATCTTTGCCGACCTTGTGTGGTCTCTTGGCAAATGATTTTTTGCGTTTTGCCGAGCATAAATTAATGCGCCTTGGCGGGGTACTTTCTAGGATTTTGTTTCCTCATGAGGAAGAAGAAAAGAAAATAGAGAAATTTGATTAGTATTAAAAAGAAAGAATATTTACAGAGTGTTTACCCTTGACTAGTTCGGGTGTCTTACTTTAACCGGGTGTCTCATTAAAAAACCCTTGTAGGGAAAAAGAGTACACCTTGGGTTAAATTTTTCTAGCTGTAGTACCGTCTTAGGTTACAGGCGTGCCAGGCCCTGGGCAGCTCGTTGCCCTCTAGGTCGGATATTTTGTAATAGCCTGTCCCTAAGACTTCTGTTACCTTGTAGGGTCCTTTCCAATTTGTAGCTAGCTTTCCTTCTCCCGACTTTTGTGTTCCGATGTCATTTCGGATTAGGATCAGGTCGTGAATGGAGAAGCTTCGCTTTATTACTTTCTGATTGTATCTGAGGGCCGTTCGCCGTTTTAAGGCTTCTTCTCGAATCCGAGCTCTTTCTCGGACCTCGGGGAGGAGGTCGAGTTCTTCCCTTTGTGCCTGCGGGTTATCTTTTTCGTTGTAGAAGATGGTTCTAGGTGACCCTTCCTCTATTTCAATAGGAATCATTGCCTCCATTCCATAAGCTAGTCGGAATGGCGATTCTCCCGTTGTAGAGTGTGGGGTTGTCCGATATGCCCATAGCACCTGGGGGAGCTCTTCGGCCCATGCCCCTTTGGCCTCTTGGAGTCTTCGTTTTAACCCGGCCAAGATGACTTTATTTGCAGCTTCTGCTTGCCCATTGGCTTGTGGGTGCTCGACTGATGTGAATTGCTGTTTGATTTTTAGTTCGGCCACCAATTTCTGAAAACTTGTGTCCGTGAATTGTGTTCCATTGTCTGTTGTGATGGAGTAGGGGACTCCGAACCTTGTGACAATGTTTTTGTATAGGAATTTGCGGCTTTTCTGAGCCGTAATGGTGGTTAAGGGTTCAGCTTCGATCCACTTTGTGAAGTAGTCGACCCCTACTATGAGGTATTTGACTTGCCTCGGTCCTTGTGGGAACGGGCCGAGTAGGTCGAGTCCCCATTTTGCGAAGGGCCATGGTGCAGTGATGCTAATAAGGTCTTCGGGTGGTGCCTTGTGAAAATTGGCGTGTTTTTGGCAGGGGGGGCATATTTTCACAAACTCTGTTGCGTCTTTTTGCAAGGTCGGCCAGTAGAACCCGGCTCTGACTACTTTTTTGGATAGTGCCCGAGCTCCGAGATGGTTCCCACACATGCCTTCGTGGACTTCTTTGAGGACGCCTTTTGTTTCTGAGGTTGGGACGCACCTAATGAGGGGGTTTGAGAATCCTCTTCTGTATAATACGTCGTGAATTAGTGTATAATTTTGGGCGTCCTTTGTAAGTCTTTTAGCTTCTTTTCTTTCGGCGGGGAGAGTTCCCGACTTCAGGTAGTTGAGTATGGGGGTCATCCATCCTTGCTGTTGGTTGGATATATTTAGCGTTTCTTCCTCTCTTAGCACGGAGGGAGATTGTAAGGTTTCTTGGAGGAGACTTCTGTTGTTGCCTCCGGACTTGGTGCTAGCGAGCTTTGAGAGGGCGTCTGCCCGGGCATTTTGTTCCCGAGGTATGTGCTGTATTTGTATTTCTGGAAAGTGGCGTAATTGTGCCTGTGTTTGGTCCAGGTATTTTTTCATAGTTGGGTCTTTGGCCTGGTAACTTCCATTTACTTGTGATGTGATGACTTGGGAGTCGCTGAAGATCGTGATTCTCTGGGCTCCGACCTCTTCGGCTAGCTTTAGACCTGCTAGTAGGGCCTCGTATTCGGCTTGGTTGTTTGAAGCCTGGAACTCGAATTTTAGGGATAGTTCTATCCGCGTTCCTTGGTCGATTTCGAGTATAACACCGGCTCCGCTTCCTGTTTTGTTTGAGGACCCATCGACATACAGGTTCCACGAGAGTGGGGTTCCAGGGGTCTCAGTGTATTCTGCGATGAAGTCGGCTAGATACTGGGATTTTATGGCAGTCCGGGCTTCATAGTGGAGGTCGAACTCGGACAGTTCCACCGCCCATTGTAGGATTCGCCCTGCCAGGTCTGTTTTTTGTAGGATGTGTCTCATGGGTTGGTTTGTCCGGACTTTGATGGTGTGGGCTTGAAAGTAGGGACGGAGCCTCCGAGCTGTGAACACTAGGGCGTAGGCGAATTTTTCTATTTTCTGATAGTTTAATTCGGCCCCTTGTAGTGCCTTGCTTACAAAGTATATGGGGTGTTGTCCTTGGTCATTTTCTCGTATTAATGCTGAAGCGATTGCTCGATGTCCGACCGAGAGGTATAGTACGAGCTCTTCCCCTTTTAAAGGTCGGGTTAGGACTGGTGGCTGCCCGAGGAATTCCTTGAATTCTTGAAAGGCTTTTTCGCACTCCGGGGTCCACGAGATGGGTTTTCCTTTCTTTAGGAGTGAGTAGAGAGGTAGTGATTTTATTGCTGATCCTGCCAAGAATCTTGATAGGGCGGCCAGCCTTCCATTCAGTTGTTGTACTTCTTTGACACACGTCGGGCTCTTCATATTGAGTATTGCTTGGCATTTGTCCGGGTTTGCTTCGATGCCCCTTTGAGTCAGCATGAAGCCTAAGAACTTTCCGGCTTCTGCGGCGAAGGTGCACTTCGTCGGGTTGAGTCTCATGTTGTGTTTTCTGAGGGTGCCGAAGACACTGGTGAGGTCGGTCAGCAAGTTTCTGTCTTCTTGTGTCTTTACCAGCATGTCGTCGACGTACACCTCCAGTTGTAGTCCGATGTGCTCTGAGAACACTTTGTTCATTAGCCTCTGGTAGGTTGCCCCTGCGTTCTTCAGCCCGAAGGGCATTACTACGTAGCAGTAGTTTGCCCTTGGGGTTATGAACGAGGTCTTTTCTTGGTCAGGTCCATACATCGGGATTTGGTTGTATCCCGAGTATGCGTCCATGAAGGAGAGATATCTATAGCCTGAGGCTGCGTCTACTAAGGCGTCGATGTTTGGTAGCGGATATGGATCTTTGGGGCAGGCTTTGTTGAGATCCGTGTAGTCGACGCACATCCTCCATTTTCCATTGGGCTTTTTTACCAGGACCATGTTTGCGAGCCATAGGGGGTATTTTACTTCCCTAATGAACCCTGCATCTAGTAGTGCTTGTACTTGTTCTTCTATTGCTTGCATGCGTTCGGGCCCGAGCTTCCTGCGTCTTTGTTGGACAGGTCAGGATCCCGGGTACACTGATAGCTTATGGCACATCAGATCGGGGCTTATGCCTGGCATGTCGGAGGCTTTCCAGGCGAAGAGGTCGGAATTCTCCCTTAAGAGGTTTATGAGTTCCTCTTTTAGGCCTGTCTTGAGATTTGCTCCTACGTTTGTTATTTTTTCAGGTGTGTTCCCAATCTGGACTCTTTCGGTCTCTCCCTCTGGTTGTGGCCGAAGATCTTCTCGGGCTTGAACTCGTCCGAGTTCTACTGTGTTGACCTCTTTCCCTTTTAGACTTAAGCTTTCGTTGTAGCATCGCCGTGCTAGCTTTTGGTCGCCTTTTAGGGTAGCGATTCCCTTTGTGGTAGGGAACTTCATACAGAGGTGTGGGGTCGAGACTATAGCTGCCAGTCTGTTTAGGGTTGGTCGCCCAATGAGGGCATTGTATGCTGAAGTGACGTCGACTACAATGTAGTCGATGTTTAATGTTTTAGATTGCTCGCCTTTTCCAAAGGTAGTGTGTAGCGAGATGTATCCTAAGGGATGGATCGGGGTATCCCCTAGCCCAAATAGGTCGGTGGGATAGGCCTTTAGTTCTTTTTCTTCAAGTCCGAGCTTGTCGAATGCCGATTTGAACAGGATATCCGCCGAGCTTCCCTGGTCAATCAGGGTTCGATGTAAGTTGGCGTTTGCTAGGATAATGGTGACTACCATCGGATCGTCGTGCCCGGGAATTATCCCTTGAGCATCTTCTCGGGTAAATGAGATAGTAGGTAACTCGGGCAGGGGACTGTCTTCTCGGACATGATAGACTTCTTTGAGGTGTCTTTTTCGCGAGGATCTGGATGATCCTCCGCTTGCAAAACCTCCATTTATCATGTGAACGTGTCTTTCGGGGGTTCGCGGGGTTTGTTCGGCCCGACCTTCGTTATCTCCCCGCCTTCTCTTCCTGGTCTCTTCTCCTTTCTCTGCTATGTATCTGTCGAGCTTTACTTCTCTGGCCAGCTTTTCTATAACATTTTTTAGGTCGTAGCAGTCGTTGGTAGAATGACCGTAGAGCTTGTGATATTCACAGTATTCGGACCGATCTCTCCCCGCTCTCTTGTGTTTTAGAGGTCGGGGTGGTGGGATCTTTTCGGTGTGGCATACTTCTCTGTAGATGTCTACCAGGGAGACTCGGAGGGAGGTGTAGTTGTGGTACTTCCGTGGCTTGTCCGAGTTGGGTTCTTCTTTCTTCTTCTGTTCCCGATCTCGATCTCGGAGTGGGTAGGTTGATTCCTTCCTAGAAGAGTCTCTTAGCTGGGAGGTTTCCTCCATATTGATATATTTTTCTGCCCGCTCCTGCACCTCGTATAGGGAGGTCGGGTATCATTTGGATAGGGATTGGCTAAACGGTCCTTCCTTTAGGCCGTTTGCCAGTCCCATGATAGCTGCTTCAGTGGGCAAGTGTTGTATGTCCAGGCAGGCTTTGTTGAATCGCTCCATGTATTCTCGGAGAGTTTCTTGGTTACCTTGTTTGACCCCGAGTAGACTGGGGGCATGTTTTGTCTTGTCCTTTTGAATAGAGAACCCCGTTAGGAATTTTTTGGTTAGGTCTTCGAAGCTGGTGATTGATTTTGGTGGCAGGTTGTCGAACCACTTCATGGCTGACTTGGTGAGAGTGGTGGGGAAGGCTTTGCATCGAATCGCGTCGGAGGCGTCGACCAGGTACATTCTGCTTCTGAAGTTGCTGAGGTGGTGACTTGGATCGGTGGTGCCGTCGTAGAGATCCATATCGGGTGGTTTGAAGTTTCGCGGTACCTTCTCCTCCATGATCTCTTGCGTGAAGGGATCATGGTTGCCTTCGGGGGTGGTGCCGCGTTCCGTCCGGTCTTTCAGGTTGGCCTCTATTTTCCGTAGTTTTTCTTCTAATTCTCTGCGCTTGCGAGCCTCCCTTCTCAGATCTTGTTCAGTTTCTTTCTGCTTCTTTATGTCCTCTTCGAGTTGTTTCAGTCGGTTCTGTTGTGCCAGGACTGCTTCTAGAATTTCCGAGCTCTTTTCTTTTTCGGGATTTTGTGGATCTTTGTTTGGGAGTGATGTCTTTGGGCGATTCTGTTTGTTTCCTCCTGGAGTGCGCGGTGATAGAGGGCTGTCCGGTCGTTCTCCGGTGTCAACTTCCTCCTCTTGTTCTGATGTAGCGTGGTCATTGTTGGGAGGGTCGTCCGCCATGGTAAAGGGATGACTTCCAGGTCCCCGGCAACGGCGCCAATGTTCCGAGGGTTACCTGAAACGTGTAGCTCGGTCGTTTTGGAGAGGCCCGAGGTGAGGGTTCTGGGGCCCGAGCTTGATGTGCCGAGCGGTTGGTGGTTGTACCTGCAATGACACTCCGATGCTTAAGTTAGCATGGGTCCAAGCAGATATGTGTAGAATATGGAATGAATCTCATACCTGGGTGTTCCAGTGTATTTATAGTAGTTGGCTGTGATCTTCCCTGGATAAGATATTCTTATCTTATCTTATCTTTCGGGAGTTTTATCCCTATCTTTGTGGAACCGCCTTCCTTAGGCCTTTTCGGCCTTTAGGTTTTGGGCTGCGCTCCTTCTGATGGGCCTTCCTTGCCTTTAATGTCCGAGGTCCGACCTTTAGGCGTGGGCCTTAGGACGAGGTCGGACCCTTCATGGATTTACCGAGTTGGGGGAGCCCGGTCAGGGTATGAACAGCTTTTATTAATGCAATTGAGGTATTTCAGATTTATGCTTGCTTTATTCTATTTATGATGTCTTCAATTTAATTTAAAGTCTTCCCTTTTGGCTCTGGTTAAGTAATTGGTGACGCTTGAGTTATCAAATAAAGCAGTGGTTGAAATTGGCAGATCGCTCTAAAACTAGTCTTCCCACAGGAATTGACTAGGACTTGAGGATCAAACTAATCATTCCACTTGACTTTCCTTTGCTTTAGTAAAGGTTAACTAAGTGGGATTAAAATCCAATTCTCATCACAATTGATAAGGATAGGACTTCCAGTTCTAATACCTTGCCAAAAGTTTATTTTATTATTACTATTTTAATTTTCTTATCATTTAACATACTTCTTTCTTACTTTCAAAACCCCCAATTTACAAGACTCATAACCAATAATAAGAACATACCTCCCTGCAATTCCTTGAGAAGACAACCCGAGGTTTGAATACTTCGGTTATCAATTTATTTAGGGGTTTGTTACTTGTGACAACCAAATGTTTGTACGAAGGGATTTTCTGTTGGTTTAGAATCTATACTTACAACGCGACTATATTTTTATAAAATTCTTTACTAGCAAAAATTCTAACGTCAAAATGGCGCTGTTGCCGGGGAATTGCAAACGTGTGCCTTATTTTTGGTTATTGTAAATATTTTTCAAAAAAAAATTTTTTTTTCAAATTTTAAAATTTTTATCTTATCTTATTTTTCAAAATTCAAATCTTTTTCAAAAAAAAATCATATTTTTTTTAAATCTTATCTTATCTTTTTCAAAATCTTATCTTATCCTTTTTCAAAAAAATCATATCTTTTTTAAAATATTTTCTTTTTATTAATTTTTGTTTTTATTTTTTCTTACTACTATAAACTCTCACCCTTTTGGCTATGAGTCTGGTTACAATTATGTTGCAGGAAGAGGAAGCTATAACAGGAATATGCATCAAGGTCAAAGCAATCAAAGATGGACGGAGCCAAGAAGATCTGATCAACCCTTTAGGCAACAACACCTTCTAGGATATCATGGACAAAGACCATTCTACAATGCATACCAAGATAATAGATATGGTGGACCCCCTTGTAGTTATCAACAAGACCCACCATATGCCCATGAAACCCCTCCTCTTCAATATAATTTTAAACCACCACACTTACAAGCCCCTTTCCACCATTCACCTCCATATGACTATGAGCAGATATTTTATACGCTTTTTGGGGGTAATTTCATGTAGATTTTAGTATATTTTAATTGGTTTTTAGTAGAATATTATTAGTTTTTAGGCAAAAATCATATTTCTGGACTTTACTATGAGTTTGTGTGTTTTTCTATGATTTCAGGTATTTTCTGGCTGAAATTGAGGGAACTGAGCAAAAATCTGAGTTAGGCTGAAAAAGGACTGCTGATACTGTTGGATCCTGACCTCCCTGAACTCGAAATGGATTTTCTGGAGCTACAGGAGTCCAATTGGCGCGCTCTGATGAGCGGATAATTTGTACGCTTTTTGGCATTGTTTTTAGTATGTTTTTGGTAGTTTTAGTTGAGTTTTTATTATATTTTTATTAGTTTTTAGTTAAAATTCACTTTTCTGGACTTTACTATGAGTTTGTGTGTTTTTCTGTGATTTCAGGTATTTTCTGGCTGAAATTGAGGGATCTGAGCAAAAATCTGATCCAGAGACTCAAAAGGACTGCAGATGCTGTTGGATTCTGACCTCCCTGCACTCGAAGTGGATTTTCTGGAGCTACAAAAGCCCAATTGGCGCGCTCTCAACGGCGTTGGAAAGTAGACATCCTGGGCTTTCCAGCAATATATGATAGTCCATACTTTGCCCAAGATTTGATGGCCCAAATCGGCGTTCAAAGTCACCTCAAGAAATTCCAGCGTTAAACGCTGGAACTGGCACCTAAATGGGAGTTAAACGCCCAAACTGGCATAAAAGCTGGCGTTTAACTCCAAGAAGAGTCTCTACACGAAAATGCTTCATTGCTCAGCCCAAGCACACACCAAGTGGGCCCAAAAGTAGATTTTTATGTCATTTACTCATCTCTGTACACCCTAGGCTACTAGTTTTCTATATATAGGACCTTTTACTATTGTATTTTCATCCTTTAGACTTTGGTAGCTATCTTTGGACATCTAGTTCTTAGATCATTGGGAGGCTGGCCTCACGGCCATGCCTAGACCTTGTTCTTATGTATTTTCAACGGTGGAGTTTCTACACACCATAGATTAAGGTGTGGAGCTCTGCTGTACCTCGAGTATTAATGCAATTACTATTGTTCTTCTATTCAATTCCGCTTGTTCTTTGTCCAAGATATCACTTGTTCTTCAACTTGATGAATGTGATGATCCGTGACACTCATCATCATTCTCACTCATGAACAAAGTGACTGACAACCACTCTTGTTCTACAAGCATACGAGGCTCTAGTGAATATCTCTTGGATTCTTTAACCGGAATCTTCGTGGTATAGGCGAGAACTGATGGCGGCATTCAAGAGAATCCGGAAGGTCTAACCTTGTCTGTGGTATTCTGAGTAGGATTCAATGATTGAATGACTGTGACGTGCTTCAAACTCCTGAAGGCGGGGCGTTAGTGACAGACGCAAAAGAATCACTGGATTCTATTCTGGCCTGATTGAGAACCGATAGATGGATAGCCGTGCCGTGACAGGGTGCGTTGAACATTTCCAATGAGAGGATGGGAGGTAGCCACTGACAACGGTGAAACCCTTGCATAAGCTTGCCATGGAAAGGAGTAAGAAGGATTGGATGAAGACTGTAGGAAAGCAGAGAGACGGAAGGGAAGGCATCTTCATGCGCTTATCTGAAGTTCCTACCAATGAATTACATAAGTATCTCTATCTTTATCTTTTATGTTATTTTCATTCATCACCATATACATTTGAGTCTGCCTGACTAAGATTTACAAGATGACCATAGCTTGCTTCATAGCAACAATCTCCGTGGGATCGACCCTTACTCACGTAAGGTATTACTTGGACGACCCAGTGCACTTGCTGGTTAGTTGTGCGAAGTTGTGTAATGCCATGGAATTGAACTACCAAGTTTTTGGGGTTCATGACCGGGGATTATGAGAGTTGTGAAAAGTATTGTTCACAATTTCACGCACCAAGTTTTTGGCGCCGTTGCCGGGGATTGTTCTTGTGTATGGACAACTGACGGTTCATCTTGTTGCTTAGATTAGGTATTATTTTTCTTCAGAGTTCTTAAGAATGAATTCTAGTGTTTCAAGGTGATGTTCTTATCATCACCAAAGCTGATTGATTATCATCAATTTAGCTCTTGAATGCAATGTCCTGCTGAAGCTTGGCCGGCCATGTCTAATTTCTTTAGACTAAAGCTTTAGACTAACATTGCATGATTCCTGGAATTCTCATTAAGAATTTTGATACCTTTATTTTCCTTTTCACTTAATTTTCGAAAAATCCAAAAAAAAAATTTACAAAATCATAAAAAACCAAAAATATTTCTTGTTTAAGTCTAGTGTCTCATTTTAAGTTTGGTGTCAATTGCATGTTTCTGTTCTTCTTGCATTTTTCGAATTCATGCATGTGTCTTCATTAATCTTCAAGTTGTTCTTGATGATCTCCTTGTTTTGGTCTTTGAATTCTATTGACTTGAGTGTTTTGTTATTTCTCATGTGCATTCTCATTTTGTTAGTGTACAAACTGCTAAGTTTGGTGTCTTGCATGCATTGTTATTTGATTTTAGTTGCATTTTGATTATTTCTCATTATTAAAAATCTAAAAATATTTTTAATTTGTGTCTTTTCAAGTCAATAATACAGAGAATTGAAGATTCAGAACATACAGCAGAGGAATTACACAGAAAAACTGGGCGTTCAAAACGCCCAGTGAAGAAGGACAGATTGGCGTTTAAACGCCAGCCAGGGTACCTGGTTGGGCGTTTAACGCCCAAAAAGGTAGTATTTTGGGCGTTAAACGCCAGAATGTATACCATTCTGGGCGTTTAACGCCAGGATGGTGCTAGGAGGAAGATTTTGTTTTCAAAATCAATTTTTTTCAAGTTTTCAAAGTTTTTCAAAATCAAATCTTTTTCAAATCATATCCTTTCAATCAAATGTTTTCAAAATCAATTTCTTTCCTTTTTCAAAGATACTTGCTAACAATTCATGATTTGATTGAACATTTCAAGTATATTGCCTTTTCTGTTGAGAAAGGTTTAATGTTTGAATCATATCTTTTCTTGTTAGGCAAGTCACTAATTTTCAAAATCAAATCTTTTTAAAATTGTTTTCAAATCAAATCTTCTCAATCACAATTTTTTAAACCAATCACATCTTTTTAATCACATCTTTTTTAAAATAAATTTTCAATCAAATCCTTTTAATTTCTAATTTCAAAATCTTTTTCAAAAATCACTTGATTTCTTTCCCACTCTTATTTTCGAAAATCAAGTAGTGTTTTTCAAAATGTTTTCAAACTTTTTAACTTAATTTTCGAAAATTCTCTTCCCTCCTTCTCACATCCTTCTATTTATGGAGTACTACTCCTTCTTAATGCACAATTCGAACTCTATCTGATCAAGTTCGAATTCTCCTTCTTCTTTCTTCCATTTTTCTTCCTCTGACACCTCAAGGAATCTCTATACTGTGACATAGAGGATTCCATATTTTCTTGTTCTCTTCTCTTTCATATGAGCAGGAACAAAGACAAAGGCATTCTTGTTGAAGCTGACCCTGAACCTGAAAAGACCTTGAAGCGAAAACTAAGAGAAGCTAAGGCACAACTCTCTGTAGAGGACCTGACCGAATTCTTCAAGGAAGAACCCATGGCAGCCGAAAACAACAACAATGCCAACAATGCAAGGAAGGTGCTGGGTGACTTTACTGCACCTACTCCCAATTTCTATGGGAGAAGCATCTCTATCCCTGCCATTGGAGCAAACAACTTTGAGCTTAAGCCTCAGTTAGTTTCTCTAATGCAACAGAATTGCAAGTTCCATGGACTTCCAATGGAAGATCCTCATCAGTTTTTAGCTAAGTTCTTGCAGATCCGTGACACAGTCAAGACTAATGGGGTTGACCCTGAGGTCTACAGACTAATGCTATTCCCTTTTGCTGTAAGAGACAGAGCTAGAATATGGTTGGACTCACAACCTAAAGATAGCCTGGACTCTTGGGAAAAGCTAGTCAATGCCTTCTTGGCAAAGTTCTTTCCACCTCAAAAATTGAGTAAGCTTAGAGTAGAAGTCCAAACCTTCAGACAGAAGGATGGAGAATCCATCTATGAAGCTTGGGAAAGATACAAACAATTAATCAGAAAGTGTCCCTCAGACATGCTTTCTGAATGGAGCATCATAGGTATTTTCTATGATGGTCTCTCTGAACTATCCAAGATGTCTTTGGATAGCTCTGCTGGAGGATCTCTTCATCTGAAGAAGATGCCTACAGAGGCTCAAGAGCTAATTGAAATGGTTGCAAATAACCAATTCATGTACACTTCTGAGAGGAATCCTGTGAACAATGGGACTAGTCAGAAGAAAGGAGTTCTTGAGATTGACACTCTGAATGCCATATTGGCTCAGAACAAGATATTGACTCAACAAGTCAATTTGATTTCTCAAAGTCTGTCTGGAATGCAAAATGCACCAAGCAGTACTAAGGATGCTTCATCTGAGGAAGAAGCTTACGATCCTGAGAACCCTTCAATGGAAAAGGTGAATTACCTAGGAGAACCCTATGGAAACACCTCTAATTCTTCATGGAAAAATCACCCAAATTTCTCATGGAAAAATCAAGAGAGACCTCAACAAGGTTTCAACAACAATAATGGTGGAAGAAATAGGTTTAGCAATGGCAAGCCTTTTCCATCATCTTCTCAGCAACAGACAGAGAGTTCCAAGCAGAACCCCTCTGACTTAGCAACTATGGTCTCTAATCTAATCAAGACCACTCAAAGTTTCATGACTGAAACAAGGTCCTCCATTAGGAATTTGGAGGCACAAGTGGAACAGCTGAGCAAGAAAATTACTGAACTCCCTCCTAGTACTCTCCCAAGTAATACAGAAGAAAATCCAAAAGGAGAGTGCAAAGCCATAACCATGGCCGAATTTGGAAAGGAAGGAAAGGCAGTGAACGCCACTGAGGAAGACCTCAATGGGCGTGCACTGACCTCCAATGAGTTCCCTAATGAGGAACCATGGGAATCTGAGGCTCAAAGTGAGACCATAAAGATTCCATTGGACTTACTTCTGCCTTTCATGAGCTCTGATGAGTATTCCTCCTCTGAAGAGGATGAGTATGTCACTAAAGAGCAAGTTGCTAAATACCTTGGAGCAATCATGAAGCTAAATGACAAGTTATTTGGAAATGAGACTTGGGAGAATGAACCTCCTTTGCTCACCAAAGAACTGGATGACTTGTCTAGGCAGAAATTACCTCAAAAGAGACAAGATCCTGGGAAGTTTTCAATACCTTGTACCATAGGCACCATGACCTTCAAGAAGGCTCTGTGTGACTTAGGGTCAAGTGTGAACCTCATGCCTCTCTCTGTAGTGGAGAAGCTAGGGATCTTTGAGGTGCAAGCTACAAGAATCTCATTAGAGATGGCAGACAATTCAAGAAAACAAGCTCATGGACTTGTAGAGAATGTTTTGGTGAAGATTGAAGACCATTACATCCCTACTGATTTCATAGTCCTAGAGACTGGGAAGTGCATGGATGAAACCATCATCCTTGGCAGACCCTTCCTAGCCACAGCAAAGGCTGTGATTGATTTTGATGGAGGAGAACTGATCATTCAAGTGAATGAAGAATCCTTTGTGTTTAAGGCTCAAGGATATCCCTCTATCACTATGGAGAGGAAGCATGAAGAGCTTCTCTCAATTCAGAGTCAAACAAAGCCCCCACAGTCAAACTCTAAGTTTGGTGTTGGGAGGCCACAACCAAACTCTAAGTTTGGTGTTGAACCCCTACATTCAAACTCTAAGTTTGGTGTTGGGAGGTTCCAACATGGCTCTGAGTATCTATGAGGCTCCATGAGAGTCCTCTGTCAAGCTACTGACATTAAAGAAGCGCTTGTTGGGAGGCAACCCAATGTTTTATAATTAACTATTTCCTTTTGTTATTTTATCTTTTTTGTAGGTTGATGATCATAAGAAGTCACAAAATCCATTGAAAAAGCAAAAACAGAATGAAAAACAGGAAGAAAAACAGCACACCCTGGAGGAAGAACTCACTGGCGTTTAAACGCCAGTGAGGCTAGCAGTTGGGCGTTTAACGCCCAGTCTGGCACCATTCTGGGCGTTTAACGCCAGAAAGGGGCACCAGACTGGCGTTAAACGCCAGGAAAGGGCAAGAACCTGGCGTTAAACGCCAGGAATGGGCACCAGCCCGGCGTTTAACGCCAGAATTGGCTCAAAACGTGATTTCTGATGCCATTTGGTGCAGGGATGACTTTTCCTTGACACCTAAGGATCTGTGGACCCCACAGGATCCCCACAAACCCCTCACCTATCAAATCCCATCTCTCTCTTCACCACTCACCTCCATAAAACCCCACTTACCTCACCATCCAAATTCAAACCACTACTTCTTCCCCTTTTGGCCTAACCACAAAGCCATCTCCCTCTCCTCCATTTCTTCTTCTTCTACTCTCTTCTTTCTTCTTTTGCTCGAGGACGAGCAAACCTTTTAAGTTTGGTGTGGTAAAAGCATTGCTTTTTGTTTTTCCATAACCATTTATGGCATCCAAAGCCGGTTCAACTGAGAAGGCATAACCTCAAGCCCATCACTAAGAAGAAGATGGAGCAAACAAGAGACCCCTCTCATCAAGAGATCCCTGAGATACCTCAAGGGATGCACTTTCCTCCACAAGACTATTGGGAGCAACTGAACACCTCCCTAGGAGAATTAAGTTCCAACATGGGACAACTAAGGGTGGAGCACCAAGAACACTCCATCATCCTCCATGAAATTAGAGAAGATCAAAGAATCATGAGAGAGGAGCAACAAAGACAAGGAAGAGACATTGAGGAGCTCAAGCACTCCATAGGATCTTCAAGAAGAAGAAAGAGCCGCCATCACTAAGGTGGACCCGTTCTTTAATCTCCTTGTTCTTTATTCTTCTGTTTTTCGAAAATTATGCTTATATTTATCCATGTTTGTGTCTTATGATCATTAGTGTCTTAGTGTCTATGCCTTAAAGCTATGAATATGAATCCATCACCTTTCTTAAATGAAAACTGTTTTTATCACAAAAGAACAAGAAGTACAGGATTTCAAATTCATCTTTAAAACTAGCTTAATTAGTTTGATGTGGTGACAATACTTTTTGTTTTCTGAATGTATGCTTGAACAATGCATATGTCTTTTGAATTTGTTGTTCATGAATGTTAAAATTGTTGGCTCTTGAAAGAATGATGAAAAAGGAGACATGTTACTGAGGATCTGAAAAATCATAAAAATGATTCTTGAAGCAAGAAAAAGCAGTGAATACAAAAAAAAAAAGAGAAAAAGAAGGAGAAAAACGAAAAAAAAAAGGGAGAAAGAGAAAAAGAAAGAAAAAGAAAGAAATAAAGCTGTGATCCAAGGCAAAAAGAGTGTGCTTAAGAACCCTGGACACCTCTAATTGGGAACTTTAGCAAAGCTGAGTCACAATCTGAAAAGGTTCACCCAATTATGTGTCTGTGGCATGTATGTATCCGGTGGTAATACTGGAAGACAGAGTGCTTTGGGCCACGGCCAAGACTCAATAAGTAGCTGTGTTCAAGAATCATCATACTTAACTAGGAGAATCAATAACACTATCTGGATTCGGAGTTCCTAAAGAAGCCAATCATTCTGAATTTCAAAGGATAAAGTGAGATGCCAAAACTGTTCGGAGGCAAAAAGCTACTAGTCCCGCTCATCTAATTTGGAGCTTAGTTTCATTGATAATTTGGAGTCTATAGTATATTCTCTTCTTTTTATCTTATTTGATTTTCAGTTGCTTGGGGACAAGCAACAATTTAAGTTTGGTGTTGTGATGAGCGGATAATTTGTACGCTTTTTGGCATTGTTTTTAGTATGTTTTTGGTAGTTTTAGTTGAGTTTTTATTATATTTTTATTAATTTTTAGTTAAAATTCACTTTTCTGGACTTTACTATGAGTTTGTGTGTTTTTCTGTGATTTCAGGTATTTTCTGGCTGAAATTGAGGGATCTGAGCAAAAATCTGATCCAGAGACTCAAAAGGACTGCAGATGCTGTTGGATTCTGACCTCCCTGCACTCGAAGTGGATTTTCTGGAGTTACAGAAGCCCAATTGGCGCGCTCTCAACGGCGTTGGAAAGTAGACATCCTGGGCTTTCCAGCAATATATGATAGTCCATACTTTGCCCAAGATTTGATGGCCCAAACCGGCGTTCAAAGTCACCTCAAGAAATTCCAGCGTTAAACGCCGGAACTGGCACCTAAATGGGAGTTAAACGCCCAAACTGGCATAAAAGCTGGCGTTTAACTCCAAGAAGAGTCTCTACACGAAAATGCTTCATTGCTCAGCCCAAGCACACACCAAGTGGGCCCAGAAGTAGATTTTTATGTCATTTACTCATCTCTGTACACCCTAGGCTACTAGTTTTCTATATATAGGACCTTTTACTATTGTATTTTCATCCTTTAGACTTTGGTAGCTATCTTTGGACATCTAGTTCTTAGATCATTGGGAGGCTGGCCTCACGGCCATGCCTAGACCTTGTTCTTATGTATTTTCAACGGTGGAGTTTCTACACACCATAGATTAAGGTGTGGAGCTCTTCTGTACCTCGAGTATTAATGCAATTACTATTGTTCTTCTATTCAATTCCGCTTGTTCTTTGTCCAAGATATCACTTGTTCTTCAACTTGATGAATGTGATGATCCATGACACTCATCATCATTCTCACTCATGAACAAAGTGACTGACAACCACTCTTGTTCTACAAGCATACGAGGCTCTAGTGAATATCTCTTGGATTCTTTAACCGGAATCTTCGTGGTATAGGCGAGAACTGATGGCGGCATTCAAGAGAATCCGGAAGGTCTAACCTTGTCTGTGGTATTCTGAGTAGGATTCAATGATTGAATGACTGTGACGTGCTTCAAACTCCTGAAGGCGGGGCGTTAGTGACAGACGCAAAAGAATCACTGGATTCTATTCCGGCCTGATTGAGAACCGACAGATGGATAGCCGTGCCGTGACAGGGTGCGTTGAACATTTCCAATGAGAGGATGGGAGGTAGCCACTGACAACGGTGAAACCCTTGCATAAGCTTGCCATGGAAAGGAGTAAGAAGGATTGGATGAAGACTGTAGGAAAGCAGAGAGACGGAAGGGAAGGCATCTTCATGCGCTTATCTGAAGTTCCTACCAATGAATTACATAAGTATCTCTATCTTTATCTTTTATGTTATTTTTGTTCATCACCATATACATTTGAGTCTGCCTGACTAAGATTTACAAGATGACCATAGCTTGCTTCATAGCAACAATCTCCGTGGGATCGACCCTTACTCACGTAAGGTATTACTTGGACGACCCAGTGCACTTGCTGGTTAGTTGTGCGAAGTTGTGTAATGCCATGGAATTGAACTACTAAGTTTTTGGGGTTCATGACCGGGGTTCATACTTTGCGCGAAGATAGATGACGTAAACTGGCGTTCAACGCCAGTATCATGCTGCTGTCTGGCGTCCAGCGCCAGAAACAGGTTACAAGTTGGAGTTCAACGCCAGAAACAGGTTACAACTTGGCGTTGAACGCCCAAAACAGCCCCAGGCACGTGAGAAGCTTAAGCCTCAGCCCCAGCACACACCAAGTGGGCCCCAGAAGTGGATTTCTGCATCATCTATCATAGTTTACTCATTTTCTGTAAACCTAGGTTACTAGTTTACTATTTAAACAACTTTTAGAGACTTATTTTGTACCTCATGACATTTTCAGATCTGAATTATATACACTTTGACTGCATGAGTCTCTAAACTCCATTGTTGGGGGTGAGGAGCTCTGCAGCGTCTCGATGAATTAATGCAATTGTTTCTATTTCACTTAAACGTGTGTGTGTTCCGATCTAAGATGTTTATTCGCACTTAATTATGAAGGAGGTGATGATCCGTGACACTCATCACCTCCCTCAATCCATGAACGTGTGCCTGACAAACACTTCCGTTCTACATCAGACTGAATGAGCTTCTCTTAGATTCCTTAATCAGAATCTCCGTGGTATAAGCTAGAATTGATGGCGGCCACTCTTGAGAATCCAGAAGGTCTAAACCTTGTCTGTGGTATTTCGAGTAGGATTCAAGGATTGAATGGCTGTGACGAGCTTCAAACTCGCGATTGCTGGGCGTGATGACAAACGCAAAAGGATCAATGGATCCTATTCCAACATGATCGCGATTTTATTCTCTTTTATTTTTCCAATCTAATAATTCCCATTGATAATTTTGATTGATATCCTGACTAAGAATAATAAAATAAAACATAGCTTGCTTCAAACCAATAATCTTTGTGGGATCGACCCTTACTCACGTAAAGTATTACTTGGACGACCCAGTGCACTTGCTGGTTAGTTGTGCGAAATCATAAGAAATCTTGATTTTGATATTGAGATATTAATTTCGTGCACCAATGACCCTAACCCGTATCCACCATACCAACCACCTTATGAGCCAAATGAACCATACACAGAACCATCACCTCAATATACACCATCTCCTTATCATTATCAAGATGAACCACCTTCCTACCATGAACCCGTTCTCTCAACAAATGAACCCTCCTATCCACCCCAAACCTCCATGGAGAAAGCATTTGCCGATCTAAACTCTACTATACAAGCTCTCACCGCACAAATCGGACCACCAAATACCTTCAACAATCAACCCTCAAGCTCTAGTGTACTTCCTTTTCAACCACAGAATGATCTCTTCATCCCATCACCACTATCCATGGAAGAGCACCCACATCTATCAATCCAAGAGCAACATGATCCCAATGATGCTATTGACATGGATCAATCCAAGAGCACCCACTTCCTTTTCTCTTTTTTTTCAACTTTTATTTCGTACTGTTTAATCTTATGTTATATTGAACCTGGATGTTATTCGTAAGCACTTGCGTTAGCATTACATACTGCATAACTGCATACTTGCATAAAAAAAATTTTCACACGCGACGCGACAGCATCGCCGACGCGTCCGCGTCATAGGTGCGTTAGGAAGAAAATAAATTGAACAGAGAGTCACGCGAAAGCGTGGCTGGAGGCGTGCCTTTGGCACAACTTGATCCATGCGACCGCGTCACTGACGCGTCCGCGTCATGTGGGAAAAATGCCTCCCACGCGTCCGCGTCACCCACGCGAAAGCGTGCCTTAAATTTGATGTATAAAGGGTGTATGGGCGAAAGTTGAGCTAGAATTGGGATGGACTCGTGCTAGAAGCACAAGCCTTGCCACGCGTACGCGTGCCCCACGCGTGCGCACCGATTTTCAAATTCAGGCCATCCACGCGATCGCGTCAACCACGCGATCGCGTCACCCAAGGATTTGGCAATATGCATTTCAAACAGAGAGTTGCGCGACCGCGAGGCTGCCCTCGCGCTAATGGCACAAATCAATACACGCGACCGCTTGGATGACGCGTCTGCGTCATTTCATAGAAGCGTTATCCGCGCGAACGCATCACCCACACGTCTGCGTCACAAGCGCCGCACAACTTATCCAGATCAGCCAAAAAAATCTTATCTTTTCTTTCCCAAATCTAAATCTTTTCTTTCCCTTCTTATTTCTTTCTTCCTTCCTTTCTTTTTTTTCTTTCTTTTTGTCCTTTCAATTGGTGTTAGAAATTTATTTGGGTCATTATTTTGCTTATGGATTGTTAAGAAATTGCTTGACAATTATATATTATTTTTTTAACGGTGCTTGCATGTTCAATTTAATACTTTCCATACCTTATTTAATATGCATGCTTTGTGTTTGTGAAAAAGTCCGTATGGCATTGTGCGTTCTTAATTATTCTATCCTTCTACTCTAACGCCTGTTTTTCGCAAAACCCTTTTCAATATTTTATTACTTAAATATAATTGTAAATACAAACGTTATTGTTAGTTTCTCACGACTAATAATACATTAAGGCTTTTAATGCTTAATTTACGCTACTCATGCCTTTGCCAGCATGCCAATAAACATCTTGTATTTAATTGCCTCAATTTATCATGCTATGCTTCCATTGATGTCTTAATTTCATGGAATCGCGACCATGTGTTAACGACATTCTTCTTTATTTTGGCGTGATTCTTACTAGTACTGCCCTCTCCCTTGCTCTATCCCTTTGACTTCATGTCCTTTTCTCTTCTCCTTTTTTCAGGCTGGCCACCAGGAAGAGTAAAGAGAAAGACTCTACAACGAGTACCGGCTGAGGAACCACAACCCCCGCCACCTGCACATCTTTGCATGCACCGAGGACGGTGCAATCTTTAAGTGTGGGGAGGTCGATACCGATATCCACGGGTTAGTTAGTCCCTTCTCAACACCAATTTTTGTTTTTCATTATTGCATTTGCATATTTGATTGCATGTCTGTTTTATTTTGTGCATATTTTACCACTTGGTTGAAGTAACATTTTCTTTTTCAAGAAAATTTTTATAGCATTTCACTAATTTGAATTAAACTTTTTGAAAAACTTGTTTGAAGAAATATTATATTGGAACATGGTTTAGAGCTCGAACACACAAAACCAGTGAGATTTTGAGCCTATTTGATTGGTTGCATTTTATCAACCAATATATTTTATTTTTGTGTGTTATTCTCTCTAAAATTGTAATCTTTGTCTTGCTTAATTCTATATTTTCATTATTTGATGTATGCATGCACTTATATAATTGAGGCCTTGTTTCACTGAGCTTATATACCCATATGGCCTTACCTTTTATTATCCTTTGCAAACCTATGTTGAGCCTATTTTACCCCTTGTTCTTTACTTTAGCTCATTACTAACTCTAAGCAGAAAATAATAATGTCCATAATTTGAATCCTTGATTAGCTTAGACTAGTGAGAATACTCATGAATTAAGTGTGGGGAAAAGTGGGTTTGAAAATGTTTGGTTTGGGAATTGAGTATGTTAGACTTTATGTGAAAATGTGCAAAATAATAGTTGAGCACATATTATTGCATTCAATACTTTGAGAAGAATAAAAGAAAAATAAAAAAAAGAAAAAAAAAGAAAAAAAAGTGAAAAAGAAAAGAAAAAAAGCAAATAATAAAAGGGGACAAAATGCCCCAAAGTAAGTGTTGGTATCAATGCATATATACTATACTCAAATTTAGGATGCATGAATATGTGGAAAACACAGTTAATGAGAAGTTAGATTCCGCATTTTAATTTAATGGATTGTCTTAAGTTAGGTGGAAAGTTTAGGTTAATTAAGGATTCAGATTTTAGTCCACTTGGCCAAATACAATCCTACCTTGACCCTAACCCCATTACAACCCTTAAAAGACCTCTTGATTTGTGTATTGGTGCATTAAATTTTTGTTGATTGTTAGATGAAGAGCAAGCTATAGAAAGCAAGATTAGTAGAGAATTGAGAGAATTGACCCTAGACACTTGAGAGTTAGAATGATATACACTACCAGTAAGGGTTCAGTGCTTAATCCTGTGTTCCCTGCTTTCATGAGCTATCTTCTTCTTGCAAGTTATTTGTATTGTATTTTGTGATTTGAATTAGTGAAATCCAGTTCATATTTGTTCTTGAAAGATTTATTTACTTTTTAACCAAGTAGGTAGAAAAATTTTACATGTAGTTGCATTCACATAGATAGGTTGCATTGCATACTCTCTATCATTCCTCTTCACTCCTTTATAGCTTCTCTTGAGCTTAGCATGAGGACATGCTAATGTTTAAGTATGGAGAGGTTGATAAACCACTATTTTATGGTTTGTCTTGTACTTAATTGAGTGAATTTTATCAATCTTTCATACACTTATTTATACTAAATGCATGGGTTTACATTCTCCTTCCTGATTTTGTGCTATGATTGAAAACATGCTTCTTTGGCCTTATATTTGCTAATATTAATCCTCTCTTATTACCATTAGATGCCGTGATATGTGTGTTAAGCGATTTCAGGGATTATAAGGCATGAATGGCTCAGAGGATGGAAAGGAAGCATGCAAAAGTGGAAGGAATACAAGAAGTTGAAGAAACTACTAAGCTGTCCAGCCTGACCTCTTCGCACTCAAACAGTCATAACTTGAGCTACAGAGGTCCAAATGACGCGGTTCCATTTGCGTTGAAAATCTAACATTCGGGGCTTCGCAACGATATATAATTTACCATAGCTTCCCCGAAGTTAAGCAACGCGAACGCGTGGATGACGCGTCCGCATCGCATCTGCGAACTTCAATCCACGCAAACGCGTGGACGATGCCTCCGCTTCACTTTGCCGCAACCTGTACGGACCAGAAAGCACTAGGAGTGACTTCTGGACTGTTTTTGACCCAGTTCTCGGCCCAGAAAACACAGATTAGAGGCTGGGAGTGGAGCAGAATCAGATCATACACTCATAACACACTTTTCATAATTTTAGATGTAGTTTTTAGAGCCTGCCTCTTTCTTAGGATTTAGGATTAGGATTCCTCTTAAAGGATTTAGGATTTATTATTATTTCACTTACAATTCTTCTGAGCTCCAGGTTCAATATTCCTTTATTTTGACTTCTCTTCTACTTTGAGATACTTTAATGCTTTTATTTGTATTTGACTTATATTGCCCAATTGGCTTATGAACTTTTCCATGTTAGATTTGATTGCTTTTATTAATGCAATTGAGGTATTTCAGATTTATGCTTGCTTTATTCTATTTATGATGTCTTCAATTTAATTTAGAATCTTCCCTTTTGGCTCTGGTTAAGTAATTGGTGACGCTTGAGTTATCAAATAAAGCAGTAGTTAAAATTGGCAGATCGCTCTAAAACTAGTCTTCCCACAGGGATTGACTAGGACTTGAGGATCAAACTAATCATTCCACTTGACTTTCCTTTGCTTTAGTAAAGGTTAACTAAGTGGGATTAAAATCCAATTCTCATCACAATTGATAAGGATAGGACTTCCAGTTCTAATACCTTGCCAAAAGTTTATTTTATTATTACTATTTTAATTTTCTTATCATTTAACATACTTCTTTCTTACTTTCAAAACCCCCCAATTTACAAGACTCATAACCAATAATAAGAACATACCTCCCTGCAATTCCTTGAGAAGACGACCCGAGGTTTGAATACTTCGTTTATCAATTTATTTAGGGGTTTGTTACTTGTGACAACCAAATATTTGTACGAAGAGATTTTCTGTTGGTTTAGAATCTATACTTACAACGCGACTATATTTTTATAAAATTCTTTACTAGCAAAAATCCTAACGTCAGCTATACCGAGGAACCAAGAAGAAATTCACAAAGTCTCAAGTATAAATCAAGCAACCATGGAGAAAGTAAAGTCAACAATGGTCAAAAACTCATCCTTGGACCAAATCCAAACTTGGAGCCAAAGCAAGGCTCTACGGTCAAGATTGAAGAAACTTGAAGAAAAAGGTTGAGAGAGAATCTGTAAGTAGTATCTAATAGATTCGGATTTCTCCCTCATTACTGATGAATCCGCTGCAAGCTTTGGTGAATGGAGAAGAAGACAGCATTAGGGTTGAACTTGATTCAACCTTGGAAGTTTCATTCTTCTATAATAAGGGTGAACGGGCAAGGGTTGAAGGTAAGAGAGTAAGAACTAAGCACAAAGTTCGGTTCTCATAACTTCCTAATCTTGTTAAGTTCATCTCCTTCATATTGTTCATTTAGTATATCTTTTTCTCGGTTTAATCTGTCTGAGTCTCATTGAAAAAGGCAAACATGGTAAGATTTATAAGAAAAAGCCAATGAGAGGTAAAAGGCAGTGAGTTAAACTTGGAAAAAAAAGTCAAAAGATGTTTCAAATTTTCTTTGTACATCTTTCTGTTTTGTATCATGATCTTGTGGAGATTTCCTTGCAAGTTAGGTTAGCACTTGGTTGTTGAAAGCTAGATAGAGGTCTAGTCAAATTCAAATTGGGTTAGAATCTGGATTTGTCCCAGATAGGATTAGGTAGATCCTAAGAAAAGATTGGTGTTTGTACCTTGAGAAAAATAGTAAAATTCCATCATAATTGTGATCGAGACTGGAAATAGACTACATTGCACTGAGTAGCTAAACCAAGATACTTCTGGGTGTCACTCTTTCTTCTCTGCTCTTTTACTATTTCTGTATTTCAAGAGACAAAAATAAAAGTATCTCCTAATTCGACCGGAGACAAAAGCAAAATATCTCCTAAAATTCTCTTGGTAAAAGCCAAAGTAAAAATCAGCAAAAAAAGGCCAAGATTCAACCCTCCCTTCTCTTAGCCACTGATAACCATCATGAAAAAATGTGTATTAAATTGTGAGCAACGTTACAAGTCAAAACTATCCCATGGTTTACACTCTGATGCTATATGTAACAAGTGGATGAGTAATAGAAACAGAAAATAACTGCATATCTGTTATTAGTGTTTACTTCTTATAGTAAAAAATACTTTTTGAGACAATAAAATAAACTTGTATTAATCATAATCAATTTGTTTATTTACTCTATTAAGATTTTATAATATGATGTTTTATGACAAATTACAAAAGAATGACATTTAATTTTTTTTCTATTTTTTTTATTTTAATCTGTTATATATATATATATATATATATATATATATATATATATATATATATATATATATATATATTAATTATAGAGAGGAAAAAAGAGATATCATATATTTTAATAATTGAATAAGAGAAATAAAAATATTAAGTTTTCTGTCAACATCAACTAGTTTTTTTAAATTATTTTAGTTATTTAAATTTTAAATCATATATTTTTAAGATTAAATTTTAAATTATAAATTTTAATTTTTAAAAAAAAAATAAATATTTCAAAAATAAAAAATTAGTTAATATTAACTAATTAAAAAATTGTTTTTTATATTTTAATATATATTTAATTACAAGAAAATAAATAGAGGTAGAGGCGCATCAAATCTTGCCAACAAAATCTAACGGAGGGTGAGATCGCAACATATAAAGCTAGTAGTGTGCAGTGCTCCATTGTTTGACCATAGACCCAATATTAAATGTATAGGGCGTTAATCCTTCACCTTTCTATTTATAGCATGCTATCTTTTACATATAAAATATTAAAAATCAACGATGTAAAGAGTTGCGCCCTCTGCTCTGTTCGCTTTATTCCTAGATTTGGTACAGTTTCCATTAACATAATTATTATTGTAATTAATCAATCCTACGTTAATAATAACAAAACCGATCCATGTTATCTCTAGAAGCACACGCGTGGCAGCAGCATCACCCATCTAAACCTAAAGTAGTTGCCCTACTCATCAGGGAATTGATAGGTTGAATAACATATAAGGTTACTTCACTCAAGACAAAACAGTTTTCAGCACATTTACACATGCCTCTATCTTATATTATGTCAGTATAGTTTATTGCTGCATGTTTATTAACACTTTCGTGGTGTAGATACTGATAGCTCCTTATTTGGTCTCCTAATTAAAATGTTAGATTTTTAAATTTCACTGTGTACTTTGGGTAGAAAAAGAAAAAAAAAATTCAATAGTTAGTGTTTGCCTTCAGGCCAATGACTCTGAAAGAATTTGTATGAAAAAAAAAAAAAACTGGTGCATGTATATTATTATTTTAGTTTAACAAGTCTTACAAAGCAATTCGTGGCAAAGTTTGAGGATCTAGCTACGAAAACAATGTGGCCACACACACACACATATATATTATATGCGGAAATCAGATACGATATTTAATTACACATTTATTATATTTAATATTATGTAATTATTTCATCCTTAATTAAACCATATAAAATAAAATATTTTTTATTATTTTAAACCGATTTTTTATTATTTCTCAAACATTATATATAAAATTTTTGAGAAAACTAAAAATAAAATAATTTGAATGAAGTAAAAAACCTGATGATAAAATAAACAAATGTTTAATTAATTTTTACATACATTAAAAAATTATTTTATCTCTAACAAATTTTTCCATGCAAGATCTTTTATAAGCATAAATTATATGTAAGGGTTTTTTTGTCTTATACCAATGCAAAATTTTTTTATTTAAAAGAATATAGGAAACAAATATTTAGCTTTAAATATTTTTGCCATAAAAAATCTAATATCTTTGGATAAAACTAACAATTAATAATTATTATATAACAATTTAATTAAATATATTAAATTCTCTAAAATTATTAATTATAAACTTCATATAAAAATAACTAAATGCTAATCTTCGCCTTAACAATATGTGCTCTCTTTGAGGGCCATGAACCTCTAAAAGTGAGGGACGATGTTGTCTTGTCATCAGGACATACCTAACCGTTGCCACAGTTTAGTGCATAACATTCACAAGCTAGCTAGTGACACCGCAAAGAGCAACAATAATAAAAATAATTATTCAATCCGAAAAGCCAAAGATTTTTCATCACGATAACCTGATATTCATTTGATCCTATCCTTACTCATTGATTAGCAATTTTAAAATTCATTTAGATATATATAATATAATAACCTTTTAGGTTTATATTTCATCATCACTCAAACCTTAATTCGTGACCTTCAGTTTATTTTTAAGGTTGAAATTAAACAAATAATTGAATCCCACCCCCTATGCCGTGTTCATTCCTTCTATGCTACATTATTATATTATTATAGGTCACTATTTTACGTAATCTGTTTTCAGAAGTAACCTTCATTTAACGCCTAACAGTAACATCGGTGGGAAAATTAAAATTTAATTATTTTATTATTAAAATTTTAATTAAATTTTTATATTTTTTTATTCAATTAGATTTTTATACTATTTTTTATTTTTTAGTTAGGTCTGTTTTAGTATAAAAAATATTAGAATTAACTGAAGATTTATTCGTAAATTAAAAATATTCATAATTAAAAATTGAAATAAATCTTTAATTGCATATATTTTAGGAGAAATCTATTAATTTTAATATTTTTTATATAAAAATGACCTAATTATAAAATTAAAAATAGTATAGAGACTCAATTAAAAAAATATATAAAAATCTAACTAAAAATTTGATAAAACTATAGAGACTAATAGAATAATTAAACCAAAAGATAATAATAAATTATAAAAAAACTATTCTCATAATCAATGATCTATTATAAATTGAAATCGATCAACAAATTTCCTTTAAATAAAGTAATTTTCAAGTTTCAACTTTACCTTCTTCATACAATTCTAAACACTATAAAGAACAATGCATTATCAGAATAAATTAGCTAATTTTAAGAAAAAAAAATTACCGGGGAAAGTTATACTATTATAAAAAGTAAATAAATTAAGTCGTTGCATGTAGTTAACCTTCATCAAGTTATCCTAGTTTTAAATAATATTTTGGAAATAATTATGGTAAGAAATATATCATAAGCAAAATAAAGAGAGAGATGTTTTCTTAACTTCTTTCCTTTTGTAATTGAGTTCTTAATTGTTACACACAATTTGTAAATTTTGTATTAACATGTTATTGAGTTCCTCTTCATATATTATGTTTTATGTATGTACTTATATCAATACATCAGGACCGGATAGATTCCACCTTTAATAAAGTTAAAATTGTCATAAAATTTATTGACTTGTACATAATGTGGTAAGGAAAGTTTTTAAGTGTACTTACTGGTACACTGATATTTCAATGATTTTTAACTGTTGATTTTAATTATATATATTTTAGAAAAAATTTTAAGTGTATATAAAACATTAGTATTTTAGTTGTTTTAAATGTTGATTTCAATTAATATATATTATATATTTTTTATAATTCAGATCAACGATTAAAATAATTGGAACACCAGTATTTTAAGTATATTAAAAATTTTTCTTATTTTATATATATTTTTTATATTTAAAATTAATAATTAAAAATTACTGAAACACGTACATTACTTGAAAATTTTTCTAAACTATTAGATGAGTATTAAGTCTGATATAAAATAAATAAAAGTAATAGTATTAAAAATTAAAAAATATATATATCTATATTAAAAACAAATAATCTAATGAATAAAAATACTTAAATATCATTAAAGAAAAATACATAAATTTAAAGACTCTGTAGGCTATATAATAGGCCGCATGGGGTTTTTCCAAGCATTCCGTAACTTGAAAGAGCATCCAAGGAGTGAATGAGTGATGCATACTTAGCAACTTTCATTTCAGGTTGTCTTGAACTCGGAATTGACATACAAGCATATCATTCAATGAACTTCAATTACCCCTCTCATCTCTTTACAATGAACTTGTACACACATGTGTACGTTGAAAAAATATCACGTGTTTGTGGTCCATAGTTATAGTAACTACTACCTTTCAAGGCATGCATATTTAATTTTTTTCTAATTATTATTTCGGTTCTCTAGTCAACCTAGCTATATTATGTACAGAGAAATTATTCCATACAAATTATGAGGAGAAATTTGATGAAACGAAAGTAGATATTAATATTAATAATAGTAGACAACAAAATCCCTCCTATCCTAAGTCCCGAATGTCAAAACTCTGAAAGTTTGTCTCTTTGGAATTGAAGTGTTTCTTAAACGGAAAATAAGATATTCTAGGCCTACCTTATCTCTTGTGACAAAGACAATAAGGCAAATCAATGCACGCCACATTCTAAACAAACGAAACTATAAGCCACTAATCTTCCACCATAAATTACACGGATTTATCTATCTCTATGTATTATTTGATTTAGATAGATAGCTCTATTATGGGTTACATATGTATATGATATAAAATTAACAACTTGTAATTGGTCGCCAAAATTAAAGCAATAAAGTCATCGATAGTCACACCATGATCACCGGTGGAAGGTATATATATATGTATAACCGTTTTATTGAAAGGATAAAATTCAGGACAAATTTCAAGATTTGGTAATTATCTACCTCTAGTGTAAAATTAATTATTGTCAGGATTTATTCAAGTGTGGAATATTTTGTTCAAGAAAGCAATCAAGCATGGCCATTCAAAACTATTCTATATGTACTACTTCAATTTGGTAAAACTTTTTGCATTGTTTTACCATGTGTCACGCACTGAACCAAAAACATTAATTCTTGGGATTATGATTGATAACAATGTATTGCTAAACTAGAGATGCTATCCATTTAGGACATTTGTGCTAAAATAGCTTATATCTGTCGGACTTTATAATTTTATCGAATTTTTAATTAAATTTTTATATTTTTTTTATTAAATTTTTATATATTAATTTTTTTTAATTAAGTCCATACCGTAAAAATAATATTTAAGATAACAGAATATTCTTAGTAAAAAACAAATATTCTAATGATTTAGTTATAATAACTAGTTGAACAAATATATATTTTTTCAAAATACCAGAAGAGCCCTTTACATTTTATCACAAAGGAAAAAAACCTAGCCCTAAATTACTCTGTGGAGATCGCATTCATTGTCGTCTCCTACGTCGAGCCCTCATCTTCATCCCTTTGTGGCGTCATCTGCAGCGGACGCTTGGTGGTCTGCTGCCCGTCGCCTCCTTCTCTCTGTGCTGGTCTGTCCTGCCTTATTCTGCTCGGAGGTCTACTGTGCTGTTTTCTCATCCAAGCCATTGCCGTCCCTCGCAATTCTTCGCCTGGCCTCCTGTCCCCGCGCTGCGCCTCTCCTTGATCTCCCTGTACTCGATCTGTCACAAAACAGGTAACATATAACATTGAGTTTTTTTTTTTTTAGTTTTTAAAACTTGATGTAACATGTTTATGCTAATTTTAATTTTTACATAATATGGCATTGGTTGAGTACCTATTTTTTGAATTGATTTTTGGATTATTTTGATATAATGGTTTAGGATTTACAATATGAATATTTATATACAGAAATTTTGTTAATTGGTGAATTGACATATAAATTAATATTTTGCTGATGATAAATTTTACTTATTGTTGATTGTTGATTGTTGTTGCTGTGATGATGCTGCTTTATTAGGATTCTATTTCTATTTTTTATTTTTTAATGTAGTGATGGGGGATTCGAATTTTACCATAGACATATAGCATGGTGGCAAGTTTCATGATATAGGACATGGGCTAGAATATTTGGGGGGAGGGTGTTGGAAGATATGCATTTTGAGCTCGATGAATGGAGTTTGCAAGAAATAGTTAGTGAGCTGCAGAAGTTAGGGTACAAAGGGTATACTAAGATATGGTACTGTGAACCGGGATGTTAATTGAGCTCGGGTCATAGAGAGTTGATGAGTGATGGAGATGCCATGAGAATGGGTAGGTTATTGGTGTCACAGACTGTTAAGCATTGCTCGGTGTATGTTGTTGATGGCTGTAGGGATGGTAACGGTGTTGAGATATGTTCGAATGATAAGGACTATGTGCCAACTGAAGTTGAGTACAGTGGCAGTGGTTTCATAGAAGTAGAAGTTGAAGGTGAATCAGAGTCATCTAGTGAGGAGGATAGATTTGATGATAGTGCTGATGATGGAGATCACAAAGACCATTTTGGTTTTGATGTTGAGGATGAAAATGATGGTGGAGCTTTAAATGCTTTTGGGGGGTTTGATGGCTGGTGCGCGAAATTGTGAACAATACTTTTCACAACTCTCATAATCCCCGGTCATGAACTCCAAAAACTTGGTAGTTCAATTCCATGGCATTACACAACTTCGCACAACTAACCAGCAAGTGCACTGGGTCGTCCAAGTAATACCTTACGTGAGTAAGGGTCGATCCCACGGAGATTGTTGCTATGAAGCAAGCTATGGTCATCTTGTAAATCTTAGTCAGGCAGACTCAAATGTATATGGTGATGAACGAAAATAAATAAAAGATAAAGATAGAGATACTTATGTAATCCATTGGTAGGAACTTCAGATAAGCGCATGAAGATGCCTTCCCTTCCGTCTCTCTGCTTTCCTACTGTCTTCATCCAATCCTTCTTACTCCTTTCCATGGCAAGCTTATGCAAGGGTTTCACCGTTGTCAGTGGCTACCTCCCATCCTCTCATTGGAAATGTTCAACGCACCCTGTCACGGCACGACTATCCATCTGTCGGTTCTCAATCAGGCCGGAATAGAATCCAGTGATTCTTTTGCGTCTGTCACTAACGCCCCGCCCTCAGGAGTTTGAAGCACGTCACAGTCATTCAATCATTGAATCCTACTCAGAATACCACAGACAAGGTTAGACCTTCCGGATTCTCTTGAATGCCGCCATCAGTTCTCGCCTATACCACGAAGACTCCGATTAAAGAATCCAAGAGATATTCACTAAGCCTCAAATGCTTGTAGAACAAGAGTGGTTGTCAGTCACTTTGTTCATGAGTGAGAATGGTGATGATCCGTGACAATCATCACCTTCATTAAGTTGAAGAACAAGTGATATCTTGGACAAAGAACAAGCGAAATTGAATAGAAGAACAATAGTAATTGCATTAATACTCGAGGTACAGCAGAGCTCCACACCTTAATCTATGGTGTGTAGAAACTCCACCGTTGAAAATACATAAGCATAAGGTCTAGGCATGGCCGAATGGCCAGCCTCCCAATGATCAAAGATAGCATAAAACGAAGATAGCTACCAAAGTCTAAGACGTCTAATACAATAGCAAAATGTCCTACTTATAGAAAACTAGTAGCCTAGGGTGTACAGAGATGAGTAAATGACATAAAAATCCACTTCCGGGCCCACTTGGTGTGTGCTTGGGCTGAGAAATGAAGCAATTTCGTGTAGAGACTCTTCTTGGAGTTAAACGCCAGCTTTTATGCCAATTTGGGCGTTTAACTCCCATTTGGGTGCCAGTTCCAGCGTTTAACGCTGGGATTTCTTGAGGTGACTTTGAACGCCGGTTTGGGCCATCAAATCTTGAGCAAAGTATGAACTATCATATATTGCTGGAAAGCCCAGGATGTCTACTTTCCAACGCCGTTGAGAGCGCGCCAACTGGGCTTCTGTAGCTCCAGAAAATCTGCTTCGAGTGCAGGGAGGTCAGAATCCAACAGCATCTGCAGTCCTTTTGAGTCTCTGGATCAGATTTTTGCTCAGATCCCTCAATTTCAGCCAGAAAATACCTGAAATCACAGAAAAACACACAAACTCATAGTAAAGTCCAGAAAAGTGAATTTTAACTAAAAACTAATAAAAATATACTAAAAACTAACTAGATCATACTAAAAACAATGCCAAAAAGCGTACAAATTATCCGCTCATCACAACACCAAACTTAAATTGTTGCTTGTCCCCAAGCAACTGAAAATCAAATAAGATAAAAAGAAGAGAATATGCAATGAATTCCAAAAACATCTATGAAGATCAGTATTAATTAGATGAGCGGGGCTTTTAGCTTTTTGCCTCTGAACAGTTTTGGCATCTCACTCTATCCTTTGAAATTCAGAATGATTGGCTTCTTTAGGAACTCAGAATCCATATAGTGTTATTGATTCTCCTAGTTAAGTATGATGATTCTTGAACACAGCTACTTATTGAGTCTTGGCTGTGGCCCAAAGCACTCTGTCTTCCAGTATTACCACCGGATACATACATGCCACAGACACATAATTGGGTGAACCTTTTCAGATTGTGACTCAGCTTTGCTAAAGTCCCCAATTAGAGGTGTCCAGGGTTCTTAAGCACACTCTTTTTGCCTTGGATCACAACTTTATTCTTTCTTTTTCTTTCTTTTCTTTCTCTTTTTTTTCTCTTTTTTTTTCGGTTTTTCTTTTTTTTTTTTCGCTTGCTTCCTCTTTTTTTTGTATTCACTGCTTTTTCTTGCTTCAAGAATCATTTTTATGATTTTTCAGATCCTCAGTAACATGTCTCCTTTTTCATCATTCTTTCAAGAGCCAACATTCATGAACCACAAATTCAAAAGACATATGCACTGTTCAAGCATACATTCAGAGAACAACAGTATTGCCACCACATCAAAATAATTAAACTATTATAAAATTCAAAATTCATGCAATTCTTTCCTTTTCAGTTTAAGCACGTTTTTATTCAAGAAAGGTGATGGATTCATAGGACATTCATAACTTTAAGGCATAGACACTAAGACACTAATGATCACAAGATACAAACATGGATAAACATAAGCATAAAATTTGAAAAACAGAAGAATAAAGAACAAGGAGATTAAAGAACGGGTCCACCTTAGTGATGGCGGCTCTTTCTTCCTCTTGAAGATCCTATGGAGTGCTTGAGCTCCTCAATGTCTCTTCCTTGTCTTTGTTGCTCCTCTCTCATGATTCTTTGATCTTCTCTAATTTCATGGAGGAGAATGGAGTGTTCTTGATGCTCCACCCTTAGTTGTCCCATGTTGGAACTCAATTCTCCTAGGGAGGTGTTTAGTTGCTCCCAATAGTTTTGTGGAGGAAAGTGCATCCCTTGAGGTATCTCAGGGGTCTCATGATGAGAGGGGTCTCTTGTGTGCTCCATCCTTTTCTTAGTGATGGGCTTATCCTCATTAATGGGGATGTCTCCCTCTATGTCAACTCCAACAGAATAACAGAGGTGACAAATGAGATGAGGAAAGGCTAACCTTGCTAAGGTAGAGGACTTGTCCGCCACCTTATAGAGTTCTTGGGCTATAACCTCATGAACTTCCACTTCTTCTCCAATCATGATGCTATGAATCATGATGGCCCGGTCTAGAGTAACTTCGGACCGGTTGCTAGTGGGAATGATTGAGCGTTGAATGAACTCTAACCATCCTCTAGCCATGGGCTTGAGGTCATGCCTTCTCAATTGAACCGGCTTGCCTCTTGAATCTCTCTTCCATTGTGCGCCCTCTTCACATATGACTGTGAGGACTTGGTCCAACCTTTGATCAAAGTTGACCCTTCTAGTGTAAGGATGTTCATCTCCTTGCATCATAGGCAAGTTGAATGCTAACCTTACATTTTCCGGACTAAAATCCAAGTATTTCCCCCGAACCATAGTAAGATAATTCTTTGGATCCGGGTTCATACTTTGATCATGGTTCTTGGTGATCCATGCATTGGCATAGAACTCTTGAACCATCAAGATTCCGACTTGTTGAATGGGGTTGGTAAGTACTTCCCAACCTCTTCTTCGGATCTCATGGCGGATCTCCGGATATTCACCCTTTTTGAGTGAAAAGGGGACTTCGGGGATCACCTTTTTCAAGGCCACAACTTCATAGAAGTGGTCTTGATGCACCCTTGAGATGAATCTATCCATCTCCCATGACTCGGAGGTGGAAGCTTTTGCCTTCCCTTTCCTCTTTTTAGAGGTTTCTCCGGCCTTGGATGCCATAAATGGTTATGGAAAAACGAAAAAGCAACGCTTTTACCACACCAAACTTAAAAGGTTTGCTCGTCCTCGAGCAAAAGAAGAAAGAAGAGAGTAGAAGAAGAAGAAATGAGGGAGAAAGGGGTGGCTTTGTATTCGGCCAAAGAAGGGGAAAAGTGGTGTTTAGGTGGTATGAAAATGAAGGGTGAGGTTGGTGGGGTTTTATGAAGGATGGATGTGAGTGGTGAAGAGAAAGATGGGATTTGATAGGTGAAGGGTTTTTGGGGAAGAGGTATTGAGGTGATTGGTGAATGGAGGAAGAAGAGAGAGGGTGGTGGTGGGGTGGGTGGGGGTCCTGTGGGGTCCACAGATCCTGTGGTGTCAAGGAAAAGTCATCCCTGCACCAAATGTTGCTCAAAATCACGTTTTGAGCTATTTCTGGCGTTAAACGCCGGGCTGGTGCCCATTCCTGGCGTTTAACGCCAGGTTCTTGCCCTTTCCTGGCGTTTAACGCCAGTCTGGTGCCCCTTTCTGGCATTAAACGCCCAGAATGGTGCCAGACTGGGCGTTAAACGCCCAACTGCTAGGCTTACTAGCGTTTGAACGCCAGCAACATCTTCCTCCAGGGTGTGCTGTTTTTCTTCCTGTTTTTCATTTTGTTTTTGCTTTTTCAATGGATTTTGTGACTTCTTATGATCATCAACCTACAAAAAAGATAAAATAACAAAAGGAAATAGTTAATTATAAAACATTGGGTTGCCTCCCAACAAGCGCTTCTTTAATGTCATTAGCTTGACAGAGGACTCTCATGGAGTCTCACAGATACTCAGAGTCATGTTGGAACTTCCTAACACCAAACTTAGAGTTTGAATGTGGGGGTTCAACACCAAACTTAGAGTTTGGTTGTGGCCTCCCAACACCAAACTTAGAGTTTGACTGTGGGGGCTCTGTTTGACTCTGATTTGAGAGAAGCTCTTCAAGCTTCCTCTCCATGGTGACAGAGGGATATCCTTGAGCCTTAAACACCAAGGATTCTTCATTCACTTGAATGATCAACTCTCCTCTATCAACATCAATCACAGCCTTTGCTGTGGCTAGGAAGGGTCTGCCAAGGATGATGGATTCATCCATGCACTTCCCAGTCTCTAGGACTATGAAATCAGTAGGGATGTAATGGTTTTCAATCTTCACCAAAACATCCTCTACAAGTCCATGAGCTTGTTTTCTTGAGTTGTCTGCCATCTCTAGTGAGATTCTTGCAGCTTGTACCTCAAAGATCCCTAACTTCTCCATTACAGAGAGAGGCATGAGGTTTACACTTGACCCTAAGTTACACAAGGCCTTCTTGAAGGTCATGGTGCCTATGGTACAAGGTATAGAAAACTTCCCAGGATCTTGTCTCTTTTGAGGTAATTTCTGCCTAGACAAGTCATCCAGTTCTTTGGTGAGCAAGGGAGGTTCATCTTCCCAAGTCTCATTTCCAAACAACTTGTCATTTAGCTTCATGATTGCTCCAAGGTATTTAGCAACTTGCTCTTCAGTGACATACTCATCCTCTTCAGAGGAAGAATACTCATCAGAGCTCATGAATGGCAGAAGTAAGTCCAATGGAATCTCTATGGTCTCATTTTGAGCCTCAGATTCCCATGGTTCCTCATTGGGGAACTCAGAGGAGATTGGTGCACGCCCATTGAGGTCTTCCTCAGTGGCGTCCACCACCTCTCTTTCCTCTCCATATTCGGCCATGGTTATGGCTTTGCACTCTCCTTTTGGATTTTCTTCTGTATTACTTGGGAGAGTACTAGGAGGGAGTTCAGTAATTTTCTTGCTCAGCTGTCCCACTTGTGCCTCCAAATTCCTAATGGAGGACCTTGTTTCAGTCATGAAACTTTGAGTGGTTTTAATTAGATCAGAGACCATGGTTGCTAAGTCAGAAGTATTCTGCTTAGAACTCTCTGTCTGTTGCTGAGAAGATGATGGAAAAGGCTTGCCATTGCTAAACCTGTTTCTTCTACCATTATTATTATTGAAACCTTGTTGAGGTCTCTCTTGATTCTTCCATGAGAAATTTGGGTGATTTCTCCATGAAGAATTATAGGTGTTTCCATAGGGTTCTCCTAGGTAATTCACCTCTTCCATTGAAGGGTTCTCAGGATCATAAGCTTCTTCCTCAGATGAAGCTTCCTTAGTACTGCCAGGTGCATTTTGCATTCCAGATAGACTTTGAGAAATCAAATTGACTTGTTGAGTCAATATCTTGTTCTGAGCCAATATGGCATTCAGAGTATCAATCTCAAGAACTCCTTTCTTCTGACTAGTCCCATTGTTCACAGGATTCCTTTCAGAAGTGTACATGAATTGGTTTTTTGCAACCATCTCAATTAGTTCCTGAGCTTCTGTAGGCGTCTTCTTCAGATGAAGAGATCCTCCAGCAGAGCTATCCAAGGACATCTTGGATAGTTCAGAGAGACCATCATAGAAAATACCTATGATGCTCCATTCAGAAAGCATGTCAGAAGGACATTTTCTGATCAATTGTTTGTATCTTTCCCAAGCTTCATAGAGGGATTCTCCATCCTTCTGTCTGAAGGTTTGGACTTCCATTCTAAGCTTACTCAATTTTTGAGGTGGAAAGAACTTTGCCAAGAAGGCATTGACTAGCTTTTCCCAAGAGTCCAGGCTTTCTTTAGGTTGAGAGTCCAACCATATTCTAGCTCTGTCTCTTACAGCAAAAGGGAATAGCATCAGTCTGTAGACCTCAGGGTCAACCCCATTAGTCTTGACTATGTCACAGATTTGCAAGAATTCAGCTAAAAACTGATGAGGATCTTCCAATGGAAGTCCATGGAACTTGCAATTCTGTTGCATTAGAGAAACTAATTGAGGCTTAAGCTCAAAGTTGTTTGCTCCAATGGCAGGGATAGAGATGCTTCTCCCATAGAAGTCGGGAGTAGGTGCAGTAAAGTCACACAGCACCTTCCTTGCATTGTTGGCATTGTTGTTTTCGGCTGCCATGTGTTCTTCTTCTTTGAAGAATTCGGTCAGGTCCTCTAAAGAGAGTTGTGCTTTGGCTTCTCTTAGCTTTCTCTTCAAGGTCCTTTCAGTTCAGGGTTAGCTTCAACAAGAATGCCTTTGTCTTTGTTCCTGCTCATATGAAAGAGAAGAGAACAAGAAAATGTGGAATCCTCTATGTCACAGTATAGAGATTCCTTGAGGTGTCAGAGGAGAAAAAATAGAAGGCAGAAGTAGAAAATTCGAACTCATCTAAGGAGATAGAGTTCGAATTTTGCATTAAGAAGGAGTAGTACTCCATAAATAGAAGGATGTGGGAAGAAGGGAAGAGAATTTTCGAAAATTAATTAAAAAGATGTTGATAATTTTCGAAAATTGAAAGTGGAAAAGAAATCAAGTGATTTTTGAAAAGGATTTTGAAATTAGAAATTAAAAAGATTTGATTGAAAATTATTTTGAAAAAGATGTGGTTGAGAAGATATGATTGGTTTTAAAAAAATGTGATTGAGAATATATGATTTGAAAACAATTTTAAAAGATATGTTTTGAAAACAATTTTAAAAGATTTGATTTTGAAAATTAGTGACTTGCCTAACAAGAAAAGATATGATTCAAACATTAAACCTTTCTCAACAGAAAAGGCAACAAATTTGAGATGTTCAATCAAATCATTAATTGTTAGTAAGTATCTTTGAAAAAGGAAAGAAATTGATTTTGAAAACATTTGATTGAAAAGATATGATTTGAAAAAGATTTGATTTTGAAAAACTTTGAAAACTTGAAAAAAAATTGATTTTGAAAACGAAATCTTCCCCCTAGCACCATCCTGGCGTTAAACGCCCAGAATGGTATACATTCTGGCGTTTAACGCCCAAAATGCTACCTCTTTGGGCGTTAAACGCCCAACCAGGTACCCTGGCTGGCGTTTAAACGCCAGTCTGTCTTCTTCACTGGGCATTTTTGAATGCTCAACTTTTTCTGTATAATTCCTCTGCAGCATGTTTTGAATCTTCAATTCTTTGCATTATTGACTTGAAAAGACACAAATTAAAAATATTTTTGGATTTTTTTAATAATCAAAATGCAACAAGAATCAAATAACAATGCATGCAAGACACCAAACTTAAGATGAGACACTAGACTTAAGCAGAAAACATCAAATATTTTTGGTTTTTATGATTTTGTAATTTTTTTGTGTTTTTCGAAAATTAAGTGGAAAAAAATATCAAAATTCTTAATGAGAATTCCAGGAATCAGTGCAATGCTAGTCTAAGACTCCGGTCCAGGAATTAGACATGGCTTCACAGCCAGCCAAGCTTTCAAAGAAAGCTTCAGTCCAAAACACTAGACATGGCCAAAGGCCAGCCAAGCCTTAGCAGATCACTGCTCCAAAAGCAAGATTGATAAAAATCAACAAGCTCTTGTGATGATAAGTTGAAACCTCGGTCCAATGAGATTAGACATGGCTTCTCAGCCAGCCAGATTTCAACAAATCATCATGAAACTCTAGAATTTATCATCAAGAATTTCGAAAAAAAAAATACCTAATCTAAGCAACAAGATGAACCGTCAGTTGTCCAAACATGAACAATCTCAGGCATTGTTACCAAAAGCTTGCTCAAAACTTGAACAATCCCCGGCAACGGCGCCAAAAACTTGGTGCGCGAAGTTGTGAACAATACTTTTCACAACTCTCATAATCCCCGGTCATGAACTCCAAAAACTTGGTAGTTCAATTCCATGGCATTACACAACTTCGCACAACTAACCAGCAAGTGCACTGGGTCGTCCAAGTAATATCTTACGTGAGTAAGGGTCGATCCCACGGAGATTGTTGCTATGAAGCAAGCTATGGTCATCTTGTAAATCTTAGTCAGGCAGACTCAAATGTATATGGTGATGAACGAAAATAACATAAAAGATAAAGATAGAGATACTTATGTAATCCATTGGTAGGAACTTCAGATAAGCGCATGAAGATGCCTTCCCTTCCGTCTCTCTGCTTTCCTACTGTCTTCATCCAATCCTTCTTACTCCTTTCCATGGCAAGCTTATGCAAGGGTTTCACCGTTGTCAGTGGCTACCTCCCATCCTCTCATTGGAAATGTTCAACGCACCCTGTCACGGCACGGCTATCCATCTGTCGGTTCTCAATCAGGCCGGAATAGAATCCAGTGATTCTTTTGCGTCTGTCACTAACACCCCGCCCTCAGGAGTTTGAAGCACGTCACAGTCATTCAATCATTGAATCCTACTCAGAATACCACAGACAAGGTTAGACCTTCCGGATTCTCTTGAATGCCACCATCAGTTCTCGCCTATACCACGAAGACTCCGATTAAAGAATCCAAGAGATATTCACTAAGCCTCAGATGCTTGTAGAACAAGAGTGGTTGTCAGTCACTTTGTTCATGAGTGAGAATGGTGATGATCCGTGACAATCATCACCTTCATTAAGTTGAAGAACAAGTGATATCTTGGACAAAGAACAAGCGAAATTGAATAGAAGAACAATAGTAATTGCATTAATACTCGAGGTACAGCAGAGCTCCACACCTTAATCTATGGTGTGTAGAAACTCCACCGTTGAAAATACATAAGCATAAGGTCTAGGCATGGCCGAATGGCCAGCCTCCCAATGATCTAAGATAGCATAAAACGAAGATAGCTACCAAAGTCTAAGACGTCTAATACAATAGCAAAAGGTCCTACTTATAGAAAACTAGTAGCCTAGGGTGTACAGAGATGAGTAAATGACATAAAAATCCACTTCCGGGCCCACTTGGTGTGTGCTTGTGCTGAGCAATGAAGCAATTTCGTGTAGAGACTCTTCTTGGAGTTAAACGCCAGTTTTTATGCCAGTTTGGGCGTTTAACTCCCATTTGGGTGCCAGTTCCAGCGTTTAACGCTGGAATTTCTTGAGGTGACTTTGAACGCCGGTTTGGGCCATCAAATCTTGGGCAAAGTATGGACTATCATATATTGCTGGAAAGCCCAGGATGTCTACTTTCCAACGCCATTAAGAGCGCGCCAATTGGGCTTCTGTAGCTCCAGAAAATCCGCTTCGAGTGCAGGGAGGTCAGAATCCAACAGCATCTGCAGTCCTTTTGAGTCTCTGGATCAGATTTTTGCTCAGATCCCTCAATTTCAGCCAGAAAATACCTGAAATCACAGAAAAACACACAAACTCATAGTAAAGTCCAGAAAAGTGAATTTTAACTAAAAACTAATAAAAATATACTAAAAACTAACTAGATCATACTAAAAACATACTAAAAACAATGCCAAAAAGCGTACAAATTATCCGCTCATCAATGGCCCGTTAAATCAATATGACAATGTTCAAACTGCTGGTGTTGATGCTGTTGTGAATGATTCCATTGTTAGAGGGAATGTTGAAGTTGGAGAAATTTCTGAGGGTTATGAAACTAAAGATATTGAAAGCTATAAGGGAGATTCAGATGATATGATTAAGAAGAGAAGGTATCCTAAATATAATGAGGCTGAGATGAGCAGGGAATATGAGTTTAAGGTGGGTTTGGAGTTCAAGTCACTTGGTCAGTTTAAAGATGCTATTAGAGAGTATGCTTTGTTGAATGGAAGGGATATTAGGTATATCAAGAATGATAAGGTTAGATGTAGAGTGAGCTACAGAGGAAAGAAAGGGAAGTGTAGGTGGTGGCATTTGCCTCCAAAGTTGGTGGTTCTGATTGCTTTCGGCTGAAGACCCTTAATGAAAAGCACACTTGTGGACGAAATTACAATGGTAGGCTTGCATCAAGTAGTTGGGTGTCTCAAAAGATTATTACCAATATTAGTAGGGGAGAAGAGGTGAAGATTGCAATAGTAACTCAGACCATTTAGAATAAATACATGGCTAATATTTCAGTTACAAAGGTTTATTGGGCAAGGAGAAAAGTGAGGGAAGAAGTACATGGTAGGGCTATTCTGCAATATGGCAAGCTGAGAGATTACTGTGCAGAGATTCTGAGGACAAATCCCGGATCTACCACTCAGATTTTGGTTGACAGGACTTCAATTACACACCAGCCAAGGTTTATGAGGATGTACATGTGTCTAGATTCTGTTAAACAAGGGCTCTTGGCTGGTTGCAGGCCTATTAGAGGGGTAGAGGGCTGCCACTTGAAGGGTGATCATGGCCAACAACTTTTGGTGGCTGTTGGAAGATATCCGAACGATAATTACTTCCCAATTGTTGTTGCTTCTATAGAGGCTGAAACCAGAGATAATTGGGGTTGGTTTATTAACCTTTTATTGGATGATATTGAATATGTTAGTAGAAGGAAGTGGGTATTCATGTCTGATGAGTGGATATTTTATACGCTTTTTGGTGGTATTTTCATGTAGTTTTTAGTATGCTTTAGTCACTTTTTAGTATATTTTTATTAGTTTTTATGAAAAAATCACATTTCTGGACTTTACTATGAGTTTGTATATTTTTCTATAATTTCAGGTATTTTCTGGCTAAAATTGAGGGACCTGAACAAAAATCTGATTCAGAGGCTGAGAAAGGACTGCAAATGCTGTTGGATTTTGACCTCCCTGCACTCGGAATGGATTTTATCGAGCTACAAAAGTCCAATTGATGCGCTCCTAACTGCGTTGGAAAGTAGACATCTTGGGCTTTCCAGAAATATATAATAGCTCATACTTTTCTCGAGATTTGATAATGCAAACTGGTGTTTAAACGCCAGCTTTTTACCCTTTTCTGGCGTTAAACGCTAGAACTGGCATAAAAGTTGGAGTTAAATGCCCAAACTGGCACCAAAGCTGGCGTTTAATACCAGGAATAGTCTATGCACGTGAAAACTTCAATGCTCAGCCCAAACACACAACAAGTGAGCCCCGGAAGTGGATTTCTGCACTATCTTAGTTTACCTATTTTCTGTAAACATAGGTTACTAGTTTAGTATAAAAACTACTTTTAGAGATTCATTTTGTACCTTATGACATTTTACATCTGAATTTTGTATCTTCTATGGCATGAGTCTCTAAACTCCATGATTGGGGGCAAGGAGCTCTGCTGTGTCTTAATGGATTAATGCAATTACTACTGTTTTTTATTCAATCACGCTTGTTTCTATTCTAAGATATTCATTCGCTTTTCAACATGATGAATGTGATGATCCATGACACTCATCACCATTCTCAAACTATGAACGCGTGCCTGACAACCACTTCCGTTCTACCTTAGATTGAGTGGGTATCTCTTGGGCTCCTGGTTCATGAGTTTGATTGCCTCTCCTGACAATAAAGCATTCAAATCCGTGAGATCAGAGTCTTCGTGGTATAAGCTATAATCAATTGGCAGCATTCCTGAGATCTGAAAAGTCTAAACTTTGTCTGTGGTATTCCGAGTAAGATCTGGGAAGGGATGACTGACGTGGCAGAAATTGGCGAGTTAAGAATTTATTAATAGGAATACGTTGCAAGTACAGTCCTTAAGAATTTATTAATAGGAATACGTTGCTGGCTGTGCTGTGGTGGAAAAGGCTGAACTTGCTGAGGCTATTGTTGATTCAGTTGCATCTGCTTCAGCAAGTTAGTCATTTCACATAAGCTCTGAGCTATAGCAGCAGTCTCTTTACTAGTGGATACCTCTGCAACAGCTCTTGACCGACTTTGCTTCTGCCTATGATTCCTAGTAGAGTCAGCTAAGTCGCTGATCAATTGCCATGCTTCGTCCGTAGTCTTGTACTTTTTCATAGAACCATTGCTAGCACCTTTCAATGTGGTCCTATCTTGAGATTTCAAACCCTGTGTAAAGTAGCCGAGCAACACTATCTTGTCAATCATATGATGGGGGCATGCATCTCGAAGATTATTGAAGCGTTCCAAGTATTCATAGAGGGTCTCAGATTCATCCTGAATGATCACAGACATGTCCTTCCTCAGCTTATCGGCAACTTCAGCTGGAAAGAATTTATCCAGAAGCTCTCTCCTAAGTGTATCCCAGTTGGAAACAGTTGCTCTAGGTTGAGTGTAGTACCACTCTCTTGCCTTTCCCTCTAGAAAAAACGGGAAGGCTTTCAACAGAATGGAGATTTTATCAGTGCCATTACGCTTAACAGTAGAACAAGCAGTCTGGAAATCCCTAAGATGCTTGATAGGCTCTTGAGCAGGTAAGCCATGAAACTTGGGCATCAAGTTGAGTAGTGAAGACTTTATTTCAAAATCTACAGCTACTGCTGGATGGTGTGCCTGGAATGGTTAGAGCATAAAATCAGGGGCTCCTTCCTCCTGGATAGTGACTCTTCTGGGCGCTGCCATGTCACCTGCACGTAAATGAACTGGATCAGTAGAGAGGGAGCTTGTTTCTTTCTTAGATGACGGTTCAGGTTCGTCCTCAAAGAGGAGTCGCCGACGTCGAGCTTGCCTTATACGTGAAAGAGTTCTTTCAATCTCAGGGTCAAATACTGGCAAGCTTGGATCAGGAAGTGAACGCGTCATTTAACGAAAGAAACGTACAGCTCATAGTGACAGAATGAAAAAAAAATTGCAATTAAAATAAATACCAATCAATAAATTAGCACTATGTTGCAACTCCCCGGCAACGGCGCCAAAAATTGACGTGGCGGAAATTGGCGAGTTAAGAATTTATTATTAGGAATATGTTGCAAGTACAATCCTTAACCAGGCAAAAATCTGCTTATCAATTTAAAAAGGGGTTGTCACAATATTGAAAATTAAAATACTGGGAGTATGAATCCCAGGTCGTCTCCCAACGAGTTGCAGAGAGATGTGCTATTTCATCAATCGGGTGTTTTCAAAAATGGTTGAGTTGGTAAATAGGAAATTAAAATAGAGAAATTAATTAATTCTAAATAAAAGCCTTGACTGGGGGTAGATTAGTTGGAAGCCCATTCTTGTTGAAATACTCTGAAGATTAATTAATAATTGGAAGTTACTCTGCTTAGTTAACCCTTACTAGGTAAAGGAAAGTCAAGCAAGTTGGAAATCAGTTTCTAGTCATAAGTCCTAATCCTCTCCCTTGGGAAGGACTAGAGTTAATGATTAGAGGGTGATTGATGAGCGGATAATTTGTACGCTTTTTGACATTGTTTTTAGTATGTTTTTAGTATGATCTAGTTAGTTTTTAGTATATTTTTATTAGTTTTTAGTTAAAATTCACTTTTCTGGACTTTACTATGAGTTTGTGTGTTTTTCTGTGATTTCAGGTATTTTCTGGCTGAAATTGAGGGACCTGAGCAAAAATCTGATTCAGAGACTGAAAAGGACTGCAGATGCTGTTGGATTCTGACCTCCCTGCACTCGAAGTGGATTTTCTGGAGCTACAGAAGCCCAATTGGCGCGCTCTCAATGGAGTTGGAAAGTAGACATCCTGGGCTTTCCAGCAATATATGATAGTCCATACTTTGCCCAAGATTTGATGGCCCAAACCGGCGTTCAAAGTCACCCTCAGAATTCCCAGCGTTAAACGCCGGAACTGGCACCAAAATGGGAGTTAAACGCCCAAACTGGCATAAAAGCTGGCGTTTAACTCCAAGAAGAGTCTCTACACGAAAATGCTTCATTGCTCAGCCCAAGCACACACCAAGTGGGCCCGGAAGTGTATTTTTATGTCATTTACTCATCTCTGTACACCCTAGGTTACTAGTTCTCTCTATATAGGACCTTTTTCTATTGTATTTTCATCTTGGTTCTTCTGGTTCCCTCTCTGGGGCCGAAACCAATGATCACTCTTGTCCTTATGTATTTTCAACGGTGGAGTTTCTACACACCATAGATTAAGGTGTGGAGCTCTGCTGTACCTCGAGTATTAATGCAATTACTATTGTTCTTCTATTCAATTCCGTTCATTCTTTGTCCAAGATATCACTTGTTCTTCAACTTGATGAATGTGATGATCCGTGACACTCATCATCATTCTCACCTATGAACGTGTGACTGACAACCACCTCCATTCTACCCTAGATTGGGTGAATATCTCTTGGATTCCTGATACACGATGCATGGTTGATCGCCTGACAACCGAGTGCTCGCCTGACAAACGAGCCAGCCATTCCGTGAGATCAGAGTCTTCGTGGTATAGGCAAGAACTGATGGCGGCATTCAAGAGAATCCGGAAGGTCTAAACCTTGTCTGTGGTATTCTGAGTAGGATTCAATGATTGAATGACTGTGACGTGCTTCAAACTCCTAGCAGGCAGGGCGTTAGTGACAGACGCAAAAGAATCACTGGATTCTATTCCGGCCTGACTGAGAACTGACAGATGGATAGCCGTGCCGTGACAGGGTGCGTTGAACATTTCCACTGAGAGGATGGGAGGTAGCCACTGACAACGGTGAAACCCTTGCATAAGCTTGCCATGGAAAGGAGTAAGAAGGATTGGATGAAGACAGTAGGAAAGCAGAGAGACGGAAGGGAAGACATCTTCATACGCTTATCTGAAGCTCTCACCAATGATATACATAAGTATCTCTATCTTTATCTTTATGTTTCATTCATCATCTATACCCATTTGAGTCTGCCTAACTAAGATTTACAAGGTGACCATAGCTTGCTTCATACCAACAATCTCCGTGGGATCGACCCTTACTCGCGTAAGGTTTATTACTTGGACGACCCAGTGCACTTGTTGGTTAGTTGTGCAAAGTTGTAGTGATCACAATTTCGCGCACCAGTGATTCAACAATAAACCCAATTATAATTTCTCTCTTGAGTAGTTTAACTCAAGGATTCCTTTCAATCGTTCCCAATCAAGTCATGGAACTACTCACTCATCATAATTATAAAATTCACAGAATTAATGGTGAAAATAAAAGAAGACATGATAAACAATAATGAAAGGGTTAATTAAAAATAAAAATAGTTTATATTAATAACTTGTAAAAATAAGCCAAAGTCAACTCTAGAGGGATTAAGAATGTGGAAGAGTAAAAATATAAAAAGTAAATAATAAAATAAAATAAGATGACTAGTACCGGAGGTAAACTCTTCTCAAAAGCTAAAGCCAAAATCTTCCCAAAAATCCTAATTATGAATGTCAAGTGATAAAAACCTAGGGGAGGAGTAAATCCAGAACTAAAACTAGAAATTATGCAGAATGAATTGTTGTCTCTCGTTTCTGCATGTTCCCTGACTCTAGTCTGTAATTCCGGGCCAAAAACTGGGTTGAAATCCAGCCCAGAAACTCTGCCAGTGACTTTTAAAATTCTGCAGATCGCGCACGTCACGCGGACGCGTCATTCATGCGGACGCGTCGTTCGGCACTTTTCTTTTCCATGCGAGCGCGTCGTCTATGCCTCCGCGTCGCTTTTGCTTTTCCAATCCGCGCGTCCGCGTCACTCATGCGGCCGCGTCACTGCGAATTCCTTTCTTCTACGCGGTCGCGTCGCTGACGCGTACGCGTCACTTCTCGCTGGTCATCTCCTCAATTTCTTGTATTCCTTCTATTTTTGCAAGCTTCCTTTCCAATCTCCCACTCATTCATGCCCTATAAAGCCTGAAACACTTAACACACAGATCATGGTATTGAATGGAATAAAGGGGGATTAAAATACCTAATTAAAGGTCTCCAGGAAGTAAGTTTTCAATCATGTAGTAATTTTAGGAAGGAAATATAAATGCATGCTAATTATATGAATAAGTGGGTAAAGACTGTGATAAAACCACACAATTAAACACATTGTAAACCATAAAATAGTGGTTTATCAACCTCCCCACACTTAAACATTAGCATGTCCTCATGCTTAGTTGAAGGAGATAGAATAAATGAGTAGGAACAAGTAAAAACTCATGCAATGCAATGCAACCTATATATGTGAATGCAACTATATGATTCTTGTCTACTTGATCAAGAATAAATAAGCTCTTCAAACGATGACAAACCAAGTTTCACTAATTCAATTCTCATTTAGTAAGAACAGATAAAAATGCAAGAAGTTAGCTCATGAAAGCGGGGAACATAGAATTTCAAGCACTGAACCCTCATTGATGATATATGTATACTCTAATCTCTCCAGTGTATAGGGTAATCACTTTATCCTTCTCTAATCATGGTCTCTAAATTTTTTTCTTCTCTTAACCAATCAACAACATTTAATACACCAATGCAATATCATGAGGTCTTTTCAGGGTTGTAATGGGGCCAAGGTAAGGGTAAGGATACATATATGGTTAAGTGAGCTTATAAATTGAATCTTTAATTAACTCAAACTCTAACATAACCTATATATTTTGTATAACTATGGAGTTCGTACCTAGCTACCCAGGATTCTCTTTCACATTCCATACTCATGTATCAGCTGTTTATTTTAATTTTATCCTACATGCATTGACCCTTGAATTCTTAACTCAACATTGGGGTAATTTTATTTTATTTTATTTTATTTTTTCTTTTTTTTTCCTTTTTTTTTAAACATAGCTTATCAATGCACATGGATTTTTTATTTTCATAGTTTCACATGAGTAGGTGTCCAAATTCCTATTATATTATCATGACATATCCCCTTATTATCTTTTGTTCCCACAATTTCCCATACTTAATTAGCACACACAATTCTATCTTAAGCTAACCAAAGATTCAAATTGGGGTATATAATTATTTTTCCACTTAAGGCTAGTAATGTGGTAAATTATAGAACAAATGGGATTTAAAGGCTCAAAGTGGCTAACAAAGGTAATTGAAAGGGTAGCCTTAATTTGGCTAAGTGAACTAAACAATTAATGGCCTCAATCATATGCAGCATATAAATATATTAAACATTAGACATATAAGATGGAACAAAATATAGGTTACAATCATAGAGAAGTAAACACACAAGAATAAAACAAGTATGGTTAAATAATGTAACCATGCATAAAGGCTCAATTCTCACAGGTTGTGTGTTCTTTAGCTTTAAAAATCATGTTCCAAATACAACTTCAAGCAATTTTAACATAAGATTTTTAATTAGAATTAGTGAAATTTTGTTCCAAAGATAGAGTTTTAGAAGAAACTTATTGTCTTTTCAATCAAGTAGAACATGCATACAACTAATCTATTACTATGTAATTTATCCTATTCTAAAAGAAAGAAAAACTAACTAAATATCCTAATTTATTGGTCTTTATGGAAGAAGAATTACCTCTGGAAGTCAGGTACTGACCGACCTCCCCACACTTAAGGATTTGCACCGTCCTCGGTGCCATCTGTTAGGAACAGTGGTGGGCTGGTGGCAGTGTCTCCACAGTCGGGACCATCGTGGCTCCCTGTGCTAGTGAAAGAAGTGGAGTCCGGAGTGCCTGGATTGTCATCGGGTCGGTGATTGCCTGTAAGTAGCTCCTTGAGGTATTTGAAACGGCAGTGGTTGCGGCGCTCTCGAAGCTTTGCTTTCTTTTCTTGTTGGTCCAATCGCTTCAGTATTTGGTGCAGCAGCTGACTAGTAAATGGTGGAGGAGTTGTAGCATCCTCTCTGGACTGGCTGGTAGTGGCAAGTTGTTGCCTGAGATATCTCCCGTTAAGGACATACTGATCATCCCGTGGAAGAATGGCTTTGGTGTCTCCAGCTCTGTAGGATACTCCGGCTGCTGAGATAAGATCAGAGACCAATGCGGGGAAAGGTAGGTTGCCTGCGATCTGCACATGTTCCATAGCATTCCGGATATGTCTTGGTAAATTAAGAGGCTGGTCTGTGAGGATGCACCATAGTAGAACGGTCATGTCTGCCGTGAAGGAGGACTCATGAGTACTCGGGAAGACGTAATGGGACATAATCTGTGCCCATACGTGAGCCTATAAGGTAAGTGCGGAAGCCGAGATTCCCTTAGGACTGGAACGATGGTATCTGAAGATCCATTTGCTGCCAGGTCGAGCGATAACTCTGAGAACAGCGTCCCAGTCAAAGGTGTATGCCTGGCACTTGATTGCAGCTTTCTGAAAAGCGTCCAATCCTTCTGGAGTAGGGGGGGAGATCTAAGGCTTGCTGAATGGCCTCTTCTGTAATGGGGACTTGCTTCTGGCGTAAATAAACGGACTGCAGAGTCGGCAGGTGGAAGTTGGAGTAGAACTCAACAACCCAAGAAAGATGAACCTGTCGTGGCTGTCTCTGTAAGAATCCCCAATGTCTTTGTGCAATTTGTGGCTCAACAAATTCAGCAATACGAGGCGGAAGGATAAGAAGGTGTTCATTGTTGTAATTTCGAGCTGCCAGAATAGGAAATATCTGCTCACAGTAGTGATTTGGGAATCGTGCAGTGTCCTTTGCTGGGAAGGCTCTTTCCTTTTCATCAACCTTGATAATCCTTTTAATTCTTTTTGTTGAGGGCTTGACTGTAGTTGAAGAAGGCTCTGCCACTAATGATCTCTTCGTTCCTTTCCTTGCGGTGGGTTTAGGGGTAGCTTTCTCTTTGCCTTTCTTGGTGGCTATTCTGAAAAAGAGAAGAGAAAGTAAGTTAAATCCAAAGCGATAAAGCAAGAAAGGGGATTGAGTGAGTGGTAATCAGTGCACGTTAAAGATGAATGAAATAAACACATGGTTATGACATCATGTGGAAAGATCAAGAAAGGAAATAGAATAAGTGCATGATAGGGAAGTAGATGCAAGATGTTTATTGGCATGCCGGCAAGGGCATGAGTAGCATAGATCAAGCATCACTTCATAACAAACTATCACGTTTTTATCGGCAATTAAATGCAATTAATAAAATAGTAAAGGGAATTTGTGAAAAGCATGCATTGAATAGTAGGATATGATAATGTAGAAAAGTGCATAATGTCATACGGACTTTTTCACAAACACATAGTATGCATGGTAAATAATCCAATGAAAATAAGAAATTGAACATGCAAGAAACCCCTTTAAAAATATAATTGCCAAATAATTATGAAATACTTCACAAAGACCAAATAAATTTCCAACACCAATAAAAAGGAAAAAGAAAGAAAAAGAAAACATATGCAAAGAAATTAAAAAGAAAGAGGAAGGAAGAAGAAAACATAAATAAAGAAGAAGAATAGAAAAGTTAAGAGGGAAGAAGAGAAGAAAAACCTTGGTAATGGTGGGAAGAGAGAGAAAGTAGAAAGTGAGAAGGAGGGAAGAAGGAAGAAGGGGGAAGAAAGAAATAAGAAGGGAAAAGAAAAAGTAGGATTGGGGAAAAGAAAGATAAGATATTTGGCAAATTAGGATAAGCTGTGCGGCGCAAGCGACGCGGACGCGTAGGTGACGCGTTCGCGCGAAGGCGCATTAAGTTAATCGACGCGGAATCGTCGGTCATGCAGACGCGTGACTCAGGTTATGCTACTGGCGCGAGGGCAGCCTCGCGCTCGCACATCTCTCTGTTCGAATATTTATTTTTGCCAAATGTTGGGTGACGCGAACGCGTGGGTTACGCGTTCGCGTGAGTGGCCATTCGAAGGAAATGACACGGATGCGTGAGCCAGGCGTCCGCGTGGGAAGAATTTGTGCGTTCAACACCGATCCATCACCACTTTAGCACAACTTTCGATCGTGCACCCACTTTACGTCGAATTGCAGAGCACGTGGCCGCGTGAGTGACGCGGACGCGTGGGATGATTTGAGCCAAAGGCACGCCTCCAGCCACGCTCTTGCGTGACTCTGTGTTCATTTTCTTATTTTCTTGGATCCACCTGCGACGCGGACGCGTCAATGGTGCGGTTGCATCGCGTGAATTTTTTTTTATGCAAATGCTGTATGCAGATGAGGTGCAAGATATAGGCAGTAGTATGGAGAAGAGTTATAGATGAATGAAGAGAAAGAGAAGAAGAGGAACGATCATACCGTGGTGGGTTGTCTCCCACCTAGCACTTTGCTTTAACGTCCTTAAGTTGGACGCTTTAGTAGCTCAGTTTTCAGTTGCGAGTGGATCTTCCAGGAGGAAGATCTCTAACTCCTTGTTTTTCGTCACCTTCTCACCATGGTAGAGCTTCAAACGATGTCCATTAACCTTGATGAGTTCAGAGCTTGAAGGGTAACTAAGATGGAAAACTCCGTACGGCTCAGCCTTCTCGACTCTAAATGGACCTTCCCACCTTGATCGCAGTTTGCCATGCATGAGCCTCAGTCTAAAGTTGTAAAGAAGGACCAAATCCCCAGGTTGGAACTCCTTTCTCTTGATGTGTTGATCATGTATAGCCTTCATTTTCTCCTTGTACAGTCTTGAGTTCTCATAAGCTTCCAGGCGAAGGCTCTCCAATTCTTGCAGTTGCAACTTTCTTTCAGCTCCGGCTTTTTCAAATCCCATGTTGCATTCCTTTACTGCCCAAAAAGCTTTGTGCTCCACCTCAACTGGAAGGTGACAAGCCTTTCCATAGACAGCAGAAAGGACTCATCCCAATGGGTGTCTTGTATGCTGTTCTGTATGCCCAGAGTGCATCTTGTAGTCTGGTGCTCCAGTCTCTTCTATGAGGTTTGACTATCTTCTGTAAGATGCGCTTTATTTTTCTGTTAGACACCTCAGCTTGCCCATTAGTCTGAGGATGGTAGGCTGTTGCTATTTTATGAATTATCCCATGCTTCTTCAGTAATCCTGTTAATCTCCTGTTACAAAAATGGGTGCCTTGATCGCTCACGATTGCTCGTGGTGATCCAAAGCGACAAATAATATGGTTTCTAACAAAGGAAACAGCAGTGTTAGCATCATCAGTATAGGTAGAAATTGCTTCCACCCATTTAGAAACATAGTCTACAGCTAACAATATATAGAGATGGCCATTAGAATTAGGAAATGGACCCATGAAGTCAATGCCCCAAACATAAAAAATTTCCCAGAAAAGCATAGTTTGTTGAGGTATTTCATCCCTCTGGGATATATTACCAAATCTCTGGCATGGGGGACAAGATTTACAAAATTCAGCAGCGTCTTTAAAAAGGGTGGGCCACCAGAATCCACAGTCTAAGATTTTTTTAGCTGTTCTTTGAGGGCCAAAATGTCCTCCACTCTCAGATGAGTGACAGGCCTCTAAAATGGACTGGAATTCTAATTGAGGCACACACCTTCTAATTACTGGTCAGCGCCACATCTCCACAAATATGGGTCATCCCATATATAATATTTAGACTCGCTTTTCAGCTTGTCTCTTTGGTGCTTAGTAAAGTGTGGAGGAAAAGTGCGGCTAACTAGATAATTAGCTACAGGTGCATACCAAGGGGTTACCTCAGATACTGCTTGTAAGTTATCAAATGGAAAATTATCAGCTATAGGAGTGGAGTCATCCTTAATGTGTTCAAGGCAACTAAAGTGGTCTGCCACTAGATTCTGGGTACCACTCCTATCCTTTATTTCTAAATCAAATTCTTGTAGTAGCAGTATCCAACGTATAAGCCTTGGTTTAGATTCCTTTTTAGCTAATAAATACTTTAGAGCTGCGTGGTCTGAATACACTACTACCTTAGTACCAAGTAAATAGGCTCGGAATTTATCCAGAGCAAAAACAATAGCAAGAAGCTCTTTTTCAGTAGTAGTGTAATTAGACTGAGCAGCGTCTAAAGTTTTAGACGCATAAGCAATAACAAAAGGATCTTTACCTTCACGCTGAGCCAGTGCTGCTCCTACTGCATGGTTGAAAGCATCGCACATGATTTCGAATGGCTGGCTCCAGTCTGGTCCTCTCACAATTGGAGCTTGAGTCAGGGCGGTTTTCAGCTTATCAAACGCTTGTTTGCAATCCTCACTGAACTCGAACTCAGTATCCTTCTACAGTAACTTGGATAGGGGAAGTGCTACCTTACTGAAGTCCTTAATGAATCTTTGGTAAAAACCTGCATGTCCAAGGAACGAACGGACTTCCCTCACAGAAAAGGGGTAAGGCAAACTTGAAATAACATCCACCTTTGCTAGATCTACAGAAATGCCAGTATTAGATACAACATGTCCCAGTACGATTCCTTGTTTAACCATAAAATGACATTTTTCAAAATTCAATACAAGGTTTGTACTGACACATCTATCTAATACTCTAGATAAACTATCCAAGCAAAGGTTAAAAAAAATCACCATAAACGTTAAAATCATCCATAAAAACCTCTATACAGTCCTCAACAAGATCAGAGAAAAGACTCATCATGCACTTTTGGAAAGTAGCTGGTGCATTGCACAAGCCAATGGGCATTCTCTTGTAAGCATAAGTCCTAAAAGGACATGTAAATGTAGTCTTTTCCTGATCCTCAAGAGCTATATGAATCTGGAAATAGCCTGTGTAACCATCTAAAAAGCAATAATGTGATTTACTTGACAGGCGATCCAGCATTTGATCAATGAATGGAAGAGGGTAGTGATCCTTACGAATAGCTTGGTTGAGACGCTTGTAATCAATGCAGACCCTCCAGGCGTTCTGTACTCTAGTTGCTATGAGCTCTCCATGCTCATTCTTCACTGTAGTGACTCTAGACTTCTTGGGCACCAGTTGCACTGGGCTCACTGATGAGCGGATAATTTATACGCTTTTTGGCATTGTTTTTATATAGTTTTTAGTAAGTTTGAGCTACTTTTAGGGATGTTTTCATTAGTTTTTATGTTAAATTCACATTTCTGGACTTTACTATGAGTTTGTGTGTTTTTCTGTGATTTCAGGTAAATTCTGACTGAAATTGAGGGATTTGAGCAAAACTCTGAAAAAGGCTGACAAAAGGACTGCTGATGCTGTTGGATTCTGACCTCCCTGCACTCGAAATGGATTTTCTGGAGCTACAGAACTCCAATTGGCGCGCTCTCAACGGCGTTGGAAAGTAGACATCCAGGGCTTTCCAGCAATATATAATAGTCCATACTTTATTCGAAGAATGACGACGCAAACTGGCGTTGAACGCCAAGTACACGCTCCTTTCTGGAGTTAAACGCCAGAAAAACGTCATAATCCGGAGTTGAACGCCCAAAGCACATCATAACTCGAAATTCAACTCCAAGAGGAGCCTCTGCTCGTGGATAAATCAAGCTCAGCCCAAGCACACACCAAGTGGGCCCCGGAAGTGGATTTATGCATCAATTACTTACTCATGTAAACCCTAGGAGCTAGTTTATTATAAATAGGATGATTTACTAATGTATCAATCATCTTTTGATCTCAGTTTTATTTTATTCTTCATCTTAGGAGATCATTGATCACGTTTAGGGGGCTGGCCATTCGGCCATGCCTGAACCTCTTGCTTATGTATTTTCAACGGTGGAGTTTCTGCACACCATAGATTAAGGGTGTGGAGCTCTGCTGTACCTCAAAGATTAATGAAGTTCTATTTTCTTTTATTCAATTCTCTATCTTATTCTTATTCCAAGATATTCATTCGTACTCAAGAACATGATGAATGTGATGAGCTAATAACTCTCATCATCATTCTCACTTATGAACGCGCGTGATTGACAACCACTTCCGTTCTGCGTGTAACAAGGCTTGAATGTATATCTCTTAGATTCCCCAACAGAATCTTCGTGGTATAAGCTAGATAGATGGCGGCATTCATCTGGATCCGGAAAGTCCAACCTTGTCTGTGGTGTTCCGAGTAGGATCCTGGGAATCCGGAAAGTCTCACCTTGTCTGTGGTATTCCGAGTAGGATTCCGTTCATGAATGACTGTGACGTGCTTCAAACTTTAACCTGCTGGGCGTTAGTGACAAACGCAAAAGAGGGATTCTATTCCAGTAGGAGCGGGAACCAACCGGTGATTGGCCGCACTGTGACAGCGTGCGTGCATTAGCTTTCACTGCGAGGATGGGATGTAGCTATCAACCATGGGTGATGCCTCCAGACTGGTTAGCTGTGCGAGTGACAGCCGTGCAGGTTATTTCCCCGAGAGGAATGAAAGTAGCCACAGCTGATAGTGAACCCCTATACAAAGCTTGCCATGGAGAGGAGTAAGAAGGATTGGGTAGAAGGAATAGGAGAGCAGGCGTCCTAGAGCTCTACAGCACCTCCATTCCGCTTATCTGAAATTCCTACCAATGAATCTGCATAAGTATTCTATCCCTTTTTATTATTTATTTTATTATTAATATTCGAACTCACCATAAACAGATTTAATCTGCCTAACTGAGATTTGCAAGGTGACCATAGCTTGCTTCATACCAACAATCTCTGTGGATTCGACCCTTACTCACGTAAGGTTATTACTTGGACGACCCAGTACACTTGCTGGTTAGTTGAACGGAGTTGTGAAAATAAACAGTGCCCTAAGAGTAAAAGATACAAGACCAAAAAGTCAAATCAAATAATAGTGATCACAATTTCGTCCACCAAGTTTTTGGCGCCGTTGCCGGGGATTGTTCGAGTATGGACAACTGACGGTTCATCTTGTTGCTCAGATTAGGTAATTTTCTTTTTCAAAAATCTTTTTCAAAATTTTTCTTTTATTTTTCGTTTTTCAAAACCTTATTTTCGAAAATATTAATAAAAAAAATCCAAAAAAACTTAGAAAATCATAAAATCCAAAAATATTTTGTGTTCTTGTTTGAGTCTTGAGTCAATTTTTAAGTTTGGTGTCAATTGCATGCTTTTAAAATTTTTCTTGCATTTTTTCGAAAATCCATGCATTCATAGTGTTCTTCATGATCTTCAAGTTGTTCTTGACAAGTCCTCTTGTTTGATCTTGATGATTTCTTGTTTTGTGTTGTTTGATGTTTTTCATGTGCATTTTTGCATTCATATTTTCCATGCATTAAAGATTTCTAAGTTTGGTGTCTTGCATGTGTTCTTTGCATCAAAAATTTTTCAAAATTATGTTCTTGATGTTCATCATGATCTTCAAAGTGTTCTTGGTGTTCATCTTGACATTCATAGCATTCTTGCATGCATTCATTATTTTGATCTAAAAATTTCATGCATAAAAGTATTTTTGTTGTTTTTCTCTTTCATAATTAAAAATTCAAAAATCAAAAAAAATATCTTTTCCTTATTTTCCTCCAAATTTTCGAAATTTTGGGTTGACTTGGTCAAAAATTTTTAAAATTAGTTGTTTCTTACAAGTCAAGTCAAAATTTCAATTTTAAAAATCTTATCTTTTCAAAATCTTTTTCAAAATTATATCTTTTTCAAAATTTTTTATTTATTTTCAAAAATTTCAAAAATATTTTTCAAATATTTTCAAATTCTTTTTCTTATCTTTATATGTAATTTTCGAAAATTCACTAATAATTAATGTGATTGGTTCAAAAATTTGAAGTTTGTTACTTTCTTGTTAAGAAAGGTTCAATCTTTAAGTTCTAGAATCTTATCTTGTAGTTTCTTGTTAGCTAAGTCATCTTAAAAATCAAATCTTTTTCAAAATATCTTTTTTTTAAAAATCTTTTTGTCTTTTAATTTATCTTATTCTTTTTAAAATTTTATCTTTTTCAAAATTTGATTTTAAAATATCTTATCCAACTTACTATCTTCTTATCTTTTTAAATTTTGATTTCAAATCTTTTTCAATCAACTAACTAACTTTTTGTTTGTTTCTTATCTTTTTCAAAACCACCTAACTACTTTTTCCTCTTCTATTTTCGAAAATATCTCTCTCTTTTTCAAAAAGTTCTTTTTAATTAATTAATTATTTCATGTTTTAATTTTAATTACATTTTATCTCTAATTTTCGAAAATCACTAACTCCTTTTCAAAATTATTTTCGAAATTTCTCTTCTCTCTTCCTCTTCTATTTAATTATTTAATTACTAACACTTCTCTTCACCCCTCTTCATCAAAAATCCGAATCCATTCCTCTTCTTCTACCCTTTTCTTTTTCTACTAACATAAAGGAATCTCTATACTGTGACATAGAGGATTCCTTCTTTCTTTTTTTTTTGTGTTCCCTTTTCTTTCATATGAGCAGGAACAGGGACAAAGGCACTCTTGTTGAAGTTGATCCAGAACCTGAAAGGACTCTGAAGAGAAAATTAAAAGAAGCTAAATTACAACAATCCAGAAGCAACCTTTTAGAAAATTTCGAACAAGAGGAAGAGATGGCCGAAAATAATAATGATGATGCAAGGAGAGTGCTTGGTGACTTCACTAAGCCAACATCCAAATTTGATGGAAGAAGCATCTCCATTCCTGCCATAGGAGCCAATAACTTTGAGCTTAAGCCTCAACTAGTTGCATTGATGCAACAAAACTGCAAGTTTTATGGACTTCCATCTGAAGATCCTTATCAGTTTTTAACTGAGTTCTTGCAGATCTGTGACACTGTAAAGACAAATGGAGTTAATCCTGAAGTCTACAGACTCTTGCTTTTCCCTTTTGCTGTAAGAGACAGAGCTAGAGTATGGTTGGATTCCCAACCCAAGGATAGCCTGGACTCATGGGATAAGCTTGTCACTGCATTCTTGGATAAGTTCTTTCCTCCTCAAAAGCTGAGCAAGCTGAGAGTGGATGTTCAAACCTTCAAACAAAAAGATGGTGAATCCCTCTATGAAGCTTGGGAAAGATACAAGCAGCTGACCAAGAGATGTCCATCTGACATGTTTTCTGAATGGACCATATTAGATATATTCTATTATGGTCTCTCTGAATTTTCGAAACTGTCATTGGACCACTCTGCAGGTGGATCTATTCACCTGAAGAAAACGCCTGAAGAGGCTCAAGAACTCATTGACATGGTTGCAAACAACCAGTTCATGTACACCTCTGAGAGGAATTCCGTGAACAATGGGGTACCTCAGAAGAAAGGAGTTCTTGAAATTGATGCTCTGAATGCCATATTGGCTCAGAACAAATGTTGACTCAACAGGTCAACATGATCTCTCAGAATCTGAATGGACTGCAACATGCATCCAATAGTACTAGAGAGGTAGCTTCTGAAGAAGCTTATGATCCTGAAAACCCTGCCATGGCAGAAGTTAATTACTTAGGTGAACCCTATGGAAACACCTATAATTCATCATGGAGAACTCATCCGAATTTCTCCTGGAAGGATCAACAAAAACCCCATCAAGGTTTTAACAATGGTGGACGTGCAAGGCTGAATAATAGTAAGCCATATCCATCATCTTCTCAGCAACAGACAGAGAACTCTGAACAAAACAATTCTAATTTAGCCAACATAGTCTCTGATCTGTCAAAGGCCACTTTCAGTTTCATGAATGAAACCAGATCTTCCATTAGAAATCTGGAAGCACAAGTGGGCCAGCTGAGTAAGAAAGTTATTGAAACTCCTCCCAGTATTCTCCCAAGCAATACAGAAGAGAATCCAAAAGGAGAGTGCAAGGCCATTGATTTAATCAAAGTGACCGAATGCACTAGGGAGGAGGAGGACGAAAATCCTAAGGAGAAAGACCTCCTGGGACGTCCTTCAAGCATGAAAGAGTTTCCTATTAAGGATCCAGAGGAATCTGAGGCTCATCTACAGACCATAGAGATCCCATTAAATCTCCTTCTGCCATTCATGAGCTCTGAAGAATATTCATCCTCTGAAGAGGATGAAGATGTGATTGGAGAGCAAGCTGCTCTATTTAGGAGCTATCATGAAGCTGAATGCCAAACTGTTTGGTAATGAGACTTGGGAAAGTAAACCTCCCTTACTCATTAGTGAACTAGACACTTAGATTCAGAAAACTCTACCTCAAAAGAAACAAGATCCTGGCAAGTTCTTAATACCTTGTACCATTGGCACCATGAGCTTTGAAAAAGCTCTATGTGATCTGGGGTCAGGGATAAATCTTATGCCACTCTCTGTAATGGAGAAGATGGGGATCATTGAGGTACAACCTGCCTTGTTCTCATTACAATTGGCAGATAAGTCCATAAGACAAGCTTATGGATTAGTAGAGGACGTGCTAGTAAAGGTTGAAGGCCTTTACATCCCTACTGATTTCATAATCCTAGATACTAGGAAGGAAGATGATGAATGCATCATCCTAGGAAGACCTTTCCTAGCCACAGCAGGAGCTGTGATAGATGTCAACAGAGGTGAGTTAGTCCTTCAATTGAATGGGGACTACCTTGTGTTTCAGGCACATGGCCATCCCTCTGTGACAAAAGAGAGTAAGCATGAAGAGCTTCTCTCAGTTCAGAGTCAAGAAGAGCCTTCACAGTCAAACTCTAAGTTTGGTGTTGTGAGGCCGCAACCAAACTCTAAGTTTGGTGTTCAAACCCCATATCCAAACTCTAAGTTTGGTGTTGGGAATACCACACTTAAATTGACCTGATCACCTTGTGGCTCCATGAGAGCCACTGTCAAGCTATTGACATTAAAGAAGCGCTTGTTGGGAGGCAACCCAATTTTATTTATCTAATTTTATTTTATTTTGTTTCTTTGTTATTTTTGTGTTTTATTAGGTACATGATCATGAGGAGTCACGAAAAAAATCAAAAAAATTAAAAACAGAGTCAAAAACAGAAGAAAAAATTTTTCACCCTGGAGGACGCACGGGCTGGCGTTCAACGCCCAGAAGGTGCATCTGGCCGGCGTTCAACGCCAGAACAGAGCACCATTCTGGCGTTGAACGCCCAAAACAAGCAACAACCTGGCGTTTAACGCCAGGATGCGCACACAGAGGACAATCTGGCGCTGAACGCCAGAAACAAGCATGAAACTGGCGTTCAACGCCAGAAACGTGCATAACATGGGCGTTTAACGCCCAGAACTAGCATCAATGGGCGTTTGAACGCCAGAATGATGCATAAAGGCATGTTACATGCCTATATGGTGAAAGAATGGTATTTGTTTTCACCTCAGGATCTGTGGACCCCACAGGATCCTCACCTCAGGATCTGTGGACCCCACAGGATCCCCACCTACCACATTCCTTTTAATCCTAATCACACTCTTCTAATCCAAATCTCATTCTCAATGTCACACTTCCCAAAACCTTCACCTATCACCTCAATTCCTCTTCCCAATTACCCCATTCACCATTCACATCAACCCCTCTTCCCCATACACCCCACCTACCCCCACTACTTTCAAATTCAATTTCCCACCCTTTCCCACCCAACATGGCCGAACCTATACCCTCCCCCCTCCCTATAAATACCCTTCTTTTCTTTTACATTTTCACACAACACAAACCCACATTCTCCCACATAACCGAACCCTCTCTTCTCCCTCTCTCCATATTTTCTTCTTCTTCTTCTACTCTTCTTTTCTTTTTGCTTGGGGACAAGCAAATTTTAAGTTTGGTGTGGTAAAAGCCTAAGCTTTTTATTTTTCATTCACCATCAATGGCACCCAAGGCCGGAGTTTCCTCAAGAAAAGGAAAAGGGAAGGCAAAAGCTTCCACTTCCGAGTCATGGGAGAAGGAGAGATTCATCTCCAAGAGTCACCAAGACCACTTCTATGATGTTGTGGCAAAGAAGAAAGTGATCCATGAGGTCCCTTTCAAACTCAAGAAGAATGAGTATCCGGAAATCCGACTTGAAATTCAAAAAAGAGGTTGGGAAGTCTTAGCCAACCCCATGCAACAAGTCGGAATTCTCATGGTTCAAGAGTTCTATGCCAATGCATGGATCACTAGAAACCATGACCAAAGTATGAACCCAAGCCCAAAGAATTATCTCACAATGGTTAGGGGGAAATACTTGGATTTTAGTCCGGAGAATGTGAGGTTGGCGTTTCATTTGCCTATGATGCAAGGTGATGAACACCCCTACACTAGAAGGGTCAACTTTGATCAAAGGTTGGACCAAGTCCTTAGGGACATTTGTGTGGAAGGCGCCCAATGGAGAGTTGACTCCAAAGGCAAGCCAGTCCAACTAAGAAGACTGGACCTCAAGCCTGTAGCTAGAGGATGGTTGGAGTTCATTCAAAGATCCATCATCCCCACAAGCAACCGATCTGAAGTTACTGTGGATCGGGCCATCATGGTTCATAGCATCATGATTAGTGAAGAAGTAGAGGTTCATGAAGTCATAGCCAATGAACTCTACAAAATAGCTGACAAACCTTCATACATGGCACGGCTAGCATTCCCTCACCTCATATGCCATCTATGTTATTCAGCCGGAGTTATCATAGATGGAGATGCCTCCATAGAAGAAGACAAGCCCATCACCAAGAAAAGGATGGAGCAAACAAGGGAAGTTCCTCACGGCCCTCAAGGAGAACAAGAGGAGGTTCACCATCAACAAATGCCTCATGGAATGCACTTTCCTCCCAACAACTATTGGGAGCAACTTAGCACCTCCTTGGAAGATTTGAGCCATAATGTGGAACAACTAAGGGTGGAACACCATGAGCACGCCCTCACTCTTCAAGAAATAAGAGAAGATCAAAGAGCAATGAGGGAGGAGCAACAAAGGCAAGGAAGGGACATAGAAGAGTTGAAGAACATCATTGGTCCTTCAAGAAGAAGACGCCACTAGAGGTGGATTCATTCCTTGTTCTTTATTTCTTTCTGTTTTCGGTTTTTACTTATTATGTTTATCTATGTTTTGTGTCTTTATTTCATGATCATTAGTATGTAACCATGCCTTAAAAGCTATGAATAAAATCCATTAGTCCTTCACCTCTCTTAAAAGAAAAAAATGTTTTAATTCAAAAGAACAAGAAGTACATAATTTTCGAAATTATTATTGAATTTAGTTTAATTATTTTGATGTGGTGACAATGCTTTTGTTTTCTGAATGAATGAATGAACAGTGCATATGTCTTTGGATCTTGTTGTTTATGAGTGTTAAAATTGTTGGTTCTTGAAAGAATGATGAACAAAGAGAGATGTTATTGATGATCTGAAAAATTCATGGAATTGATTCTTGAAGCAAGAAAAAGCAGTGAAAAAAAAAAAAAAAAAAAGAGAAGAGATCTAAAAAGAGTATATAGAAAAAGAAGGAGCAATAGAAAAAGCCAATAGCCCTTAAAACCAAAAGGCAAGGGTAAAAAGGATCCAAGGCTTTGAGCATCAATGGATAGGAGGGCCCAAGGAAATTTAATCCGGGCCTAAGCGGCTAAATCAAGCTGTCCCTAACCATGTGCTTGTGTCATGAAGGTCCAAGTGAAAAGCTTGAGACTGAGTGGTTAAAGTCGTGATCTAAAGCAAAGAGTGTGCTTAAGAGCTCTGGACACCACTAATTGGGGACTTTAGCAAAGCTAAGTCACAATCTGAAAAGGTTCACCCAGTTATGTGTCTGTGGCATTTGTGTATCCGGTGGTAATACTGGAAGACAAAGTGCTTAGGGCCACAGCCAAGACTCATAAGTAACTGTGTTCAAGAATCAACATGCTTAACTAAGAAAGTCAATAACACTATCCAAAATTCTAAGTTCCTAGAGATGCCAATCACTCTGAACTTCAAAGGAAAAAGTGAGATGCCAAAACTGTTCAGAAGCAAAAAGCTACAAGTCCCGCTCATGTAATTAAATTAATATTCATTGATATTTTGGACTTTATAGTATATTCTCTTCTTTTTATCCTATTTGATTTTCAGTTGCTTGGGGACAAGCAACAATTTAAGTTTGGTGTTGTGATGAGCGGATAATTTATACGCTTTTTGGCATTGTTTTTATATAGTTTTTAGTAAGTTTGAGCTACTTTTAGGGATGTTTTCATTAGTTTTTATGTTAAATTCACATTTCTGGACTTTACTATGAGTTTGTGTGTTTTTCTGTGATTTCAGGTAAATTCTGACTGAAATTGAGGGATTTGAGCAAAACTCTGAAAAAGGCTGACAAAAGGACTGCTGATGCTGTTGGATTCTGACCTCCCTGCACTCGAAATGGATTTTCTGGAGCTACAGAACTCCAATTGGCGCGCTCTCAACGGCGTTGGAAAGTAGACATCCAGGGCTTTCCAGCAATATATAATAGTCCATACTTTATTCGAAGAATGACGACGCAAACTGGCGTTGAACGCCAAGTACACGCTCCTTTCTGGAGTTAAACGCCAGAAAAACGTCATAATCCGGAGTTGAACGCCCAAAGCACATCATAACTCGAAATTCAACTCCAAGAGGAGCCTCTGCTCGTGGATAAATCAAGCTCAGCCCAAGCACACACCAAGTGGGCCCCGGAAGTGGATTTATGCATCAATTACTTACTCATGTAAACCCTAGGAGCTAGTTTATTATAAATAGGATGATTTACTAATGTATCAATCATCTTTTGATCTCAGTTTTATTTTATTCTTCATCTTAGGAGATCATTGATCACGTTTAGGGGGCTGGCCATTTGGCCATGCCTGAACCTCTTGCTTATGTATTTTCAACGGTGGAGTTTCTGCACACCATAGATTAAGGGTGTGGAGCTCTGCTGTACCTCAAAGATTAATGAAGTTCTATTTTCTTTTATTCAATTCTCTATCTTATTCTTATTCCAAGATATTCATTCGTACTCAAGAACATGATGAATGTGATGAGCTAATAACTCTCATCATCATTCTCACTTATGAACGCGCGTGATTGACAACCACTTCCGTTCTGCGTGTAACAAGGCTTGAATGTATATCTCTTAGATTCCCCAACAGAATCTTCGTGGTATAAGCTAGATAGATGGCGGCATTCATCTGGATCCGGAAAGTCCAACCTTGTCTGTGGTGTTCCGAGTAGGATCCTGGGAATCCGGAAAGTCTCACCTTGTCTGTGGTATTCCGAGTAGGATTCCGTTCATGAATGACTGTGACGTGCTTCAAACTTTAACCTGCTGGGCGTTAGTGACAAACGCAAAAGAGGGATTCTATTCCAGTAGGAGCGGGAACCAACCGGTGATTGGCCGCACTGTGACAGCGTGCGTGCATTAGCTTTCACTGCGAGGATGGGATGTAGCTATCAACCATGGGTGATGCCTCCAGACTGGTTAGCTGTGCGAGTGACAGCCGTGCAGGTTATTTCCCCGAGAGGAATGAAAGTAGCCACAGCTGATAGTGAACCCCTATACAAAGCTTGCCATGGAGAGGAGTAAGAAGGATTGGGTAGAAGGAATAGGAGAGCAGGCGTCCTAGAGCTCTACAGCACCTCCATTCCGCTTATCTGAAATTCCTACCAATGAATCTGCATAAGTATTCTATCCCTTTTTATTATTTATTTTATTATTAATATTCGAACTCACCATAAACAGATTTAATCTGCCTAACTGAGATTTGCAAGGTGACCATAGCTTGCTTCATACCAACAATCTCTGTGGATTCGACCCTTACTCACGTAAGGTTATTACTTGGACGACCCAGTACACTTGCTGGTTAGTTGAACGGAGTTGTGAAAATAAACAGTGCCCTAAGAGTAAAAGATACAAGACCAAAAAGTCAAATCAAATAATAGTGATCACAATTTCGTCCACCACTCACCCATTCACTGTCTGAGATAGGGTAAATAATACCTGCCTCTAATAGTCTGGTCACTTTCTTCTTGACAACCTCTAAAATAGTGGGGTTCAATCTTCTTTGGGGTTGACGAACAGGTCTTTCTCCTTCTTCTAAAAATATCCTGTGCTCACAAATTTGAGGGTTGATGCCTACTATGTCTGCTAAACTCCACCCAATTGCTTTCTTGTGCTTCCTCAGCACACTAAATAACTGCTCTTCCTGCTGAGAAGTGAGGTCCTGTGCAATGATAACTGGAAACTTCTGCTTGTCCTCGAGGTAAGCATATTTGAGGTGTGGAGGGAGGGGTTTCAATTCTAACTTCTGTTCATGGTCTGGCTTTGGATTATCTGGAATTGGTGGCAGTGGTAGAGTACCTGCATTGTCGTCGAAATTCCTCACACTTGGACCTTGTCCTATGTACTTATCTTCAAACTCTGCCTGGTGAACTTCAGCTACGGTTTCATCTATAATGTCACACTGGAAGATAGAACGATCTTCTGGAGGGTGTTTCATAACTCCATTCAGATTGAAGCTTACTACTCGGCCGTCTATTTCAAAAGAGTATGTGCCTGCGAAAGCATCTAATTTGAACTTTGAGGTCTTCAAGAAAGGTCTTCCAAGTAGGATTGATGATGGCTTCTATGAGTCATTTTGGGACATCTCCAGGATGTAAAAATCAATGGGGAAAATGAGACCTTTGATTCCCAATAATACATCTTCAGCAACTCCAGCCACTGTAATAATACTTTTATCTGTTAACACAAAACGAGCTGCCGACCTTTTTAAGGGAGGGAACCTCAAAACATCATATACAGATAAAGGCATTATACTAACACATGCTCCTAAATCACACATGCAGTCAGAAAATATCACACCTCCAATGGTACAATTAACCATGCATGGACCTGGATCACTACATTTTTCAGGTATATTTCCCATTAAAGCAGATATAGAACTACCTAAAGGAATAGTTTCTAATTTATTAATTTTGTCTTTATGTATGCATAAATCTTTTAGAAACTTTGCATATTTAGGTACCTGTTGAATGACATCAAAAAGGGGAACAGTTACCTCAACCTTTTTGAAGATTTCTACCATTTTGGGATCAGGTTCCAACTGCTTCCTGGGCTTCCTTGCAAGTTGTGGAAATGAAATAGGAACGACGTCCTCTATAGTGTCTGTGCCCTTTGGTGCTTCTTCCTGTGATTTGGCGTCTTCTTCTTCAGCCACGTCTTGCATGCTCTTTTCTTCTTCAACATCTTCTATTTGCACCACCTCTTCAGCTGAGGTGTGTTCAGATGGATTTGGCTCTTCCTGATTCCTCTCTTGCAGTGTGGTTCCGGACCTTAGGGTGATGGCATTAATACCACCCTTTGGGTTGGGTAATGGTTGAGAGGGGAGTCCACCAGAGCATGAGGACTGGTTGTTGGAGTTGGTCAATGATCCAATCTGTGAGACAAGGGCTTGCAAAGTAGAATTCAAACCATTCAGAGTTGCATTAAAATTATTTTCCATGGCCTGTTGTCTCCGATCAATAGATTGTAGTAACTCATCATTAGGAGATGAAGAGGGGTAAGTAATCTGAGAGGTCTGTTGAGATGCTTGAGGCTGTCTTAAATGAGGTGCTCTGTAGGACTGATTCTGATTCTACTGTCTGAAGTTGTTATTGTTATTCCACCTCTGATTTCCATTGTTATCTCTGCCTCCTCTGTTATAATTGTCCCTCCAACCTTGGTTAGAATTGTCTATCCAGCCTTGGTTAGAGTTATCCTGCCATCCTTGGTTATAGTTGCCACTTAGATTGTACCCTTGATTGGGGCGATCATGAAAGTTATGAGTGGCTGCTATAGTGTTGTCTTCTGGTTGGAGTTGCGGAAACTCATCGGTATAGTGACTGTAATCTGCACAGATTTTGCATACTCTTTGTGGAACCAACTGCTGGCTGTGCTGTGGTGGAGAAGGCTGAACTTGCTGAGGCTGTTGTTGATTCAGTTGCATCTGCTTCAGCAAGTTAGTCATTTCACATAAGCTCTGAGCTATAGCAGCAGTCTCTTTACTAGTGGATACCTCTGCAACAGCTCTTGACCGACTTTGCTTTTGCCTGTGATTCCTAGTAGAGAACTAAGTCGCTGATCAATTGCCATGCTTCGTCCGTAGTCTTGTACTTTTTCATAGAACCATTGCTAGCTGGTGCACGAAATTGCAATCACACTTTTGCAACCCCGCACAACTAACCAGCAAGTGCACTGGGTCGTCCAAGTAATACCTTACGTGAGTAAGGGTCGATCCCACGGAGATTGTCGGCTTGAAGCAAGCTATGGTTATCTTGTAAATCTTAGTCAGGATATTAGAAATTATCAGGATTGATTGTAAAAAGCAAAAGAACATGAAATGAATACTTGTTATGCAGTAATGGAGAAGAGGTTGAGGTTTTGGAGATGCTCCATCTTCTGAATCTCTGCTTTCCTACTGTCTTCTTCATCAAACACGCAAGGCTCCTTCCATGGCAAGCTGTATGTAGGGTTTCACCGTTGTCAGTGGCTACCTCCCATCCTCTCATTGGAAATGTTCAACGCACCCTGTCACGGCACGGCTATCCATCTGTCGGTTCTCGATCAGGCCGGAATAGAATCCAGTGATTCTTTTGCGTCTGTCACTAACGCCCCGCCTTCAGGAGTTTGAAGCTCGTCACAGTCATTCAATCATTGAATCCTACTCAGAATACCACAGACAAGGTTTAGACCTTCCGGATTATCTTGAATGCCGCCATCAGTTCTAGCTTATACCACGAAGATTCTGATTAAGGAATCCAAGAGATATCTACTCAATCTAAGGTAGAACAGAGGTGGTTGTCAGGCACACGTTCATAGTTGAGAATATGATGAGTGTCACGGATCATCATATTCATCCGGGTTAAGAACAAGTGATATCTTAGAATGGAAGCAAGCATGATTGAATAAGAAACAGTAGTAATTGCATTAATCCATCAAGACACAGCAGAGCTCCTCACCCCCAACCATGGGGTTTAGAGACTCATGCCGTGGAAGGTACACAAAGAAACGTGTAAAGTGTCATGAGGTACAGATACAATGTCAAAAGATCCTATTAATAGTGAACTAGTAACCTAAGGTTTACAGAAATGAGTAAATGACAGAAAAATCCACTTCCGGGCCCACTTGGTGTGTGCTTGGGCTGAGCATTGAAGCTTTCATGTGTAGAGACCTTTTCTGGAGTTAAACGCCAGCTTTCATGCCAGTTTGGGCGTTTAACTCCAAGTTTTATGCCAGTTCCAGCGTTAAACGCTGGAAATTCTGAGACTGATTTGCCACGCCGGTTTGGGCCATCAAATCTCGGGCAAAGTATGGACTATTATACATTGCTGGAAAGCCCAGGATGTCTACTTTCCGACGTCGTTGAGAACGCGCCAATTGGGCTTCTGTAGCTCCAGAAAATCCACTTCGAGTGCAGGAAGGTCAGAATCCAACAGCATCTGCAGTCCTTCTCAGTCTCTGAATCAGATTTTTTGCTCAGGTCCCTCAATTTCAGTCAGAAAATACCTGAAATCACAGAAAAACACACAAACGCATAGTAAAGTCCAGAAAAGTGAATTTTAACTAAAAACTAATAAAAATATACTAAAAACTAACTAGATCATACTAAAAATATACTAAAAACAATGCCAAAAAGCGTACAAATTATCCGCTCATCACAACACCAAACTTAAATTGTTGCTTGTCCCCAAGCAACTGAAAATCAAAATAGGATAAAAAGAAGAGAATATACTATAGACTCCAAAATATCAAGGAAACTTAGCTCCAATTAGATGAGCGGGACTAGTAGCTTTTTGCCTCCGAACAGTTTTGGCATCTCACTCCATCCTTTGAAGTTCAGAATGATTGGCATCTATAAGAACTCAGAACTCAGATAGTGTTATTGATTCTCCTAGTTAAGTATAATGATTCTTGAACGTAGCTAGTGTATGAGTCTTGGCTGTGGCCCAAAGCACTCTGTCTTCCAGTATTACCACCGGATACATACATGCCACAGACACATAATTGGGTGAACCTTTTTAGATTGTGACTCAGCTTTGCTAGAGTCCCCAATTAGAGGTGTCCAGGGTTCTTAAGCACACTCTTTTTGCCTTGGTTCACACTTTATTTCTTTCTTTTTCTTCTTTTTTTTTTCGAAATTTTTTTTTGTATTCACTGCTTTTTCTTGCTTCAAGAATCAATTTGATGATTTTTAGATCCTCAATAACAGTTCTCTTTTTCCTCATTTCTTCAAGAGCCAACAATTTTAACATTCTCAAAACAACAAATTCAAGAGACATATGCACTGTTCAAGCATTCATTCAGAAAACAAAAAGTATTGTCACCACATCAAACTAATTCAACTAGTTTCAAGGATAAATTCGAAATCCTGTGCTTCTTGTTCTTTTGTGATTAAAGCATTTTTCATTTAAGAGAGGTGATGGATTCATAGGACATTCATATCTTTAAGACATGAAACTTAAATTTTATTAATTATGAATTAAGAACAAGACTCAAAAATAGATATAAGATGAGACTAAAAAAAAGATAAAAATAGAAAACAAAACAAAAAAAAAACGCAAAAAATAGGCTCCTAATGATAGAGGTTTTCACAGAGTTAGGACTCAACAACCTTGATTTTGAGAAGTGGATGCTCCCTCAACTTGAGAGGAGAGCTTTTGGCGTTTCATCTCTTGGAGTTCACGCCCCTGCTTCTCTTGTTCCTTCAGTAATTTGCAGAGCATGCAGTTCTGATTCTGCTGTTCTTCCTTAAGTTGCTCCATAGTCTCTTGCAACTTGGTGATAGATGCTTCTAGGCTGGCCCAGTAGCCAATTTCAGGAAATTCAGGGAGGAACTCCTGCGCCCTCCTTTTGATAGAGTTGTCTTGCATTTGTCCTTCCATTGACTTCTTGGTGATTGGGTGTTCAATGTGTATGAATTCATCTACTCCCATCTTTACCCCAGCCTCTTTACAGAGCAAGGAGATCAAGCTTGGGTAAGCCAGTTTGGCTTCAGTGGAATTCTTATTTGCAATTGTGTAGATCTCACAAGCAATCACATGATGAACCTCCACTTCTTTTCCAAGCATAATGCAATGAATCATCACTGCTCTCTTGATAGTGACCTCAGAATGGTTGCTAGTGGGCAGTATGGAACGCCCAATAAAGTCTAGCCAATCTCTTGCAATTGGTTTGAGGTCTCCCCTCTTGAGTTGGTTTGGGACACCCTTAGAATTGGTTATCCACTTAGTTCCAGGGAGGCATATGTCCTCTAGAACTTGATCCAACCCTTTATCTGCTCTCACCATCCTCCTATTAAAGGATTCAGGATCATCTTGCAGTTGAGGCAGTTTGAAGATTTCTCTTATTTTGTCCAGATGGAAGTACATAACTTTCCCTCTGACCATGGTTCTGTAGGTATGGTAAGCAGTTCCAGTCATTCTCTGCTTATCTGTTAACCACAGATTTGAGTAGAATTCCTGAACCATGTTCCTTCCAACCTTTATCTCAGGATTGGTTAGAACTTCCCATCCTCTGTTTCGAATTTGCTCTTGGATCCCCGGATATTCATCTTCTTTCAGATCAAATTTAACTTCCGGGATCACTGACCTCAGACCCATTATCTTGTGATAATGGTCTTCATGTTCTTTGGTTAAGAACTTCTCTTGGTTCCAAAGATTCTTTGGATTATTCTCTTTCTTTCCTCTTAAATTGGTTTGAAATAGATTTGAAGAATGGTTTTGATTTTTGAAGATTTGAAAGTGAATGATGAATGGTTGAAGTGTGATTTTGTAGAAAAGTATGGGTAAGAAAAGGAAAGTTTGAAAAAATTTGGTTTGAAAACAAAATTGTGGTCCCCCCACCTTTCTGGCGTTAAACGCCCAGAATGGCACCCATTCTGGCGTTTAACGCCCATTTGTTGCCCCTTTTGGGCGTTTAACGCCCAGCCAGGTGCCCTGGCTGGCGTTAAACGCCAGAATTCCTTTATCACTGGGCGTTTTTCTAAACGCCCAGGATGCTGCACACCTGGCGTTAAACGCCCAGAATGGTGCCCATTCTGGCGTTTAACGCCCAAAATGGCACCTTTACTGGCGTTAAACGCCCAGAATGGTGCCCATTCTGGCGTTTAACGCCCAAAATGCCCCTTACTGGCGTTTTTTCGCCAGTAAGCTCTTTTTATCTGCTTTTTGAGCTGAATCCTTCTGTAACTCTGTGAATTCCTTCATTTTTGATACTTGCCTTTGTAAAAACAAAACATATAGCCTGCTAATGACTGGGTTGCCTCCCAGCAAGCGCTTCTTTACTGTCTTTAGCTGGACCTTTACTGAGAATCACTCAAGTCTCAGTTTTGAGCATTCCTGCTCAAAATTGCTTTCAAGATAATGCTTGATTCTTTGTCCATTAACAATGAACTTTTTGTCAGAATCAATGTCTTGAAGCTCAACATATCCATATGGTGACACTCCTGTAATCACATACGGACCCCTCCACCGGGATTTAAGTTTTTCTGGAAACAATCTGAGCCTAGAGTTGAAGAGCAGAAATTTTTGTCCTGGCTCAAAGACTCTGGTTGACAACTTCTTGTCATGCCATTTCTTTGCCTTTTTCCTTATAAATTTTTGCATTGTCAAAGGCATTGAGTCTGAACTCTTCTAGCTCATTTAGCTGGAGCAATCTTTTTTCACCAGCTAACTGAGCATCCATGTTTAGGAATCTGGTTGCCCAGTAGGCTTTATGTTCCAGTTCCACAGGCAGATGACAGGCTTTCCCATACACCAGTTGGTATGGAGAGGTTCCTATAGGAGTCTTGAATGCTGTTCTGTATGCCCACAGAGCATCATCCAAGCTCTTTGCCCAATCCTTTCTTCGGGCTATCACAGTCCGTTCTAGGATTCTTTTTAGCTCTCTGTTAGAGACTTCAGCTTGCCCATTTGTCTGTGGATGATACGGAGTTGCCACTTTGTGGCTAATTCCATATCTAACCATAGCAGAGTATAGCTGTCTATTGCAGAAATGAGTGCCCCCGTCACTGATTAGTACTCTGGGGACACCAAACCTGCTGAAGATGTGTTTCTGGAGGAATTTCAGCACGGTCTTGGTATCATTAGTGGGTGTAGCAATTGCTTCTACCCACTTAGATACATAGTCCACTGCCACCAGAATGTAAGTGTTTGAGTATGATGGTGGGAATGGACCCATGAAGTCAATTCCCCATACATCAAACAGTTCTATCTCTAATATCCCTTGTTGAGGCATGGCATATCCGTGAGGCAAGTTACCAGCTCTTTGGCAACTGTCACAGTTACGCACAAACTCTCGGGAATCTTTATAGAGAGTAGGCCAGTAGAAGCCGCATTGGAGGACTTTAGTGGCTGTTCGCTCACTTCCAAAATGTCCTCCATACTGTGATCCATGGCAATGCCATAGGATCCTTTGTGCTTCTTCTCTGGGTACACATCTGCGGATCACTCCGTCTGCACATCTCTTAAAGAGATATGGCTCATCCCATAGGTAGTACTTGGCATCTGAAATTAATTTCTTTCTTTGCACTCTGCTGTACTCCTGGGGTATGAACCTCACAGCTTTATAGTTTACAATATCTGTAAACCATGGAGCTTCCTGAATGGCAAAGAGTTGCTCATCAGGGAAAGTCTCAGAGATCTCAGTAGAAGGGAGGGACGCCCTAGCTACTGGTTCTATTCGGGACAGATGATCAGCTACCTGGTTCTCTGTCCCTTTTCTGTCTCTTATTTCTATGTCAAACTCTTGCAGAAGCAACACCCATCTTATTAGCCTGGGTTTTAAATCCTGCTTTGTGAGTAAGTATTTAAGAGCAGCATGGTCAGTGTACACAATCACTTTGGATCCCACTAGGTAGGATCTAAACTTGTCAATGGCATAGACCACTGCAAGTAATTCTTTTTCTGTGGTTGTGTAATTCTTCTGTGCGTCATTTAGAACACGGCTGGCATAATAAATGACGTGCAGAAGCTTGTTATGCCTCTGTCCCAACACTGCACCGATGGCATGGTCACTGGCATCACACATTAATTCAAATGGCAATGCCCAATCTGGTGCAGAGATGACTGGTGCTGTGACCAGCTTAGCTTTCAGGGTCTCAAACGCCTGCTGACATTGTGTGTCAAACACAAATGGCGTGTCAGCAGCTAGCAGGTTACTCAAAGGTTTTGCAATTTTCGAAAAATCCTTTATGAACCTTCTGTAGAATCCTGCATGCCCCAGAAAGCTTCTGATTGCCTTAACATTGGCAGGTGGTGGTAATTTTTCAATTACTTCCACCTTTGCCTTATCCACCTCTATTCCCCTGCTTGAAATTTTGTGCCCAAGGACAATTCCTTCAGTTACCATAAAGTGACATTTCTCCCAGTTTAAAACCAGGTTAGTCTCTTGGCACCTTTTCAGGACAAGTGCTAGGTGATTAAGACAGGAGCTGAATGAGTCTCCATATACTGAGAAGTCATCCATGAAGACTTCCAGGAATTTCTCCACCATATCAGAGAAGATGGATAGCATGCATCTCTGAAAGGTTGCAGGAGCATTACTGGTGCACGAAATTGTGATCACTACAACTTCGCACAACTAACCAGCAAGTGCACTGGGTCGTCCAAGTAATACCTTACGTGAGTAAGGGTCGATCCCACGGAGATTGTTGGTATGAAGCAAGCTATGGTCACCTTGTAAATCTCAGTCAGGCAGACTCAAATGGGTATAGGTAATAAACGAATAAAGCAATAAGATAAAGATAGAGATACTTATGTATATCATTGGTGAGAGCTTCAGATAAGCGCATGAAGATGCCTTCCCTTCCGTCTCTCTGCTTTCCTACTGTCTTCATCCAATCCTTCTTACTCCTTTCCATGGCAAGCTCGTGTAGGGTTTCACCGTTGTCAATGGCTACCTCCCATCCTCTCAGTGAAAATACGTCCCTGATGCTCTGTCACAGCATAGGCTAATCATCTGTCGGTTCTCGTTCAGGCCGGAATAGAATCCATTGATTCTTTTGCGTCTGTCACTAACGCCCTAGCCTGCTAGGAGTTTGAAGCACGTCACAGTCATTCAATCATTGAATCCTACTCAGAATACCACAGACAAGGTTTAGACCTTCCGGATTCTCTTGAATGCCGCCATCAAGTCCTGCCTATACCACGAAGATTCCGATTAAAGAATCCAAGAGATATTCACTAAGCCTTGGTTGCTCGTAGAACAAGAATGGTTGTCAGTCACCTTGTTCATAGGTGAGAATGATGATGAGTGTCACGGATCATCACATTCATCAAGTTGAAGAACAAGTGATATCTTAGAACAAGAACAAGCGGAATTGAATGGAAGAACAATAGTAATTGCATTAATACTCGAGGTACAGCAGAGCTCCACACCTTAATCTATGGTGTGTAGAAACTCCACCGTTGAAAATACATAAGAACAAGGTCTAGGCATGGCCATGAGGCCAGCCTCCCAATGATCTAAGAACTAGATGTCCAAAGATAAAAATACAATAGTAAAAGGTCCTACTTATAGAAAACTAGTAGCCTAGGGTGTACAGAGATGAGTAAATGACATAAAAATCCACTTCCGGGCCCACTTGGTGTGTGCTTGGGCTGAGCATTGAAGCATTTTCGTGTAGAGACTCTTCTTGGAGTTAAACGCCAGCTTTTATGCCAGTTTGGGCGTTTAACTCCCAATTAGGTGCCAGTTCCGGCGTTTAACGCTGGAAATTCTGTAGGTGACTTTGAACGCCAGTTTGGGCCATCAAATCTTGGGCAAAGTATGGACTATCATATATTGCTGGAAAGCCCAGGATGTCTACTTTCCAACGCCGTTGAGAGCGCGCCAATTGGGCTTCTGTATCTCCAGAAAATCCACTTCGAGTGCAGGGAGGTCAGAATCCAACAGCATCTGCAGTCCTTTTGAGTCTCTGGATCAGATTTTTGCTCAGATCCCTCAATTTCAGCCAGAAAATACCTGAAATCACAAAAAAACACACAAACTCATAGTAAAGTCCAGAAAAGTGAATTTTAACTAAAAACTAATAAAAATATAATAAAAACTCAACTAAAACTACTAAAAACATACTAAAAATAATGCCAAAAAGCGTATAAATTATCCGCTCATCACAACACCAAACTTAAATTGTTGCTTGTCCCCAAGCAACTGAAAATCAAATAAGATAAAAAGAAGAGAATATACTATAGACTCCAAATTATTAATGAAACTTAGCTCCAAATTAGATGAGCGGGACTAGTAGCTTTTTGCCTCCAAACAGTTTTGGCATCTCACTTTATCCTCTGAGGTTCAGAATGATTGGCTTCTTTAGGAACTCCGAATCCAGATAGTGTTATTGATTCTCCTAGTTAAGTATGATGATTCTTGAACACAGCTACTTATTGAGTTTTGGCCGTGGCCCAAAGCACTCTGTCTTCCAGTATTACCACCGGATACATACATGCCACAGACACATAATTGGGTGAACCTTTTCAGATTGTGACTCAGCTTTGCTAAAGTCCCCAATTAGAGGTGTCCAGGGTTCTTAAGCACACTCTTATTGCCTTGGATCACAACTTTATTTCTTTCTTTTTCTTTCTTTTTCTCTTTCTCCTTTTTTTTTCGTTTTTCTTTCTTTTTTTTTTGTATTCACTGCTTTTTCTTGCTTCAAGAATCATTTTTATGATTTTTCAGATCCTCAGTAACATGTCTCCTTTTTCATCATTCTTTCAAGAGCCAACAATTTTAACATTCATGAACCACAAATTCAAAAGACATATGCACTGTTTAAGCATACATTCAGAAAACAACAAGTATTGTCACCACATCAAACTAATTAAGCTAGTTTTAAAGATGAATTTGAAATCCTGTACTTCTTGTTCTTTTGTGATAAAAATAGTTTTCATTTAAGAAAGGTGATGGATTCATATTCATAGCTTTAAGGCATAGACACTAAGACACTAATGATCATAAGACACAAACATGGATAAACATAAAGCACTAAAATTCGAAAAACAGAAGAATAAAGAACAAGGAGATTAAAGAACGGGTCCACCTTAGTGATGGCGGCTCTTTCTTTCTCTTGAAGATCCTATGGAGTGCTTGAGCTCCTCAATGTCTCTTCCTTGTCTTTGTTGCTCCTCTCTCATGATTCTTTGATCTTCTCTATTTTCATGGAGGATGATGGAGTGTTCTTGGTGCTCCACCCTTAGTTGTCCCATGTTGGAACTTAATTCTCCTAGGGAGGTGTTCAGTTGCTCCCAATAGTCTTGTGGAGGAAAGTGTATCCCTTGAGGTATCTCAGGGATTTCTTGATGAGAGGGGTCTCTTGTTTGCTCCATCTTCTTCTTAGTGATGGGCTTGAGGTCATGCCTTCTCAGTTGAACCGGCTTTGGATGCCATAATTGGTTATGGAAAAACAAAAAGCAATGCTTTTACCACACCAAACTTAAAAGGTTTGCTCGTCCTCGAGCAAAAGAAGAAAGAAGAGAGTAGAAGAAGAAGAAATGGAGGAGAGGGAGATGGCTTTGTGGTTAGGCCAAAAGGGGAAGAGGTAGTGGTTTGAATTTGGATGGTGAGTGGTGAAGAGAGAGATGGGATTTGATAGGTGAGGGGTTTGTGGGGATCCTGTGGGGTCCACAGATCCTTAGGTGTCAAGGAAAAGTCATCCCTGCACCAAATGGCATCAAAAATCACGTTTTGAGCCAATTCTGGCGTTAAATGCCGGGCTGGTGCCCATTCCTGGCGTTTAACGCCAGGTTCTTGCCCTTTCCTGGCGTTTAACGCCAGTCTGGTGCCCCTTTCTGGCGTTAAACGCCCAGAATGGTGCCAGACTGGGCGTTAAACGCCCAACTGCTAGCCTCACTGGCGTTTAAACGCCAGTGAGTTCTTCCTCCAGGGTGTGCTGTTTTTCTTCCTGTTTTTCATTCTGTTTTTGCTTTTTCAATGGATTTTGTGACTTCTTATGATCATCAACCTACAAAAAACATAAAATAACAAAGAGAAATATATAAAATATAATCATTGGGTTGCCTCCCAACAAGCGCTTCTTTAATGTCAGTAGCTTGACAGAGGGCTCTCATGGAGCCTCACAGATACTCAGAGCAATGTTGGAACCTCCCGACACCAAACTTAGAGTTTGAATGTGGGGGTTCAACACCAAACTTAGAGTTTGGTTGTGGCCTCCCAACACCAAACTTAGAGTTTGACTGTGGGGGCTCTGTTTGTCTCTGATTTGAGAGAAGCTCTTCATGCTTCTTCTCTATGGTGACAGAGGGATATCCTTGAGCCTTAAACACAAAGGATTCTTCATTCACTTGAATGATTAGTTCACCTCTATCAACATCAATCACAGCCTTTGCTTTGGCTAGGAAGGGTCTGCCAAGGATGATGGATTCATCCATGCACTTCCCAGTCTCTAGGACTATGAAATCAGTAGGGATGTAATGGTCTTCAACTTTTACCAAAACATTCTCTACAAGTCCATGAGCTTGTTTTCTTGAGTTGTCTGCCATCTCTAATGAGATACTTGCAGCTTGTACCTCAAAGATCCCTAGCTTCTCCATTACAGAGAGAGGCATGAGGTTTACACTTGACCCTAAGTCACACAAGGCCTTCTTGAAGGTCATGGTGTCTATGGTACAAGGTATGGAAAACTTCCCAGGATCTTGTCTCTTTTGAGGTAATTTCTGCCTAGACAAGTCATCCAGTTCTTTGGTGAGCAAAGGAGGTTCATCCTCCCAAGTCTCATTTCCAAATAACTTGTCATTTAGCTTCATGATTGCTCCAAGGTATTTAGCAACTTGCTCTTCAGTGACATACTCATCCTCTTCAGAGGAAGAATACTCATCAGAGCTCATGAAAGGCAGAAGTAAGTCCAATGGAATCTCTATGGTCTCATTTTGAGCCTCAGATTCCCATGGTTCCTTATTGGGGAACTCAGAGGAGATTGGTGCACGCCCATTGAGGTCTTTCTCAGTGGCGTCCAACTCCTCTCTTTACTCTCCATATTCGGCCATGTTTATGGCTTTGCACTCTCCTTTTGGATTTTCTTCTGTATTACTTGGGAGAGTACTAGGAGGGAGTTCAGTAACTTTCTTGCTCAGCTGTCCCACTTGTGCCTCCAAATTCCTAATGGAGGACCTTGTCTCAGTCATGAAACTTTGAGTGGTTTTGATTAGATCAGAGACCATGGTTGCTAAGTCAGAGTGGCTCTGCTTAGAACTCTCTGTCTGTTGCTGAGAAGATGATGGAAAAGGCTTGCCATTGCTAAACCTGTTTCTTCCACCATTATTATTATTGAAACCTTGTTGAGGTCTCTCTTGATTCTTCCATGAGAAATTTGGGTGATTTCTCCATGAAGAATTATAGGTGTTTCCATAGGGTTCTCCTAGGTAATCCACCTCTTCCATTGAAGGGTTCTCAGGATTATAGGCTTCTTCCTTAGATGAAGCATCCTTAGTACTGCCAGGTGCATTTTGCATTCCAGACAGACTTTGAGAAATCAAATTGACTTGTTGAGTCAATATCTTATTTTGAGCCAATATGGCATTCAGAGTATCAATCTCAAGAACTCCTTTCTTCTGACTTGTCCCATTGTTCACAGGATTCCCTTCAGAAGTGTACATGAATGGGTTATTTGCAACCATTTCAATTAGCTCTTGAGCCTCCGTAGGCGTCTTCTTCAGATGAAGAGATCCTCCAGCAGAGCTATCCAAAGACATCTTGGATAGTTCAGAGAGACCATCATAGAAAATACCTATGATGCTCCATTCAGAAAGCATGTCTGAAGGACATTTTCTGATTAATTGTTTGTATCTTTCCCAAGCTTCATAGAGGGATTCTCCATCCTTCTGTCTGAAGGTTTGGACTTCCACTCTAAGCTTACTCAATTTTTGAGGTGGAAAGAACTTTGCCAAGAAGGCATTGACTAGCTTTTCCCATGAGTCCAGGCTTTCTTTAGGTTGAGAATCCAACCATGTTCTAGCTCTGTCTCTTACAGCAAAAGGGAATAGCATCAGTCTGTAGACCTCAGGGTCTACCCCATTAGTCTTGACAGTGTCACAGATTTGCAAGAACTCAGCTAAAAACTGATGAGGATCTTCCAATGGAAGTCCATGGAACTTGCAATTCTGTTGCATTAGAGAAACTAATTGAGGCTTAAGCTCAAAGTTGTTTGCTCCAATGGCAGGGATAGAGATGCTTCTCCCATAGAAGTCGGGAGTAGGTGCAGTAAAGTCACCCAGCACCTTCCTTGCATTGTTTGCATTGTTGTTGTTTTCGGCTGCCATGTGTTCTTCTTCTTTGAAGAATTCGGTCAGGTCCTCTAAAGAGAGTTGTGCTTTAGCTTCTCTTAGCTTTCTCTTCAAGGTCCTTTCAGGTTCAGGATCTGCCTCAACAAGAATACCTTTGTCTCTGCTCCTGCTCATAAGAAAGAGAAGAGAACAAGAAAATGTGGAATCCTCTATGTCACAGTATAGAGATTCCTTTAATTGTCAGAGGAAAAGAAGAGTAGAAGACAGAAGTAGAAAATTCGAACTTATCAGAAAAAGATGGAGTTCGAATTTTGCATTAAGGGATAGTGTTAGTCCATAAATAGAAGGATGTGAGAAGGAGGGAAGAAATTTTCGAAAATTAAGTAAGAAATTTTGAAAACATTTTGAAAAACATTACTTGATTCTCAAAAACAAAAAATGGAAAAAGAATCAAGTGATTTTTGAAAAAGATTTGAAATTAGAGATCAAAAAGATATGATTGAAAACTTATTTTGAAAAAGATGTGATTAAGAAGATATGATTGGTTTAAAAAAATGTGATTGAGAAAATATGATTTGAAAACAATTTTAAAAGATATGATTTGAAAACAATTTGAAAAGATATGATTTTAAAATTAATGACTTGCCTAACAAGAAAAGATATGATTCAAACATAAAACCTTCCTCAACAGAAAAGGCAAAAAATGTTCAATCAAATCATTAATTGTTAGTAAGTGTTCATACCCTGACCGAGCTCCTCCAGCTCGGCAAAAATCATAAAAGGTCCGACCTCATCTTAAGGCTCACGCCTAAAGGTCGGACCTCGGACGATAATGCAAGGAAGGCCCATCAGAAGGAACACAGCCCAAAATCTAAAGGCCGAAAAGGCCTAGAAGAGGCGGTTCCACAAAGATAGAGATAAGACTCCCAAAAGATAAGATAAGATAAGAATATCTTATCCAGGGAAGATCACGGCCAACTACTATAAATACACTGGAGCACCCAGGTATGAGAGACATTCCACATTCTACACATATCTGCTTGGACCCATGCTAACTTAAGCATCGGAGTGTCATTGCAGGTACAACCACCAATCGCCAACACATCAAGCTCGGGTCCCTGACCCCCACCTCGGGCATCTCCAGACGACCGAGCTGCACGTTTCAGGTAACCCCCGGAACATTGGCGCCGTTGCCGGGGACCTGGAAGTCATCCCTTTACCATGGCGGACGACCCTCTCAACAATGACCACGCTGCTTCAGAACAAGAGGAGGAAGTTGACACCGGAGAACGACCGGACAGCCCTCTATCACCACGCACTCCAGGAGGAAACAAACAGAATCGCCCAAAGACATCACTCCCAAACAAAGATCCACAAAATCCCGAAAGAGAAAAGAGCTCGGAAATTCTAGAAGCAGTCCGGGCACAACAAAACCGACTGAAACAACTCGAAGAGGACATAAAGAAGCAAAAAGAAACTGAACAAGATCTGAGAAGGGAGGCTCGCAAGCGCAGAGAATTAGAAGAAAAACTGCGGAAAATAGAGGCCAACCTGAAAGATCGGACAGAACGCGACACCACCCCCGAAGGCAATCATGATCCCTTCACGAAAGAGATCATGAAGGAGAAGGTACCGCGAAACTTTAAACCACCCGATATGGATCTCTACGACGGCACCACCGATCCAAGTCACCACCTCAGCAACTTCAGAAGCAGAATGTACCTGGTCGACGCCTCCGACGCGATTCGGTGCAAAGCCTTCCCCACCACTCTCACCAAGTCAGCTATGAAGTGGTTCGACAAACTGCCACCAAGATCAATCACCAGCTTCGAAGACCTAACCAAAAAATTCCTAACAAGGTTCTCCATTCAAAAGGACAAGGCAAAACATGCCCCCAGTCTACTCGGATCAAACAAGGTAACCAAGAAACTCTCCGAGAATACATGGAGCGATTCAACAAAGCCTGCCTGGACATACAACACTTGCCCACTGAAGCGGCCATCATGGGACTAGCAAACGGCCTAAAAGAGGGACCTTTTAGCCAATCCCTATCCAAACGATACCCGACCTCCCTATACGAGGTGCAGGAGCGGGCAGAAAAATATATCAACATGGAGGAAACCTCCCAGCTAAGAGACTCTTCTAGGAAGGAATCAACCTACCCACTCCGAGATCGAGATCGGGAACAGAAGAAGAAAGAAGAACCCAGCTCGGACAAGCCACGGAAGTACCACAACTACACCCCCCTCCGAGTCTCCCTGGTAGACGTCTACAGAGAAGTATGCCACACCAAAAAAATTCCACCGCCCCGACCTCTAAAACACAAGAGAGCGGGGAGAGATCGGTCCGAATACTGCGAATATCACAAGCTCTACGGTCATTCTACTAACGACTGCCACGACCTAAAAAACGTTATAGAAAAGCTAGCCAGAGAAGGAAAGCTTGACAGATACATAGCAGAGAAAGGAGAAGAGACCAGGAAGAGAAGACGGGGAGACAATGAAGGTCGGGCCGAAAAAGTCCCGCGAACCCCTGAAAGACACGTCCACATGATAAATGGAGGTTTTGCAGGCGGAGGAACATCCAGATCCTCGCGAAAAAGACACCTCAAAGAAGTCTATCATGTCCGAGAAGACAGTCCCCTGCCCGAGTTACCCACTATCTCTTTTACCCGAGAAGATGCTCAAGGGATAATACCCGGGCACGACGATCCAATGGTGATCACCGTTATTCTAGCAAATGCCAACTTACATCGAACCCTGATTGACCAGGGAAGCTCAGCAGATATCCTGTTCAAAGCGGCCTTCGACAAGCTCGGACTTGAAGAAAAAGAGCTAAAAGCCTATCCCACCGACCTATTTGGGCTAGGGGACACCCCGATCCATCCCTTAGGATACATCTCGCTACACACTACCTTTGGAAGAGGCGAGCAATCTAAAACATTAAGCATCGACTACATTGTAGTCGACGTCACTTCAGCATACAATGCCCTCATTGGGCGACCAACCTTAAACAGACTGGCAGCTATAGTCTCGACCCCACACCTCTGTATGAAGTTCCCTACCACAAAAGGAATCGCTACCCTAAAGGGCGACCAAAAACTAGCACGGCGATGCTACAACGAAAGCCTAAGCCTAAAAGGGAAAGAGATCAACACGATAGAACTCGGACGAGTTCAAGCCCGAGAAGATCTTCGGCCACAACCAGAGGGAAAAACCGAAAAAGTCCAGATTGGGAGCACACCTGAAAAAATAACAAACATAGGGGCAAATCTCGAGGCAGGCCTAAGAGAGGAACTCATAAACCTCTTAAAGGAGAATTCCGACCTCTTCGCCTGGAAAGCCTCCGACATGCCAGGCATAAGGCCCGATCTGATGTGCCACAAGCTATCAGTGTACCCGGGATCCCGACCTGTCCAACAAAGACGCAGGAAGCTCGGGCCCGAACGCATGCAAGCAATAGAAGAACAAGTACAAGCACTACTAGATGCAGGGTTCATTAGGGAAGTAAAATACCCCCTATGGCTTGCAAACGTGGTCCTGGTAAAAAAACCCAATGGAAAATGGAGGATGTGCGTCGACTACACGGATCTCAACAAAGCCTGCCCCAAAGATCCATATCCGCTACCAAACATCGACGCCTTAGTAGACGCAGCCTCAGGCTATAGATATCTCTCCTTCATGGACGCATACTCGGGATACAACCAAATCCCGATGTATGGACCTGACCAAGAAAAGACCTCGTTCATAACCCCAAGGGCAAACTACTGCTACGTAGTAATGCCCTTCGGGATGAAGAACGCAGGGGCAACCTACCAGAGGCTAATGAACAAAGTGTTCTCAGAGCACATCGGACTACAACTGGAGGTGTACGTCGACGACATGCTGGTAAAGACACAAGAAGACAGAAACTTGCTGACCGACCTCACCAGTGTCTTCGGCACCCTCAGAAAACACAACATGAGACTTAACCCGACGAAGTGCACCTTCGCCGCAGAAGTCGGAAAGTTCTTAGGCTTCATGCTGACTCAAAGGGGCATCGAAGCAAACCCGGACAAATGCCAAGCAATACTCAATATGAAGAGCCCGACGTGTGTCAAAGAAGTACAACAACTGAATGGAAGGCTGGCCGCCCTATCAAGATTCTTGGCAGGATCAGCAATAAAATCACTACCTCTCTACTCACTCCTAAAGAAAGGGAAACCCTTCTCGTGGACCCCGGAGTGCGAAAAAGCCTTTCAAGAATTCAAGGAATTCCTCGGGCAGCCACCAGTCCTAACCCGACCTTTAAAAGGGGAAGAGCTCGTACTATACCTCTCGGTCGGACATCGAGCAGTCGCTTCAGCATTAATACGAGAAAATGACCAAGGACAACACCCCGTATACTTTGTAAGCAAGGCACTACAAGGGGCCGAATTAAACTATCAGAAAATAGAAAAATTCGCCTACGCCCTAGTGTTCACAGCTCGGAGGCTCCGTCCCTACTTTCAGGCCCACACCATCAAAGTCCGGACAAACCAACCCATGAGACACATCCTACAAAAAACAGACCTGGCGGGACGAATCCTACAATGGGCGGTGGAACTGTCCGAGTTCGACCTCCACTATGAAGCCCGGACTGCCATAAAATCTCAATATCTAGCCGACTTCGTCGCAGAATACACTGAGACCCCTGGAACACCACTCTCATGGAACATGTATGTCGACGGGTCCTCAAACAAAACAGGAAGTGGAGCAGGGGTTATACTCGAAAGCGACCAAGGAACGCGGATAGAACTATCCCTAAAATTCGAGTTCCAGGCTTCGAACAACCAAGCCGAATACGAGGCCCTACTAGCAGGCCTAAAACTAGCCGAAGAAGTCGGAGCCCAGAAAATCACAATCTTCAGCGACTCCCAGGTCGTCACATCACAAGTAAATGGAAGCTACCAGGCCAAAGACCCAACTATGAAGAAATACCTGGACCAAACACAGGCACAATTACGCCACTTTTCAGAAATACAGATCCAGCACATACCTCGGGAACAAAATGCCCGGGCAGACGCCCTCTCAAAGCTTGCCAGCACCAAGCCCGGAGGCAACAACAGAAGTCTCCTCCAGGAAACCTTACGATCTCCCTCCGTGCTAAGAGAGGAAGAAACGCTAAATATATCCGACCAACAGCAAGGCTGGATGACCCCCATACTCAGCTACCTGAAGTCGGGAACTCTCCCCGCCGAAAGAAAGGAAGCTAAAAGACTCACGAAAGACGCCCAGAATTATACACTAATTCACGACGTATTATACAGAAGAGGATTCGCAAACCCCCTCCTTAGGTGCGTCCCGACCTCAGAAACAAAGAGCGTCCTCGAAGAAGTCCACGGAGGCATGTGTGGGAACCACCTCGGAGCTCGGGCATTATCCAAAAAAGTAATCCGAGCCGGGTTCTACTGGCCAACTTTGCAAAAAGACGCCACGGAGTTTGTGAAAATATGCCCCCCCTGCCAAACACACGCCAATTTTCACAAGGCACCACCCGAAGACCTTATCAGCATCACCGCACCATGGCCCTTCGCAAAATGGGGACTTGACCTACTCGGCCCGTTCCCCCAAGGACCGGGGCAAGTCAAATACCTCATAGTAGGGGTCGACTACTTCACAAAGTGGATCGAAGCTGAAGCTTTAGCCACCATTACGGCTCAGAAAAGCTGGAAATTCCTATACAAAAACATTGTCACAAGGTTCGGAGTCCCCTACTCCATTACAACAGACAATGGAACACAGTTCACGGACACAAGTTTTCAGAACTTGGTGGCCAAACTAAAAATCAAACAACAATTCACCTCAGTCGAGCACCCACAAGCCAATGGACAAGCAGAAGCTGCAAATAAAGTCATCTTGGCCGGGTTAAAACGGAGACTCCAAGAAGCCAAAGGGGCGTGGGCCGAGGAGCTCCCCCAGGTGCTATGGGCATATCGGACAACTCCACACTCTACAACGGGAGAATCACCATTCCGACTAGCTTATGGGATGGAGGCAATGATTCCTATCGAAATAAATGAAGGGTCACCCAGAGTCATCTTCTACAACGAAGAAGGTAACCCACAGGCACAAAAGGAAGAACTCGACCTCCTCCCCGAGGTCCGAGAAAGAGCCCAGATCCGAGAAGAAGCCTTAAAATGGCGAACGGCCCTCAGATACAATCAGAAAGTAATAAAGCGAAGCTTCTCCATTCACGACCTGATTCTAATCCGAAACGACATCGGAACACAAAGGTCGGGAGAAGGAAAGCTAGCTGCAAACTGGAAAGGACCATACAAAGTAACAGAAGTCTTAGGAACAGGCTATTACAAGATATCTGACCTAGAAGGCAATGAGCTGCCCAGGGCCTGGCACGCCTGCAATCTAAGACGGTACTACAGCTAGAAAAATTTGACCCGAGGTGTACTCTTTTTCCCCTACAGGGGTTTTTTAATGAGACACCCGGTCAAGTAAGGCACCCGACCTAGTCAAGGGTAAACACTCTGTAAATATTCCTTCTTTTTTAAATACTAATCAAATCTTTCTATTTTCTTTTGTTCTTCCTCGTGATGAAACAAATCCTGAAAAAGTACCCCGCCAAGGCGCATTAATTTATGCTCGGCAAAACGCAAAAAATCATTTGCCAAGAGACCACACAAGGTCGGCAAAGATAAAGCGACGAGGTTCAAATTAATGTGAGAAGTTATAAAGTAACTCTGAAAAGGCTCAAAAAAGCCAAATAAAAAGAGATTACAAAAATAACTTAAAGGGCCGACCGACAACAAGGTCGGACCCAACAAAGGAGGTACTCGAAACGTCCGAGGTCCGAGGAAAAAGCCCGGATCAAAAGGAAGAAGCCTTAAAACGGCGAAAACAAGGATTTCGAAAACGCTTACTAAAAAGTTGCTTTACAAAAACAACTAAAAAGTACAAGCGAAAGAACGAAATCGAAGGAAGTTTCGAAAACGCTTACTAAAAAGTTGCTTTGCAAAAACAACTAAAAAGTAGAAGCGAAAGAACGAAATCGAAGGAAGTTTCGAAAACGCTTACTAAAAAGTTGCTTTACAAAAACAACTAAAAAGTACAAGCGAAAGAACGAAATCGAAGGAAGTTTCGAAAACGCTTACTAAAAAGTTGCTTTACAAAAACAACTAAAAAGTACAAAGCGAAAGAACGAAACCAAAGGCAAAAGTCCCAAGCGCTAGCTAAAAAGTTGTTATCCAAAAACAACTAAAAAGCATAAAAGCGAAACAAAAAGCCAAAACGCGAACAAAAACACCGCATAAATAAGCTAAAAAGTTACTACAAGTAGCTAACAAGCAAAGAGGTGTCCAAAGCGTTCACAAAAACCATCCAAAAACAAAAGAGCCCACAGGTCGGGCAAAACACCAAAAATAAAAGATTACAGAGGATCAAGGCCCTTTCCAGACTCCACATCAACTGCAGGCTGCGGAGGAAACATAGATATCGGGACTGCATCGACGGCAACGTCATCCCGGTTTGAAACCTCCACGCCAGATCCATTCCCGACCAAAGGTGAAGTCGGGTTCTCAACTGGAACACTGGGATCGGACATCGGAACCTCATCCTCGGTAGGAGCAGGAACAATCTTTCCCTCCACAACAACGTTATCCGTACTAAATAAGCTCAGATCAAGGTCAGGAGCAAGAACCCGGACCTGAGCCTTCAAATTCTCGAACATAGCATCCATACCCTTAGCCACATGGCCTTCCAGCTCGTAAAAATCATCCTGAGCAGATTGCAACTTCTCCCTTGTCTCCACAAGCTCGGCATATACCCGAGTATAATTCTCTGTAGCCGCCTTCGCCATCTCCTCGGACGCTTTCGCTGCCGCCACAGCCGCGGTAGCTTTAGCTTTCTCCTTCTCCAAAGAGGCCTCCAGCTCCGTAATCCTAGCAGCCTTCAGCTCACTAAACTTCTCAAACTCGGACTGAGCCTTCTCAAGTCGGGAGCTGGTCGCGCCAATGGGAGATTTCTTGAACTCCCGGGCAATAGCAGCATGAAGACTGGCCATCCGAACACAACTCCGCGCCATATACTGAAAATGATGCTCCATAGACACGTCATCAGTAGAGATAAAAGACTGAGGGAGAATATGCTGTTCAATCCAACCAAGAGCATCGAAATCCTTATCGTTAAAACCCGCAAGCTCTTGAGAGGTCTTCTGCTTCTTGGGAGGAGGACCCGAGAACGGGGGAGGAGAAGAGGTAGCAGGCCCGGAGGTCGGAGGGTCTTGATTTATAGCTCGGAACTGGGGAGTCGGAATAGTCTTCGACCGAGTCTGAACACCCACGGTAGCCTTCTGCGGAGAAGATCGAGCAGAAGCCTCAGCATCGATATTTCGAGCAGCCACAGACTTCTTCGTCCGACGAAGGAACTTCATGGAATCCGCCTGAGAAGACATCTCTGCAGAAATATAAAGAAAAGGATTACCACAACAGAAATTCAACCAAAAACAAGTAAAACAACAATATTGAAAAAGAAGAATCTCGGAGAGGTCGGGAAACTACCTAACTCGGAACGGAGAAGGCTTGGATCCCCCAACATTTTCTTCGTGTCCAAGTGAGGTGCCCGACCCCATAAACTGCTCACCACACCCACGAAAGCCTGCTCAACCTCATCTAGACTCTCAAAAGTATACTTAACAGACACTACATTCTCCTGCCAACAAAGAGGAAAAGAAGGCTCCCCACTCTCATCCAGAAAGAAAGGTCGGACGTCTCCAATAGCCCGGACCTTGAAATAAAAGTTCTTGAAATCATGAAAGGACTCATCATAAAGGGTACAAAACTTCCTTCCCTGGTTAGCCCTAAAAGAGACCCAAGACACCTTCCCCCCACCCGACCCCGGCTTCGTCAACACAAACAGATAAGAAAAAAGGGAAATAGAGGGAGAGACACCCAGAAACTGACACAAAAGTTGAAACAGCTTTAAAAATGCCCAAGAATTTGGATGGAGCTGCGTAGGGGCAAGGTTACAAGACCACAACACCTCGGACTCCAGGTCGGTAAAAGGAAGTCGGACACTCAGCTTAGAGAAAAAACAATCATAAGCGTAAAAGAAGAGCTTCTCGGAACTATCTAAGGGCGGGAAGCAAACTCTCTCCTCGGAATCCGGGGCTACTAATTCATAATCCCTCTCAGACTCTCTATCTTCACATATGCTACATTGCCTACGAAACCTAGCTAAATACTCAGAATCTACCACAGAAGGGACTTTTAGAGGAACAGGATCTACCCAACCAAGACCACTCGGAATCTTGGTCGACATCGCTTGAAGAACCTTTCGAGACATAAAAATCTTGCCTACAAAGAAAAATACAAACAGCAAGCAAAAATCATAAAGCAGACGGCGAAAACCCATTCAGCAAAACAAGAAACAAAGATCTTTTAGAAAGAAAATGCAGCAACCCGAAACGAAATACCAGAGAAAAGAGCCCCCCATACAAACAAACAAAGTGATGGCGGCGCCTCTTTTCGGGGCAACCCAGGCATAGAGAAAAAGAAACAAACAGAGAGCCACACAAAAGAAACAGAAGCATATGTGCACGAGAAAAGAGATGGGAACAAACCTGGAAGAAGGAAGCGAGGACGACGAGCTCCAAAGACAAGGAGAACGGAACGGCGGCGCAGAGGAAACCCCGGAAAAGCACGCGGAAAAATTCGGAAAAGAAAAGCAAAGAGAAAAGCGATGCTCGAAAAAGGAAATGGCGAAACTTAAAAACAAAGAAGGGAACAGAATAAACGAAAGGAAGGGAGCAAATAAATAATACCGTCACAGAGCCCGAACGGAAATCGAGGAGAAACGGTAAAATGCAATAAATGCAGGAACGGTCATTTTGAATTTTGAAAAGACTACTATGCCCGAGCTCGACCTCCCAAAAAAGGACGAACTCGGGCAGGGGCACTGTTCATACCCTGACCGAGCTCCTCCAGCTCGGCAAAAATCATAAAAGGTCCGACCTCATCTTAAGGCTCACGCCTAAAGGTCGGACCTCGGACGATAATGCAAGGAAGGCCCATCAGAAGGAACACAGCCCAAAATCTAAAGGCCGAAAAGGCCTAGAAGAGGCGGTTCCACAAAGATAGAGATAAGACTCCCAAAAGATAAGATAAGATAAGAATATCTTATCCAGGGAAGATCACGGCCAACTACTATAAATACACTGGAGCACCCAGGTATGAGAGACATTCCACATTCTACACATATCTGCTTGGACCCATGCTAACTTAAGCATCGGAGTGTCATTGCAGGTACAACCACCAATCGCCAACACATCAAGCTCGGGTCCCTGACCCCCACCTCGGGCATCTCCAGACGACCGAGCTGCACGTTTCAGGTAACCCCCGGAACAGTAAGTATCTTTGAAAAAGGAGAGAAATTGATTTTGAAAAAGATTTGATTGAAAATATTTGATTTGAAAAAGATTTGATTTTGAAAAACTTTGAAAACTTGAAAAAAATTTGATTTGAAAACAAAATCTTCCCCCTTGTGCCATCCTGGCGTTAAACGCCCAGAATGTGCACATTCTGGCGTTTAACGCCCAAACTACTACCCTTTTGGGCGTTAAACGCCCAGCCAGGCACCCTGGCTGGCGTTTAAACGCCAGTCTGTCTTCTTCACTGGGCATTTTTGAATGCCCAGCTTTTTCTGTGTGATTCCTCTGCAGCATGTTCTGAATCTTCAATTCTCTGTATTATTGACTTGAAAAGACACAAATTAAAAATATTTTTGGATTTTTAATAATAAAAATGCAATCAAATAACAATGCATGCAAGACACATAAACACTCAAGTCAAGAGAATTCAAAGATCAAAACAAGGAAATCATCAAGAACAACTTGAAGGTTAGTGAAGACACATGCATAAATTCGAAAAATGCAAGAAAAACAGAAACATGTAATTGACACCAAACTTAAGATGAGACTCTAGACTCAAACAAAAAATATTTTTTGGATTTTATGATTTTGTAATTTTTTTGGGTTTTTTCGAAAATTAAGTGAAAAGGAAAAATAAAGGTATCAAAATTCTTAATGAGAATTCCAGGAATCATGCAATGTTAGTCTAAAGCTTTAGTCTAAAGGAATTAGACATGGCCGGCCAAGCTTCAGCAGGACACTGCATTCAAGAGCTAAATTGATGAGAATCAATCAGCCTTGGTGATGATAAGAACATCACCTTGAAACACTAGAATTCATTCTTAAGAACTCTGAAGAAAAATACCTAATCTAAGCAACAAGATGAACCGTCAGTTGTCCATACTCGAACAATCCCCGGCAACGGTGCCAAAAACTTGGTGCACGAAATTGTGATCACTACAACTTTGCACAACTAACCAGCAAGTGCACTGGGTCGTCCAAGTAATACCTTACGTGAGTAAGGGTCGATCCCACGGAGATTGTTGGTATGAAGCAAGCTATGGTCACCTTGTAAATCTCAGTCAGGCAGACTCAAATGGGTATAGGTAATAAACGAATAAAGCAATAAGATAAAGATAGAGATACTTATGTATATCATTGGTGAGAGCTTCAGATAAGCGCATGAAGATGCCTTCCCTTCCGTCTCTCTGCTTTCCTACTGTCTTCATCCAATCCTTCTTACTCCTTTCCATGGCAAGCTCGTGTAGGGTTTCACCGTTGTCAATGGCTACCTCCCATCCTCTCAGTGAAAATACGTCCCTGATGCTCTGTCACAGCATAGGCTAATCATCTGTCGGTTCTCGTTCAGGCCGGAATAGAATCCATTGATTCTTTTGCGTCTGTCACTAACGCCCTAGCCTGCTAGGAGTTTGAAGCACGTCACAGTCATTCAATCATTGAATCCTACTCAGAATACCACAGACAAGGTTTAGACCTTCCGGATTTTCTTGAATGCCGCCATCAAGTCCTGCCTATACCACGAAGATTCCGATTAAAGAATCCAAGAGATATTCACTAAGCCTTGGTTGCTCGTAGAACAAGAATGGTTGTTAGTCACCTTGTTCATAGGTGAGAATGATGATGAGTGTCACGGATCATCACATTCATCAAGTTGAAGAACAAGTGATATCTTAGAACAAGAACAAGCGGAATTGAATGGAAGAACAATAGTAATTGCATTAATACTCGAGGTACAGCAGAGCTCCACACCTTAATCTATGGTGTGTAGAAACTCCACCGTTGAAAATACATAAGAACAAGGTCTAGGCATGGCCATGAGGCCAGCCTCCCAATGATCTAAGAACTAGATGTCCAAAGATAAAAATACAATAGTAAAAGGTCCTACTTATAGAAAACTAGTAGCCTAGGGTGTACAGAGATGAGTAAATGACATAAAAATCCACTTCCGGGCCCACTTGGTGTGTGCTTGGGCTGAGCATTGAAGCATTTTCGTGTAGAGACTCTTCTTGGAGTTAAACGCCAGCTTTTATGCCAGTTTGGGCGTTTAACTCCCAATTAGGTGCCAGTTCCGGCGTTTAACGCTGGAAATTCTGTAGGTGACTTTGAACGCCGGTTTGGGCCATCAAATCTTGGGCAAAGTATGGACTATCATATATTGCTGGAAAGCCCAGGATGTCTACTTTCCAACGCCGTTGAGAGCGCGCCAATTGGGCTTCTGTAGCTCCAGAAAATCCACTTCGAGTGCAGGGAGGTCAGAATCCAACAGCATCTGCAGTCCTTTTGAGTCTCTGGATCAGATTTTTGCTCAGATCCCTCAATTTCAGCCAGAAAATACCTGAAATCACAGAAAAACACACAAACTCATAGTAAAGTCCAGAAAAGTAAATTTTAACTAAAAACTAATAAAAATATAATAAAAACTCAACTAAAACTACTAAAAACATACTAAAAATAATGCCAAAAAGCGTATAAATTATCCGCTCATCAATTACACAGACCAAAAGGCATCCTTCTGTAGGCAAACACGCCAGAAGGGCAAGTAAATACTGTTTTCTCTTGGTCCTGAGGATCTACTGTAATTTGGTTGTAACCTGAATAGCCATCCAAAAAGCAGTAATAATCATGACCAGCTAGTCTTTCTAGCATTTGGTCTATGAATGGTAAAGGAAAATGATCCTTTCTGGTGGCTGTATTGAGCCTTCTGTAGTCAATACACATACGCCACCCTGTGACTGCTCTTGTAGGAACCAGTTCATTTTTTTCATTATGAACCACTGTCATGCCTCCCTTTTTGGGGACAACTTGGACAGGGCTCACCCAGGGGCTATCAGAAATAGGATAAATAATCCCAGCCTCTAGTAATTTAGTGACCTCTTTCTGCACCACCTCCTTCATGGCTGGATTTAGCCTCCTCTGTGGTTGGACCACTGGTTTGGCATTATCCTCCAACAGGATCTTGTGCATGCATCTAGCTGGGCTAATGCCCTTAAGATCACTTATGGACCACCCAAGAGCTGTCTTGTGTGTCCTTAGCACTTGAATCAGTGCTTCCTCTTCCTGTGGATTTAAAGCGGAGCTTATAATCACTGGAAAAGTATCACCCTTTCCCAGAAATGCATACTTTAGGGATGGTGGTAGTGGTTTGAGTTCAGGTTTGGGAGGCTTATCCTCTTCCTGAGGAATTTTTGAAAATTCCTTTGTTTCCTGTGGTTCTTCTTGATCAGGCTGAGCATCCTTGAAGATGTCTTCAAGCTCTGATTCTAGGCTTTCAGTCATATTGATCTCTTCCACCAAAGAGTCAATAATGTCATCGCCCATGCAGTCATTTGGTGTGTCTGGATGCTGCATAGCTTTCACAGCATTCAACTTGAACTCATCCTCATTGACTCTTAGGGTCACTTCCCCTTTTTGTACATCAATGAGAGTCCGTCCAGTTGCTAGGAATGGTCTTCCTAGAATGAGAGTTGCACTCTTATGCTCCTCCATTTCCAGCACCACAAAGTCAGTTGGAAAGGCAAATGGCCCAACCTTGACAATCATATCCTCTATTATGCCTGATGGATGTTTAATAGAGCCATCAGTAAGTTGGAGGCATATCCTGGTTGGTTTGACTTCTCCAGCCAACCCAAGCTTTCTGATAGTGGATGCAGGTATTAGATTGATGCTTGATCCAAGATCACATAGGGCTGTCTTGGTGCAAGCGCCTTCTAATGTGCATGGTATCATAAAGCTTCCAGGATCTTGAAGCTTTTCTGGTAAGCTTTTCAAAATGACTGCACTGCATTCTTCAGTGAGAAACACTTTTTTAGTTTCTCTCCAATCCTTCTTATGACTTAAGATCTCTTTCATGAACTTAGCATAAGAAGGTATTTGCTCAAGTGCCTCTGCAAACGGAATCTTTATTTCAAGAGTCCTTAGATAGTCTGCAAAGCGGGCAAATTGCTTATCCTGTTCCGCTTGGCGGAGTTTTTGAGGATAAGGCATCTTGGCTCTATAGTCTTCAACCTTAGATGCTGCAGGTTTATTCCTTACAGAAGTGGTTGAAGAAGCCTTGTTAGAGGGATTACTGTCAGCACTCTCAGGTGTCTGACCTTCCCTTGGCGTCTGAACGCCAGGAATGGGTGAAGATTGGGCGTTAAACGCCAACTTCTCTCCCTTTTCTGGCATTTAAATGCCAGAACTGGGCAAGGAATGGGTGTTTAACGCCAGCTTTCCTTCCCTTTCTGGCGTTTGAACGCCAATAACATTCCTCTCTGGGCTCTTACTGTCCTCAGAGGGATTTTGAACAATGGTTTGGTTATCCTCTGTCAATTGTTCCCTGTTTGGCTTTTTGCTCTTTTGAGCAGTGGTATTCAGTGTCTTCCCACTCCTCAGTTGAACTGCTTGACATTCCTCTGTTATATGTTTAGATATTTGCTGTTTTGCTTGATTCAACTGCAGTTCTATGTTCTTGTTAGCAACTTTAGTTTCATAGAGCATCTCTTTAAATTCTGCTAACTGTTCTGTCATCAGGAGCAATTGCTGATTAAGCTCAATCATCTGTTCTTGAGGATTAGGTCAGTGACTACTGTCATGACTTCCTCTTCTGGAGAGAACTCATTGCTAGAGTACAAATATTGGTTTCTAGCAACAGTGTCTATAAGCTCTTGAGCTTCTTCAATTGTCTTCCTCATGTGTATAGATCCACCAGCTGAGTGGTCTAAAGACATCTGAGCTTTTTCTGTAAGCCCATAATAGAAGATGTCTAACTGTACCCACTCTGAAAACATTTCAGAGGGGCATTTTCTTAGCATACCTCTATACCTCTCCCAGGCATTATAAAGGGATTCATTATCCTCTTGTTTAAAGCCTTGGATGTCCAGACTTAGCTGTGTCATCCTCTTTGGAGGGTAAAAATGATTCAGGAATTTGTCTGATAACTGCTTCCATGTCTTTATGCTTGCTGTAGGTTGGTTATTCAACCACCTTTTAGCTTGATCTTTTATAGCAAATGGAAACAGCAATAGTCTGTAGACATCCTGATCCACCTCTTTATCATATACTGTGTCAGCAATTTGTAAGAACTGTGCCAGAAACTCACTAGGCTCTTCCTGAGGAAGACCGGAATACTGGCAATTTTGCTGCACTATGATAATGAGTTGAGGATTTAGCTCAAAGCTGCTTGCTTTGATGGGAGGCGTGCAGATGCTACTCCCATATGCAGCTGTAATGGGGTTAGCATATGACCCCAGAGTCCTTTTGGACTGATCAATCCCACTTATGTCCATAATGGATAAAAGGGAAATGATATGGATTGCAAATAGATAAATTTTATTTAAAATTTTTTTTTTGAATTAACCGAAAAATAAAATAAAAATAAAAGGAAGATAAAATAAAATAAAAAAAATTTGAAAATTGAAAGAAAATAAGATCAAAGCAAATTGAAAACTGAATCAATTAGTTAATTAAAAAGATTTTGAGATTAGCAATTAGAAAGATATGATTAAAAAATTTTTATGAAAAAGATTTGATTTTTGAAAAGAGGAAAGAGAAAAACAACAAAATGACACCAAACTTAAAATTTTTAGAAAATCAAACACAATTTTTCGAAAATTTTTAAGAGAAAAACACAAAGAGGACACCAAACTTAGAATTTTTACGGATCAAAAAGGGACTAATGACATGCAAAATCGAAAATTAAAAGAAAAGCAAAAGCATGCAATTGACACCAAACTTAAAATATGAAACTAGACTCAACTAAAAGACTCTAAACCAATAAAAACAAAACAATCCTAATCTAAGCAACAAGATAAGCCGTCAGTTGTCCAAACTCGAACAATCCCCGGCAACGGCGCCAAAAACTTGGTGCACGAAATTGCAATCACACTTTTGCAACCCCGCACAACTAACCAGCAAGTGCACTGGGTCGTCCAAGTAATACCTTACGTGAGTAAGGGTCGATCCCACGGAGATTGTCGGCTTGAAGCAAGCTATGGTTATCTTGTAAATCTTAGTCAGGATATTAGAAATTATCAGGATTGATTGTAAAAAGCAAAAGAACACGAAATGAATACTTGTTATGCAGTAATGGAGAAGAGGTTGAGGTTTTGGAGATGCTCCATCTTCTGAATCTCTGCTTTCCTACTGTCTTCTTCATCAAACACGCAAGGCTCCTTCCATGGCAAGCTGTATGTAGGGTTTCACCGTTGTCAGTGGCTACCTCCCATCCTCTCATTGGAAATGTTCAACGCACCCTGTCACGGCACGGCTATCCATCTGTCGGTTCTCGATCAGGCCGGAATAGAATCCAGTGATTCTTTTGCGTCTGTCACTAACGCTCCGCCTTCAGGAGTTTGAAGCTCGTCACAGTCATTCAATCATTGAATCCTACTCAGAATACCACAGACAAGGTTTAGACCTTCCGGATTCTCTTGAATGCCGCCATCAGTTCTAGCTAATACCACGAAGATTCTGATTAAGGAATCCAAGAGATATCTACTCAATCTAAGGTAGAACGGAGGTGGTTGTCAGGCACACGTTCATAGTTGAGAATATGATGAGTGTCACGGATCATCATATTCATCCGGGTTAAGAACAAGTGATATCTTAGAATGGAAGCAAGCATGATTGAATAAGAAATAGTAGTAATTGCATTAATCCATCAAGACACAGCAGAGCTCCTCATCCCCAACCATGGGGTTTAGAGACTCATGCCGTGGAAGGTACACAAAGAAATGTGTAAAGTGTCATGAGGTATAGATATAATGTCAAAAGATCCTATTAATAGTGAACTAGTAACCTAAGGTTTACAGAAATGAGTAAATGACAGAAAAATCCACTTCCGGGCCCACTTGGTGTGTGCTTGGGCTGAGCATTGAAGCTTTCATGTGTAGAGACCTTTTCTGGAGTTAAAGGCCAGCTTTCATGCCAGTTTGGGCGTTTAACTCCAAGTTTTATGCCAGTTCCAGCGTTAAACGCTGGAAATTCTGAGGCTGATTTGCCACGCCGATTTGGGCCATCAAATCTCCGGCAAAGTATGGACTATTATACATTGCTGGAAAGCCCAGGATGTCTACTTTCCAACGCCGTTGAGAGCGCGCCAATTGGACTTCTGTAGCTCCAGAAAATCCACTTCGAGTGCAGGAAGGTCAGAATCCAACAGCATCTGCAGTCCTTCTCAGTCTCTGAATCAGATTTTTTGCTCAGGTCCCTCAATTTCAGTCAGAAAATACCTGAAATCACAGAAAAACACACAAACTCATAGTAAAGTCCAGAAAAGTGAATTTTAACTAAAAACTAATAAAAATATACTAAAAACTAACTAGATCATACTAAAAATATACTAAAAACAATGCCAAAAAGCGTACAAATTATCCGCTCATCACTAGCACCTTTCAATGTGGTCCTATCTTGAGATTTCAAACCCTGTGTAAAGTAGCCGAACAACACTATCTTGTCAATCATATGATGGGGGCATGCATCTCGAAGATTATTGAAGCGTTCCAAGTATTCATAGAGGGTCTCAGATTCATCCTAAACGATCATAGACATGTCCTTCCTCAGCTTATCGGCAACTTCAATTAGAAAGAATTTATCCAGAAACTCTCTCCTAAGTGTATCCCAGTTGGAAACAATTGCTCCAGGTTGAGTGTAGTACCACTCTCTTGCCTTTCCCTCTAGAAAAAACGGGAAGGCTTTCAACATAATGGAGATTTCATCAGTGCCATTACGCTTAACAGTCGAACAAGCAGTCTGGAAATCCCTAAGATGCTTGATAGGCTCTTGAGCAGGTAAGCCATGAAACTTGGGCATCAAGTTGAGTAGTGAAGACTTTATTTCAAAATCTACAGCTACTGCTGGATGGTGTGCCTGGAATGGTTGGAGCGTAAAATCAAGGGCTCCTTCCTCCTGGATAGTGACTCTTCTGGGCGCTGCCATGTCACCTGCACGTAAATGAACTGGATCAGTAGAGAGGGAGCTTGTTTCTTCCTTAGATGACGGTTCAGGTTCGTCCTCAAAGAGGAGTCACCGACGCCGAGCTTGCCTTATACGTGAAAGAGTTCTTTCAATCTCAGGGTCAAATACTGGCAAGCTTGGATCAGGAAGTGAACGCGTCATTTAACGAAAGAAACGTACAGCTCTTAGTAACAGAATGAAAAGAAAAAAATTGCAATTAAAATAAATATCAATCAATAAATTAGCACTCTGTTGCAACTCCCCGGCAACGGCGCCAAAAATTGACGTGGCAGAAATTGGCGAGTTAAGAATTTATTAATAGGAATACGTTGCAAGTACAGTCCTTAACCAGCCGAAAATCTGCTTATCAATTTAAAAAGGGGTTGTCACAATATTGAAAATTAAAATACTGGGAGTATGGATCCCAGGTCGTCTCCCAACGAGTTGCAGAGAGATGTGCTATTTCATCAATCGGGTGTTTTCAAAAATGGTTGAGTTAGTAAACAGGAAATTAAAATAGAGAAATTAATTAATTCTAAATAAAAGCCTTGACTGGGGGTAGATTAGTTGGAAGCCCTATTCTTGTTGAAATACTCTCAAGATTAATTAATAATTGGAAGTTACTCTTCTTAGTTAACCCTTACTAGGTAAAGGAAAGTCAAGCAAGTTGGAAATCGGTCTCTAGTCATAAGTCCTAATCCTCTCCCTTGGGAAGGACTAGAGTTAATGATTAGAGGGTAATTCAACAATAAACCCAATTATAACTTCTCTCTTGAGTAGTTTAACTCAAGGGTTCCTTTCAATCATCCCCAATCAAGTTATGGAACTACTCACTCATCATAATTATAAAATTCACAGAATTAATGGTGAAAATAAAAGAAGACATGATAAACAATAATGAAAGGGTTAATTGAAAATAAAAATAGTCTATATTAATAACTTGTAAAAATAAGCCAAAGTCAACTCTAGAGGGATTAAGAATATGGAAGAGTAAATATAAAAAGTAAATGATAAAATAAAATAAGATGACTAGTACCGGAGGTAGACTCTTCTCAAAAGCTAAAGCCAAAATCTTCCCAAAAATCCTAATTATGAATGTCAAGTGATAAAAACCTAGGGGAGGAGTAAATCCAGATCTAAAACTAGAAATTATGCAGAATGAATTATTGTCTATCGTTTCTGCATGTTCTCAGACTCTAGTCTGTAATTCCGAGCCAAAAACTAGGTTGAAATCCGGCCCAGAAACTCTGCCAGCCACTTTTGAAATTCTGCAGATCGCGCACGTCACGCGGACGCGTCATTCATGCGGAAGCGTCGTTTGGCACTTTCTTTTCCATGCGGGTGCGTCGTCTATGCCTCTGCGTCGCTTTTGCTTTTACAATCCGCGCGTCCGCGTCACTCATGCGGCCGCGTCACTGCGAATTCCTTTCTTCCGCGCGGTCGCGTCTCTAACGCGTACGCGTCACTTCTCGCTGGTCATCTCCTCAATTTCTTGTATTCCTTCCATTTTTGCAAGCTTCCTTCCCAATCTCCCACTCATTCATGCCCTATAAAGCCTGAAACACTTAACACATAGATCACGACATCGAATGGAATAAAGAGGGATTAAAATACCTAATTAAAGGTCTCCAGGAAGTAAGTTTTCAATCATGTAGTAATTTTAGGAAGGAAATATAAATGCATGCTAATTATATGAATAAGTGGGTAAAGACTGTGATAAAACCACACAATTAAACACATTGTAAACCATAAAATAATGGTTTATCAATGACTGTGATGAGCTTCAAACTCATAAATGTTAGGCGCAGTGACAGTGTGCAAAAGGATCAATGGATTCCATTCCAACACAAATGAGAACCGACAGATGATATGTACATGGACCATTTTCACTGAGAGGACGGCGGGTAGCCATTGACAACGGTGATCAACCAGCATACAACTTGCCATGGAAGGAGCCTTGCGTGTGTGAAGAAGAAGATAGTAGGAAAGCAGAGATTCAGAAGACAGAGCATCTCTAAAACCCCAATCTGATCTCCATTACTACATAACAAGTACTCTTTATTTCATGTTCTTTTACTTTCTGCAATTAAAACTAAGAATCATTATTGATATCCTGACTAAGAGTTACAAGATAACCATAGCTTGCTTCAAGCCGACAATCTCTATGGGATCGACCCTTACTCACGTAAGGTATTACTTGCAAAAGTGTGATTATGATTTCGTACACCAATGTCTGACCAACAAAAGGTTAGCACTTGCTATGTAATTATTTATTAAGCTGCTGTGTATTTATATTAAACATATTGGATGGTTTTTATTTTCGTTTAAGTTGTCATTAATAGGCGGACAATATAATTTGTTATTAAATTAAGACTTTATAATAGACGAACAATATAATTAGTTATTAAATTAAGACTTCATAATCGGAGGACAATATAAGTTGTTTATCTTTTAGTACCTCATTATATCTATGTTCTTTTACGATTTCCATTTATATTATTTATTACAGGGTTTGATGCAAGTTTTTCAAGAGATGACGCTTTAGAGCATAGACTATGCTTGAGACATTTGTAAGCCAATTGCAAGAAAGCACATGGTGGTAGGACTGTTTTGAGGGACTAGTACACAAAATCGTGAGTTCACACTTTTCTCACAACTCCGCGCAGCTGACCAGCAAGTGCACTGGGTCGTCCAAGTAATACTTTACGTGAGTAAGGGTCGATCCCATGGAGATTGTCGCTTGAAGCAAGCTATGGTCATCTTGTAAATCTCAGTCAGGCGGATTCAAATGGTTATGAGGTTTTGATAATTAAAAGAGAAATAAAACATAAAATAGGATAGAGATACTTATGCAATTCATTGGTGGGAATTTCAGATAAGCGTATGGAGATGCTTTGTTCCCTCTAAGCCTCTGCTTTCCTATTGTCCTCATCTAATCTTGCGTACTCCCTTCCATGGCAAGCTATATGTTGGTGGATCACCGTTGTCAATAGCTACCATCCGTCCTCTCAATGAAAATATATCTGCTACGGTTTCCCGCATGGCTAATCAAATGTCGTTTCTCGATCGTGTCGGGATAGGATCCATTGATCCTTTTGCACACTGTCACTGCGCCCAACAGTCACAAATTTGAAGCTCGTCACAGTCATCCCATCCCAGATCCTACTCAGAATACCACAGACAAGGTTTAGATTTTTCGGATCTCAAGAATGCTGCCAATTGATTCTAGCTTATACCACGAAGACTCTGATCTCACAGAATGCAAGGCTCTATTGTCAGGAGATGCAACCATGCGTCGTGAACCAGGAGGCCAAGAAATACACACTCAAGCTCTCACAGATAGAACGGAGGTGGTTGTCAGGCACGCGTTCATAAGAGAGGAGGATGATGAGTGTCACGGATCATCGCATCCATCAGGTTGAAGTATGAGTGAATATCTTAGAACAAGAATAAGCATGAATTGAATAGAAAAACATTAGTACTTTGCATTAATTCATGAGGAACAGTAGAGCTCTACACCTTAATCTATGAGGTGTAGAAACTCCACCGTTGAAAATACATAAGTGATGAAGGTCCAGGCATGGCAGAATGGCCAGCCTCCAAAACATGATCAAGAGATCAAAAGTGACCAAAGATAGTCTCAAGAATGATCTAAAGATATAAATACAATAGTAAAAAGTGCTATTTATACTAAACTAGTAAACTAGGTTTACAAAAAATGAGTAACTAAGTATAGATAGTGCAGAAATCCACTTCCGGGGCCCACTTAGTGTGTGTTTGGGCTGAGCATTGAAGCTTTCACGTGCATAGGCTCTTCTTGGAGTTTAAACGCCACTTTCGGTGCCAGTTTGGGCGTTTAACTCCAGCTTTGGTGCCAGTTCTGGCGTTTTACGCCATAAAAGGGTCTCCAATGGGTGTTTAAACGCCAATTTGGGCCCTTAAATCTCAAGTAAAGTATGGACTATTATATATTTCTGGAAAGCCCAGGATGTCTAATTTCCAACGCAATTAAAAACGCGCCAATTGGGCCTCTATAGCTCCAGAAAATCCACTTCGAGTGTAGGGAGGTCAGAATCCAACAACATCTTCAGTCCTTTCTCATCCTCTGATTCAGATTTTTGCTCAGGTCTCTCAATTTCAGATAGAAAACATCTAAAATCACAAAAAAACATACAAACTCATAGTAAATTCCAGAAATGTGATTTTTGCATAAAAACTAATAAAAATATACTACAAAGTAACTAAAACATATTAAAAACTTTGTAAAAACAATGCCAAAAAGCGTATAAATTATCCGCTCATCACAACACCAAACTTAAATTGTTGCTTGTCTCCAAGCAACTGAAAACAAAATAGGATAAAAAGAAGAGAATATACAATAAATCTCAAAATATCAATGAAACTTAGTCCCAATTAGATGAGCGGGGCTAGTAGCTTTTTGCCTTTGAACAGTTTTGGCATCTCACTTTATCCTTTGAAGTTCAGAATGATTGGCATCCATTAGGAACTCAGAATTTAGATAGTGTTATTGATTCTTCTAGTTCAGTATGTTGATTCTTGAACACAGCTACTTTATGAGTCTTGGCCGTGACCCTAAGCATCTTGTTTTCCAGTATTACCATCGGATACATAAATGCTATAGACACATAACTGGGTGAACCTTTTCAGATTGTGACTCAGCTTTGCTAGAGTCCCCAGTTAGAGGTGTCTAGAGTTCTTAAACACACTCTTTTGCTTTAGATCACGACTTTAACCACTCAGTCTCAAGCTTTTCACTTGGACCTTCATGACACAAGCACATGGTTAGGGACAACTTGATTTAGCCGCTTAGGCCAGGATTTTATTCCTTTGGGCCCTCCTATCCATTAATGCTCAAAGCCTTGAATTCTTTTTACCCTTGCCTTTTAGTTTAAAGGGTTATTGGCTTTTTGCTCTTGCCTTTTTGTTTAAAGAGCTATTGGCTTTTTCAGATTGCTTTTTCTTTTTCTTTATTTTTTTTGCCTATTTTTTTCGCAAGCTTGTATTTTTCACTGCTTTTTCTTCCTTCAAAAATCAATTTTATGATTTTTTAGATTATCAATAACATTTCTCTTTGTTCATCATTCTTTCAAGAGCCAACAATTTTAACATTCAAAAACTTCACTATAAAAAATATGCACTATTCAAGCATTCATTCAGAAAAAAAAGTATTGCCACCACATTAAAATAATTAGACTAATTTCAAGATAAAAGTCGAAATCCATGTACTTCTTGTTCTTTTGTAATTAGGAACATTTTTCATTTAAAAAATGTGAAGGATTTATGGGACATTCATAGCTTCAAGGCATAGACACTAGACACTACTGATCATATAATAAAGACACAAACATAGACAAACATAAAGCATAAAAAATCGAAAAACAGAAAAACAAATAACAAGGAAATTAAAGAACGGGTCCACCTTAGTGATGGCGGCTAGTTCTCCTTCTTGAAGATCCTATGGAGTGCTTGAGCTCCTCAATGTCTCTTCCTTGCCTTTGTTCTTCTTCCCTCATGGCTCTTTGGTCTTCTCTAATTTCATGGAGCATGATGGAATGCTTTTGGTGCTCCATCCTTAGTTGCTCCATATTGGAACTCAAATCTCCTAGAGAAGTGTTGAGTTGTTCCCAATAGTTGTGTGGAGAAAAATGTATCTCTTGAGGTATCTCAGGGATTTCTTGATGAGGGACTTCCTCATGTGTTTGTTGAGGTCCATGAGTGAGCTCTCTTGTTTGCTTCATCCTCTTTTTAGTGATGGGCTTGTCCTCTTCAATGAGGATATCTTCCTCTATGACAATTCCAGCTAAACTGCATAGGTGACAAATGAGATGAGAAAAGGCTAACCTTGCCAAAGTGGAGGGCTTGTCAGCCAATTTGTACAGTTCTAGAGGTATGATCTCATGAACTTCCACTTCCTCTCCAATCATGATGCTATGGATCATGATAGCCCGATCCACAGTTACATCGGATCGGTTGCTAGTAGGAATGATAGAGCGTTGGATGAATTCCAACCATCCTCTAGCCAGAGGCTTAAGGTCAAGTCTTCTTAGTTGAACCGGATTCCCTTTGGAGTCTCTCTTCTATTGGGTTCCTTCTATACAGATGTCCATGAGGACTTGGTCCAACCTTTGATCAAAGTTGACCCTTCTTGTGAAAGGATAAAGATCTCCTTGCATCATTGGCAAGTTGAATGCCAACCTCACATTTTCCAGACTGAAATCTAAGTATTTTCCCCGAACCATTGTGAGCCAATTCTTTGGGTTCGGGTTCATACTTTGATCATGGTTCTTGGTGATCCATGCATTAGCATAAAACTCTTGAATCATTAAGATTCTGACTTGTTGAATGGGATTGGTGAGAGCTTCCCATCCTCTTCTCCTAAGCTCATGTCGGATCTCCGGATATTCGCTCCTTTTGAGCTTGAAGGGAACCTCGGGGATCACCTTCTTCTTGGCCACAACTTCATAGAAGTGGTCTTGATGGACCTTTGAGATAAATCTTTCCATCTCCCATGACTCGGAGGTAGAAGCAATTGCCTTCCCTTTCCTCTTCCTTGAGGTTTCTCCGGCCTTAGGTGCCATTAATGGTTATGGAAAATTAAAAAGCAAGGCTTTTCACACCAAACTTAAGAGTTTTGCTTGTCCTCGGGCAAAAAAAGAAAGAAGAGAGTAGAAGAAGAAGAAAAGTGGGAAAAGGAGGCTTGAGAGGGTTCGGCCAAGGGTGGTTTTGAGTGTATGTGATGTGTGAAAATGAAGGAGTAAGGAGGGGTATTTATAGGGTAAGAGAGGGAGTTGGTTCGTGTGAGAAGGGGTGGGTTTGGGAGGAAAATGGTTTGAATTTGAGTGGGTGGGGGTAGGTGGGTTGTATGATGGGTTTATGGGAATTAGGAAATGGATGTGAGTGATGAAGATAATATAGGGAAGAGGGTAAGATTTGATAGGTGAGTGGTGTTTTGGGTAGAGTGTTTATGGAGAAGTGTGAAGAGGAGAGAGAGTAAGGTGGGATAGGTGGGAATCCTGTGGGGTCCACAGATCTTGATGTGTCAAGGATTTTTTCATCCCTGCACCTTTCTGGAGTTAAACGCCCTTTATGTGCCATTCCTGGCGTTTAAATGCCGAGCTAATTTCCTTTTTTGGCATTTAAACGCCAGTCTGTTACCCTTTTCTGGCGTTTAAATGCCAGACTGCTGCCCATTTCTGGCGTTTAAACGCCCAGAATGGTGCCAGGCTGGGCGTTAAACGCCCATTTTAGTATCCTTACTGGTGTTTAAACGCCAGTAAGCTCTTCCTCCAGGGTGTGCCATTTTTATGCTGCTTTTGATTTTTTTTTCTTTAATTTTTTTGCAGTTGTTTTGTGACTCCACATGATCATGATCCTAAAGAAAATATAAAATAACATAGATAAATAAAATAAAATTGGGTTGCCTCCCAATAAGCACTTCTTTAATGTCAATAGCTTGACAAGAAGCTCTTACAGAGCTTCACAGGTGCTCAGAGCATAATTGTAGCCTCCCAACACCAAACATAGAGTTTGAATGTGGGGGCTTTGCTTGACTCTGCATGGAGAGAATTGAATGAAGCTTTTCATGCTTCTTCCCCATGTTTACAGAAGAAGATCCTTGTGCCTTAAACACAAGGTAGTCCTCATTCACTTGAAGGACTAGCTCTCCTCTGTCTACATCAATCACAGCCTTTGCTGTGGCTAGGAAGGGTCTTCCAAGGATGATGGATTCATCCTCATCCTTCCCAGTGTCTAGGATTATAAAATCAGCAGGGATGTAAAAGCCTTCAATCTTTACCAAGACATCCTCTACAAGTCCATAAGCCTGTTTCTTTGATTTGTCTGTCATCTCTAGTGAGATTCTTGCAGCTTGTACCTCAAAGATCCCTTGTTTCTCCATTACAGAGAGTGGCATGAGGTTGATACTTTATCCTAATCACACAGAGCCTTTTCATAGGTCATGGTGCCTATGGTGCAAGGTATCAAGAACCTTCTGGGATCCTCTTTCTTTTGAGGTAATTTCAGCTGAACCAATGGACTTAGTTCATTGATGAGTGTTCATACCCTGACCGAGCTCTCCAAACTCGGTAAAGCTGATAGAAGGCCCGACCTCGACCCAAGGCCCACGTTCGAGGTCGGACCTCGGACAAACAGGCCAAAGAAAGGCCCATCAGAAGGAACTAAGCCCAAAACCTAAAGGCCGAAAGGGCCTGGGAAAGGCGGTTCCGCAAAGATAGAGATGAATCTCCCAAAAGATAAGATAAGATAAGAATATCTTATCCAGGGATGATCGCAGCCAACTACTATAAATACACTGGAGCACCCAGGTATAACTCATACTCTAATTCTACTTGATATCTGCTTGGACCCATGCTAACTTAAGCATCGGAGTGTCATTGCAGGTACAACCCCCCGCCGTTCAGCACAACCAGCTCGGTCACAGACCCCCCACCTCGGGCCTTGCCAGAAGACCGAGCTACACGTTTCAGGTAACCCTCGGAACATTGGCGCCGTTGCCGGGGACCTGGAAGTCATCCCTTTACCATGGCGGACGACCCTCCCAACAATAACCACGCTACATCAGAACAAGAAGAGGAAGTTGACACCGGAGAACGGCCGGACAGCCCTCTATCACCACGCACTCCAGGAGGAAACAAACAGAATCGCCCAAAGACATCACCCCCAGACAAAGATCCACAAAATCCCGAAAGAGAAAAAAGTTCGGAGATTCTGGAAACAGTTCGGGCACAACAAAGCCGGCTGAGACAACTCGAAGAGGACGTAAAGAAGCAGAAGGAAACTGAACAGGATCTGAGAAGGGAAGCTCGCAAACGCAGAGAATTGGAAGAAAAACTGCGGAAGATAGAGGCCAACCTAAAAGATCGGACGGAACACGGCACCACTCCCGAAAGCAACCATGATCCCTTCACACAAGAGATCATGAAAGAGAAGGTACCGCGAAACTTCAAACCACCAGATATGGACCTCTACGACGGCACCACCGATCCAAGTCATCACCTCAGCAATTTCAGAAGTAGAATGTACTTAGTCGACGCCTCCGACGCGATTCGATGCAAAGCCTTCCCCACCACTCTCACTAAGTCAGCCATGAAGTGGTTCGACAACCTGCCACCAGGATCAATCTCCAGCTTTGAAGACCTGACCAAAAAATTCTTAACAAGGTTCTCTATTCAAAAGGACAAGGCAAAACATGCCCCAGCCTACTCGGGATCAAACAAGGCAACCAAGAAACTCTCAGAGAGTACATGGAGCGATTCAACAAGGCCTGCCTGGACATACAACACTTGCCCACGGAAGCAGCCATCATGGGACTAGCAAACGGCCTAAAAGAAGGACCGTTTAGCCAATCCCTATCCAAAAGATACCCGACCTCCTTATACGAAGTACAAGAACGGGCAGGAAAGTATATCAACATGGAAGAAACCTCCCAGCTGAGAGACTCTTCCAGGAAGGAGTCAACCTACCCGCCCCGAGATCGAGATCGGGAACAGAAAAAGAAAGAAGAATCCAACTCGGACAAGCCACGAAATACCACAGCTACACTCCCCTCCGAGTCTCCCTGGTAGACGTCTACAGAGAAGTATGCCACACCGAGAAGATCCCACCACCCAAACCTCTGAAGCACAAGAGAGCAGGAAGAGATCGGTCCGAGTACTGCGAATATCACAGACTCTACGGCCACTCTACTAACGACTGCCACGACTTAAAGAATGTTATAGAAAAGCTAGCCAGAGAGGGAAAACTCGACAGATACATAGCTGAGAAAGGAGAAGAAACCAGAAAGAGAAGACGGGGAGATAACGAAGATCGGGCCGAGCAAACACGAACCCCGCGAACTCCTGAAAGGCACATACACATGATAAACGGAGGTTTCGCAGGGGGAGGGACATCCAAATCCTCACGGAAGAGACACCTCAAAGAAGTCTACCATGTCCGAGAAGACAGCCCCTTACCCGAGTTACCTACTATCTCATTTACCCGAGAAGATGCTCTTGGAATAATACCCGGACACGACGACCCTATGGTGATCACCATCATCCTAGCCAACGCCAACTTACATCGAACCCTGATCGACCAAGGAAGCTCAGCAGATATCCTGTTCAAAGCAGCCTTCGACAAGCTCGGACTCGAAGAAAAAGAGCTAAAAGCCTATCCCACCGACCTGTTTGGACTAGGAGATACCCCGATCCGCCCCTTGGGATACATCTCATTACACACTACCTTTGGAAAAGGCGAGCAAACCAAAACACTAAGCATCGACTACATTGTAGTCGACGTCACTTCAGCATACAATGCCCTCATCGGACGACCAACCCTAAACAGACTAGCGGCTATAGTCTCGACCCCACACCTCTGTATGAAGTTCCCTACCGCAAAGGGAATCGCTACCCTAAAAGGCGACCAAAAACTAGCACGACGATGCTACAACGAAAGTCTGAGCCTAAAAGGGAAAGAGGTCAACACAATAGAACTCGGGCGAGTCCAAGCCCGAGAAGATCTTCGGCCACAACCAGAAGGAGAAACCGAAAAGATCCAGATCGGGAACACACCCGAGAAAGTAACAAACATAGGGGCAAACCTCGAGGCAGGCCTAAAGGAGGAACTCACAACCCTCTTAAGGGAGAATTCCGACCTCTTCGCCTGGAAAGCCTCCGATATACCAGGCATAAGCCCCGACCTGATGTGCCATAAGCTATCCGTATACCCGGGATCCCGACCTGTCCAACAAAGACGCAGGAAGCTCGGGCCCGAACGCATGCACGCAATAGAAGAACAAGTGCAAGCACTACTAGATGCAGGGTTCATTAGGGAAGTAAAGTACCCCCTATGGCTCGCAAACGTGGTCCTAGTGAAGAAGCCCAATGGAAAATGGAGGATGTGCGTCGACTACACGGATCTCAACAAAGCCTGCCCCAAAGATCCATATCCACTACCGAACATCGACGCCTTAGTCGATGCCGCTTCGGGCTACAGATACCTCTCCTTCATGGATGCATACTCGGGATACAATCAAATCCCGATGTATGGACCCGACCAAGAAAAGACCTCGTTCATAACCCCAAGGGCAAACTACTGCTACGTAGTAATGCCCTTCGGGCTGAAGAACGCAGGGGCAACCTACCAGAGGCTAATGAACAAAGTGTTCTCAGAACACATCGGGCTACAGCTAGAGGTGTACGTCGACGACATGCTAGTAAAGACACAAGAAGACAGAAACTTGGTCGCCGACCTCAGCAGTATCTTCGACACCCTCCGGAAACACAACATAAGACTTAACCCGACAAAGTGCACCTTCGCCGCAGAAGCCGGGAAGTTCTTAGGCTTCATGCTGACTCAGAGAGGCATCGAAGCAAACCCGGACAAATGCCAAGCAATACTCAATATGAAAAGCCCGACGTGTGTCAAAGAAGTACAACAACTAAATGGGAGACTAGCCGCCCTATCAAGACTCTTGGCAGGATCAGCGATAAGATCACTCCCTCTCTACTCACTCCTAAAGAAAGGGAAACCCTTCTCTTGGACCCCGGAATGCGAAAAGGCCTTCCAAGAATTCAAGGAATTCCTCGGGCGGCCACCAATCTTAACCCGACCTCTAAAAGGGGAAGAGCTCGTACTATACCTGTCGGTCGGACATCGGGCAGTCGCCTCGGCACTAATACGAGAAAATGAGGAGGGGCAACACCCCATATACTTCGTAAGCAAAGCACTACAAGGGGCCGAATTAAACTATCAGAAAATAGAGAAAATCGCCTATGCACTAGTGTTCACAGCTCGGAGACTCCGCCCCTACTTTCAAGCCCACACCATCAAAGTCCGGACAAACCAACCCATGAGACACATCCTACAAAAGACAGACATGGCAGGACGAATCCTACAATGGGCGGTGGAATTGTCCGAGTTCGACCTCCACTATGAAGCCCGGACTGCCATAAAATCTCAATACCTAGCCGACTTCGTCGCAGAATACACTGAGACCCCGGGAACCCCACTCTCATGGAATCTGTATGTCGACGGATCCTCAAACAAAACAGGAAGCGGGGCCGGTGTTATACTCGAAAGCGATCAAGGAACACGGATTGAGCTATCCCTAAAATTCGAGTTCCAGGCCTCAAATAACCAAGCCGAATACGAAGCCCTACTAGCGGGACTAAAACTAGCCGAAGAGGTCAGAGCAAAGAGGATCACGATCTTCAGCGACTCCCAGGTCGTCACATCACAAGTAAATGGAAGCTACCAGGCCAAAGACCCTACTATGAAAAAATACCTGGACCAAACACAGGCGCAATTACGACACTTCCCGGAAATACAAATCCAGCACATACCCCGGGAGCAAAATGCCCGGGCAGACGCCCTCTCAAAACTGGCTAGCACCAAGCCCGGAGGGAACAACAGAAGTCTCCTCCAAGAAACTCTACAATCCCCCTCCGTGTTAAGGGAGGAAGAAATACTAATATATCCGGGCAACAACAAGGATGGATAACCCCCATACTCAACTATCTGAAATCGGGAACTCTCCCCGCCGAAAGAAAAGAAGCTAAAAGGCTTACAAAAGACGCCCAGAACTACACGTTAATCCACGACGTATTATACAGAAGAGGATTCTCAAACCCCCTCCTGAGGTGCGTCCCGACCACAGAAACAAAGAGCGTCCTCGAAGAAGTCCACAAAGGCATGTGTGGGAACCATCTCGGAGCCCGGGCCCTGTCCAAGAAAATAGTCAGAGCCGGGTTCTACTGGCCGACCTTGCAAAGAGACGCGGCAGAGTTTGTGAAAATATGCCCCCCTGCCAAAAACACGCCAATTTTCACAAAGCACCGCCCGAAGACCTCATAAGCATCACCGCACCATGGCCCTTCGCAAAGTGGGGACTCGACCTACTCGGCCCATTCCCACAAGGACCGGGGCAAGTCAAGTACCTCATAGTAGGGGTCGACTACTTCACAAAGTGGATCGAGGCTGAACCCTTAGCCACTATTACGGCTCAGAAAAGCCGTAAATTCCTATACAAAAACATTGTCACGAGGTTCGGAGTCCCCTACTCCATCACAACAGACAATGGAACACAGTTCACAGACACAAGTTTTCAGAACTTGGTGGCCGAGCTAAAAATCAAACAGCAGTTCACATCGGTCGAACACCGCAAGCCAATGGACAAGCAGAGGCCGCAAATAAAGTCATCTTGGCCGGGTTAAAACGAAGACTCCAAGAGGCCAAAGGGGCATGGGCCGATGAACTCCCCCAGGTATTATGGGCATATCGGACAACCCCGCACTCTACAACAGGAGAATCCCCATTCCGACTAGCCTACGGAATGGAGGCAATGATTCCCGTCGAAATAGACGAAGGATCACCCAGAACCATCTTCTACAACGAAGGAGGCAACCCTCAGGCACAAAGGGAAGAACTCGACCTCCTACCCGAGGTCCGAGAAAGAGCCCGAATCAGAGAAGAAGTCTTAAAACGACGAACGGCCCCCAGATATAACCGAAAGGTGATAAAACGAAGCTTCTCCACTCACGACCTGATTTTAATCCAAAACGACATCGGAACACAAAAATCGGGAGAAGGAAAGCTAGCCGCAAATTGGAAGGGGCCCTACAAAGTAACAGAAGTCTTAGGGACAGGCTACTACAAGATATCCGACCTAGAAGGCAATGAGCTGCCCAGAACCTGGCACGCCTGTAACCTAAGACGATACTACAGCTAGAAAAACTTAACCCGAGGTGTACTCTTTTTCCCCACGAGGGTTTTTTAATGAGACACCCGGTTAAGTAGGACACCCGACCTAGTCAAAAGGGTAAACACTTTGTACATATTCTTCTTTTTAATACTAATCAAATTTCTTTATTTTCTCTTTCTCGTTATAAAGCATATCCTAAAAAGTACCCCACCAAGGCGCATTAATTTATGCTCGGTGGTCGGCGAAATTGTGAACTATACTTTTTCACAACTCTCATAATCCCTGGTAATGGCTCCAAAAACTTGGTGCGCTCAATACCATGGCATTACACAACTTCGCACAACTAACCAGCAAGTGCACTGGGTCGTCCAAGTAATAAAACCTTACGTGAGTAAGGGTCGATCCCACGGAGATTGTTAGTATTGAAGCAAGCTATGGTCATCTTGTAAATCTTAGTCAGGCAAACTCAATTGTATATGATGATGAACGAAAATAAGAATAAGATAAAGATAGTGATACTTATGTATATCATTGGTGTAAGAGCTTCAGACAAGCGTATGAAGATGCCTTCCCTTCCGTCTCTCTGCTTTCCTACAGCCTTCATCCAATCCTTCTTACTCCTTTCCATGGCAAGCTCGTGTAGGGTCTCACTGTTGTCAGCAGCTACCTCCCATCCTCTCAGTGAAAGCGATTGCATATGTCCTGTCACGGCATAGCGGAATTCATCTGTCGGTTCTCAATCAGGCGCGGAATAGAATCCAGTGATTCTTTTGCGTTATCACTAACGCCCCCGCCCTCAGGGTTTGAAGCACGTCACAGTCATTCAGTCATTGAATCCTACTCAGAACACCACAGACAAGGTTAGACCTTCCGGATTCTCTTGAATGCTGCCATCAGGTCCTGCCTATACCACGAAGACTCCGAAGAATCCAAGAGATATTCACTAAGCCTCGAATGCTTGTAGAACAAGAATGGTTGTCAGTCACCTTGTTCATAGGTGAAGAACAAGTGATATCTTGGTAAAAGAATAAGCGGAATTGAATGGAAGAACAATAGTAATTGCATTAATACTCGAGGTACAGCAGAGCTCCACACCCTTAATCTATGGTGTGTAGAAACTCCACCGTTGAAAATACATAAGAACAGGGTCTAGGCATGGCCGAATGGCCAGCCTCCCAAAGATCTAAGATAGCATAAAAGTGAAGATAGCTACCAAAGTCTTTATACAAATACAATAGTAAAAGGTCCTACTTATAGATAACTAGTAGCCTAGATGTACAAAGATGAGTAAATGACATAAAAATCCACTTCCGGGCCCACTTGGTGTGTGCTTGGGCTGAGCAATCAAGGAAATTCGTGTAGAGACCTTTTCTGGAGTTAAACGCCAGCTCCCATGCCAGTTTGGGCGTTTAACTCCAACTTTTATTCCTGTTCCGGCGTTTAACGCTGGAATTCCTGAGGCCGGATTGCTTTGCGGGTTTGGGCCATCAAATCTTGGACAAAGTATGGACTATTATATATTGCTGGAAAGCCCTGGATGTCTACTTTCCAACGCTGTTGAGAGCACGCCAATTGGGCTTCTGTAGCTCCAGAAAATCCACTTCGAGTGCAGGGAGGTCAGAATCCAACAGCATCTGCAGTCCTTTTTGGTCTCTGAATCAGATTTTTGCTCAGGTCCCTCAATTTCAGCCAGAAAATACCTGAAATCACAGAAAAACACACAAACTCATAGTAAAGTCCAGAAAAGTGAATTTTAAATAAAAACTAATAAAAATGTACTAAAATCTAACTAAAAGATATCAAAATCATACTAAAAACAATGCCAAAAAGTATACAAATTATCCGCTCATCACAACACCAAACTTAAATTGTTGCTTGTCCTCAAGCAACTGAAAATCAAATAGGATCAAAAGAAGAGAATATGCAATGAATTCCAAAAACATCTGTGAAGATCAGTATTAACTAGATGAGCGGGGCTTTTAACCTTCTATCTCTGAACAGTTTTGGCATCTCAATCTATCCCTTGAAATTCAGAATGGTTGGCTTCTTTAGGAACTCAGAGTCCAGATAGTGTTAATGATTCTCCTAGTAAAGTATGATGATTCTTGAACATAGCTATTTATTGAGTCTTGGCTGTGGCCCAAAGCACTCTGTCTTCCAGTATTACCACCGGATACATACATGCCACAGACACATAATTGGGTGAACCTTTTCAGATTGTGACTCAGCTTTGCTAAAGTCCCCAATTAGAGGTGTCCAGGGTTCTTAAGCACACTCTTATTTGCCTTGGATCACAACTTTTTTTCTTTTCTTTTTCTTTCTTTTCTTTCTTTTTTTTTTTTTTTTTTTTTTTTTTTTTTTTGAATAGCTTTTTCTTGCTTCAAGAATCATTTTATTGATTTTTCAGATCCTCAGTACATGTCTCCTTTTTCATCATTCTTTCAAGAGCCAACATTCATGAACCACAAATTCAAGATACATATGCACTGTTTACACATACATTCAGAGAACAAAATATTGCCACCACATCAAAATAATTAAACTATTATAAAATTCAAAATTCATGCAATTCTTCCTTTTTCAATTAAGCACATTTTTATTCAAGAAAGGTGATGGATTCATAGGACATTCATAACTTTAAGGCATAGACACTAAGACACTAATGATCATAAGACACAAACATGGATAACATAAGCATAAAATTCGAAAAACAAAGGAATAAAGAACAAGGAATCAAGGAATGGGTCCACCTTAGTGATGGCGGCTCTTCCTTGCTTTTGAAGGTCCTATGGAGTGCTTGAGCTCCTCAATGTCTCTTCCTTGTCTTTGTTGCTCCTCCCTCATGATTCTTTGATCTTCTCTAATTTCATGGAGGAGAATGGAGTGTTCTTGATGCTCCACCCTTAGTTGTCCCATGTTGGAACTTAATTCTCCTAGGGAGGTGTTTAGTTGCTCCCAATAGTTTTGTGGAGGAAAGTTCATCCCTTGAGGAATCTCAGGGATTTCTTGATGAGAGGGGTCTCTTGTGTATTCCATCCTTTTCTTGGTGATGGGCTTGTCCTCATCAATGGGGATATCTCCTTCTATGTCAACTCCAACTGAATAACAGAGGTGACAAATGAGGTGAGGAAAGGCTAATCTTGCCAAAGTGGAGGTCTTGTCCGCCACCTTATAGAGTTCTTGGGCTATAACCTCATGAACTTCTATTTCTTCTCCAATCATGATGCTATGGATCATGATGGCCCGGTCTACGGTAACTTCGGACCGTTGCTAGTGGGAATGATTGAGCGTTGTATGAACTCTAACCATCCTCTAGCCACGGGTTTGAGGTCATGCCTTCTCAATTGAACCGGCTTTCCTCTTGAGTCTTGCCTCCATTGTGCGCCCTCTTCACATATGACTGTGAGGACTTGGTCCACCTTTGATCAAAGTTGACCCTTCTAGTGAAAGGATGCTCATCTCCTTGCATCATAGGCAAGTTGAACGCCACCCTCACACTCTCCGGACTAAAATCCAAGTATTTCCCCCGAACCATAGTAAGATAATTCTTTGGATTCGGGTTCACACTTTGGTCATGGTTCTTTGTGATCCATGCATTGGCATAGAACTCTTGAACCATCAAGATTCCGACTTGTTGAATGGGGTTGGTAAGTACTTCCCAACCTCTTCTTCGGATCTCATGGCGGATCTCCGGATATTCACCCTTTTTGAGTGAAAAGGGGACCTCGGGGATCACCTTCTTCAAGGCCACAACTTCATAGAAGTGGTCTTGATGCACCTTTGAGGAATCTATCCATCTCCCATGACTCGGAGGTGGAAGCTTTTGCTTTCCCTTTCCTCTTTTTAGAGGTTTCTCCGGCCTTTGGTGCCATAATGGTTATGAAAAGCAACGCTTTTACCACACCAAACTTAAATTATTTGCTCGTCCTCGAGCAAAAGAAGAAAGAAGAGAGTAGAAGAAGAAGAAATGAAGAAGAGGGAGATGGTGGTGTATACGGCCAAAGAGGGAGAAGAAAGGGTGTTTAGGTTGTGTGAAAATGAAGAGTTGAAGAAGGGTATTTATAGGAGAGGGGGGGTAAAAGGTTCGGCCATTTGAGGGTGGGTTTGGGAGGGAAAGTGGTTTGAATTTGAAGGGTGAGGTTGGTGGGGTTTTATGAAGGATGGATGTGAGTGGTGAAGAGAAAGATGGGATTTGATAGGTGAGGGGTTTTTGGGGAAAAGGTGTTGAGGTGATTGGTGAATGGGGGAAGAAGAGAGAGAGTGATGGTAGGGTCCTGTGGGGTCCACAGATCCTGTAGTGTCAAGGAAAAGTCATCCCTGCACCAAAAGTTGCTCAAAATCACGTTTTGAGCCATTTCTGGCTTTAAACGCCGGGCTAGTGCCCATTCCTGGCGTTTAACGCCAGGTTGTTGCCCTTTACTGGCGTTTAACGCCAGTCTAGTGCCCTTTTCTGGCGTTAAACGCCCAGAAAGGTGCCAGACTGGGCGTTAAACGCCCAACTGCTAGGCTGACTGGCGTTTGAACGCCAGCAGCATCTTCCTCCAGGGTGTGCTGTTTTTCTTCCTGTTTTTCATTTTGTTTTTGCTTTTTTCATTGTTTTTGTGACTTCTTATGATCATCAACCTACAAAAAAGATAAAATAACAAAAGAAAATAATTAATTATAAAACATTGGGTTGCCTCCCAACAAGCGCTTCTTTAGTGTCATTAGCTTGACAGAGGACTCCCATGGAGCCTCAGAAACACTCAGAACCGTGTTGAAACCTCCCAACACCAAACTTAGAGTTTGAATGTGGGGTTTCAACACCAAACTTAGAGTTTGGTTGTGGCCTCCCAACACCAAACTTAGAGTTTGACTGTGGGGGCTCTGTTTGGCTCTGTTTTGAGAGAAGCTCTTCATGCTTCTTCTCCATGATGATAGAGGGATATCCTTGGGCCTTAAACACCATGGATTCTTCATTCACTTGAATGATCAACTCTCCTCTATCAACATCAATCACAGCCTTTGCTGTGGCTAGGAATGGTCTGCCAAGGATGATGGATTCATCCATGCACTTCCCAGTCTCTAGGACTATGAAATCAGTAGGAATGTAATGGTCTTCAATCTTCACCAAAACATTCTCTATAAGTCCATGAGCTTGTTTTCTTGAATTGTCTGCCATCTCTAATGAGATTCTTGCAGCTTGCACCTCAAGGATCCCTAATTTCTCCTTTACAGAGAGGGGCATGAGGTTTACACTTGACCCTAAGTCACACAAGGCCTTCTTGAAGGTCATGGTGCCTATGGTACAAGGTATAGAAAACTTCCCAGGATCCTGCCTCTTTTGAGGCAGTTTCTGCCTAGACAAGTCATCCAGTTCTTTGGTGAGCAAGGGAGGTTCATCCTCCCAAGTCTCATTTCCAAATAACTTGTCATTTAGTTTCATGATTGCTCCAAGGTGTTTAGCAACTTGCTCTTCAGTGACATACTCATCCTCTTCAGGAAGAATACTCATCAGAGCTCATGAATGGCAGAAGTAAGTCCAATGGAATCTCTATGGTCTCATTTTGAGCCTCAGATTCCCATGGTTCCTCATTGGGGAACTCACTGGAGGCCAGTGCACGCCCATTGAGGTCTTCCTCAGTGGCGTTCACTGCCTCTCCTTCCTCCCAGAATTCGGCCATGTCTATGGCTTTGCACTCTCCTTTTGGATTTTCTTCTGTATTACTTGGGAGAGTGCTAGGAGGGAGTTCAGTAACTTTCTTGCTCAGCTGACCCACTTGTCCTTCCAAATTTCTGATGGAGGACCTTGTTTCATTCATGAAACTTTGAGTGGTCTTTATTAGATCAGAGACTATTGTTGCTAAGTCAGAAGTATTCTGCTTAGAACTCTCTGTCTGTTGCTGAGAAGATGATGGAAAAGGCTTGCCATTGCTAAACCTGTTTCTTCCACCATTATGTTATTGAAACCTTGTTGAGGTCTCTCTTGATTCTTCCATGAGATTTGGGTGATTTCTCCATGAAGAATTATAGGTGTTTCCATAGGGTTCTCCTAGGTAATTCACCTCTTCCATGGAAGGGTTCTCAGGATCATAAGCTTCTTCCTTAGATGAAGCATCCTTAGTACTGTTTGGTGCATTTTGCATTCCAGACAGACTTTGAGAAATCAAATTGACTTGTTGAGTCAATATCTTATTCTGAGCCAGTATGGCATTCAGAGCATCAATCTCAAGAACTCCTTTCTTCTGATTAGTCCCATTGTTCACAGGATTCCTTTCAGAAGTGTACATGAATTGGTTATTTGCAACCATTTCAATCAGCTCTTGAGCTTCTGCAGGCGTCTTCTTCAGATGAAGAGATCCTCCTGCAGAGCTATCCAAGGACATCTTAGATAGTTCAGAGAGACCATCATAGAAAATACCTATGATGCTCCATTCAGAAAGCATGTCAGAAGGACATTTTCTGATTAATTGTTTGTATCTTTCCCAAGCTTCATAGAGGGATTCTCCATCCTTTTGTCTAAAGGTTGGACTTCCACTCTAAGCTTACTCCATCTTTGTGTGGAAAGAATTTTGCCAAGAAGGCATTGACTAGCTTTTCCCATGAGTCCAGGCTTTTCTTTAGGTTGAGAGTCCAACCATATTCTAGCTCTGTCTCTTACAGCAAAAGGGAATAGCATCAGTCTATAGACCTCAGGGTTACCCCATTAGTCTTGACTGTGTCACAGATTTGCAAGAATTCAGCTAAAAACTGATGAGGATCTTCCATTGGAAGTCCATGGAACTTGCAATTCTGTTGCATTAGAGAAACTAATTGAGGCTTAAGCTCAAAGTTGTTTGCTCCAATGGCAGGGATAGAGATGCTTCTCCCATAAAAATCAGGAGTAGGTGCAGTAAAGTCACCCAGCACCTTCCTTGCATTGTTTGCATTGTTGTTGTTTTCTGCTGCCATGTTTTCTTCCTTGAAGAATTCGGTCAGGTCCTCTAAAGAGAGTTGTGCTTTGGCTTCTCTTAGCTTTCTCTCAAAGTCCTTTCGGGTTCAGGATCAGCTTCAACAAGAATGCCTTTGTCCTTGCTCCTGCTCATATGAAAGAGAAGGGAACAAGAAAATGTGGAATCCTCTATGTCACAGTATAGAGATTCCTTTAAGTGTCAGAGGAAAAGAGAAATAGAAAGAAGAAGGAGAAGATAAATTCGAACTTTAGTTAGATAAGGTTCGAATTGTGCATTGAGAAGGAGTGGCACTCCATAAATAGTAGGATGTGGGAAGGAGGGAAGTTTATTTTCGAAAATCAAGTGAAAAATTTTGAAATTATTTTGAAAAACATTAATTAATTTTCGAAAATAAAAGTGGAAAAGAAACCAAGTGATTTTTGAAAAAGATTTTGAAATTAGAAATTAAAAAGATTTGATTGAAAACTGTTTTGAAAAAGATGTGGTTAAAAAGATTTAATTGAAAAGTTATGAGTTTAAAAAAAAAATGTGATTGAGAAGATATGATTTGAAAACATTTTTAAAAGATATGATTTGAAAACCATTTGAAAAGATATGATTTTAAAAATGAATGACTTGCCTAACAAGAAAAGATATGATTTGAAACATTCAAACCTTTCTCAACAGAAAAGGTAACAATCTTGTGATGTTCAATCAAATCATTAATTGTTAGTAAGTATCTTTTAAAAAGGAAAGAAATTGATTTTGAAAACATTTGATTGAAAAGATTTGATTTGAAAAAGATTTGATTTTGAAAAACTAAAAAAAAATTTGATTTTGAAAACAAAATCTTCCCCTGCACCATCCTGGCGTTAAACGCCCAGAATGGTATACATTCTGGCGTTTAACGCCCAAAATGCACCCTTTTTGGGCGTTAAACGCCCAACCAGGTACCCTGGCTGGCGTTTAAACGCCAGTCTGCCTTCTTCACTGGGCATTTTTGAATGCTCAGCTTTTTCTGTATAATTCCTCTGCAGCATGTTTTGAATCTTCAATTCTTTGTATCATTGACTTGAAAGGACACATATTAAAAATATTTTTTGGATTTTTGATAATCAAAATGCAAAGGAATCAATTAACAATGCATGCAAGACACCAAACTTAGCAGTTTGTGTACTACTGACTAACAACATGAAAGTGCATATGAGACACACAAAATACTTCAAGTCAATAAATTCAAAGATCAAAACAAAGAATATATGCATGGATTCGAAAAATATAACAACAACATGCATTTGACACTAAACTTAAGATGAGACTCTAGACTTAAACAAGAATATTTTTGGGATTTTATGGTTTTGCAAATTTTTTTTTTTTTTTGTATTTTTCGAAAATTAAGTGAAAAGAAAGTATCAAAATTCTTAATGAGAATTCCAGGAATCAGTGCAATGCTAGTCTAAGGCTCCGGTCCAGGAATTAGACATGGCTTCACAGCCAGCCAAGCTTTCAAAGAAAGCTTCGGTCCAAAACACTAGACATGACCAAGGTCAGCCAAGCCTTAGCAAATCACTGCTCCAACAGCAAGATTGATACGAAATCAACAAGCTCTTGTGGTGATAAGTTGAAACCTCGGTCCAATCAGATTAGACATGGCTTCTCAGCCAGCCAGATTTCAACAAATCATCATGAAACTCTAGAATTCACCTTCAAGAATTTCGAAAAAAAAAAAAAATACCTAATCTAAGCAACAAGATGAACCGTCAGTTGTCCAGCCTAAACAATCCCCGGCAACGGCGCCAAAAACTTGGTCGGCGAAATTGTGAACTATACTTTTTCACAACTCTCATAATCCCTGGTAATGGCTCCAAAAACTTGGTGCGCTCAATACCATGGCATTACACAACTTCGCACAACTAACCAGCAAGTGCACTGGGTCGTCCAAGTAATAAAACCTTACGTGAGTAAGGGTCGATCCCACGGAGATTGTTAGTATTGAAGCAAGCTATGGTCATCTTGTAAATCTTAGTCAGGCAAACTCAATTGTATATGATGATGAACGAAAATAAGAATAAGATAAAGATAGTGATACTTATGTATATCATTGGTGTAAGAGCTTCAGACAAGCGTATGAAGATGCCTTCCCTTCCGTCTCTCTGCTTTCCTACAGCCTTCATCCAATCCTTCTTACTCCTTTCCATGGCAAGCTCGTGTAGGGTCTCACTGTTGTCAGCAGCTACCTCCCATCCTCTCAGTGAAAGCGATTGCATATGTCCTGTCACGGCATAGCGGAATTCATCTGTCGGTTCTCAATCAGGCGCGAATAGAATCCAGTGATTCTTTTGCGTTATCACTAATGCCCCCGCCCTCAGGGTTTGAAGCACGTCACAGTCATTCAGTCATTGAATCCTACTCAGAACACCACAGACAGGTTAGACCTTCCGGATTCTCTTGAATGCTGCCATCAGGTCCTGCCTATACCACGAAGACTCCGAAGAATCCAAGAGATATTCACTAAGCCTCGAATGCTTGTAGAACAAGAATGGTTGTCAGTCACCTTGTTCATAGGTGAAGAACAAGTGATATCTTGGTAAAAGAATAAGCGGAATTGAATGGAAGAACAATAGTAATTGCATTAATACTCGAGGTACAGCAGAGCTCCACACCCTTAATCTATGGTGTGTAGAAACTCCACCGTTGAAAATACATAAGAACAGGGTCTAGGCATGGCCGAATGGCCAGCCTCCCAAAGATCTAAGATAGCATAAAAGTGAAGATAGCTACCAAGTCTTTATACAAATACAATAGTAAAAGGTCCTACTTATAGATAACTAGTAGCCTAGGTGTACAAAGATGAGTAAATGACATAAAAATCCACTTCCGGCCCACTTGGTGTGTGCTTGGGCTGAGCAATCAAGGAAATTCGTGTAGAGACCTTTTCTGGAGTTAAACGCCAGCTCCCATGCCAGTTTGGGCGTTTAACTCCAACTTTTATTCCTGTTCCGGCGTTTAACGCTGGAATTCCTGAGGCCGGATTGCTTTGCGGTTTGGGCCATCAAATCTTGGACAAAGTATGGACTATTATATATTGCTGGAAAGCCCTGGATGTCTACTTTCCAACGCCGTTGAGAGCGCGCCAATTGGGCTTCTGTAGCTCCAGAAAATCCACTTCGAGTGCAGGGAGGTCAGAATCCAACAGCATCTGCAGTCCTTTTTGGTCTCTGAATCAGATTTTTGCTCAGGTCCCTCAATTTCAGCCAGAAAATACCTGAAATCACAGAAAAACACACAAACTCATAGTAAAGTCCAGAAAAGTGAATTTTAAATAAAAACTAATAAAAATGTACTAAAATCTAACTAAAAGATATCAAAATCATACTAAAAACAATGCCAAAAAGTATACAAATTATCCGCTCATCACTCGGCAAAACGCAAAAAATCATTTGCCAAAGGCCATACGAGGTCGGCAAAGATGAAGCGACGAGGTTCAAATTAATGTGAGAAGTTATAAAAGTAACTCTGAAATGGCTCAAAAAGCCAAATAGAAAAGAAGTTACAAAAATAACTTAAAAAAGGCCGACCAAACAACGAAGTCGGACCTGACCAAAGGGGTACTCAAGGATCCCGATGTCCGAGAATAAACTCGGACCCAAGAAAGAAGCTGGCAAAGAACCAGGACTACGAGAAAGTCAAGGCGCTAGCTAAAAAGTTGTTACCCAAAAACAACTAAAAAGCAAAAAGCGAGAAAGTCAAGGCGCTAGCTAAAAAGTTGTTACCCAAAAACAACTAAAAAGCAAAAAGCGAGAAAGTCAAGGCGCTAGCTAAAAAGTTGTTACCCAAAAACAACTAAAAAGCAAAAAGCGAGAAAGTCAAGGCGCTAGCTAAAAGTTGTTACCCAAAACACTAAAAAGCAAAAAGCGAGAAAGTCAAGGCGCTAGCTAAAAAGTTGTTACCCAAAACAACTAAAAAGCAAAAAGCGAGAAAGTCAAGGCGCTAGCTAAAAGGTTGTTACCCAAAAACAACTAAAAGCAAAAAGCGAGAAAGTCAAGGCGCTAGCTAAAAAGTTGTTACCCAAAAACAACTAAAAAGCAAAAAGCGAGAAGTCAAAGCGCTAGCTAAAAAGTTGTTACCCAAAAACAACTAAAAAAGCAAAAAGCGAGAAGTCAAAACGCTAGCTAAAAAGTTGTTACCCGAGAACAACTAAAAAGCATAAAAGCGGAACGAGACAATCGAAACACAAAGCATGGCATAATAAAGCTACAAGAGTAGCTAAAATAGCAGAACAGGTGTCCAAAATGTTTGCAGAAAACATCCAAAAAACAAAAAGCCCACAGGTCGGGCAAAGGCACAAAAAGTACAAAAATTACAGAGGATCAAGGCCCTTTCCAGACTCCGCATCAACACCTGGCTGAAACATGGATATCGGGACTGCAGGAACAACACCATCGCTTGGAACCTCCATACCAACTCTATCCTCGGCCAAAGGTGAAGTCGGGTTCACGACCGGCCTCGGGGTCGGACACCGGAGCCTTGGGGTCGGACATCGGAACCTCATCCTCAACAGGGGCAGGAACAATCTTCCCCTCCACAACCATGTTATCCGTACTGAACAAACTGAGATCCAATTCGGGAGCAAGAACCCGGACCTGATCCCTCAAATTCACAAACATAGCATCCATACCCTTGGCCACATTATCTTCCAGCTCATAAAAGTCATCCCGAGCAGATTGCAGCTTCTCCTTCGTCTCCACAAGCTCAGCATACAGCTTGGTATAGTTCTCCGTCGCCACCCTCGCCATCTCCTCAGACGTCTTCGCCACCGCCACAGCCGCGGTAGCCCTATTCTTCTCTTCCTCCAAAGACTCCTCCAGCTCGGCAATCCTAGCATCCTTCAGCTGACTAACCTTATCAAGCTCGGACCGGGCCTTCTCAAGTCGGGAGCTGGTCGCCCCAAGGGGAGCTTTCTTAAACTCCCGAGCAATGGCGGCATGAAGGCTAGCCATCCGAACACAACTCCGCGCCATATACTGAAAGTGATGCTCCATGGACGCATCATCAGTAGAAATAAAAGTCTGAGGAAGAATGTGCCGCTCAACCCAACCGAGAGCATCGAATCCTTGTCATTGAAACCAGCAGGCTCTCGGGAAGTCTTCTGTTTCTTGGGGGGAGGACCCGAGGTCGAGGTCGGGGAAAGCTGACCGGGTCCGGAGGTCGGAGGATCCTGAGTTATAGCTCGGAACTGAGGGACCGGAATGGTCTTCGACCGAGTCTGAACACCAATTGTAGTCTTCTGCGGAGAAGGTCGGGGAGAAGCTTCAGCCTCGATATTCCGAGATGCCGCAGATTTCTTCGCTCGACGGAGAAACTTCATAGAATCAGCCTGAGAAGACATCTCTGCAGAAACGAAACAAAGAGGTTATCAAACAGAAAGATCAAAACAAAGTCAAAATATGAAAATGAAATCTCAAAAAGAGGTCGGGAACTACCTAACTCGGAACGGAGAAGGCTTGGATCTCCCAACATTTTCTTCGTATCCAAGTGAGGTGCCCGACCCCATAGACTGCTCAACACACCAACGAAAGCCTGTTCCACCTCATCTAGACTCTCGAAAGTGTACTTAACCGACACCACACTCTCTTGCCAACAAAGAGGAAACGAAGGCTCCCCACTCTCATCTAAGAAAAAAGGTCGGACATCTCCAACAGCCCGGACTTTGAAGTAATAGTTCTTGAAATCATGAAACGACTCATCATACAAAGTGCAAAATTTCCTACCCTGGTTAGCCCTAAACGAAACCCAGGACACCTTCCCAGCACCCGACCCCGGCTTCGTCAGTACAAACAGATAAGAAAAAAGAGAAACAGAAGGGGAGACGCCTAAAATCTGACACAAAAGTTGGAAAAGCTTTAAAAACGCCCAAGAGTTCGGATGGAGTTGTGTAGGGGCAAGGTTACAAGACCAAAGGACCTCGGATTCCAGGTCGGTGAAAAGAAGACGGACACCTAGCTTGGAGAAGAAACAATCATAAGCATAGAAGAAAAGTTTCTCGGAACTCTCTAACGGCGGAAAACATACCCTCTCCTCGGACTCCGGGGCTGCTAACTCGTAATCCCGCTCAGACTCCCTGTTCTCACAAATACTACACTCCCTACGGAACCTAATCAGATACTCAGAATCTACAACAGACGGGACCCTTAAAGGAGCAGGATCTACCCAACCTAGACCACTCGGAATCTTGGTTGACATTGCTTGAAACACCTTTCGAGACATAAAAAAATCTTGCCTACAAAGAAAGAATACAACAGCAAGACAAAATCACACAAAGGCAGAAAAACCAATTCAACAAAACAAAAGAAAGCAAAGTTCTTTTACAAACAAGAAGGCAGCAACTCGAATAACAAAAATGGATCGAGAAAGAGTCCCCCCACACACACATACAAAGCAATAGCGGCGCCTCTTTTCGGGGCAACCCGGGCATAGAATATCAGAAAAAAGAAGCGTACGAAGAATAAAAGCGAAAAAGCAAACCTGGAAAGAAGAAAGCGACGAGCTCCGACGAAAGGAAAAACGGCGGCGCAGAAAGAACTCTGAAAAACGCACAAAAATGGAAGACGAAGAACAGAGAGAAAGAAGAGATGCTCGAAAAGAAGTGATGAATAAACAAAGAAAAATGAAGAAAGGGGCAAATAAATAAAGCCTCCACAGAGCGCCGCACGGAAATCGAGAAGAAACGGTAACAAGCAATAAATGCTGAAACGACCGTTTTCAAATTTTGAAAAACTACTATGCCCGAGCTCGACCTTCCGAAAAAGACGAACTCGGGCAGGGGCACTGTTCATACCCTGACCGAGCTCTCCAAACTCGGTAAAGCTGATAGAAGGCCCGACCTCGACCCAAGGCCCACGTTCGAGGTCGGACCTCGGACAAACAGGCCAAAGAAAGGCCCATCAGAAGGAACTAAGCCCAAAACCTAAAGGCCGAAAGGGCCTGGGAAAGGCGGTTCCGCAAAGATAGAGATGAATCTCCCAAAAGATAAGATAAGATAAGAATATCTTATCCAGGGATGATCGCAGCCAACTACTATAAATACACTGGAGCACCCAGGTATAACTCATACTCTAATTCTACTTGATATCTGCTTGGACCCATGCTAACTTAAGCATCGGAGTGTCATTGCAGGTACAACCCCCCGCCGTTCAGCACAACCAGCTCGGGTCACAGACCCCCCACCTCGGGCCTTGCCAGAAGACCGAGCTACACGTTTCAGGTAACCCTCGGAACAATGAGCAATGGAGGTTCATCCTCCCAAGTCTCATTGCCAAATAATTTGGCATTCAGCTTCATGATTGCTCCTAGATATTGAGCAACTTGCTCTTCAATAACCTTTTCATTCTCTTCAAAGAAAGAATATTCATCAGAGCTCATGAATGGTAATAGTAAGTTCAGTGGAATCTCTATGGTCTCTAGATGAGCCTCAGATTCCTGTGGTTCCTCAATAGGGGACTCCTTGTAGTCCAATGGACGTCCCATGAGGTCTTTCTTACTGTGCATCATGTCCTCCTTTTCTTCTATAGGTTCGGCCATTTTGGTTGTATTAATGGCCTTGTACTCTCTTTTTGGATTCTCTTCTGTATTGCTTGGTAGAGTACTAGGAGGAGTTTCAGTAATTCTTTTACTCAGCTGACCCACTTGTGCCTCTAAATTTCTTATGGAGGACCGTGCCTCAGTAATGAAACTGAGGGTGGTCTTAGATAGATCAGAGACTATGTTTGCTAAGCTAGAGAAGCTCTGCTCAGAATTCTCTGTCTGTTGCTGAGAAGATGATGGGAAAGGCTTGCTATTGCCAAACCTGTTTCTCCCACCATTATTGTTATTGAAGCCTTGTTGAGGCTTCTGTTGATCCTTCCATGAGAAATTTGGGTGATTCCTCCATGAAGGATTATAAGTGTTTCCATAGGATTCTGCCATGTAATTCACCTCTTCCATTGTAGGATTCTCAGGGTTATAAGCTTCTTTTTCAGAGGAGGCGCCTTTAGCTTGCAATCCAGTCAGACTCTGAGAAATCATATTGACTTGTTGAGTCAATATTTTGTTCTAAGCCAATATGGCATTCAGAGTATCAATCTCAAGAACTCCTTTCTTTTGAGTCACCCCATTATTCACAGGATTTCTCTCAGAAGTGTACATGAACTGGTTATTTGCAACCATTTCAATGAGTTCCTGGGCTTCTACAAGCGTTTTCACATGAAGAGATCCACCAGCAAAGTGGTCCAATGACATCTTGGATAACTCAGACAGACCATTATAGAATATACATATGATGCTTCATTCTGGAAACATGTCAGAGGGACACCTTTTGGTTAATTGCTTGTATCTTTCCCAAGCTTCATAGAGGGATTCACCTTTCTTCTGTCTGAAGGTTTGGACATCCACTCTGAGCTTACTCATCTTTTGAGGTGGAAAGAATTTAGTCAAGAAAGCATTGACCAGCTTGCATTATCCCAAGAGTTCAGGCTTTCTCTAGGTTATGAGTCTAACCATGTCCTAGCTCTATCTCTTACAGCAAAGGGGAAAAGCATAAGTCTGTAGACCTCAGGATCAACCCCATTGGTCTTAACAGTATCACAAATCTGCAAGAATTCAGATAAGAACTGATGAGGATCTTCTTATGGAAGTCCATGAAACTTGCAGTTCTGCTGCATTAGAGAAATTAATTGAGGCTTGATGAGCGGATAATTTATACGCTTTTCGGCATTGTTTTTAGGTAGTTTTTAGTAAGTTCAAGCTACTTTTAGGGATGTTTTCATTAGTTTTTATGTTAAATTCACATTTCTGGACTTTACTATGAGTTTGTGTATTTTTCTGTAATTTCAGGTAATTTCTGGCTGAAATTGAGGGACTTGAGCAAAACTCTGAAAAAGGCTGACAAAAGGACTGCTGATGCTGTTGGAATCTGACTTCCCTGCACTCAAAATGGATTTTCTAGTGCTACAGAACTCCAAATGGCGCGCTCTCAACGGCGTTGGAAAGTAGACATCCAGAGCTTTCTAGAAATATATAATAGTCCATACTTTATTCGGAAATTGACGACGTAACTTGGCGTTGAACGCCAAGTACATGCTGCTGTCTGGAGTTGAACGCCAGAAAAACGTCATGATCCGGAGTTGAATGCCCAAAACACGTTATAACTTGGAGTTCAACTCCAAGAAAAGCCTCAGCTCGTGGATAGATCAAGCTCAGCCCAAGCATACACCAAGTGGGCCCCGGAAGTGGATTTATGCATCAATTACTTACTCATGTAAACCCTAGTAGCTAGTCTAGTATAAATAGGATGATTTACTATTGTATTAGACATCTTTTGACAGTTTAATCTCTTGACTGTTTAGCCTCTGATTATTCGGTCTCTTGATCACTCAGGGGGCTGGCCATTCGGCCATGCCTGAACCTTTCACTTATGTATTTTCAACGGTGGAGTTTCTGCACACCATAGATTAAGGGTGTGGAGCTCTGCTGTACCTCAAGTTTCAATACAATTATTATTACTTTCTATTCAATTCTTTTTTATTCTTATTCCAAGATATACGTTGCACAACACCTTGATGAATGTGATGATCCGTGACACTCATCATCATTCTCACCTATGAACGCACGTGATTGACAACCACTTCCGTTCTACCTTAGGCTGGGCGCACATCTCTTAGATTCCCCAATAGAATCTTTGTGGTATAAGCTAGAATTGATGGCGGCATTCATGAGAATCCGGAAGGTCTAAACCTTGTCTGTGGTATTCCGAGTAGGATTCTGGGATTGAATGACTGTGACGAGCTTCAAACTCCTGAAGGCTGGGCGTTAGTGACAGACGCAAAAGAATCAAGGGATTCTATTCCAACCTGATTGAGAACCGACAGATGATTACCGTGCTGTGACAGAGCATAGGACCATTTTCACTGAGAGGATGGGATGTAGCCATTGACAACGGTGATGCCCTACATACAGCTTGCCATGGAAAGGAGTAAGAAGGATTGGATGAAAGCAATAAAAAAGTAGAGATTCGAAAGGATTCCAGCATCTCCGCACACCTATCTGAAATTCCCACTATTGATTTACATAAGTATTTCTATCCCTTTTTATTTTCTATTTATTATTAATTATTCGAAAATCCATAAACCAAATTAATCTGCCTAACTGAGATTTACAAGATGACCATAGCTTGCTTCATACCAACAATCTCTGTGGGATTGATGAGCGGATAATTTATACGCTTTTTGGCATTGTTTTTAGGTAGTTTTTAGTAAGTTTAAGCTACTTTTAGGGATGTTTTCATTAGTTTTTATGTTAAATTCACATTTCTGGACTTTACTATGAGTTTGTATGTTTTTCTATGATTTCAGGTAATTTCTGGCTGAAATTGAGGGACTTGAGCAAAACTCTGAAAAAGGCTGACAAAAGGACTGCTGATGCTGTTGGAATCTAACCTCCCTGCACTCGAAATGGATTTTCTGGAGCTACAAAACTCCAAATGGCGCGCTTTTAACGGCGTTAGAAAGTATACATCCAGAGCTTTCCAGCAATATATAATAGTCCATACTTTATTCGGAAATTGACGAAGTAACTTGGCGTTGAACGGCAAGTACATGCTGCTGTCTGGAGTTAAACGCCAGAAAAACGTCATGATCCGGAGTTGAATGCCCAAAACACGTCATAACTTGGAGTTCAACTCCAAGAGAAGCCTCAGCTCGTGGATAGACCAAGCTTAGCCCAAACATACACCAAGTGGGCCCCGGAAGTGGATTTATGCATCAATTACTTACTCATGTAAACCCTAGTAGCTAGTTTAGTATAAATAAGACTTTTTACTAGTGTATTAGTCGTCTTTTGACAACGTTTCATTTTTTGTCTCAGTTTTGTTTTATTCTTCATCTTAAGAGACTATTGATCACGTTTTGGGGGGCTGGCCATTCGGCCATGCCTGAACCTTTCACTTATGTATTTTCAACGGTGGAGTTTCTGCACACCATAGATTAAGGGTGTGGAGCTCTGCTGTACCTCAAGTTTCAATACAATTACTATTACTTTCTATTCAATTCTCTTTTATTCTTATTCCAAGATATTCGTTGCATAACACTTCGATGAATGTGATGATCCGTGACACTCATCATCATTCTCACCTATGAATGCGCGTGATTGACAACCACTTCCGTTCTACCTTAGGCCGGGTGCATATCTCTTAGATTCCCCAACAGAATCTTCGTGGTATAAGTTAGATAGATGGCGGTATTCATGAGGATCCGAAAAGTCTAAACCTTGTCTATGGTATTCCGAGTAGGATTCTGGGATTGAATGACTGTGACGAGCTTCAAACTCCTGAAGGCTGGGCGTGATGACAAGCGCAAAAGAATCAAGGGATTCTATTCCAACCTGATTGAGAACCGACAGATGATTAGCCGTGCTGTGACAGAGCATAGGACCATTTTCACTGAGAGGATGGGATGTAGCCATTGACAACGGTGATGCCCTACATACAGCTTGCCATGGGAAGGAGTAAGAAGGATTGGAAGAATGTAATAGGAAAGTAGAGATTCAAGAGGAGCACAGCATCTCCATACACTTATCTGAAATTCCCATTATTGATTTACATAAGTATTTCTATCCTTTTTATTTTCTTTTTATTATTAATTTTCGAAACAATAAACCAATTTAATCTGCCTAACTGAGAGTTACAAGGTGACCATAGCTTGCTTCATACCAACAATCTCTGTGGGATCGACCCTTACTCGCGTAAGGTTTATTACTTGGACGACCCAGTACACTTGCTGGTTAGTTGTGCGAAGTTGTGAAAAATTATATAGAAACCATGGTATTGGCATCATGTTTTTGGCGCCATTGCCAGGGAATGAAAAGCAATGAATTTTGCAAAATGGAATAACAAATGAATCACAATTTCGTCCACCAAGTTTTTGGCGCCGTTGCCGGGGATTATTCGAGTATGGACAACTGACGGTTCATCTTGTTGCTCAGATTAGGTAATTTTCTTTTCAAAAACTTTTTCAAAATTTTTCTTTTCTTTTTCGTTTTTCCAATAATGTTTTTCGAAAAAAAATTAAAGAAAATACAAAAAAAATCATAAAATCATAAAAATCAAAAAATATTTTGTGTTTCTTGTTTGAGTCTTGAGTCAACTTTTAAGTTTGGTGTCAATTGCATGCTTTTAAAAATTTTTTGTGCATTTTTTGAAAATTCCATGCATTCATAGTGTTCTTCATGATCTTCAAGTTGTTCTTGATAAGTCCTCTTGTTTGATCTTGATGTTTTCTTGTTTTGTGTTGTTTGTTGTTTTTCATATGCATTTTTTGTTTGTTAGTGTCCATGCATTAAAGATTTTTAAGTTTGGTGTCTTGCATGTTTTCTTTGCATCAAAAAAAAATTTTTCAAAAAAAAAATGTTCTTGATGTTCATCATGATCTTCAAAATGTTCTTGGTGTTCATCTTGACATTCATAGTGTTCTTGCATGCATCATGTATTTGATCCAAAATTTTCATGTTTTGGGTCATGTTTGTGTTTTTCTCTCTCATAATTAAAAAAATTCAAAAATAAAAAAATATCTTTTCCTTATTTCCCTCCAAATTTTCGAAATTTTGGGTTGACTTAGTCAAAAATTTTCAAAATTAGTTGTTTCTTACAAGTCAAGTCAAATTTTCAAAAAAAAAAAATTTTTATCTTTTCAAAATCTTTTTCAAAAATCATATCTCTTCCATTTTTTTTATTTTCGAAAATTTTAAAAAAATTATTTTTCAAAATCTTTTTTTTATCTTTATATCAAATTTTCGAAAATTAGCTAACAATTAATGTGATTGATTAAAAAATTTGAAGTTTGTTACTTGCTTGTTAAGAAAGGTTCAATCTTTAAGTTCTAGAATCTTATCTTGTAGTTTCTTATTAGTTAAGTCATTTTAAAAATTAAATCTTTTTCAAAATATCTTTTTCTTAAAATTTTTATCTTATCTTTTTCAAAAATTTTATCTTTTTCAAAATGTGATTTCAAAATATCTTATCTAACTTCTTATCTTCTTATCTTTTTAAAATTTGATTTCAAAATCTTTTTCAATCAACTAACTAACTTTTTGTTTGTTTCTTATCTTTTTCAAAACCACCTAACTACTTTTCCCTCTCTAATTTTCGAAAATATCTCATCCCTTTTTCAAAAATTCTTTTTAATTAATTAATTGTTTTAATTTTAATTCTATCTTATCTTTTAATTTTCGAAAATTCTAACCCTTTTTTTTTAATTATTTTCAAAAATTCTCCCTCTCTTTTCTTATTCTATTTAATTATTTAATTACTAACACTTCTCTTCACCTCTCTTCATCTAAAAATCCGAACCATTCTCCTTTCCTTATCCCCTTTCTTCTTTTACTAACATAAAGGAATCTCTATACTGTGACATAGAGGATTCCTCTTCCTTTTCTTGTTTTCTTCTCTTTCATATGAGCAGGAACAGGGAAAAAGACACTCTTGTTGAAATTGATCCAGAACCTGAAAGGACTCTGAAGAGGAAATTAAGAGAAGCTAAATTACATTATTCTAAAGGTAACCTTTCAAAAATTTTTGAACAAGAGAAGGAGATGGCAGCCGAAAATAATAATAATGCAAGGAGAATGCTTGGTGACTGATGACAAGTCATCATATACCCATTTTTCAAGCTAATTTCACTTGTTTTGTTAGCATTTATGCACTTTCTTGTATCCTAAGTAAGTGATTTGGAGTGAAAATGCATAACTTCTTTAAATCAAGCAACCACCATGAAATTAACGATAATCCATGAGGTTTAAGCTAATTTTAATTGAATTTTAATTGATTTATAAGCCTCTTGAGTTTAGTGATACTTGGAGTGTTGTTTTGGTTTATTATAGGTGAAGACAAGAAAAGAAAAGGAAAAGCGTGGCCTAAGAAGTGTAGCCTAAGGAAAGGAAAGCGTGGTCAAAGCCCAAGGAAGTGTGCCGCATGCAAAGGGGGAGGCAACATTGCCCTCCACAAGGGCACACTGCCCTCTAGGAGGGCAACATAAAGGAACCAACCAAGGAAGGCAACTCTGCCCTGCCCACTACAAGGGCAGAGCACAAAATGTGCCTTGAGACCAAGAGGAAGAGAACCTTGCCCTGCCCTTGTGGAGGGCAGAATCGGGCTCTCTAAGGAAGAAATTCAAGGGAAAAATGTCACCCATACATGCCACAAGACTCGAACAAGGAACCATGAGGAAGCCAAGAACTAAGGTTGATTGCCGTGCCAAGAAGCCAAGAAAAAAATGAGAAGCGTGTGCCCCAGCCATGTTTCGAACACGGGACATGAAAGAGGAAACATTGCCCTGCCCTCTGCGCGGGCAGGGCAGAATCTTGTGTGGCGCACCAAGAAGCAAATCTGGCGCACCATGGCACGTTCTGGCAGCATCTGGCGCACCAACCTCAATCCTGGCAGCACCAAAATTTCCTGCCCTGCCCTCTGCGAGGGCAGGGCAGCATCCTATGCACCAAGCTCAATTCTGGCGCACCAAATTTTGATTCTGGCGCACCAATTCCTGATTCTGGCAGCACCAAGGAATTTCTGGCGCACCAACTTTTCCTGCCCTGCCCTTGGCGCAGGCAGGGCAGCATCTCACGCACCAAGGCCGCGCCCAGCTCGCACCAACCGTCCGCACCATGCATCAATTTTCTGCCCTGCCCTCCACAAGGGCAGGGCAGCCTCCTGGGAGTGACTTTTAATGGGCCAAAAATTCAAATTAAAAATCCATTTGAATTCATTTCTTCACCAAATCAAAAGCCCATCCAAATCCCAAAATCTAAGAATAGAAAGTGTATAAATAGAAGCTAGTTTGATGTAATTAGGACCTTTTACCTTTTACTTGACTTTTTACCTTTACTTCCAATTTTACTTTCACATTTCTTTAGCTTTTGCAGTTGTTCTTGAGAGACTTGACCGAGAGCTAAGAGGATCAAGGGAGAATTGACTGATCTCCTTCCTCATTCTTACTCGGGCAATTCTACTCTTCTGTTTCTGAGTATTGGGTGTGTGAAATTGAGAAAATTCTGTCTCAATTCCCATTCAAACTCTTTTCAATTTGTTTTCTGCATAATTCAATTTTATTTCTGTTCTTCTATTGCTTCTTCTTTAATTTTCTGTCAATTGCTTTGTTAACTTGGATCTAGGAAGGCAAATAGAGATCTAGGCTCTGCTACCTAGTCTCTTGAGACCTGAGACCCAATTTTACTTTTGGTTCCTCTGTGAACCTCTGCTGCACCTTATTTCCTTTCTGTTTGAATGCTTATTGCTTCTGATTCAATTTTTGCTCTCTTAATTGTTGCAATTTACTTTCTCTTGGTTTAGATTCTGCAATCCCAGTCCTCAATTCCCTTTTATATTCAGGCCATTTATCTTTCTTGCCATTTAAGTTACTGCAGTTTATGTTTCTTGCACTTTAAGTTTCAGTCATTTAATTCCTTGTTCTTTAAGTTTCTGCAAATTTACTTTCCTGTTCTTTAATTTACTGCACTTCTCCCTTCCCCCTTTACATTTACTGTCATTTACTTCTTGTTAAACACAAATCACTCAACCAAAACTTGATTCGCTTGACTAAATCACCCACTAAACTAAAATTGCTCAATCCTTCAATCCCTGTGGGATCAACCTCACTCATGTGAGTTATTATTACTTGATGCGACCCGGTACACTTGCCGGTGAGTTTTGTGTTGGATCGTTTTCCACACATCAAGTTTTTGGCGCCGTTGCCGGGGATTGAAATAGATTGACAATGATTAAGTGAAGTGGAGGTCTAGATTAAGCACTTTTTCTTTTCTGTTATTCTAATTCTTACTAACACACTAACTGTTTGAATTTTTGCTTAAACTAACTAAAACCTCATTCTAGCAATAGATTGAAGTTTTATTAATTTTCTGGGTCTGTGTGTTTATTGTTGTGTGTTTGTATGTCAGGTATAGGAAGATCTTCCCCTATTATCTCTGAAATTGATCAAAGGACTCTTCGGAGAATAAGAAGAGCTGAAAGAGGGAAGAACATTGTTGGAGAAGAAGAATCTGAGGAGGAATTCCAAGACATGGAAGGAGATACCAATCAACCAGGAGAAGGAGCCAACAATAATCAACAACAGAGAAGAGTCTTGGCTTCATACACATTTGCAAATGCAAGGCATTGTGGGAGTAGCATTCTTCCTCCCAATGTCAATGCAAACAATTTTGAACTCAAGCCACAACTCATCACTCTGGTTCAAAACAATTGTTCTTTTGGAGGAGGGCCTTTGGAGGATCCAAATCAACATCTGTCTACCTTCTTGAGAATCTGTGACACGGTGAAAACCAATGGTGTACCTCCTGATAGCTACAAGTTGCTGCTCTTCCCATTTTCTCTCAGAGATAAGGCCACTCAATGGCTAGAGACCTTTCCAAAAGAAAGCATCAACACTTGGGATGACTTGGTGAGCAAGTTCCTTGCCAAGTTTTATCCCCCTCAAAGAATCCTAAGGTTGAAGACTGAGGTTCAAACGTTCACTCAATTAGAGGCCGAGAACTTATATGAAGCATGGGAAAGATATAAGGCTCTATTGAGGAAGTGTCCACCAGAGATGTTCACTGAGTGGGACAAGTTGCAAAACTTCTATGAGGGACTCACTCTTAAAGCTCAAGAAGCTCTTGACCACTCTGCCGGAGGCTCTTTACAGCTCATGAAAACCACAGAGGAAGCTCAAAACCTTATTGATATGGTGGCCAACAACCAATATTTCTTTGCTCATCAAAGACAACGCCAACCATCACAAAGAAGAGGAGTAATGGAGTTGGAAGGAGTTGATTCAATTCTAGCTCAGAACAAGATGATGCAGCAGCAGATTCAACAACAATTTGAGCAAATGGCTAAGAGAATTGATGGCTTGCAAGTGGCAGCAGTGAGCACCACAAGCCAACCTCCAACCACTTGGGTGCAAAGTGAAGAAACTCAAGAAGAGCAACAACAAGAGCAAGTCCAATACATGCACAACCAAAATCCTGGAACAAATGAAGTCTATGGTGATACTTACAATCCATCTTGGAAGAACCATTCCAACCTCAGATGGGGAGACAACCATAATTAAAACCAACAACCATGGCAAAGAAACACAGGCCAGAACAATTGGAAAAACACAAACCATAACCCCCAGCCAAACACTAACCAAAATACATACAGAAAACCACAAAACAACTACCCAAATTCTAACCAATACCCACCCAATAACCAACCAACTAACCAAAACACTTATCATCATTCATCAACACCCCAAAATCAACCATCTCACAAGACTCACAAAGAATCACCAATCTAGAGCTGCTCATGGAGAAACTAATGAAGAGCCAAGAATTGACAACCAAGAATCAAGAAGCCTCCATGAAGAACCTAGAGAGGCAGATTGGACAAATCTCCAAGAAGATTTCTGTTGAAAAACCATCAAGTTCACTACCTAGTGACACCATTCCTAACCCAAAGGAAGAATGCAAGGTCGTGCAACTAAGAAGTGGAAAAGTGTTAGTGGATGGTAACCAAGGAGCAACAAAGAAGCTTATGGAGAATGACACTAAGCCAACAAAGAATGATGAAGCCATCAACAAGGATATGATAAGCAAGAATGCTCCAGCAAAACTCACAGAAGAGAACAACAAACCACAGAATTTAAAGAAAGGAAAGCAAATCAAGGAAGAACCAAGTCCAAAACAACATCAAGGGGAGAAGAGCTCAACATCACCACTGCCTTATCCACAGAGATTTCACAAAGAAACAAAGGATCAGCACTTCCACAAATTTCTTGAGACTTTCAAGAAGTTGGAAATCAACATACCTTTGGCAGAGGCTTTGGAGCAAATGCCTCTGTATGCCAAGTTTCTAAAGGAGCTCATTAACAAGAAAAGAGATTGGAATGAGAAGGAAATGGTAATGCTCAGTGAGGAATGCAGTGCACTCATTAAAAAGGGACTCCCTCCCAAGCTTGAAGACCCTGGAGGTTTCTTCTTACCATGCACTATTGGAAACCTATTCATTAACAAAGGGATGTGCGATCTAGGAGCAACCATAAATCTAATCCCATATTCTCTAGTGAAAAAGCTTGGCATAGAGGAGGTAAAACCAACACATATGTCCTTGGAATTGGTGGACCAATCAGTAGTATATCCTAAGGGGCTGATTGAGAACCTTTTAATTAAGGTTGGCAAGTTCATCTATCCGGCAGACTTTGTGATCCTGGATTCTTCAGAAAATGGAAGTAACTCCATAATACTTGGTCGACCATTTTTGGCCACTGCTAGAGCCATTGTGGACATAGAGCAAGGAGAGTTAACCCTCAGGATGCATGAGGAGAGCATCATCCTGAAAGTCTTCCCAGAATTACAAAAGGATGAAGAAACAAGCAAAATGAGTGATGATCTCCTTCCAAAGCAATCAACTGAAAAGGAAGTGGAACAGAAAAACAAACAGATGCAAGAAGAAAAAGGGATTCACAAGGAAGCAGGGGTGATCAGCAAGAAGGAAGGCATCACAACTCAAGTAACTGTCAAGAAAGGAAGATCAACAAGCAAGAAAAAGATGAAGAATAAGAAAAAGGCTCACAAAGGGTGGAAGAATAAGAAAATCCCAACTGAAGGATTTTCTAAAGGTGATAAGGTACAACTAGTATACCAACAGCAGGGAGCAGAAGATTATTACACTGTCAACCAAATACTTTCTCTTGAGCATATGGAAATTGAGCATCAAAGCACACAGAGAAAGCTGACAGTGAGAGGTGACAAGTTGAGACATCACCAACATCAACCACCTTAAAGGGAGGTCAATGTCAAGCTAATGACAATAAAAGAGCGCTTCATGGGAGGCAACCCATGGTTTAAGATTTCTGTCTTCTCTTTCATTTAATAAGCTATGATTCCTCTGAATATGATTTTGAATTTTCATGCCTGGTAAATGCATATATCATTTTGAAGCACATGGCAAACTTCTAAGTTTGGTGTACCTTAAGGCACACCCAAGTTCATTGTTCAAAGAAGAGGATTGTCTTTTAGAGCATATGCATAAGTCTTTTGATAAAGCATGTGACCAAACACTAAGTTTGGTGTCTGCATATGCAACAATGTTCAGAGGATCATTTTCCAATCATGGACTCAAAACCATACAGATAAGGGATCATACATCAATTTTTTTAAAATGCATCAATTGTGAGAACGGTTTGCATTGTTAAGCCATCCCCTTAATAAAAGATAAGTTTGGTGTTCACCAACTTTTAACATTTTATTTAGGGACACAATCGATCACAAAAAATTTTTTTTTAACTATTAAACAAACCAAAACAATTTATTTTATTATTGCAAATAAGTTGCCACGGTTATATTAATATTCTAAGCTAGCTGTTTTGGTTCAGGTGGAAGAAAAAGGTTAAGGCAAATGCAAGGAGGGGCCACGGCTAGGAGAAGCTATGCGAGGGAGGTCACATGCGCCTAGGAGAGCGCGTTCATGGGGAACAGAATTTGCATGCATGCAACATTGAACACCTAAATGCATGCAGCCAATGGGAGGAGGATCCTCGTCAAGCCTCAACCATGCATGCAGACCGTTCATTCCATGAGTCCTTGAGATGACCAACTCAATCTCAGCCCTTCATGAACACTAACGGTTCCTTCTTCATTCATTCATTGTGGTTTTGTTGAAAAGCTTGAAGAATTCACCTATAAGTAGCCGTTGGCACCAACACGGTATACACATTCTTATTCAAGCCACTTTCATATTAAAACCATACTCTCTTCCACTTCCAAAACCAACATAATTCCCTTACCTCACACATCAAAACTGAACCAAAACTCTTCTCAAACACAACACATAGTTCTTCTACTCTCACTACCTCTTTCTTTTCACTTTAATTTTCAATGGCCTCCTCAAGCTCAAAAAGAAGGCCGGGAAAAGAACCCATGGTAACCGAACCTCCATCATTTGATGCAAGCAAGTTTAGATCCCAATTCCATGAAGGGAGATATCATAGGTTCATGGAGGCAAAGAATGTCATCTATGAGAAAGGCCTTGATTTGAGGGAAGGAGAATACCCCATCATGAGGCAAATTACTAGAGAAAGAAGATGGGAACTCTTGTGTGCTCCTCTGACTGACATCAGTGCAGTAATGATCAGGGAGTTCTATGCAAATGCTGCAAAAGAAAACAAAAATAGTGCTCCTTACACAAGCTATGTCAGAGGGGTTGAAGTGAGTTTTAGCCCAGCTTCTATCACAAGAGCCCTCAAGTTGAGAACCATAACCTATCCAGAGCCTAGTTATGAGGCTAGAATGCAAATGAAAAATAATCCTGATGAAATCCTGCTGGGGTTATGCATGGAAAATACAGATTGGGAAAGAGATTCAAAGGGAATTCCAAGTCACATAAGGAGGATAAATCTTACTCCTGTGGCTAAGGGATGGTATGAAATAGTGAGGAGATCTATCCTTCCTACTGGAAATGCCTCTTGGGTCACAATCAAACGAGCACTCTTGACATACTGCATCTTGCATGGAGGTGAGATCAATCTTGCACAACTCATAGCCGACAGTATTCAAGAAATGGCCGATAGCACAAGCAAATCAAAAGGTCTTGGACATCCAAGTACCATCCAAAGGCTATGTGACAGAGCTAACGTAATCTTTGAAGATGAGGACACAACAAAAGTGAAGAAAGGGAAATGGATTACCAAGAAGAGCATGGAGGGAACGAATGAAGAAGAAGACCAAGAAGGGGTAGTAGCTCCTAGACAAAGGAGATCACAAAGAGAAGAAGGACGAAATCAAGCTTATGATGCCATAGATATGAGCCAATTGCAAAGATCAATTGAAGAACTATCTCAGCAACTCATGCAGGCTCAACAAGGTCAAAATCAACTCATGCAGGCCCAACAAGGCCAAAATCAGGAGGGCCAAGAGAAATATCTAGAGTCCCATCCTGAATTTATGGAGCAATTTTTGAAAGAAAAAGAGGAACGAGAGGCTTGGCAGCATCAAATGGAGGAGAAACAAGAGAGATGGCAACAACAAATGATGACTCAGCAGCAAGAATTTCAAGCACAGATTTTTGAAGGACAAAAAGAGCAATACAAAGAATTCAAGGAATCATATGATAAGTTGTATTTTAGTCAAGCTAAAGCAGAGGAATATAGTCACAACCTATATCAATGGAAGAATGTTCATCATACCATGGGAGAAGTTAGACACGTACAAAGAATGGAGTATGATGAAAACATGCAAGCAAGGTTGGAGTACTTGACCCACAATTTGCCAACACTCAATCCTGAGATCAAGCCATTTGAACAATGCCCTGAATTCTTAGCCAAGCAACAAGCAAAATCTCATCAATACACTGAGTCAACCTTTAACAGATTGGAAGATTTTGGGCTCAAAGGACTCTTAGATTCTGTTTGGGATAGAAGATGTCCTGGTGAAGAGATCCGAGATTACTCCAAGACAGGGAAGAGAAAGAAGAAGAAGGGAGAATCAAGCAGCAACCATGACCATTAGAAGGTGGCAAAGTTCCTTCATACTTCCTCTTTCATGTCTCTAATAAGGAGATGCATGTCTGAAACATGATATGCCTCCATCATTTATTTCTTTTACTTTATGCACTTTCTGTTCTTTGCTCTTCATTTTAGTTAGTTAATAAATAGCTTGTTAAAAATGATAAGTCTGCATAATGCTTGTTATCCATCACTTAGCTTGAGAATTGTTTTGTTTCCCATATGCTTAAATAAAAGAGTTTGGTTTGAATTGAAAAGTAAAATATCCAATGTTGCATAAGTATGAATGGAAGTTGGTGGTGGCATATGTGTTTGATTAAATGCATGACTCATGAAATAATTGTTGCATAATATCATTCTCATTCAATTGTGAGTTAGCTTGCTGTTATAAAAACTCCTATCAATAATGAAAAAGCCCTTGGTAACAAAAACAGAAAGAAAAAGGGAAAGAAAAAGCCAAAGTGGCAAGAAAAACAAAGAATAAAGGTTGGACACCAATAGCTTGAATCTTAGGACATATGCCTGTGGTGTTCTTGTACTAAGATCTGCTTGGATGAGTAAATTCTAAGGGGTATTTTAAAACCCGGTCACTTAGATCAACTGATTTGGGATGGCCAATTGAAAATCTATAATAAAGAGCAACTTAGATACAGAACATTTAGTTATCCAAAGAGATGCTGGGTGTTCCGAGGGTTACCTGAAACGTGCAGCTCGGTCTTCCGGCAAGGCCCGAGGTGGTGGGTCTGAGACCCGAGCTGGTTGTGCTGAACGGCGGGGGGTTGTACCTGCAATGACACTCCGATGCTTAAGTTAGCATGGGTCCAAGCAGATATCAAGTAGAATTAGAGTATGAGTTATACCTGGGTGCTCCAGTGTATTTATAGTAGTTGGCTGCGATCATCCCTGGATAAGATATTCTTATCTTATCTTATCTTTTGGGAGATTCATCTCTATCTTTGCGGAACCGCCTTTCCCAGGCCCTTTCGGCCTTTAGGTTTTGGGCTTAGTTCCTTCTGATGGGCCTTTCTTTGGCCTGTTTGTCCGAGGTCCGACCTCGAACGTGGGCCTTGGGTCGAGGTCGGGCCTTCTATCAGCTTTACCGAGTTTGGAGAGCTCGGTCAGGGTATGAACAGTGCCCCTGCCCGAGTTCGTCTTTTTTCGGAAGGTCGAGCTCGGGCATAGTAGTTTTTCAAAATTTGAAAACGGTCGTTTCAGCATTTATTGCTTGTTACCGTTTCTTCTCGATTTCCGTGCGGCGCTCTGTGGAGGCTTTATTTATTTGCCCCTTTCTTCATTTTTCTTTGTTTATTCATCACTTCTTTTCGAGCATCTTCTCTTCTTTCTCTCTGTTCTTCGTCTTCCATTTTTTGTGCGTTTTTTCAGAGTTCTTTTCTGCGCCGCCGTTTTTCCTTTCGTCGGAGCTCGTCGCTTTCTTCTTTTCCAGGTTTGCTTTTTTCGCTTTTATTCTTCGTACGCTTCTTTTTTCTGATATCTTCTATGCCCGGGTTGCCCCGAAAAGAGGCGCCGCTATTGCTTTGTATGTGTGTGTGGGGGGACTCTTTTCTCCGATCCATTTTTGTTATTCGAGTTGCTGCCTTCTTGTTTGTAAAAGAACTTTGCTTTCTTTTGTTTTTGTTGAATTTGGTTTTTCTGCCTTTGTGTGATTTTTGTCTTGCTGTTGTATTCTTTCTTTGTAGGCAAGATTTTTTTATGTCTCGAAAGGTGTTTCAAGCAATGTCGACCAAGATTCCGAGTGGTCTAGGTTGGGTAGATCCTGCTCCTTTAAGGGTCCCGTCTGTTGTAGATTCTGAGTATTTGATTAGGTTCCGTAGGGAGTGTAGTATTTGTGAGAACAGGGAGTCTGAGCGGGATTACGAGTTAGCAGCCCCGGAGTCCGAGGAGAGGGTATGTTTTCCGCCGTTAGAGAGTTCCAAGAAACTTTTCTTCTATGCTTATGATTGTTTCTTCTCCAAGCTAGGTGTCCGTCTTCCTTTCACCGACCTGGAATCCGAGGTCCTTTGGTCTTGTAACCTTGCCCCTACACAACTCCATCCGAACTCTTGGGCGTTTTTAAAGCTTTTCCAACTTTTGTGTCAGATTTTAGGCGTCTCCCCTTCTGTTTCTCTTTTTTCTTATCTGTTTGTACTGACGAAGCCGGGGTCGGGTGCTGGGAAGGTGTCCTGGGTTTCGTTTAGGGCTAACCAGGGTAGGAAATTTTGCACTTTGTATGATGAGTCGTTTCACGATTTCAAAAACTATTACTTCAAAGTCCGGGCTGTTGGAGATGTCCGACCTTTTTTCTTAGATGAGAGTGGGGAGCCTTCGTTTCCTCTTTGTTGGCAAGAGAGTGTGGTGTCGGTTAAGTACACTTTCGAGAGTCTAGATGAGGTGGAACAGGCTTTCGTTGGTGTGTTGAGCAGTCTATGGGGTCGGGCACCTCACTTGGATACGAAGAAAATGTTGGGAGATCCAAGCCTTCTCCGTTCCGAGTTAGGTAGTTCCCGACCTCTTTTTGAGATTTCATTTCATATTTTGACTTTGTTTTGATCTTTCTGTTTGATAACCTCTTTGTTTCGTTTCTGCAGAGATGTCTTCTCAGGCTGATTCTATGAAGTTTCTCCGTCGAGCGAAGAAATCTGCGGCATCTCGGAATATCGAGGCTGAAGCTTCTCCCGACCTTCTCCGCAGAAGACTACAATTGGTGTTCAGACTCGGTCGAAGACCATTCCGGTCCCTCAGTTCCGAGCTATAACTCAGGATCCTCCGACCTCCGGACCCGGTCAGCTTTCCCCGACCTCGACCTCGGGTCCTCCCCCCAAGAAACAGAAGACTTCCCGAGAGCCTGCTGGTTTCAATGACAAGGATTTCGATGCTCTCGGTTGGGTTGAGCAGCACATTCTTCCTCAGACTTTTATTTCTACTGATGATGCGTCCATGGAGCATCACTTTCAGTATATGGCGCGGAGTTGTGTTCGGATGGCTAGCCTTCATGCCGCCATTGCTCGGGAGTTTAAGAAAGCTCCCCTTGGGGCGACCAGCTCCCGACTTGAGAAGGCCCGGTCCGAGCTTGATAAGGTTAGTCAGCTGAAGGATGCTAGGATTGCCGAGCTGGAGGAGTCTTTGGAGGAAGAGAAGACTAGGGCTACCGCGGCTGTGGCGGTGGCGAAGACGTCTGAGGAGATGGCGAGGGTGGCGACGGAGAACTATACCAAGCTGTATGCTGAGCTTGTGGAGACGAAGGAGAAGCTGCAATCTGCTCGGGATGACTTTTATGAGCTGGAAGATAATGTGGCCAAGGGTATGGATGCTATGTTTGTGAATTTGAGGGATCAGGTCCGGGTTCTTGCTCCCGAATTGGATCTCAGTTTGTTCAGTACGGATAACATGGTTGTGGAGGGGAAGATTGTTCCTGCCCCTGTTGAGGATGAGGTTCCGATGTCCGACCCCAAGGCTCCGGTGTCCGACCCCGAGGCTCCGGTCGTGAATCCGACTTCACCTTTGGCCGAGGATAGAGTTGGTATGGAGGTTCCAAGCGATGGTGCTGTTCCTGCAGTCCCGATATCCATGTTTCAGCCAGGTGTTGATGCGGAGTCCGGAAAGGGCCTTGATCCTCTGTAATTTTTTGTACTTTTTGTGCTTTTGCCCGACCTGTGGGCTTTTTGTTTTTTGGATGTTTTCTGCAAACATTTTGGACACCTGTTCTGCTATTTTAGCTACTCTTGTAGCTTTATTATGCCATGCTTTGTGTTTCGATTGTCTCGTTCCGCTTTTATGCTTTTTAGTTGTTCTCGGGTAACAACTTTTTAGCTAGCGTTTTGACTTCCCGCTTTTTGCTTTTTTAGTTGTTTTTGGGTAACAACTTTTTAGCTAGCGCTTTGACTTCCTCGCTTTTTGCTTTTTAGTTGTTTTTGGGTAACAACTTTTTAGCTAGCGCCTTGACTTTCTCGCTTTTTGCTTTTTAGTTGTTTTTGGGTAACAACTTTTTAGCTAGCGCCTTGACTTTCTCGCTTTTTGCTTTTTAGTTGTTTTTGGGTAACAACTTTTTAGCTAGCGTTTCTCGAAGTCCTGGTTCTTTGCCAGCTTCTTTCTTGGGTCCGAGTTTACTCTCGGACATCGGGATCCTTGAGTACCCCTTTGGTCAGGTCCGACTTCGTTGTTTGGTCGGCCTTTTTTAAGTTATTTTTGTAACTTCTTTTCTATTTGGCTTTTTGAGCCATTTCAGAGTTACTTTTATAACTTCTCACATTAATTTGAACCTCGTCGCTTCATCTTTGCCGACCTCGTATGGCCTTTGGCAAATGATTTTTTGCGTTTTGCCGAGCATAAATTAATGCGCCTTGGTGGGGTACTTTTTAGGATATGCTTTATGACGAGAAAGAGAAAATAAAGAAATTTGATTAGTATTAAAAAGAAGAATATGTACAAAGTGTTTACCCTTTTGACTAGGTCGGGTGTCCTACTTAACCGGGTGTCTCATTAAAAAACCCTCGTGGGGAAAAAGAGTACACCTCGGGTTAAGTTTTTCTAGCTGTAGTATCATCTTAGGTTACAGGTGTGCCAGGTTCTGGGCAGCTCATTGCCTTCTAGGTCGGATATCTTGTAGTAGCATGTCCCTAAGACTTCTGTTACTTTGTAGGGCCCCTTCCAATTTGCGGCTAGCTTTCCTTCTCCCGATTTTTGTGTTCCGATGTCGTTTCGGATTAAAATCAGGTCGTGAGTGGAGAAGCTTCGTTTTATCACCTTTCGGTTATATCTGAGGGCCGTTCGTCGTTTTAAGACTTCTTCTCTGATTCGGGCTCTTTCTCGGACCTCGGGTAGGAGGTCGAGTTCTTCCCTTTGTGCCTGAGGGTTGCCTCCTTCGTTGTAGAAGATGGTTCTGGGTGATCCTTCGTCTATTTCGACGGGAATCATTGCCTCCATTCCGTAGGCTAGTCGGAATGGGGATTCTCCTGTTGTAGAGTGCGGGGTTGTCCGATATGCCCATAATACCTGGGGGAGTTCATCGGCCCATGCCCCTTTGGCCTCTTGGAGTCTTCGTTTTAACCCGGCCAAGATGACTTTATTTGCGGCCTCTGCTTGTCCATTGGCTTGCGGGTGTTCGACCGATGTGAACTGCTGTTTGATTTTTAGCTCGGCCACCAAGTTCTGAAAACTTGTGTCTGTGAACTGTGTTCCATTGTCTGTTGTGATGGAGTAGGGGACTCCGAACCTCGTGACAATGTTTTTGTATAGGAATTTACGGCTTTTCTGAGCCGTAATAGTGGCTAAGGGTTCAGCCTCGATCCACTTTGTGAAGTAGTCGACCCCTACTATGAGGTACTTGACTTGCCCGGTCCTTGTGGGAATGGGCCGAGTAGGTCGAGTCCCCACTTTGCGAAGGGCCATGGTGCGGTGATGCTTATGAGGTCTTCGGGCGGTGCTTTGTGAAAATTGGCGTTTTTTTGGCAGGGGGGGCATATTTTCACAAACTCTGCCGCGTCTCTTTGCAAGGTCGGCCAGTAGAACCCGGCTCTGACTATTTTCTTGGACAGGGCCCGGGCTCCGAGATGGTTCCCACACATGCCTTTGTGGACTTCTTCGAGGACGCTCTTTGTTTCTGTGGTCGGGACGCACCTCAGGAGGGGGTTTGAGAATCCTCTTCTGTATAATACGTCGTGGATTAACGTGTAGTTCTGGGCGTCTTTTGTAAGCCTTTTAGCTTCTTTTCTTTCGGCGGGGAGAGTTCCCGATTTCAGATAGTTGAGTATGGGGGTTATCCATCCTTGTTGTTGCCCGGATATATTTAGTATTTCTTCCTCCCTTAACACGGAGGGGGATTGTAGAGTTTCTTGGAGGAGACTTCTGTTGTTCCCTCCGGGCTTGGTGCTAGCAAGTTTTGAGAGGGCGTCTGCCCGGGCATTTTGCTCCCGGGGTATGTGCTGGATTTGTATTTCCGGGAAGTGTCGTAATTGCGCCTGTGTTTGGTCCAGGTATTTTTTCATAGTAGGGTCTTTGGCCTGGTAGCTTCCATTTACTTGTGATGTGACGACCTGGGAGTCGCTGAAGATCGTGATCCTCTTTGCTCTGACCTCTTCGGCTAGTTTTAGTCCCGCTAGTAGGGCTTCGTATTCGGCTTGGTTATTTGAGGCCTGGAACTCGAATTTTAGGGATAGCTCAATCCGTGTTCCTTGATCGCTTTCGAGTATAACACCGGCCCCGCTTCCTGTTTTGTTTGAGGATCCGTCGACATACAGATTCCATGAGAGTGGGGTTCCCGGGGTCTCAGTGTATTCTGCGACGAAGTCGGCTAGGTATTGAGATTTTATGGCAGTCCGGGCTTCATAGTGGAGGTCGAACTCGGACAATTCCACCGCCCATTGTAGGATTCGTCCTGCCATGTCTGTCTTTTGTAGGATGTGTCTCATGGGTTGGTTTGTCCGGACTTTGATGGTGTGGGCTTGAAAGTAGGGGCGGAGTCTCCGAGCTGTGAACACTAGTGCATAGGCGAATTTCTCTATTTTCTGATAGTTTAATTCGGCCCCTTGTAGTGCTTTGCTTACGAAGTATATGGGGTGTTGCCCCTCCTCATTTTCTCGTATTAGTGCCGAGGCGACTGCCCGATGTCCGACCGACAGGTATAGTACGAGCTCTTCCCCTTTTAGAGGTCGGGTTAAGATTGGTGGCTGCCCGAGGAATTCCTTGAATTCTTGGAAGGCCTTTTCGCATTCCGGGGTCCAAGAGAAGGGTTTCCCTTTCTTTAGGAGTGAGTAGAGAGGGAGTGATCTTATCGCTGATCCTGCCAAGAATCTTGATAGGGCGGCTAGTCTCCCATTTAGTTGTTGTACTTCTTTGACACACGTCGGGCTTTTCATATTGAGTATTGCTTGGCATTTGTCCGGGTTTGCTTCGATGCCTCTCTGAGTCAGCATGAAGCCTAAGAACTTCCCGGCTTCTGCGGCGAAGGTGCACTTTGTCGGGTTAAGTCTCATGTTGTGTTTCCGGAGGGTGTCGAAGATACTGCTGAGGTCGGCGACCAAGTTTCTGTCTTCTTGTGTCTTTACTAGCATGTCGTCGACGTACACCTCTAGCTGTAGCCCGATGTGTTCTGAGAACACTTTGTTCATTAGCCTCTGGTAGGTTGCCCCTGCGTTCTTCAGCCCGAAGGGCATTACTACGTAGCAGTAGTTTGCCCTTGGGGTTATGAACGAGGTCTTTTCTTGGTCGGGTCCATACATCGGGATTTGATTGTATCCCGAGTATGCATCCATGAAGGAGAGGTATCTGTAGCCCGAAGCGGCATCGACTAAGGCGTCGATGTTCGGTAGTGGATATGGATCTTTGGGGCAGGCTTTGTTGAGATCCGTGTAGTCGACGCACATCCTCCATTTTCCATTGGGCTTCTTCACTAGGACCACGTTTGCGAGCCATAGGGGGTACTTTACTTCCCTAATGAACCCTGCATCTAGTAGTGCTTGCACTTGTTCTTCTATTGCTTGCATGCGTTCGGGCCCGAGCTTCCTGCGTCTTTGTTGGACAGGTCGGGATCCCGGGTATACTGATAGCTTATGGCACATCAGGTCGGGGCTTATGCCTGGTATATCGGAGGCTTTCCAGGCGAAGAGGTCGGAATTCTCCCTTAAGAGGGTTGTGAGTTCCTCCTTTAGGCCTGCCTCGAGGTTTGCCCCTATGTTTGTTACTTTCTCGGGTGTGTTCCCGATCTGGATCTTTTCGGTCTCTCCTTCTGGTTGTGGCCGAAGATCTTCTCGGGCTTGGACTCGCCCGAGTTCTATTGTGTTGACCTCTTTCCCTTTTAGGCTCAGGCTTTCGTTGTAGCATCGTCGTGCTAGTTTTTGGTCGCCTTTTAGGGTAGCGATTCCCTTTGCGGTAGGGAACTTCATACAGAGGTGTGGGGTCGAGACTATAGCCGCTAGTCTGTTTAGGGTTGGTCGTCCGATGAGGGCATTGTATGCTGAAGTGACGTCGACTACAATGTAGTCGATGCTTAGTGTTTTGGTTTGCTCGCCTTTTCCAAAGGTAGTGTGTAATGAGATGTATCCCAAGGGGCGGATCGGGGTATCTCCTAGTCCAAACAGGTCAGTGGGATAGGCTTTTAGCTCTTTTTCTTCGAGTCCGAGCTTGTCGAAGGCTGCTTTGAACAGGATATCTGCTGAGCTTCCTTGGTCGATCAGGGTTCGATGTAAGTTGGCGTTGGCTAGGATGATGGTGATCACCATAGGGTCGTCGTGTCCGGGTATTATTCCAAGAGCATCTTCTCGGGTAAATGAGATAGTAGGTAACTCGGGTAAGGGGCTGTCTTCTCGGACATGGTAGACTTCTTTGAGGTGTCTCTTCCGTGAGGATTTGGATGTCCCTCCCCCTGCGAAACCTCCGTTTATCATGTGTATGTGCCTTTCAGGAGTTCGCGGGGTTCGTGTTTGCTCGGCCCGATCTTCGTTATCTCCCCGTCTTCTCTTTCTGGTTTCTTCTCCTTTCTCAGCTATGTATCTGTCGAGTTTTCCCTCTCTGGCTAGCTTTTCTATAACATTCTTTAAGTCGTGGCAGTCGTTAGTAGAGTGGCCGTAGAGTCTGTGATATTCGCAGTACTCGGACCGATCTCTTCCTGCTCTCTTGTGCTTCAGAGGTTTGGGTGGTGGGATCTTCTCGGTGTGGCATACTTCTCTGTAGACGTCTACCAGGGAGACTCGGAGGGGAGTGTAGCTGTGGTATTTTCGTGGCTTGTCCGAGTTGGATTCTTCTTTCTTTTTCTGTTCCCGATCTCGATCTCGGGGCGGGTAGGTTGACTCCTTCCTGGAAGAGTCTCTCAGCTGGGAGGTTTCCTCCATGTTGATATACTTTTCTGCCCGTTCTTGTACTTCGTATAAGGAGGTCGGGTATCTTTTGGATAGGGATTGGCTAAACGGTCCTTCTTTTAGGCCGTTTGCTAGTCCCATGATGGCTGCTTCCGTGGGCAAGTGTTGTATGTCCAGGCAGGCCTTGTTGAATCGCTCCATGTACTCTCTGAGAGTTTCTTGGTTGCCTTGTTTGATCCCGAGTAGGCTGGGGCATGTTTTGCCTTGTCCTTTTGAATAGAGAACCTTGTTAAGAATTTTTTGGTCAGGTCTTCAAAGCTGGAGATTGATCCTGGTGGCAGGTTGTCGAACCACTTCATGGCTGACTTAGTGAGAGTGGTGGGGAAGGCTTTGCATCGAATCGCGTCGGAGGCGTCGACTAAGTACATTCTGCTTCTGAAATTGCTGAGGTGATGACTTGGATCGGTGGTGCCGTCGTAGAGGTCCATATCTGGTGGTTTGAAGTTTCGCGGTACCTTCTCTTTCATGATCTCTTGTGTGAAGGGATCATGGTTGCTTTCGGGAGTGGTGCCGTGTTCCGTCCGATCTTTCAGGTTGGCCTCTATCTTCCGCAGTTTTTCTTCCAATTCTCTGCGTTTGCGAGCTTCCCTTCTCAGATCCTGTTCAGTTTCCTTCTGCTTCTTTACGTCCTCTTCGAGTTGTCTCAGCCGGCTTTGTTGTGCCCGAACTGTTTCCAGAATCTCCGAACTTTTTTCTCTTTCGGGATTTTGTGGATCTTTGTCTGGGGGTGATGTCTTTGGGCGATTCTGTTTGTTTCCTCCTGGAGTGCGTGGTGATAGAGGGCTGTCCGGCCGTTCTCCGGGGTCAACTTCCTCTTCTTGTTCTGATGTAGCGTGGTTATTGTTGGGAGGGTCGTCCGCCATGGTAAAGGGATGACTTCCAGGTCCCCGGCAACGGCGCCAATGTTCCGAGGGTTACCTGAAACGTGCAGCTCGGTCTTCCGGCAAGGCCCGAGGTGGTGGGTCTGAGACCCGAGCTGGTTGTGCTGAACGGCGGGGGGTTGTACCTGCAATGACACTCCGATGCTTAAGTTAGCATGGGTCCAAGCAGATATCAAGTAGAATTAGAGTATGAGTTATACCTGGGTGCTCCAGTGTATTTATAGTAGTTGGCTGCGATCATCCCTGGATAAGATATTCTTATCTTATCTTATCTTTTGGGAGATTCATCTCTATCTTTGCGGAACCGCCTTTCCCAGGCCCTTTCGGCCTTTAGGTTTTGGGCTTAGTTCCTTCTGATGGGCCTTTCTTTGGCCTGTTTGTCCGAGGTCCGACCTCGAACGTGGGCCTTGGGTCGAGGTCGGGCCTTCTATCAGCTTTACCGAGTTTGGAGAGCTCGGTCAGGGTATGAACACTGGGCATCAATGATCCTAGGAAGAATTAGTGAGCCATGTGTCTGTGGTGGAAAGATGTTAAGCAAAAAGAAAAGAAAATAAAGCCAAAGGCTATGCTGCAGCATTTGACACCCAACCTCTAAAAGAATAATAAGGTTGTTAAGCATTGTAAGCCAAGAAAAGTTAGCAAGGAAGTGAGTAAAAAGTGAGTCTTATAACAGCAAGTTTAGCAAACCTTTGATGCAAAATGTATATTATGTAACAAGAACAATAACTTGAGTTGTCATTGTCTGCATAAATGCCCCATAGATCAAGTTCTGCTATCTGCATAATAAGGATAAGTATCCTTTTCTTATTCATTTCATTTACTCTTAGTTTTGATGCTTGCTTGGGGACAAGCAAGATTTAAGTTTGGTGTTGTGATGACAAGTCATCATATACCCATTTTTCAAGCTAATTTCACTTGTTTTGTTAGCATTTATGCACTTTCTTGTATCCTAAGTAAGTGATTTGGAGTGAAAATGCATAACTTCTTAAATCAAGCAACCACCATGAAATTAATGATAATCCATGAGGTTTAAGCTAATTTTAATTGAATTTTAATTGATTTATAAGCCTCTTGAGTTTAGTTATACTTGGAGTGTTGTTTTGGTTTATTATAGGTGAAGAAAAGAAAAGAAAAGGAAAAGCGTGGCCTAAGAAGTGTAGCCTAAGGAAAGGAAAGCGTGGTCAAAGCCCAAGGAAGTGTGCCGCATGCAAAGGGGGAGGCAACATTGCCCTCCACAAGGGCACACTGCCCTCTAGGAGGGCAACATAAAGGAACCAACCAAGGAAGGCAACTCTGCCCTGCCCACTGCAAGGGCAGAGCACAAAATGTGCCTTGAGACCAAGAGGAAGAGAACCTTGCCCTGCCCTTGTGGAGGGCAGAATCGGGCTCTCTAAGGAAGAAATTCAAGGGAAAAATGTCACCCATACATGCCACAAGACTCGAACAAGGAACCATGAGGAAGCCAAGAACTAAGGTTGATTTCCGTGCCAAGAAGCCAAGAAAAAAATGAGAAGCGTGTGCCCCAGCCATGTTTCGAACACGGGACATGAAAGAGGAAACATTGCCCTGCCCTCTGCGCGGGCAGGGCAGAATCTTGTGTGTGGCGCACCAAGAAGCAAATCTGGCGCACCATGGCACGTTCTGGCAGCATCTGGCGCACCAACCTTAATCCTGGCAGCACCAAAATTTCTTGCCCTGCCCTCTGCGAGGGCAGGACAGCATCCTATGCACCAAGCTCAATTCTGGCGCACCAAATTTTGATTCTGGCGCACCAATTCCTGATTCTGGCAGTGACTTTTGTGTTGGATCGTTTTCCACACATCAGTGACTTCACAAAGCCAACGTCCAAATTTGATGGAAGAAGCATCTCCATTCCTCCCATTGGAGCCAATAACTTTGAGCTGGAACCTCAGCTAGTTGCCTTGATGCAACAAAACTGCAAGTTTTATGGACTTCCATCTGAAGATCCTTATCAGTTTTTAACTGAGTTCTTGCAGATCTGTGAGACTGTAAAAACGAATGGAGTTGATCCTGAAGTCTACAGACTCATGCTTTTCCCTTTTGCTGTAAGAGACAGAGCTAGAATATAGTTGGATTCACAACCTAAGGATAGCCTGGACTCCTAGGATAAGCTGGTCACTGCCTTCTTAGATAAATTCTTTCCTCCTCAAAAGCTGAGCAAGCTGAGAGTAGATGTTCAAACCTTTAAACAAAAAGATGGTGAATCCCTCTATGAAGCTTGGGAAAAATACAAGCAGCTGACCAAAAGATGTCCATCTGACATGTTTTCAGAATGAACCATATTAGATATATTCTATTATGGTCTATCTGAATTTTCGAAAATGTCATTGGACCATTCTGCAGGTGGATCTATTCACCTAAAGAAAACGCCTGAAGAGGCTCAAGAACTCATTGATATGGTTGCAAACAACCAGTTCATGTACACTTTTGAGAGGAATTCCGTGAATAATGGGATACCTCAGAAGAAAGGAATTCTTGAAATTGATGCTCTGAATGCCATATTGGCTCAGAACAAAGTGTTGACTCAACATGTCAATATGATCTCTCAAAATCTGAATGGATGGCAACATGCATCCAACAGTACTAGAGAGGCAGCTTCTGAAGAAGCTTATGATCCTGAGAACCCTGCCATGGCAGAGGTTAACTACATGGGTGAACCTTATGGAAACACCTATAACTCATCATGGAGAAATCATCCAAATTTCTCATGGAAGGATCAACAAAAGCCTCAACAAGGCTTTAACAATGGTGGACGCAACAGGCTGAGCAATAGCAAGCCTTTTCCATCATCTTCTCAGCAACAGACAGAGAATTCTGAACAAAACACTTCAAATTTAGCAAATTTAGTCTCTGATTTGTCAAAGGCCACTTTCAGTTTCATGAGTGAAACAAGATCCTCCATCAGAAATCTGGAGGCACAAGTGGGCCAGCTGAGTAAGAAAGTCATTGAAACTCCTCCCAGTATTCTCCCAACCAATACAGAAGAGAATCCAAAAGGAGAGTGCAAGGCCATTGATTTAGTCAATATGGACGAATGCACAAGGGAGGAGGAGGACGAAAATCCTAGTGAGGAAGACCTCCTGGGACGTCTCTCAAGCAAGAGGGAGTTTCCTATTAAGGATCCAAAGGAATCTGAGGCTCATATAGAGACCATAGAGATTCCATTAAATCTCCTTCTGCCATTCATGAGCTCTGAAGACTATTCTTCCTCTGAAGAGGATGAAGATGTGACTGGAGAGCAAGTTGCTCAATATTTAGGATCTATCATGAAGCTAAATGCCAAGTTGTTTGGTAATGAGACTTAGGAAAGTGAACTTCCCTTGTTCATTAGTGAACTGGATACCTGGATTCAGCAAATTTTACCTCAAAAGAAACAAGATCCTGGCAAGTTCTTAATACCTTGTACCATAGGCACCATGACCTTTGAAAAAGCTCTGTGTGATCTAGGGTCAGGGATAAATCTTATGCCACTCTCTGTAATGGAGAAACTGGGGATCATTGAGGTACAACCTGCCTTGTTCTCATTACAATTGGCAGACAAGTCATTGAGACAAGCTTATGGAATAGTAGAGGACGTGTTAGTAAAGGTTGAAGGCCTTTACATCCCTGCTGATTTCATAATCTTAGACACTAGGAAGGAAGAGGATGATTGCATCATCCTTGGAAGACCTTTCCTAGCCACAGCAGGAGCTGTGATAGATGTCAACAGAGGTGAATTAGTCCTTCAATTGAATGGGGACTACCTTGTGTTTAAGGCACATGGCCATCCCTCTGTGACAAAAGAGAGTAAGCATGAAGAGCTTCTCTCAGTTCAGAGTCAGGAAGAGCCCCCACAGTCAAACTCTAAGTTTGGTGTTGGGAGGCCACAATCAAACTCTAAGTTTGGTGTTAAGATCCCATATCCAAACTCTAAGTTTGGTGTTGGGACTATACAACATTGACCTGATCACCTTTGTGGCTCCATGAGAGCCACTGTCAAGCTATTGACATTAAAGAAGCGCTTGTTGGGAAGCAACCCAATTTTATTTATCTAATTTCTATTTTATTTTATTTTGTTGTTATTTTGTGTTTTATTAGGTACATGATCATGAGGAGTCACAAAAAAAATATAAAAATTAAAAACAGAATCAAAAACAGCAGAAGAAAATCACACCCTGGAGGAAGCACAGGCTGGCGTTCAACGCCAGTAAGAAGCATCTGGCTGGCGTTCAATGCCAGAACAAAGCATCAACCTGGCGCTGAACGCCAGAAACAAGCAACATTCTGGCGCTAAACGCCAGGAATGTGCCTAAGAGGAAAAGTTGGCGCTGAACGCCAGTAACAAGCATGAAACTGGCATTCAACGCCAGAAACATGTTACATGTGGGTGTTGAACGCCCAAAACGTGCACCAATGGGCGTTTAAACGCCAGAATGGTGCGCAAAGGCATTTTACATGCCTATTTGGTGCAGGGATGGAATTCCTTGACACCTCAGGATCTGTGGACCCCACAGGATCACCTCAGGATCTGTGGACCCCACAGGATCACCTCAGGATCTGTGGACCCCACAGGATCCCCACCTACTATATTCCCACCTTACCTCCTAATCCTATTTTTGTGATTACTCTTCCCCATGTCACACTTCCCAACACCCTTCACCAATCACCTCAATCTCTCTTCCCAATTACCCCCTTCACCACTCACATCCATCCACTCTTCCCCATAAACCCCACCCACCATCAAAAATTCAAAACCATTTTCCCACCCATCCCCACCCTAAATGACCGAACATATACTCTCCCCTCTCCCTATATATACCCTTCCATTCTACTTCATTTTCACACAACACAACCCCCTCTTCCTCACCTTGGCCGAACCTACATCTCTCCTTCTCCTCCATATTTTCTTCTTCTTCTTCTCTTCTTTCTTCTCTTGCTCGAGGACGAGCAATATTTTAGGTTTGGTGTGGTAAAAGCATAAGCTTTTTGTTTTTCCATTACCATCAATGGCACCTAAGGCTGGAGAATCCTCTAGAAAAGGAAAAGGGAAGACAAAAGCTTCCACCTCCGAGTCATGGGAGATGGAAAGATTCATCTCCAAGAGCCATCAAGACCACTTCTATGATGTTGTGGCAAAGAAGAAGGTGATCCCTGAGGTCCCTTTCAAGCTCAAGAAAAATGAATATCCGGAGATCCAACATGAAATCCGAAGAAGAGGTTGGGAAGTCCTAATCAACCCCATGCAACAAGTCAGAATCTTAATGGTTCAAGAGTTCTATGCCAATGCATGGAACACTAGGAACCATGGTCAAAGTATGAACCCGAGTCCAAAGAATTATCTCACAATGGTTCAGGGGAAATACTTAGATTTTAGTCCGGAAAATGTGAGGTTGGCATTCCACTTGCCCATGATGCAATGAGATGAACGCCCCTACACTAGAAGGGTCAACTTTAATCAAAGGTTGGACCAAGTCCTTATGGACATATGTGTGGAAGGAGCTCAATGGAAGAGAGACTCCAAAGGCAAGCTAGTCCAACTAAGAAGACTGGACCTCAAGCCTGTAGCTAGAGGATGGTTGGAGTTCATTCAACGCTCCATCATTCCCACTAGCAACCGATCTGAAGTTACTGTGGATCGGGCCATCATGATTCATAGCATCATGATTGGAGAGGAAGTAGAAGTTCATGAGGTCATCTCCAATGAAATCTACAAAATAGCCGACAAGCCCTCCACCATGGCACGGCTAGCTTTTCCTCACCTTATTTGCCATCTATGTTACTCAGCTGGAGTTATCATAGAAGGAGACATCTCCATTGAAGAGGATAAGCCCATCACCGAGAAGAGGATGGAGCAAGCAAGAGAGACCCTTCACGGTTCTCAAGAGATGCATGAGGAATCTCATCATCAAGAAATTCCTGAGATGCCTCAAGGGATGCACTTTCCTCCCAACAACTATTGGGAACAACTCAACACGTCCTTAGAAGATTTGAGCCACAATGTTGAACAATTAAGGGTGGAACATCATGAGCACTCCATCATTCTCCATGAAATAAGAGAAGATCAAAGAGCAATGAGGGAGGAGCAACAAAGGCAAGGAAGGGACATAGAAGAGCTTAAGAACATCATTGGTCCTTCAAGAAGAAGACGCCACTAAGGTGGATTCATTCCTTGTTCTTATTTCTCTGTTTTTCGGTTTTTTATGTTATGTGTTTATCTATGTTTTGTGTCTCTACTTCATGATCATTAGTGTGTAGTAACCATGTCTTAAAGCTATGAATAAAATCCATTAATCCTTCCCCTCTCTTAAATGAAATATGTTTTAATTCAAAAGAACAAGAAGTACATGAATTTCGAATTTATCCTTGAATTTAATTTAATTATATTGATGTGGTGACAATACTTTTTGTTTTCTGAATGAATGCTTGAACAGTGCATATTTTTGATTTTGTTGTTTATGAATGTTAAAACTGTTGGCTCTTGAAAGAATGATGAATAAAGAGAAATGTTATTGAAGATCCGAAAAATCATGAAATTGATTCTTGAAGCAAGAAAAAGCAGCGAAAAGCAAAAAGCTTGCGAAAATATATATATATATATATATATAGAAAGAAAAAAAAGAAAAAGCAAGCAGAAAAAGCCAATAGCCCTTAAAACCAAAAGACAAGGGTAAAAAGGATCCAAGGCTTTGAGCATCAATGGATAGGAGGGCCCCAGGAAATAAAATCCAGGCCTAAGTGGCTAAATCAAGCTGTCCCTAACCATGTGCTTGTGTCATGAAGGTCCAAGTGAAAAGCTTGAGACTGAGTGGTTAAAGTCATGATCCAAAGCAAAAGAGTGTGCTTAAGAGCTCTGGATACCTCTAACTGGGGACTCTAGCAAAGCTGAGTCACAATCCGAAAAGGTTCACCCAGTCATGTGTCTGTGGCATTTGTGTATCCGGTGGTAATATTGGAAAACAAAGTGCTTAGGGCCACGACCAAGACTCATAAGTAGCTGTGTTCAAGAATCAACATGCTTAACTAGGAAAGTCAATAACACTATCCAAAATTCTAAGTTCCTAGAGAAGCCAATCATTCTAAACTTCAAAGGAAAAAGTGAGATGCCAAAACTGTTCAGAGGCAAAAAGCTACAAGTCCCGCTCATCTAATTAGAATTAATATTCATTGATATTCTGGAATTTATAGTATATTCTCTTCTTTTTATCCTAATTGATTTTCAGTTGCTTGGGGTCAAGCAACAATTTAAGTTTGGTGTTGTGATGAGCGGATAATTTATACGCTTTTTGGCATTGTTTTTAGGTAGTTTTTAGTAAGTTCAAGCTACTTTTAGGGATGTTTTCATTAGTTTTTATGTTAAATTCACATTTCTGGACTTTACTATGAGTTTGTGTGTTTTTCTGTGATTTCAGATTATTTCTGGCTGAAATTGAGGGACTTGAGCAAAACTCTGAAAAAGGCTGACAAAAGGACTGCTGATGCTGTTGGAATCTGACCTCCCTGTACTCGAAATGGATTTTCTGGAGCTACAGAACTCCAAATGGCGCGCTCTCAACGGCGTTGGAAAGTAGACATCCAGAGCTTTCTAGCAATATATAATAGTCCATACTTTATTCGGAAATTGACGACGTAACTTGGCGTTGAACGCCAAGTACATGCTGTTGTCTGGAGTTAAACGCCAGAAAAACGTCATGATCCGGAATTGAACGCCCAAAACACGTTATAACTTGGAGTTCAACTCCAAGAAAAGCCTCAGCTCGTGGATAGATCAAGCTCAGCCCAAGCATACACCAAGTGGGCCCGGGAAGTGGATTTATGCATCAATTACTTACTCATGTAAACCCTAGTAGCTAGTCTAGTATAAATAGGATGATTTACTATTGTATTAGACATCTTTTGACAGTTTAATCTCTTGACTGTTTAGCCTCTGATTATTCGGTCTCTTGATCACTCAGGGGGCTGGCCATTCGGCCATGCCTGAACCTTTCACTTATGTATTTTCAACGGTGGAGTTTCTGCACACCATAGATTAAGGGTGTGGAGCTCTGCTGTACCTCAAGTTTCAATACAATTATTATTACTTTCTGTTCAATTCTCTTTTATTCTTATTCCAAGATATGCGTTGCACAATACCTTGATGAATGTGATGATCCGTGACACTCATCATCATTCTCACCTATGAACGCACGTGATTGACAACCACTTCCGTTTTACCTTAGGCCGGGCGCATATCTCTTAGATTCCCCAACAGAATCTTCGTGGTATAAGCTAGAATTGATGGCGGCATTCATGATAATCCGGAAGGTCTAAACCTTGTTTGTGGTATTCCGAGTAGGATTCTGGGATTGAATGACTGTGACGAGCTTCAAACTCCTGAAGGCTGGGCGTTAGTGACTGACGCAAAAGAATCAAGGGATTCTATTCCAACCTGATTGAGAACCGACAGATGATTAGCCGTGCTGTGACAGAGCATAGGACCATTTTCACTGAGAGGATGGGATGTAGCCATTGACAACGGTGATGCCCTACATACAGCTTGCCATGGAAAGGAGTAAGAAGGATTGGATGAAAGCAATAAGAAAGTAGAGATTCGAAAGGATTCCAGCATCTCCGCACACCTATCTGAAATTCCCACTATTGATTTACATAAGTATTTCTATCCCTTTTTATTTTCTATTTATTATTAATTATTCGAAAATCCATAAACCAATTTAATCTGCCTAACTGAGATTTACAAGATGACCATAGCTTGCTTCATACCAACAATCTCTGTGGGATCGACCCTTACTCACGTAAGGTATTACTTGGATGACCCAGTACACTTGCTGGTTAAGCTGAATGAAGTTGTGATCATAAATTCCAATAGAGCCAATTTTTAAATCTCATGCAAATACAAAGAGGATCACAATTTCGTCTACCAAGTTTTTGGCGCCGTTGCCGGGGATTGTTCGAGTATGGACAACTGACGGTTCATCTTGTTGCTCAGATTAGGTAATTTTCTTTTCAAAAACTTTTTTAAAATTTTTCTTTTATTTCTCGTTTTTCCAAACTATATTTTCGAAAAAAAAATTTAATAAAAATACAAAAAAATTAGAAAATCATAAAAATCAAAAATATTTTGTGTTTCTTGTTTGATTCTTGAGTCAATTTTTAAGTTTGGTGTCAATTGCATGCTTTAAAAATTTTTCCTTGCAATTTTCGAAAAATTCATGCATACATGGTTTTCTTCATGATCTTCAAGTTGTTCTTGACAAGTCTCCTTGTTTGATCTTGATGTTTTCTTGTTTTGTGTTATTTGTTGTTTTTCATATGCATTTTTTGTTTGTTAGAGTCCATGCATTAAAGATTTCTAAGTTTGGTGTCTTGCATGTTTTCTTTGCATCAAAAATTTTTCAAAAATATGTTCTTGATGTTCATCATGATCTTCAAGGTGTTCTTGGTGTTCATCTTAACATTCATAGTGTTCTTGCATGCATTAAGTGTTTGATCTAAAATTTTCATGATTTGGGTCATGTTTGTGTTTTTTTCTCTCATAATAAAAAAATTCAAAAAATCAAAAATTATCTTTTCCCTATTTCCCTCCAAATTTTCGAAATTTTGGGTTGACTTGGTCAAAAATTTTTAAAAAAATTAGTTGTTTCTTACAAGTCAAGTCAAAATTTTAATTTTAAAAATCTTATCTTTTAAAAATCTTTTTCAAAAATCATATCTCTTCCATTTTTTTATTTTCAAAAATTTTAAAAATTATTTTTCAAAATCTTTTTCTTATCTTTATATCATATTTTCGAAAATATGCTAAAAATTAATGTGATTGATTCAAAAATTTGAAGTTTGTTACTTTCTTGTTAAGAAAGGTTCAATCTTTAAATTCTAGAATCTTATCTTGTAGTTTCTTGTTAGTTAAGTCATTTTAAAAATTAAATCTTTTTCAAAATATCTTTTTCTTAAAATTTTTATCTTATCTTTTTATCTTATCCTTCTCAAAATTTTATCTTTTTCAAAATTTGATTTCAAAATATCTTATCTAAACTTCTTATCTTCTTATCTTTTCAATTTTGATTTCAAATCTTTTTCAATCAACTAACTAACTTTTTGTTTGTTTCTTATCTTTTTCAAAACCACCTAACTACTTTTCCCTCTCTAATTTTCGAAAATACCTCTCTCTTTTTTTCAAAAAAGTTCTTTTTAATTAATTAATTGTTTTAATTTTAATTCTATCTTATCTTTTAATTTTCGAAAATTTCTAACCCCTTTTTAAAATTATTTTCGAAATTCTCCCTCTCTTTTCTTATTCTATTTAATTATTTAATTACTAACACTTCTCTTCACCTCTCTCCATCCAAATATCTGAATCCCCTCTTCTACATTCTTCTCCCTTTTCTTCTTCTACTAACATAAAGGAATCTCTATACTGTGACATAGAGGATTCCTTTTCTTTTCTTGTTTTCTTCTCTTTCATATGATCAGGAACAGGGAAAAAGGCACTCTTATTGAAATTGATCCTGAACCTGAAAGGACTCTGAAAAGGAAACTAAGAGAAACTAAATTACAACAATCCAGAAACAACCTTTCAGAAATTTTTGAACAAGAGAATGAGATGGCAGCCGAAAACAATAATAATACAAGGAGAATGCTTGGTGACTTCACAAAGCCAACGTCCAAATTTGATGGAAGAAGCATCTCCATTCCTGCCATTGGAGCCAACAACTTTGAGCTGAAACCTCAGCTAGTTGCCTTAATGCAACAAAACTGCAAGTTTTATGGACTTCCATCTGAAGATCCTTATCAGTTTTTAACTGAGTTCTTGCAGATCTGTGAGACTGTAAAGACGAATGGAGTTGATCCTGAAGTCTACAGACTCATGCTTTTCCCTTTTGTTGTAAGAGAAAAAGCTAGAATATGGTTGGATTCACAACCTAAGGATAGCCTGGACTCCTGGGATAAGCTGGTCACAGCCTTCTTGGATAAATTCTTTCCTCCTCAAAAGCTGAGCAAGCTGAGAGTGGATGTTCAAACCTTCAAACAAAAAGATAGTGAATCCCTCTATGAAGCTTGGGAAAGATACAAGCAGCTGACCAAAAGATGTCCATTTGACATGTTTTTAGAATGGACCATATTAGATATATTCTATTACGGTCTATCTGAATTTTCGAAAATGTCATTGGACCATTCTGCAGGTGGATCTATTCACCTAAAGAAAATGCCTGAAGAGGCTCAAGAACTCATTGATATGGTTGCAAACAACCAATTCATGTACACTTCTGAGAGGAATTCCGTGAATAATGGGATACCTCAGAAGAAAGGAGTTCTTGAAATTGATGCTCTGAATGCCATATTGGCTCAGAACAAAGTGTTGACTCAACAAGTCAACATGATCTCTCAAAATCTGAATGGATGGCAACATGCATCCAACAGTACTAGAGAGGCAGCTTCTGAAGAAGCTTATGATCCTGAGAACCCTGACATGGCAGAGGTTAACTACATGGGTGAACCTTATGGAAACACCTATAACTCATCATGGAGAAATTATCCAAATTTCTCATGGAAGGATCAATAAAATCCTCAACAAGGCTTTAACAATGGTGGACACAACAGGCTAAGCAATAGCAAGCCTTTTCCATCATCTTCTCAGCAACAGACAGAGAATTCTGAACAAAACACTTCTAATTTAGCAAATTTAGTCTCTGATTTGTCAAAGGCCACTTTCAGTTTCATGAGTGAAACAAGATCCTCCATCAGAAATCTGGAGGCACAAGTGGGCCAGCTGAGTAAGAAAGTCATTGAAACTCCTCCCAGTATTCTCCCAAGCAATACAGAAGAGAATCCAAAAGGAGAGTGCAAGGCCATTGATTTAGTCAATATGGCCGAATGCACAAGGGAGGAGGAGGACAAAAATCCTAGTGAGGAAGACCTCCTGGGACGTCTCTCAAGCAAGAGGGAGTTTCCTATTAAGGATCCAAAGGAATCTGAGGCTCATATAGAGACCATAGAGATTCCATTAAATCTCCTTCTGCCATTCATGAGCTCTGAAGACTATTCTTCCTCTGAAGAGGATGAAGATGTGACTGGAGAGCAAGTTGCTAAATATTTAGGAGCTATCATGAAGCTGAATGCCAATTTGTTTGGTAATGAGACTTGGGAAAGTGAACCTCCCTTGCTCATTAGTGAACTGGATACCTGGATTCAGCAAATTTTCCCTCAAAAGAAATAAGATCCTGGCAAGTTCTTAATACCTTGTACCATAGGCACCATGACCTTTGAAAAAGCTCTATGTGATCTAGGGTCAGGGATAAATCTTATGCCACTCTTTGTAATGGAGAAACTGGGGATCATTGAGGTACAACCTGCCTTGTTCTCATTACAATTGGCAGACAAGTCATTGAGACAAGCTTATGGAATAGTAAAGGACGTGTTAGTAAAGGTTGAAGGCCTATACATCCCTGCTGATTTCATAATCTTAGACACTAGGAAGGAAGAGGATGATTGCATCATCCTTGGAAGACCTTTCCTAGCCACAGCAGGAGCTGTGATAGATGTCAACAGAGGTGAATTAGTCCTTCAATTGAATGGGGACTACCTTGTGTTTAAGGCACATGGCCATCCCTCTGTGACAAAAGAGAGTAAGCATGAAGAGCTTCTCTCAGTTCAGAGTCAGGAAGAGCCCCCACAGTCAAACTCTAAGTTTGGTGTTGGGAGGCCACAATCAAACTCTAAGTTTGGTGTTAAGATCCCATATCCAAACTCTAAGTTTGGTGTTGGGACTATACAACATTGACCTGATCACCTTTGTGGCTCCATGAGAGCCACTGTCAAGCTATTGACATTAAAGAAGCGCTTGTTGGGAGGCAACCCAATTTTATTTATCTAATTTCTATTTTATTTTATTTTGTTGTTATTTTGTGTTTTATTAGGTACATGATCATGAGGAGTCACGAAAAAAATATAAAAATTAAAAACAGAATCAAAAACAGCAGAAGAAAATCACACCCTGGAGGAAGCACAGGCTGGCGTTCAACGCCAGTAAGAAGCATCTGGCTAGCGTTCAACGCCAGAACAAAGCATCAACCTGGCGCTGAACGCCAGAAACAAGCAACATTCTGGCGCTGAACGCCAGGAATGTGCCTAAGAGGAAAAGCTGGCGCTGAACGCCAGTAACAAGCATGAAACTGGCGTTCAACGCCTGAAACATGTTACATGTGGGCGTTGAACGCCCAGAACGTGCACCAATGGGCGTTTAAACGCCAGAATGGTGCGCAAAGGCATTTTACATGCCTATTTGGTGCAGGGATGGAATTCCTTGACACCTCAGGATCTGTGGACCCCATAGGATCACCTCAGGATCTGTGGACCCCACAGGATCCCCACCTACTATATTCCCACCTTACCTCCTAATCCTATTTTTGTGATTACTCTTCCCCATGTCACACTTCCCAACACCCTTCACCAATCACCTCAATCTCTCTTCCCAATTACCCCTTTCACCACTCACATCCATCCACTCTTCCCCATAAACCCCACCCACCTTCAAAAATTCAAAACCATTTTCCCACCCATCCCCACCCTAAATGACCGAACATATACTCTCCCCTCTTCCTATATATACCCTTCCATTCTACTTCATTTTCACACAACACAACCCCCTCTTCCTCACCTTGGCCGAACCTACATCTCTCCTTCTCCTCCATATTTTCTTCTTCTTCTTCTCTTCTTTCTTCTCTTGCTCGAGGGCGAGCAATATTTTAAGTTTGGTGTGGTAAAAGCATAAGCTTTTTGTTTTTCCATTACCATCAATGGCACCTAAGGCCAGAGAATCCTCTAGAAAAGGAAAAAGGAAGACAAAAGCTTCCACCTCCGAGTCATGAGAGATGGAAAGATTCATCTCCAAGAGCCATCAAGACCACTTCTATGATGTTGTGGCAAAGAAGAAGGTGATCCCTGAGGTCCCTTTCAAGCTCAAGAAAAATGAGTATCCGGAGATCCGACATGAAATCCGAAGAAGAGGTTGGGAAGTCCTAACCAACCCCATGCAACAAGTCAGAATCTTAATGGTTCAAGAGTTCTATGCCAATGCATGGATCACTAGGAACCATGATCAAAGTATGAACCTGAGTCCAAAGAATTATCTCACAATGGTTCAGGGAAAATACTTAGATTTTAGTCCGGAAAATATGAGGTTGGCATTCCACTTGCCCATGATGCAAGGGGATGAACGCCCCTACACTAGAAGGGTCAACTTTAATCAAAGGTTAGACCAAGTCCTTATGGACATATGTGTGGAAGGAGCTCAATGGAAGAGAGACTCCAAAGGCAAGCCAGTCCAACTAAGAAGACTGGACCTCAAGCCTGTAGCTAGAGGATGGTTGGAGTTCATTCAACGCTCCATCATTCCCACTAGCAACCGATCTGAAGTTACTGTGGATCGGGCCATCATGATTCATAGCATCATGATTGGAGAGGAAGTAGAAGTTCATGAGGTCATCTCCAATGAAATCTACAAAATAGCCGACAAGCCCTCCACCATGGCACGGCTAGCATTTCCTCACCTTATTTGCCATCTATGTTACTCAGCTGGAGTTATCATAGAAGGAGACATCTCCATTGCAGAGGATAAGCCCATCACCAAGAAGAGGATGGAGCAAGCAAGAGAGACCCTTCACGGTTCTCAAGAGATGCATGAGGAATCTCATCATCAAGAAATCCCTGAGATGCCTCAAGGGATGCACTTTCCTCCCAACAACTATTGGGAACAACTCAACACGTCCTTAGAAGATTTGAGCCACAATATTGAACAATTAAGGGTGGAACATCATGAGCACTCCAGCATTCTCCATGAAATAAGAGAAGATCAAAGAGCAATGAGGGAGGAACAACAAAGGCAAGGAAGGGACATAGAAGAGCTTAAGAACATCATTGGTCCTTCAAGAAGAAGACGCCACTAAGGTGGATTCATTCCTTGTTCTTATTTCTCTGTTTTTTGGTTTTTTATGTTTTGTGTCTCAACTTCATGATCATTAGTGTGTAGTAACCATGTCTTAAAGCTATGAATAAAATCCATTAATCCTTCCCCTCTCTTAAATGAAATATGTTTTAATTCAAAAGAACAAGAAGTACATGAATTTCGAATTTATCCTTGAATTTAATTTAATTATATTGATGTGGTGACAATACTTTTTGTTTTCTGAATGAATGCTTGAACAGTGCATATTTTTTATTTTGTTGTTTATGAATGTTAAAACTGTTGGCTCTTGAAAGAATGATGAATAAAGAGAAATGTTATTGAAGATCCGAAAAATCATGAAATTGATTCTTGAAGCAAGAAAAAGCAGTGAAAAGCAAAAAGCTTGCGAAAAAAAAAAAAATATATATATATATATATAGAAAGAAAAAGAAAAAGCAAGCAGAAAAAGCCAATAGCCCTTAAAACCAAAAGGCAAGGGTAAAAAGGATCCAAGGCTTTGAGCATCAATGGATAGGAGGGCCCCAGGAAATAAAATCCAGGCCTAAGCGGCTAAATCAAGCTGTCCCTAGCCATGTGCTTGTGTCATGAAGGTCCAAGTGAAAAGCTTGAGACTGAGTGGTTAAAGTCGTGATCCAAAGCAAAAGAGTGTACTTAAGAGCTCTGGATACCTCTAACTGGGGACTCTAGCAAAGCTGAGTCACAATTCGAAAAGGTTCACCCAGTCATGTGTCTGTGGCATTTGTGTATCCGGTGGTAATACTGGAAAACAAAGTGCTTAGGGCCACGGCCAAGACTCATAAGTAGCTGTATTCAAGAATCAACATGCTTAACTAGGAAAGTCAATAACACTATCCAAAATTCTAAGTTCCTAGAGAAGCCAATCATTCTAAACTTCAAAGGAAAAAGTGAGATGCCAAAACTGTTCAGAGGCAAAAAGCTACAAGTCCCGCTCATCTAATTAGAATTAATATTCATTGATATTCTGGAATTTATAGTATATTCTCTTCTTTTTATCCTAATTGATTTTCAGTTGGTTGGGGACAAGCAACAATTTAAGTTTGGTGTTGTGATGAGCGGATAATTTATACGCTTTTCGGCATTGTTTTTAGGTAGTTTTTAGTAAGTTCAAGCTACTTTTAGGGATGTTTTCATTAGTTTTTATGTTAAATTCACATTTCTGGACTTTACTATGAGTTTGTGTATTTTTCTGTGATTTCAGGTAATTTCTGGCTGAAATTGAGGGACTTGAGCAAAACTCTGAAAAAGGCTGACAAAAGGACTGCTGATGCTATTGGAATCTGACCTCCCTGTACTCGAAATGGATTTTCTGGAGCTACAGAACTCCAAATGGCGCGCTCTCAACGGCGTTGGAAAGTAGACATCCAGAGCTTTCTAGCAATATATAATAGTCCATACTTTATTCGGAAATTGACGACGTAACTTGGCGTTGAACGCCAAGTACATGCTGCTGTCTGGAGTTAAACGCCAGAAAAACGTCATGATCCGGAGTTGAACGCCCAAAACATGTTATAACTTGGAGTTCAACTCCAAGAAAAGCCTCAGCTCGTGGATAGATCAAGCTCAGCCCAAGCATACACCAAGTGGGCCCCGAAAGTGGATTTATGCATCAATTACTTACTCATGTAAACCCTAGTAGCTAGTCTAGTATAAATAGGATGATTTACTATTGTATAGACATCTTTTGACAGTTTAATCTCTTGACTGTTTAGCCTCTGATTATTCGGTCTCTTGATCACTCAGGGGGCTGGCCATTCGGCCATGCCTGAACCTTTCACTTATATATTTTCAACGGTGGAGTTTCTGCACACCATAGATTAAGGGTGTGGAGCTCTGCTGTACCTCAAGTTTCAATACAATTATTATTACTTTCTATTCAATTCTCTTTTATTCTTATTCCAAGATATACGTTGCACAACACCTTGATGAATGTGATGATCCGTGACACTCATCATCATTCTCACCTATGAACGCGCGTGATTGACAACCACTTCCGTTCTACCTTAGGCCGGGCGCATATCTCTCAGATTCCCCAACAGAATCTTCGTGGTATAAGCTAGAATTGATGGCGGCATTCATGAGAATCCGGAAGGTCTAAACCTTGTCTGTGGTATTCCGAGTAGGATTCTGGGATTGAATGACTGTGACGAGCTTCAAACTCCTGAAGGCTGGGCGTTAGTGACAGACGCAAAAGAATCAAGGGATTCTATTCCAACCTGATTGAGAACCGACAGATGATTAGCCGTGCTGTGACAGAGCATATGACCATTGATGACATGTCATCATATACCTATTTTTCTATGCTTTTTCATACAAGAAATTGATGATTAGTGCTTAAATATTGAATGCTTTTATACTTAATTGGTATATTTCCTTGATCTTTTAATTTTATAAATCTTGTAGGAAATAAGAAGAAAAAGAAGCAAAGAAGCACAAAAAAAGGAGAAAAAAAGAGCTTTGCGACACACTTTGAAGTTGGGGTACACTTTGGAGCTTTAGGCCACGCTTTTAAAAGTGTGGCCTATGACAAAATCAAAGAAGAAAGCAACCAGCACGCACCCTACCCTGCCCTTGCCAAGGGCAGGGCAGAATCATGATGAAACAAAGTGAGGTTGGAGCAAATTTTTGCTAAGTTAAAATCTGGCCGCTCACAGCATGACCATGCCTACTTCAAAGGGCTATAACTTGAGCTACAGACGTCCGATTGATGTGCTTCCAGTTGCGTTGGAAAGCTGACATTCAGAGCTTTCCAACGATATATAGAAATCCATATTTGGCGTAAAATTGAGGCAGGAACGAAAGGCATCTTTAAGGGCCAAAAATAAGCAAAAATAAACCAATGTGCTTCCACCAAGGTTCGAAGCTGGAGCCTCACCCCAAAGCAAAGCGGCGCTCATTTTTCTGCTCTGCCCTCTTGGAGAGTAGGGCAATGTCGTGCTCTTCATGGAAAATCAAGGAAAATTGCTCCCCCAATTGCTTTCACCAAGGTTTGAACACAAGACCTCCAAGGAAGCCAAGCCTTATGCGTGAATTAGGTGCCAAGGAAACCAAGGAAAATAAGCAGCGTGTGCCTCCACCGAGTTTCGAACATGGGGTTTCACTTTTGGAAACATTGCCCTGCCCTCCGCGAGGGCAGGGCAGCATTTTGTGGTGCACAGCCAGCGCACCAGATTGGCGCACCAAGGGAGCTTCGGCAGCATCAACAGGCACGGGCAGCAGAATCTGGCACACCAAAAATTTCTCCCTGCCCTCCACAAGGGCAGGGCAGCATCCTGCAGCACCCAAACGCGCACGCAAGCACCAACACGCACCATTTTCTGCCCTGCCCTCCACAAGGGCAGGGCAGCCTCCTGGGAGCATCATGGGCCAAAATTCAACCAAAATCTCATTTAAATTCAATTCCTCTCCAAATTGAATCAAGGCCATGCAAACCTATTTCTCCTCAAATCCAAAGCAAGCTAAGCCCACATCATCACTCAAAGGCACAAGAACAAGCTAGAATTAGGATTTTCATTTAATTTTTTTTTCATTTCAATTTCATTTTATTTTGTAAAGCCTATATAAGGCATCATTTCCATCTTTGTAAAGGAGAGCTCGATTAGAAAGGGAAAAGGCTTGCTCCATTAGGGAGTAGTAGTAGAAGAGAGCTCACTTTTACATCTTAACTTGAATTGGAGAATTGAAGGAATTTTGTTTCAATTCTCACCTTGAATTCTCTCTTGTTCTTTTACTGCATAATTCAAAATTCATTTGCTGTTTCAAATCTTCTTCTTCTGCAACTTTAGCTTTTCTGTTTTGGATCTTGAATTGAGGTTGAAGAGCTCCATTGATTCAAATTCTGAGAATCATCTTCCACTCTTCCTCTCAATTGATCTAAGGATTGGGTTTTAATCTTCTCTGCTATTTTTAAACCTCATTTTCTTCTGCAATATATTTTCTGACTGAGCAAAGGAGAATTGAGATCCAGATTTGCTTCCTGAGTTCATTGCTCTTCTTGGATCCTCAAATTCTCTTTTAGATTTTACAATTGAGCTAAGTTTCTTTCTGTCTTGTTCTTCAAGCAATTTTTCATTTCTGTTTGAATCTGCTGCACTTACTTCATCTTTTACTTCTTTGCTTGATTGCACTTTACATTTTCTTGTTGATGTTTTAATTCCCAGCACCCAATCCCTTTTACTTTTCATGCAATTTAATTATTCTGCAATTATTCTAAGTGCTGCTTATTGCTTTCCTTTAAATTTCCTGCACCCAATCCCCTTTACATTTGATGCAATTTACATTTCTTGTCATTTAAGATTTTGTTAATCTACTTTTCTTGCTCTTTAAGTTTCCTGCCACTTTACTTTCTGCAATTTAAATTCCCTGCAAATTTACATTCTGTTGCTCAACTTCACACAACTTATTCAATGTTAGCTTGACTAAGCTATTCACCCACTAAAGTTGCTTGATCCATCAATCCCTGTGGGATCGACCTCACTCTAAGTGAGTTATTACTACTTGATGCGACCCGGTATACTTGCCGGTTGGATATGTGTGTTGGAAATTCATTTTTCCGCAAAAACACCAGCAAGTTTTTGGTGCCGTTGCCGGGGATTGATTAGATCAACAATGATTAAGTGGGTGAGAAGTCTAGATCAAGCATTTTTTTTTGTTTTTGTTCTCTGTTTCAAATTGATAGCAAGGTGTTTGAGTTATTGCCTCACTAAGAAATTCTTTCTCTGTGACATGAATTTCAAATTTCATTGATGTTTACAAAATACAAATAGAGTTCAACTCATCTTATGGTCAAACAAAATTTTATGGGATATCACCCACCATCACCAATCTCTAATGGTGGCTGGGAATATCACCAAGAAAATACAAATTCTAAGCACTCCAATCCATGGAGATTTGCTTCACAGACACAAGATGAGCAAGAAAACCATATGGGATATTTTCTTCCACCACAAAATGATGCTAGTCATGATTCTAATGGTGGCTGGGAAAGAAATTCTAATGCTCCATATGATATTCATCCAAAGATATCATCACTTGACCATGCTTCAACAGAAAGCCTCTATCAAAATTCACCACCCACACAAACTTCCATGAACCAAAGCCTCTCAAAGCTTGAGACCATGTGTGAAAAATATGAGAAGGAGGCACAGATATTCTGAAACGAGCAAGAGAATTCATTCAAAAACATGGAAATAATGTTAGCTCAATTGGTGAGTGCAACAAGGAAAGAGGAAAAACAAGAGGAAGAGGCTACTAAGTCAAGTGAATTTTTAGTGAAGAAGGAAGAGGTGGTGGAAATATTTGAACCTGAAACTGCACTTGAGATGACAAGAGCACATGACAACTCACAACTCTCACAAACTTCCCTTGACCAAAACGCCTCAACACTTGAATCCATGATTGAAAGGTATGAAGAGGAGATGAAGAAAGCTTGGGAAGATCAACAAACCTCCTCCATGAAAGAGCTATTAAAGCAAATGTTGAGTGTAAAAGAGGAAGTGGAGGAACAAGCTAGTAAGGAGGACAATCAAGAACATCCAAAGTCAAGGGAAACAGAGAGGCACATGAAGGACAAGCTCATTGAACCACCAATTCAAAAGGCTCTGGATGAAGATCAAACTCCAAACATCACACAGCAACCATGTCTTGACATCCAAGAAGTGAAGGCAACTAACAAAAGCACCAATCCTGTCCCTGAACCAGCAAGCAAGCACAATCAAGCCAAATTCAAAAGGAAGCTTGCTGAGAAGAGGCCAAGAAAAGGGACAATAGCTGAAACTTCTCCCTCCTTGAGGTCATTCATCTTAACAAACTGGAAGAAGAGGAAGAAAGTGAAGAATAATATGTCAAGCTAATGACACTAAAAGAGCGCTTGTTGGGAGGCAACCCAACCTTAGGTAACATTTCATTTCTCTGCTTGGTTTATTCTCTTTCTTTGCTGTGTTTAAATTTCAATAAATTGGCATATGATTACATTCTAAGTTTGGTGTTGCCTTGCAACAAATTATTTTTAATCTTTTTGGATGATTGCATCAAATCAAAAATGAAAGTGACACACCAAGATTCTAAGTTTGGTGTGCCACTTATTTTCTATGCAAATCATTCAAGCAACATCACTTGTCTGTATAATCATATTGCCTTTTGCAGTGTTATTTTTCTTCTTCTTAGTTGGATAATTTCTGTTTTCTCTTTGTTTCATTTATTTACTTGTTTTTAATGCTTTCTTTTATTAACTGTTTTTGTTAATACATCACCAAGACATCCTTATTCATGACAGACTCTTCATTTGGTGATTGTATTTAACATATAACAGTTTCTTTTGTTTAGTTTTATTTCAAATAAAATTGACATATGGTTGCATTCTAAGTTTGGTGTTGCTATGCAACAAAATTTGGTTCTAATTCTTACTAGATACTTGTATTGATTCCAAGTAAAAGTGTCACACTAAGTTTGGTGTGCCACTTATCTTTTATGTAATGTATCATGCACACCCTCTTAAGTTTGCAATCAAAATGTCTCTGTCTCTGATGCCTTGATTGTTATCTTTCATTTTGCTTGCTCAGAACACATGTACTACTAACTTTTCATTGTGTAAGACATTCATGATCCATCTTATCCCCAAAGCCCTTGTTCTAATTGTTGCTTGAGGATGAGCAAGCATTCTGAGTTTGGCAAGGGAAAGAGGAAGAATAGAGGAAAAAGGACAACAATAGAGAAGATGGACTACAAGGTTGTAAAGTTCCTTTTTCTCTCATTTGTTTCCAGCACTTAAATTGCATGATTGTCTTCATCTTTTCTGTTTACATGTGTGTATGAATAAAGCATAGCTTGAATCTTGATTTGTAACACGTTGCTGTGGCATTATGACTACCAACTTGAGTTTTGTGAATTCAAAAGCAAAAAAGCATCATGATCATAAACAAACAAGGAATTAAAGAAGAATTTAGCATGTGCATACAAGTATCGGAAAGCTAGTATGATTGATTGTTGCTCAATTGCATTGGATTTTATTTAATTGAAGTTTTTCATCTAGTACATTTTGTGAAATCTTTTTAAATCATGAAAACCTTGAAGAAGCAAATACAATTAAAGCAAGAAAAGAAAAAGGGAAAGAATGAGAAAGCTGAAGGCTCTGAGTACCAATGGCAATTTAGTTGCTAAATGCTTGTGGTGTTTATGTATCAAGCCAAATGCTTGAAAACAAAACACTTAGAAGTCAAGGCTAGGCTCAAGTGCAAAAGCACTCCCTCAAAGCTCAAGGCTCTGAGCATCAATGATTAGAGAGTCAAGAAAAGAAAAGAAAAATGAGCTTAATGAAGTCCTCTAATTAAATGCTTGTGGTGCTTATGTATCAAGTGGTAATACTTGAAAACAAAGCATTTAGAAGTCGTAGCTTTGTTATTAACTCATGGGGTAAAGCACCCAAAAGGAGAAGCTAAAAAAAAATCAAAAGCATGTTTCAAGGAATAATTATAAGAAAAAGATTTCATAAATTGAGCTAGATAGAAGCATCAATCATTTACATCTCTTTCGTAATTGTAGCATGCATAGAAAACTAGCTTGCCATGAACATTAACTTGCTACTCTTCTTACCTTGGATTGTCAATTTCTATTGCATGATTCTTTTCTTGCTTGGGGACAAGCAAAGTTTAAGTTTGGTGTTGTGATGACATGTCATCATATACCTATTTTTCTATGCTTTTTCATACAAGAAATTGATGATTAGTGCTTAAATATTGAATGTTTTTATACTTAATTGGTATATTTCCTTGATCTTTTAATTTTATAAATCTTGTAGGAAATAAGAAGAAAAAGAAGCAAAGAAGCACAAAAAAAGGAGAAAAAAAGAGCTTTGGGACACACTTTGAAGTTGGGGTACACTTTGGAGCTTTAGGCCACGCTTTTAAAAGCGTGGCCCATGACAAAATCAAAGAAGAAAGCAACCAGCACGCACACTGCCCTGCCCTTGCCAAGGGAAGGGCAGAATCATGATGAAACAAAGTGAGGTTGGAGCAAATTTTTGCTAAGTTAAAATCTGGCCGCTCACAGCATGACCATGCCTACTTTAAAGGGCTATAACTTGAGCTACAGACGTTCGATTGATGTGCTTCCAGTTGCATTGGAAAGCTGACATTCAGAGCTTTCCAACGATATATAGCAATCCATATTTGGCGTACAATTGAGGCAGGAACGAAAGGCATCTTTAAGGGCCAAAAATAAGCAAAAATAAACCAATGTGCTTCCACCAAGGTTCGAAGCTGGAGCCTCACCCTAAGGCAAAGTGGCGCTCATTTTTCTGCTCTGCCCTCTTGGAGAGCAGGGCAATGTCGTGCTCTTCATGGAAAATCAAGGAAAATTGCTCCCCCAATTGCTTTCACCAAGGTTTGAACACAAGACCTCCAAGGAAGCCAAGCCTTATGCGTGAATTAGGTGCCAAGAAAACCAAGGAAAAGAAGCAGCGTGTGCCTCCACCGAGTTTCGAACATGGGGTTTCACTTTTGGAAACATTGCCCTGCCCTCCGCGAGGGCAGGGCAGCATTTTGTGGTGCACAGCCAGCGCACCAGATTGGCGCACCAAGGGAGCTTCGGCAGCATCAACAGGCACGGGCAGCAGAATCTGGCGCACCAAAAATTTCTGCCCTACCCTCCACAAGGGTAGGACAGCATCCTGCAGCACCCAAACGCGCACGCAAGCACCAACACGCACCATTTTCTGCCCTGCCCTCCACAAGGGCAGGGCAGCCTCCTGGGAGCATCATGGGCCAAAATTCAACCAAAATCTCATTTAAATTCAATTCCTCTCCAAATTGAATCAAGGCCATGCAAACCCATTTCTCCTTAAATCCAAAACAAGCTAAGCCCACATCATCACTCAAAGGCACAAGAACAAGCTAGAATTAGGATTTTCATTTAATTTGTTTTTCATTTCAATTTCATTTTATTTTGTAAAGCCTATATAAGGCATCATTTCCATCTTTGTAAAGGAGAGCTCGATTAGAAAGGGAAAAGGCTTGCTCCATTAGGGAGTAGTAGTAGAAGAGAGCTCACTTTTACATCTTAACTTGAATTGGAGAATTGAAGGAATTCTGTTTCAATTCTCACCTTGAATTCTCTCTTGTTCTTTTACTGCATAATTCAAAATTCATTTGCTGTTTCAAATCTTCTTCTTCTGCAACTTTAGCTTTTCTGTTTTGGATCTTGAATTGAGGTTGAAGAGCTCCATTGATTCAAATTCTGAGAATCATCTTCCACTCTTCCTCTCAATTGATCTAAGGATTGGGTTTTAATCTTCTCTGCTATTTTTAAACCTCATTTTCTTCTGCAATATATTTTCTGACTGAGCAAAGGAGAATTGAGATCCAGATTTGCTTCCTGAGTTCATTGCTCTTCTTGGATCCTCAAATTCTCTTTTAGATTTTACAATTGAGCTAAGTTTCTTTCTGTCTTGTTCTTCAAGCAATTTTTCATTTCTGTTTGAATCTGCTGCACTTACTTCATCTTTTACTTCTTTGCTTGATTGCACTTTACATTTTCTTGTTGATGTATTAATTCCCAGCACCCAATCCCTTTTACTTTTCATGCAATTTAATTATTCTGCAATTATTCTAAGTGCTGTTTATTGCTTTCCTTTAAATTTCCTGCACCCAATCCCCTTTACATTTGATGCAATTTACATTTCTTGTCATTTAAGATTTTGTTAATCTACTTTTCTTGCTCTTTAAGTTTCCTGCCACTTTACTTTCTGCAATTTAAATTTCCTGCAAATTTACATTCTGTTGCTCAACTTCACACAACTCATTCAATGTTAGCTTGACTAAACTATTCACCCACTAAAGTTGCTTGATCCATCAATCCCTGTGGGATCGACCTCACTCTAAGTGAGTTATTACTACTTGATGCGACCCGGTATACTTGCCGGTTGGATATGTGTGTTGGAAATTCATTTTTCCGCAAAAACACCGTCAACCATTTTCACTGAGAGGATGGGATGTAGCCATTGACAACGGTGATGCCCTACATACAGCTTGCCATGGAAAGGAGTAAGAAGGATTGGATGAAAGCAATAAGAAAGTAGAGATTTGAAAGGATTCCAGCATCTCCGCACACCTATCTGAAATTCTCACTATTGATTTACATAAGTATTTCTATCCCTTTTTATTTTCTATTTATTATTAATTATTCGAAAATCCATAAACAAATTTAATCTGCCTAACTGAGATTTTCAAGATGACCATAGCTTGCTTCATACCAACAATCTCTGTGGGATCGACCCTTACTCACGTAAGGTATTACTTGGATGACCCAGTACACTTGCTGGTTAAGCTGAATGAAGTTGTGATCATAAATTCCAATAGAGCCAATTTTTAAATCTCATGCAAATACAAAGAGGATCACAATTTCGTCCACCAAGGCTTAAGCTCAAAGTTGTTTGCTCCAATGGCAGGAATTAAGATGCTTCTTCCATAGAAGTTGGAAGTTGGTGCAGCATAGTTACCAAGCATCTTCCTTGCATTGTTGTTCTTATTTTCGGCTGTCATGTCTTCTTCTTTTTCGAAAATTTCTGTCAGGTCCTCTCCAGAGAGTTGTGCTTTAGCTTCTCTTAGCTTCCTCTTCAGAGTCCTTTCAACTTCAGGATTGGCTTCAACAAGAATATTCTTATCCTTGTTCCTGCTCATGTGAAAAAAAAGAGAATAGAAAAGAAGAGAAATCCTCTATGTCACAGTATAGAGATTCTTTTATGTGAGTGGAAGAAGAGAAGAAGAGAAGAATGAGGTAGAGAGAAAATAAAGAGAATTCGAACACAGAGAGGGAGAGAGGGTTCGAATTTTAAGAAGGATAGAAGTGTTAGTAAATAAATAAATAAATAGAAGAGATGAGAGAGAAGAGAAATTCGAAAATATTAGAAGAAACAAAGTTAGAGTTTAAAACAATTAGCTAATTAAAAAGGTTTTTGAAAAAGTTGTTAGTGGTTTTCGAAAATTAGAGAGAAAAAAGTAGTTAATTGAAAAAGATTTGAAAATAAATTTTGAAAAGATAAGAAGTTAGAAAAAGATTTTGAAATTAAAATTTGAAAAAGATATGATTGAAATCTATTTTGAAAAAGATTTAAAAAAGAAGTTTAAAAAGATTTGATTTTGAAAATTGAAGTTGATGACTTGACTAACAAGAAACTAAAAGATATGATTCTAGAATTTAAAGATTGAACCTTTTTTAACAAGAAAGTAACAAACTTGAAATTTTTTTAATCAAATCCTTAATTGTTAGCAAGGTTTTCGAAAATATGAAATAAAAATAAGAAAAAGATTTTGAAAATTAATTTTTAAAATTTTCAAAAATATTAAGAAGAAAAATGAAAAAGATTTGATTTTTGAAAAAGATTTGAAAAGATAGAATTTTTAAATTAAAATTTTGACTTGACTACCAAGAAACAACTAATTTTTAAAAATTTTTGATTAAGTCAACCCAAATTTTCAAATTTTATGAGTAAAATAAGAAAAAGATATTTTTTATTTTTGAATTTTAAAGAGGAAAGAGAAAAACAAAAAAAAATAACTCAAAACATAATAATTTTGGATCAAAACCAATGATGCATGCAAGAACACTTTGAATGTTAAGATGAACACCAAGAACACTTTGAAGATCATGATGAACATCAAGAACATATTTTTGAAAAATTTTTAAGAAAAGAAACACATGCAAGACACCAAACTTAGAAATTTTTAAACTTTTGACTCTAAAAATTCGAAAATGCATATGAGAAACAAGAAAAGACTCAAAACAAGAAAATCACAAGATCAAACAAAGTCAATCATCAAGAACAACTTGAAGATCATGAAGAATATATGCATGAGTTTTTGAAAAATGCTAGAGAGATAAAAACATGCAATTGACACCAAACTTAAAATTTGACTCTAGAGTCAAACACGAAACACAAAAATTTTTTTGATTTTATGATTTTATTATTTATTTTTTTTTTGAAAAAGTTTTCGAAAATTAGAAAAAAAAATTTTGAAAGAATTTTGAAAAATTTTTGAAAATAAAACAAGAAGAAAATTACCTAATCTAAGCAACAAGATGAATCGTCAGTTGTCCAAACTCGAACAATCCCCGGCAACAGCGCCAAAAACTTGGTACACGAAATCGTGAGTTCACACTTTTCTCACAACTCTGCGCAGCTAACCAGCAAGTGCACTGGGTCCTCCAAGTAACACCTTACATGAGTAAGGGTCGATCCCACGGAGATTGTCGGCTTGAAGCAAGCTATGGTCATCTTGTAAATCTCAGTCAAGCGGATTCAAATGGTTATGAGGTTTTGATAATTAAAAGAGAAATAAAACATAAAATAGGATAGAGTTACTTATGCAATTCATTGGTGAGAATTTCAGATAAGCGTATGGAGATGCTTTGTTCCCTCTGAACCTCTGCTTTTCTATTGTCCTCTTCTAATCTTACGTACTCCTTTCCATGGCAAGCTATATGTTGGTAGATCATCGTTGTCAATGGTTACCATCCGTCCTCTCAGTGAAAACATATCTACTACGGTTTTCTGCATGGCTAATCAGCTGTCGGTTCTCGATCGTGTCGGAATAAGATCCATTGATCCTTTTGCACTCTATCACTGCACCCAACAGTCATGAGTTTGAAGCTCGTCACAGTCATCCCATCCCAGATCCTACTCGAAATACCACAGACAAGGTTTAGACTTTTCGGATCTCAAGAATACTGCTAATTAATTCTAGCTTATACCACGAAGACTCTGATCTCACGAAATGGAAGGCTCTATTTTCAGCTCCATACCTTAATCTATGAGGTGTAGAAACTCCACCGTTGAAAATACATAAGTGATCAAGGTCCAGGCAAGGCCGAACGACTAGCCCCCAAAACGTGATCAAGAGATCAAAAGTGATCCAAAGATAGTCTCAAAAATGATCTAAAGATATGAATACAATAGTAAAAAGTTCTATTTATACTAAACTAGTAAACTAGGTTTACAGAAAATGAGTAACTAAGTGTAGATAGTGCAGAAATCCACTTCCGGGGCCCACTTGGTGTGTGTTTGGACTGAGCATTGAAGCTTTCACGTGCATAGGCTCTTCTTGGAGTTTAAACGCTAGTTTTGGTGCCAGTTTGGGCATTTAACTCCAGCTTTGGTGCCAGTTCTGGCATTTTACGCCAGAAAAGGGTCTCATGTGGGCGTTTAAACGCCAGTTTGGGCCCTCAAATCTCGGGTAAAGTATGAACTATTATACATTTCTGGAAAGCCCAAGATGTCTACTTTCCAACGCAATTGAGAGCGCACCAATTGGGCTTCTATAGCTCCAGAAAATCCACTTCAAGTGCAGGGAGGTCAGAATCCAATGGCATCTTCAGTCCTTTCTTAGCCTCTGAATCAGATTTTTGCTCAGGTCCCTTAATTTCAGCCAGAAAATATCTAAAATTACAGAAAAATACACAAACTCATAGTAAAGTCCAGAAATGTGATTTTTGCATAAAAACTAATAAAAATATACTAAAAAGTAACTAAAATATATTAAAAAACTATGTAAAAATAATGCCAAAAAGCGTATAAATTATCCACTCATCAGGGACCTAATTCTATCAATAGCTAAAGCTACATATGTGGAGGAATGGGAGAGGAGGATGGCTCAGCTAATGCACATCAACCAACAATGCTATGAAAAGTTAGTAGCATTAAATCCAAAACTCTGGTGCAAGAGCTACTTCACTTTTCTTGCTAGGAGCGACAAGTTGATGAATAATATTTCTGAAGCTTTCAACGGTAGTATCTTGGAGGCAAGAGACAAGCCTATACTTACTATGTTCGAGTGGATTCGATGTTATTGGATGTTTTGGTTTCTTGAAAAAAAGAAGGCCGAAAAATATGATGGTACAATAATGTCTAAACTAAAAAAGAGGCTTGATGTCATTGCAACACGAGCTATGGAGTGGCAAGTAAGATGGACTGGAGGACTGACATACGAGGTTTCTCATAAGAACTGGATGATTATAGAGAGGTTCGTGGTTGACTTATTGGCTGGAACGTGTAGCTGCAGATTTTAGAAATTATGTGGAATGCCCTGCCCACATGCTTGTTGTGCCATATTCGAGAAAGGGGACAATCCAGAAGATTACTGCAACAACTTTTATAGCCCAGTAACCTATGCTGTAACTTATGGTAAGTTAATTTCTCCAATCAACAGAGAAAATATGTGGCCGAAAGTTGAGTGTGATACCATTATACCTCCCATCTTTAGAGTGAAGCCAGGAAGACCACGGATGGTGAGGATTAGAGAACCTGATGAGAACCATTCTCAAACAAAGCTTAGAAAAACGGGTACATCTGTGACATGCAGCAACTGCAGACAATATGAACATAATAGAAGGCTTTGTCCCAGTCCAATAGTGTTAAGTACCAATAGTGAAATAGGTTGTGATAGTATATGATAACATATTGGATGTGAATTATTTTTAGTAACATATATACTGCACTTTAACTATTTTTGTTGAAATTAGAATGTGTTTGACGTGTTTAGTAGAGTAGGTTGTGATAGTATATGATAACATAGTGGATGTGAATTATATTTGGGAACATATATGCTGCTCTTTAACTATTTTTTGTTGAAATTAGAATGTGTTTGATGTCTTTAGTGGAGTAGGTTGTGATAGTATATGATAACATAGTGGATCTGAATTATTTTTGGAAACATATATGCTGCTCTTTAACTATTTTTTGTTGAAATTAGAATGTGTTTGATGTGTTTAGTGGAGTAGGTTATGATAGTATATGATAACATAGTGGATGTGAATTATATTTGGGAACATATATGCTGCTCTTTAACTATTTTTTGTTGAAATTATAATGTGTTTGATGTATTATAGTGGATGTGAATTATTTTTTATATCATTTGTTTGATGAAGTTATGCTATGTTACATTGTAGACCTTATCCAAGTTTTTTTATATATAAATTGATTGAAAATAGAGTTGAATATTTATGTGGTACAAGATATATAAATGTAAGATACTTGACACTGGTTTATGTTGCAAACTGGTTGTGTTATACCTGGTTGTGTTATCCCTGGTTTCAAGGCCTAATGTTGTTGCTGCAGCCAACGGAGAAGATCCGGCTACGGCTGACATTGTGGCTACTATTGACACTGGTCCTCCTGCCGACAATAGATCCGGTGTGAATATTCGTAGATTTAAGAGATTAAGGCAAGTAGGAATAGGCAAGGACAGAGGAAAGGCCAGAGGAAAGGGTAGAGGAAGGGGTAGAGCTGTATCTTCACAATCACTACCCACCACACCTGCTACTGCATCTTCACAACCGCTACCCACCATACCTACTATTGCTGCCTTTACTCAACCACCTCCAATACTTACAACTTCAGCTTCTCAGGCTCCAACTAGAGCCACCGGTGTAATGAATTCTGAGCCTCTTATTGTAGCACCTTCTGGATATTCACAACAAGCCTTACCTCTTGAAGGGTCAGCCTCTCAGTGTAAATCCCGAGTAATTAATGAATAATTAGCTAATAAATTAATTATTAATCAAATAAAGTAAAAATGAAATTTTGTAGTTTAATATGATAAAGAAAATTAAAATAAGAATTTTGACACTAATTTCAAAGAATTTGACCTAAGATTAGGCCAAATGGACCGAACCGATCGAACCGGGTCCAAAATGGGCCCAAAGCCCAACCCAAGCCTACAATACATAAGAGCATCAGCTCTTCTTCTTTCCCAAATAAGGGAAATATGCTAAAAGCAAAGGGAAAGGGGAAGAACACAAGTGAAACACCCAAACCCTCACTCAAACTTCATTCTGCCATAACTTTCTATCCGGAGTTCCGATTGACAAGCCATCAGTGACCACACGTTTGTCTCAGAATTCTCTACGAAACTCATCCAACAATTTGGTAAGGAATTATCTATTTCTCTCCCAGTATCTCTCTCCTTAAATTCAAAAATATTAGGTTCTTGGACTTTGAGATTTTGTAATTTAATGATGTTAGGTGGGTTCAAGTAATGGAGAATTACTAGGCCTTGTCCCAATTCCCCATTGGTAAGGTGGGAAATCTTTAAACCTTGTAAAACTGTGTATATAGCAAACCTTATATTGATTTAGTGGTGTTTATATGATATTAGATAAAATTATATGTATTGGTGGCAAATTTGTTGAGTTTGAAGCTGAATTTTCAATTTTGAGAGATTTGGAGCTTTGGATTTTACGGAACGGTGGTCATTCAAAGATTAGGAGAGAAATCGTCTAAGGTATGGTTTTGGTTTCTCATATATAATATATAATATAACGTGAAAACATAAGCTAGTTGACAGTAGGATAAGCTGAATTGGTGTATAGTGCATGTTAGTGGATATAGGACGTAAATATTGAAGTTAATGTGGTTGTTAATGAATTAAAATGAATTGGTTGGCTCGGATGAGAAGTTGTGATATGTGTATGTATATGTATTTAAAGGAAAAAGATTGATGATTTGTGGTTGAAATTGGACTGAAATTCATGAGGAATGTGTTGAATGGTTTATATAGTTTTGAATGTTGATATGTGTGGAGCTAATGGAAGTATGTGATATCGGGCAAGTATAATTTGTGTTGAAATGATTGTGGTAAATATATATAATTTGCAAGTGTGTATATATATATATATATATATATGGTGAATATGACATTCAATTGATAAGGAATTATTGGTATTTTAGGTAACTAAAGGATTGATGAGTGAGGAATTAGTGTTTAATGAGTTATGATTTTGGAAAAATAGAGGTTTGAGTATTTTTGCGTAAAACTGATTTTTGGCCGAACTTCGGCGAGCCATAAATTGGCTTTCGGATCCACAAATTACTTCAAATTGTTTGAAATCAAATTGGGTCCATGAAGTTTACACCGTTCTAAGAACGGATGAAAAATATTTTAAAACAAAAGAGTTATGCCTGCCGGAAGTTTAGTGCACAAAGTGAAGGATGGTCTAGAGTAATTGAATTGAGATGTTAATGATGAGATTAAGGATGCCTGTGTGTGGCCGAAATGGTAGAGATGTGTGTATGGATGGAATGGCCAAGATGTGTGTGACCAGAACGGTCGAGAGGGCAGGATTTGGGTGCGATCCCACTTCCTCGTTAACTTGAAAATGTTTTCGGATGGCAAGTCGAGGATGGAAGTTCCCTCTCTTGTCGTGATGAGGGTGTGGGGAAAGTGGAGAGGCACTCTCCTTATTTCTCCCACATTCTTCTCTGATTGCAAGGTGGAAAGCCACGCCCTTTTGATATGGAAAGACACTCTCCTTCGTATATCCTCCAGGAGAAGGTGGAAAGGCATGCTCCTTCGATGTGGAAAGGTACTCTCCTTTGTTTATGATCCTCCTGGAGATGCGCAACCTAGAGACAAATGTCTGGATTAGCTACCAGATGTGTCGGGTTCTACCTAAGTAATTAGTGAATAATTAGCTAATAAATTAATTATTAATCAAATAAATTAGAAAATAAAACTTTGTAGTTTAATATCATAGATAAAATTAAAACAAAAATTTTGACACTAATTTCAAATAATTTGACCCAAGATTGGGCCAAACGGGCCGAATCGGTCGAACTGCACCCGAAATGGGCCCAATGCCCAACCCAAGCCCACAATACATAAAAGCATCAGCTCTTCTTCTTTCCCAAATAAGGGAAATATGCTGAAAGCAAAGGGAAAGGGGAAGAACGCAAGTGAAACACCCCAAACCCTCACTCAAACTTCATTCCACCATAACTTTTGATCTGGAGTTCTGATTGACAAGCCGTCAGCAACCACGCGTTCGCCTTGAAATCCTCTACAAAACTCACCCAACAATTTGGTAATAAATTAGCTATTTCTTTCCCAGTATCTCTCTCCTTAAATTCAAAAATATTAGGTTCTTGGGCTTTGAGATTTTGTAATTTAATGATGTTAGGTGTGCTCAAGTAGTGCAGAATCACTAGGCCTTGTCCCAATTCCCCATTGGTAAGGTGAGGAATCTTTAAACCTTGTAAATTGGGTATATAGCAAACCCTATATTGATTTAGTGGTGTTTATATGATATTAGATAAAATTATATGTATTGGTGGCAAATTTGTCGAATTTGAAGCTGAATTTTCTGTTGGGAGAGTTTTGGAGCTTTGGGTTTTATGGAACGGTGGTCATTTGTGGCATTCCGAGCTTAGGGGATAAATCGGCCAAGGTATGATTTTGGTTTCTCGTATATAATATATAATGTAACGTGAAAACTTAGGCTAGTTGACAGTAGGATAAGTTGAATTGGTGTATAGTGCATGTTAGTGGATATAGAACGTAAATATTGAAGTTAATGTGGTTGTTAATGAATTAAAACAAATTGGTTGGCTGGGATGAGAAGTTGTGTTATGTGTATGTATATGTATTTAAAGGAAAAAGATTGATAATTTGTGGTTGAAATTAGACTGAAATTCATGAGGAATGTGTTGAATAGTTTATATAGTTTTAAATGTTGATATGTGTGGAGCTAATGGAGGTATGTGATATCGTGCAAGTATAATTTGTGTTGAAATGATTGTGGTATATATATATAACACCTTAAACACCAATTCCTCACTCATCAATCCTTTAGTTACCTAAAATACCAATACTTCCTTATCGATTCAATTTCATATTCACTATATATATGGTATATATATATACCCTATATATATATATATATATATATATATATATATATATATATATATAGATTGATGAGTGAGGAATTGGTGTTTAAGGTGTTATGATTTTGGTAAAATAGAGGTTTTAATATTTTTACGAAAAATTAATTTTTGGCCGAACTTCGGCAAGCTATAACTTGGCTTCCAGACATCCAAATTACTTCAAACTTGTTTCAAATGAAAATTGGATCCATAAAGTTTACACCGCTTGAAGAACGGATGAAAAATATTTTAAAACGAAAGAATTATCCCTGTCGGAAGTTTAGTCCAAAAAGGGAAGGATGGTCTAGAATAATTGAATTGAGATGTTAATGATGAGATTAGGTATGCCTATGTGTGGCCGGAATGGTCGAGAGGGCAAGATTTGGGAGCGATCCCACTTGCTCGTTAACTTGAAAATGTTTTCGGATGACAAGTTGAGGATGGAAGTTCCCTCTCTTGTAGTGATGAGGGTGTGGGGAAAGTGGAAAGGCACTCTCATTCGTATTATTTTTTTCACATTCTTCTCTGGTTGCAAGGTGGAAAGACACACTCCTTCGATGTGAAAAAACACTCTCTTTCATATATCCTCCAAGAGAAGGTGGAAAGGCACGCTCCTTCGATGTGGAAAGGCACTCTCCTTCATTTATAATCCTCTTGGAGATGTAAAACCTAGAGACAAATATCTGGGTTAGCTACCAGATGTGACGGGTTCTGGCAAAGTAACCGAACGCGAATTCACGGCCAGTAGGAAAGGCATGCATCATATGCTTTTGTCTGTTTGCTTTGGTTTATTTTCTTGGGATTGCCTACTTGTTATTTCATGCTTAACTGCTATATGTTCTATTTGATGTATCTGTATTCTACTTGTGTTTTCTTTGTTTGCTTTGTTTGGCTGTGTGGATCTTTTGGCATTTTGGAGGGTGGTAAAGGAAGGGGAATAATTGAGAGTTTTAGTGAGAGTTGAGTTAGAATGGAGAACCTTAGTGGACCACTCTGATTATGGCTTTTGTATTTGAATCCTTTAAGTTTTATAATCAAGAGCGTCGGAGTTCTAGGATTGCCTCTAACTTTTTCGAGATCTTATTTATTATATGTGTGGGCACTTTAACTATACTGAGAACCCCCTGTTCTCATCCCATACAGTGTTGTTATTTTTCAGATGCAGGTTGAGAAGCACCACTCTGTATTCTGGAGACTCGGTTGAAGCGAAGAACTCTTGGGGCTCGGGGATGTATTTTGTTTATATTTATATATGTATATAGATTCTCCACCTTGTATTTTATGTTTGTCCCTCTTAGAGGTTGACTCGGAGAAATACGTTGTCATTTTCTACTTTGGGTCATTTTGAGATTCTCTTATATATATATGTATGTATATACTTATTTGCTTTGGCCGGTTCTAGCTTTGCGAGTCGAGTCAGAAGCCTTGCTATATGTATCTTTGGATTTCTTCTCTCGTACTTATCTTTCTTTCTTGTGCATCTAATTTTCTCATTCACCCTCCAACTTAGTATAATTTTGTGTTTCAACAACTCCAACAGTAGCAGTAGACACGCTATTCTTGCCCCAACTTCATCAACCCGCTCAAAAAATTTGCATCTTTTGTTAGGGCAAGAAATAAATCTTCTATTAGAATTCTTTGTTGTTTTTGAAATTTGAAGACTTAGAGTGTCACCACAAAAACAGTGAACCCTCTTTTCTTTTTCCTTTGCCCACCTATTCTTCGTAACATCATCATCCTCAAACCACTCAAATCATCAATCCACTCAAAAAAGTTACATTTTGGTATCTTCCCACAAGTAACATACCTCCTACCATGGTAAAAAACGGCCGATGAAGGACTGACGGTTACTGTCTCTCCACAAAAATACAGGTGTCTTCTTTTCTTCAGGTTGGAGTTCCTGAAAACACAGCTTCTCGAAAAGAGCATGAAAGAGGTTCCTTGACTTTAAGCCATATGTTTGTGAAAGATGAAAATTGAAAATGGAAAATGGGAAGAAGAGAAACTTCAGATAAATCAGAAGCAGGAAGTGTTTATAGGTGGAAGACAGTGATAAATAAGTCATTTCACAACTCACTAACATTTTTTTAACGTTAAACGTTAACAGGGACTTCATTGAAAAAAAAAATTTAATGTATAGAGACCCAATTGAAAAGAAAAAAATTATAGGAACCTAATTGAAAATCTGGTAAAATTATAGGAACCTTTAGAGTAATTAAACCTAGTATCAAATAAGTATTTTTAAGCTTTTATACTATGACAATGGAAAATAAATTGACTTAATATTGAAATAAAAAAAGTCCACTTCAGTTTTTGACATTTACCTCGACAAACAAAGTGATCTCTAAAAATTTAAAAATTTTGAATAGGTAATTATTTTTGTAAATTTTTTAATAATGTAATTTTTTTCGTCGAGTCAAACGTTAAAGACTAAAAAAGAATGTCTATGTGGATTTTTAATTGGGCAAGTTATCTGTTATATATTGTGTTGGTGATTCTGAATTAAATGGAGACTGACATGGATCACAATAAAATTAGATAAAGATCTATTTGTCCAAAATTATTAAAAAAGTCGGCTAAACTCGCACCACCAAACTTGCAAGTTCTAAATGCGTAGGACAGGCCGACTCACCAGACCAAAAATTATTTTATTCTTTTTATTAAATAAAAGAGTAATTAGTCTTACAAAAATTAACAATTATATCATTTTTAAACATTTTTTTATTCCTTTTATAGTTATAAACTTTATTTATTTTTCAGTTAACTATTAAGGGCTTGTTTGGGTGAGCTTCTAAGAAAAGATCTTTTTTCGACTTATCTTCTTTTAGAAGATCTTATGTAAAAGTAAAAGTACTTTTATATTTGGATATCTCATGCAAAAAGATCTTTTTATTTATCAATTATGTTTGGGTATAACAATATAAAAGTACTTTTATGTTTATTTATTACATGAAAAATATCTTTTTTTAAGAAAATTTTTTTTTAAAAAAAATATAAATTACAGCTTCTCAAAAAAGATATTTTTTATTTTTCTAGTGCTTTTACTTTTACTACTAGAAATTTGCCAAACACGCTAAAAAATAAAAAAATATCTTTTTTCATTGAAATTTTTTTTTATCAAAATAATGACGCCCAAACAAGCACTTAATTGTTATCTGAAAGTTTCTGACGCTGACGAAAATATTCTTAAAAGATGCGAAAGACAAATTAACCTTCAAAAGATTTAAAAGTTTGAGAAAAATACCCAAACATTAATTTATCTCGTCTCCGTTAACGAAAAACATTAACGTGGCTAATAGAATTGATGACTTGGCTAACTTCACAGTTATATGGCATTATTTATTATTTTAAAATTATAATTATATACCTAACAGAGTTGATGACTTGTCTTATGTAATTATTATTTTAAAGTTTTAATTCTTCTGTTGATCTTTGTAGTTTCACCGAATTTTCAATTAAGTTTCTATAGTTTTTGTCTTTTCAATTAAGTCTATATACCATATCAAATTTTGTAACTAAATTCCTATTGTGACAAAAATATTGAAATTAATAGAATATTCTGTTAAACTATATAGAATATTCAATCAAGTGTTAGGCATATTCGTTTTGTTTAACGGAATATTCTGTTAATTCTAATATTTTTGTCATGATAGAGACTTAATTATAAAATCTAGTATGGTATAAGAACACAATTGAAAACAAAAAATATATAGACCTAATTAAAAATTCAGTAAAGCTATAGGAACCGATAAAGTAATTAAACTTATTTTAAAATAATCAATAATGCCATGCAACTATGAAGTAAACCAAATCATCAACTCCATTAATCATGTAAGTGTTTGCCGTTAACAGAGACGTGATCAATTAATGTTTGGATGTTTTTGTCAAATTTTTAAATTTTTTGGGAATTAATTTGTCTTTCACGTTTTTTAGGAGTGTTTTGTCAATACCAAAAATTTTCAGATACCAATTTGATAGTTAACTCTAAAATAAATAAAGTTAATAATTAGCTATAAAAGGAATAAAAAAATAAAAAATATATTTTAAAAATTATGTAATTGTTAACTTTTGTAGCACTACTAATTAATATTTTATTTAATAAACAAAACAAAATAAAATAATCTTTGCCTCGGCGGAGCGGTCCATCTTACTCTTCCAAAACCTGCGGATTATATAGTATGAATTTAGCTATTTTTTCTTAATAACTTTAGGCAAATAAGTCTGTAACTAATTTTATTGTGCCTTGTGTTAGTTTTCATCTAATGCAAAGTTACCAACTTAACACATAACAGACAACTCACCCGCATAATAATTCACGTAGCCATTTTTCGTTAGCTTTTAACATTAGATTTGACAGAAAAATCGCGTTGTTCTAAAACTTGTAAAGACGAAGACTAATTAAATTTTTTAATTTTGCAAGGATCAATATATCCTCCGGGATAAAAATCAGAGGTGAAAGTGGATATTTACTCAAATAAAAACTTCATTTTGATAATGATATAAATTGAATTTTTATTATAAAAATTTTAATATTATAAATTAAAAAAATTCAGTTAATATTACCTAATATTTTTAAAATTTTATTTATTTTAAATTTTAGATCTTAAATTATAAACTCTTGATTCTAAATTTTATATTATAAACTTAAATTTTAAAGTTATCTAATATTGATTAACTAAAAATTAGTTTTTTATAATTTTTATAAAATTATTTTTGTAAAACAACTAAATAATTATATTTTTAATGAAATAAAAATCGTAATGATGACCTGGCCAACGACAAACACTTGGACAAGGACAAGTCTTAGACAAAAAATATATAATTCAACAAATTATATCTGTTCCACATATTTTAAGCTGGATAATAAAATAGTTAGAGAATTGACGCCCACACATAAATTAGCTGTTTTTGAAGAACTGCCTTATATTTTATTTTGTTTTACTTTTTTTTTTTTTGGGTTCAAGCGTCGGCATTTTCCTTTGTTTATTTTGCTTATTTCTTTTTTCGTTCTCTGATTGGCTCCATATGGGTTTGACTCAAAATTTTGAAGGAGGACGACAAATCATTGATTAGAAAGCCTAACATTTTCAATACGTGTCTGTTTCATAATGAATGGTATGTTTGACACTGGAATTGGGTGCATTAATGCACATGTTCTTCTATCTAAAAAAATGAATAAATTAAAGAAAAAAGATAAATAGGTCCCTCACCTTTTGTCCCGCAAATATTTTTATTTTTGAGCATTTGAAAATACTTTTAAATCTCCCGACCTTCACAAATCTTGGACGGTTGAGTCCCTCCGTCGAATTGCCTCCGCCAGACCCGTCAGAAAAGTCTGATGTGGCTCCTCTGAGGATGACGTGGCCCAACTTGTTGACACCTGAACTGCTTAGTGGAAAGGTGCATTCAAAAATTGGACAATTAAGTTCCTGAAGCCTAAACTACGTCGTTTTGCCTTCATCCCTAATTCTTAAATTGATTGCGTTTCTTTCATAGAGGCCAGTGGTGAGGAGCTCAACCTGCATCAACCATGGCTATCAATGTAGCATCAGCAACCTCTAGAAGAAGCCGCAGGGGAGTAAGAGAAGAAAATTCTGCTTCAAGCTCAGACCCTTGTGTTGTGCGCGACGGAGACCTGAAGGACGATGTCGCCCCGAGATGCTTCTGTAGAGTTTATGCGATAATGTATATGTCGAGAACGATTAGCAACCCAAACAGAGTCTTCTTGGGTTGCCCATTCTATAAGGTAAGATAAGAAATCTGGGGATTTTGTTCTATTTGAATGGTTTTACATAACTTCATTATTTTGGGGATTTTGACAGGGAAACCAGCAGCATTGCAAGTTTTTTCTTTGGGTCGATGAGCATCTTGCTAGAATTGGAAGCAGTGATTGCATCATTGATAAAAGATCTCTGGTTGAGAAAGAGACGGAAGTTGTTGAAGAGGAAGAGGAATTTCATAATAGGATGGCTATTCTGGAGGAGAAGGTTACTATGCTAGAGAAGAAAAAAAACTCATTAGCTTGTTGTGTTGTTATAGTTGTATGTGCTGTTGTGGAGGAGTTGTCCACCATAATAAGTCTTCAGAAAATAGCCATCCAGATGTATCAATGGCCTACACCCACTCTTGAACCCCTGTTTGCATGCTTCTAAGCATATATAAAGCTTATCAAAAACAGGGGAAATTGAGGTATAGGAGTGACACACAACTCTGCTCTAGACCCTGGATTGCTTCTTAGTATCTCAAACAAATAATCTCTAACATTACTATACTGTTCCTTCTCATTACCCATGATTCTCTCTCTTGCCTCTCTATCTTCTCTGTAAACTATTTTTGGATGTGCAGTGAGTGAGAATTCTTCCTGAGAAAGTCAATAGCCTCACTTGTCCTCATATGAGGCTGTGTACTCATTCTCTTCTCAACCTTCAAGCTAATCCAATGTTGATCAGCCGCATTACTTCCCATGTCCCTTGCACATGTATCGTCATTTTTGTAAGTCTTCACTTGGTAGCACTACAGAGATTTGTTGTATGATAAATGAACCAGTCACGGACACTCATCATCCATGCATCCCACCCTTACTCTCTCTTTATCATTCTTAATCCACCTAAGCTCCCTACCTTCAGCAATGAATGAGTCTTTTATAACTTCCTTAAATCTCTCTATGGTGGCAAACCTAGTCCCTAACTCAAACCTCTCTTCTCCATGCTCATAATCATCATCAAACTCAGGGAATTTATGCTTGCTAGCTTCATCATCTGATGAAATAGGTGTATGTAAATTCTCAGATTCATAATCATATACCGGGTCATCAGCATCATCTTGGATCATGCTCACATAGAACCTAACATCTTGGTCCCTATTGGGTTGTGGGCTTCTGTTGGGCTACACATTAGGATCAGACCCAAGATTCTTTCTGGTCTGCTGCTCATTGGGTCTACTACTTTGTCCCATCTTCTTCCACGTCTTCTTTCTTTTAGCACCTGTCTTCTTTGTAGTTGTCTTCTTTTGAGATACAACTTTTTTCTTTCCCTTCATTACTCTCTGCCTTTTGCTACCCTTATCATCAGCACTAGTATCATCATCATCAGTGTTACTTTCATACCCGAGAGGTGGAGGTTTGTAGGGCTCATCCTCCGTACACTCGTACCCATCATCAGATGACAAACTCTGATCATCCACCAAAACCTCTCTCTCATCAGGATTGTTACTTTGCTTTCCAGCATCTTCCACAATCTCAGGTTCATCAACAGGGTGGTCAAAGTATAGGTAAAACTCGTATGTCTCTGTATTCTTCATTTTATTCTCTCGCATTTCGTTAATCCCTGCATCCCCTGTCAAAATATGCAGCGCAGATTCAATATCAGGACTCCTGGGATCATACCAATAAACTGTCTTGTATGATTGGTAAAGGAGGAATCCGCCCGAGGAGGGGCTCGCGTCTGATTAGCAAGTTGGTGAGGCAATAGCTTACCAAGGCGATGATCAGTAGCTAGTTCGAGAGGATGATCAGCCACACTGGGACTGAGACACGGCCCAGACTCCTACGGGAGGCAGCAGTGGGGAATTTTCCGCAATGGGCGAAAGCCTGACGGAGCAATGCCGTGTGGAGGTAGAAGGCCTACGGGTCGTGATACGGAGCTGGAGCTTCTAACTATGATGAATGTGCTAACTATGGTGGATACCTAGGCACCCAGAGACGAGGAAGGGCATAGTAAGCGACGAAATGCTTCGGGGAGTTGAAAATAAGCGTAGATCCAGAGATTCCTGAATAGTTCAACCTTTCGAACTGCTGCTAAATCCACGGGCAGGCAAGAGACAACCTGGCCAACTGAAACATCTTAGTAGCCAGAGGAGAAGCCTCTTGAACAATGTGATCAAGTCTCCGAAATTAACGAAGTCCAGGTCTATTTCTGGAAACTTCTCCACCTTCCCATTTTTGTAAACCAGAGAGCCATTACTTTCTCTCACAAAATTACCTCCGTGGTGGAACACAGGCACTACAAACACATCAACCATCTGAAAAAAGAAAAACAAAAAACTGTAAACATTGATCAAAAAACAAGAATCACCCCAGAAGCTTTCTTTGCCCCAACAGTAACTCAATTTCAATCGAAAACCCCCAATACTTTTTTAACAAATTCTTTCAACATGCACGATCTGTCCTTTCACAACACAGTTCATACTTGCATACGTATTTAACGTCACAATCCACTAACTAAGCTACAATACAAACTTCTTACCTTCGGTGACGAAGACCACAACTCAGAGAACAATGGAAGCCTCTTCGACAGCCATTGCACATGGCAAACGTCTCAGCCTGGGTAGTGATCTTTTTGGAGGGAGAAACAGAGTATGATGATCGTTTGTATCCTTAGGGTTGAATGTAATTCAGAAAGAGTGGTATGGGTGTAATGGGTATTATAAGGAATTTTGTAAGGGATGAAGGCAAAACGACGTAGTTTAGGGTTCAGGAACTTAATTGTCCAATTTTTGAATGAACCTTTCCACTAAGCAGTCCAGGTGTCAATCAGTTGGGCCACGTCATCCTCTGGAGAGCCACATCGGACTTCTCCGACGGGTCTGGCGGAGGTAATTCGACGGAGAGACTCAACCGTCCAAAATTTGTGAAGGTCGAAAATTTAAAAGTATTTTCAAATGCTCAGGGACGAAAATGTCTGCGGGACAAAAGGTTAAGGACCTATTTATCTTTTTCTCTAAATTAAATAAATAAATAAACATTTAAACTTCTAGTAACTAATAAGATTGAAAGATAATAATTAAAAAAAACAGAGAATAAAAAAGAGAGATAAAGAGGATGCATTATTTTTCTTAGAGAGAAGATAAAACAGATTAGAGACATAACACTATTTTATATGTCTTTTTTTATTAATTTAAATTTTAAAAAATAGTTTTATGATTGTGATTTGTGAGAGACTTACATGAGAATATGACTTTTCTGTTTTAATTAACATTTTTTAAACAGTATTTATGTTAAAATTAACTTATTTTTTTTTTTATCAAAAAGAATTTTGCAGAAGTAAGTTGATATAAACTACTTTTTTATTTTTAGCCAGAATTAATATTAAAAAAATTATTACAGACATAAATTATTTATCTCCAAAAATAGTTCTAATTAATAAATTTTAACAAAATTAACTTCACCAAAAAATTTTATTTTTTCAAAACCAGAACTAAACACACGCTAAATTAAATAAGTGGAAGTCATGCAATATTTCACATAGTACACTGATATATCCAATTATATATATGACATCTAAACTTATCACAAACATTTTTTTCTTTCAGATCACGGGATTGATTACACTTGGTAGACTTTTAATTAATTAACAATCCATACATTGAATTCACAAGTCTTCACCTCATGTAAAAATTAAATTTATTTTAGTCCTCCGATCCATTATTAAGGGTTGGAAAGCTTGGGTTACTTTAAACTATATTGTTTCTCTTAAAAAAAGTAATAGTCCATATAATTCCGCTCTTAACAAAGTCAAGTAAATTTCAAGTCAATCGATTTTATTTTCCCTTGTTGGATGACTATATATTATTTAACAATTAGATTGATTAAGGGTATAAATATTATAACAATGTATGAGATGGTATTAGGGCGGCTCCTAATAAAGCGCAATGCAAGGACCCGGGGCGCTTCCCAAATACTTATTCTAAAAATATTAAAAAATTATTAAAATTTATTATTTTTTATTATTATTTAATTATTAATATTTAAAAATATAAATTAAAATAAATTATTAAATTAAAAAATTAAATTTATAATTAAAATTAATAATAAAAAAATTAAATTTTAATATTTTTTATATTAATATTTTATTATTTTTTATCTTTTATAATTTTAATATTTAAAAATATTATATATATTAAAATTAATCACCAAATAACACAAAAAGATAAATAATTTTACGGCAGTCATTTGGAATTGAAAATTAGACATTTTTTTTATGTTTTCGAGACTTGCACTAAGGATCTAAATGTTGGCCTCAAACAGCACATGACACATTATCAACACTTTAAATGTACTCATGGGTTGGCATAGCAATTGATAAATTTTAAACAATTAATTTTTAAATTTGAAAATACGTTACCAATGACTTAAACGACGGCAATAGAATTTGACATTTTTTGTTTATTAAAATAAAATAAACTGCCGATCATTATACCAAATGTTAATTAATAAAAAATCATTTTTAATTAATATATATTATTAATGTGTGTAGCGGGACAAAAAAATTACCGATGGCGATAAAACTTGATAATTAGATTTAATAATAAAATTTTTTTAAGTTTTTAATATATTTAATTCATTGAAAATACAAAAATGTATTCTTTTAATAACTTTTAGTCACTTATTTTTTTATAGTATTATTAAAATACATTTTTAAAACATATATTAGCAAGACTCTAAAGTTATTATTAATAAAAAATTTTAAATTTAATAATAAATGTAGATTTTTTAACTTTAGCTAAAAGAATCTCGTTTGATCCTCGTTGTAAGCAGCAATAATTGCTTAACACATTGATTAGAGAAATTTAATAATTATTCATCAGTAGTTGTTCTTAATTAATCAGCTATTGTGAATGTCAACGTTGAGAAAACGAAGTTTCAATTAGGGTTGTGCACGAGCAGGGCGTATTCGGGTCTTGTTGCCTTTGATCATTCTTAAAGGAAACAAAAACACTTGGTAGTTAGCACTAACCGCTAAGTAATGGATACAAAATTAGCCAAACATGTAAAATAAACTAAGGTTAACAAGAAGTGTTGATCGAAATATATATATATATATATATATATATATATATATATATATATATATATATATATATATATATATATATATATATATATTCGATGAGAGCAAGTCGATTCGGAATGAGTTAGAGGCAATTTTTCGAGATGATGCACGCGTAAGCAGGGATTGAAAATAATGAGTGCCAATTGGATTTCGAATGATTTGTTATTCGATTAGACTTTTTCAAGAGGGGAAATCGAATTGAGCATTCGAATGGTAGATCGAACAGTCACGGTAGTAGAACGGTTAAAGACTTTTATCACGTGAGAAAATCATGGGAAACCTCTCCAATCAAATGGCGGGAGCAGTTATCAAAGAGAAAGTATTTGGAAAGTTCAAATTTGTAATTAATTGTAATTAATTATAATTAATTGCTAGTTACTAAAGGTAGACTATAAATACTAGAAAGCCTTAGGAAATCAAGGTTGAAACTTTTACTCAGAAAAAACACTCAAACACACTCACATCCCAGCGAATTCTTGAGTCTGTAATCGAGTTATTTTTCTGTAGGATTCCTTCCATCTTCTTTATTCTTTCAATTTATTTTTCTGTAAATTTTACATTTCAAGTAATTTTATTCTCTAAATATTTTCTATCTTCATTGCCCAATTTATCTTCCTGTATTTAAATTTCTATGTTGAATCCCTTTAATCCAATCGAAGGTATTTTATTGTTCTCTTTTTAAAATTCAATGCAAGTTCTTTTAATCTTCTGCACATTTAATCTTTGAAAACTTTAATCTTTATGTTCCGTTTATCAATTCACAAATTCTCTTTATTTTATTTTCAACACTTGTCTAATCGAAGAACACTTTGATGCACTTTTAGAAAACTGGTACTCGCATAGAGGAGTAGGTTTCACTCCCAGACCATTAGATATCGAACCACCATTGATTTGCTAAAAATCGACAAAACAAATTGGCACGCCCGGTGGGACAGTTTTAAATCGAAGTGTGTCAAATACTTTTTTCCAATATTGCTTGGTGTATGCGATTACGGAGTGAAAAAATCATTCACATGGCTGATGAGATATCGATTATGAATGGTGGTTCATCCACTAATGAGAGCATACCAGTATCTGTGTAACAGGCCGACGTGTCTTCACGTTCGGAGGCTGCAATTGAAACTGAGAGTATAGTCGTTACGATTATTCAAACTGGAAATGTTGGACGTAATATTCGTCCACGTGGCCCTGTGCCACCATATCAACCTCCATTGACTGCTGGTTGGCCCCCTTATGGTCTTCCTCTTGGTTATACTCCACCGGTGGGTGGTTTTGTTCTGCCTGTCCGTTTTGGGAATGCAAATGGAGTGAATAATGTTCAAAACCCACAACAACATTCTGAGTATTCTCATGATTATAATGTGGGCTCCACTTCGAATGCTGCGAATTCAATGGCAATATATCGACAACAAGTGGAGGAAAGTCACCCATGACTTAGTCAATTTGTTGACTCAGGAAATGACTACAATTCTGAATCCCATGATGGTTGATCATGAATCAAGATTCGAGTGCCTTGCTAGACAAGTCGAAAGGATTGCTCGAATCATTGATTATGACGAAGGTGAGAGGCATAATTCCAGGGGAAATAATGAAGTATTAGGAAGTGTTTTTCAAAATGAAAACAATAATTTGAATCGAGAAATCCCTTATGTTGTTCCACGAGGTCAAAATGCTGATGACTTTTTAGCCAGGCTGCGTGGTGGCGAACGTTATCAAGTCACTAGGATTGTGGAAGAAGTGTTAAATCAGGTTGGACTGAATATTGGCTTCATGAATCAACCGCATTTTGTGTCTACCTTTCCCCAAGCGGTTCAGATGGCTGAAGTGCCGAGAGGGGTAAAAAATCCAAAGATAACCACAAAATTTTCTGGTGAAGTTGGAGAATCAACTACTGAACATGTTACTCGCTATTTGGTCGAGATTGGGAATTTAGCTAATGATGAAAATTTGAAAATGAAGTTTTTTCCTTCTTCGCTATCGCTAACGAAGAATGCATTTACTAGGTTTTCGAATCTTAGACCAAATTCGATCACAACATGGAATTAGTTAGAAACTGCTTTCCATGCTCAGTTTTATCGAGGAGAGATGAATGTAATAGTTACTGATCTAGTAGCTTTGAAATGTGAAGATGGTAAAACCATCGATGATTTTTTAATACGTTTCAAAAATGCTAGAAGTAGATGCTATGTGACATTACCCGAGAGTGAGATAGTGAAAATAGCAACCATGGGGTTAGGATTCTATATGCGTAGAAAACTGCTTAATGTGCATATTCCTAATTTGGCCCATTTGGCTGAAAAAGTTTGACAAACCGAACTTATGAAAAAAGAGAAGGAAAAGTATAGAAGTGAGCAGAGGTCAAAGGGTAAACCTTTTTCTCGAAAAGAAAAGATTACTTATGTAAACATGGAGTCTTCAGAGGAGGAACTCGATTTCGAAACTGAAGTTGATTTGGCCGAACTCAAGAAAGGTCCTCCATATGTTTGCTCTTTACTGAAAAAGCTTCCTAGTAATGAAAAGTCGAATGATTCAAAATTAAAAAGTGGAAAAAAATATAGTTTTAATATTTTAAAATCTGATAAGATTTTTGATGTGTTGCTTAAAGATAAACAATTAGTTTTACCTGAGGGTAGAACTTTTCTTTCTGTGAATGATTTAAAAGGAAAGTCTTATTGTAAATTTCATCAAGCAACAAGTCATTCGACTAACAGTTGTGTCCGTTTCAGGGATTTGATTCAAGAAGCAATTATGGAAGGATGGTTGAAATTTGATGATGACAAGAAGGAGATGAAGGTTGATGTAGATCCCTTCGAAGTTGATGCCAGTTATGTTGAGCCTTGCTTGGGAGTGAACATGGTTGGCATCCTTATTGGTTGGTTCACTTTCATCAGCGCTTTCGCTTGATGATGGCAGCAGTAACTGGTAAAATATTCAGAACGAAGTTTGGTTAAGAAAATACAATTTCGAGTTTAAAGGAAGAGTTATGAATAGAAGAGTTACTCTTTGAGAGGTTCTGGTAGGAGTCCTTTTGCTCTTATGTCGTAGTGGTAGAGCAGCATCAACTTTCCTTTTGTGGGTTCTTTTTTAGGAACTCTCAGTGACAGCCATTCAAACAGTAGTTTGTTGAATTTCTTCTAAGGTACGAGTGTACCTTGAATAATAAGCAGCCCACCATTCAAAACAAGACTTAGTGATGAATGAACTACGTTCATAGATCAAGAAGGTGAAGCGATCTCTTCGTTTTTTGATTTTTTAAGAGACAAGTGTTGAAATCTTCTTGAGATAACAAAGTAATGTGATAGAATGGTTCACTGTGTCGAGGTTGTGGTGTTGGTATAGCTTGAGAAAATCCTAGTTGTCTGGCAGTTAAATGAGGAGCGTACAGGGTTATCTTGAACCTTTCTTTTCTATACTATGGTAACTCTATTGGTATCACCTGAACAGCCAACAGGTTTGCCCAAGTTCAATTTGTGAGTTCATTCTCCTCATTAGTATTTGGAAAGAGCAAACGATCAAGCCAGGCAGGGCCGCAATTGCAACGCAAAAAGGATTAAAATTGAGTTGATCGTTGTCAAAATCTTTTCAAGAATGAAAAGGGGAGAAAACAGCCCAGAATTTGTCTTCATCTGATTGGGTGTTTGGAAAATTGGGTTTGTAATTAGATAAATGAAAACCCTCAATGTGTTGTTTATCAGTACTGCCACCTTCATGTTTTGCCATAAAATTTTCAAAAATGGCATTAAGCCATAATTGAAGGAGCCAGAGTGGACCTCCTGTGTTGATTATTTTATTATCTCGGAGGTCACAAACAAATAGACCAAGCTCTTCAAAAATGTGCCCCAGAAGAAGCTTGGCCAAGTTGAGAACTTTTCCTTCATGTAAAAGAGTAGCCAGGGGAAGGAAGAGTTTCTACATTTGTACGCTTCGAGAACAAAACAAAATTGCATTTAACCAATAAAATAAGAAGGCTACATGTTCACTGTCTGTGACTTCTATACCATCTTCACCCATGTTGTGGGCAATGAACTCACTGTAAGAAGCGTTGAAGACAACACTGTACTGATGCTTAGATTGCATGTCAGGGGTACAATCTGGAGAATTTATTGGTACGCCTTCTGTGCATTCTCGAATTATTTTTCCGTCTGATGGAGAGACCTATCCTAAAGAAATTCCCTCACCTGCAAAGATAGAAAAAGGTAAAGTAGTGGCTCAGTACTCGAGAGTTGACAAACATAAGGATGTTGATGTTGATGAGGAGTATTTTGATTAAGGGGATGATGATATGATAGGGACGATCTCAATCATTCCAACTGAATTCCTTGGGGAGTGTGAGAGTAATCCAGATGAGAATTATGATCAAGAAGATGAGGGAGCTTTCTCTTTCATACGTATTGAAGATGAGCCTGGGTACTTTCCCCAGCCTACTGAAAGGCAAATGTCTCATCTGCACCCACTTCATATTATCGCCATTCTAAATGGATTTAAGATAAACAAGGTATTGATTGATGGTGGGGCAGTGATGAGCGGATAATTTATACGCTTTTTGGCATTGTTTTTAGTATGTTTTTGGTAGTTTTAGTTGAGCTTTTATTATATTTTTATTAGTTTTTAGTTAAAATTCACTTTTCTGGACTTTACTATGAGTTTGTGTTTTTTTCTGTGATTTCAGGTATTTTCTGGCTGAAATTGAGGGATCTGAGCAAAAATCTGATCCAGAGACTCAAAAGGACTGCAGATGCTGTTGGATTCTGACCTCCCTGCACTCGAAGTGGATTTTCTGGAGCTACAGAAGCCCAATTGGCGCGCTCTCAACGGCGTTGGAAAGTAGACATCCTGGGCTTTCCAGCAATATATGATAGTCCATACTTTGCCCAAGATTTGATGGCCCAAACCGGCGTTCAAGGTCACCTACAGAATTTCTAGCGTTAAACGCCGGAACTGGCACCTAAATGGGAGTTAAACGCCCAAACTGGCATAAAAGCTGGCATTTAACTCCAAGAAGAGTCTCTACACGAAAATGCTTCATAGCAACAATCTCCGTGGGATCGACCCTTACTCACGTAAGGTATTACTTGGACGACCCAGTGCACTTGCTGGTTAGTTGTGCGAAGTTGTGTAATGCCATGGAATTGAACTACCAAGTTTTTGGGGTTCATGTCCGGGGATTATGAGAGTTGTGAAAAGTATTGTTCACAATTTCGCGCACCAAGTTTTTGGCGCCGTTGCCGGGGATTGTTCAAGTTTTGAGCAAGCTTTTTGTCCGGTAACATCAGTGCCAAGATCCGGCAACAAGCACCAAGTTTTTGGCGCCATTGCCGGGAATTGTTTTGTGTATGGACAACTGACGGTTCATCTTGTTGCTTAGATTAGGTATTTTTTTTTTTCGAAATTCTTGAAGATGAATTCTAGAGTTTCATGATGATTTGTTGAAATCTGGCTGGCTGAGAAGCCATGTCTAATCTCATTGGACCGAGGTTTCAACTTATCATCACAAGAGCTTGTTGATTTTTATCAATCTTGCTTTTGGAGCAGTGATCTGCTAAGGCTTGGCTGGCCTTTGGCCATGTCTAGTGTTTTGGACCGAAGCTTTCTTTGAAAGCTTGGCTGGCTGTGAAGCCATGTCTAATTCCTGGACCGGAGTCTTAGACTAGCATTGCACTGATTCCTGGAATTCTCATTAAGAATTTTGATTTTTTTTTTCCACTTAATTTTCGAAAAACACAAAAAAATTACAAAATCATAAAAACCAAAAATATTTGATGTTTTGCTTAAGTCTAGTGTCTCATCTTAAGTTTGGTGTCAATTGCATACATTCATTCATGTGTCTTAAGGATCTTCAAGTAATTCTTGATGATTTCTTACTCTGATCTTTGAATTCTTTTGGCTTGAGTGTTTATGTGTCTCATATAGTGTTAGTAGTATACAAACTGCTAAGTTTGGTGTCTTGCATGCATTGTTATTTGATTCTTGTTGCATTTTGATTATTAAAAATCCAAAAATATTTTTAATTTGTGTCTTTTCAAGTCAATAATACAAAGAATTGAAGATTCAGAACATACTGCAGAGGAATTACACAGAAAAAGCTGAGCATTCAAAAATGCCCAGTGAAGAAGACAGACTGGCGTTTAAACGCCAGCCAGGGTACCTGGTTGGGCGTTTAACGCCCAAAGAGGTAGCATTTTGGGCGTTAAACGCCAGAATGTATACCATTCTGGGCGTTTAACGCCAGGATGGTGCTAAGGGGAAGATTTTGTTTTCTAAATCAATTTTTTTTCAAGTTTTCAAAGTTTTTCAAAATCAAATCTTTTTCAAATCATATCTTTTCAATCAAATGTTTTCAAAATCAATTTCTTTCCTTTTTCAAAGATACTTACTAACAATTAATGATTTGATTGAACATCTCAAATTTGTTGCCTTTTCTGTTGAGAAAGGTTTAATGTTTGAATCATATCTTTTCTTGTTAGGCAAGTCACTAATTTTCAAAACCAAATCTTTTAAAATTGTTTTCAAAACATATCTTTTAAAATTGTTTTCAAATCATATCTTCTCAATCACATCTCTTTAAAACTATTCATACCTTCTTAACCTCATCTTTTTCAAAATAGTTTTCAATCAAATCTTTTTGACTTCTAATTTCAAATCCTTTTTCAAAAATCACTTGATTTTTTTTTCCACTCTTATTTTCGAAAATCAATTGATGTTTTTCAAAATGTTTTCAAAATTCCTTTAATTAATTTTCGAAAATCCTCTTCCCTCTCTCTCACATCCTTCTATTTATGGAGTACTACTCCCTCTTAATGCACAATTCGAACTCTATCTAATCAAGTTCGAATTCTTCTACCTCCTTCTTCTATTTTTCTTTTCCTCTGACACTTCAAGGAATCTCCATACTGTGACATAGAGGATTCCACATTTTCTTTTTCTCTTCTCTTTCATATGAGCAGGAGCAGAGACAAAGGCATTCTTGTTGAAGCTGACCCTGAACCTGAAAGGACCTTGAAGAGAAAGCTAAGAGAAGCTAAAGCACAACTCTCTGTTGAGGGCCTGACCGAATTCTTCAAGGAAGAAGAACCCATGGCAGCCGAAAACAACAACAATGCCAACAATGCAAGGAAGGTGCTGGGTGACTTTACTGCACCTACTCCCAATTTCTATGGGAGAAGCATCTCTATCCCTGCCATTGGAGAAAACAACTTTGAGCTTAAGCCTCAGTTAGTTTCTCTAATGCAACAGAATTGCAAGTTCCATGGACTTCCAATGGAAGATCCTCATCAGTTTTTAGCTGAGTTCTTGCAAATCTGTGACACAGTCAAGACTAATGGGGTTGACCCTGAGGTCTACAGACTGATGCTATTCCCTTTTGCTGTAAGAGACAGAGCTAGAATATGGTTAGACTCACAACCTAAAGATAGCCTGGACTCTTGGGGAAAGCTAGTCAATGCCTTCTTGGCAAAGTTCTTTCCACCTTAAAAATGGAGCAAGCTTAGAGTGGAAGTCCAAACCTTCAGACAGAAGGATGGAGAATCCCTCTATGAAGCTTGGGAAAGATACAAACAATTAATCAGAAAATGTCCCTCAGACATGCTTTCTGAATGGAGCATCATAGGTATTTTCTATGATGGTCTCTCTGAACTATCCAAGATGTCTTTGGATAGCTCTGCTGGAGGATCTCTTCATCTGAAGATGACGCCTACAGAAGCTCAGGAACTAATTGAAATGGTTGCAAATAACCAATTCATGTACACTTCTGAAAGAAATCCTGTGAACAATGGGACTAGTCAGAAGAAAGGAGTTCTTGAGATTGACACTCTGAATGCCATATTGGCTCAGAACAAAATATTGACCCAACAAGTCAATTTGATTTCTCAAAGTCTGTCTGGAATGCAAAATGCACCAAGCAGTACTAAGGATGCTTCATCTGAGGAAGAAGCCTATGATTCTGAGAACCCTTCAATGGAAGAGGTGAATTACCTAGGAGAACCCTATGGAAACACCTATAATTCTTCATGGAGAAATCACCCAAATTTCTCATGGAAGAATCAAGAAAGACCTCAACAAGGTTTTAACAACAATAATGGTGGAAGAAATAGGTTTAGCAATGGCAAGCCTTTTCCATCATCTTCTCAGCAACAGACAGAGAATTCTAAGCAGAACCCCTCTGACTTAGCAACCATGGTCTCTGATCTAATTAAAACCACTCAAAGTTTCATGACTGAAACAAGGTCCTCCATTAGGAATTTGGAGGCACAAGTGGGACAGCTGAGCAAGAAAATTACTGAACTCCCTCCTAGTACTCTCCCAAGTAATACAGAAGAAAATCCAAAAGGAGAGTGCAAAGCCATAAACATGGCCGAATATGGAGAGGAAAGAGAGGAGGTGGACGCCACTGAGGAAGACCTCAATGGGCGTGCACCAATCTCCTCTGAGTTCCCCAATGAGGAACCATGGGAATCTGAGGCTCAAAATGAGACCATAGAGATTCCATTGGACTTACTTCTGCCATTCATGAGCTCTGATGAGTATTCTTCCTCTGAAGAGGATGAGTATGTCATTAAAGAGCAAGTTGCTAAATACCTTGGAGCAATCATGAAGCTAAATGACAAGTTGTTTGGAAATGAGACTTGGGAAGATGAACCTCCCTTGCTCACCAAAGAACTGGATGACTTGTCTAGGCAGAAATTACCTCAAAAGAGACAAGATCCTGGGAAGTTTTCTATACCTTGTACCATAGGCACCATGACCTTCAAGAAGGCCTTGTGTGACTTAGGGTCAAGTGTAAACCTCATGCCTCTCTCTGTAATGGAGAAGTTAGGGATCTTTGAGGTACAAGCTGCAAGAATCTCACTAGAGATGGCAGACAACTCAAGAAAACAAGCTTATGGACTTGTAGAGAATGTTTTGGTAAAAGTTGAAGACCATTACATCCCTACTGATTTCATAGTCCTAGAGACTGGGAAGTGCATGGATGAATCCATCATCCTTGGCAGACCCTTCCTAGCCACAGCAAAGGCTGTGATTGATGTTGATAGAGGTGAACTGATCATTCAAGTGAATGAAAAATCCTTGGTGTTTAAGGCTCAAGGATATCCCTCTGTCACCATGGAGAGGAAGCTTGAAGAGCTTCTCTCAAATCAGAGACAAACAGAGCCACCACAGTCAAACTCTAAGTTTGGTGTTGGGAGGCCACAACCAAACTCTAAGTTTGGTGTTGAACCCCCATATTCAAACTCTAAGTTTGGTGTTGGGAGGTTCCCACATTGCTCTGAGTATCTGTGAGGCTCCATGAGAGTCCTCTGTCAAGCTACTGACATTAAAGAAGCGCTTGTTGGGAGGTAACCCAATGTTTTATAATTAACTATTTCCTTTTTGTTATTTTATCTTTTTTTGTAGGTTGATGATCATAAGAAGTCACAAAATCCATTGAAAAAGCAAAAACAAAATGAAAAACAGGAAGAAAAATAGCACACCCTGGAGGAAGATGTTGCTGGCGTTCAAACGCCAGTAAGCCTAGCAGTTGGGCGTTTAACGCCCAGTCTGGCACCATTCTGGGCGTTTAACGCCAGAAAGGGGCACCAGACTGGCGTTAAACGCCAGGAAAGGGCAAGAACCTGGCGTTAAACGCCAGGAATGGGCACCAGCCCGGCGTTTAACGCCAGAAATAGCTCAAAACGTGATTTTGAGCAACATTTGGTGCAGGGATGACTTTTCCTTGACACCACAGGATCTGTGGACCCCACAGGACCCTCACAAAACCCCACCAACCTCACCCTTCAAATTCAAACCACTTTCCCTCCCAAACCCACCCATAATGGCCGAACACCATCTCCCCTCTTTCCTATAAATACCCTTTTTCACTCCTTCATTTTCACACAACCTAAACACCACTTTTCCCCTTCTTTGGCCGAATACAAAGCCATCCCCTTCTCCCTCATTTCTTCTTCTTCTACTCTCTTCTTTCTTCTTTTGCTCGAGGATGAGCAAACCTTTTAAGTTTGGTGTGGTAAAAGCGTTGCTTTTTCGTTTTCCATAACCATTTATGGCATCCAAGGCCGGAGAAACCTCTAGAAAGAGGAAAGGGAAGGCAAAAGCTTCCACCTCCGAGTCATGGGAGATGGATAGATTCATCTCAAGGGTGCATCAAGACCACTTCTATGAAGTTGTGGCCTTGAAGAAGGTGATCCCCGAGGTCCCCTTTTCACTCAAAAAGGGGGAATATCCGGAGATCCGCCATGAGATCCGAAGAAGAGGTTGGGAAGTACTCACCAACCCCATTCAACAAGTCGGAATCTTGATGGTTCAAGAGTTCTATGCCAATGCATGGATCACCAAGAACCATGATCAAAGTGTGAACCCGGATCCAAAGAATTATCTTACTATGGTTCGGGGGAATTACTTGGATTTTAGTCCGGAAAGTGTAAGGTTGGCATTCAATTTGCCCATGATGCAAGGAGATGAACATCCTTACACTAGAAGGGTCAACTTTGATCAAAGGTTGGACCAAGTCCTCACAGTCATATGTGAAGAGGGCGCACAATGGAAGAGAGATTCAAGAGGCAAGCCGGTTCAATTGAGAAGGCATGACCTCAAACCCGTGGCTAGAGGATGGTTGGAGTTCATCTAACGCTCAATCATTCCCACTAGCAACCGGTCCGAAGTTACTTTAGACCGGGCCATCATGATTCATAGCATCATGATTGGAGAAGAAGTGGAAGTTCATGAGGTTATAGCCCAAGAACTCTATAAAGTGGCGGACAAGTCTTCCACCTTGGCAAGGCTAGCCTTTCCTCATCTCATTTGTCACCGCTGTTATTCAGTTGGAGTTGACATAGAAGGAGATACCCCTATTGATGAGGACAAGCCCATCACCAAGAAAAGGATGGAGCACACAAGAGACCCCTCTCATCATGAGATCCCTGAGATACCTCAAGGGATGCACTTTCCTCCACAAGACTATTGGGAGCAACTAAACACCTCCCTAGGAGAATTGAGTTCCAACATGGGACAACTAAGGGTGGAGCATCAAGAACACTCCATCATCCTCCATGAAATTAGAGAAGATCAAAGAATCATGAGGGAGGAGCAACAAAGACAAGGAAGAGACATTGAGGAGCTCAAGCACTCCATAGGATCTTCAAGAGGAAGAAAGAGCCGCCATCACTAAGGTGGACCCGTTCTTTGATTTCCTTGTTCTTTATTCTTCTGTTTTTCGAATTTTATGCTTATGTTTATCTATGTTTGTGTCTTATGATCATTAGTGTCTTTAGTGTCTATGCCTTAAAGTTATGAATGTCCTATGAATCCATCACCTTTCTTGAATAAAAACGTGCTTAAATTGAAAAGAAAAAGAATTGCATGAATTCTGAATTTTATAATAGTTTAATTATTTTGATGTGGTGGCAATACTCTTGTTCTCTGAATGTATGCTTGAACAGTGCATATGTCTTTTGAATTTGTGGTTCATGAATGTTGGCTCTTGAAAGAATGATGAAAAAGGAGACATGTTACTGAGGATCTGAAAAATCATAAAAAAATGATTCTTGAAGCAAGAAAAAGCAGTGAATACAAAAAAAAAAAAAAGAGAGAGAGAAAAGGAAAGCGAAAAAAAAAAGAGAAAAAAAATCGAAAAAAAAGAAAGAGAAAAAGAAAGAGAAAAAGAAAGAATAAAGTTGTGATCCAAGGCAAAAAGAGTGTGCTTAAGAACCCTGGACACCTCTAATTGGGGACTTTAGCAAAGCTGAGTCACAATCTGAAAAGGTTCACCCAATTATGTGTCTGTGGCATGTATGTATCCGGTGGTAATACTGGAAGACAGAGTGCTTTGGGCCACGGCCAAGACTCATAAAGTAGCTGTGTTCAAGAATCATCATACTTCACTAGGAGAATCAATAACACTATTTGGATTCTGAGTTCCTAAAGAAGCCAATCATTCTGGATTCCAAAGGATAGAGTGAGATGCCAAAACTATTCAGAGGCAAAAAGCTAAAAGCCCCGCTCATCTAATTAATACTGATCTTCATAGATGTTTTTGGAATTCATTGCATATTCTCTTCTTTTTATCTTATTTGATTTTCAGTTGCTTGAGGACAAGCAACAATTTAAGTTTGGTGTTGTGATGAGCGGATAATTTATACGCTTTTTGGCATTGTTTTTAGTATGTTTTTGGTAGTTTTAGTTGAGCTTTTATTATATTTTTATTAGTTTTTAGTTAAAATTCACTTTTCTGGACTTTACTATGAGTTTGTGTGTTTTTCTGTGATTTCAGGTATTTTCTGGCTGAAATTGAGGGATCTGAGCAAAAATCTGATCCAGAGACTCAAAAGGACTGCTGATGCTGTTGGATTCTGACCTCCCTGCACTCGAAGTGGATTTTCTGGAGCTACAGAAGCCCAATTGGCGCGCTCTCAACGGCGTTGAAAAGTAGACATCCTGGGCTTTCCAGCAATATATGATAGTCCATACTTTGCCCAAGATTTGATGGCCCAAACCGGCGTTCAAAGTCACCTACAGAATTTCTAGCGTTAAACGCCGGAACTGGCACCTAAATGGGAGTTAAACGCCCAAACTGGCATAAAAGCTGGCGTTTAACTCCAAGAAGAGTCTCTACACGAAAATGCTTCATAGCAACAATCTCCGTGGGATCGACCCTTACTCACGTAAGGTATTACTTGGACGACCCAGTGCACTTGCTGGTTAGTTGTGCGAAGTTGTGTAATGCCATGGAATTGAACTACCAAGTTTTTGGGGTTCATGACCGGGGATTATGAGAGTTGTGAAAAGTATTGTTCACAATTTCGCGCACCAGGCAGCGATTAGTCTTCTGCCTGAAAGGATGCAGGGAAAAGTAGGAAAGCATCCTGATGATCTGGTCCCTACAAACATTGCTGTGACTGATTTTAGTGGGACTTCTACGCCAGCGAAAGGGTTGGTCACCCTGACTGTAAAGGTGGGATCATCAGAAAGACATTTAGTGTTTGTGGTAGTGCCATCGAAGGCAAGTTACAATACCTTGTTGGGGGCGAGATTGGATCTACGGTGTGGGAGCCGTAACTTCTACTGTGCGTCAGAGCGTACTTCTGTGGACTAAGGAGAGTAAACCTGAAATCATCAAAGCATATTTGATTCTATATGTTGAACAGATGCATGTCGATTTCAGGATATATAATCGTAGGTTAAAGCCCTTAAATGTTGATCGATCACTGAATCCTTATAATTGTGAAGGGTGCTATTTCACTTCGGAAGGCCTTTCGGTGAAGTTGCATTGTCCAAACTTGGGCTTTGAACCGACTGGTTGGGACTGTCTTTCTAGAAGACTTTGAAGACTACACTATGGACCAGGTTGAGGAAGTTTCCGATTACCTGGTAACATTGTATAATTATTTAAATAATTTTCAGTTTTTAGAAAATAAAGATGATTCTTTTGGTAAAGTTGAATCAGATAGGATTAGTAAACTTATTAATTGTAATATGTTCAATTCGACACCTACAGTCGAATTTAGTTATGATTTCTCTATTTCTTGTAATGAAACTAATGATTTGAGCCGGACTGCCAATTTAATAGCAGAGGCTCATTGTGTGGAAAATAAAAGTAATGATGATTTAGTCAAAGATCAAGTTTCTTCTATTTCTGATGATTCTATTGATTTTACTTTTGATTGCATCTATGATTTAGAACCATTGGGATTCAAAAAATGTTCAATCAAAGAGGATGATTACTATAAAGGGTTTGAATCTCAAGATCCCTTAGAAGAAATTAATCTAGGATCTCTTGATGATGTTCGAATTACATATATTTGTAAAGATCTTATTGATCCTTTTCGAACTGAACTCTTCAATCTTTTACATGAGTTTAAAGATTGTTTTGCTTGGGACTATCATGAGATGCCTGGTCTCGATCGTTCATTAGTGGAACATCGATTAGCATTGAAACCCAATGCTCGACTTGTGAAACAGACTCCAAGACATTTTGCTCCTGAAATTAATCTGAAAATTAAAGAAGAGATAGAACGCCTGGTCAAAGCTAAATTTATTCGAACTGCACGTTATGTTGAGTGGGTATCGAATATTGTCCCTGTTATGAAGAAGAATGAAAAGTTAAGAGTATGCATCAATTTTTGAGATTTGAATAATGCAACTCCAAAAGATGAATATTTTATGCCTATTGCGGATATGTTAATCGATTCTGCAGCGGGAAATGAAATTCTCAGTTTCATAGATGGTTATTCTGGATATAACTAGATTTTCATTGCAGAAGATGACGTGGCTAAAACTGCCTTTCGTTGTCCTGGGGTATTAGGAACATATGAATGGGTCGTTATGTCTTTTGGTTTAAAGAATGCTGGAGCGACATATCAGCGGGCAATGAATGCTATTTTCCATGAATTTATTGGGAAATTCATGGAGGTGTATATCGATGATGTGATGGTCAAATCGAATTCCGTGAGTTAAGATATTGATCATTTAAGTAGAGCATTCCTTACTATGAGGAAGAAATGATTAAAAATGAATCCTTTGAAATGTGCATCTGGAGTATCGGCAAGAAATTTTTTGGGTTTTGTTGTTCATAAAAATGGGATAGCTATCGATAAAAATAAAGTGGATGCGATATTAGCATTGTCTGCACCCAAATCAAAGAAGGAAGTACAATCATTTTTGGGTAAAGTAAATTATCTTCGAAGGTTCATTTCAAATCTTTCAGATCGAACTAGAGTGTTTGCACTGCTAGTGAAACTGAAAAATGGTTCAAAATTCGAATGGACCATGAAACATCAGTTGGCTTTCGATTCGATCAAAACATATTTATCTAAAGCCCCAATTATGGCAAATGTTCGTCCATCTGAACCTTTAAAATTGTATATTGCAAAATCTGAAAATACTATAGGGTGTATGTTAGCCCAAGATGATGAAAATGGGCATGAACGGGCAATTTACTACCTTGGTCGAGTTCTAACTGATATCGAAACAAGGTGGTCCCCGATCGAAAAATTGTGTTTATCCTTCTATCATGCTTCTATGAAGTTAAAGTGTTACATGGTGGCTAAATCGGTGAAATTTATAACGCAAACTGATCTTATTAAATATATGCTAAGTTTCCTAATGTTAAGAGGACGTTTGGGGAAATGGATGATGACATTAACAGAGTTTGATTTACAATATGTTCCAGCAAAGGCTGTGAAAGGATAGGTCGTTGCAGATTTTCTTGTGAATAATTTGAAAGATCTGAATGGCCAGGGGGCAAATATAATCGAGGTAAAAATCGATTATTGGAAGTTATATTTGATGGGTCAAAACATAAAGATGGTGCAGGAGTTGGGATTTTAATTGTTTCACCAGAAGGAACCTTGTCAAATTTTTTATTTGAAATAAAATATCCATGTTCGAATAATGAGGCAGAGTATGAAGCATTAATTTTGGGCCTTGAAATTTTGATTAATAAAGGGGTCTTGGAAGTTCAAATATTAGGGGATTCCCAGTTGGTTTTGAAGCAGTTATCTAAAGAATTTAAATGTAACAATGAGAGATTACAGAAGTATTTGACAACTGCTTGGGAGTTGTTAACTTCTTTTCGAAAAGTATCTTTGGTTCATATTCTAAGAATTTAGAACGAAATGGCTAATGAATTAGCCCAAATTGCTTCGAAGTATAAAATCGACTAAGGAACTCTTGAGTCTTTAATAGGTATTCATCAGATTTTAGTACCTGCAAGTGAAAGGGAAGTTTTGTGTGATGATGAATGGGAGGATACTGATTGGAGGAAGCCTATTATTCAATACTTGAAAGAGCCTAATATTCCAGTTGATAGAAAGATAAAATTGCGAGCAATGAATTTTGTTTTAATGGTTGATGAATTATATAAAAAGGTATTGATGGGAGTTTATCGAGATGCTTTGGTCAGAGTGATAAAAATATTTCTTTAGGTGAAGTTCACAATGGAATATGTGGTGCTCATCAGGTTGAAAAGAAAATGAGATGGGTGCTATATTGCAATCATATATATTGGCCAACTGTGATTAAAGATTGTATTGATTATGCAAAAGCGTGTCTGAAATGCCAAAAACATGGTTTGATTCAACAAATTCCAGCATCCGAATTACATTCGATAATAAAGCCATGGCCATTTAGAGGTTGCACTTTAGATTTAATTGGATTAATTCATCCTCCTTCATCCAAACAACACAAGTTTATCCTAGTAGCAATTGATTATTTTACAAAATGAGTTGAGGCGATTCCCTTGATAGAAGTAAGTCAGGGTGAGTTAGATTTTATTGAGGAACATATTATTCATCGATTTGGAATTTCTCAAACGTTAAGTACTGATCAAAGAACAATGTTTACTGGTCAGCGGGTTAAAAGTTTTGCAGCTTCGAGAAATATTAATATGGTTACTTCAACTCCCTATTATGCACAGGCTAATGGGCAGGTAGAAGCAGCAAATAAAATTTTAATAAGTTTGATTAAAAAGCATATCGGAAATAGGCCTCGAACATGGAAAGAAACTTTAAGCGAAGTGTTATGGGCCTATCGGAATTCACCAAGGAGTTCGACAGGTACTTCGCCATTTAAGTTAGTGTATGGTCATGATGCAATACTACCATTAAAAATTAACTTGAATACTTTAACAGTATCAAGACAGCATGATTCGCCAGTTGATGATTATTGGAATGCAATGTTTGATGAGTTGAATGAATTAGACTCAGAACAAATTTCAGCACTTGATAATATGATTCGACAAAAAGAAAGTAATGCTCGAAGTTATAATCGTCGAATCAAGGAAAAGTTTTTTAATGTAGGTGAATTAGTTTTGAAAGTTATTTTGCCAATGGAAAAGAAATCGAGATTTCTTGGTAAGTGGTTCCATACTTGGGAAGGCCCATTCCAAGTAATGAGAACATATTCTGGAAATGCTTACCAGACTAAAGATATTGAATCAGAAAGAGTAATTAATTCGGTTAATGAAAAATATTTGAAGCAATACTATTGTTGGCAAAAGTAGAAATTTAACATGCATATGTCTAGAAAAGATGGAAGTTATTACAAAAATAAAATTAGAAATGAAAAAGGAATTCAGGGTGTCATTAGTTTTGCCAAATCGGAGCGCAGCTTTGCCCTTTTGTTTTCCAGAATTGAAAGTACTTCAATTTGTTTGAACTTGTCAGCTTGGATTTTCTCAAGTTGTTTGTCATATTCTCTCCTCTTGGTATCAATTGAGACAAGTTCCTGAATAAGGTAATGTTGTTCTTGTTGGGCTACAGCCAGAGGTTTGGCTATGGTGGCTCGATTTTGGCGTATGGTGGCAAGCTGTTCCTGAATCTGAGTTAGTTCTGCTTCGAGTCTTACTTCTTCTTGATCATGAAAAGCTTGAACAAAAATAGCGTGAGAAATTCTCAGATCAAATTCCTCACGAGAGGCTTGGATTAGGTGAGCAGTTGCAAGACAATTTTCTATATTAGATTTGGCTGTGGCTTCTTCATTTTTAGTTTCTGAGAGTTGAAACTGAGACGCAACGCTCTCATTGAGAAGTTGTTTGAATTCTTGAATTGAAGCAGAATGTGGTGTGTTAGTTGGGAGTTCAACAGAAGAATTCAAAAGATCATCCAAGAGTTTATTGAGAATTGGATCATTAACCCATGAGGTAGGTGGATGATCCAAGAGTTTGATGAGTGATCGAAGTTGTTCCCGAGTGTCAGGATCTAGTTCGAATGAAGGCCTTGATATAGCAGGTCTTGAGATTGCTGGTACAGGCACAAGAACTTTATTTTCTTGGATAACTTTATTTAAAACAGAGATTAAGTCATCTAAGGTAGCACTGGTAGGAGTGGTAGGAGCACTCGATGATCCGGGTCTTGGTCCAGGAGGAGTCTGAAGATCAACTCGGAGTGAAAGCATAGGTTGTTTGGGAGGAGTTTCTAAGACCCTGGATCGAGAGGAATCTAAGTTGGTGGTGTCAGCAACTTTAGAAACAGAATCGGAGTCTGGAAACGCTTGGTTTTCTGCAGAGAATACAGCTTGATTGTATGGTGAAATTGACTTAAGTATTTGTGTTTCTTTTGGAGAATGTTGCAAGAGATTTGCTATTGGGTCAACCACCTGTGTTGTATGGAGAATAGGTGGAAAAGCAGCTGGAATTTACTGAATGGGTCCGGTAAAATGAATTGAATCATGTGACGTGGAGTGTTCTGGATCATTTTGTTGTTGCAGATTTGGTTGATCAAGAGCCCCAGTGGATAAAATTGAGCGTGCAACATTGGTAGGCAAGTATAAAGATATACAGTTATGAGTTTAAAATTTACTTTAAATCAAGTATGATGTGTGTAGAGATAATTGTGTTACCTGAGGAAGTCTGGATCTTGGTACTAGCTGAGAGCAAGGGTCAGAGTCAGCTGCGTCTTCTGATTGGGAGGAGACAGCAAGGTCATCCTTATTGGTTGTTTCACTTTCATCAGCGCTTTCGCTTGATGATGGCAGTAGTTACTGGTAAAATATTTAGAACTAAGTTTGGTTAAGAAAATACAATTTCGAGTTTAAAGGAAGAGTTATGAATAGAAGAGTTACTCTTCGAGAGGTTCTGGTAGGAGTCCTTCTACTCTTATGTGGTTGTGGTCGAGCAGCATCAGCTTTCTTTTTGTGGGTTCTTTTTGGGGAACTCTCAGTGACAGACGTTCGAACAGCAGTTTGTTGAATTTCTTCTAAGGTACGAGTGTACCTTGAATAATAAGCAGTCCACCATTCGAAACAAGACTTAGTGCATTCATAGATCAAGAAATTTAAGCGGTCTCTTCGTTTTTGATTTTTTAAGAGACAAGTGTTGAAATCTTCTTGAGATAACAAAGTAATGTGACAGAATGGTTCAGTGTGTCGAGGTTGTGGTATTGGGATAGCTGGAGAAAATCCCAGTTGTCTGGCAGTTAAGTGAGGAGCGTACAGGTTTATCTTGAACCTTTCTTTTCTATACTATGGTAACCCTATTGGTATCACCTGAACAGTGAACAGGTTTGCCCAAGTTCGATTTGCGAGTTCATTCTCCTCATTAGTATTTGGAAAGAGCAAACGATCAAGTCAGGCAGGGCCACAATTGTGACACAAAAAAGGAGTAAGATTGAGTTGATCATTGTCAAAATCTTTGCAAGAATGAAAAAGGGAGAAAACAGCCCAGAATTTGTCTTCATCTGATTGGGTGTTTGAAAAATTGGGTTTATAATTAGATAAAAGAAAACCCTCGATGTCTTGTTTATCAGTACTGCCACCTTCAGGTTTTGTCATAAAATTTTCAAAAATGGCATTAAGCCATAATTGAAGGAGCCAGAGTGGACCTCCCGTGTTGATTATTTTAATATATTGGCGGTCACAAACAAATAGACCAAGCTCTTCAAAAATGTGCCCCAGAAGAAGCTTGGCCAAGTTGAGAACTTTTTCTTCATGTAAAAGAGTAGCCAGGGGAAGGAAGAGCTTCGACATTTGTTCGCTTCGAGAACAAAATAAAATTGCATTTAACCAATAAAACAAGAAGGCTACATGTTCACTGTCTGTGACTTTTGTACCATCTTCACCTATGTTGTGGCAATGAATTCACTGTAAGAAGCGTTGAAGACAATATTGTACTGATGCTTAGATTACATGTCAGAGGTACAATCTGAAGAATTTATTGTGAGTCCTGTAATGGCAGCTACATCGAAGAGAGACATTCCGATTATTCCGCAAGGAAGGCGGAAGTTGTTGGTTGTCCTATTCCAGAAACAAGTCACTGCCCCAATCATCCAAGGGTATGTGGTGAGTGAAAAATGATAAAGCCTTAGTAGTTCTTCTATTCCTAGGGCTCCCTAGATAGCACCATTTGTGGGTTCGAGGCGTTGGTACCAAGTTGTGAAATCGAACCCTCCAGGATTGATTTTTGGATTATTTCGCAAGGGTTTTTGGTTGATGAAATGAGAGATGTTAAAAGCTTGGTTTATCAATAAATCTTCCCTTTCAGCATTAGGGAAGAAAGAAAGTTTTTTGTTGGCCCTCTCAAGAGTTTCACTGGGTCCAAGGAAGCAGTGTGTATCTGCACCGATTGTGAAGGGGATTAGGATTCTGGGGTCATTGACTTGCAAATGGGGATCATCAATGATTTCATCATTGACTTGATTAAGAATACGAAGGGATGGCGGAGATGGCGGTGCTATTACATGACCTTTACCCTTATCTTGACTAGTGGCATGAGAAGAGGAACCAGCCATTGTTAAACACTGGAAGAAAGGGTTGAAAGTTTAAGGATTTTTCTGGAAAGGTTCTTTGATGTCAGAAGAGTTCAAGGGATAATGAGTTGCAAAAGATTTTTAACAAAGGTGGGAATGATGAATTTAAAGTACTATTGTGAACAGTTACTATGAAAGGGATATGAATAGAGGTAACTTAGTGAAGAAGATAAAGTGGTAGAAAGAGAATGCGCATGTTTCGGAAAACGTGTCGAGTGGGTCAGTATTAATGGGGAGCTTAAATGGTAATTATTATTGGTTTGAGAACTGTCATTTTCAGTTTTAGATTAAGCGTTTTATCTTCTAAATGACGTTATCGAAGGCAAATACATTAATCCAAGGGGGCAATATGTTGATCGAAATATATATATATATATATATATATTATTCGATGAGAGCAAGTCGATTTGGAATGAGTCAGAGGCAATTTCTCGAGACGATGCACGCGTAAGTAGGGATTGAGAATAATGAGTGCCAGTTGGATTTCGAATGATTTGTTATTCGATTAGACTTTCTCGAGAGGGGAAATCGAATTGAGCATTCGAATGGTAGATCGAACAGTCACGGTAGTGGAACGGTTAAGGGCTTTTATCACATGAGGAAATCATGGGAATTGAAACGTCTCCAATCAAATGGCAGGAGGAGTTATCAAGGGGAAAGTATTTGGAAAGTTTAAATTTGTAATTAATTGTAATTAATTATAATTAATTGCTAGTTACTAAAGGTAGACTATAAATACTAGGAACCCTTAGAAAATCAGGATTGGAACTTTTACTCAGAAAAAACACTCAAGCACACTCACATCCCATCGAATTCCTGAGTGTGCAATCGAGTTATTTTTCTATAGGGTTCCTTCCATCTTCTTTATTCTTTCAATTTATTTTCCTGTAAATTTTACATTTCAAGTAATTTTATTCTATAAATGTTTTCTATCTTCATTGCCCAATTTATCTTTCTGTATTTAAATTTCTATGTTGAATCCCTTTGATCCAATTGAAGGCATTTTATTGTTCTCTTTTTAAAATTCAATGCAAGTTCTTTTAATCTTCTGCACAATTAATCTTTGAAAACTTTAATCTTTATGTTCTGTTTATCAATTCACAAATTCTCTTTATTTTATTTTTAACACTTGTCTATTCGAAGAACACTTTGATGCACTTTCAGAAAACTGGTACTCGCACAGAGGAGTAGGTTTCGCTCCCAGTCCATTAGATATCGAACCACCATCGATTTGCTAACAATTGACAAAACAAATTGGCACGTCCAGTGGGAGAATCGAAGTCTGGAACCGCTTGGTTTTCAGTAGAGAATGCAGCTTGATTGTTTGGTGATATTGACTCAAGTATATGTGTTTCTTCGGGAGAATGTTGCAAGGAATTTGCTGTTGGGTCAACCACTGTGTTGTATGCAGAATAGGTGGAAAAGCAGCTGGAATTGACTGAATGGGTTCGGTAAATTAAATTGAATCATGTGATCTGGAGTGTTCTGGATCACTTTGTTGTTGCAGAATTGGTTGATCAAGAGCCTCAATGGATGAAATTGAGTGGGCAACATTGATAGGCTAGTATAAAGGTATACAATTATGAGTTTAAAATTTATTTTAAATCAAGTACAATGTAGGTAGAGATAATTGTGTTACCTGAGAAAGTCTGGATCTTGGTACTAGCTGAGAGCTAGGGTTAGAGTCGGCTGCGTCTTCCCATTGGGAGGAGACAACAAGGGCATACTTATCGGTTGGTTCACTTTCATTAGCGCTTTCGCTTGATGATGGCAGCAGTAACTGGTAAAATATTCATAACCAAGTTTGGTTAAGAGAATATAATTTCGAGTTTAACGGAAGAGTTATGAATAGAAGAGTTACTCTTCGAGAGGTTTTGGTAGGAGTCCTTCTGCTCTTATGTGGTGGTGGTCGAGCAGCATCAGCTTTCCTTTTGTGGGTTCTTCTTGGGTAACTTTCAGTGACAGCCATTCAAACAGCAGTTTGTTGAATTTCTTCTAAGGTACGAATGTACCTTAAATAATAAGCAGCCCACCATTCGAAACAAGACTTAGTGATGAATGAACTACGTTCATAGATAAAAAATTGAAATGGTCTCTTCATTTTTGATTTTTTAAGAGACAAGTGTTGAAATCAACTTGAGATAACAGAGTAATGTGACAGAATGGTTCATTGTGTCGAGGTTGTGGTGTTGGAATAGCTTGAGAAAATTCCAGTTGTCTGGCAGTTAAGTGAGGAGCGTACAGGGTTATCTTGAACTTTTCTTTTCTATTCTGTGGTAACCCTATTGGTATCACCTGAACAGCCAACAGGTTTGCCCAATTTTGATTTATGAGTTCATTCTCCTCATTAGTATTTGGAAAGAGCAAATGATCAAGCCAGGCAGGGCCATAATTGCGACACAAAAAAAGGAGTAAAATTGAGTTGATCGTTGTCAAAATCTTTGCAAGAATGAAAAAGGGAGAAAACAGCCCAGAATTTGTCTTCATCTGATTGGGTGTTTGAAAAATTGGATTTGTAATTAGATAAATGAAAACCCTCGATGTGTTGTTTATCAGTACTGCCACCTTCAGGTTTTGTCATAAAATTTTTAAAAATGGCATTAAGCCATAATTGAAGGAACCAGAGTGGATCTCCCGTGTTGATTATTTTATTATCTCGAAGGTCACAGACAAATAGACCAAGCTCTTCAAAAATGTGTCCCAAAAGAAGCTTGGCCAAGTTGAGAACTTTTTCTTCATGTAAAAAAGCAGCCAGGGGAAGGAAGAGCTTCGACTTCGAGAACAGAACAAAGTTGCATTTAACCAATAAAACAAAAAGGCTACATGTTCACTGTCTCTGACTTCTGTACTATCTTCACCCATGTTGTGGGCAATGAACTCACTGTAAGAAGCGTTGAAGACAACATTGTACTGATGCTTAGATTGCATATCAGGGGTACAATATGGAGAATTTATTAGGAGTCCTGTAATGACAGCTACATCGAGTGGAGACATTCCGATCATTCTACAAGGAAGGTGGAAGTTGTTGGCTTTCCTATTCCAGAAACAAGTCACCGCCCCAATCATCCAAGGGTATGTGGTGAGTGAAAAATGAGAAAGCCTTAGTAGTTCTTGTATTCCTTGGGCTTCCCAGATAGCACCCTTTGTGGGTTCAAGGCGTTGGTACCAAGTTGTGAAATCGAACCCTCGAGGATTTATTGTTGGATTATTTTGCAAGGGTTTTTGGTTGATGAAATGAGAGATGTTAAAAGCTTGGTTTATGAAAAAATCTTCCCCTTCAGCATTAGGAAAAAAATAAAGTTTTTTGTTGGCCCTCTCAAGAGTTTCAATGGGTCCAAGGAAGCAGTGTGTATTTGCACCAATTGTGAAGGGGATTAGGATTCTAGTGTCATTGACTTGCAAATGGGGATCGTCAATGATTTCATCATTGACTTGATTAAGAATGCGAAGGGCTGGCGGAGATGGCGGTGCTATTACATGACCTTTACACTTATCTTGAGAAGTGGCATGAGAAGAGGAACCAACCATTGTTAAACACTGGAAGAAAGGGTTGAAAGTTTAAGGATTTTTGTGGAAAGGTTCTTTGATGTAAGAAGAGTTCAAGGGATAATGAGTTGCGAAAGATTTTTAAAAAAGGTGGGAATGATGAATTTAAAGTACTACTGTGAACAATTACTATGAAAGGGATACGAATAGAGGTAACTTAGTGAAGAAGATGAAGTGGTAGAAAGAGAATGCGCATGTTTCAAGAAATGTGTCGAGTGAGTCAGTATTAATGGGGAGCTTAAATGGTAATTTTTATTAGTTTGAGAACTGACATTTTTAGTTTTGTATTAAGTGTTTTATCTTCTAAATGATGTTATCGAAGGCAAACACATTAATCCAAGGGGCAATTTGTTGATTAAAATATATATATATATATTATTCGATGAGAGCAAGTCGATTCGGAATGAGTCAGAGACAATTTCTTGAGACGATGCACGCGGAAGCAAGGATTGAGAATAATGAGTGCCAGTTGGATTTCGAATGATTTGTTATTCGATTAGACCTTCTCGAGAGGGGAAATCGAATTGAGCATTCAAATCGTAGATCAAACAGTCACAGTAGTGGAAGGTTAAAGGCTTTAATCACGTGAGGAAATCATGGGAAACGTCTCCAATCAAATGGCGGCAGTAGTTATCAAGGAGAAAGTATTTGGAAAGTTCAAATTTGTAATTAATTGTAATTAATTAGAATTAATTGCTAGTTACTAAAGGTACACTATAAATACTAGGAAGCCTTAGGAAATCAGGGTTGGAACTTTTACTCAGAAAAAATACTCAAGCACACTCACATCCCAGCGAATTCCTGAGTCTACAATCAAGTTATTTTTTTGTAGGGTTCCTTCCATCTTCTTTATTCTTTCAATTTATTTTCCAGTAAATTTTACATTTCAAGTAATTTTATTCTCCAAATGTTTTCTATCTTCATTGCCCAATTTATCTTCCTGTATTTAAATTTCTATGTTGAATCCCTTTGATCCAATCGAAGGCATTTTATTATTCTCTTTTTAAAATTCAATGCAAGTTCTTTTAATCTTCTGCACATTTAATCTTTGAAAACTTTAATCTTTATGTTCCGTTTATCAATTCACAAATTCTCTTTGTTTTATTTTCAACACTTGTCTAATCGAAGAACACTTTGATGCACTTTTAGAAAACTGGTACTTGCACAGAGGAGTAGGTTTCACTCCCAGACCATTAGATATCGAACCACCATCGATTTGCAAAATCCACACATCTAGTCTATACACCAGCCCAATCACTAGCCCAAGCCTTGGTCTAAACCCCAGGCTTTTAAAGTCTCTGCCAACTCCCACAAGCCAAAAACATCAACCATAAGGTCAACGATACAAACACAACAAGACTTGGAAGGCTATGTTAAGCTAACCCCAGTTTGAAGATGATAGTGACTCTCATGACTCATGTAACACCCTATCAACCTAACCCTTACCTCTAATCGCAAAGCGAAGGATAACAAAGTGCCACAACAGTTCTAAAGATTATACAATAATATATATATATATATATATATATATATAAGAAAATAGTAATACGAGAAGTCCGATAAAGAAGTAAAGTTCAAAACAGATATACAAAAGTGCGAAGCATTCACACGATAACTAAAAGCACAAAAGGATAAGGTACAACTTGATAAAGATACAAAAGATTACAAAGTATATAGATATATAGGTATATATGATATTCAAAAGAATACTAGCCACAGCCTGCAGAGTTTAGGCCGACTAGTTATATACAGATGATACAGAGTGTTTGGAAAGTTACACAACAACATATGTCTCTCAAATAGCCTCTAAGGGAACAAAGATACAAAAGTGAGAGTATATCTATAACAAAGTAATCTAAAATACAAAAGAAAGTAAAATATCCTCTGATCTATCACTATCTCGCAACTCACCGTGGTGGGTTACGACCTGTATCCGAAAAATAACAACAACATATGGTATGAGAACCGGAGGTTCTCAGTATGATAACAGTGCCCAATATATAAGATATGTGGTTCTAGAATGCCAAAGCAACCTTAGAATTTAACATCAAGCATAAGATTCAAGCTTAGAAACATTTAAGTAAAAACCAAAAAGGGTTATCCCACAGCCTTCGCCAACCTAACCTCCATGCGATCCCATCGCCACCACCTACCGAGCCTCCTCAATCCAAGTAGAAAGCACAAGTATATACAAACAAGTAAAACACAGGTAGTTGACATGTATAGCAAGTAATTCAGGAATCAAGTAAGCATGTTATACTTTAGGCATTGAAATACAAGTAAACAAAGTAAGCAAACACATACAAAATGCACATGATGAATGCCTATCCTATTGGCGGTGATATCACTTGTCGGTTCAACTGCCAACCTAACACATCCCCTTGGAATGTTGCTTTTCTGTCACGTATATAAATATGGCCCCTGGGATATAGTGCTCTAGCACATTCTTACGAGATATAGTGCCCAAGCACACTCTTGTTGCCAGAAAAGATGCGAGTAGAATACTCAGCCTTAGACCTCACATCTCAATGTAAGAAGGATTAACCATTATCCGTACGCCGGCATCGTGCCCTCGACAAGCGGGATTAACCATCATCCTTGCCAGCGCATAGCCACTCAACAGTCTCAGCATAAAATAGTATACAACAATAGTTCTCAGTGATCACCTTCAGTACTCAACAAATTCATCATTCAACTCCGAGTTTCAAACTTGCCTTAAACATCATCAGTTCTCAAGTCCCCAAGTTCATCATCAATGTAGTACTCCGTCACAATTTCCAACTAGTTCATCCTCAATACTTCAGAAACCTAAGTCTCTATCTTCTAAACTCCCAATAGAAATTCACCAATTTAAATCACTAAATCATCCTTACTAGTCTTAGAGTCTAATTACTAGCTAAAAATCTCAAATAGCAGTAGAAGAAGTTTAGAAAGCTAGAAAATCCTTAAAAATGGAGAAAAAAAGTTTTTCAGCGAAACAGGGTCTCGCATACGCAAGCCCTTGTCCTGCGTACGCAAGGCAGCAAAAACGAGTAGTCGCATATGCGAGCTGTGTTCGCGTACGCATGCCATTAAGTTGTGTACGCAAGGGTTAAAAATTGAGCTTCCGAGTATGCATGCAGTACCTGCGTATGCGAGGGCAGTTGGCAGTGACCAATGCTCGCGTCGCGTGCACAGGTTTGCGTATGCATTTCTTACCAGACTTAGAAATTTTTCAAAAGTTGCAAAATTCAGGTTTTTCATACCAAACTTCAAACGCGTATAACATTTTCGTTTTAAAACATTTTCCAGCCGTTCTTCAAACGTCTTAAAGTTCTCGAACACAACTTTTATTTAAAATAAGTTTCATCTAAAATGGGGATCCGGAGGCCAAGTTATGCCTCACCAAAGTTCGTCAAAAATAAGATTTTACAAAAATAAGCAAACTTCTCAAACTTCCAAAACTCTAAAATGAAAACCATTTCAAACATGCCCAAAACAATCCAATTATCCATAAAAGAACTCTCCAACCAATTCTCAATCATACAACTATCAAAACCCTTCAACCTCACAATTTTACTTAGATTCCTATCAACAACATCATCACTACTAATCAATTCCATTCAAAATCCTTATTTCTCAATTCAATCATCATTAAAATCCAATATCACCAACAGTTGTGTATCAACATCAACCATAATAATCCATATTCACTATCATCATCAGCATTCGTCATCAAACACCAACAACACCATCATAATTCATCAAATCAACACAATCATCAATAGTCATCATGCATCATCAACAATTCAAACTTATCCTGCGGTCCACTAGCCTAAGTTTCACGAAACATTACATACTACATAGAGAAAACTAAAATCATACTCTGGCCGATTTTTAATATGCACTAAACACCAAATTCGAATTCAACCAGCTTTCAATCACCAACACCACTTCCAAAAGTCACCAAATATCAAGCTATACATACCAATATCATCACCATCAATACCTAGAATTCACAATATACCAAACAACAAGAATTTTTGAGAAACCTTACCTTATCAATAGAAATTAGAGATAAAACCCAATAATTCCTCACTAATGGTCGGCACCTAAACAACCAAATCACAAATTTTCACTCAAAAACCAAACCCAAATTTTCAGATTCACTTAGGACGAAAAAAAGGAGTATAAAACACGAAATCTTTCCAGAAAAACTTCATTAAAACTGACAGACTCAGCGAGAGTTTCACGTGGCCGCAGATGGCATTCGAATCGGAGCATCGTAGCTCGAGTTATGAGCGATTTAAGATGGATGTGAATAGTGTTTTCTCCTTCACCTCTCTTCTCACTTCAGCTGCATGTTCTTAAGTTATTTGGTGAAATGAGGCTGAGTTAGCTTCATTTAAGGTATTATATATGTTGCGCTTTGGCCCAACTTGGGTCCGGTCCAACTCGTTAGCGTTTTTGGCCCGTTTGACCCACTTTAGGCCAAACCTTTGGAATTAGCACCCGGTTTTCAACTTTAGTTACTTTTCTAAGTTTTTCTACCATTTTTATTACTCTCACACAATATCGGATAGACTTAAGCCGATACTACTGACTAATTTATCCATACGCATTTTTACGCAATTTTTCGCAGAAAATTACATTTTTCTACTCGAAAAAATTCATTGAATCCAAATCTCACCTCTAAATTTTTTAATTAACATTCTAAATTTTTGAACCTATTCCAGGAAATTAATTCATTTTTATTTTACATTAATTAATTGGTTAATTATTTTTGGTTCTTACATTCTCCCCACCAAATTAGAAATTTTGTCCCCAAAATTTAGTAATTACCTGAGAATAACTCCAGATAATTCTTTCGCATTTCTAACTCTAACTCCTAAGTGTGCTCTTCCATTCCAGCTCTATTCCAAGCTACCTTTACCAGCAGAACTTCCTTTCCACGTAGCTTCTTCACACTAGTATCATCGATCCGCACTGGTGTGACTTGAAAAGTCAGATTCTCCTTCAATTTGACCAAGTCAGGCTCTAACACATGACCTGTATCCAATGTGTACGTCCAAAGTTGTGACACATGGAATACGTCATGCAAGTTAGATAAATGCGGCGGCAAAGCTACTTGATATGCCACCGGCCCGACTCGCCTCAACACTTCAAAAGGTCCAATAAACTTCGGATTCAACTTCTTCGTTTTGATCGCCCTTTCGATCCCAGTTCTTGGAGTAACCCTTAGAAATACGTGTTCACCCACTTCAAATTCCAACGGTTTCCTTCTCTGACCCACATAACACTTCTGTCAGCTCTGTGCAGTTAGGATTCTAGCTCGAATTTGTTTGATTTTCTCAATAGTCTCAGCTATCAAATACGGCCCCAACACACTGGTCTCACTGGTTTCATACCAACACAGTGGAGACTGGCACTTCCGTTCTCATATGGAGTCATTCCAATGCTTGCATGAAAGCTGTAGTTGTATGCAAACTCCACCAATGGCAAGTAATGGTCTCAACTTTCCGGTTGATCCAACACACACGCCCTTAGCATATCTTCCAATGTCTGAATAGTCCTTTCTGACTATCCATCAGTTTGTAGATGATACGTCATGCTGAGACATAGTCTCGTACCAAAAGCTCTTTGAAAAGCTCCCTAAAACCTTAACGTGAATCGAGGATCTCGATCTGAAACTATCGTCTATGGAACACCATGCAACCTTACAACCTCTTTGATGTACAGCCTCGCTAATTCCTCCAATGAATAATTCACTCGGATAGGCAGAAAGTGAGCGAACTTGGTTAAGTAATCCACGATCATCCAAACCGCATTAAATCTCGACCTAGTCCTTGGCAACCCAGTTACAAAGTCCATTGCAATTTCTTCCTATTTTTACTGAGGAATCTCATGTGGCTGTAACATTCTCGACGGTCTCTGATGCTCTATCATCACCTTTTGACACGTCAGACACTTAGACACAAGTGTAGCTAAATCACTCTTCATCCCAGGCCACCAAAGCATTTTTGCAAATCATGATACATCTTCGTACTTCCTGGATGAATAGAGAATCAACTGTTATGAGCTTTCGACAACAACTCTTATCTTAAACTACCAACATCCGGTACACAAATCCACCCCTTGTATCTCCATAACCCTTCACCGTCTGTAGTGAATTCTCCGTGCCTTTCTTTACTAATAGGTTGAAACATCTTTTAAAGTTCTTGTTCGTCTTGCTAAGCCCTTTGAATTTTTGACTTGAACGTACTTGAAATGCATAATTGATTCAAACAAGCTTTCTCCTCAACTTCACCAAGATCCAACTTAAGCTCTGCAAACTTATCTACCAACTCTTCTTATTTAATTCGCATCCACGCAATGTTTAATAACTTCTGGCTCAAGGCATCCACTACAACGTTAGCCTTACCAGGGTGTTAACTTAGCTCAAAATCGTAATCCTTCAGTAGCTCCATCCACCTCCTCTGACGCATATTGAGCTCTTTCTGATCAAAGACGTACTTGAGACTCTTCTGATCAGAAAAGACTCTAAACCTCACTCCATATAAGTAGTGCCTCTAAATTTTCAACGCAAACACAACCGTCACCAATTTCAAGTCATGAGTTTGGTAATTCACCTCATGTGGTCTTAGCTGACGTGAAGCGTAAGCCACCACGTTCCGGTATTGTATTAAAACACAACCCAAACCTTTCAGCAAGGCGTTGCAGTAAACCTCAAATGGTTTGTGTGGTTTAGGTAAAATCAAAACTGACGCTGAAGTCAACTTCTCCTTCAGAGTCTAAAAACTTTCCTCACACTCTGACGTCCATACAAAAGGTGTATCTTTTCTGGTTAACTTAGTCATCGGTAGAGCGATTTGTGAAAATTCGTGAATGAACCTTCGGTAATATCCGGCTAACCCCAAGAAACTCCTAACCTCAGTCACTGACATCGGTCTTTCCCACTATATTACCGCCTCAACCTTTAATAGATCCACTGCTACCCCCTCCTTTATTCACCATGTGACCTAAAAACTTCACCTCCTCCTTCTAGAATTCTCACTTTAACAACTTAGTATACAATTTACACTCCTTTAGGATTTGCAACACAATCCTCAGGTTTTCTTCATGCTCTCTCACCGTCTTTGATTAAATCAGGATGTCATCTAAGAATACCACCACAAACTTGTCCAAAAAGGGGACGAAATACTCTGTTCATGTAATCCATGAACACAGCAGGTGCATTCGTCAACCCAAAGCACATCACCACATATTCATAGTGACCATAACGTGTTCTAAATGGAGTCTTTGGAATATCATCCTCTTTCACCCTTATCAGATGGTAACTGGATCCTAAATCAATCTTCGAGAATACTCCAGCTCCTTGCAATTGATCCATTAAGTTATTGATCCTAGGCAACAAATACTTGTTCTTCACAGTCACTTTGTTTAACTGTCGGTAGTCCACATAAAGTTGCATTCCTTCATTTTTCTTCTTCACCAATAAAATTGGTGCTCCCCACAGAGATACACTCAGTCGAATGAACCTCTTGTTCAGAAGCTCTTCCAACTAAGTTTTAAGTTTAGCCAGCTCTATCAGAGCCATCCTGTACGGTGCAATTAAAACTGGTCTGGCTCCTAGCACTAAGTCTATCGCAAATTCAACTTTCCTCTGAGGTGAAAATTCGGGAATATCTTCGAAAAACACTTCAGGAAACTCCCGAACTACCAGAATTCGATCTAACTTCTATTCATCCCAACGCATTCCCAGCCAAGGGTATGTAACCCTGACACTCTTTCCTACTACAGTTCACTATCACAGAGGTTAGGTAATAACCCTCAGCTATAACTGCTCCTCCTTCTCCTTCTGACATAAAGCGAATCGACCGCTTAAAATAATCCAACAATACTCGATTCTTTGACAACCAATCAAATCTCAAAATCATCTCCAACCTAATCATTAGCAAACAGATTAAATCATGAATAAAGATTCTATCATCAATCTTGAAAGGTATTTGCCTACAACCTGATCTAGTCACAACTGTCTGATACAGGGTATGCACATGCAAATCAAAAGCTAATTCTAACATTCTCAACCCTAGTTCCTTAGTCTTGTTAAATGCAATAACTGAATGTGAAGCTCCAGTATCATACAATGCAATCAACTCTTTTTTGCCAAATAAACATTTACCTCTCACCAGAGGATCCGACTTCGCAGCATCATTGGTGTTCACAGCAAACACCCGACCTTGTTGTTAGTTCTGACCTGCATTTGGATTTCTCCCACGAGGGAAATCCTTCGTAATCTGCCCAGGCAATCCACAAATAAAACACCCACCTAAACCCAGCTTGCACGAGTCATAAGGGTGAAAATATCCACAACGGTCACAAATTAAATCTGGAGAAGTTTTGTTTTGTTTACCTCTTTATCTCGCCTGGTGATACTGATCATAGTTGTTTCCCCTAAAATTCCCTCAACCTTGAGGGTGTTGAGGTACGTGTCCACTCCTCTTGAAGTTCGGACCTCTGGGCTGAAAGTATTTGCCTCGGCCTTTATTGTTGTTTCCTCCTCTAGTGTCACTTGCTAGTGCCACCTTCTTTGCATAGTCTTCAACCACTCAGGCCTTGTTCACTAACTCAGAGAACACCCGAATCTCTAAAGGAGCCACAATAGTCATGATGTTTTCCCTCAAACTTCCTTGGTACTTTATGTACTTCCAATTCTCATAGGATTTTGGGGCACCCTAACACACCCTAGAGAATCTACAAAGTTCTTCAAACTTGCTCGTATACTCTGCTACAGATAATGAGCCTTGCTTCAGCTGCATAAGCTCCAACACCTTAGCTTCTCTTACTGATTCAGGAAAATACTTCTTGCAAAATGCCGTCTGAAACACGTCCCAAGGAATGTCTGCGTTCGGAAGTCGTAGCAATTGGCACTCTCCTTTCCACCACTGTTGTGCTTTTCCCATTAGTTGATAGGCCAAAAAATCTACGAATTGGTTATCTGGGACATGCTGAGTCTGTAATGCACGCTCCACAGCTCGAAACCAGTTATCTGCCTCAGTAGCATTTGTCGTTCCTCTAAAAGTTGACGGGTGAACATTGAGAAATGAAGCCACAGTCATCTGAGCACCTAGATCATTCCCAGCTCCTCCACCATTTCCATTTCTATTTCCATTTCTGATTGGTTGCCCCAGCCTCTCCACAGCTTTCACCATCGCAGCAATATTTTCTTACATGGTATTTGCTAGATTGGTCATCGTCGCCATGAACTTAGCATGGTTATTGGCCGATTGGTCATTGTCATTGTCTCTCCGTGTACATGACTGACCTCGTTTGTGAGTTACCATTCAGGGTCCTGTCCACACCAAATAATTGATATCAAGTTGATCAGTTTCAATATCTCAAGCCTGGGGTTTCAATTATCCCAGAAAAGCACTCAACAACAAGCATGCTATGCATATTAAGCAGATAATCTAAATAGCATGAAAGAAAAATGAACTAGAGTATGCAATAAAGCACAATCGGTCTATCCCTCAGGCTTACAAGGACGAACCGCTCTGATACCACCAAATGTAACACCCTATCACCCTAAGCCTTATCTCTAGTCGTAAAGCGAAAGATAAAAAAATGCCACAACAGTTCTAAAGCTTATACAATAATATATATCGAAGAAAATAGTAATACGAGAATCCCGATAAAGAAATAAAACTCAAAACAGAGATACAAAAGCGCGAAGCGTTCACACGATTACTAAAAGTGCAAAAGGGTAAGGTACAACATGATAAAGATATAAAAGATTACAAAGTATATAGATATATAGGTATATATGATAGTCAAAAGAGTACAAGCCACAGCCCGTGGAGTTTAGGCCGACTAGTTTCATACAGACAATACAAAATGTTTGAAAAGTTACACATCAACATATGTCTCTCAAATAGCCTATAAGGAAACAAAGATAAAAAAGTGAGAGCATATCTATAACAAAGTAATCCAAAATACAAAAGAGAGCAAAAGATCCCCCGCTCTGTCACCATCCCGCAACTCACCGAGGTGGTTTACGACTTGCATCTGAAAAATAACAACATATGATATGAGAACCGGAGGTTCTTAGTATGATAACAGTATCCAATATATAAGATATAAGGTTCCAGGACACCAAAGGCAATCCTAGAACTTCATATCAAGCATAAGATTTAAGCTTAGAAACATTTAAGTAAAAACTAAAAAGGGTTATCTAAATCCTAAGGATTTTCTAACTAATAGTTCACCGCTGTCCCACAGCCTTCGCCAGCCTAACCTCAATGCGATCCCATTGCCACCTCCTACCAAGCCTACTCAATTCCAGTAGAAATTAGAAGTATATACAAACAAGTAAAATACAGGTAGTTGACGTGTATAACAAGTAATTCAGGAATCAAGTAAGCATGTTATACATTTAGGCATTGGAATGCAAGTAAACAAAGCAAGCAAACACATAAAAAATGCACATGATGAATGCCTGTGCTATTGGCAGTAATATCACTTGTCGATTCAACTGCCAACCCGACACATCTCCTCGGGATGTTGCCTTTCGGTCATGTATATAAATATGGCCCCTGGGATATAGTGCCCTAGCACAGTCTTCAGTTTAGATACGTGAAGGCTCAATATTAAATAAATATAGTATGAAATTAAAGAAGTAGAAGTAGGTAATGCTTGGACTTTTAGTGCGATCATGAGGTGCTAAAAGTTAGAGTGTTACATTGTGCACTACATAGAAAAAATTCTAAAAAGAAATGAAAGGGTGTGAAGTTTACTAACAAAGAACTGCTAAGTGTATTTATTCATTCATCGAATAGTTTTCTAGATTTAAAAAATAATATATTGCAGAAGCCCAAGCAGGTGAAAAAGTTATTTTACAATATCTCAATTGTCATTATGTCAGTTGGTGTGAAGTATCATATGTTTGTGATAGTGTCCAAAAAGGATCTATAGATTCTATTTCATTGTCAGAGAAGATTTCGAGAGGTGCGAACACACGAGTTGTATGCGAAGTTGGAGGATGTTGTCCACAATTCTAGAACATTAATTCCAAATCCTCAATCAACTGTGTTGGGAGGAACTTCCAATTCGAGACCTGTGATTGCACCAGCCTGTCCGTTGGTTGCATCTCTATCTTTTCCATATCCATGACTGAAGTAGCTGAAGTGGTCCAGGTTAGTGACATTTATGTTGGCAACCCGACAAATGGATATTTACAACCATGCCAATGTAGCTGAACCCAGCTATAATTGCCCAACTTGTCAAGCTTCGCCACATACGACAACCACCGAAGGTGAACTAGGTTCCCATTCTTGTCATCGAACAACTGAGTGAATAATAGCATCAAAATATAATCCCGAGCGTATATACGCACTGTGTCCTCACTAGCATCAGTTAGGAGCACCCTGAACCTCTCATAGAACCATGTGAAGTAAATCATCATCTGGTTGACTATATTCAGCAACGGTAGCTCACCGAATAGCTCTTCGAACTACTCCCACGCTGACTTTCCATCAGGAATGAACTATTCGAAGTTAGTGAGGCACCCACTAACAGCCTCTCCATCAACAGGCAATTCCAATTGATACACTACGTCTTGTAGACTGATGGAGCGCTCTCCGAATTGCATATGGAAGGTGTACATCTTAGAATGTCACCTCTCAATAAATGCGCTCACCATAGGCTCATACACCTAGAACCAATGGTTGTTCAACTTAGCAAAGTAATACAAACCAGCAGACGCCAAGTAAGGTATGATCCGGTTATGTAGAGACATATTCTGTTGCCTCTTAACAGTATAAATACACCTAGTCAACTGCATCAAACAAAAAATTGCACTAATATAAGGTGATAGAAAAAGATAAAAGACTAATATATAACATTTATACAAATGCCCTAATCAGATTTGAGTAATATAGACGCTTATAAAGAATAATCTATCTAATCTTTCACTACAGCTAAAAATTGCACTAATATAAGGTGATAAAATATATATATATATATATATATATATATATATATATATATATATATATATAAACATATAACAAACTATCGCTAATATGAGGATGGTGCTCATGTGATTCTCTCTCAAAATCTCTCAACCACAAATATCACACCTCATTCTAATGAATAATCCATGATTGACCATTGTAGTTTTACAACATTATAAAGTATAAACTGCGATAGCTAACAACAGATTCACTTTGCTGGTTTTTTTTAATAATCCGGGACTGCCAATAACGATTATGCGTGAATTTTGCTCCACGTAAACCTCAGCTGGCAATGGTGGTTTATGGGCATTAGTGGGTTGACTATAACCTACGATAGGGTATCACAGTTTATGGTTTAGTGAGATTGGCACGCAATCTGCAACAGGGTATAATGGTTTACATAGATTAAGGTTAGAACCAAAATGTAAGCTCCTTCAGAATATTGCAATCGTATAAATTTGCTATCCAATTATAGGTGTTTTGCCCTAATTTTAATCATAAATGTAAATTAACTAGATACTAAAAAAAAAAAAACTAGAACAATTAGGTAAAGTCATGTTTGTTCCTATCGTGCCTCGAAGATTCACGGATGACCAAAAGGAATTCTTCTGATTTTACTTCTAATTCTGTTGACTCTTCAGATTAAAGGCTGTGCGGAAAGAAATTCTTATGACATATTAAAGTCTAGTTCATAAAAAAATAGCCAAATGGGGAATTCATCAATACTCAAAAATACCATATGCTTACACAACACAAAAAAAGGAGTGTGAAAGCACGAGTTCCATCACAGAAGTTACACTTAACACTTCTATTAGATTACCCCAAAAAAATTACTGTAGTAAGACGAAGAAAACAACATCGTTTTCTTTCTTCCTTTGTATTATTTTTTCTTTTAAAAACTGATATCATATCAACTTCAGTTGAGCAACTTATGCCACACATAACAACACTATGGTTTAGTTTTGGTTAAAATTCTGGGAGCAGCGGAACACATGGTTGCAGTGTCTTTTGGTTTGAATTTTCTGATCCTACTCAAATGTCATTTGTTCAGCTTCGTTCCTAATATGTTCAAACAATGGCGAAGATAAATAACGCTCTCCAAAACTGGGAAACACCACCTGCATGGCAACATGAGTAAGTGGCAGGGTTTAGCAAAACAGATTCATAGGTAGAAGTAGAACAATTTCACAACTGGAAACATTAATAAAGGGGAAAACTATGAGGTTTTTTTTTTTGGTGACTGGAAAACTATGAGGTTTGTTTCCGACAATTATCCACAAAGATACTAGATATAAATATGTTTAGGTAATGAAACAAATATAAGAATAAACAAAATTTGCCTAATTTTTTGTGAACAATGGAGATGAAAGACAAAAGTACTTGTATATGTATTACTTTGTCGGAGACACATATCAAACAAAATACAAGAGAAATGCTAGGGGGTTAATACTTTTTATCAATATTCGCTAACAATTTGGGCCAACACTTCATTTTTATACTATTAGATTTAGAGTATAGGGTTTAGAATTTAGTACAAAAATACCTTTGTTGCCCAAGGATTGATAAAAAATGATCAATTTTGTTGATCATGTAATATTTTGCTCGACAAATAAAGCCTAATAGTCATGACCATCACGAATCTATCAACACAATCAGCAGGTAAGAAAAAGTTATTTGAACAAAGAATATTCAGCATACTCCATGTCAAAACCTGCTCTGCTTCTATTGGATCTTGGTGTGGCCACCCAACTCTAACACACAATGACACAAACCCTTTTTTATTCACCATTGGAGCTTTTTTGTGTTGAGTGGTGACCAACATTGTGATGTTCAAATGACACCACTCACCAGCAAATACCTGCCCTTCTAATAAGGGTATGTTTGATTAATTAGGAGGTTAAAAATTTCATGAAACTTTTGGTGTGAAATTTTGCACTTGGAATTTTTCTATGAAAACTTCCACCCTAGAGAATTTTAAGAAGATGATGTAATAGTCAATTAGTTATCTCATAGTTCAACAAACTCATTGATTGAAGATTACAAACTTACAGCAATGAGCTTCCCTGCATTCTCAGGTCTCTTCCCCACTTTTATTGCAGCTGCAGCTGCAGCACCTGATGAAATTCCCATCTAGAAAAGCAAAAGTGATAACATAATCAGCATGAAAAAAAAATCAATCTGAATATATACATAAAAAGAAAGAAAAAACTTAAAAAGGAGTCACGAATGATCATTTCCGTACCAGCAAACCTTCTTTCAAGGCAAGTTGCCTGGCAGTCTCTATAGCTTCTTCACTTGATATCTGCAGCACATAATATTAATAACATGTTTTTGGAATATCGTTGCTCTTTTCCATATTAACATGTCTCGAGAATCAAATTCAGATTAAGATTCTTCAGTATCATGGCAGACTTATCATTCATTACAAAAATAATAGGCCACTAGTACTGCACTTGGTTATGTGTGTGTAATGGTCAGTTTTGATCATACCCAAAAGATGACTACTTCCATGAGGACGTCTTCATATAAAGATAGTATTGCAAACTGTTAAATGACTTGACATATTTGACTGAACTATTAGGTTCGCAATACCATCTTCACACTAATTCAAATTTGAATGGGAATATGTTAGTTTTAAGATATACCTGAATAACTTCATCTAGGAGATTAATATCCAGTACGCCAGGAATGATGCCATTACCAATCCCTTGTATTTGGTGAATACCTTTGACATACCAACAAAAATACAAAACAGTTAGTAAACACAACTCAAATTGTTGCTAAGATCTTACTAAACTTAAAGAACATATTCTTTTTCTCCCAAAGAGTTTGTTATGCCATCATTGAAAAATTCATTCTTACAAGCCCTTCTACTCCTTTCCTTAGTCATTGAGGATAACGAGGAACAAAACTTGTGCACTAAAAACACTTTAAGAGAAAGAAAGCACGTATGAATGTGGATAATGATAAAATCACCTGGCTCTCCTCCACTTAGGACTGCACTTTCAACTGGTTCTATACCATACACCTGCCAAACAAAAAAAATGGGCAACAGGAACCTTGAAGTTAGCTTCAATATTGGAAAAACTTAGGCTGCGTTTGGTTTTTGTTTTTATTTTATGTGTTCATTTTTAGTATTTTTTATTTTTTATATTGTGTAAAAAAAAAAAAGAAAAATCAGTCAAAACAATAGAATTCTGTTTTTTTTTTAAATAAAAATTTAAAAATAGAAAATATTAAAAATAAAAATAAAAGATGAAAACACAAATTAAATCTATCCTTATAAAGAGTTTATTTTGGTTTATACTTTAGAATTTATAGAAGAAAATCAAACCAAATAGGCCGCGAGAGGTGAACCTTGATATTGGGGTTTTTCTCCTTAAGGAACCTGCCAGCACCGGTAATTGTGCCCCCAGTTCCTATCCCTGCAACCAAAGCATCAACTTTCCCTCCACAGTCTCTCCATATCTCAGGCCCAGTTGTCTCATAGTGAACCTATTCAAGGATGATAATTGTTCATGACAATGTAAGTAACTCTCATTTATGTAAAAATGGGGAATGAATTTTCTTAATTGGACTAAAATTGATGTTTTACATTCTTATGGGGTTTGATTTAGTGCAGGACGATAAAATTTAAAAGAGGTTGAAATTGGAATTTCCAATTTGATTAAATTAAAATTTAAATGTTTTTTAATGCTTCGATCAGTCTCTCTGATTTTTTTTAAAAGAAATATTTATTATTAAGAAGACAAGATCAAACCATATAATTTCAAAGCAATTAATTAAAAAAAAAAAATAAAACATACAAATCATTTGCCTCATCCCATGTTCTTGTGAAACTCCGCAACAGCCAATATCGTTCATTTTCTCCTCTCAACCTCATAAGCAAAAAAAATTGCCAATAATAGATCTATAAAATTTAGATATCGGAGGTGCAAAGAAGACATAACGTCATAAATTAATATTTGTGTTACCTAGTTACCCTGGACTCAAATTTACTAACAACAGGGACAAATATACTTTCTAGTTTGAAACATAACCCCATATAGGCACACAATTGAATGAACATAGTATTCCATCAACTTTGTTGAAGTCCAAATATTGTGAGTGAATGAATATGCAAAGTGGTCACAGTTGTTTGGTAAGAAGACAACAAGGTACCTTGGGATTTGCAGGATTATCAATCTGGCGAAGCATGATACTCCCAGGAATCTTGGATATAATCTCTTCAGCCTTCTGAATAACTGCAATGGTTCCTTTGTCAGGGTCAGTGAGATACACCTCTGCTCCAAAAGCTCCAAGTACTATTTTTCTCTCAAGGCTCACTGAAGCAGGCATGGCAACTATTACTCTATAACCCTTCAATGCTCCTATGAATGCCAACCCAATGCCGGTGTTACCACTCGTTGCCTCAACAAGAACACTCTTTTTACAACAAAATAATAAGAACTTCTTAAGAGCCCCTCTCAATATTTTATCATTATGGACAGTAAAAATATGCAGAACATGTATGAATATGACGCACAGATACTTCACTTTTACTGGTATTTAATTTGTATGTCCAAATAAAATTCATGTTTAGAAATTGCAAAGCTCTATTTTGATATCTAGAAATTTTACTAACCTTTCCAGGTGTGATGAGACCTTTTTCTTCAGCATCTTTGATCATGCTAAATGCTAACCTGAGTGGGAAAAGAAACTATAATTACAAAAGAAAAATACTAGAGAGCCAGCACAATTTATTGTTTTTAGCTAGCAGTTAGCCAACAATATTAAAAAGTGTTAGCTAAAAGTATGGTGTTAGACGGTTGGGTTAAGGATATTAGACTGCTGACCAAAAATGCTAGTCATTATCAATTAATTGCCGGCCTTGAAATTTTCTCATGACCAAAATAAAATAAATACAAATATGAAGTTAAAGTTGTAAAATGAAGGAATGTCATGCCTATCTTTGACACTGGAGCAGGGTTGCATGGACTCTAACTTAGCAGCAATACGGGCTACGCACCCCTCTGCTATTTTGTTCAGGTATACCATTGGAGTATTACCTATTAACTGCACAAGCAAACCGGAAGCAAATATTAGTAATTTATTTTGATTTAGCTAATATATATTTTTAAATTTATCAACTGAACGAGTTTTTACAAAAATTATACAAAATTTAAATTTACAATGTATTTATTATATATTTATTAAACTAAAAAATTTAAAACTTTACTGACAATAATTTTAATATGTATCTTAACAACAAAATTGTTAACTAACTATTTCTTTTAATCTCAAGATAAAAATAAATATGGAAAATCACGGAGTCAAGGTTGTTGTTCAATTTTTCCTATCATGATATGCATGCAAGTTGACCGTAGATAATTAAGGAGCCTTTAGCACTTTATTGCATACAATAAAAGCTACTTCTAAGTGAATATTAAAATCAGTCACTAAAATTAATTATTAATATAAAATATATATTAAAAATAAATTAAATTATAATATATTTATATACAAATATATGATGACTAATATGGTAATTAATTTTTAATGTACATATAGTATTTTATACAATAATTCTTTCTTTGAATGTTTTGTCAATTTTTTTTTGGAATTTCATTTTATTATACAGTACTAAGATTAAGATAATACCCTAAACATGTTCCAAAATGTTTACACTAGTAATGTTACATACGAAGAATTATGTATTAGATATATTGCCAAAATTTGACACCATTCAAATAGATATGGTTAAAGAATTCAAGGTAAAAACCACTCATGCACTTAAAAGAGCACATTTTTATTTATTTATTGTGGTAAAAGTTTTGACAGCACAATTTTGACTCTGATAGATTGGCGTAGTTTTCCTTACTTCAGTTACATCATTCTTGATTGCACACTCTACCTCCATCTCACCAACTTCAGAGGGCCTACGAGCGAAATAAAGTGCACCAAGTAAGCAAATATAGTTGAAGATGTAAATAAATAAATCATGCTATATCATCCAATAAATCAATTATTAATATAAATACATATTAAAAATAAATTAAATAATACAATAATACATATATTTATACATAAATATATAATAATTAATTTAATAGTTGGTTTTTGACATGCACATAGTATTTTTTATTAACAAATGTGTATATGACTTGACTTTTATACAAACAACAATTAACAACAATCACCTAGTCAAAGTCTTCAAGTAAAGGGAAGCTTGTTCATGATTGTTGAATTCCTCCTCTCGGGATGTAAACAGAGAAGAGGAAGCGGCGTGACCAATCATCATATCTCAAAATAGAAACATACAAGACACAATCTAATGAGGACTTTAATTTGAAGTTTAACTGAAGTGTGAACCAAATAAATACTCACAGCGTGAAGCAGTGGCCTAATGATTGGGACCAAAACCAATTGTAATTTAATTGAGTTGCTAGTGGGACGATTGAGTTTTCCATTAATAGAATATGTTATCTTTTCAAATGACTGAAATCAGAATGGGCCCTCCTTGTTGTCTTGGCACGGCCATGGGTAGCTTTAGATAAGGAGATACCAAAGCATGTACAACGAGTGGCTACAAAAAGACACTGCCCACTAGAACTAGTGGAAGTTATTTTTTTATAATAAACTTTTATAGCAAATAACAACCTTTATTGGCCATACGTTAACTGTTAACTTGTCATGTGTGTAACAACAGAACAAAAACACAAAAACAATTAGCAAATTAACAAGTTCAGAATAACAGTTAAAATTTACCAGAAGAACACTAATGCAAGTGGAATCATCATGCTAATATGTTTTCTGCAAAGATGCTATTTGTGCAGCTAAAATTTCCTAATTACTAAGATCCAATTATTCTAATTTCACATGCAATCAACTTACTAAGTTTCTAAAAGCTAGAAATTATAAAACCTATATGGTTAAAGCATTTCATCAAACATATTTAGTGCGGTAAAATTAAAACGAAACAAGAGAATTCAAAGCTTAATATCAATGTGATAGAGAAGAGAACATAACTATTGTAACTTTAATTCAGGCTATGAAAAAATCCAAACCACTACCAAATCAAATAGTTACTTATTGTAATGGAAATCAGAAGTTGCAGAGTTTGAAGCAGAGTATTGGTGTTGTGCGAGTGTATTGTATGGTGGCGGGTTTAGGGAACTCATGGCGGCGACAAAAGAGAGCCATTCGACGGCTAAGTGGAGCGCGCGGGTTGGTTGCAGAGTTTGAAGCAGAGCAACGTGGCTTCCAGACGAACGCGAATGCGAACTCGAACGGTGAACGGCGAGTGAACGCGAACGATGAACGCCGAGCGAACATGAACGGCGAAGAACGCGAATGAAGACGACAGCTGAACGAAAACCCGAACATGAACGGCACACAAACGGCGACGGAAGCGCGGCTGAGCAGACAAAGACGACGGACGCCGAGCTCGAGGAAGCAGCCGCGATCGGTGCCAGCGAACAGGGGTTGAAGACTTGGAGCACGAGGGAAGCTAGATAGACGGACGGATGGCAAACTTTGAGTGCGACGGACGGCGGCAGTATGCCACTCCTTGCGGCGGTGGTTTAGGCTTACAGTGCTTGGGTTTTTTGGCTGGGTTTGTGTGATTTCTTTCTGAATGAAAGAAAAGAAAGGGAGAAAGCGAGAAAGAAACGAAGGAGCTTCCGTTTTTGTGTAAACCGGGCGGGTTCTGGTTCCGTCCGACCGGCCGGTTCCTGGCCGGTTTAACGGTTTTTCACCGGTTTTTTTAAGATGTGAATTAAGCTAGTTCCTCCTCTCTGCCAGTTGCAAAGTTAACGATGTTAATGAATAACTGATGTAAAACATAATGTCAAATGCATCTTTAGTCATTGAAAATTTTTCTGTCGACCTCCTTGCCGCAAGGATGGATAGGACAGTTGTTGGTTCCTTCTTGCACAGTCTCCATTGTAGGCCACCTCTTTTCTCCCTCTTGTAGCTTAGGTTTTACGTAAACTAACAACTCCATTAGTCCGAAGTCTAGCTTTTCACTATCATCGTTTCGTTTCAAAATGTTTTCTTTCACTTTGTGTGAAGAGTAACTATTAATTATTGCCAAACCCAAGCAAGGTTCTTAGTTACTCACAAATTGTTGCTCGTCAACAGTCACCAACAACGTTAGTGATTTCATCACGCAAAGTAAAAGACAAGAATTTGAAATGTCTTGTGTAGATTCTATCATAGAAGAGTGAAAAGCTAGACTTTAGCCTAACATGGTTGTTTCTAACTCGAAACTAACTAGCCATGGAAATGGATGTGGTCACCGCCAAATGCTAGAGGGAAATACCAGCAATAGTGGGAGAAAGACATAGGTATTTGTGTAAAAAATAAAAAAATTTCTTCTTTCCTATTTAGTTGTTTAGTGGTTTTTTTTCCCCCGAAAATGAGAGATCGGGGATTTTGTAACATCTAAAATAGATAGTACTTTCAGTAACAGACAGAGCGTGGCTCAAGAACCTATTACCGAAAAAAAGTGTGGTTCAATAACACGCTAACTCTCTATTAAGTATGTGTATAAAGACCATTTCGTAAAATTAAATCTCAAGATTAAAAGATGATTTCTGTTAGTGTATGCTTCCAAAGTGTTTCATAGAGTTTCTCATTTTTTAACATTCATTGAGTTTCCCATTTTTAAACATCCAACACAATTTTATCTGGTTGTCCAACCAAAAATCAAGAAGCACACTTTGATCCACAAATCATTTTCTTTTGTGTTTTCAAATTCTGTCCTAATTATTCCAACCAGATTGAAAGGAGATATTGTTGCCATTGAACTAGCAAGAACCAAAAACGGTAGGAGATGAAAATATGTAGAAAGAAAATTGGTCCCCAAATCTTAAGATAATCCATATTAATTCATTTCAAAGACATGCAATGGGCTGATACTATAATGAAAGAATTCTGATAACTGAAAGAAATTCTACTGTGAAATTGAAGTCAACTCAAACAACCATTTGAAGCTAACGCGATCTATGAGCATATCAATTTTCAAAGGCTGATCCGTTTCTTATCCATTTTAACATAATGAAGAGATCTCCCAGAAAACCATTTCATGTCCAACTAATATAATTTGTTCATTTCACATTTCAAGCTACCATGAACCTTCAGCACCGACAGTTGGATTCTTGAAGGCAGAGAATTCCCAATAAGTCTTCAATGAGAATGGTGGGAAGAGGGTAGCACCTTCTTCAGTAATTTTGGATATCTGCAAATTTGACATTACATATGATAAGAATCGTCACACAATAAATAAACCTTTTGTAATTGAAAAAAGAATTTATATACAAAATAAAATCCAAAAATCAATGAAAAAAGAAGTTATTCAGTTCAGATTTAGGCACTGTAAGAACCACAGTTCACAACCCTGATGGAAAATCATATAACATTCCTAACTTGGAGTAAATAAAAATTTGTATAAATAATTTCTCTAATAAAGACTTGAAAACATAAAAATAAGCACTCTGATGTAAAAGAAAATGAAATTTTCACATTTTGATCACAAACAAGTTGTTATATTCAACTTATTCAACTTTTAAACATTACGACTCAATGCTATGATAACTTATGAACAATAATATGTTAGGTGTCGTTCTCTTCCAGAAGATCAGGCAATTACCAAAAAAAAAAAAAAAAAAACTTTTGGTCCTCTTACGTGGTTTCTTAATTGGGTAATGACTAATGAGCTAGTAAACCTATAATACCAGTTAATTTAAAATTTTGATTTAGTTGCTCAAGATGAAGGAAACTCAAAACACAACCCAATATTTTATATCAGATAGTCATTTTTCCTGTCACAATAGGGTTCCAAGTTAAACTTTCATTTCTTATATTGTGAATCTCTGTATGCCAAGCTAATTTGAGCAGAGAGGACATAAATTATTTTATGCATGCAAAGAAAGAAACCTTGGTCATTACTCCTGATTTCCAAGTAAGTTCACATACTTATATTGTTACGTTAACATCTAGAAACCTACTAACTTCTTTGGGATGAGTCGAGATTAGACTACAAGTATCCAAACCTAGGAAGACAAGGTGCATGTAGAGATAAGAGGCCTAGAGATCATGGTTGTTATTGATAGCAGCTCAAAGCTACTAACCGAACTTTCATAACAAGCACTAGACCAGAACCCTATACTTGTCAATAGATTAACCATGTGATTACAGTGCAAACTTGTTTAGAGTGACTATCATGTGAAAGCTTAAAGTGATAAGAGCCATATAAATGGTTACATCTCAAACATGCTTCCTTACACAACAGCCTCTTTAGGGCTTGAAATGTAATTGTGCATATGCTTTTTTATTTCTTTTTTGTAGTTTGTCTTTATGATGAATTTCTTCCTTTTGGATATAACAAGGATCAAACTCGAGACCTTTTGATCATGGAGGCTCTAATACCATGTTTAGGGAGTGATTATCATGTGAAAGCTTAAAGTGATGGGAAGAGGCACATTAATAGTTATATCTCTAACATAACTGAAAAAGGGAATATGGATTATGAAATACTAAGCATAGTGAGCTGCAGAAAATGATCATTCCATTCCAAACACCTACTTGCAAATTCCACACATAACTCCCTATCTATATTATGATGCCTGCTTTACTATTCACAGAAAGAATCCAGTCATAAGCCAAAATAAACAGAATTGGGCACTGTATTAAAATGATGAGTTTGAAATAGAGAAGACAAAAAACCAATAGGAACGTATTCTAGGAAATGGGTGCAGCAGCACCTAGTCCTTGGTCGGGAAGATGTATGGCATATTTTCATAATTTTTTAGCACAGGCAAGAAGAGGAAAAAAAGCACACACCTGAATCTTGTTGACAGCAGACCTATCACGATATAAGAGCACACGCATGCACTTCTCCAATAGCTTGACTCCCTCTTCAAAGGTTAAATTTTCATGCCATTCATCACGTAGAATTGGCCTTGCAAGATGATTCCCAAGTCCTGTGGCTACATGATTATCTTCAAAATTAATGCCAATCATGTTGACCTGGATAAGATTCACAAAAAGGAATAAGCATGCGGGTAACTCACACTGATAAAAATAAAGATAAACCATTTCGTACCATGCCAAGGTACTTCTGCCCATTTTTCACACCACCCAGTACAAGTGCATTCCACAATGGGTTGAACTTGTTACGTCTATTATACATCACACGAGTTAAATAGTTATGCACTTCCTTAGGTCCCAGGGAGTTTCCGTCATCCCACATGTTGTCATAAAGGCTGCAGTGGTAAAAGGCCAAAATCAACTATTACATGGGAAAATTAAAACATGTAACATAGAAAAGACTGGGAGGAGAAAATACAGATATACTCTTTAACTCAATGTTTGTAACACAATATAGAATATAAACACCATAAACATCAAAGATAAGCATCTAAGATTATTTTACCTAAACAGATCCTTTTCTGCTTCATTTTGAAATAGCAAATGCTCATTTATGCAACAAAATATGCGCTTATTTAAGTAACGATATAAATACATAAATACAAAGTGCTTACATAAGCTCGTCAAGGTAGCGTAGAATCTCCTGAAAGTCACTTATTTCCCCACTAGCACCAAGAAGAGAATGTTTCCCAATAGGCTTCAAACGATCAATACTTTTGTACCGTAAGGTAGAGCCATAGGAACCTATTAATGTATTGATAATTGAAATGAGATGCAGACTGAGGCCGATACTAACATAAAACAACACATTCCCAACATAGAACATATCACAAATACCAAACTAGAACATTGAAAAAAATCATCACATATCATTGTTCCAGCAAAAGAACCTTTTCAAAAAGCACTGTGAATGCCCGTGGAAATCAGATTCAGATGCCACTGATACAGCATTTTTTGGGTGCTGAGTATAAAGATAAACAACATACATATAACCACAATATCTACGAATAGGTTGCACCAAATAATCACCACTAAGTCACTAACTACCAGACAAAAGTTCAATAGCCAACAACAAAATGCACATCTTTATTTCAACAAGCACGTTTTTTTATTTATTTTGTTTTTTTTTCAAGGGAAACGAAAAGAAGAAACTTTTACTTGACCATAATATTATCATAAAATTTTTCAGCTGAAAAAAATATAATAGTTAACTGAAAACAAAATCAAATACACTCACCCCGATTTCTAACAATAACCCCCTACCACAAAAAATCAAGTTAAATATTTGACAGAATCTTACCTCCCATGTCAGCAGCCATAAGAATCCCATTTTTGTATTTGAGAGCAACCACAGAGGATCCAGTTACATAGGGATACCTAACAAGCTCAATCAAAATTTCAGGGTCCACAATAATCCATCAATTTTGTGCGCGAAAGCAAACGGGCACAGATACATTGAAACGAAAAATCGATTTGGTGCATTGAAATTTGGAGAAAAAAGAATGAAGATTGATGGAGCAGAGAGAACTTACAGAGTTCGCTGTGTATCAGAGACTGAGTCCGAGTTAGAGGCCATCGTAGTGAGCAAGAAAACAATTCCAAGCAAGAGAGAAAGGTGAAGAGTGAAGCATGCAAGGGTCTTGCCAGGGGGAGCAAACAACGGCGTCGTTTATACAGTTTATTTTTCGTTTCTTTATGTTGAAGAAACAGATTTTGGATTTTATATAAGATTTTTTTTAAATTGCTAAAAATTTTAACATTTGTTTAAATAGATTAATAAATTAATTATTAGACCAAATTAAATTAATTAAATTTTATATAAAATTTAACTTTAATATATATTTAGATTCGGTATAATTAGATGATTTTTAAAATATTAAATTTAAAAATTAATAATTTTAATATTTTTTCTGACTTAATAATTGTAATATAATCACAAAAAATTAATTATCAAGATAAATTCTTTTATTTATATATAAAAAATCTAAAGCAAGCCTTGTAAGTTGTAACAAAATTTTCATAGAATAATTTTTTTTAGCTATTTTTTAGTTGATAGTTTTTTACCATTTTCTTTTTATAAAATGATGTCCGCTTAAATTTTTATTATAAAGTAAAGTAATTTGGTTAGAATATTTAATAAATGTGTTATTTACCAATGGGATACGTAGTTGATAGTTTTTAAAAAAACGTAGCGTATTGATAAACTATAATTTTATAGTTTATTTTGTATTGAATTTGGTGGATTTATGAACTTTTATCACATTTATTTAATAAAATAGTATAGTTTTATGAATTTCTCCTAATTGTATTTTATGATTGAAAACATGTTTTTTAGACTTTTAATTAGTTAAATTTAATCCACTTTGATTCCACTCGATACCTTGATATATTTGTTAGTGATTTCAGGTTTAAGAAGTAAGGATTATATCAAAGAAGTGAAGAAAAAACATGCAAAGTGAAGAATTCATGAAAAAATGTGGATTTGGTGAAGTCATGGCGACGCGTACGCGTGACCCACACGTACGCGTGATAAGCAACACGTAGCCAACTTAATAAAACACACTGGAGGCGATTTCTACAGCTGCCAAAGCCCAATTCAACTCATTTTTGAAGTTATTAGAGACTAAATTCAAGATGGGACAACGGGAGAGCAACTAGGAGTAGAACAGAAACATGCTTTAGGTTATATTTTAGAGAGAAAAGCTCTCTCTTCTCTCTAGAATTAGGGTAGAATTAGGTTAGATTTCTCTTAAGTTTAGCCTTTAATTCTTGCCTTAATTTAGTCTTCCTTTTAATTTGTTGTTGCTGCATCTTTGTTCTTTCAATTCTTGTTAATTTCTTATTTTAGTCACTTTTATGTTTATGAACCTTTGTTGATTTTGATTTCCATTTAATGCAATTAGATATTTTATGTTTCTTATTGTTTGATTGAATTGTTATTGTTATTTTCTTGCATTGGGTAGTTTAGATTTTATTATTTCTTGTACTTTTATCATGCTTTCATTTTATGCCTTCCAAGTGTTTGATAAAATGCTTGGTTGGATTTTAGAGTAGATTTTTGTACTCTTGGCTTGGGTTGATAACTTGGGTAACCTTGAGTTACTAATGTCCAAGTGATTGATAATTTGTGTTTTGACTCTAGTCTTTCACTAAATTAATTAGTGAGTTAGCTAAGACTTATGGATTAGGATTAATTAAGCCCATTTGACTTTCCTCTAACATTGGGGATGACAAAGTGGGAGTGATCCTTGTAATTATCATATTGTGGTTATTAACAAGGATAGTGAACCTTAACCATCAACCCTTGCTAAGACCTTTTTACCATTTGAGTTTCCTTTATTTTCTTGCAATTTATTTCCTTGATCATCAATTGAAAATATTTTTTCATAATCAATAATATGCACACTTTCCTGCAATTCCTAGGGAGAACGACCCGAGATTAATACTCCCGATTATTTTGATTTGTATTGTGACAACCTTTTAAACTTTGATTGAGGATTAATTGTTGGTTTGGACTATGCTTGCAACGAAATTCCTTTGAGAAATTCTAGACCGTCATTTATCTTCCATCAAGTTTTTGGCGCCGTTGCCGGGGAATTGCAATGTGTGCTTGTTATTGGTTATTGTTCATTATGTTAATAGTGTGAATATGCTTGATTTTTGGTTTGATTGTTAGTTTTTGCTAGTTTTAAGAGTTTATTCTCATTAGTTCTTATTAGTATTTGGTTTTATTTTCTATTCCTACTTTGAATTCTTATCCTTTTGGCTATGAGTGTGGTTACAACTATGTTGTAGGAAATGAGAACTACAATGAAGGATTGCATCAAGGATGGGACAGTCAAAGGTGGGAAGAGCCATATGCTTATTATCAATCCTCTTGGTAACAACCTCCTCCAATGTACTATGAGCAAGAACCATTCCATGATGCATACCAATTTAATGGATATGGTGGACCTACTTGTGATTATCAATCACAACCACCATATACCTATGAACTTCCTCATCAACATTGTTTTCAACCACCATACTCACAAGCCTCATCTTACCAAACACCTCCATATGATCCTAACTCATATCCACCATACCAAGAACTATGTGAGCCATATGAACCATACATAAAAGCCACCATAATTCCAACATCAATACTCCCAAGAACCACCACTTTAATATACACCATCTCCATATCCTTACCAAGATGAACCACCTTCTTATTATGAATCCTTTTATCCACCTCAAACATTAATGAATGACATTCTCATTTCATGCCTCCAAGAGCCAAAGGAGATTTATATCACTATCCAAGGGGTAGTAACTACTTTAGTCGCCCTAATCTTAGACACTCAAAGTCCTCTCATGGTTACATGTGGAGAATCTAATGAAGAACGGAGCATGAGAGATAGATTAGAAACTCCAGTGGAAAATGAGGAATGTGACTTTGTATTAGAACAATTGGAGAAAGCTGCAATTGTTGAAGAGGAAGAAGTGGTTGAAGATTTAGGAGATGTCAAACCTCCATGGGAATCTAGAGTTGTAGAGCATTCCCCAAGAAGCTTGAAATTGATGTTAAGGAGGGTAGTGCACAACCTCCAAGGCATGTTCCCTATAAAGAATTGGAAGGAATGGAACAAGAAGCAAGTTTCCTTGGTGATGATGATCATGAATCAAGTCCTCATAATAATGAATTTGCATCCGCAATTGAACTCCTTGAGTTTGAGGAGTCTTATCAAAATGAATTTGAGAATGATGTGGAGGTAGATTTCTCTCAACCTTGATTTATGATTTGAGTGATGGAGAAGAGTTGGAGGAATTTGGTGAGGAAAAGATTGGAACTGAAAAATCTTGTCAATAGGTGGAAGTCCTTCGAAGATGATGGACGGGAGTGGAATTCTCTTTGTCAAGATCATTGGAGACTTCTTTACCTAAGTCACCATCTATTCCTTCATTTGAGTGGGTAAAACTTATTTCTCTTAGCTTTATTATCCCACTTGAATTTGGTTTGCTTGAAATGGATGGTCAACTTAGGGCGCTTTGTGGAATGAAGCGTAAGAGAAGGATGTTTAGTGGTTGGCATTGTAAATCTAGGCTCATTATGGTTGAGACTTCAAGGATTAGATACAAAGGTTGGATTAGTGCTCAAGTGGATGGGTCTAAGAGAAGAGTTTGGTATTTAATTGAGAATTCGGATTGCTTACCACCCGAGTGAAATAATGATGATCAACTTGAAGACGGGTGTAAAAACAAGATTTGGGATCCCAATATACATCATGTGGATCAACTTTGGGAGCTCATAGCTTGTGGAGAACTCCATGAACGCTTGGTGCAATTGAATTGGTATCTTGGCTCATTTTGGAGATCCAAGCATTGTTGGCGATTCAAGGATGAATTTAAACACAAGCCACCATGACAAGGAGCTCACCAAATATCCAACTCAAGGACTTTAAATAAAAGTGCTAGGTGGGAGACACCCCACCATGGTAACCTCTTTCTATTTTCTTGTAGATATAATCAATGAATGAATTGAGTTGCCATTGTTAGGTAATTTCTTGCTTTGATATCACTCTTGTATATATTGCCTCTTCTGTTAGTTTGTTTGGTTATATCTATGCCTTAGGTTGTAGGTTAGTTGTTTTGAAGTTAATCTTTGTTTGAATTGCAAGTTTTGTTTGAATTGCCTAGTATAGTATTTGAAAAGTTTTTCAAAAAGAGTTAGAGATTTTATTAAATTTGAATTTTGGTTGGTTTGGAGTTGTATATAGTGTTGGGAGAGTTTTAATTTCTATTTTTCTGCTTAAAAAAAGAGCATGTCGGCATACGCGTGACCCCCGAATATCAACCATGCGTAAATAATGCTGGAACCATGCGACAGCATGGCCTAGACAGTGGGTTGTGCCAGGACCATGCTGGTGGGGTGCGAGGCGCATGACCTCCCCCATATATACGCGTCACCCTGTGAATCTTGATCTTGAATTTTTTATGCGAGGACTGTGCAATCGCACGGTCCAAACAATGAGTGATGCGCGTATGGTACGAGCACTACACATCCAGCGCAATTTCCTCCCACGCGTACGCGTCACCCCATCTTTTCTCCTCTCACGCTTATGCGTCTCCCACGCGTACGCGTGGGTTTGAATTCACTAACCCCTGACGCGAGGAGCCCTAGCTCATTCATGTGAACCATTCTTCTCCCTCCAACGTCTCTCTGTTTCATTTTCACTTCCACCATTAAAGCACCACTGCCGAGCCATCGTCTTCTGCGAGCCTAAACCACCGCCGACCACCATCCCTGCCCCTCTCTTTTCTTTATTTCTTTCCCATTTCTTCCCTTCTCTTCTCTATCTCCTCTTCTCTCACGTCACTCCATAACCACCTCACCACTGCGGCATCTCTGTAGCCACTGGCATCCTCTCAGTCCAGCAACCACCTTCTTTCTTCCCAATCCCCTCTTTTCTTCTTCTCCATTTTACTTACCTTCCCTTTCTCTGTTTCCGAACCGAAGCCACCATCCCCTGCTCCCCGTTCTGTTTCCCTCCGCCGCTCTAATCTCGTGCAGCCACCTCTGGGCCGGCCTGGTGCTGCATTCCACCCCTTTCTATTCCTCTGTCCAGCTTCCTTCCTGTTTCTGCTTCCTTTCCCAGATTCCAAATTTCTCCTGTTTTAATTTACTGTTACCTTAATTTAATTAGTTTGTTTAATTTTTGTTAGTCAAATTAGTTGAAAAATGCATGTTAGTTGATTCTAGGTGGTTAGGTAGTTAATTAATTTTGTAGTGGATTTAGGACCGGTTTTTTGTTGTTGATGCTGTCTGGAATGGCTGTTTCTTGCCTGTTTTGTTAAGTATCCTAAACCCTAAACCCAAAGCACTAAACCCTAAACCGTAAACCTCAAACCCTAAACCCTAAACCCCAAACCCTAAACCCTAAACACTAACCCACAAACACCAAATCCTAAACCCTAAACCCTAAACCATAAACAATAAACTCTAAACACTAAATCCTAAACCATAAACCAAAAACCCTAAACCCTAAACCATAAAACCTAAACCCTAAACTCTAAATCTAAACCCAAAACCCAAAACCCTAAACCCTAAACCGAAAATCCTAAACCCTAAACTCAAAACCCTAAACCCTAAACCATAAACCATAAACACTAAACCCTAAACCGTAAGTCATAAAACCTAGACCCAAAACCCTAAACCCTAAACATAAAATCCTAAACCGTGAACCATAAATCATAAATCCAAAATCATAAACCCTAAACCATAAACTCTAAACCATAAACCATAAACACTAGACCCTAACCAATAAAACCTAAACCCTAAACCCTAAACCCTAAACCATAAACCTTAAAGCCTAAATAATATTCCCCAACCCACAAACACTAAACCCTAAAACACAAATCATAAACCCTAAACCCTAACCCATAAACCCTAAACCCTAAAGCCTAAACCATAAAACATAAACCCTAGACCCAAAACCCTAAACCCTAAACCCCAATCCCTAAATCCGAAATCATAAACCCCAAACCCTAAACTGTAATCCCTAAACCTTAAACCCTAAACCATAAATCCTAAACCATAAACGCTAAACCCTAAACCCTACATTAAAAACCCTATGGCATAAACCCTAAACCACACAACATAAAACCTAAACCCTAAACACCAAACCCTAAAACCTAAACAATAAAACCTAAACCATAAACCCTAAACCTTAAACCCCAAACCGTAAACCTTAAACCCTAAACAACAAACCCTAAACCCTAAACCCCATCCCACAAACACCAAACCCTAAAACTCAAACCCTAAACCCCAACCAGTAAACCCTAAACCCTAAAGCCTAAACCATAAACCCTAAACCCTAAATACAAACCCTAAACCCAACCCTATATCCTAACCCATAAAGACCAAACCCAAAACCCTAAATCATAAACCCTAAACTCTAAACCATAAACCCAAAACCCAGAACCCAAAACCCAAAACACCAAACCATAACCCACAAAAACCAAACCCTAAACACTAAACCATAAACCCTAAACCCTACATCCTAAACACTAAAACCTAAACCCAAAACCCTAAACCTTACACCATAAACCCTAAACCCTAAACCCCAAATCCCCAAACCTAAACCCTAACCTACAAACACCAAAACCTAAACACTAAACCATAAACCCTAAACCCTAAACCCTAAACTATAAACCCTAAACCATAAACCATAAACCCAAAACCCGAAACGTTAAACCCTGAACCATAAACCCTAAACCCAAATCCCTGCACCCTAAATCTTAAACTCTAAACCATAAACCCTAAACCCAAAATCCTAAACCCTAAACCATAAATCCTAAACCATAAACCCTAAACCCTAAACCATGAAACCTAAACCTTAAACCCTAAACCACAAACCATAAACCATAAACCATAAACAATAAACCCGAAATCCTAAACCCTAAATCCTAAATCTGAAACCCCAAATCCTAAACCCTAAATACCACCCCACAAACACAAAATCCTAAAACTTAAACCCTGCCTAAACCGTAAATCCTAAACCCTAAACCCTAAACCCCAACCTACAAACACCAAACCATAAACCCCAAACCAGAAACACTAAACCTTAAACCACAAAACCTAAACCCAAAACCCAAAACCCTAAACCTAAAACCCTAAAGCTTGAACCCAAAATCATAAACCCTAAGCCATAAACCCTAAAACATAAACCATAAAGCCTAAAACCCTAACCCTAAACCATAAAACATAAACCCTAAACCCTAAACCATAAAACCTAATCCCTATACACTCAACCCGAAATTACAAACCCTATACCATAAACCCAAAAACCCTAAACCCTAAACCTTAAACCCAAAACCCAAAACCCTAAAACCTAAACCCTAAACCCTAATCCCTAAACCATAAACCATAAACACTAAACCCCTAACCCTAAACCATAAACCATAAACCCTACACCCTAAACCATAAAACCTAAACCCTATACCCTAAACCCGAAATTACAAACACTATACCATAAACCCAAAAACCCTAAACCCTAAACCTTAAACCCAAAACCCAAAATCCTAAACACCACCCCACAAACAAAAAACCCTAAAACACAAACCCTTAACACTAGACCACAAACCCTAAACCATAACCCTAAGGCCTAAACCCTAAATCCCAAACCATAAATCTTAAACCCTAAACCCTAAACATTAAACATTAAACCCTAAAACAGAAACACAAAACCATAAACCCTAAACATTAAACCCCTTACATTACACCATAATCCCTAAGGACTAAACCCAAAACCACATAACATAAAACCTAAACCCTAAACCTTAAACAATAAACCCTTGACCATAAACCATAAAACTTTAACCATAAACCTTAAACCCCAAACCCTAAAACCTAAACAATAAAACCAAAACCCAAAATCCTAAACTCTAAACCCCAAACCCCAAGCCATAAACCCTAAACGCTAAACCACAAACCAAAAATCCTAAACCATAAACACCAAACCCTAAAACACAAATCCTAAACCCTAAACCCTAACCCATAAACCCTAAACCCTAAATCGTAAACCATAAACCTTAAACCCTAAACCATAAACCCAAAACCCTAAACCCTAAACATTAAACCGTAAACTGTAAACCGTAAACCCTAAACCATAAACCCCAAACCCTAAACCCAAAACCCTAAATCCTAAACCTTAAACCATAAACCATAAACCCTAAACCCTAAACCATAAAACCTAAACCCTAAACCCTAAACCACAAACACTAAACCATAAACCCTAAACACTAAACCCTAAACCCGAAACCCGAAACCCTAAACCCTAAACACCACACCACAAATACAAAACCCTAAAATACAAACCCTAAACCTTAAACCCTAAACCAAAAACCTAAAACCATACACCCTAAGGCCTAAACACTAAACCCCAAACCATAAACACTAAACCCTAAACCATAAACCATAAACACTAAACCCTAAATCATAAACCCTAAACCTTAAACCCTAATCCATAAAACCTAACCCCTAAACCCTTAACCCAGAACCCTAAATCATAAACCCAAAATCATAAACCATAAACCATAAACACTAAACTATAAACCACAAACACTGAACCCTAAACCATAAAACCTAAACCCTAAACACTAAAGCCTAAACCCAAAACCATAAACACTAATCCTTAAACCATAAACACTAAACCTTAAACCCTAAACCCTAAACCCCAAAGCCAAACCCTAAACACTATACACTAAACCAGAAATCATAAACCCTAAACCATAAACCTTAAAGCCTAAACCCTATTCCCCAACCCACAAACACCAAACACTAAAACACAAACCATAAACACTAAACCTCGACCCATAAACCCTAAACCATAAAGCCTAAACCATAAACCATAAACCCTAGACCCTAAACCCCAATCCCTAAACCCGAAACCATAAACCCCAAACCCTAAACCTTAATCCCTAAACCTTAAACCTTAAACCATAAACCCTAAACCACAAACGCTAAACCCTAAACCCTACACCAAAAACCCTAAGGCAAAACCCTAAACCACGCAACATAAACCCTAAATCCTAAACCCCAAACCCTAAACCTTAAACCCCAAACCGTAAACCCTAAACAACAAACCCTAAACCCTAAACCCCATCCCACAAAAACCAAACCCTAAACCCCAACCCGTAAACCCTAAACCCTAAATCCTAAAGCCTAAAGCCTAAACCCTAAATACAAACCCTAAACCACAACCCTATACCCTAACAAATAAACACCAAACCCTAAACCCTATACCGTAAACCCTAAACCACAAACCCAAAACCACAAACCCTAAGGCCTAAACCATAATCCCCAAACCATAAACCCTAAACCATAAACCATAAGCGCTAAACCCTAAACCCTAAACCAAAAATCCAAAACCCTAAGCCATAAAACCTAAACCCTAAACCCTAAACCTAAAACTTTAAACCCTGACCCCTAAATCATAAACCCAAAATCATAAACCATAAACCATAAACCCTAAACCCTAAACCATAAAACCTAAACCCTAAACCCTAATCCTTAAACCATAAACATTAAACCCTAAACCCTAAACGCCAAATCCAAACCCTAAACCCTAAACATTAAACAACAAACCATAAACACTAAACCACAAACCTTAAACCCTAAACCCTATACCCCAACCCAAAAACACCAAACCATAAAACACAAACCCTAAACCGTAAACCCCAACCCATAAACCCTAAACCCTAAAGCCTAAACCAAAAAACATAAACCTTAGATCCTAAACCCTAAACCCCAATCCATAAACCCCAAACCAAAAACCCCAAACACTAAACCTTAAACCCTAAACCCTAAACCTTAAACCCTAAACCCTTAACCCTATACCATAAACACTAAACCATAAACCCTAAACCCTAAACCCTAAACCCTACACCATAAACCCTAAGGCATAAACCCTAAACCACACAACATAAACTCCAAACCCTAAACCAAAAACCCTATAACCGAAACAATAAAACCTAAACCCTAAACCTTAAACCTTAAACCCCAAACCCCAAAACAAAAACCCCAAACCCTAAACAACAAACTACAAACACTAAACCCTAAACCCTAATCCCTAAACCCTAAACCCTAAACCAACAAACAAACACCAAACCCTAAAACACAAACCCTAAACCCCAACCTCTAAACCTTAAACCCTAAACCCTAAATCCTAAACCCTAAACCCTAAACACAAACCCTAAGCCCCATCCCACAAACCCTAAATCCTAACCCATAAACACCAATCCTAAATCCTAAACCATAAACCCTAAACCCTTAACCATAAATCCAAAACCCAAAAGCCTAAATCCTAAACCATAACCCACAAACACCAAACCCTAAACACTATACCCTATACCTTAAACCCTAAACCATAAACCATAAACACTAAACCCTAAACCATAAATACGAAACCATAAACAATAGACCCAAAATGCTAAACCCTAAACCCTAAACCATAAACTATAAGACCTAAACTCTAAACCCAAAACCCTAAATACTAAGCCATAAACCATAAACCATAAAACCTAAACCCTAAACCGTAAAACCTAAATCCAAAACCCAAAACCCTAAACTCTAAACCATAAACCCTAAACCTTAAACCCAAAACCTTAAAGCCTAAACCCTAAACCATAAACCATAAACCATAAAACCTAAACCAAAAACCCTAAACCACAAACCCTAAACCATATACCATAAACCCTAAACCCGAAAACCCCAAACCCTAGACCCTAAACACCACCCCACAAACACAAAACCCTAAAACAAAAACCCTAAATCGTAAACCACAAACCCTAAACCATAAACCCTAAGTTTTAAACCCTAAACCCCAACCCACAAACACCAAACCCTAAACCCTAAACCCTAAACACTAAATCCTAAACCCAAAACCCAAAATCATAAACCCTAAACCCAAAACTCAAAACCCTAAACCCTAACCCATAAACCCTAAACCCTAAACCCCAAACCATAAACCCAAAACCCTAATGACTAAACCTTAAACCATAAACACTAAACCTTAAACCATAAACCAACCATAAAACATAAATTATAAACCCTAAATCCTAAACCCAAAACCAAAAACCCTAAACCCTAAACCGCAAACCTAACTCCATAAACCCTAAACCATAAACCCTAAACCCTAAACCATAAATCCTAAATGCTACATCCTAAACACTAAAACCTAAACCCTAAACCCTTAACCCTAAACTTTGTAACCTAACCCTAAACCCTAAACCCCAAACCTAAACCCTAACCTACAAACACCAAACCATAAACCCTAAACCCTAAACCCAAAACCCATAATCTTAAACCCTGAACCATAAACCCTAAACCCAAATCCATGAACCCTAAATCTTAAACCCTAAACCATAAATCTTAAACCCAAAACCCTAAACCCTAAACCATAAACCATAAACCCTAAACCCTAAACCATGTAACCTAAACTATAAACCCTAAACCACAAACTATAAACCATAAACCATAAAACCTAAACCCTAAACCCTAAACCTTAAACTCTAAATCTGAAACCCCAAATCATAAACCCTAAACACCACGCCATAATCACAAAACCCTAAAACACAAACCCTAAACCTTAAATCCTAAACCCTAAACCCCAACCCAAAAACACCAAACACTAAACCCCAAACCATAAACACTAAACACTAAACCCTAAACCATAAAACCTAAACACAAAACCCTAAACCCTGAACCTAAAACCCTAAACCCTGAACAATAAATCATAAACCCAAAACTATAAACACTAAACCCTAATCCCTAAACCATAAACCATAAAGCCTAAACCTTAAACCCAAAACCCTAAATCCTAATCCTTAAACCATAAACCCTAAACCCTAAACCCCTAACCCTAAACCATAAATAAACCCTACACGTAAACCATAAAACCTAAACCCTAAACCAAAATTACAAACCCTATAGCATAAACCCACAAACCCTAAACCTAAACCTTAAACCCAAAACCCAAAAACCTAAACACCACCCCACAAACACAAAACCCTAAAACACAAACCCTTAACACTAGACCGCAAACTATAAACCATAACCCTAAGGCCTAAACCCTAAACCCCAAACCATAAACCTTAAACCCTAAACTCTAAACATTAAATCCTAAACCGTAAAACATAAACACTAACCATAAACCCAAAACACTAAACCCTTACCTTACACCAATCCTAAGCCTAAGCCCTAAACCACATAACATAAAACCTAAACCCTAAATCCTAAACAATAAACCTTTGACCATAAACCATTAACCTTTAACCCTAAACCTTAAACCCCAAACCCTAAAACCTAAACCATAAAACCAAAGCCCTAAACCCTAACCCCAAACCCAAACCCTAAACCCAAAATGCTAAACCACAAACAAAAAACCCTAAACCAACCCCATAAACACCAAACCCTAAAACTAAACCCTAAATCCTACCCATAACACTAAACCCTAAACCCTAAACCCTAACCATAACCATAACCATAAACCTTAAACCTTAAACCATAAACAAAACCCTAAACCCTAAACAAACCATAAACCGTAACCCTTAACCTAAAGCATAACCCTAAACCCTAAACCCAAATCATAAATCCTAAACCATAAAACCATAAACCCTAAACCCTAAATCCTAAACCAATTAAACCCTAAATCTAAACCACAAACCCATACCATAAACCTAAACACAAACCCTAAAACCCTAAACCTAAACCCTAAACCACACCCCCAAACACAAAACCCTAAAATAAAAACGTAAACCAAACCCTAACCGAAAACCCTACCCTAACCTAAAACCTAACCCCAACCATAAACCCTAAACCCTAAACCATAACCGTAAACAATAACCTAAACCATAACCTAAACCCTAACCTAATCCATACAACCTAAACACTAAACCAAACCCTAAACCAAAACCCTAAACCTAAAACATAACCCAAAATCATAAAATGACCTAAACCCTAACCATAACCATAAACCCTAAACCCTAAAACCATAAAATCAAACCCAAACACTAACCTAAATCCAAAAAACCCTAAACCTAATAAACCTAACACTAAACCTAATCCTAAATCCCTAAACCCAAACAAACCATAACTAAACCACAAAAAACCTAAACCATAAACCTAAAAACCTATACCCAACCACAAATAAACCCTAAAATAAATAAACCCTAAACCCTAACCATAAACCCTCCCTAACTAAACCATAAACATAAACCCTAAACCTTAAACCTAAAACCCATAAACCCCAAACCCTAAACCCTATACACTAAACCCTAACATAACCGCTAAACCTAAACCATAAACCTAAACCATAAACCACAAACTAACCCTAAACCTAAGATCCTAAACCGTATACCTCAAACCCTAATCCTAAACCCCATAAACCCTAAACCCTACCCACAACACCAAACCCTAACCCTAAACCATAACCATAAACCCTAATCCCTAAAACCATAAACCCCAAATCATAAACCAAAAACCCTAAACCCTAAACCATAAACCTATATCCTAAACTCTAAACCAAACCCAAAACCCAAAACCTACCTTAAACCGAAAATTATAAACCCTAAACCTAACCCTAAATCGAAACCATACACCATAACCCTAGAACCCTAAACCGTAAGCCATAAACCTAACCCAAAACCCAAAATCCTAAACCTAAAATCCTAAACCTGACCAATAAATAATTAAACCATAAATCATAAACCCAAACTAAACCTAAACCATAAACTCTAACCAAACCATAAACACTAACCCTAAACAATAAAACCTAAACCCTAAACACTAAACACTAAACCCAAAATCCTAAACCATAAACACTAAACCCTAAACCATAAACCCAAACCCCAACCCAAACCCTAAACTATACACTAAACCACAAACCATAAACCCTAAACCATAAACCTTAAAGCCTAAACACTATTCCCCAATCCACAAACACCAATCCCTAAAACACAAATCATAAACCCTAAACCCCAACCTATAAACCCTAAACCCAAAAGCCTAAACCATAAAACATAAACCCTAGACCCTAACCCTAAACCCTGAACCCCAATCCCTAAACCCGAAACCATAAACCCCAAACACTAATCTGTAATCCCTAAACCTTAAACCCTAAACCATAAACCCTAAACCATAAACGCTAAACCCTAAACCCTACACCAAAAACCCTATGGCATAAACCCTAAACCACACAACATAAAACCTAAACCCTAAACCCTAAACCCTAAAACCTAAACAATAAAACCTAAACCTTAAACCCTAAACCTTAAACCTCAACCCGTAAACCTTAAACCCTAAACAACAAACCCTAAACCCTAAACCCCATCCCACAAACACCAAACCCTAAACCACAAACCCTAAGCACCCACCCGTAAATCCTAAACCCTAAAGCCTAATGCTTAAACCCTAAACCCTAAAGCCGAAAGCTTAAACCCTAAACCCTAAATAGAAACCCTAAATCCAACCATATATCCTAACCCATAAAGACCAAACCCTAAACCCTAAATCATAAACCCTAAACTCAAAACCATATACCCAAAACCCAAAACCCAAAACACTAAACCCTAACCCACAAACACCAACCCCTAAACCCTAAACCATAAACCCTAAACCCTACATCCTAAACACTAAAACCTAAACACTAAACCCAAAACCCTAAACGTTACACTATAAACCCTAAACCCCAAACCTAAACCCTAACCTACAAACACCAAACCTTAAAACCTAAACCCTAAACCCTAAACTATAAACCCTAAACCCTAAACCCTAAACCCAAAACCTGAAACCTTAAACCCTGAACCATAAACCCTAAACCCAAATCCCTAAACCCTAAATCTTAAACCATAAACCATAAACCTTAAACCCAAAACTCAAAACCCTAAACCCTAAACCCTAAACCCTAAACCCTAAAACCCTAAACCCTAAACCCTAAACCCAGAAACCCTAAACCTTAAACCCAAAACCCAAAATCCTAAACACCACCCCACAAACAAAAAACCCTAAAACACAAACCCTTAACACTAGACCGCAAACCCTAAACCATAAACCCCAAACCATAAACCAAAATCCCTAAACCCTAAACCATAAAACCTATATCCTAAACTCTAAACCAAAACCTAAAACCCAAAACACTAAACCCAAAACCGAAAATCCTAAACCCTAAACCCAAAAGCCTAAACCCTAAATCATAAACCATAAACCCTAAACCCTAAACCGTAAGCCATAAAACCTAGACCCAAAACCCAAAACCCTAAACCTAAAATCCTAAACCGTGAACCATAAATCATAAACCCAAAATCATAAACCCTAAACCATAAACTCTAAACCATAAACCATAAATACTAGACCCTAAACAATAAAACCTAAACCCTAAACACTAAACACTAAACCCAAAATCCTAAACCATAAACACTAAACCCTAAACCATAAACCCTAAACCCCAAACCCAAACCCTAAACACTATACACTAAACCACAAACCATAAACCCTAAACCATAAACCTTAAAGCCTAAACACTATTCCCCAATCCACAAACACCAAACCCTAAAACACAAATCATAAACCCTAAACCCAAACCCATAAACCCTAAACCCTAAAGCCTAAACCATAAAACATAAACCCTAGACCCTAACCCTAAACCCTAAACCCCAATCCCTAAACCCAAAACCATAAACCCCAAACACTAAACTGTAATCCCTAAACTTTAAACCATAAACCATAAACCCTAAACGATAAACGCTAAACCCTAAACCCTACACCAAAAACCCTATGGCATAAACCCTAAACCACACAACATAAAACCTAAACCCTAAACCCTAAACCCTAAAACCAAAACAATAAAACATAAACCTTAAACCCTAAACTTTAAACCTCAACCCGTAAACCCTAAACCCTAAACAACAAACCCTAAATCCTAAATCCCATCCCACAAACACCAAACCATAAACCACAAACCCTAAACACCCACCCATAAATCCTAAACCCTAAAGCCTAAAGCTTAAACCCTAAACCCTAAAGCCGAAAGCTTAAACCCTAAACCCTAAATACAAACCCTAAACCCAACCATATATCCTAACCCATAAAGACCAAAACCTAAACCCTAAATCATAAACCCTAAACTCAAAACCATAAACCCAAAACCCAAAACCCAAAACACTAAAACCTAACCCACAAACACCAACCCCTAAACCCTAAACCATAAACCCTAAATCCTACATCCTAAACACTAAAACCTAAACCCTAAACCCAAAACCCTAAACGTTACACTATAAAACCTAAACCCTAAACCCCAAACCCCAAACCTAAACCCTAACCTACAAACACCAAACCTTAAAACCTAAACCCTAAATCCTAAATCATAAACCCTAAACTCTAAACCCTAAATCCTAAACCCTAAACCCAAAACCTGAAACCTTAAACCCTGAACCATAAACCCTAAACCCAAATCCCTAAACCCTAAATCTTAAACCATAAACCATAAACCCTAAACCCAAAACTCAAAACCCTAAACCCTAAACCCTAAACCCTAAACCCTAAATCCTAAACCCTAAACCCTAAACCAAGAAACCCTAAACCTTAAACCCAAAACCCAACACCTTAAACACCACACCACTAACAAAAAACCCTAAAACACAAACCCTTACCACTAGACCACAAAACCTAAACCATAACCCTAAGGCCTAAACCCTAAACCTCAAACCATAAACCTTAAACCCTAAACCCTAAACATTAAACCCTAAACCTTAAAACAGAAACACAAAACCATAAACCCTAAACACTAAACCCCTTACCTTACACCATAATCCCTAAGGCCTAAACCCAAAACCAGATAACATAAAACCTAAACCCTAAACCCTTAACAATAAACCCTAAACCCTAAACCATAAACCCTAAGTGCTACATCCTAGACACTAAAACCTAAACCCTAAACTAAAAACCCTAAACCTTACACCCTAACCCTAAACCTTAAACCCCAAACCCCAAACCTAAACCCTAACCTAAAAACACCAAACCATAAACCCTAAACCCTAAAAACTAAACCATAATCCATAAACCCTAAACCATAAACCCTAAATCATAATCCATTAACCCTAAACCCTAAACTAAAAAACCTAAACCCAAACCCTAAACCCTAAACCCAAAACCTGCAACCTTAAACCCTGAACCATAAACCCTAAAACCAAATCCCTAAACCCTAAATCTTAAACCCTAAACAATAAACCCTAAACACAAAACCCTAAACCCTAAACCATAAACCATAAACCCTAAACCCTAAACCACAAACCATAAACCATAAACCCTAAACCCTAAACACTAAACCCTAAACCCTAAATTTGAAACCCCAAATCCTAAACCCTAAACACCACACCACAAACACAAAACCCTAAAACACAAACCTTAAACCCTAAATCCTAAACCCTAAACCCCAACCCACAAACACTAAATCCTAAACCGCAAACTATAAACACTAAACCCTAAACCCTAAACCCTAAACCATAAAACACTAAACCTTAAACCCCAAACCATAAACACTAAACCCTAAACCATAAAACCTAAACATAAATCCCTAAACCTTGAACCTAAAACCATAAACCCTGAACCCTAAATCATAAACCCAAAACCGTAAACACTAAACCCAAAACCCTAAACCATAAACCATAAAGCCTAAACCTTAAACCCAAAATCCTAAATCCTAATCCTTAAACCATAAACCCTAAACCCTAAACCCCTAACCCTAAACCATAAACCATAAACCCTACACCGTAAACCATAAAACCTAAACCCTAAACCCAAAATTACAAACCCTATAGCATAAACCCACAAACCCTAAACCCTAAACCTTAAACCCAAAACCCAAAAACCTAAACACCACCCCACAAACTCAAAACCCTAAAACACAAACCCTTAACACTAGACCGCAAACCCTTAACCATAACCCTAAGGCCTAAACCCTAAACCCCAAACCCCAAACCATAAACCTTAAACCCTAAACTCTAAATATTAAACCTTAAACCCTAAAACATAAACACTAAACCATAAACCCTAAACACTAAACCCCTTACCTTACACCATAATCCCTCAGGCCTAAACCCTAAACCACATAACATAAAACCTAAACCCTAAACCCTAAACATTAAACCTTTGACCATGAACCATTAACCTTTAACCATAAACCTTAAACGCCAAACCCTAAAACCTAAACAATAAAACCCCAAACCCTAAACCCTAAACCCCAAACCCCAAACCCTAAACCCAAAATGCTAAACCACAAACATAAAACCCTAAACTCCAACCCATAAACACCAAACCCTAAAACACAAATCCTAAACCCTAAATCCTAACTCATAAGCACTAAACCCTAAACACTAAACCCTAAACCATAAACCATAAACCTTAAACCCTAAACAATAAACCCAAAATCCTAAACCCTAAACATTAAACCATAAACCATACACTTTAACCCTAAAGCATAAACCCTAAACCCTAAACCCAAAACCATAAATCCTAAACCATAAACCATAAACCATAAACCCTAAATCCAAAACCATAAAACCTAAACCCTAAACTCTAAACCACAAACACTATACCATAAAACCTAAACACTAAACCCTAAACACGAAACCCAAAACCCTAAACCCTAAACACCACCCCATAAACACAAAACCCTAAAATAAAAACCCTAAACCCTAAACCAGAAACCTAATACCATACACCCTAAGGCCTAAACACTAAACCCCAAACCATAAACCCTAAACCCTAAACCATAAACCGAAAACAATAAATCCTAAACCATAAACCCTAAACCCTAAACCCTAATGCATAAAACCTAACCACTAAACCCTAAACCCTAAACCTAAAACTCTAAACCCTGAACTCTAAATCATAAACACAAAATCATAAACCATGAACCATAAACCCTAAACCATAAACCAAAAACCCTAAACCCTAAACCATAAAACCTAAACCCTAAACACTAAAGTCTAAACCCTAAACCCTAAAACTGATCTTTAAACCGTAAACACTAAACCCTAAACCCTAAATCCTAAACCCCAAACCCAAACCCTAAACACTATACACTAAACCACAAACCGTAAACCCTAAACCATAAACTTTAAAGCCTAAACCCTATACCCCAACCAACAAACACCAAACCCTAAAACACAAACCATAAACCATAAACCCCAACCCATAAACCCTAAACCCTAAACCGTAAACTCTAAACCCTAAAGCCTAAACCATAAAACATAAACCCTAGTCCTTAAACCATAAACCCTAAACCCCAATCCTTAAACCCGAAACCATAAACCCCAAACCCTAAACCCTAAACCATAAACGCTAAACCCTAAACCCTACACCAAAAACCCTATGGCATAAACACTAAACCCTAAACCTCAAACCCTAAAACTAAACAATAAATCATAAACCTTAAACCCTAAACCTTAAATCCCAAACCGTAAACCCTAAACCCTAAACAACAATCCCTAAACCCTAAACCCCATCCCACAAACACCAAACCCAAAAACACTAACCCTAAACCCCAACCTGTAAACTTTTAACCTTAAAGCCTAAAGCCTAAAGCCTAAACCCTAAATACAAACCCTAAACCATAAACACTAAACCCTAAACCATAAACCCAAATCCCAAAACCTAAAACCCAAAATCCAAAATACTAAACCCTAACCCAAAAACACCAAACCCTAAACCCTAAACCCTAAACCCTAAACCATAACCGTAAACCCTTAACCATAAACCCTAAACCATAAACCATCAACACTAAACCCTAAACCTAAGATCCTAAACCGTAAACCTCAAACCCTAAACTGTAAATCCCAAACCCTAAACCCTAAACCCTAACCCACAAACACCAAACCCTAAACCCTAAACACTAAACCATAAACACTAAACCCTAAACCATAAACCCCAAACCATAAACCAAAAACCCTAAACCCTAAACCATAAAACCTAAATCCTAAACTCTAAACCCAAAACACTAAACCCTAAACCAAAAATCCTAAACCCTAAACCCAAAACCCTAAACCCTAAACCATAAACCATAAACCCTAAATCTTAAACTGTAAGCCATAAAACCTAGACCCAAAACCCTAAACCCTAAACCTAAAATCCTAAACCGTGAACCATAAATCATAAACCCAAAATCATAAACCCTAAACCATAAACTCTAAACCATAAACCATAAACACAAGACCCTAAACAATAAAACCTAAACCCTAAACACTAAACACTAAACCCAAAACCCTAAACCATAAACACTAAACCACAAACCATAAACCCTAAACCCCAAACCCAAACCCTAAACACTATACACTAAACCACAAACCAGAAATCCTAAACCATAAACCTTAAAGCCTAAACACTATTCCCCAACCCACAAACACCAAACTCTAAAACACAAATCATAAACCCTAAACCCCAACCCATAAACCCTAAACCCTAAAGCCTAAACCATAAAACATAAAACCCTAGACCCTAATCCCTAAACCCTAAACCCCAAACCCTAAACCCGAAACCATAAACCCCAAATCCTAAACTGTAATCCTTAAACCTTAAACCCTAAACCATAAACCCTAAACCATAAACGCTAAACCCTGAACCATAAATGCTAAACCCTAAACCGTACACCAAAAACCCTATGGCATAAACCCTAAACCACACAACATAAAACCTAACCCTAAACACTAAACCCTAAAACCTAAACAATAAAACCTAAACTTTAAACCCTAAACCTTAAACCTCAATCCGTAAACCCTAAACCCTAAACAACAAACCCTAATCCCTAAACCCCATCCCACAAACACCAAACCCTAAAATACAAGCCTAAACCCCAACCCGTAAATCCTAAACCCTAAAGCCTAAAGCTTAAACCCTAAACCCTAAAGCCTAAAGCTTAAACCCTAAACCCAAAATACAAGCCCTAAACCCAACCCTTTATCCTAACCTATAAAGACCAAACCCTAAACCTTAAATCATAAACCATAAACTCGAAACCATAAACCCAAAACCCAAAACACTAAACCCTAACCTACAAACACCAACCCCTAAACCCTAAACCATAAACCCTAAACCCTACATCCTAAACACTAAAACCTAAACCCTAAACCCAAAACCCTAAACGTTACACCATAAACCCTAAACCATAAACCCCAAACCCCAAACCTAAACCCTAACCTACAAACACGAAACCCTAAAACCTAAACCCTAAACCCTAAACCATAAAACCTAAACCCAAAACCCTAAACCCTAAACATAAAACCCTAAACCCTGAACCCAAAATCATAAACCCAAAACCATAAACCCTAAACCGTAAACCCTAAAACATAAACCATAAAGCCTAAACCCTAAACCCAAAACCCTAAATTATAATCCCTAAACCATAAACTATAAACTCTAAACCCCTAACCCTAAATCGTAAACCATAAACCCTACACCCTAAACCATAAAACCTAAACCCTATACCCTAAACCCAAAATTACAAACCCTATACCATAAACACACAAACCCTAAACCCTAAACCTTAAACCCAAAACCCAAAACCCTAAACACCACCCCACAAACAAAAAACCCTAAAACAAAAACCCTTAACACTAGACCGCAAACCCTAAACCATAACCCTAAGGCCTAAACCCTAAACCCCAAACCATAAACCTTAAACCCTAAACCCTAAACATTAAACCCTAAACCCTAAAACAGAAACACAAAACCATAAACCCTAAACACTAAACCCCTTACCTTACACCATAATCCCTAAGGCCTAAACCCAAAACCACATAACATAAAACCTAAACCCCAAACCATAACAATAAACCCTTGACCATAAAACATAAACCTTTAACCATAAACCTTAAACCCCAAACCCTAAAACCTAAACAATAAAACCAAAACCCAAAATCCTAAACCCTAAACCCCAAACACCAAACCCAAAACCCTAAACGCAAAACCATAAACCCAAAACCCTAAACACCAACCCATAAACACCAAACCCTAAAACACAAATCCTAAACCCTAAACCCTAACCCATAAACCCTTAACCCAAAACCATAAACCATAAACCATAAACCTTAAATACTAAACCATAAACCCAAAACCCTAAACCCTAAACATTAAACCATAAATCGTAAACCGTTAACGCTAAACCAAAAACCCTAAACCATATACCCAAAACCCTAAATCCTAAACCTTAAACCATAAACCATAAACCCTAAATCCTAAAACCATAAAACCTAAACCCTAAACCCTAAACCACAAACAATAAAGCATAAACCATAAACACTAAATCCTAAACCGGAAACCCTATACCCTAATCCCTAAACACCTCCCCACAAACACAAAACCCTAAAATACAAACCCTAAACCCTAAACCCTAAACCACAAACCTAAAACCATACACCCTAAGGCCTAAACACTAAACCCTAAACCGTAAACCCTAAATCCTAAACCAGAAATCGTAAACACTAAACCCTAAATCATAAACCTTAAACCATAAACCCTAATCCATAAAACCTAACCCCTAAACCCTATACCCTATACTTAAAACCCTAAACCCTGAACCCTAAATCATAAACCCAAAATCATAAACCATAAAAAATAAACCCTAAACCCTAAACACTAAACCCTAAATCCTAAACCATAAACCCTAAACCCTAAACCCTAAATCATAAACCCTAAACCCTAAACTCGAAACCATAAACCCAAAACCTAAAACCCAAAACCCAAAACACTAAACCCTAACCCACAAACACCAACCCCTTAACCCTAAACCATAAACCCTAAACCCTACATCCTAAACACTAAAACCTAAACCCTAAACCCAAAACCCAAAATGTTACACCATAAACCCTAAACCCTAAACCCCAAACCCCAAACCTAAACCCTAACCTACAAACACGAAACCCTAAAACCTAAACCATAAACCATAAACCCTAAACTATAAATCCTAAACCCTAAACCCTAAACCCAGATCCCTAAACCTTAAACCCTGAACCATAAACCCTAAATCTAAATCCCTAAACCCTAAATCTTAAACCCTAAACCATAAACCCTAAACCCAAAACCCTAAACCCTAAACCATAAACCCTAAACCCTAAACCCGAAACCCTAAACCCTAAACCCTAAATCTGAAACCCAAAATCTTAAACCCTAAACACCACCCCACAAACACAAACCCTAAACTGTAAATCCTACATATAGTAACCTAATAACTAAGAATTATAGAAATAAGATAAACTAGTCTTGTGCGAAAATCCACTTTCCGGGCCCACTTGGTGAGTGTTTGGGCTAAGCTAAGGGTGCACTACTAGAAATAGGATTTTTTGGGACAAAAATTTCAAACGAAATTTATTCTGTCTAAAAGACTTTTTCATTTCGAAAAAATTTAAGACAAATATTGAACAACTTTTAGTAGAGACATTGGAATAATATATTCTGTCTTAAATTTGTCTAAATTTTGTCCCAAATTTTGGCGCCAAATTTTTTTTTAATAGCGCCAAAATTTTCATACAGATTAGCAACACATTTTGGACAAAAACTATAATTCGTCCGTATTCCATCTGAATATGCGTAATAACTTCAGACAGATTTGGGACGCATTTTGAAAAATGTTAATTCTATCCCAAATTTGTCTATAATTAGTCTTAAATACTTTTACTATAGCTAACCCTTTGAAGTAGCTAAAACTTTTTCCCACAAATTTGGAACGAAAATAACATCATTTGTAAATTCTGTTTGAAAGTGCATCAGTTTTCAAACGAATTTTAAATGTTTGTTAAAAAATTTTAACATTTAGTATAAAAATATTGTTTATATTTTAAATTAGTCTATTTTTTTAAATTAATATTAGACATAATTTAATTTAAATTTTTTAAAATTAATATTAGACATAATTTTTTTAAATATCTAACTTTTAGATATCAATATTTTATAATTTATTGAATATATTTTTGTTGTAATTTTATCTTTTTTTTAATTTGATATTACAAATTAGATATAATTTTAATATTAAAAAATTAAAATATACATAGTTATTTCAATACCACTTATTATTTACTTTGCGCCAAAATTTTTTTTTTATCAAAACCGCCTTTTAGTTTCAGGGATTTCAATTTTTGAGCGCCTTCTCCCTAATAGTATCACAACTAGGTTACCTTGCCAAAAACCAAACCTTTTTTCAGAATCGTCTTTTGGTTTCACCGTTTCAGGTTAGTTCTTCATCTCCTTCTCCCTCCTTCTGTGCGTACTATGCCTCTGATCTGTGATCGCTGCTCGTGCTTCGTGCTCCTTCTGCATGCTCTGCCTCTGTCTGTGCGTTGCCGCTCCTGCTTCGCCGCTCGTGCTCTGCCTCCTATCTCTGGTCCCAGACATCCACCACTCCAGGCTCCAATCTCGCACCTCAGACCACCTCCACCATCGTCAATCGCACTCCCAGGTACCAGCCTTCACTTGCGAACAACCGCTCTGCCTCTTGCATGTGTTCACCTCCGCCGGTCTCATAACCCGCCCCCCTGCCAGCCTCAGACACCGCCCCTTCGCTAGATTGTTCGTGCCTCCTCTTCTCTTTGTGCATCCTCTGCAAGGTTCAAATTTATTGTGAGTATGTGAGCACGCCACCCTCAACTTAGATATTACATACATGCTACTCTCTCAGGGCTGCTTCCCTTTTTACAAAAGGTTAGGGTTTCTTCTTTCTGGGAGTTTCTGTTCTAATTCTTTGAAGTTTTACTCAGCCTTGTAAGGATTGTTGTTGATTTTCTTGCTTTGATATTAAATGAACTGATATAGGATCCTTGGATTGTCATGTGGATTTCAGAATTAACATGAAATGGGGTATATATTGTAGTTTTACCTATCGTTAAGCAATGTTATTGTAACATTGTGATGATATAGCCTCTTAAAAGTATTCTTATAGATCCTCCTAATTCAAAATTTTACTCACAATGGAGTAGGTTGTAATTATACAATATTCAAGGATAATTCAATGTACATAGTAAGTATAAAGTAAGGAGGATTTTAGGCATACCAATTAGCAAGTTTGATCGTTTCTTTTGTATTGAATAAAATCTATAAGTAGAGTCAGAGTGCAACTAAGACTAGCTTCTGCGAAATTTTTAAGATTTATATTTGTATCTGATCTCATCTCTACATACTTATCAATCTTGACAGTGAGGTGATTTCAGTGAGTGTCTTGTCATGATATCTACTTAAAGGGGAAAAACAATAGTACTCTGTTGGTTGAAATAGAGAGATGTTTCGAGTATTGTTAATGAATGATATAGGAAAGTCATCTTTAAGTTCAGGAAAAATTTTGCTATACAGTTATAGGACCTAAGATCTTGTATGGAATTAAACGTATGAAAGGCCAACAGTGTAATAAGCTCAATGTTGTACAGGTTAAGATTTTGGAATGCATGAATGAATATACTATACAAGGAAGTGAATGTGATGAGAGGACCTATAGAAGCACCAGTAAGAACTAAGAAGAGTATAACTAAAAATCTAAAAGTGGCTTCATGGGCTTCATTTGATACATATAGTTCACCTCTCTTGGTAGAAAGTACTTTTATATATATTATGATAAAATCCTTTGAATTTGATGTTGATAGAATGTAAAGTAAGGACATTTTGGTTTCTAGGCAATTATTATTTGATAGAGTTTTATATAATTTTGTACTAAAACTTTGTTCATAACTAACCAACTTAAAAGTTATATGTTTTGATGCTGTAGGTTTCATTTTGCATCTAATTATACTTATTTTACATCTTTACTCTTTTCTTTACCTGCAATTTATATGCTTGTGTGCTAGTATGAAACAGTTCAAGGATGTTATCTATTAGAACTGAGTGCAATGCTTATATAGTTATGTCACCTATAATTGTCACCTATAAAGCCACTTATTATGCTTAGAATGTTATCTCTTTATGTTCTATTGGTTAGGTAGTGATTCCCGTGTTAATTTCTAGTATGGTCGAATAAAGCCAGGTGATAAAAAGATATTTATGACTAGAATTTTGTTGCTAAAACATCTAGTGTTGTATTATGTGATTATTTGATGTGATTGAGTTTGGTTTTTGACTATAAATTATAATTGTCTTTGATATTATTGTGATCATGGTTTAATGGTTGGATTTACTATGAATTATAATCTGCCCCTTTCACACATATAGTATTATCCTTGCTATGAACTTCTTAAAATGCTCATGTGTACATATATATATTAGTAGTTTAGTACTAATGCATAGTAGCACTTTATTTTACATCCCAATTGAGTATTTTGGCAGCTAAGTATTATTTTACATTCTTATTATTTTAATTCTTTCGATGAAGTACATGTTACTGAAATTTAAATGCAATGTGTTACTAATCTTATAAATCTTTGTTGTTTTAGATATATCAGATGATTACACTATTTGGAACGAAGTTGTGACAAAGGGGAAAAAGAAAGCTGCTTTTGGTTTAGATCTCTCTTCAAAGTTGGATTCCAAAAATTGCTCAAAGACATCGAAAGACAATCTAAATATTGAGCAAGAACTTCACATGTGGAAAAAAAGGCAAAAGAGCAAGATTAATGTCTGGAGTATATGTTTTTTCTTATTTAGATTAAGGAATTTTTAGGTGAATTAGTTAGTGCATTTTATTTTATTCATGATATTTGACCTTTTTAAAGGCTTTCTTTGTTTTAGTTTAAGTATTTTTTTTTTATTTTTGTTTGATTACATTTATGGACAAAAGTATTTTAATAATAAATATTTTTTAACTCTTTTATGGTAATTAACTTTTTCATGATTTTATTATATGTTTATAATTTTGATGATGTAATATGAAAAAAATGATTATGATAGTCTTAATATAGAAAGTAGATCGAATACAATTTATTTTCTAAAATATTTATATATTAAATAGTAAATTATTTTGTATAAAAATTGTTTGAAATATTATATTAAATTTGTAGAAATTTGTGTGAAAATAATTTTTTGTGTAAAATTTGTTTGAAATACATAAATATTTTTAAATTAAATTTGTCTGAAATTTAAACGAAAAAAATTGTTATATTTGACTAAATTTGTTAGAAATTTGTCTGAAATAAAATATATTTTTTGTTTGAAATTTGTCTAAAATAAAATATTTTTACGTTTGAAATTTGTCTGAAATACATTGTCTTTATCTTGGCTAATCTGTCCAAAATTCATCTAAAATACATCATAATAGTTAGAAATCTAGCAGATAAATGCCTATTTGAATGTTGTCACAAAATTGTCTGAAAAAAATTTCGAACGAAATTTTAGATAAAATGTAAATTAGCAACAAGGCTTTTTGGGACAAAAAAAAAAATTCGTCCCAATTTTGTTTGAAAAAAAAAATTGTTTCTAATTTGTTCAAAATTCATTTCAATTTCGTCTCAAAATCCGTCTGAAAAAGTCTTATTTCTAGTAGTGGTGACTCCACGAACTAGTACCCTTCTTGGGCATTGAACGCCAGCTTTGGACTTCTTTTTGGGCGTTGGACACCAGTTGCTCCATTTTGCGTGTCCAACTCCAGGAAGAGGGTGAAGTGCTGCCGTTGAACGCCAGCTTTGGACCTTCATTTCCAGAAAAAAGTATAGATCATTATATATTACTGGAAAACCCTTGATGTTAGCTTTCTAATATGGTTAAGAGAGCGCCATTTTGACTTTTTTAGCTCCAAAAATGCACCTTCGAGTGCATGGAGGTTAGAATCTGACAGCATCTGTAGTCTTTTCTCTGTCTCTGAATCAGACTTTTTCCAAAACTCGTCAATTTTAGCCAGAATTTACCTGAAATTATCACAAAATACAACAACTCAAAGTAGAATCCAAAAATGTAAATTTTGCACTAAAACCTATGAAAATATAATAAAATTTAAACAAAACATAACAAAAACTATATGAAAATGATGCCAAAAAGCGTATAAAATATCTGCTCATTAGAACACCAAACTTAAACTGTTCCTTGTCTCCAAGCAACCAAAAACAAAGTAGGATTAAAAAGAAGAGAAGGATACAATAAATCTCAGAGTTTTCAATGAAGCTAAGTTTCAATTAGATGAGCGGGACTAGTGGCTATTCACTTTTGAATAGTTTTGGCATCTCACTTTCCTTTGAAGCTCAGAATAATTGGCATCTTTAGGAACTCAGAATCCAGATGATACTATTGATTCTCCTAATTTAGTTTTTTTTCGCTTCTTTCTTTCTCTTTTTCTTTCTTTTTCTGTTTGCTGCTTTTTCTTGCTTTAAGAATCAATTTTGTTTTGGATTTTTCAAATTACCAATAATACTTCTCCTTTTTCACCATTCTTTAAAGAGCCAACATTCTTAACTCCAACATCAAATATGCACTGTTCATTCATGCATTCAGAAAGTAAAATCAAACCACATCAATATAATTGAACTATTCTTATGATATAACTCGAGTTCATGCATCTTACTTTTCTTTTTCAAATAAAATTTTTCTTTTAAGTAAGGTGAGAGATGCATGGAATATTTCAAAGCTTTAAGACATAAATAAAGATGATCATGAACTAGAAACAGACATAAAACATAATAAAAAATAGAAAATAACATAGGTAAAGGAATTACGGGAACGGGACCACTTTAGTGATGGCGGCTACTACTCCCTCTAGAGAATCCAAAGGAGCCTTTGATTTTTTCTATGTCACGACCCTGTTTCTATTGTTCTTCCCTCATGGCTCTTTGATCTTCTCTTATTTCATGAAGGATGGTGGAGTGCTTGGTGTCCCATCCTTAACTGATCCATGTTGGAGCTCAATTCTCTTAGAGAAGTATGCAATTGGTCCCAATAGCTTTAGAGAGGAAAATGCATCCCTTGAGGCATCTCAGGGATTTCTTGTTGAGGTGGCTCCACATGCTCTTGTTGAAGTGCATGTGTAGGCTCTCTAGTTTGTTCCATCATTGTTTTAGTGATGAGCTTGTCCTCTTCAATAGGAATGTCTCCTTCTATGACAATTCTAGCTAAATTGAATAGGTGACAGACCAGGTGGGGAAAATCCAACCTTGCTAAGGTGGAATGCTTTTCAGCTATCTGGTACAGTTCTTGAGGTGTTACCTCGTGTACCTCTACCTCACTCCCGAGCATGATGCAATGAATCATGATAGCTCGGTTAATGGTTCTTCTTACCAATTTCTAATAGGGATAATAGAGCGTTGGATGAATTCCAACCATCCTCTAGCTACGGGTGATGAGCGGATATTTTATATGCTTTTTGGTATTGTTTTTATATAGTTTTTAGTATGTTTTTTTATGTTTTATAATATTTTCATAGGTTTTAGTGTAAAATTCACATTTTTATATTTTACTATAAGTTTGTGTGTTTTTATACAATTTTAGGTATTTTTGGCTGAAATTGAGGAGCTGGAGCAAAAGTCTGATTCAAAGGCAGAGAAAGCACTGCAAATGCTGTCCAGATCTGACCTCCTTGCACTCGAAAGAGATTTTCTGGAGCTACAGAAGTTTAAATAGAGTGTTCTCAATGGCTTTAGAAAGCTAACATCCAGAGCTTTTCAGAAATATATAATACTCCATATTTTACTTCAGAATAGAAGGCCCAAAACTGGCGTTCAATGCCAGCCATCTACCCCAGTCCAGGCGTCTAGCGCCCACCAAGGGGAGACTAGTGTCCAAACGCCCAAAGAGGTGCCCCAAGGCAGCGTTCAACGTCCTAGAGCCCTCATAGCACATGGATCTCAATCAAGTTCAGCCCAAACACTCACTAAGTGGGCCCAAAAAGTGGATTTTAGCACTAAAAGACTGTTTTACCCTTCTTATGTAATTCTTAGTCATTAGTTTAGTATTTAAAGTAGAAGATCACTATTTGTTAAGGATCTTCCATGAACTTTATACCATATTTTTGTTTATCATTGTATTTCCTACCAATATGAGTTTTCTAAACCTCCTAGGTTGTGGGGAGGAGCCCTGCTGAGTTTTATGGATTAATAAAGTATTATTGTTTCTCTTCAATCCGTGTTTGATTCAATTCTAAGATGTATCTTTCTTCTTCAACCTGATGAATGGGATGGCCCGTGACAATCATCTTCGTTCTTCAATCTAAGACCGCGTGCCTGACAACCACCCATGTTCTTCTTGGGTTCATGTGAATATGTGACTGGAAAGCATTGAACCACTAGCTTGATTATACATCTCTTAGACGGCTAATCCACGACTTTGTTGGGGACTTCTCGAGACACCAGTTCAGCCGAGGTATGGGGAGATTAGGGTCTTTTTGGTAGAGGCTAGAACCCAAAGGCACAGCATTCTCTGATCCAGAAGATTCGACCTTATCTGTGGCGTTTTCAGTAGGATCACTAAGGAGAATGAACTGCAGGAGCTTCACCCTCAATCAGAATGGATCCACACTAACCTTGGGGTTTAAATCTGGAGGAACATTGGCGACCTCTGAACCGGCGTCGATTACATACAGCCTGCCATAGAAGAAATCATTCACAGTTGAAGAAGACAGTAAGAACGGATTAATCCAGAAGGATAAAACATCTCCAAGCCTTAACCATCTTTTTATCATTGGCTTTGGTTCAAGTGGCATGGGTTGGGGATATTTTGTTAGCTCCCAGGGGAGCGCTCCGTTTGGTTTTGTAAACTTGGCGTTCACTTTTGTGCCAATAAATTGGTGCTCCTTGTGTGCATTGAGCCTCCCCTAGCGTTGCTTTAGTGAACGGCACGTTTACTCTTTGAACGCTACCCTTCCTTGGTGCGTTTGTGTTGCGCGAGTTTGGTTCCTCTCTTGGGCGCTCCGTTGCTTTGGATGAGCGCCGGCCTTGCTTCCAAGCTAAAGAAGCCCGAAAAAGTGAGCAAAATTGAACGTGGCGCTCACTATTTATTGCGCTAGGCTTTCCTTTTACTCCACGTTCTCATGCTTTCATTTTTTTCATTAGTAGCGTTCATTTGTAGCGTTCTCTTTAATGAACGCTGCTCCTTGCTTTAAGCCTTCATTTCATTCATTTCCAATTAATAATGCCAATGCATGGTTCATGATGGTATAAATAAATTAAATGCATGCATGCTTTACTTTAACGCCTTGGCATTGATTTAATAATGCATTCATTGGCTTTCATTCATTGCATTCATTCTTACTTGGCATTAATGATTAAATGCTTCATGCATGCATTTATTGCCTTTGTAATGCCAATTAACGTGAAGCTTATTCATGCCAATGCGTTAATAATAATGCATAGTTTTAAATGCATGCATGCTTTAATTTATTAACTCAGGTGGTGCACGAAATTATGATTCATTCTTTTCACTTCAACAATCTAAGGTAATGGCTCCAAAAACTTGGTGTCAATGCCATGGTTCACAATTTCGCACAACTAACCAGCAAATGCACTGAGTCGTCCAAGTAATACCTTACGTGAGTAAGGGTCGATCCCACGGAGATTGTTGGTATGAAGCAAGCTATGGTCATCTTGTAAATCTCAGTCAGGCTTATCCATGTGGTTATGGGAGATTAGATAATTAAAAGATAAATAAAATAGGATAGAAATACTTATGTAATTCAATGGTGGGAATTTCAGATAGGCGTATGAAGATGCTGTGCTCCTCTTGAATCTCTGCTTTCCTGCTGCTTTCATCCAATTTTTCTTACTCCTTTCCATGGCAAGCTGTTTGTAGGGCATCACCGTTGTCAATGGCTACATCCCATCCTCTCAGTGAAAAAGGTCCAAATATTCTGTCACGGCACGGCTAATCATCTGTCGGTTCTCAATCAGGTTGGAATAGAATTCCTTGATTCTTTTGCGTTTGTCATCACGCCCAGCCTTCAGGAGTTTGAAGCTCGTCACAGTCATTCAATCCCAGAATCCTACTCAGAATACCATAGACAAGGTTTAGACTTTCCGGATTCTCAAGAATGCTGCCATCAATTCTAGCTTATACCACGAAAATTCTGTTGGGGAATCTAAGAGATATGCGCCCGGCCTAAGGTAGAACGGAAGTGGTTGTCAGTCACGTGCGTTCATAGGTGAGAATGATGATGAGTGTCACGGATCATCACATTCATCAAGTTGAAGTACAACGTATATCTTGGATTAAGAATAAAATTGATTTGGATAGAAAATAATAGTAATTGCATTGAAACTTGAGGTACAGCAAAGCTCCACACCCTTAATCTATGGTGTGTAGAAACTCCACCGTTGAAAATACATAAGTGAGAGAGGTTCAGGCATGGCCGAATGGCCAGCCCCCAAAACGTGGTCACTGGATCAAAGTACAATCCAGGGATCAAAACCAAGATGATAATATGATAGTAAAGAGTTCTATTTATAATAAACTAGCTACTAGGGTTTACAGAAGTAAGTAATTGATGCATAAATCCACTTCCGGGGCCCACTTGGTGTATGTTTGGGCTGAGCTTGGTCTATCCATGAGCTGAGGCTTTTCTTGGAGTTGAACTCCAAGATATAACGTGTTTTGGGCGTTCAACTCCGGATCATGACGTGTTTCTGGCGTTTAACTCCAGACAGCAGCATGTACTTGGCGTTCAATGCCAAGTTACGTCGTCAATTTCCGAATAAAGTATGGACTATTATATATTGCTGGAAAGCTCTGGATGTCTAATTTCCAACGCCGTTGAGAGCGCGCCATTTGGAGTTCTGTAGCTCTAGAAAATCCATTTTGAGTGCAGGGAAGTCAGATTCCAACAGCATCAGCATTCCTTTTGTCAGCCTTTTTCAGAGTTTTGCTCAGGTCCCTCAATTTCAGCCATAATTTACCTGAAATCACAAAAAAATACACAAACTCCTAGTAAAATCCAGAAATGTGAATTTAACATAAAAACTAATGAAAACATCCCTAAAAGTAGCTTAAACTTATTAAAAACTTCCTAAAAACAATGCCAAAAAGCGTATAAATTATCCGCTCATCACAACACCAAACTTAAATTGTTGCTTGTCCCCAAGCAACTGAAAATAAAATAGGATAAAAAGAAGAGAATATACTATAAATTTAGAATATCAATGAATATCAGTTCTAATCAGATGAGTGGGACTTGTAGCTTTTTGCTTCTGAACAGTTTTGGCATCTCACTTTTTCCTTTGAAGTTTAGAATGATTGGCTTCTCTAGGAACTTTAGAATTTCAGATAGTGTTATTGATTCTCCTAGTTAAGTATGTTGATTCTTGAACATAGCTACTTTTTTAGTCTTGGCCGTGGCCCTAAGCACTTTGTTTTCTAGTATTACCACCGGATACATAAATGCCACAGACACATAACTGGGTGAACCTTTTCAGATTGTGACTCAGCTTTGCTAGAGTCCCCAGTTAGTGGTGTCCAGAGCTCTTAAGCACACTCTTTTGCTTTGGATCCTTTTTACCCTTGCGTTTTGGTTTTAAGGGCTATTGGCTTTTTCTGCTTGCTTTTTCTCTTTTTTTTCAAAATATTTTTTTTTGCCAATTATTTATTTATTTATTTATTTTTTTTCGCCATTCACTGCTTTTTCTTGCTTCAAGAATCAAATTCATGATTTTTCAGATTGTCAATAACATTTCTCCTTGTTCATCATTCTTTTAAGAGCCAACAAATTTAACATTCATAAACAACAAGATCAAAAGACATATGCACTGTTCAAGCATTCATTCAGAAAGCAAGAAGTATTGTCACCACATCAATATAATTAAACTAAATTCTAGGATAAATTCAAAATTCATGTACTTCTTGTTCTTTTGAATTAAAATATTTTTGTTTTAAGAGAGGTGAAGGATTCATGGAATTATTCATAATCTTTAAGGCATAGTTACTACATACTAATGATCATGAAGTAGAGACACAAAATATAGATAAACATGAAGGATAAAAACCGAAAAAATAGAGAAAATAAGAACAAGGAATGAGTCCACCTGAGTGAGGGTGGCGCCTTCTTGAAGATCCAATGGTGCTTTTTGAGCTCCTTTATGTCTTTTCCTTGCTTCTGTTGCATGATCCCTAGTGATTTTGGTGCTCTTATCTTTATTTGCTCCCAATAGTTGTGTGGAGGATAATTTATCCCCTTAGGTATCTCAGGGATCTCTTGATTTGCAGTCAAATATTTTACCACTGAGCTATAAACCCTTTAGATGAGTCTTTCCATCTCCCATGACTCGGATGTGGAAGCTTTTTGTCTTTCCTTTTTCTCCTTTTTTTTTGAGGTTTCTCTGAATTGTTGATTTTTTAGTTTCTCTTGACTTCCTCTTTAGAGTCCTTTCAGGTTCATGATCTGCTTCAATAAGAATGTTCTTGTCCTTGTTCCTGCTCATATAGGGAAGAAGAGAACAAGAAAAGAAAGAGGAATCCTCTATGTCACAGTAAAGAGGTTCCTTATTGTTAGTAGAAGAAGAAAGGAATAAAAGTGGAGAATCCAATCACAATGGTGAGGATAGAGACAGTGATTGGAGATGAAGAGAGGTGAAGAGAAGTGTTAGTAAATAAATAATTAAATAGAAGAAGAGGAGAGATAGAGGATTTCAAAAATAATTTTGAAAAATGGGTTAGTAATTTCGAAAATTAAAGGAAGAAATAAAATTAAAATTAAAATTTGAAACAATTAGTTAATTAAAAAGAATTTTTGAAAAAGAGGGAGTTATTTTCGAAAATTAGAGAGTGAAAAGTAGTTAGGTGGTTTTGAAAAAGATAAGAAACAAACAAAAAGTTAATTAGTTAGTTGAAAAAAGATATTAAAATCAATTTTGAAAAGATAAGAAGATAAGAAGTTAGAAAAGATATTTTAAAATTTTTTTGAAAAAGATAAAATTTTGAAAAAAAATATGATATAAAAGATATGATTTAAAAAAATATGGTTTTGAAAAGATAAGATTGAAATTAGTTTTGAAAAAGATTTGAATTTTAAAATCACAATTAATGACTTGACTCACAAGAAATCACAAGATATGATTCTAGAACTTAAAATTTGAATCTTTCTTAACAAGAAAGTAACAATCTTAAAATTCAAATCTTTTTCAAAACTAATTTCAATCTTATCTTTTCAAAACCATATTTTTTTAAATCATATCTTTTATATCATATTTTTTTACAAAATTTTATCTTTTTCAAAAAAATTTTAAAATATCTTTTCTAACTTCTTATCTTCTTATCTTTTCAAAATTGATTTTAATATCTTTTTTCAACTAACTAATTAACTTTTTGTTTGTTTCTTATCTTTTTCAAAACCACCTAACTACTTTTCCCTCTCTAATTTTCGAAAATACCTCCCTCTTTTTCAAAAATTCTTTTTAATTAACTAATTGTTTCAAATTTTAATTTTAATTTTATTTCTTCCTTTAATTTTCGAAATTACTAACCCATTTTTCAAAATTATTTTTGAAATCCTCTATCTCTCCTCTTCTTCTATTTAATTATTTATTTACTAACACTTCTCTTCACCTCTCTTCATCTCCAATCACTGTCTCTATCCTCACCATTGTGATTGGATTCTCCACTTTTATTCCTTTCTTCTTCTACTATCAATAAGGAACCTCTTTACTGTGACATAGAGGATTCCTCTTTCTTTTCTTGTTCTCTTCTTCCCTATATGAGCAGGAGCAAGGACAAGAACATTCTTATTGAAGCAGATCATGAACCTGAAAGGACTCTAAAGAGGAAGTCAAGAGAAACTAAAAAATCAACAATTCAGAGAAACCTCAAAAAAAAAAAAAGGAGAAAAAGGAAAGACAAAAAGCTTCCACATCCGAGTCATGGGAGATGGAAAGACTCATCTAAAGGGTTTATAGCTCAGTGGTAGAATATTTGACTGCAAATCAAGAGATCCCTGAGATACCTAAGGGGATAAATTATCCTCCACACAACTATTGGGAGCAAATAAAGATAAGAGCACCAAAATCACTAGGGATCATGTAACAGAAGCAAGGAAAAGACATAAAGGAGCTCAAAAAGCACCATTGGATCTTCAAGAAGGCGCCACCCTCACTCAGGTGGACTCATTCCTTGTTCTTATTTTCTCTATTTTTTCGGTTTTTATCCTTCATGTTTATCTATATTTTGTGTCTCTACTTCATGATCATTAGTATGTAGTAACTATGCCTTAAAGATTATGAATAATTCCATGAATCCTTCACCTCTCTTAAAAGAAAAATGTTTTAGTTCAAAAGAACAAGAAGTACATGAATTTCGAATTTATCCTAGAATTTAGTTTAATTATATTGATGTGGTGACAATAGTTCTTGCTTTCTGAATGAATGCTTGAACAGTGCATATGTCTTTTGATCTTGTTGTTTATGAATGTTAAATTTGTTGGCTCTTAAAAGAATGATGAACAAGGAGAAATGTTATTGACAATCTGAAAAATCATGAATTTGATTCTTGAAGCAAGAAAAAGCAGTGAATGGCGAAAAAAAAAAATAAATAAATAAAAAAATAATTGGCGAAAAAAAATATTTTGAAAAAAAAAGAGAAAAAGCAAGCAGAAAAAGCCAATAGCCCTTAAAACCAAAAGGCAAGGGTAAAAAAGATCCAAAGCAAAAGAGTGTGCTTAAGAGCTCTGGACACCACTAACTGGGGACTCTAGCAAAGCTGAGTCACAATCTGAAAAGGTTCACCCAGTTATGTGTCTGTGGCATTTATGTATCCGGTGGTAATACTGGAAAACAAAGTGCTTAGGGCCACGGCCAAGACTCAAAAAGTAGCTATGTTCAAGAATCAAGATACTTAACTAGGAGAATCAATAACACTATCTGAAATTCTAAAGTTCCTAGAGAAGCCAATCATTCTAAACTTCAAAGGAAAAAGTGAGATGCCAAAACTGTTCAGAAGCAAAAAGCTACAAGTCCCGCTCATCTGATTAGAACTAATATTCATTGATATTCTAAATTTATAGTATATTCTCTTCTTTTTATCCTATTTTATTTTCAGTTGCTTAGGGACAAGCAACAATTTAAGTTTGGTGTTGTGATGAGCGGATAATTTATACGCTTTTTGGCATTGTTTTTAGGAAGTTTTTAATAAGTTTAAGCTACTTTTAGGGATGTTTTCATTAGTTTTTATGTTAAATTCACATTTGTGGGTAAAAGGTTATAAAATCTCCTAAATCAAGCATAAGATAAGCCCTACAAATGGGGTTTATCAACCTCCACACACTTAAACCAAGCATGTCCTCATGCTTAAGCCAAGAGAGAAACAAAGGGTATCAACATTTATTCAATGTAAATAAACTATATGCAACTATCTAAATGGATGCAACTAAATGCAAAATGGTTTTACTTACTTGGTTAAAAATAAATCAATCCTCCAAGTCATACATGCACATATAACGATTCATGAATCCTACCAATTCGAATGTCAAAATGAAGTTCAAGTAGACTTGCGAGAAGAATGCTCATGAAAGCCGGGAATCAAGGAATTGAGCATCGAACCCTCACCGGAAGTGTTTGCACTCTAGTCGCTCGGTGTTTGGGGTTGATTCTCTCAATTCTCCCCTAATCATGCTTTCCAAGATTTGTTTTTCTTCTAACAATCAACAATTATTCAATGCATGCATACATGTATCATGAGGTCTTTTCTTTAGGTTGTAATGGGGCTAGGGTCAAGGTAGGATCATATATGGCTAGTGAACTTAGGATTTGAATCTTTGATTAACTTAAACTTTCCCACCTAACCTATATAATAACCTATACAATTAAGTACTAATCTAACTCCCCATTCCTCACTTTTTCGCATACTCATGCATTCTCTTTTGATTATCACACATATGCATTGATTTTATTTGAACTTTACTTTGGGACATTTTGTCCCCTTTTATTGCTTTCTTTTTTTTTTCTTCTTTTTTTTCTTTCTTTTCTATTTTCATATATATCATTTTTTTCCTTTTGTTTTTCTCATTTTTTTTTCTAGAATATCAATGCATAAGGTCTTACATTTAATTAACACATGAGTATGTACCCGATTCCCAAATATAAGAGTACAAAACAAAAACCATCCTTTTACCTCAACCAATGTCCCTCCCAAGTTTCCCACACTTGAATGATGCTCACACACACTAGCCTAAGCTAATCAAAGATCCAAATAAAGGACATTTATTGTTTTTCGCTTTAAGGCTTGTAATGTGCTAAAATTAGAACAAGTGGGTTAAGCGTAGGCTCAAAATTGGTTATAATGGAGAGTAAAAGGTAGGCTATTTGGGTAGGTGAGCTAATGAAATAATGGCCTCAATCATATAAATGCATGAATACAAGGAATAATGGGACATATAGATTCAAACAAATCAAAGATTACAATCATAGAAAGAGAACAATTACACGCAAGAAGGAAAATAAGTGGTTATAAGATGTAACCACACCATTAGGCTCAAATCTCACAAGCTTGTGTTCTTAGCTCAAAAACCATGTTCCAAAATACATTCTTTCAAGCAAGTTCAACAAAAAATTTGTTTTAATTGGTAGGGTGCCCTAAAATAGTTTCTCGGAAGAGAATTCATCACTTTAACCAAGTAGTCCTAATAAGAAAGAAGTAGTAAAAATATGTATAAATTCTAACTAAAATGCAACCTATCATGCAAATGTAATTGGTGTTGAAGAAGAAAATTGTTACCCATGGAGATCGGTCGACGACCTCCCCACACTTGAAGATTGCACCGTCCTCGGTGCATGCAAAGAAGAGCAAGGTGGATGGGTTGCGATAATTGATGAGCTCCTTCAAAGGGTTGTGCGAATGACTTGTTTGTTGCCCCATTTAAAAATGTTTCCTTTTTTTCTTTCTGGTGACCAACCTAAAAGGAAAGAAAAGGAAAAAAAATTAAGCCTATAACAAAGATATCAAGGCAATTAGAACATAGGCGAGGGCTAATGCCAAATAAGAGTATGATTCTCTACTACATGGTAGCTACAACATGTGAGTGAGAAATCAATATAAGCAAAAGGTATATCAACTGATACTTGATGCAAGAGTAAAGTTAAAGCATGGAGAGTATATTGAGCATCAAGATCAAATAAGAATTGACACAAACAAGATTAGTGATACGAATGAAAGCATTTGATTCTATCCTAACTCAATGATGAAGCGGTACAAAAAAAACAAAGGGTAATGAATTAGGAAGGACTAAAGCACTAATCTTGTGTGTTGACAAATATTACAATTAATGTAACAAGTTATGAAGCACCAAAATAAATGCAAGAAATTCTCAACAATTGAGTGAGAGAATTCAACACCATTATTAAAATGAGAAATTTAGAAAATAAAATGAGAACAAATTATAGAAACAAAATTAAAATGCAAAGAATAAAAGTATGCAAATGTAATAGACAAAAGACAATGGAAGAAGAGAAATTTTTTTTTTATTTTTTTAGTATTTTATTTATTTATTTATTTATTTATTATTATATTTTTTTATTATTAAAATTATTTTTCTTTTTTTTTATTTATATTAAAAGAGAAAAGAAAAAAATCTTTCAAGAGAGGAAGAAGAAAAAAAATGAGAAAGAAAGAAGAAGAGAAGAGGAAAGAAGGAGAAAGGAGGAAGGAGAAAAGCAGGGTGCAAATCCGCACGCGCGCACAGCGCGCTCACACGTGGATGCAGCAGGGACGATCCCCGCGCGCGCGCACAGCACGCTTACGCGTGGATGAGCTTGTGCTCCCAGCACAATGCTAGCACAACGCGCGCATAACTCTCTGGTTTTTGTACCAGAAGTTGCGGAAGTGCAATGTGCGCGCGCGCGCACAGCGTGCTAGCGCGCCGATGGCCGTTTTTTTTTTTGCTAAAAAAAAACAGAAAAAAAAGTGCCCAAGAGCTCCCTATAATGTCCAAAAATCTTCTTTATTCAATCAAATATCAAACAATTCACAAAAAATGCAATTTGATTTTAGGATTTATTCATCTACTACTAATGAATACAACATACTAACAACCAATCTTTACTAACAAATCAATATGAAATGAAAATCTACCTACAATGGCAACTCAAATCACTTATTAAACAAAACTAAAAGAGGATGAAAAGAGTTTACCATGGTGGGGTGTCTCCCACCTAGCACTTTTAGTTTAAGTCCTTAAGTTGGACATTTTGAGGAGCTTATTGTCATGGTGGCTTATGTTTGTACTCATCCTTGAATCTCCAAAGATCTTTGCTTCTCAATTGGTTGATAGAATTTCCAACCATCTTCATCAAGCTTGGGCAAAGTTCTACCCAAGATATGAGTCCCCATAGTTGGTCTTCACATAGCGAACCGGGATCCCATTTCTTGTTTTCGCACCCGTCTTCGATTCGGTCTTCATACTCTTTCTTTCCGGGTGGTTGCCATATAGAATTCTCTTTAACATACCAAGCCTTCCGTCGAGACCCTTGTAAAGTGGCATTCTTCCAATCATCGTTCCTATACTTTGAAGCTTTGACCTTAATGAGCCTAATTCCTAACTTGCAACCACTACACAACTCATTCTTGCTTTTAATTCCACAAAGAGCTCTAAGTTGTCCATCCGTTTCAATCAAACCATATTCAAGCGAGAAAGTAAAGCTTATGGATAATAATTTTACCCACTTGAATGTTGTGTTGGATGGTGACTCGGGAAGGGAGACTTCCCCACACTTGGTCAATGCAAGGTTGATTTCCTTGTGCTCTTCTTTCTGTATTTCCACCTCTTGACAAATTTCTTCACTTTCAACCTTTTCCCTTTTATCACTTGACTTGGTGTTGTCTTCAAGAACTTCGGTTTCTTGCCCAGTGGGAGGTGATTCAATTTTGGATATGAATTCATTGATGAGTAAATCCATGTCTTGATCAACCTCTTCATATTCTTCAATTTCAATATACACCATGCCAACTTTTTCCTCTTGGTAGCCCTCTTTCAATTCACTCTCTTTTTCGTTGCTCACCAAGGGTATGGGAGGTTGTGCACATTCTTTTATAAATTTGACTTCATGTCCAATGGGAGAGGATTCGATTGTAGATAGAAATTCATCCATGATTAAATCCATCTCTTGATAAACCTCTTCCAAGTCTCCAACGATGATATGCCTTGGAGGTTGCGCACCCTCTTCAACATCAATATCAAGCTTCTTGGAAGAGTGCTCCATGATGCTACATTCCCTTGGACTTTTAACATCTCCTAAATCTTCAACCACCTCTTCCTTTTCTCCAATGATCATAGGCTCCTCTAATTGCTCTAACACAAAGTGGCCTCCCTTATTTTCCACCGGGTTTTCCAATCTCTCCTTCATGCTATGATCTTCAATGGATTCTTCACATGTGGCCACAGAAGCGCATTGAGTGTTCAAACATTTGTAGGCTAAAGTATGCACTATCTTGGTCAAGTTAGTCACAAACTCTAAGGTGTTCCTTTGCATATCCACTTGTCCTTGAAGTAGCAAGGTAAGAGAATCATCTATTGGGGCTTGGGGTGGATAAGAGGATTCATCATTTTGGGGAGAGGATTCATAGTAGGAAGGTGGTTCTTCTTGGTAAGGGTATGGAGATGGTGAGTGTTTAGGTGGTTCATGGTAGTAATCTTGATAGAGTTGTGGTGATTTTAAAGGTTCTTGCTCATAATGGTTATAAGAATATGGTATGGGTGATTGGTCATATGATGGATAAGGGTCACATAAATGTACTTGGTAGAAAGGGGCTTGTGAGTATGGTTGAGCATCATGTTGAGGATAAGATTCATAGGCATATGGTGGTGGTTGATTGTCATAAAAGGAGTCACCATAACCATTGAATTGACATGCATTAGGATGAGAATTATACCTATAAGTGTCCGGAGGTTGATGCCAATAGGAGTGATCAATTCCTTGAGGCTCCTCCCATCTTGGAGTGTTCCATCCTTGGTACATGTTAGCATTGAAGTTCACATTCCCTACAACACAATTAGAGCAAAACTCATAGCCAAAGTGAGAATTCATTATGGAAAAACAAAATAAAACTAACAAAATCTAGTAAACAAGCAAAAGACAAACTATTTACACTATTCACATATGTACAATAACCAATAACATAACACCATTGCAAATCCCCGGCAACGGTGCCATTTTGATGATTGGATTTTTGACGGTTTAGAATTTCACAAATGAAATCTCGTTGCAAGTATAGTTTCTAAACCAACACAAATCCTTTCATACAAAAATTTGGTTGTCACTAAGTGCAAACCCCTAAAATTAATAACCGAAGTATTTAAACCTCGGGTCGTCTCTCAAAGGACTTGCAGGGTAGTGTTCTTGTTATTGGTTACGGACTTGTTTATTTTAGGGTTTTAGATGAGAAACATGAATAGTAAATGGTAAGAAAACTTTATTAACAAAATGGTCTTGGCAAGATTTGGTTGTCAAGGGTCTTCATCATTATCACTAGCCACAAGTATGGTAGTTGCAAGGATTAATCCCACTTAGTCATCCTTAAATCAATTAACAAAGGAAAGTCAAGTGAGTTATATCAATCCTAGTCCATAAGTCCTAGCTTCCCACTAATTGGATTAATGAAGGCTAGAGTTAATGGCTATCAACTATCAATCAATTGGACACTAGTCACTCAAGAAATTCTAAGTTACCTTCTCAAGCCATGAACATAAAATTCTAGTCTAACATTCTTCCAAGCATTTAATCAAACACTTGGAAGGGACAAAAGAAAAGTATAGTCAATCACAACAAGAATGAATTCTAACTACAATTGAATGTAAAGAATTAACAACAACAATCAAGGAAATCACAATTATCATGAATTACCTCAAATTGCATTATTGAAAGAAAATAAAGAGAACAAGAGTATCTCAATTACAAAACCTAGAAACAAAATAAGAGAAATTACAACAAGAGAATAGGGATAGAGAGAAGAACCAAAGTGTAGCAATCATCAATTGAAGGTAGAAGTAGAAGGAGACTTGAATTAAACCTAGAACTATGAGATCCTAATCTAACCCTAATTCCTAATCCTAATTCTAGAGAGAAGAGAGAGCCTCTCTCTCTAACTCTAACTACTTCTAAAACTAAACTATGACTAATGATTAAAAGTATGTTGATTCCTCTTCAATCCTTGGCTTAAATAGCATCAGAAATGAGTTGGATTGGGCCCACAAGGCTTCTAAAATCGCTGGCCACGTGTTGCATTAAGTGGGTCATGTGCCACCATCGGCGCGTCCGCATACCGTGCGTGTGCGCGCCCCTATGCACGATGCAACTATGGCAAATCTTATATCGTTTCGAAGCCCCGGATGTTAGCTTTCCAACCTAATTAGAACCGCATCATTTGGACCTCTGTAGCTCAAGTTATGGTCATTTAAGTGCGAAGAGATCGGCTTGATAGCTTTCCGGTTCTTTCATTTCTTCATAAGTTCTCCAACTTTTCATGCTTTCTTTCTTCATTCCCTTGATCCAATCTTTGCCTTCTAACTCTGAAATCACTTAGCAAACATATCAAGGCATCTACTAGAATCAAGGTGAATTAAATTTAGCTATTTTGAGTCCTAAAAAGCATGTTTTCACTCTTAAGCACAATTAAAGGAGAATATACAAGACCATGCTATTTCATTGCATAAATGTGGGTAAAAGGTTATAAAATCTCCTAAATCAAGCATAAGATAAGCCCTACAAATGGGGTTTATCAGCGAAGTATGGACTATTATATATTGCCAAAAATATCAAGAAGTCAGCTCTCCATAGCCGTTGAGAGCGCTCCATTTGGACTTGTGTAGCTCCAAAAAAACACTTCCGAGTGCAAGGAGGTCAGATTCGGACAGCATCTGCAGTGTTTTCTTTGTCTCTAAACTAGACTTCTGCTCCAGCTCCTCGATTTCAGCCAGAAAATACTAAAATTGTACAAAAATACAAAAACTCATAGTAGAATCCAAAATTGTTAATTTAACACTCAAACCTATAAAAACTTAAGAAAAACTAAATAAAACACTCTAAAAACTATATCAAAATGATGCCAAAAAGCGTATAAAATATCAGCTCATCACTGGCGTTGAACGCCAGCCCATACACACGCTTTGAGTGCCTAAATTCCACTCAAGAACCCTCTAACCAGATCCAAAGGAAACTATAAAAACCATTGAGGTTCCTTTGAATGCACTTCTGCAGTGCATAAGTTCTGATGACTACTCATCCTCAGATGAGGATGAAGACACTAAGGAAGAGCAAGTTGCTCGTTTCCTAGGAGCTCTAATGAAGTTGAATACCAAGATATTTCGTACAAAGCCTCTGGATAAAGAACCTTCACTGCTTACCAAAGAACTCTATGCTTTGGTTCAGCAAGAGCTACCTCAGACGCTTCCAGATCTTGGACGCTTTCTGATTCCCTGCACCATAGGCACTATGGCCTTTGAGAAGGCTCTGTGTGACCTAGGGTCAAGAACTAACCTCATGCCACTCTCTGTAATGGAGAAGCTAGGAATCCTTGAGGTACAAGCTACACACATCTCATTAGAGATGTCAGACAAGACCATGAAGAAGCCATATGACTTAGTGGAGGATGTATTGGTTAAAGTTGAAAACCACTAAATCCTTGCAAATTTCATAGTCTTGGACATAGGAGAGCATGAGGATGACTATGTCATCCTTGGAAGACCTTTCCTAGCCGCAGCCAATGCCATCATTGATATGGTTAAGGGAGAACTAACCCTAAAGTTAAAGGAGGACCACATCTTATTCAAGATGCCTCATCCCAATTATCCCTCTAAAAGAGAGATAACTGTACAACACCTAGTGTGCCAACCCTCTCTTTCTGTACAAAGCTATGAGCCCCCATCAATTTTAAGTTTGGTGTTGGGCAGCCATCAACAAGCTCTAAGCATAAAGGTACTAAAAAGAAAGTACCTAAAGGCTCGAGGGACAAGAAAGTTCCTACTGAAGGCCTCTCATCTGGCATGAAAGTTGTCTTCACTAAGAATCCTATCTTACCATATATAGTGAGTCGTGTCCTATCTCTAGAGCATGTAGAGCTCATTCACGAGAGGACAGGAAGAAAGTTCACTGTCAGGGGCAAAAAAATGAGCCCATACTCACCTCCGTAAGGAGCTAATGGTCAAGCTAGTGACGTTAAAAGAGCACTTGTTGGGGGCAACCCAACTTTACTCAACTATATTTTTTTTTCTTTTGTTTTGTATTTCTTTCAGATTCATGAACATGTGCATTAGTCAGAGAAAGATTTCACATCAGTGAAAATAGAACACTCTAGAAAGAGTGTTAAAGTTGAACGCCGGCCAGGGTATCCCTGTTAGGCGTTCAACGCCCCTCATGGGTAGCATTGCTGGCATTGAATGCCAGCCAGGGAGCAGTTCCTAGGCGCTCAACGCCAGTGCAAGAGAGCAGAGAATTTGGAATTTCCTAGCCTCTCAGGACCAGTAGGTCCCACAGAAGCTCCACCTAGGCCACCTTCTTCTTCCCCAATGATCATATTTGCTTGAGGACGAGCAAAACTCTTAATTTTGGTGTTGCAAAAGCCTTTGTTTGTGACTTCTACCACTCTTAAGTAGAGAAGAAGAGGATGGAGCAAACTAGAAAGCATGCACATGAGCCTGTGTAGCAACCTTAACAAAGACAAAGCAGTGACATTGAAGAGATCAAGCACTACATGGGATCCTCAAGGAGGAGCACTGGCCACCATCATTCAGGTGTATTCGTTCTCTTTTAATCCTTTCCTGTTATTTTTCTATTTTCTGTCTGTTTATTTATCTGTTCTCTTGTTCTTATTGCATGATCATCTGCATTGATGTCTTAAAAATGTAAAATGTTCCATATATCTCTCACCTTGCTTAAAAGAAAATTTTTAATTGAAAATAATTGAGAGATGCATGAATTTCAAGTTTAAAACAAGAGTAGTTCAATTATGTTGATGTGGTGTCATTGCTTTTATTTTCTGAATGTATGATTAAACAGTGCATATCTGAAGTTGAAATTTTAGAATATTGGCTCATGAAAGAATAAGAAAAAATAAAAAGTATTATTTATAATTTAAAAAATCTGAAACTTGATTCTTGAAGCAAGAAAAAGCAGCAAAAAGAAAAAGAAAAAACATGTTGCAAAAGAAAAAATTATATGCATGCAAAAAAGAAAGAAAAAATGGTGAAAAGAAAAAGAAAAAAATTAATAAGCAGAAAAATCCATTACTACCCAAAAATGCAGAAAAAAGAGGGAAGATTAAAAAAGGCAGTAACCCTTTAAACCAAAAGGTAAGGGTAAAACGACCCAAGGCTTTGAGCATCAGTGGTTAGGAGGGCCCAATAGAATAAAATCTTGGCCTAAGCGGCTCAAACATGTTGTCCCTAACCATGTGCTTATGGCATGAAGGTGTCAAGTGAAAAGCTTGAGATTGAGCGGTTAAATTTGTGGTCCAAGGTAAAAAGAGTATACTTAAGAACTCTGGACACCTCTATTTGGGGATTCTAGCAAAGCTGAGTCACAATCTGAAAAGGTTCACCCAGTTAAAGTGTTTGTGGCATGAATGTATCCGGTGGTAATACTGGAAAACAGAGTGTTTAGGGTCACGACCAAGACTCAGAAAGCTGTGTTCAAGAATCAAAATAACCTTAACTAGGAGAGTCAATGATATCATCTGGATTCTAAGTTTTTAAAGATGCTAACCATTCTAAGTTTCAATGGATAGTGAGATGCCAAAACTATTCAGAAGCAAAAAGCTATTAAGTCCTGCTCATTTATTTGTAACTAAGCTTCATTTGAAACTTAGAGATTTATTGTAACTTAATTATCTTTTTATCAAACTGTATTTTTAGTTGCTTGGGGACAAGCAACAGTTTAAGTTTGGTGTTATAATGAGTGGATATTTTATACGCTTTTTAACATCATTTTCATATAGTTTTTAGTAGTTTTTGCTTAGTTTTTATTTAGTTTTTATAGGTTTTAGTGTTAAATTCATATTTTTGGATTCTGCTATGAGTTTTTGTATTTTTTTACAATTTCAGGTATTTTCTGGCTGAAATTGAGGAGCTGGAAAAAAAGTCTGATTCAGAGACAGAGAAAGCACTACAGATGCTGTCTAGATCTGACCTATCTTCACACTGAAGAGCTTTTCTCGAGCTACAGAAGTCCAAATGGACTGCTCTTAATGACAATGGAAAGCTGACTTCTAGATCTTTCCAGTAATATATAATAGTTTATACTTTGCTTCGGATTAGAAGGCCCGAAACTGGCGTCCAACGCCAACTTCCTGCCCCCTTCCAGGCGTCCAGCGTCCAAAAGTAGAGACCAGCGTCCAAACACCCAATGTGGACCCCCTGGCTGGCGTTCCATGCCCAAGAAATTATAGCACGTAGATCTCATCAAAGCTCATCCCAAACACTCACCAAGTGGGCCCCAGAAGTGGATTTCAGTACTAAATAGACTGTTTTACCATTACTAGTCATCTGTTTAGTATTTATGGGATTAAGTTTATGTAATTCAAACCTTTAATCACCTTCTTCTAACCTTTTACACATTATTATTCAAGTTTTACTTTCAGTATGAGTCTCTAAACCTCCTAGGTTGAGGGAAGGAGCCCTGCTGAGTCCTATCAATTAACAAAAGTACTACTGTTTCTCTTCAATCCGTGTTTGATTAATTCTAGGATTTATATTCGTACTTCATCGTGGTGAATAGGACGATCTGACAAATTATCTCTGTTCATCACATTAAGACCAACATGCCTGACAAACACCTGCGTCTACTTGGGTTCAGAATGTGTCTTTTGCCGAACAGTGACAAACCAACAGCTTGAATATATGTATCTCACACGGCTAATCCACGACTTCATTGGAAACTTCTCGAGACATCCGTTCAGCCAATTTTCGAGGGAAATTAGGCTTTCTGTGGTAGAGGCTAGAACCCAAGGATGCAACATTCTCTGATCTAGAAGATCCGACCTTGTTTGTGGCGCTTTGAGTAGGATCATTAAGGAGAATGGACTGTACGAACTTCACCCTCAATCATAATAGATCCACACTAAACCTGGTGTTCAGATCTGGAGGAGTATTGGCAGCTGCTCAAACCAATGTCAAACACATACAGCCTGCCATTGAAGAAATCACTCACAAGCAAAGAGAGCAGTAATACTAGAGTTAATTCAAAAAGACAAAGCAACTCTAATCCTTAACCTTATTCCTATCATTGATTTCAATTCAGTATTCCCTTCACAATTAACAACCTTCCGATTTGCCTAACTAAGACCTGCAAGATAACCATAGCTTGCTTCAAACCACAATCCTTGTGGGATCGACACTGACTTGCTCATGTATTACTTGGACAACCCAATGCACTTGCTAGTACTGTTGTAGGAAAGTGTGGGGGATTCATGCGCACCAGTGTTCTGATGAGCGGATATTTTATTCTCTTTTTGGCATAATTTTCATATAGTTTTCATTATGTTTTGTTTAAATTTTATTATATTTTCATAGGTTTTAGTGCAAAATTCACATCATTGCAGCTGAGGTGCGGGGCGATTAGGGCCTTTGTGGTATAGGCTAGAACCAAAGGAGCAACGTTCTCTAATCTGGAAGATCCGACCTTGTCTGTGGCATTTTGAGTAGGATCACCAAGGGAATGGACTACTAGAGCTTCACCCCCGTTCAGATTGGATGACCGCTGACCCGGGGTTTGATCTGAAGCAGAGGAGATTAATGACCGCTGACCCGGCATTAATCACTTACAGCCTGCAATGGAAAGAATCAATCAGAAGTTGGATTAGATGGTGAGAAAAGTTAATCCAGAAGGAAGAAGCATCTTCGAAGCCTCAACTGTTCTCATACCATTGATTTCACATCTATTTGGTAACTTTTTATCTATTTCTTTGTTTTATGCGTTTTTCGTGACAACTATCATATTTTCTATCTGCCTGACTAAGATTTGCAAGATAACCATTGCTTGCTCAAACCAACAATCTCTGTGGGATCGACCTTCGCTCACTTGAGGTATTACTTGGACGACCCGGTGCACTTGTCGGTCTCTCTGTGCGAAACTTGTGGAGTCAATTTTGTGCACCAAACCTCTCAGTTGTACAAACACAAGCAATGCAGACAAGAAATACACAAGTAGATCCATATAAGGCAAATAGCACATAATCATAGAGTATGGCATATTCAATTAGGCAAATTAAATAAGCAAACCCAAACAAATCAAACATATGCAAATGATATATGTCTGCCCTATGGCTGGTGATATCATCTGTCAGTTACATAGCCAACCCGACATGTACTAGTAGCTAACCATTAGACAGTCCCTTCAAGCACGCATCCCCAAGCTCCAAATCATAATAACTCAAAATAAAAATATCCATGGGGGAGAGTGATGCATGAGCATCTTTCCTTTCTTTTCCTAGTAAATTTACATCTAAATTGTTGAATTTAATAAGGAATTAATTATCTTTTAGCCAATATAAATGCTACTTTGAGTCTTTTGCAATTTTGTTTATTTTTAGGTAGCATTCAGTTGAATTTGATGGAGTTTCTGCAGCACAAAAATCAAAGGAGATGGCAGCGAAGAGCGACGTGTATGCGTGACTGACACATACGCGTGATTTGGAGCTTTCCACAGCAACGCGTGCACATGACTGACGCGTACGCGTGATTTGAAGAATTGCACAGCGACGCGTGCGCATGACCGATGCGTCCGCGTGATTTGCGGAAAAGACCATCAACGTGTAGCGTGACTGACGCGTACGCGTGACATGCGCCATGTGCAGAAAATGCAGAAAACGCTGGGAGTAATTTCTCGGCCCCATTTTAGCACCCAAGTTAGGCGCGGATCCAGTGAAGACAAGTGGTCCCCACGTTACAAGACGCGGAGTAGTCAGTTAATTCTGATTTAAATTTAAATTTGATTTTAAAATAGGAAAAGATATTATTTTTAATTTTAGATAATTAGATTTTAAATTTATTAGGATCAGTTATAAAAAGGGATTCCATTATTTAACTTATTATGCCATCAGATTGGAACTCTGTACATTTTGATGAGAATCCTATTTTTCTCTGAACCATAAGCAACTAAACCTCCACTGTTAAGGTTAGGAGCTCTGTTTATTTGTATGGATTGATTTTATTGCTTTTTCTATTTTAATTAATGTATGGATTTATAATTTAAGAATTGTTTTCGCTCTTTATCTTATGAATTTGGGTGGAACGGAAGTATGGCCCTCTTTCTATTTGAGTTCTTGTAAAACTTGGAAAAGCTCTTTACTTGAACAATAGCTTAAAAACATATTCTCCTAAATTTTAATTATCTGGATTTAACGAGATACGTGACATATATATTTTATTTTTTGGTAATTAGAATTTTTGTGGCATATATACTGGAATTTGATCATCAACCTCTAATTGGAATTAATTGACCAAGAAATTGGCAGTTGATGAATTTTAGAGGAGACTAGGAAGGTCTAAGGAATTAGGGTCTAGTCACATATAGTTTGCCATAAATTAAATCCTACATGATTAAAATAGTTAGTAAGAAAAGTTAATCCGGAAAAATACATAACTTTGAAGCCTTAACTGTTTCTCCAATATTTTATTTTCAACTTATTTACTTGTGTGCCTATCTTCTGAATATTTCAAATTTAAACTTTTTGAATATCTCAAAACCCTTTTCTGCTTGCCTAACTAAGCCAATCAATCAATCATTATTGCTTGATCCATCAATCCTCGTGAGATCAACCCTCACTCACCTGAGGTATTAGTTGGTACGACCCGGTGCACTTGCCGGTTAGTCTGTGGTTGTTAAAACTAATTTTTTTATTTATTTAAATCTCGTATTTTTTTATTTTATTTTTCTTTTCATTTTCATTTTTTCTCCGTTTTACTTTGTTTTTTTTGTTATTTTTTTACTTTTTATATTCTATTAGTTTTATTTTATTTTTATATTTAATAAAAAAGAAAAAAATTTTAAAAATTTTAATAGCACTAATATTTTTGGTAATTGCTGAAATTAAGTTTGGTGTTTCCTAGTTCAGGTTACCTCACTGGAAATTCTCTGCACTCTGACGTAGATAGTTCCAATTTTTTTCTTGTTTTCTGTTTGTTTATGCGCTGAAACAGAGACAAAGAACATCTCTTAGACTTTGATCCTGAACCTAAAAGGACTTTCAGGCGACGTTTACAACAGGCAAGACTTTACAAGATTGCAGAACCCACTATGGATCCTAATAATGCTGATAATGCCAATGTGGCAAATCCGAATGGGGATGAGCAACAAAGGAGAGTGCTTGGTTCTTATTCTGCTCCTACTGCAGATCTTTATGGAAAAAGCATTGTTGTGCCTCCTATAGCTGCGAACAACTTTGAGTTGAAGCCACAACTAGTCACCTTGGTGCAACAAAACTGCCAGTATTATGGTCTTCCCCACGAAGACCCAAATTAATTTATTTCCAATTTTCTGCAGATTTGTGATACTGTGAAGACAAATGGAGTGAACCCAGAGGTGTACAAACTCATGCTCTTCCCATTTGTCCTGAGGGATGGAGCAAAGCTTTGGCTAGATTCTTGACCCAAGGAGAGTTTGGATACTTGGGACAAGGTTGTTACTGAGTTTATTACTAAATTTTTCCCACCAAAGAAGCTGACTAAGCTTAGGGTGGAGGTTCAGACCTTCAGGCAGAAGGATGGTGAAACTATGTATGAAGCTTGGGAGAGATACAAGCTACTGACTAGGCAACGCCCTCCAGACATGTTCTCCAAATGGACACAACTAGACATCTTTTATGAAGGTTTGGGTGAAATGTCCAAGATGTGCTTAGACAATTCTGCAGGTGGTTCATTGCATAAGAAGAAGACACCAGAGGAGACTATTGAACTTATCGAATTGGTTGCTAGCAACCAATACTTGTACTCATCTAACAGGAATCCTGTGAACTCTGAGACCTCTCAGAAAAGAGGCGTGTTGGAAGTAGAAACTCTTAATGCTCTTCTTGCTCAGAACAAGCTTATGTCTCAACAAATAAGTCTCTTACTCAACAGATAGGTGGCATGCAAGTCTCAGCTATCAATACCCAAAATCCACCTTAAGAAGCCTCTTATGACATGACAGGTAATTTTGTGCAAAACGATAATTATGATTATGCTCAATTTTCTTTTGAACAGGTCAATTACATGGGGAGTTCTCCTAGAAATCCCAACAATGATCCCTATTCTAAGACCTACAATAAGGGGTGGAGAAATCACCCAAATTTTGGGTAGAGAGAGCAACCTCAAAGGCCACAAAATTTTAATCATAATTCTCAGGGTGGTTTTCAACAGAACAATTTTAATAACCACCAGTTTCAGTCATCTTAGCAAGCAACTTCTCAGCCCCAACAGAATAATGATTTGGAAGCAATGTTGATAAGTTTTAGACAGGAAACCAGAGAATCAATCAAGAACTTAGAGATTCACATGGGTCAATTAGCCACAAAAGTTAATGAAATTGATCAAAGGACCACTAATAGCCTTCCTGGTAATACAGTGGTAAATCCAAAAGAGGAATGCAAGGATATCACCTTGATAAGTGGACAAGTGGCAAGTATGGAAGTACAAGTTGATGAGGAGCTAGTTGAAAAAGATTGCAAGGTTATTCAACTGAGAAGTGGTAAAGTAGCTGGCTCTGAGACCAAGGTCAATGAAGAGTTAGTTGATAAAGAAGCTCCAGAAGAGAAGAAGGAAGAAGTAGAGCACGTCCCTCCAAAGTGTGCGGATAACCCATTCCCAGACTCTCTTGACACTTATCCTACACTGCCAAAGGCTCCTGAGTACAAGCCTAAGATGCCGTATCCTCAGAGACTTCAAAAGGAGACCAAGGAAAAGCAGTTTTCAAAGTTCTTGGAAGTCTTCAGAAAGTTAAAAATCAATATTCCTTTTGTTGAGTTTTTGGGACAAATACCTATCTATGTCAAGTTCATGAAGGAGCTGTTGTCAAAGAAAAAGCGTTTAAAGGGAGATGAGACAGTAGTCCTGACTAAGGAATGTAGTGCTGTAATTCAGAATAACTTGCCAAGGAAGATGCCAGATCCAGGGAGCTTTCAAATTCCATGCATCATTGGGAGCACAACCTTTGATAAAGCCCTATGTGATCTGGGGGCAAGCATAAATCTAATGCCCTTATTCTGTGATGAAGAAGCTGTAAATCCAAGAGGCACAATTCACAAAGATAGCATTACAGATGGCAGTGAAATCTATGAAGCCTGCATACGGATTAGTGGAGAATATCTTGGTCAAAGTAGGTAAGTTCTTCCTCCCAGCAGACTTTGTGATTCTTGACAAGGGAGAGGATGAGAATGCCTCTATAATTCTAGGAAGACCATTCCTAGCCACTGGAAGAGCTCTGATTGATGTAGAAGTGGGCAAATTAGTGCTTAGAGTGCATGATGAGCAACTAATCTTCCATGTTTTCAAAGATGTACATTCATCACGTGAAGAAGAGAGGTGCATGCAGACTGAGCTTATTGATCCAACCCTTTAAAAATCCCCTGATGATACACAGCAGAATCCGCAGCTCAAACCTCCCTTGGTAACAATCAATAAAATTCCTCCTAACATCAAACCTAAGTTTGGTGTTGGGAATGCATCATCTACCAAGGAAGAGGTTCCCAAAAAAAGAAAGTACCCAGAGGATGGAGAAACAAAAAGATCCCCACTGAAGGTTTCTCCCCAGGAATGAAGGTGGTGTTGACTAGGATTCCAAAGTGGATTTATACAGTAACTAGAATCCTCTCTCTGGAACATATTGAGCTACGTTATGGAGACACAAGAAAGAAGTTCAAAGTACGGGGTGAAGAGCTGAGCCCCTATGATCCTTCTTCTTAGAGGAGCTGACCGTCAAGCTAGTGACGATAAAGAACCGCTTGTCAGGAGGCAACCCGATAATTTCGTATCCTTAGTTATTTTTCGTAGTAGTAGTTTTCTTACTTATTTGATTTTTATTGATTTCTTACTAATTTTTTGATCATGCAGCTATTTTAGAACAGGAACTGGAAAAAAAAAAGAAAGGAGCACATGACGCGCAAGCGTCGCTGACCCGTACGCGTCATATGCATGTGCGTGAAAAATAAAATTTGACAGAGAGTTAAGTGGGAGTAGTGCTGAAAGCATGCTGGAAGCACAAGCCGCATCACGCGTACGCGTAACCCACGCGTGCGCATCATTTGCACTTTTCGCCTTCCACGTGTGCGCGTCCGTGATGCGTACGCGTGACCTTGAAATTCGACGTAAATATGTGTTTGGGCAGAGAGTTGTGCATGCGCGCGGCTGCCTTCACGCGAATCGCACAAAACCCAGGGCACGCGGACGCGTGCCTGACCCTTACGCGTCATTATGAAAAATTCGCGACCCACGTGTACGCGTGCCGTACGCGTATGCGTCGCCCGCGCTGCACAACTACACTAGTTCGCCACCCAATTTTAATTTTCTTTCGCTTTCTCCCAATTTTAATTCTCTCTTGTTCTTTTATCCTTTTATTTTTCTTTCCTCATACTACTTGTCTTTTTTATTTCAGTTCTTCTTTGCTTGAGGACAACCAAACCTTTAAGTTTGGTGTTGATGCTTCGCTTAAGGGTTTTCTGTTTATTTTTATGGCACCAAAAGGGAGGCAAATCATTTTCACTGAGGAGCACAACCTGAAGAATAAAACAACCGCTAGGATAACTAAGGTGGTTGAGTTCCTTTCATTTTAATTCCTCCCCTCTTTTTCTATATTATGTTCTGTTTTTCTGCTATTTTTGCTTTATTTGTTGCATGATCCTTTATTAGTAGATTCATAGGTTCTAGTTTAATTTTCTGTTAAGTGCTTTAATTCTAAAAGATGTCTCATATATTGCCCACTGAGCATGAAATCAAAAAGAAAGAAGAATAGATGTAGTGCATGAGAATTTGAGTTTAATTTTTAGAGTAGTCTCATTTACTTAGATGTGGTGACAATACTTTTTATTTTCTGAATGAATGCTTGAACAGTGCATATTTTTATAGTGATTTCTATCCATTAAAATTTTTTGCTCTTGAAAGAATGATGAAAAAGAAAAATGTTATTGATAATCTGAAAAATCATAAAATTGATTCTTGAAGCAAGAAAAAGCAGTGAAAAACACGAAGCACAAAAAAAGGAAAAAAAGGGATCCAAGGCTTTGAGCATTAATGGATAGGAGGGCCCAAAGGAATAAAATCCTGGCCTAAGCGGCTAAATCAAGCTGTCCTTAACCATGTGCTTGTGGCGTGAAGGTGTCAAGTGAAAAGCTTGAGACTGAGCGGTTAAAGTCGTGGTCCAAAGTAAAACGAGTGTGCTTAAGAATTCTGGGCACCTCTAACTAGGGACTCTAGCAAAGCTGAGTCACTATCTGAAAAGGTTCACCCAGTTATGTGTCTGTGGTATTTATGTATCTGGTGGTAATACTGGAAAACAAAATGCTTAGGGTCACGGCCAACACTCATAAAGTAGCTGTTTTCAAGAATCAACATACTGAACTAGGAGAATCAATAACACTATCTGAATTCTGAGTTCCTATGGATGCCAATTATTCTGAACTTCAAAGGATAAAGTAAGATGCCAAAACTATTCAGGATTGCAGTTGTAAACCCCACTATAACAAGATACATGAGCTTAATCGAACTCTCATTCTCATGGAAATTCACATCCTAAGCCTATATTAATTCTAGTTGCTTGAGGACAAGCAATAGTTCAAGTTTGGTGTTGTGATGTGTGAGCATCTTTCCTATCTTTTCCTAGTGAATTTGCATCTAAATTGTTGAATTTAATAAGGAATTAATTATCTTTTAGCCAATATAGATGCTACTTTGAGTCTTTTGCAATTTTATTTATTTTTAGGTAGCATTCAGCTGGATTTCATGGAGTTTCTGCAGCACAAAAATCAAAGGAGATGGCAGCAAAGAGCGACGCGTACGCATGACTGATGCGTACGCGTGATTTGGAGCTTTTCACAGCGATGCGTGCGCGTGACTGACACGTACGCGTGATTTGAAGAATTGCACAGTGACGCATGCGCGTGACCGATGCGTTCGCGTGACTTGCGGAAAAGACCATCGACGCGTACGCGTGACTGACGTGTACGCGTGACATGCGCCACGTGCAGAAAATGCAGAAAATGCTAGGGGTGATTTCTGGGCCCCATTTAAGCACCCAAGTTAGGCGCGGATCCAGTCAAGCCAAGTGGTCCCCACGTTTGAAGACGGAGAGTAGTTAGTTAATTCTGATTTAAATTCAAATTTAATTTTAAAATAGGAATAGATATTCTTTTTAATTTTAGATAATTTGATTTTAAATTTATTATGATTAGTTATAAAAAGGGATTCCATTAGTTAACTTATTATGCCATCAGATTGGAACTCTATACACTTTGATGAGAATCCTATTTTTCTCTGAACCATGAGCAACTAAACCTCTACTGTTAAGGTTAGCAGCTCTGTCTATTTGTATGGATTGATTTTATTGCTTTTTCTATTTTAATTCATGTATGGATTTATAATTTAAGAATTGTTTTTGCTCTTTATCTTATAAATTTGGGTGGAACGGAAGTATGACCCTCTTTTTATTTGAGTTCTTGTAAAACTTGGAAAAGCTCCTTACTTGAACAATAGCTTGAAAACATATTCTCCTAAATTTTAATTATCTAGATTTAACGGGATAAGTGACATATAATCCTTTTATTTTTGGGTAATTAGAATTTTTGTAGCATATAAACTGGAATTTGATCATCACCCTCTAATTGGAATTAGTTGACCAAGGAATTGGCAGTTGATGAATTTTAGAGGAGACTAGGAAGGTCTAAGGAATTAGGGTCTGGTCACATATAGTTTGCCATAAATTAAATCCTACATGATTAAAATAGTTAGTAAGAAAAGTTAATCTAGAAAAATAGATAACTTGAAGCCTTAACTGTTTCTCCAATATTTTATTTTCAACTTATTTACTTGCGTGCCTGTCTTATGATATTTTCAAATTTAAAATTTTTGAATACCTCAAAACCCTTTTTCGCTTACCTAACTAAGCCAATTAATCAATCATTGTTGCTTGATCCATCAATCGTCGTGGGATCGACCCTCACTCACGTGAGGTATTACTTAGTACGACCCGGTGCACTTGCTGGTTAGTCTGTGGTTGTTAAATCACCACACCAGAGAGCTCATCCGAAAAGGTCTAAGTGTCCAGTCACACTTACAATGTAGGGTTAACAGAATCTCGACTCTCAACCTGGAACAAGTGGAATTGACCAACTTCATCTACCCAAGGAAATCTGAAACTCAGATAATTTCTCAAATCTCAATTCATTCTCGACTAGGAGCAAGTGGGGGCTAACCACTGCATCTATCCCAAGAGACTCAAATCAAACCCGGAGCAAGTGGATCAATGCCACTGCATCTACTCAAGTAGGTATATCTCACCACATCCTAGAGCAAGCGAAATCACTCCACTGCATCTACTGACGAGTGAATTCTTTGATGGTATAGAATTTCCCAATTGAATTCTCATGAAGGCACCAAACTAACCTCCTAGACCCATCGAATTGAGTACTAGTCCAACCTTCGCTCCTTGAAGCTTTAACCAAAATGAGCCTAGACTTACAACGCCAACCACTAAATATCCTCCTCTTACGCTTAATTCCGTAAAGCGCCCTAAGTTGGCCATCCGTCTCAAGCAAACTAAATTCAAGTGGGATAACAAAGCTAAGAGTTAGAAGTTTTACCCACTCAAATGAAGGATTGGATGACAACCTAGGTGAAAGATTTCCCAATGATCTTGACAAGGCACGCTCTATTCCCGTCCATCCTCTCCTAGAGGCTTCCACCACTTGGCAAGGTTCTTCAAGCTTTACCTCTTGCCAAGCTTCCTCAAGTTCCCATTCTTCTTCACCAATGCCCTCAATCTCTTCCCTATCACTCAAATCATAGATAGGAGGTTTAGTAAAATCTACCTCATCATCAATTCCAAGTCCAATGGAGAAGGATTCTTCCAGCTCAAAAGGATCATGTATTGATGCAGAATCATCATAAATATGAGGGCCTATTGCTTGGGACACTTTTTCCGATTCTTCAATCACATTGTGCCTTGGAGGTTGTATGTCCTCCTCAACTTTGCTTTCTAATTCACTGGAAGAAGGCTCAACAAGATCATCAAGGGGTTGATCAACGTGGACAAAAAATCACTAGTGATGGAATCTATTTCTTGATCAATTTCCTCCGACTCTCTATCTATTTCCTCAATATCACTTCCCTCCTTAATATTCCTTCCACTCTCCGTGGAATAGGGCTTTTCAATTTGAGATTCCTTTATGTGCTCAACATATCCTAAACTTCCAACCACTACTTTCTTTGGTTCAATCATCTCTACCTTGGAGTTTAAAGTTCACTCCCTCACTAAGCTCCTTGGTTGCTTCTTGACATTCAACAATGGGAGTGCCTTGGTCGCATAAGCTTAGGCGGAATGAGACCATGTTACCAATGGCTTCTACCATGATAGCCATTTTTGCTCTTAACTCAGCAAACTTCTTTTCATCCTCCTCTTGTCGCCTTAAGAGATGAGATTCAAGATCTCTTAGTTCTAGCATGGAGGCTCCATCAGGAGGCGATGGTGGAAGAGAGGGTTCATTGTTTGAGGGAAGGTTATTATAATTGGAAGGTAGTTCATATTGGTGAAACTCTTGAGGTGGTGTGTATGGACTTTGTGGTTCGTGGGAGTATTGGTATTGGAATAGTGGTGGTTCTAGATATGGTTCATGGTGGACGAAATTGTGATCCTCAATGTTAGTCTCTTTGTATTTGTATGAAATCAAAAATACCCCAAAGAGATCATGGTGTGATGAATTCGGATCTTAATAATCCCTGGTAATGGCACCAACAACTTAGTGTTGTTGTTGGACCAAAAGAGTTACAGGCACTGTTAGAGAATCTCACAACTCCGTTCAACTTAACCAGCAAGTGTACTGGGTCATCCAAGTAATACCTTACGTGAGTAAGGGTCGATCCCACAGAGATTGTTGGTATGAAGCAAGCTATGGTCACCTTGTAAATCTCAGTCAGGCAGATTAAATGGTTAATTTATAATAACCAGAAAATAAAATAGGATAGAAATGCTTATGTAAATCAATAGTGGGAATTTCAGATAGGCGTATGGAGATGCTGTGCTCCTCTTGAATCTCTACTTTCTTATTACATTCATCCAATTCTTCTTACTCCTTTCCATGGCAAACTGTATGTAGGGCATCACCGTCGTCAATGGCTACTTTTCATCCTCTTGGGAAAATGGTCCTATGCGCTGTCACTGCATGGCTAATCGTCTGGAGGCATCACCCTTGTCGATGGCTACATCCCATCCTCTCAGTGAAAATGGTCCAAATGCTCTGTCACAGCACGGCTAATCATCTGTCGGTTCTCAATCAGGTTGGAATAGAATCCCTTGATTCTTTTGCGTCTGTCACTAACGCCCAGCCTTCAGGAGTTTGAAGCTCGTCACAGTCATTCAATCCCGGAATCCTACTCGGAATACCACAGACAAGGTTAGACTTTCCGGATTCCCATGAATGCTGCCATCTATCTAGCTTATACCACGAAGATCCTGTTGGGGAATCTAAGAGATATGCGCCCGGCCTTAGGTAGAACGGAAGTGGTTGTCAGTCACGCGCGTTCATAGGTGAGAATGATGATGAGTGTCACGGATCATCACATTCATCAAGTTGAAGTGCAACAAATATCTTAGAATAGGAATAAAAGAGAATTGAATAGAAAATAATAGTAGTTGTATTGAAACTTGAGGTACAGCAGAGCTCCACACCCTTAATCTATGGTGTGTAGAAACTCCACCGTTGAAAATACATAAGTGAAAGGTTCAGGCATGGCCGAATGGCCAGCCCCCATGGTCTAAGGACTAGGCGTCCAGAGATGTTCCTCAGATCTAAAGTGATCAAAAGATGTTTAATACAATAGTACATTATCCTATTTATACTAGACTAGCTACTAGGGTTTACATGAGTAAGTAATTGATGCATAAATCCACTTCCGGGGCCCACTTGGTGTATGCTTGGGCTGAGCTTGATCTATCCACGAGCTGAGGCTTTTCTTGGAGTTGAACGCCGAGTTATAGGGTGTTCCTAGCATTCAACTCCGGATTGTGACGTGTTTCTGGCGTTTGACTCCAGACAGCAGCATGTACTTGGCGTTGAGCGCCACTTTACGTCGTCAATTCCCGAATAGAGTATAGACTATTATATATTTCGGGAAAGCTCTGGATGTCTACTTTCCAATGCCGTTCAGAGCGCGCCATTTGGAGTTCTGTAGCTCCAGAAAATCCATTTTGAGTGTAGGGAGGTCAGATTCCAACAGCATTAGCAGTCCTTTTGTCAGCCTTTTTCAGAGTTTTGCTCAAGTCCCTCAATTTCAGCCAGAAATTACCTGAAATTACAGAAAAACACAAAAACTCATAGTAAAGTCCAGAAATGTGAATTTAACATAAAAACTAATGAAAACATCCCTAAAATTAGCTTGAACTTACTAAAAATACCTAAAAACAATGCCAAAAAGCGTATAAATTATCCGCTTATCAGTTCATATGGTGGTTGGTATGGTAGATATGGGTTAGGATCATTTGGAGGTGGTTGGGGGTATAAGGCTTTTGAGTGTGGTTGAGGGTTATGTTGAAGAGGGGGTTCATATGCATATGATGAATGTGGTTGACAACCACAATGAGGATCATCACATACATTAGATTGGTATGCATCAAGATTTGAATTGTACTCATAAGAACCCGGAGGAGGTTGTTGCCAAGAAGGTTGTCCATAAGCTTGGGGCTCCTCCCACCTTTGATCTCCAAATCCTTGATGCATGTTGTCATTGTAATCTCTATCTCCTACAACATAGTTAGAACCACACTCATAGCCAAAGTCGCGAGAATTCATAATGAAAGAGAAAATAAAAACAAAAGCTAACAAGAAACAGAGAGAACAAATCCTAAAACTAGCAAAAACTAACAAACAAACCAAAAATCAAGCTATTCACATATATACAATAGCCAATAACATTGCACCATTGCGCTCCCCGGCAACGGCGCCATTTTGACGAGTGAATTTTTTGATGGTATAGAATTTTCCAATTGAATTCTCGTTGCAAGTATAGTTCTACACCAACAAATAATCCTCCCAATCAAAAATTTGGTTGTCACAAAGAACAAACCCCAAATATGAATTAACCAGAGTATTTGGACTCCGGGTCGTCTCACGAGGATTGCAATGAAGTGTATGATTATTGGCTATGAAGTATGTTTTGGGGTTTTTGGAATAAGAGACATGAAAAGTAAATGATAAGGAAATTCAAATAACAAAAAGGCCTTGGAAAGGGTTGGTGGTCAAGAATCTCTATCCTTATCACTAACCACAACATGAGAATTGGAAAGGATCAACCCCATTAAGTCATCCTCTAACTGATAAAGGAAAGTCAAATGAGCTATATCAATCCAAGTCCATAAGTCCTAGTTCTCCACCAATTCAATTAGTGAAATCTAAGGTCAATGGCTCCCAATCATCAATCACTTGAACATTAGCAACTCAAGAGTTCCTAAGTTACCTTATGATGCACGGAAACTTGTCTCTCAACAAATTTTCCTTCGGCAAGTATACCGAATTTGTCGTCAAGTAAAAACTCACAATAGAGTGAGGTCGAATCCACAGGGATTAACAGATTAAGCAATCAATGGTTACTTGATTATCCTAGTTAGACGAATCATATTGGGATGATGAGCAGCAGGAAATATAAATGGCATAAAAGTAAAGAAAGCAACAAAGTGCAGAAAAGTAAAATGGCAAGAAAAGTAAATGTAAGAACTAAAAATAAAATGAACATTGGAATCAAGAGATATCGCAATCCTCTGGATCAAGTTCATTCTTATCTCTTCCTCAATCAATGCATTCATTGATCTCCTTGGCAATCTTAAGTGATTGGATCCCAATTCCTTGGCAATCCAATCTCTCTAAGCTTGAACAATTTCCCAATTCCTTGATTTAATTGCTCATGGGAAGAGATAAAGTTTGGTCACTGATTATACCACACACATTCATAGATCAAAGTATTAGGATGATTACATGTCACTATATTTGCCCAACCCCCAACCTAATCCAATGTGAGAGAGCATTTCTAGCATGATCTCCTCATTCCTCTTCCAAGGTTCCGAGGAGATCCAATTATGGAGAGCTTCTCTTCCAAGATAGCTAACCAATTGGATGAAGATCGAAAGCTCTCTAGTAAAATCAAGAGAAAAGAAAGAAGAAGAAGAATAGGAACTACAATTGATCTATTGAATCATAATAGAGCTCTCTAACCCAATGAAAAGAGTTAGTTGATCATTGCTCTACCAAAATAGAAAAGAAAGAAAGTGCAGAAAAGTAAAGATGAAGATTAAAACTAACATTGAAACTTCCAAATTCATAAATGAAAAGCACAAAGAAAAGAAAGAGAAGGAAAAGTGTGTGAGGGAAGGGAGTCTAAAAACCGCTCTTCAATCCCCAGCCTTCAGTGTCTTCTTAAATGTAAAAACTAAGGCCTTTATATAGGCTCTCTTAAATTATAAAATGAAATTAAAAGCAAATTACAATTAAATGAAAATTCCTACTCTAGATGCTTCTTGTGGCCTTGATTGGTTGACAATTGTGGGCTTGCTTCCTTGAGGTTGGGTGGTCCTTGAAGAGAAGTGAATAAAGTTGAGGTCCAGGTGCTAATGTTAGTGCTACCGTTAGCCACACTAACGCTACAAGTGTGGTGTTAGTGCTGAAGTTATTGTGGCTAACATTACACTTGCTACCCAGTTGGTGTTTTTGGGGCTTAAAAGATGCCTCTTATTTTTAGCTCCAATTTCATGCCCACTATAGACTATTATATATTTTTGGAAAGCTCTGAATGTCAGCTTTCTAACACAACTGGAATCACCTCAATTGGACCTATGTAACTCAAGTTATTCTCCTTTGAAGTGGACAAGGTTGCTGGCATAGTCGCTAGCGCTATTGGAAAAAGTGAGTCATAATAACGTTAGCGATCAGGGGCTTAATATTGCCAAGTTCTGGAGCTCAAACTTAATGTCCACTGGTGCGCGAAATTGTGAACAATACTTTTCACAACTCTCATAATCCCCGGTAATGAACCCCAAAAACTTGGTGTTCAATACCATGGCATAAACACAACTTCGCACAACTAACCAGCAAGTGCACTGGGTCGTCCAAGTAATAAACCTTACGTGAGTAAGGGTCGATCCCACGGAGATTGTTGGTATGAAGCAAGCTATGGTCATCTTGTAAATCTTAGTCAGGCAAACTCAAATGGATATGGTGATATACGAATAAAACATAAAGATAAAGATAGAGATACTTATGTAATTCATTGGTAGGAATTTCAGATAAGCGTATGAAGATGCTTGGTCCCTTCCGTCTCTCTGCTTTCCTACTGTCTTCATCCAATCCTTCTTACTCCTTTCCATGGCAAGCTTATGCAAGGGTTTCACCGTTGTCAGTGGCTACCTCCTATCCTCTCAGTGGAAATGTTCAACGCACCCTGTCACGGCACGGCTATCCATCTGTCGGTTCTCAATCAGGCCGGAATAGAATCCAGTGATTCTTTTGCGTCTGTCACTAACGCCCCGCCCTCAGGAGTTTGAAGCACGTCACAGTCATTCAATCATTGAATCCTACTCAGAATACCACAGACAAGGTTAGACCTTCCGGATTCTCTTGAATGCCGCCATCAGTTCTAGCCTATACCACGAAGACTCTGATCTCACAGAATGGCTGGCTCGTTTGTCAGGCGAGCACTCGGTTGTGAGGCGATCAACCATGCATCGTGTATCAGGAATCCAAGAGATATTCACCCAATCTAAGGTAGAACGGAGGTGGTTGTCAGGCACACGTTCGTAGGTGAGAATGATGATGAGTGTCACGGATCATCACATTCATCAAGTTGAAGAACAAGTGATATCTTAGAACAAGAACAAGCGGAATTGAATAGAAGAACAATAGTAGTTGCATTAATACTCGAGGTACAACAGAGCTCCACACCTTAATCTATGGTGTGTAAAAACTCCACCGTTGAAAATACATAAGAACAAGGTCTAGGCATGGCCGAATGGCCAGCCTCCCAAAGAGGGTTCAATCATAAAAACATGATCAAAAGATCCTAAGATTGAAAGATGAAAATACAATGGCAAAATGTCCTATATATAGAGAACTAGTAGCCTAGGGTGTACAGAGATGAGTAAATGACATAAAAATCCACTTCCGGGCCCACTTGGTGTGTGCTTGGGCTGAGCAATGAAGCATTTTCGTGTAGAGACTCTTCTTGGAGTTAAACGCCAGCTTTTGTGCCAGTTTGGGCGTTTAACTCCCACTTTAGTGCCAGTTTCGGCGTTTAACGCTGGGATTTCTGAAGGTAACTTTGAACGCCGGTTTGGGCCATCAAATCTTGGGCAAAGTATAGTCTATCATATATTGCTGGAAAGCCCAGGATGTCTACTTTCCAACGCCATTGAGAGCGCGCCAATTGGGCTTCTGTAGCTCCAGAAAATCCACTTCGAGTGCAGGGAGGTCAGAATCCAACAGCATCTGCAGTCCTTTTCAGTCTCTGAATCAAATTTTTGCTCAGGTCCCTCAATTTCAGCCAGAAAATACTTGAAATCACAGAAAAACACACAAACTCATAGTAAAGTCCAGAAAAGTGAATTTTAACTAAAAACTAATAAAAATATACTAAAAACTAACTAGATCATACTAAAAACATACTAGAAACAATGCCAAAAAGCGTACAAATTATCCGCTCATCATCCACCCTATACTATTATATATTGTTGGAAAGCCCTGGATGTCTACTCTCCAACGCCTTTAGAAGCGCATCATTTAGATCTCTACAACTCGAGTTACACTTCTTGGAATGTGAAGAGGTCAGCTGGCCTTACTATAGGTTGATACCATTCTTGTTTGAAGAAGGCATGGTCAGGCTGCCAGGTGAGATTTTTGTCCACGTTAGTGTCCATGTTAGTGTAACTAACATGGCCATTAACGTGGGTCTTCCTTTGCTTCGAAAACATTAGTGGCGATCACCTTTTCTACTAACGTTGGCATTTCCCTTTCCTTCCACGTTAGTTCCCACGTTAATGTAACTAATGTGGAAGCTAACGTGGGTGTTCTAGCCTTCACAAACGTTAGTGGCGATCACCTTTTTCACTAACGTTGGCATTTCCCTTTTCTTCCATGTTAGTTCCCACATTAATATAACTAATGTGGAAACTAACGTGGGCCTTCTTGCCCTTCGCTAACGTTAGTGGTGTTTACTTTTACCACTAACGTTCCATGCTCTCCTTCTTCAAAGTTAATGCCATTAACTTTCTTACTAACTTTGAGGCTTCTCTTTTTTTCCACGTTAATGGCCACGTTAGTGGTACTAACGTAGCCACTAACGTGGCTCTTCTCTACTTCTTGTTACCTGAAATCAATCAAACAAAGTACATCAAAGTCTTGCTCTTAATCATGGGATCATGCATCATCCAATTTATCATTCAATTCATGCATAATTCTCATGAAATCATTCAAAATTCACAATGTTTGCTTGAATCATGGTATGATTGCATTTTCAACCAAATACTTGCTTATTTTCTAAGAAAATGCATGAAACCAACCTAAAGCACACAAAAAATGGCTAGTAAAACTAGCCAAGATGCCCTGGCATCACCTTACCAAGCCAAGAGCATAAAATTCTACTCTAAAGCCCAACCAAGCATTTTGTCAAATACTTGGTGGGTACAAATGGAAAGCATAGTAAAAGTGCAAGAAATATAAATCTAACAACTACCAATTGCAAGAAAAGTAAAATCACAACTCAAATCAACAATAAAAGAACATCAAACATTAAATTGTATTAAAAATAAACCAAATCCATCATGAGTGCATGATTACAAAAGAGAGCAAAGAGGAAAATTAACACTACAAACCATGAGAATGAAATAGTAGAAGCAAGAAATCATAAAGGAAATGAGATGAAAACATAAAATTGGACCTAGATCTAAGATGGAAATACCCTAAGAACCCTAATTCTAGAGAGAAGAGGGAGCTTCTCTCTCTAGAAACTAAACTACATGATGCTAAGCTACAACCAAGTGCTTCCCCTTTGTCCAAACTTGAATTCCACATGAAATAGCATTAGAAATGAGTTGGATTGGGCCCAAAATGCTCTAGAAATTGCTGGCCACGAGTTGCTTTTAGTAAATCACGTGCACCAATCGGCGTGCATGCGTATAGTGCACATGTGCATCCCTAGACGTCAGGCAAATATGGAAAATCTTATATCATTTTGAAGCCCCGGATGTTAGCTTTCTAACGCAACTAGAACCGCTTTATTTGGACCTCTATAGCTCAAGTTATGGTCAATTGAGTGCAAAGAGGTCAGGCTTGACAGCTTTACGGTTCCTTCATTTCTTCATGAGTTCTCCCACTTTGCATGCTTTTTCTTCATTCTTTCAATCCAGTCTTTGCCTTCTAAACCTGAAACCACTTAACAAATATATCAAGGTATCAAATGGAATTAAAGTGAGTTAAAATTAGCTATTTTAAGGCCTAAAAAGTATGCTTTTACATTTAAGCACAAATCAAGGGAGAATTGCAAAACCATGCTATTTCATTGAATAAATATAGGAAAAGGTGAATAAATTCCCTAAAATAAGCATAAGATAAACGACAAAATTGGGGTTTATCATCTACCCAGGCAAGTGCATCACAATTTGGATCATATTTAAGTTCAATCTTATAATCATTATCATTCTCATTATCAATCTCATCATCATCATCATTCTCATTATCAATATCATAATCATCATCATTCTTATTATCAATATCATAATAATCATCATTCTATTTATCAATCTCATAAGCATCATCATTCTCACTTAACATCTTGTTCATTTCACTCAATTTTACTAACTCAACTCATTTGTCTTTATCCCCAACTCTTCCATCCTCAATTCCACCGACTCTAGACTTGTATCGAAGTTTATAAAGGGTTAGAAGACTAAAAGAATGGTTGAAAGCCATAAAAGCACATTTTTTTCCAAATTCTGGGAGGTGTGCGTACGCATACAAGTAGTGTGCGTATGCACAGGATGAAACTGGGGTATCCGTGTACGCATGCAAAGGCCCGCGTACGTATACACCCAATTTCGGACCATTTCACATACGCAGGAAGTATCCTCATATGCGAGAGCACTTGGCAGATGCCAACGCCCGCATACACATCCATATCAGAAAGCAGAAAATCTGATATGTTGCAGAAATCAGTTTTTCAGTCCAATTTTCAAAATATCATAACCTTTTCCACAAAATTCCTTTTTCAACCATTCTTGAACCGTTGGAAAGATCGTTAAATGAGTTTTCATAAAAATCTAGTTTCAAAGAATTTCGAACTCCGAGAACCAAGTTATGGACTGCCGAAGTTCGTCAAAAATCAGTATTTACCTAAAAACAAAAATCACCATTTTTTCCAAGGTTCACAAGCCAAATTCATTTTCACCTATCAAATTGACTCTAAACCAACCAAATTCACCATTTTACACTTAACCAAATTCAAACCCATCTCATCTACATAATCCAACCCAAATTTGTCACATTCCACTCCTAAATTCCTAAATTCTCATTATTCAACAATCATTCCATATATTTACACATTCAATATTTAAAATCCATTCAATCTCCTATAACAACACACAATACACACATCAACTCACCTTTCTTACCTTTTTTGGACTCCGTCCCAAAATTAATGACCTCTGGCCCAAACTTTATCAAATCAATATATATATATATATATATATATATATATATATATATATATATATATATATATATATATATATATATACACCTCACAATTCACACAATTTATTACGCAATACTAAATCCAACAACACACCAATTATGCACTATTACACTAACCTCATCCAAACCCTCAATACCACAACATGTCATATATGCATATCAAATTCATCCAAAATACATAGTTTAAACCTAATTCTAAGGGCATTTAACATAGGAATTCTCATCACACCACACGGTACTTAAATGAAACTTAAAAATTTTCTCTTGGAAGTCAAATTCAAGATCTCATTTGGGAATATTCACCAAAATTCAACTTCGAGATCTACCCAACCGTTCCACAGGCAAATTCCAAGCGCCAAAAGTGTACCCAATACTCTAATATACACATTACATACTTACATCAACTTAGGGCTCACAAAATCTCATAAATTACAAGGGTTAGAGGGTTCTTTATCTTAAACCACAAATTTTTTGTGATGAATATCATCAATGACTCATATCAGAGCACTCCTAAACAACCAAAATCATGAAATTACAAAAAATTTACAACCAAATTCGAATTCAAAGGAGAAAACAAAAACTAGGCAGAGTACAAAGAAATACTCACCACAATATCTAGATAGAATCGAAGAGGGTGAGGAGAGTGACGCGTGACTATAAACGGTTCGTCAATTTGAATTCTAGATCAAAAGTTATGGTGATTTGAAGTTCGTGATGAATAGTGTCACCAAACCCTTGCTCACTCTCTTCTCTAGCCGAATTCTCTCTCTTTCTTTGAAGAAAATGAGCTGAAAGCTCATTAATGATGAATATATATGCTGGGTTTGGACCCAATACGGGTATGATCCAACTAGTTTAGCCCGTTGGCCCAATTTTGGGCCAAAACCTTTAAGATTAGAGTTTTAAATCGTATTTTAAATATTTCTACCTTCCCAAATTATAATTTATTATTTCTTAACCTTATTCACTCCTAATTAATTTTCTCAGCTGCAGTATCAGACAGATCTCAGCCGGTATTGCCGGTCAAATTTTTACTGTGAGTTTTTACGCAGAAAACTGTTTCCCGACTCAGAAAAATCCACTGAGTCCAAATATCATATTTAACTTATCAAATTTTGATTGCTAAATTTTCTAACAATATTCACTCATATTTAATTTATTATTTAATTAATTACGGTTTGATCGGATTTTACACAGAATCCTACATAAAAGTAAAAAAATATAATACCGTCTTATTTTATATCAAAATTGAGGCTTACATTGCTCTTTTGAAAAGGGAAAAAAATAAAAAATTATGTGAGTATTTCTGTAGAGAACACCAATCAAGTAATCACATTCTAAAAAATCCAAGCACACACAAAAAGCCGCAATATACTCGAATCCAGTTTCAAACCTAGATTAACACCTCATATCCGTTGATTAATAAGATATTACACAAAACACGAAGAACATTAACATCAACAATAAATAGAAAAAAACGTCATTATCACCATTATCATCATCACCGTCATCATCATGATATTCAATGTAGCACTCTCTTCAGAAAAAGTATGAATCAAACAATTAGCAGCCAAGTAAAGAAATGATTAAATTAGCGGGCATGGGCATCAAAATCAACTTCAAAATTCAAAATTTTAACACAACCACAAATTCCAAGACAAAACACTACAAAAAACTGGTTAAAACAACATTAAGCGGTTTTGTGAAAATACCACAATATTCATGGATTAAGGTAATTTATGTCACTACCATAATATATTTGTAAATCAGGGACATTTTTAGCGATTTTGGCAATACTAACCATTGTAGAAGAAAGCCCAATCTAAACCTAATTGCGAGTAGAAGAGTAGAGCATGAGCAACGAGCTTCTCCTCTAGTGGCTTCTTCTCCTCCATTAATGCGGGCTTCTCCTCTATTCTTGTGAGCTTCTCTACCATTGATGTGAGCTTCTCCTCCATCGAGCTTCTGCGTTCTATGTTGTGTGAGCTTCTTACCCTAACTCTTCTTTTCCGTGTCTGTTCTCACTTCTAGATTTTTATACAAAATTCTCATCCTCTTCTTTTTCATCTTCTTTTGATTCATGATTTGTTACTTCCTCTCTGTTTATTACTATTCTTTTAATTCCTTGTTTTTTGTGTGTGAGAGTTGTATTGGTGTCGTAGAATTCGAAAACGTTATCACTGTTGCTCTATGAGCTTCTCCTCCATCAATGATTCTTCCCCTTCATCAATGTCATGGCCATCAATGCTTCTCCTCTGATGGAACATTTGCTTCCATTGATGCGATTTGCGAGGTATTCTATTAGTTTCTATTCTTTGAGCTTTGATTCTCCTCATTAACCTTATTTTGTTTGATTCTAGGTTTTGATTGTTCTATGCTAATTGCTACTTATTTTATTTAATTCCAGGTTTTGATTTTCTTCCTTGTTCAATTTATTTTTAGGTCATAAATTGGGGATTGTTAGAAGAAATTGAGTAACGTCTTCACTGAGTTTTTCCATAATTATAGGATTGATTAGAATCATGTGAATACTTGTTTTCTCTTGATATTACATGCACTGTGAACTACATAGATGTTTGATGAGCGATAATTTATACGCTTTTTGGCATTGTTTTTAGTATGTTTTTAGTATGTTTTGGTTAGTTTTTATTATATTTTTATTAGTTTTTAGCTAAAATTCACTTTTCTGGACTTTACTATGAGTTTGTGTATTTTTCTGTGATTTCAGGTATTTTCTGGCTGAAATTGAGGGACCTGAGCAAAAATTTGATTCAGAGGCTGAAAAGGACTGCAGATGCTGTTGGATTCTGACCTCCCTGCACTCGAAGTAGACTTTTCTGGAGCTACAGAAGTCTAATTGGTGCGCTCTCAATTGCGTTGGAAAGTAGACATCCTGGGCTTTCCAGCAATGTATAATAGTCTATACTTTGCCTGAGATTTGATGGCCAAAACAGGCGTTTCAAGTCAGCTCAAGAATTCTGGCGTAAAACGCCGGAACTGGCACAAGAATGGGAGTTAAACGCCCAAACTGGCACAAAAGCTGACGTTTAACTCCAAGAAAAGTCTCTACACATGAAAGTTTCAATGCTCAGCCCAAGGACACACCAAGTGGGCCCGGAAGTAGATTTTTATGTCATTTACTCATCTTTGTAAACCCTAGGCTACTAGTTCTCTACAAATAGGACCTTTTGCTATTGTATTTTCATGTTGGTTCTTCTGGTTCCCTCTCTGGGGCCGAAGCCAATGATCACCATTATCACTTATATATTTTCAATGGTGGAGTTTCTACACACCACAGATTAAGGTGTGGAGCTCTGCTGTACCTCGAGCATTAATGCAATTACTATTGTTCTTCTATTCAATTCAGCTTATTCTTGTTCTAAGATATCACTTGTTCCTCAACTTGATGAATGTGATGATCCGTGACACTCATCATCATTCTCACCTATGAACGTGTGCCTGACAACCACCTCCGTTCTACCTTAGATTGAGTGGATATCTCTTGGATCCCTTAATCAGAATCTTCGTGGTATAAGCTAGAATTGATGGCGGCATTCAAGAGAATCCGGAAGGTCTAAACCTTGTCTGTGGCATTCTGAGTAGAATTCAAGGATTGAATGACTGTGATGAGCTTCAAACTCGCGATTGTGGGGCGTTAGTGACAGACGCAAAAGAATCACTGGATTCTATTCCGACATGATCGAGAACCGACAGCTAAATAGCCGTGCTGTGATAGAGCGCGTTGAACATTTTCACTGAGAGGACGGGACTGTAGCCACTGACAATGGTGATGACCAACATACAGCTTGCCATGGAAAGGAATAAGAAGGATTGGATGAAGACAGTAGAAAAGCAGAGAGACGAAAGGGACAAAGCATCTCCATTCGCTTATCTGAAATTCTCACCAATGAATTACATAAGTATCTCTATCTTTATTTTATGCTTTATTCATTAATCATCCATAACCATTTGAATCTGTTTGCTTTATACCAACAATCTCCGTTGGATCGACCCCTACTCGCGTAAGGTTTATTACTTGGACGACCCAGTGCACTTGCTGGTTAGTTGTGCGAAGTTGTGATAAAGAGTTGAGATTACAATTGAGCGTACCATGTTGATGGCGCCATTGATGATCACAATTTCATGCACCAAGTTTTTGGCGCCGTTGCCGGGGATTGTTTGAGTTTGGACAACTGACGATTCATCTTGTTGCTTAGCTTAGGTATTTTTCTTTAGAGTTCTTAAGAATGAATTCTAGTGTTTCAAGGTGATGTTTTTATCATCACCAAAGCTGATTGATTTTCATCAATTTAGCTCTTGAATGTAATGTCCTGCTGAAGCTTGGCTAGCCATGTCTAATTTCTTTAGACTAAAGCTTTAGACTAACATTGCATGATTCCTGGAATTCTCATTAAGAATTTTGATATCCTTATTTTCTTTTTCACTCAATTTTCAAAAAAAATCCAAAAAAAAATTATAAAATCTTAAAACCAAAAAATAATTTCATGTTTCTTGTTTGAGTCTAGTGTCTAATTTTAAGTTTGGTGTCAATTGCATGTTTCTGTTCTTCTTGCATTCTTCGAATTCATTAATGTGTCTTAATTGATCTTCAAGTTGTTCTTGATGATTTCCTTGCTCTGATCTTTAAATTCTCTTGTCTTGAGTGTTTTGTTGTTTCTCATATGCATTCTCAATTTGTTAGCGTCAATAGTATACAAACTTCTAAGTTTGGTGTCTTGCATGCATTGTTTATTTGATCTTAGTTTCATTTTGACTATTCCTCATTATTAAAAATCCAAAAAAAATTTTCTAATTTGTGTCTTTTCAAGTCAATAATACAGAGAATTGAAGATTCAGAACATACAGTAGAGGAATTACACAGAAAAAGCTGGGCGTTCAAAATGCCCAGTGAGGAAGGAAAACTGTCGTTTAAACACCAGCCAGGGTGCCTGGCTGGGCATTTAATGCCCAAAAGGGGTGAGTTTTGGGCGTTAAACACCAGAATGGATGCCATTCTGGGTGTTTAACGCCAGGATGGCACAAAAGGGAAGATTTTGTTTTTAATTCAAATTTTTTTCAAGTTTTCAAAATCAAATCATTTTCAAATCATATCTTTTCAATCATATATTTTCAAAATCAATTTCTTTCCATTTTCAAAAATACTTGCTGATGAGCGGATAATTTGTACGCTTTTTGGCATTGTTTCTAGTATGTTTTTAGTATGATCTAGTTAGTTTTTAGTATATTTTTATTAGTTTTTAGTTAAAATTCACTTTTCTGGACTTTACTATGAGTTTGTGTGTTTTTCTGTGGTTTTAGGTATTTTCTGGCTGAAATTGAGGGACCTGAGCAAAAATCTGATTCAGAGACTGAAAAGGACTGCAGATGCTGTTGGATTCTGACCTCCCTGCACTCGAAGTGGATTTTCTGGAGCTACAGAAGTTCAATTGGCGCGCTCTCAACGGCGTTGGAAAGTAGACATCCTGGGCTTTCCAGAAATATATGATAGTCCATATTTTGCCCAAGATTTGATGGCCCAAACCGGCGTTCAAAGTCACCTTCAGAAATCCCAGCGTTAAACGCCGGAACTGGCACTAAAGTGGGAGTTAAACGCCCAAACTGGCACAAAAGCTGGCGTTTAACTCCAAGAAGAGTCTCTACACGAAAATGCTTCATTGCTCAGCCCAAGCACACACCAAGTGGGCCCGGAAGTGGATTTTTATGTCATTTACTCATCTCTGTACACCCTAGGCTACTAGTTCTCTATATATAGGACCTTTTGCCATTGTATTTTATTCTTTCAATCTTAGGATCTTTTGATCATGTTTTTATGATTGAACCCTCTTTGGGAGGCTGGCCATTCGGCCATGCCTAGACCTTGTTCTTATGTATTTTCAACGGTGGAGTTTCTACACACCATAGATTAAGGTGTGGGGCTCTGCTGTACCTCGAGTATTAATGCAACTACTATTGTTCTTCTATTCAATTCCGCTTGTTCTTGTTCTAAGATATCACTTGTTCTTCAACTTGATGAATGTGATGATCCGTGACACTCATCATCATTCTCACCTATGAACGTGTGCCTTACAACCACCTCCGTTCTGCCTTAGATTGGGTGAATATCTCTTGGATTCCTGATACACGATGCATGGTTGATCGCCTGACAACCGAGTGCTCGCCTGACAAACGAGCCAGCCATTCCGTGAGATCAGAGTCTTCGTGGTATAGGCTAGAACTGATGGCGGCATTCAAGAGAATCCGGAAGGTCTAACCTTGTCTGTGGTATTCTGAGTAGGATTCAATGATTGAATGACTGTGACGTGCTTCAAACTCCTGAAGGCGGGGCGTTAGTGACAGACGCAAAAGAATCACTGGATTCTATTCCGGCCTGATCGAGAACCGACAGATGGATAGCCGTGCCGTGACAGGGTGCGTTGAACATTTCCACTGAGAGGATGGGAGGTAGCCACTGACAACGGTGAAACCCTTGCATAAGCTTGCCATGGAAAGGAGTAAGAAGGATTGGATGAAGACAGTAGGAAAGCAGAGAGACGGAAGGGACCAAGCATCTTCATACGCTTATCTGAAATTCCTACCAATGAATTACATAAGTATCTCTATCTTTATCTTTATGTTTTATTCGTATATCACCATATCCATTTGAGTTTGCCTGACTAAGATTTACAAGATGACCATAGCTTGCTTCATACCAACAATCTCCGTGGGATCGACCCTTACTCGCGTAAGGTTTATTACTTGAACGACCCAGTGCACTTGCTGGTTAGTTGTGCGAAGTTGTGTTTATGCCATGGTATTGAACACCAAGTTTTTGGTTTCATTACCGGGGATTATGAGAGTTGTGAAAAGTATTGTTCACAATTTCGCGCACCAAGTTTTTGGCGCCGTTGCCGGGGATTGTTTCGTGTATGGACAACTGACGGTTTATCTTGTTGCTTAGATTAGGTATTTTTCAGAATTCTTAAGAATGAGTTCTAGAGTTTCATGATGACCTATTGAAATCTGGCTGGCTCAGAAGCCATGTCTAATCTTATTGGACCGAGGTTTCAGCTGATCATCACAAGAGCTTATTGATCTCTATCAATCTTGCTATTGGAGCAATGATCTGCTAAGGCTTGGCTGGCCATTGGCCATGTCTAGTGTTTTGGACCGAAGCTTTCTTTGAAAGCTTGGCTGGCTGTGAAGCCATGTCTAATTCCTGGACCGGAGTCTTAGACTAGCATTGCAATGATTCCTGGAATCCAAATTAAGAATTCTGAACCCTTTATTTTCTATTTCCATATAATTTTCGAAAAATCCAAAAAATTTTCAAAATCATAAAAACCAAAAATATTTTATGTTTCTTGTTTGAGTCTACTGTCTAATTTTAAGTTTGGTGTCTTGCATGCATTGTTTATTTGATCTTGGTTCTATTTTCAAGTCAATAGTACAGGGAACTGAAGATTCAGAACATGCAGCAGAGGAATTACACAGAAAAAGCTGGGCGTTCAAAACGCCCAGTGAAGAAGGACAGACTGGCATTTAAACGCCAGCCAGGGTGCCTGGTTGGGCGTTTAACGCCCAAAAAGGTAGTGCATTGGGCGTTAAACGCCAGAATGTGCACCATTCTGGGCGTTTAACGCTAGGATGGCACAAGGGGGAGGATTTTGTTTTCAAATCAATTTTTTTTTTCAAGTTTTCAAAGTTTTTCAAAATCAAATCTTTTTCAAATCATATCTTTTCAATCAAATATTTTCAAAATCAATTTCTTTCCTTTTTCAAAGATACTTGCTAACAATTAATGATTTGATTGAACATTTCAAGTATGTTGCCTTTTCTGTTGAGAAAGGTTTAATGTTTGAATCATATCTTTTCTTGTTAGGCAAGTCATTAATTTTTAAAATCAAATCCTTTTAAAATTGTTTTCAAATCATATCTTCTCAATCATATCTTTTTAATCACATCTCTTTCAAAACAGTTTTCAATCATATCTTTTTGATTTCTAATTTCAAAATCTTTTTCAAAAATTACTTGATCCCTTTCTCACTCTTGATTTTCGAAAATCAAATTAAAGTTTTTCAAAATGCTTTTAAAATCTTTTTAATTAATTTTCAAAAAATTTCCTCCTCTCTTCTCACATCCTTCTATTTATGGAGCACCACTCCTCCTCAATGCACAATTCGAACTCTATCTGACTAAGTTCGAATTCTTCTCCTTCTTCCTTCTATTTTTCTTCTTCTCTGACACCTCAAGGAATCTCTATACTGTGACATAGAGGATTCCACATTTTCTTGTTCTCTTCTCTTTCATATGAGCAGGAACAAAGACAAAAGCATTCTTGTTGAAGCTGACCCTGAACCTGAAAGGACCTTGAAGCAAAAGCTAAGAGAAGCTAAGGCACAACTCTCTGCAGAGGACCTAATAGAAATCTTCAAAGAAGAAGACATGGCAGCCGAAAACAACAACAATGCAAACAATGCAAGGAAGGTGCTGGGTGACTTTACTGCACCTACTCCCGACTTCTATGGGAGAAGCATCTCTATCCCTGCCATTGGAGCAAACAACTTTGAGCTTAAGCCTCAATTAGTTTCTCTAATGCAACAGAATTGCAAGTTCCATGGACTTCCATTGGAAGATCCTCATCAGTTCTTAGCTGAATTCTTGCAAATCTGTGACACTGTCAAGACTAATGGGGTTGACCCTGAGGTCTACAGACTTATGCTATTCCCTTTTGCTGTAAGAGACAGAGCTAGGACATGGTTGGACTCACAACCTAAAGAAAGCCTGGACTCATGGGAAAAGCTAGTCAATGCCTTCTTGGCAAAGTTCTTTCCACCTCAAAAATTGAGTAAGCTTAGAGTGGAAGTCCAAACCTTCAGACAGAAAGATGGAGAATCCCTCTATGAAGCTTGGGAAAGATACAAACAATTGATCAGAAAATGTCCTTCTGACATGCTTTCTGAATGGAGCATCATAGGTATTTTCTATGATGGTCTCTCTGAACTATCCAAGATGTCTTTGGATAGCTCTGCTGGAGGATCTCTTCATCTGAAGAAGACGCCTACAGAAGCTCAAGAACTAATTGAAATGGTTGTAAATAACCAATTCATGTACACTTCTGAAAGGAATCCTGTGAACAATGGGACAAATCAGAAGAAAGGAGTTCTTGAGATTGATACTCTGAATGCCATATTGGCTCAGAACAAAATATTGACTCAGCAAGTCAATTTGATTTCTCAAAGTCTGTCTGGAATGCAAAATGGACCAAGCAGTACTAAGGATGCTTCATCTGAAGAAGAAGCTTATGATCCTGAGAACCCTTCAATGGAAGAGGTGAATTACCTGGGAGAACCCTATGGAAACACCTATAATTCTTCATGGAGAAATCATCCAAATTTCTCATGGAAGGATCAACAGAGACCTCAACAAGGTTTCAACAACAATAATGGTGGAAGAAACAGGTTTAGCAATGGCAAGCCTTTTCCATCATCTTCTCAGCAACAGACAGAGAATTCTAAGCAGAACCCCTCTGACTTAGCAACTATGGTCTCTGATCTAATCAAAACCACTCAAAGTTTCATGACTGAAACAAGGTCATCCATTAGGAATTTGGAGGCACAAGTGGGACAGCTGAGCAAGAAAATTACTGAACTCCCTCCTAGTACTCTTCCAAGCAATACAGAAGAAAATCCAAAAGGAGAGTGCAAGGCCATCAACATGGCCGAATTTGGAGAGGAAGGAGAGGAAGTGAACGCCACTGAGGAAGACCTCAATGGGCGTGCACTAGCCTCCAATGAGTTCCCAAATAAGGAACCATGGGAATCTGAGGCTCAAAATGAGACCATAGAGATTCCATTGGACTTACTTCTGCCTTCATGAGCTCTGATGAGTATTCCTCCTCTAAAGAGGATGAGTATGTCACTGAAGAGCAAGTTGCTAAATACCTTGGAGCAATCATGAAGCTAAATGACAAGTTATTTGGAAATGAGACTTGGGAGAACGAACCTCCTTTGCTCACCAAAGAATTGGATGACTTGTCTAGGCAGAAATTACCTCAAAAGAGGCAGGACCCTGGGAAGTTCTCCATACCTTGTACCATAGGCACATTGACCTTCAAGAAGGCTCTGTGTGACTTAGGGTCAAGTGTAAACCTCATGCCTCTCTCTGTAATGGAGAGGCTAGGGATCTTTGAGGTGCAAGCTGCAAAAATCTCACTAGAGATGGCAGACAATTCAAGAAAACAAGCTTATGGACTTGTAGAGGATGTTCTGGTAAAGATTGAAGACCATTACATCCCTGCTGATTTCATAGTCCTAGAGACTGGGAAGTGCGTGGATGAATCTATCATCCTTGGCAGACCCTTCCTAGCCATAGCAAAGGCTGTGATTGATGTTGATGGAGGTGAACTGATCATTCAAGTGAATGAAGAATCCTTTGTGTTTAAGGCTCAAGGATATCCCTCTGTCACCATGGAGAGGAAGCATGAAGAGCTTCTCTCAAATCAGAGTCAAACAGAGCCCCCACAGTCAAACTCTAAGTTTGGTGTTGGGAGGCCACAACCAAACTCTAAGTTTGGTGTTGAACCCCCACATTCAAACTCTAAGTTTGGAGTTGGGAGGTTCCAACATTGCTCTGAGAAAATGTGAGGCTTCATGAGAGCCCTCTGTCAAGCTACTGACATTAAAGAAGCGCTTGTTGGGAGGCAACCCAATGTTATATTTTATCTATTTTTCTTTGTTATTTTATGTTTTCTGTAGGTTGATGATCATGAGAAGTCACAAAACCAATTGAAAAAGCAAAAACAAAATGAAAAGCAGAAAGAAAAACAGCACACCCTGGAGGAGAGCGTGCTGGCGTTTAAACGCTAGTAAGGCTAGCTGTTGGGCGTTTAACGCGCATTCTGGCACCATTCTGGGCGTTTAACGCCAGAAAGGGGCACCAGACTGGCATTAAACGCCAGGAAAGGGCAAGAACCTGGCGTTAAACGCCAGAAATGGGCACCAGCCCGGCGTTTAACGCCAGAATTGGCTCAAAACGCATTTTTGCATGCCATTTGGTGCAGGGATGACTTTTCCTTGACACCTCAGGATCTGTAGACCCCACAGGATCCCCACCAACCCCACCACTCTCTCTCTCCTTCACCCATTCACCAATCACCTCAACACCCCTTCTCCAAAAACCCTTCACCTATCAAATCCCATCTTTCTCTTCACCACTCACATCCATCCTTCACAAAACCCCACCTACCTCACCTTCAAATTCAAACCACTTTCCCTCCCAAACCCACCCATACATGACCGAACCATGAGCCCCCCTCTCCTATATAAACCCTTCTTCACCCCTTCATTTTCACACAACCTAAACACCACTTCTCCCCCTCTTTGGCCGAACACAAAGCCATTCCCTTCTTCCTCATTTTTTCTTCTTCTCCTCTATTCTTTCTTCTTTTGCTCGAGGACGAGCAAACCTTTTAAGTTTGGTGTGGTAAAAGCGTTGCTTTTTCGTTTTTCCATAACCATTTATGGCATCCAAGGCCGGAGAAACCTCTAGAAAGAGGAAAGGGAAGGCAAAAGCTTTCACCTCCGAGTCATGGGAGATGGAGAGATTCATCTCAAGGGTGCATCAAGACCACTTCTATGAAGTTGTGGCCTTGAAGAAGGTGATCCCCGAGGTCCCCTTTTCACTCAAAAAGGGTGAATATCCGGAGATCCGACATGAGATCCGAAGAAGAGGTTGGGAAGTCCTCACCAACCCCATTCAACAAGTCAGAATCTTAATGGTTCAAGAGTTCTATGCCAATGCATGGATCACCAAGAACCATGATCAAAGTGTGAACCCGGATCCAATGAATTGGCTTACTATGGTTCGGGGAAAATACTTAGATTTTAGTCCGGAAAATATGAGGTTGGCATTCAACTTGCCCATGATGCAAGGAGATGAACATCCTTACACAAGAAGGGTCAACTTTGATCAAAGGTTGGACCAAGTCCTCACTGACATTTGTGAAGAGGGCGCCCAATGGAAGAGAGATTCAAGAGGGAAGCCGGTTCAACTAAGAAGGCATGACCTCAAGCCCGTGGCTAGAGGATGGTTGGAGTTTATCCAACGCTCAATCATTCCCACTAGCAACCAGTCCGAAGTTACTCTAGACCGAGCCATCATGATCCATAGCATCATGATTGGAGAAGAAGTAGAAGTTCATGAGGTCATAGCCCAAGAACTCTATAAGGTGGCGGACAAGTCCTCTACTTTGGCAAGGTTAGCCTTTCCTCATCTCATTTGTCACCTCTGTTATTCAGTAGGAGTTGACATAGAAGGAGACATCCTCATTGATGAGGACAAGCCCATCACTAAGAAAAGGATGGAGCAAACAAGAGACCCCTCTCATCATGAGATCCCTGAGAAGCCTCAAGGGATGCACTTTCCTCCACAAAACTATTGGGAGCAACTAAACACCTCCCTAGGAGAATTGAGTTCCAACATGGGACAACTAAAGGTGGAGCACCAAGAACATTCCATTCTCCTCCATGAAATTAGAGAAGATCAAAGAATCATGAGAGAGGAGCAACAAAGACAAGGAAGAGACATTGAGGAGTTCAAGCACTCCATAAGACCTTCAAGAGGAAGAACAAGCCGCCATCACTAAGGTGGACCCGTTCTTTAATCTCCTTGTTCTTTATTTTCCTGTTTTTCGAATTTTAGTGCTTATGTTTATCTATGTTTGTGTCTTGTGATCATTAGTGTCTTAGTGTCTATGCCTTAAAGTTATGAATGTCCTATGAATCCATCACCTCTCTTGAATAAAAAAATGTTCTTAATTGAAAAAAAAGAAAGAATTGCATGAATTTTGAATTTTATAACAGTTTCATTATTTTGATGTGGTGGCAATATATTTTTTTTCTGAATGTATGCTTAAACAGTGCATATGTCTTTTGAATTTGTGGTTCATGAATGTTGTCTCTTGAAAGAATGATGAAAAAGGAGACATGTTACTGAGGATCTGAAAAATCATCAAAATGATTCTTGAAGCAAGAAAAAGCAGTGAATATAAAAAAAAAAAGAAAGAAAAAAAAAAGAGAAAGAAAAAGAAAAGAAAAAGAAAGAAATAAAGTTGTGATCCAAGGCAAAAAGAGTGTGCTTAAGAACCCTGGACACCTCTAATTGGGGACTTTAGCAAAGCTGAGTCACAATCTGAAAAGGTTCACCCAATTATGTGTCTGTGGCATGTATGTATCCGGTGGTAATACTGGAAGACAGAGTGCTTTGGGCCACAGCCAAGACTCAATAAGTAGCTATGTTCAAGAATCATCATACCTAACTAGGAGAATCAATGACCCTATCTGGATTCTGAGTTCCTAAAGAAGCCAATCATTCTGAATTTCAAAGGATAGAGTGAGATGCCAAAACTATTCAGAGGCAAAAAGCTAAAAGCCCCGCTCATCTAATTAATACTGATCTTCATAGATGTTTTTGGAATTCATTGTATATTCTCTTCTTTTTATCCTATTTGATTTTCAGTTGCTTGAGGACAAGCAACAATTTAAGTTTGGTGTTGTGATGAGCGGATAATTTGTACGCTTTTTGGCATTGTTTCTAGTATGTTTTTAGTATGATCTAGTTAGTTTTTAGTATATTTTTATTAGTTTTTAGTTAAAATTCACTTTTCTGGACTTTACTATGAGTTTGTGTGTTTTTCTGTGATTTCAGGTATTTTCTGGCTGAAATTGAGGGACCTGAGCAAAAATCTGATTCAGAGACTGAAAAGGACTGCAGATGCTATTGGATTCTGACCTCCCTGCACTCGAAGTAGATTTTCTGGAGCTACAGAAGCCCAATTGGCGCGCTCGCAACGGCGTTGGAAAGTAGACATCCTGGGCTTTCCAGCAATATATGATAGTCCATAATTTGCTCAAGATTTGATGGCCCAAACCGGCGTTCAAAGTCACCTTCAGAAATCCCAGCGTTAAACGCCGGAACTGGCACTAAAGTGGGAGTTAAACGCCCAAACTGGCACAAAAGCTGGCGTTTAACTCCAAGAAGAGTCTCTACACGAAAATGCTTCATTGCTCAGCCCAAGCACACACCAAGTGGGCCCGGAAGTGGATTTTTATGTCATTTACTCATCTCTGTACACCCTAGGCTACTAGTTCTCTATATATAGGACCTTTTGCCATTGTATTTTCATCTTTCAATCTTAGGATCTTTTGATCATGTTTTTATGATTGAACCCTCTTTGGGAGGCTGGCCATTCGGCCATGCCTAGACCTTGTTCTTATGTATTTTCAACGGTGGAGTTTCTACACACCATAGATTAAGGTGTGGAGCTCTGCTGTACCTCGAGTATTAATGCAACTACTATTGTTCTTCTATTCAATTCCGCTTGTTCTTGTTCTAAGATATCACTTGTTCTTCAACTTGATGAATGTGATGATCCGTGACACTCATCATCATTCTCACCTATGAACGTGTGCCTGACAACCACCTCCGTTCTGCCTTAGATTGGGTGAATATCTCTTGGATTCCTGATACACGACGCATGGTTGATCGCCTGACAACCGAGTGCTCGCCTGACAAACGAGCCAGCCATTCCGTGAGATCAGAGTCTTCGTGGTATAGGCTAGAACTGATGGCGGCATTCAAGAGAATCCGGAAGGTCTAACCTTGTCTGTGGTATTCTGAGTAGGATTCAATGATTGAATGACTGTGACGTGTTTCAAACTCCTGAAGGCGGGGCGTTAGTGACAGACGCAAAAGAATCACTGGATTCTATTCCGGCCTGATCGAGAACCGACAGATGGATAGCCGTGCTGTGACAGGGTGCGTTGAACATTTCCACTGAGAGGATGGGAGGTAGCCACTGACAACGGTGAAACCCTTGCATAAGCTTGCCATGGAAAGGAGTAAGAAGGATTGGATGAAGACAGTAGGAAAGCAGAGAGACGGAAGGGACCAAGCATCTTCATACGCTTATCTGAAATTCCTACCTATGAATTACATAAGTATCTCTATCTTTATCTTTATGTTTTATTCGTATATCACCATATCCATTTGAGTTTGCCTTACTAAGATTTACAAGATGACCATAGCTTGCTTCATACCAACAATCTCCGTGGGATCGACCCTTACTCGCGTAAGGTTTATTACTTGGACGACCCAGTGCACTTGCTGGTTACTTGTGCGAAGTTGTGTTTATGCCATGGTATTGAACACCAAGTTTTTGAGAGTTGTGAAAAGTATTATTCACAATTTCGCGCACCACTTGCTAACAATTAATGATTTGATTCAACACTTCAATTATGTTGCCTTTTCTGTTGAGAAAGGTTTAATGTCTGAATCATATCTTTTAAATTTCTTGTTAGCCAAGTCATTAATTTTCAAAATCAAGTCTTTTTAAATTATTTTTCAAATCATATATTCTCAATCATATCTTTTTAAAACTATATCTTTTCAATCATATCTTTTTATCACAATTTTTTTTAAAATAGTTTTCAATCATATATTTTTGATTTCTAATTTCAAAGTCTTTTTCAAAAATCACTTTATTTCTTTCCCAATCATATTTTTCGAAAATCATTCTTCAAATTTTTCAAAATGTTTTTAAAATCTTTTTAATTTATTTTCGAAAATTTCTTCCCCTCTTCTCACATCCTTCTATTTATGGACTAACACTCCTCCTCAATGAACAATTCGAACTCTATCCCTCTTGATAAGTTCGAATTCTTCTACCTCCTCCTTCTATTTTTCTTTTCCTCTGACACCTCAAGGAATTTCTATACTGTGACATAGAGGATTCCATACTTTCTTGTTCTCTTCTCTTTCATATGAGCAGGAACAAAGACAAAAGCATTCTTATTGAGGCTAACCCTGAACCAGAAAGGACCTTGAAGCGAAAGCTAAGAGAAGCTAAAGCACAACTCTCTGTAGAGGACCTAACAGAAATCTTCAAAGAAGAAGAACCCATGGCAGCCGAAAACAACAATAATGTCAACAATGCAAGGAAGGAGATGGGTGACTTTACTGCACCTACTCCCGACTTCTATGGGAGAAGCATCTCTATCCCTGCCATTGGAGCAAACAACTTTGAGCTTAACCCTCAATTAGTTTCTCTAATGCAACAGAATTGCAAGTTCTATGGACTTCCATTGGAAGATCCTTATCAGTTTTTAGCTGAATTCTTGCAAATCTGTGACACTGTCAAGACCAATGGGGTTGACCCTGAGGTCTACAGACTTATGCTATTCCCTTTTGCTGTAAGAGACAGAGCTAGGATATGGTTGGACTCACAACCTAAAGAAAGCCTGAACTCTTGGGGAAAGCTAGTCAATGCCTTCTTGGCAAAGTTCTTTCCACCTCAAAAATTGAGTAAGCTTAGAGTGGAAGTCCAAACCTTCAGACAGAAGGAAGGTGAATCCCTCTATGAAGCTTGGGAAAGATACAAACAATTGATCAGAAAGTGTCCTTCTGACATGCTTTCTGAATGGAGCATCATAGGTATCTTCTATGATGGTCTGTCTGAACTGTCCAAGATGTCATTGGACAGCTCTGCTGGAGGATCTCTTCATCTAAAGAAGATGCCTGCAGAAGCTCAAAAACTCATTGAAATGGTTGCAAATAACCAATTCATGTACACTTCTGAAAGGAATCCTGTGAACAATGGGACCAATCAGAAGAAAGGAGTTCTTGAGATTGATACTCTAAATGCCATATTGGTTCAGAACAAAATATTGACTCAGCAAGTCAATATGATTTCTCAAAGTCTATCTGGAATGCAAGCTGCACCAGGCAGTACTAAGGACGCTTCATCTGAAGAAGAAGCTTATGATCCTGAGAACCCTTCAATGGAAGAGGTGAATTACATGGGAGAACTCTATGGAAACACCTATAATCCTTCATGGAGAAATCATCCAAATCTCTCATGGAAGGATCAACAGAGACCTCAACAAGGTTTCAACAATAATAATGGTGGAAGAAACAGGTTTGGCAATGGCAAGCCTTTTCCATCATCTTCTCAGCAACAGACAGAGAATTCTAAGCAGAGCCACTCTGACTTAGCAACCATGGTCTCTAATCTAATCAAAACCACTCAAAGTTTCATGACTAAAACAAGGTCTTCCATTAGGAATTTGGAGGCACAAGTGGGACAGCTGAGTAAGAAAGTTACTGAACTCCCTCCTAGTACTCTTCCAAGCAATACAGAAGAAAATCCAAAAGGAGAGTGCAAGGTCATCAACATGGCCAAATTTGGAGAGGAGGAAGAGGCAGTGATCGCCACTGAGGAAGACCTCAATGGACGTCCACTAGCCTCCAATGAGTTCCCTAATGAGGAACCGTGGGAATCTGAGGCTCACACTGAGACCATAGAGATTCCATTGGATTTACTTCTGCCATTCATGAGCTCTGATGAGTATTCTTCCTCTGAAGAGGATGAATATGTCACTGAAGAGCAAGTTGCTAAATACCTTGGAGCAATCATGAAGCTAAATGACAAGTTATTTGGTAATGAGACTTGGGAGGATGAACCCCCTTTGCTCACCAAAGAACTGGATGACTTGCTTGGGCAGAGATTACCTCGAAAGAGACAGGACCCTAGAATGTTCTCAATACCTTGTACCATAGGCACCATGACCTTTAAGAAGGCTCTGTGTGACTTAGGGTCAAGTATAAACCTCATGCCTCTCTCTGTAATGGAGAAGCTAGGGATCTTTGAGGTACAAGCTGCAAGAATCTCACTCGAGATGGCAGACAATTCAAGAAAACAAGCTTATGGACTTGTAGAGGATGTTCTGGTAAAGGTTGAAGACCATTACATCCCTGCTGATTTCATAGTCCTAGAGACTGGGAAGTGCATGGATGAATCCGTCATCCTTGGCAGACCCTTCCTAGCCACAGCAAAGGCTGTGATTGATGTTGACAGAGGAGAATTGATCATTCAAGTGAATGAAGAATCCTTTGTGTTTAAGGCTCAAGGATATCCCTCTGTTACCATGGAGAGGAAGCATGAAGAGCTTCTCTCAAAACAGAGTCAAACAGAGCCAAACAGAGCCCCCACAGTCAAACTCTAAGTTTGGTGTTGGGAGGCCACAACCAAATTCTAAGTTTGGTGTTGGGAGGTTCCAACACTGCTCTGAACATCTGTGAGGCTCCATGAGAGCCCACTGTCAAGCTACTGACATTAAAGAAGCGCTTGTTGGGAGGCAACCCAATGTTATATTTATCTATTTTTCTTTGTTATTTTATATTTTCTATAGGTTGATGATCATGGGAAGTCACAAAATCAATTGAAAAAACAAAAACAGAATGAAAAATAGAAAGAAAAATAGCACACCCTGGAGGAAAACCTTGCTGGCATTTAAACGCCAGTAAGGGCAGCAAATGGGCGTTTAACGCCCAGTCTGGCACCATTTTGGGCATTTAACGCCCAGTAAGGGCAGCAAATGGGCGTTTAACGCCCAGTCTGGCACCATTTTGGGCGTTTAACGCCAGAAAGGGGCACCAGACTGGCGTTTAACGCCAGTAATGGGCATCAAGCTGGCGTTAAATGCCAGAAATGGGCACCAGCCCGGCGTTTAATGCCAGGATTGGCAGAAAGAGCAATTTTGCTCGCCACTTGGTGCAGGGATGAATTATCCATGACACCTCCGGATCTGTGGACCCCACAGGATCCCTACCTACCCCACCACTCTCTCTCTTCTTCACCCATTCACCAATCACCTCAACACCTCTTCCCCAAAACCCCTCACCATTCAAATTCAAACCACTTTCCCTCCCAAACCCACCCATACATGACCGAACCCTACCCCTCTCTCCACCCCTATATAAACCCATCTTCACCACCTCATTTTCACACAACCTAAACACTACTTCTTCCACTTGGCCGAACCACAAAGCCACCTCCATCTCCTCTATTTCTTCTTCTCCTACTCTCTTCTTTCTTCTTTTGGTCGAGCACGAGCAAACCTTCTAAGTTTAGTGTGGTAAAAGCATTGATTTTTATTTTTCCATAACCATTTATGGCACCTAAGGCCGGAGAAACCTCTAGAAAGAGGAAAGGGAAGGCAAAAGCTTCCACCTCTGAGTCATGGGAGATGGAGAGATTCATCTCAAGGGTGCATCAAGACCACTTCTATGAAGTTGTGGCTATGAAGAAGGTGATCCCCGAGGTCCCTTTCAAACTCAAAAAGAGTGAATATCTGGAGATCCGACATGAGATCTGAAGAAGAGGTTGGGAAGTTCTTACCAACCCCATTCAACAAGTCGGAATCTTAATGGTTCAAGAGTTCTATGCCAATGCATGGATCACCAAGAACCATGATCAAAGTGTGAACCCGGACCCAAAGAATTGGCTTACAATGGTTCGGGGGAAATGCTTAGATTTTAGTCCGGAAAATGTAAGGTTGGCATTCAACTTGCCCATGATGCAAGGAGATGAACACCCTTACACTAGAAGGGTCAACTTTGATCAAAGGTTGGACCAAGTCCTCATAGACATTTGTGAAGAGGGCGCTCAATGGAAGAGAGATTCAAGAGGGATGCCGGTTCAACTGAGAAGGCATGACCTCAAGCCCGTGGCTAGGGGATGGTTGGAGTTTATCCAACGCTCAATCATTCCCACTAGCAACCGGTCCAAAGTTACTATAGACCGAGCTATCATGATTCATAGCATCATGATTGGAGAGGAAGTAGAAGTTCATGAGGTTATAGCCCAAGAACTTTATAAGGTGGCGGACAAGTCCTCTACCTTGGCAAGGATAGCCTTTCCTCATCTCATTTGTCACCTCTGTTATTCAGTTGGAATTGACATAGAGGGAGACATCCTCATTGATGAGGATAAGCCCATCACTAAGAAAAGGATAGAGCAAACAAGAGATCCCACTCATCATGAAATCCCTGAGATGCCTCAAGGAATGCACTTTTCTCCCCAAAACTACTGGGATCAAATCAACACCTCCCTAGGAGAATTGCGTTCCAACATGGGACAACTAAGGGTGGAGCACCAAGAACATTCCATCCTCCTCCATGAAATTAGAGAAGATCAAAGAATCATGAGAGAGGAGCAACAAAGGCAAGGAAGAGACATTGAGGAGCTCAAGCACTCCATAAGATCTTCAAGAGGAAGAACAAGCCGCCATCACTAAGGTGGACCCGTTCTTTAATTTCCTTGTTCTTTATTTTCCTGTTTTTCGAATTTTCAAGCTTATGTATGTTTGTGTCTTATGATCATTAGTGTCTTAGTGTCTATGCCTTAAAGTTATGAATGTCCTATGAATCCATCTCCTTTCTTAAATGAAAAATGTTCTTAATTGAAAAAGAGAAGAATTGCATGAATTTTAAATTTTACAACAGATTAATTATTTTGATGTGGTGGCAATACTTTGATCTCTGAATGTATGCTTGAACAGTGCATATGTCTTTTGAATTTGTTGTTCATGAATGTTGGCTCTTGAAAGAATGATGAAAAAGGAGACATGTTATTGAGGATCTGAAAAATCATAAAAATGATTCTTGAAGCAAGAAAAAGCAGTGAATACAAAAAAAATGAAAAAAAAGGAGGAAAAAGAAAAAGAAAAAAATAATGAAGTTGTGATCTAAGGAAAAAAGAGTGTGCTTAAGAACCCTGGACACCTCTAATTGGGGACTCTAGCAAAGCTGAGTCACAATCTGAAAAGGTTCACCCAGTTATGTGTCTGTGGCATGTATGTATCCGGTGGTAATACTGGAAGACAGAGTGCTTTGGGCCACGGCCAAGACTCATAAAGTAGCTGTGTTCAAGAATCATCATACTTAACTAGGAGAATCAATAACATTATCTGGATTCTGAGTTCCTATAGAAGCCAGTCATTCTGAATTTCAAAGGATAAAGTGAGATGCCAAAACTGTTCAGAGGCAAAAAGCTAAAAGCCCCGCTCATCTAATTAATACTAATCTTCATAGATGTTTTTGGAATTCATTGCATATTCTCTTCTTTTTATCTTATTTGATTTTCAGTTGCTTGGGGACAAGCAACAATTTAAGTTTGGTGTTGTGATGAGCGGATAATTTATACGCTTTTTGGCATTGTTTTTAGTATGTTTTTAGTATTTTTTAGTTAGTTTTTATTATATTTTTATTAGTTTTTAGTTAAAATTCACTTTTCTGGACTTTACTATGAGTTTGTGTGTTTTTCTATGATTTCAGGTATTTTCTGGCTGAAATTGAGGGACTTGAGCAAAAATTTGATTCAGAGACTAAAAAGGAATGCAGATGCTGTTGGATTCTGACCTCCCTACACTCGAAGAGGATTTTCTGGAGCTACAGAAGTCCAATTGGCGCGCTCTCAATTGTGTTGGAAAGTAGACATCCTTGGCTTTCCAGTAATGTTTAATAGTCCATACTTTGCCCGAGATTTGATGGCCCAAACAGGCGTTCCAAGTCAGCTCAAGAATTCTGGCGTAAAACGCCGGAACTGGCACAAGAATGGGAGTTAAATGCCCAAACTGGGACAAAAGCTGGCGTTTAACTCCAAGAAAAGTCTCTACACATGAAAGCTTCAATGCTCAGCCCAAGCACACACCAAGTGGACCCATAAGTGGATTTTTATGTCATTTACTCATCTTTGTAAACCCTAGGCTACTAGTTCTTTACAAATAGGACCTTTTGCTATTGTATTTTCATCTTGGTTCTTCTGGTTCCCTCTCTGGGGCCGAAGCCAATGATCACCATTATCACTTATGTATTTTCAACGGTGGAGTTTCTACACACCACAGATTAAGGTGTGGAGCTCTGCTGTACCTCGAGTATTAATGTAATTACTATTGTTCTTCTATTCAATTCAGCTTATTCCTGTTCTAAGATATCACTTGTTCCTCAACTTGATGAATGTGATGATCCGTGACACTCATCATCATTCTCACCTATGAACGTGTGCCTGACAACCACCTCCGTTCTACCTTAGATTGAGTGGATATCTCTTGGATCCCTTAATCGGAATCTTCGTGGTATAAGCTAGAATTGATGGCGGCATTCAAGAGAATCCGGAAGGTCTAAACCTTGTCTGTGGTATTCTGAGTAGGATTCAAGGATTGAATGACTGTGACGAGCTTCAAAGTCGCGATTGTGGGGCGTTAGTGACAGACACAAAAGAATCACTGGATTCTATTCCGACATGATCGAGAACCGACAGCTGAATAGCCGTGCTGTGACATACTGCATTGAACATTTTCACTGAGAGGACGGGACTGTAGCCACTGACAACGGTGATGTCCATCATACAGCTTGCCATGGAAAGGAGTAAGAAGGATTGGATGAAGACAGTAGGAAAGCAGAGAGACGAAAGGGACAAAGCATCTCCATTCGCTTATCTGAAATTCTCACCAATGAATTACATAAGTATCTCTATCTTTATTTTATGCTTTATTCATAAATCATCCATAACCATTTGAATCTGCCTGACTGAGATTTACAAGATGACCATAGCTTGCTTCATACCAACAATCTCCGTGGGATCGACCCTTACTCGCGTAAGGTTTATTACTTGGACGACCCAGTGCACTTGCTGGTTAGTTGTGCGAAGTTGTGAAAAAGAGTTGAGATTGCAATTGAGCGTACCATGTTGATGGCGCCATTGATGATCTCAATTTCGTGCACCAATGTTCTTCTTCATGTTTTCTGTTTGCAAAAAAAGCTTTTAAGGAATTTACTTGAGTTGTACTTCTTTTTAATTTTGAAAGCGTGGAGTGTCAGAGTCTCAACCAAATTATTTGAAATCCTATTAACATTCTAATATGATATGTGTCTATTATTTATATAAATTCTAGAAATCTAGCTTGTTTGACTTGTTGGTTATAACGAATTTGTAATCACTATAGTTGAAGAGTCGTAACATACACAATGAACTGGGAGTAGTTAATTGCTTAAGTTTAGTTTATTATTTGTTAAATCTGTGTGCTCAAATTCATAAAAAATGGTCACCAAACACAACCTCTAATTCATATTTGCCTTCACCATGTTTTCCTTTCTTATATTGTAGATATTTAGAGCACTTGCTTATCTTCATAGCAGCATTGGAGTATGTCACAGGGACATAAAACCTCAAAATTACTGGTATATTCTTATAGAAACTTGTTTATTTGATTTCTCATCATACAATCCATTTTATACATGATGGACTAATTTATTCATATGTTGTTTCTCTCATAATAGGTCAATCCTCACATCCACCAGCTGAAGATATGTGACTTTGGAAGTGCTAAAATTTTGGTTAGTTTATTCTTTTACCCGAAGTTCTTAATGTTTGTTTTGAATAATAATGTTCTATTATAACTAAATTATGCATACCTTTTACAAGTAAAAGGTGAACCAAACATATCCTTGAGCTATATGGCCAAACAGGATCCAGAAAAACTTACACTATGGTAGAATTCAATTGAAGTTTTCTTTGGAAACACTGAGATTTAATTTATTGAGCTTATTCTCATTTATATTTTTTTAATACGCAGACTGAACCAAAAGAGATTACAGAGAAAAGCCAATGTGTAAACTACAGGGCTCTAAGTGATTTGTTTCTCATAGTAGATAAAAAAAGGATACTTTCCACTATGATGTTTCTGTTCAAATGATTGAGATATATAATGAGCAAGTCAGGGATCTACTTGTTAGTGATGGAACAAACAAAAGATATCCTTTTTACTTGTCATTTTATTCTCATTTGGAAGTGTTTACATGGTTATTCGTGTCATGAATTATCTCTCTTAAAAACTTAAACTATTTGGTAGAGGCACATGAATGGTTTTAAGTCCAATATGCTCTCTCAAGAAATTTGGACTTTTTAATAGTGAGATTCATGTCATCTTGTTGGCATGGCAGGTTATTATGCATGATTCATATGCTTTGCTTGCTGCTTTATTGATTATAATGTTCCATTCTTTTGGCAGATTCCTGATTTTGCATGCTTGCCAAATCTAGAGAGTGAGTATATTATCCGATTCAAAGCTTCTCTTTTAATTATTCCTTGATATTGCACTTGATGTAGATGTTTGGGATCTATATGCTGAAAGATGAGCATGAACCAACCTTAGAAGATGATATGCAACTTGGCAAAAACATGTTGGCAGCTAGTTATTGTATGTACGGTAACTTTTGCACAGTATGCTTTCATCAAATTTCCTTCACACATTTGGTGTTATGTTAAGCAGTTTAGTTCGTGTTATTAGCTTCTTTAAGATGAGTTAAATTTTGATTGTATGGATTAATTATTTTAATATTTTTCTACTGATTATGCAGCTTGTTATAAGTACTGGAAATGGTGTTAACGATTTTACCCTTGATCCATCACTTGTGATTTTATGAGAGCAATTATGAACTTTAATTGTGCTATTGAGTACAGTTTTAAGTAACATTGTATTCCTCTCAAGTCCCATCTAGGATTTGGATTGAGAAGGGAGAAAGAGAACAAATGTATGTGCTTTAGTAAACCGATAACAATAGATATAGCGGAAGCAACTTTCGTTAATATAAAAATTAGAAGGATTTAGATAAGAGATATGAATAAATTGGTGGGGAAGAGGTGGACTTTTTCTAAGATTTTTAAGTTGATATATACTTTTTGTATATGAATAATTTTTGGGTAATTTTAAGCAAACACTGATCTATTTAATAACAATAATTCCATCTTCTGCACCATACAATATTATTATTCATATCTATAAATTAAAAATATCACTTATACTATTGATAATATAATGCAAGACTCTGATCTTTCATACTTGACTTGGGAAGATTTTTCATTGGCTATGGAATTGGAGTTATCTCATATGTGGTATATATATATGTAGCTATTACTATAATGTGATTGGATCATCAGTCTCATTCTTAATAGGAAGTGTTGTAAATCGGAGACTATTAGCTCTAGCAGGTAATTAAGTAACAACATCATTTAATTTTTTTAATTTTTTTTATTGGTTATTAGTCACTCAAGTTTTCGAGAGTCAAATAATGCTGGGAATCGCCTTATTGCTACTCTTTCTCTGGTTAGTCTCTTTCTTCTTTTTTTTTCCTTTAATTTTTTTATCCACTATTTTACAATACCATCTAAAGATGCTATTAAATGCGTATATTTAGTATGATGAATGTAGAAGTTAGATACTTTTAGGGATTCGGTAATATATGATTGATGAATATGTAGGATAGATGAAATGATACAGAAAATGTGTCCAAGTTAAACTCTTTTTGTCCAGTGAAGTGTGATTATTATATTGTTGATGCTGCAGTTAGTGACTATTGTAAAGTTTGGTTTTTAAAAGTAAAGATTAGAGATAATATCAAGGACTTTTCTGATTTTCAAATTAAAGATTAGTAAAGTGTGATTATTATATTCATAAATGACATATGGTGGATATTATATATGGATTTTTGTTTGTTATGACTAAATAGTTGATTGATATGTTCTTGTTTCATTACAGAGTTTCAAAAAATGGAATGAAGGATTCTGTAAATTATTAGATCATTTCTCCAAAAAATCTAGTAAAGTCTATTTTATTCATTAGAGCCTTTGGATCTGGCCCTTTTATCCATTGGTAGAGAGGTAATATATTTAACTGTGTTTATTCATTGGTAGAATGGGGAGATTTTAAATTATAATGCAACTTTCATCTTTAGCTGACCTCTTGCAGAATTTGTTTCTAAATGAATAGGAAGCAAATTTATACGCAAAAATATTCAAAATCAAAATAAGCACTCTAGAAGCAAATAATCAAGACAAAAGAAAGATTGGAGTGAGGATAGAGATTATCATGAAAGAGTGCACCAAAAGTTATGATGGAGATTTTATGTATTAAGAACTATATGTTAAGACATTTATAATTAAAAAACATTTTATGTTAGATACTTTATTTATATAGGGGTTATTACTTTTGATTTTCAATACTAAAAAATAATATATTATGTTTTGAAGGTTGTGGTAGGCTTAGAGAAGGGGGGTTGAATCTATGCCTTCCTTTTACAGTTGCTGTTTTTGAACCTTTTGATCAAAGTTACAAATCTGATTCTGTTTGAACTCAGCAGCGGAAATTTATGAGACAATTTATTTTTGTCTCTTGAAAAACAGAAAACAGAACATGACAGAGAAGAAAAAGCTAACACCAGCATATATCCTGGTTCGGTTGCTTTGTGCTATGCAACCTACATCCAGTCTCCTCCACAAATGTGGAAGAATTTCACTATAGTTAACAGTTTTACATACACCAATTTCACACTCAAGTTCTAACCTAACTTGACATTGGCTATGCTAACATCTAACTATTTTCTCTTAGTGCTAACCCAACTAAGAAAGGGATACCAAACAGGAATAAGATACAAGACACTTGACCAACCTAAAGAAATCTGAAAATAACTCTAGGCTTTTCTCTCAAGTGTATCTCTCAGCCTTTTCACTCATGGCTTTTACTTAAGCTTTCTCACTTTGCCTTTTCTCTCAAGAAATTACAGAAAGATAAGCTTAGAAAAATACATTACAATCAGAACAACATGAAGGAGATTGACTTCATCAACAGCCTCTGTGCTATACGAAAAACCAGATTAGCAAGCCTCTGATTCAGTTCTTCATACTGGCGGAATGCACCTTTGATTAGGTTACACTGTCCAGTTAGTTGAACTTCTTCAAAGTGCTCTCTCAGAACAAACACCTCAGGTTCACTGGTTTTCTCTCCTTGCTTCAGAATGAGCAACTAGCTTCTTTTTATCTCCTTGCATCTTCCTTGGTTCTTCCTCCAAGGTCAACATCTTGAGCCTTGAGCTTCACCAACTCACAGATTCACTTTTTCATCTTTTTCATCAAAGAGTAACCTTTGCTTCTGACTTTTCTAACTTGACCGAAAGCCATGAAGATGTAACCGAACTTGTTTTCCAATGGTCAACCAAATCTGAACCCTTGAACACCAACTTGGTCCCCAAGTCTTGATTAAGACCGTAGATACACAGCAGAATGGGGCATAGAACAACTTTCCTTTCAAGGCCATTTTCGGATAGAGCAGAGAGTAGGGAAGAAAGGATGAAGATCTGATGCATGCAAGATGATATGATTTACCTTTCTTAAGCTTGATTTAGCTTGGGATTTCTGTTTTAGCTTCTGTGCTTCAAGCTTCAATTCTTTCTCTCTTGCTTCTTTGGTTAAAGGCTTATGGAAGAAGCTCTTTCTCTTTCTTACTTTTCTGAAGTCTTGATATGACCTGATTTGAGAGGAGAGGAACGTTGCCTTGGTTGGATCAAGATGGTGGGAAATTGAAAAACAATTTCAAGCTTGGATCGGGTTCTTCTCTTTTTGGCCCGGTGTCTTGCTATGCTTCTTTGTTTGATATGAATGACTTGGGCTTGCCTTTATTCACACTTTCTATTCAGCCCATTTGCCTTGTTTTGTTACTCATTCAACTTGGGCTGCCAAAAGTGAAGTGTGACCTGCAACATAGCATAAATAATTAGCAATGTGTACTTATAAATTTAACTATTCTAATTATTTATTTTGCCAAAAATAATGTCATCACTAATTATTTTAGTTAATTTCTTAACTCAACAATCTCCCCCTTGATGACAAACATGATTTAAGCAATAATCAAAAGGAAATAAGTTTGAGTTAGGTTTAGAAAACTCCCTTTGATTTTATGTTGCTCCCCCTTTCCTTTTCAAGATTAGCTCCCCCTGGATTTATGCTTTCCTCTTTGTTCCTGTTTATGCATTATTCTTAAAGAAAGCACAATAAAGAGCTATACACATTTATTTTGTCCGAGCAACATCACATAATCAACCCAACATTAATTATATGTTAGCAGCAAAAGGGTTCAACATGTGAGATCAAATTTTAGTGCAGCAAATAAACAAAAAAACGAGTGAACTACTAGTAGCTGCATCAACATCAAAAATACCATCCTTACTCCCCCTTTTGTCATCAAGGGTGGACAACTCAAAGGATGAACAAAAACATCAATTCAAATCCTGCAAGGAAAGGTTAGATAGTAGTTCAAAAGTTCTAACAAAACCAGCAAAAGTATTTAGAGTTATTACAGTCATCCAAAAATTAAAGAGTTCAACAGATGCAGAATAAATAAAATTCATGAGACAAAACGAGAGCAGCAGCAGCAGTCTTCATGAGACAAATCTTAGGCATCAGAACCATCTCCTTCCGAGGCAGCATCCTCTTCAACATCAGTGGCAATGTCTTCATCATTGTTAAGGTTATCAATGAAGGTCATCAGTACAGCCACCCTATCTCTTGATTTCTTCAGGAAGTTCTCATGCTTGCTAGCCAGCTTCCTTTTCTCTTTGCTCAATTCAATCAAGTGGTTCGATTGGGAGACAAACTCTTGAGCAACATCCCTGACCACATTCAGCAGAGTGGATTTCTTCCCAGTGGAAATGGAAGTACCCTCAGTGGAAGGAGCAGTAGAATCCTCAGGGACAAAATCCTCATCTTCATCATCTAGGACGACTCGTTCAGATCGAGTGGGTCCTTTGTTCTGTTTCACTGAACCACCCCCTTTTAGGTATGAATGTCTGTTCTCATATTTCTCATTGTTCAAGTCAACACCAAAATACTCAAAAATACAAGTTAGAAACATGCCATAAGGTAGAGCTTTGTCCTTTTCACTTCTAACAGAATCAAACATGTATCTAACCATCAAATATGCAAATGAAATTTCAGTTTTGGTGAGAATGGCATATAAAACAAGAGTGTCAGTGTATGAAACCCTTTGATATGAACCACTTTGAGGAAGTATAATGTGGTTGACCATTCGGTGCAACTGAGCACGTTCATATCTTAGGGCTTTGTGTGTGGGTGTAATGCCATCTATTAAGGAAACATGTTCACAAATACTAGCCAGGGCATCATTGTATGAAATACCAACTCCTTCATCCCACTTAACCGACGTGTATGCACAAGGTCCAACATCAGTATACTTCAAAGCTTCACTGATGGTCTCATTGTTTAAAATGATATCTCGGCCCTTGACATACGAATGAGCAGTGCCTTCATGATAAGTCATGTTTGCATAAAACTCTTTGACCAACAATGGATAAACAGGTTTTTTGATGTCAAAAAGGTGATTCCAGTCCAGAAAAATTAAGTTGTCAACAAAAGGAAAACCTTTTCTTTTTAAAGATGGCAGATCAGCGAGAAAAGAAGAGCATAGGGTACGATACTGGATGACTCCCTCATAAAAATCATTATTCATGGCAGATTTGAATCTATAGGGGTTATAGTTTGAATGAGAGGTCATAAAATGGGCTTTGTGATCAAATGGTCCAATTTCTGGTTCTTTAACATTTTTGAGTGGGACTCGAGTGTTACCTCTCTGTGAACGCACAGGAACTGACCTTGCCCTGGGTTGTTGTGGCTCAGGAACAGGTTCCTCCGTCGCCGGACGCTTCCCTTTGGATGAGGGCGGCTTTGAAGAGCCAGGTTTTGAAGAGGCAGGTTTGGAAGGCGTTGCCTTTGGTGGTGGTGTTGGTTTGGTAGAGGCAGGGAATCTTGGAGTGTTCTTGGTTCGAGCCATGGGGTCACACCGAGGAGGAGAGGTTGGAGGAGAAGGAGAAGGGGTAAAGGTTCGGTCTTGAGAGCGAGTGGAAGGCTTTGTGGGTAGTTTGTATATCTTCTCATGAGGAGCCCTTTTTGCAATAACTTTCTTCCTCATTTTGGTTAAAAATGATGTCTTTGATGAAGGAGAGATAGTGGTGTGAGAGGGAAGAAACCGAAGGGTTGAGGAGAAGTTATGGAGGGAAGAGAGGGAGTGTTGGTAACCGTACCCAAAAGCAAATTTCCAAAACCATGCAACTGCATCACCATTTGAAAAGACTTGACAAGACATGACCTCATAAAAGAAAGATTTTATTTGATTTTAAAGATAAAAAAAAAATTGAAAACAACAAAATTAACCTGAAACCCTTTTCGGCCAAATTAAATTTTCTTGAAAACCTTTTGGGCCACAAAACATTTAGTGAAAGCCTTTTATGAAACACAAAAGAAAACAAACAAGATTGTAACATTCACATTTGGGCCTTGAGGTGGTATGAAATCAATGAAACACACTTGTACCACTCTTGATCTGAATAATGAGGTTGGCCCAGATTGAGATTTACTTGAAACAAGCCCAGATCACACGGACTAGATGGAAACGTTCATTACTTGCCCAGAATTGTCTCATGCCTGTTTATGAGACAAAAAGCTCCAGCAAATACATCAGTGTTTTTCAAACAAGGAATCATAACTCAAAATTCCTAGACAAGTCCTAAGCATGCAAAATCTATCCTCAGCCAATGGTTTTGTGAAAATATCTGCTAATTGTTCTTCTGATTTAACAAATTGAATGCAAATATCCCTCTTTTGGACATGTTCTCTTATTGAGTGAAATTTCACTTCAATATGCTTGGTCCTAGAGTGCAAAACTGGATTTTTAGAAATATTGATGGCACTCATATTATCACACATTAAGGGAATATTTTCAGCATTTAATTTGTAATCAGCAAGCTGTGTTTTTAACCATAAAAGCTGAGAACAACAAGAAGAAGCAGCTATATACTCAGCCTCCGCAGTGGATAATGCCACTGTTGGTTGCTTCTTACTTGACCAAACATTTAAGGACTTTCCAAGGAAGCAACATAAACCAGAAGTGCTCCTTCTATCAACTCTGTCACCAGCAAAGTCTGCATCACAATAACCGACTGTAGAAAAATCATTAGTCTTAGGATACCAAAGACCAAAGTTGGATGTGCCATGAACATATCTAATGATCCTTTTAACTGCAGAAAGATGTGACTCCTTAGGTTTGGATTGGAACCTAGAACACAATCCAACACTTTGCACAATATCGGGTCTAGAGGAGGTTAAGTACATAAGAGAACCAATCATCCCTCTATACCTAGTCTCATCAACATCTTTCTCATTTTCTCCCTTATCCAATTTAGAGTTCGGGTGCATGGGAGTTCCCATGGTTTTGGCATTTTCAAGACCAAATTTCTTAACTAATTCCTTGGCATACTTTTCTTGATGAATGAAAATACCATTTTCAGTTTGTTTAATCTGTAGCCCAAGGAAAAAATTAAGTTCACCCATCATACTCATGTCAAATTCACTTGTCATGAGCTTTCCAAATTCAGTACAAAGGGATTCATTTGCTGATCCAAAAATAATGTCATCAACATATATTTGGACTAAAATAAAAGAATCATTAGAATTCTTGATAAATAGAGTTGTATCAGTGGTGCCTCTTTGAAAACCATTTTTCAAAAGAAAAGAGCTAAGTCTCTCATACCAAGCTCTAGGAGCTTGTCTTAAACCATAGAGAGCTTTAGACAATTTAAAAACATGATCAGAATGCTCTTTATTTTCAAAACCAGGAGGCTGCTCCACATATACTTCTCTATCTATCACACCATTTAAAAATGCACATTTCACATCCATTTGATATAATTTAAAACCACAAAATGCAGCATAAGCTAAGAGAAGTCTTATGGCTTCCATTCGGGCAACAGGGGCAAAAGATTCATCAAAGTCGATTCCTTCCTCTTGGTCATATCCTTGTGCCACTAGCCTTGCTTTGTTCCTTGCAATGTTACCATCTTCTCCCAACTTGTTCCGGAATATCCACTTGGTGCCGGTCACTTTCTTTCCACTTGGCCTTGGAACCAACGTCCACACTTGGTTCTTTTCAAACTCAAGAAGCTCATCCTCCATAGCCTTAATCCAAGATGGGTCACTTAGGGCTTCCTTGACGTTTTGAGGCTCCATTTGTGAAAGAAGGGCAATGTTTGAACCTTCATTTGCCTTTCTAGTGGAAGACCTAGTTTGCACTCTATGAGAGACGTCCCCAATGACAAATTCTTCAGGATAATTCTTTAAGAACCTCCATTCACGAGGTCTAGTGGACTTAGAGGCAGATTCGGTCACCAATGGAATCTGTATGCTGCTGTCTGCAGAATTTCCTTCAGATTCATGAGACAAAATGGAATTGTCTCTTGAATTTTCAGCATTTGCTGTTTCTGGCTCAGCTTGTCCAGAATTTTCTTTTCCATGATTCTGAGCAGCTTCATCATCCTTTTGAGCTTGATTTCCTGCATCACCATCTTCCAAAATGCTTTGCACCAAGTTAGAATCACAAAATGTAACATGTATGGATTCTTCAATAATTCTAGCATCTTGATGATAAACTCTATATGCTTTACTAGTTGTGGAATATCCTACAAACAAGCACTCATAAGCCTTTGGATCAAATTTTCCCAAATTTTCTTTGTTATTCAAAACAAAACATTTGCATCCAAAGATGTGCAAATAATCTAAGTTTGGTGGGTAGCCTTTCCAAAGTTCATAAGGGGTTTTCTTCAAAAATTTCCTTATGATTGTTCTATTCAAAATGTGGCAAGCCGTGTTAACCGCTTCAGCCCAAAGGAATTTTGGAACATTACTCTCACAAAGCATAGCTCTTGTCATCTCTTGTATGCTTCTATTTCTTCTTTCAACAACACCATTTTGTTGTGGTGTTCTTGGACAAGAGAAGTTGTGAGATATTCCATATTCCTCACAAAAGGATTCAAACAAATTATTTTCAAATTCAGTTCCATGATCGCTTCTTATAGAAGAGATTTTTAAATCCTTTTCATTTTGAATTTTCTTGCAAAAAGGTTCAAAGGCCGAAAAGGCTTCATTTTTGTGTGCAAGAAATAAAACCCAACCAAACCTAGTATAGTCATCTACAATTACTAAACCATAATGTTTACCACCTAGGCTTTGAGTTCTTGTTGGACCGAATAAATCAATGTGTAGCAACTCAAGTGGTCTTTTAGTAGAGATGTCTTCCTTTGGTTTAAAAGAACTTTTTGTTTGTTTTCCCATTTGGCAAGCATCACAAGTGATGTCTTTGTCAAACTTTATCAAAGGAAGACCTCTTACTAATTCTTTCTTTACAAGTTTGTTTATTTGAAACATACTTGCATGGCCCAATCTCTTGTGCCATAACCACTTTTCAGAATCTTTAGAGTGGAGACAAGCTACATTTTAATCTTTTAGTTCATCAAGAGTAAGTCCATACATATTATTGAAACGCTTGGCAACAAACATCACTTCATTTGTCTTTTCATTTACAACACAGCATTCAAGCCTTTTGAAAACAACTAAATATCCTAAATCACACAGCTGACTTATGCTCAAAAGATTGTGTTTTAAACCACATACCAAAAGCACATCATCAATGAAAGTAGATTGCTCATTACCTACTTTTCCAACAGCAATGATTTTACCTTTACCATCATCTCCAAAGGTCACAAAACCTCCATCATACTTATTCAGTTTGATAAAGTAAGTTGACCTTCCAGTCATGTGCCTTGAACATCCACTATCCATGTACCACATGTCCTTTTTGTTCTTGGATGCTAGGCAAATCTGCATGAAGAGTTTCGAGTAGCTTTAGGTATCTAAACTAATTTGGATCCTTTGAAGTTAATCCATCTTGGTTGCCCAAGAGCATTGAAATCACAAACAACATTGTAAACTTTGTTTCCTACAACTCTCTTTTCAATGAAGCATTGTGCATATGAGTGACCAAATTTCTTGCAATTAACACAATGATTTTCTGATGTGTGCCGCTGAAATTGAGGTGAGTTATGTTGCTTGAAATGATTAAAGCTTTGAAATTTTCTGGTTTTTGGAGGAGATGCATTTCTTTTAACAAACTGATTTTTATTAAAGTTATTCCTCTTTGCAGAAGTATTTTCGCCAGAATTTTTTTGAACATTATTGCCTTTCGAATATGAGGTTTTGTTGTAAAATGGTGATTTCTTGAAAACAACCTCATTTTTCGAAACATAACCCAAACCTGGTCGGTTTGAACTCGGGCCAGTTCTTGGTGAAATTTCAGTTTCATTTGTGTATTCTTCATCAGATTTTTCTTCACATGTGAAAACATGTCCGATACCTGATTTATTTGGTATGGATTTAGTATTTGATGAAGAGGCCACAAATTTTATAGAGGAAGTGTTGGAAACAGCATCTTCCTTGGCTATGTAGCCTAAACAAGATTTTTCAAACAATGGTCTTTGACTTGCAAGTAATTTGTCCAAGTTACTAGAACTTTGTGCAAATTTTGCCAAGTCACCATTCAGTCTTTTAATCATATCTTTTAATCTTTCATTTTCAGCAATTAACTCATGAGAAGGATCCACAATGTGCTTTCCTTTTAATTTTTCAAGTTCAGATTTTAAAAATCTGTTTTCTTCAATGATGTCCAAAGCACATTCAGTTTCCTTTACTTTTTCTTTTAAAAATTCATTTTCAGCTCTTAACACATCTCTTTCAGATCTGCAACCATTGTATTTATCAAGCAATTTTGAGGTATTTAAAGTGAGATCATCAATAATAACATGCAAGTCCTCAATGGTCAAATCATAATAATTTACCTCATCAAGATTGTTGTTTCCAGCCATGAAACAGTCTTTGTCATCTCTTTCAGATTCTTCTTCTTCATTTGAGTCATTTTCAAGATCCTCCCAAGCTGCCATGAGTACTCTTTTCCTTTCCTTCTTCCCTTTGTCTTCCTTTTTGAGCTTTGGACAGTTTGACTTGAAATGTCCAGCCTCCTTGCAATGATGACATGTCACCTTGCTCAAGTCTATCTTGTGCTCCTTTGAACTTGAGCCCTTGTATTTGCCTTTGCTCTTCAACATCCTTCTAAATCTCCTAGCAAAAAACAAAAGCTCGTCATCTGAAATACCATCACTTAACTCACTCTCTTTCGGTTCTATTTGTGACTTAAGGGCAATTCCCTTTTTCTTTGAGTCTGTGTTTGTGTGTGTGGCTTCATAGGCAAGGAGTTTTCCTCTCAGCTCATCATAGGTTATTGGACTTATGTTGTTGCTTTCGGTTAGGACAGTGGCAGTGTTTTCACACTCTTTTGTGAGGCTTCTAAGGAGTTTTCTCACCAAGGTTTGTTCTGCGTAGTTTGTACCCATAGCATCAAGGTTGTTGATTATGATTGAGAATCTCTCAAATGCTTCATCAATGCTTTCTCCATCCTTCATGCTGAACATCTCGTACTCTTTTCGCAGCATATCAATCCTTGTTTCTTTGACTTGTTTAGTTCCTTCGTGTGTAACCTGGAGTTTTTCCCAGATTTCTTTGGCTGTCTTGCATCTAGACACCTTCCGGTATTCTTCAAAGCTGATAGCACAGTGAAGAAGGTTGATTGCTTTAGCATTCAGCTCTATCTTCTTCTTGTCGTCTTCATTCCATTCAGCTTCTTCTTTTGGAGTCACCACTCCATCAGCACTTGTTTTTGTTGGGATCTTTGGACCGCTCACAACGATCTTCCATAGGTTGTAGTCAATGGATTGGATGAAGATCCTTATCCTTTCTTTCCAGTAGGAATAGTTCTTCCCGTTGAAGAAAGGTGGTCGGTTGTTTGACTGACCTTCAGTGAGGGTGTAGGCAACTGTGGTTGTGCCCAAGTTGTTCGCCATTGGATCTTTGCTCCAAGCGGTTAAGCTTGATTCTTGAGACCTTCGCTCTTGATACCAATTGAAGGTTGTGGTAGGCTTAGAGAAGGGGGGTTGAATCTATGCCTTCCTTTTACAGTTGCTGTTTTTGAACCTTTTGATCAAAGTTACAAATCTGATTCTGTTTGAACTCAGCAGCGGAAATTTATGAGACAATTTATTTTTGTCTCTTGAAAAACAGAAAACAAAACATGACAGAGAAGAAAAAGCTAACACCAGCATATATCCTGGTTCGGTTGCTTTGTGCTATGCAACCTACATCCAGTCTCCTCCACAAATGTGGAAGAATTTCACTATAGTTAACAGTTTTACATACACCAATTTCACACTCAAGTTCTAACCTAACTTGACATTGGCTATGCTAACATCTAACTATTTTCTCTTAGTGCTAACCCAACTAAGAAAGGGATACCAAACAGGAATAAGATACAAGACACTTGACCAACCTAAAGAAATCTGAAAATAACTCTAGGCTTTTCTCTCAAGTGTATCTCTCAGCCTTTTCACTCATGGCTTTTACTTAAGCTTTCTCACTTTGCCTTTTCTCTCAAGAAATTACAGAAAGATAAGCTTAGAAAAATACATTACAATCAGAACAACATGAAGGAGATTGACTTCATCAACAGCCTCTGTGCTATACGAAAAACCAGATTAGCAAGCCTCTGATTCAGTTCTTCATACTGGCGGAATGCACCTTTGATTAGGTTACACTGTCCAGTTAGTTGAACTTCTTCAAAGTGCTCTCTCAGAACAAACACCTCAGGTTCACTGGTTTTCTCTCCTTGCTTCAGAATGAGCAACTAGCTTCTTTTATCTCCTTGCATCTTCCTTGGTTCTTCCTCCAAGGTCAACATCTTGAGCCTTGAGCTTCACCAACTCACAGATTCACTTTTTCATCTTTTCATCAAAGAGTAACCTTTGCTTCTGACTTTTCTAACTTGACCGAAAGCCATGAAGATGTAACCGAACTTGTTTTCCAATGGTCAACCAAATCTGAACCCTTGAACACCAACTTGGTCCCCAAGTCTTGATTAAGACCGTAGATACACAGCAGAATGGGGCATAGAACAACTTTCCTTTCAAGCCATTTTCGGATAGAGCAGAGAGTAGGGAAGAAAGGATGAAGATCTGATGCATGCAAGATGATATGATTTACCTTTCTTAAGCTTGATTTAGCTTGGGATTTCTGTTTTAGCTTCTGTGCTTCAAGCTTCAATTCTTTCTCTCTTGCTTCTTTGGTTAAAGGCTTATGGAAGAAGCTCTTTCTCTTTCTTACTTTTCTGAAGTCTTGATATGACCTGATTTGAGAGGAGAGGAACGTTGCCTTGGTTGGATCAAGATGGTGGGAAATTGAAAAACAATTTCAAGCTTGGATCGGGTTCTTCTCTTTTTGGCCCGGTGTCTTGCTATGCTTCTTTGTTTGATATGAATGACTTGGGCTTGCCTTTATTCACACTTTCTATTCAGCCCATTTGCCTTGTTTTGTTACTCATTCAACTTGGGCTGCCAAAAGTGAAGTGTGACCTGCAACATAGCATAAATAATTAGCAATGTGTACTTATAAATTTAACTATTCTAATTATTTATTTTGCCAAAAATAATGTTTGTCATCACTAATTATTTTAGTTAATACATGTTTAATACATTGTTTATGAGTTATGTAATATTTTGTTTATGAGTATTGATTTTTTGTTATTGAGAAAGTTTAATAAAAAAATTATTTGTTTAATGCGATAAAAATGACAGTTAAAATTTGCCTTTGTAAATGATAAAAAAATATCACTTTTATTCGATAAAAAGGGCGATTTGTAACTGCCATTTTAAAAAACATGAAATGCCATTTTAACTCAGTAAAAATGGCGGTTTCAAATACCATTTTAACCAATTAAAAATGTCATTTTAACTAACCAAAATGTTGTTCTGTCAGGGTAAAAGGGGTGGTTTGTAAATGCCGTTTTAACCAACCAAAAACCGCCATTTTAACCATGGAAATAACGGCGATTTGAACCGCCGTTTTAACCATGCAAAAACTACCGTTTTATTTGAAAATAATGGTGGTTTGAACCACCTTTTTAACCTATCCAAAAACCGTCGTTTGATCCCAGAGAATTGTAGCAATTTTCTGAAAACCACCATAATAACTAGAATGACGCCCAAAATTATGTCGCTTTCTAGAGCCGCCATTTTTGGTAACAATGCCGGTTTAAACTACTGTGAATACCCAAAAAAACTGCCATTTTAACCAGATTTTTTTGTAGTGAAACAAGTGAATACACAATAGTTACAAACGTTCTAGATTACAAAAAAAGAAATGCAATAACAAGCAAGGAATAAATATTAAAAAAAAAAGATTTGAAAAAGGAACCTAGGTGAAGAACATATTTGGAAAATATTTAAAGAAGTCAACCAAAAAATAATAATAATAAATGATACATAGGTGAAGAACATATTAAAAAAAGGGCAAGTATTATTAATATTTTTCTTCTAAATAACTCGACACTGAAAAGGACTTTAGAGGTAAAAAATCGACTAGAATTGCAAACTACAAAAGTACAAATCTCATTTCAATCTTATGCTCAAGATCACCTGATTAACATTGGTAATGTTACATGCCACAATGCTAAAACTAAAATTTATACCATAAATAGAGAATACAAAACTTGTATTCCTACAAAGCACCATTAACCTATGGCTGATTTAACCTAATAAATATATAATTACAACTGCATAATCCCATTTATAAGTGCCATATATTTCTCAAAATTGCATATTAGACTTCACAAAATTTTTCATGATAAATTTAATTTTTCTAACTTTGTTAATTACTTTAAGACTTAACTCGCCACAATACCAAACAAATAAGTAGAAAAACTAAATTAATTTAAGGCAAATTAAATAAAAATGGGGTTTGAACCAAAATACAGAAGGTACATGAATGAAATTGTAGCAAAATTAAGAAATTAACAAGCAAACAAATTAAATTGGGACAAAAGTACTAAGAAAACGGGATGAAATTGGAACAACATGACAAGGGGGGAAGAACAAGCCAGAGAGAGGGGAGAGAGAGTGATCGAGCTGTGAACAACAGGGCAAGGAGGGGAAGGATGATGACGACAACACCAAAACAGATGGGCAACCACGTACCTCCACGGCGACACAGACGTGCATGGCAAAGGGAAAAACAATGGACCTGTCGTTCCACTTTTCTTTCGCGCATGGGAGCTACATGACGGACAGATCAAGATCAGTGACAGGGAAGGACATAACGGCTAGAACTGATGGAGGGAAGCTACATGGCGGCAAGAATTTTTGGAGCAGGAGATTCACACCTTTACTCCTCTAGGGTTCGCACGAAAACGAGAAAAATGGTGCTGGATTGTTTTTGCCAAATATTTTAATAAAATGTCCAAAATGCTATTTGCAGCAATTGGAGTTCCAACTACCGCTATCCTCATAAGTTTTCAATGAAGCATGAAAACACTGTCAGAACCGCCGCTATTTCGTCAATTCGCGGTGGTTCTAGAAAAAATGCCAGCAAATTTTTCGCCGTAACTCTCCGCCTCTCTTGTAATGATTCATAACTGGTTTTTGTTTATGTTAGACTAACTTTGTTAAACTTAATAAACAAAAGGACTTGAATGTATATCATTATTACTGTATAATATGTAAAAGGTTATTAGCAAGTACAATTTGTAACATTCTTACTTATGAGTTTGTTATGCTTATGTCATAAAAGGTTATTAGCAAGAACGTTAGTATATTATTTATTAACCTTAGTCACTAATACATAACTAAAAATAATATGTAAATATGATCGCGTAAAGAAAATTCTTCTCATTAAGATACACACATTTCATCGAATAAAATGAATTACACGAGTAGAAGCAAATAAAAAAACCATAATATCATAGTCCAATTTGGTAGTGATTAATGCAAAGTGAAAGGGTTTCTTAGCAAGGTTATCAACCATATAGTTTATCAAATGATAACTCTTTTTCAAACATATAATTTCAAGCTACATTTAATATGTATTACTGACACGAATTTATACAATATATATAATACATCATAACTAAATAGACATGATGAATCTTGTGTGTGATATATAAAGCATTAAATAGAGCTAAAGATTTAAATATTTCAATAAAAAGTATATGGCCTTAACTTGGAAATTAAGGGCTCACCGAATAACTAATATTTCCTTAAGAGTTAAGGGATTAGGACATTGATCAACATCCGTATTTGAAAAAAATAAAAGGATGATGGAGTGAGTTGTGCAACTCGGTGATTAAATAATATATCTGTAACTACATATGATAAAATTAAATAAAATTAAATAATTTGTTAAATTATATATAAATAGGAAGTCCTTTAATATTATACACTAGGCGAGTCCACCTCCATGAGTAGCTCTTTCCTTTAATCTTATTAACAGATCTAACGTATGGCGTACATGCTACCTAGTATCACTCCTATTAGCCTAGTATCAACATCTATTGATAGTTTTTCTACTCTAATATCATGAAGAAAGTGATATACAACCTTCAAAGATTCAAAGAGTTATAACTAATGAATTTACCATAATTCTTTGGAATAAGAACTTGAAAAATCTAGAGAAATGAGGTTAAACGAGCTTATCTTAAATGGGGTCCATATCAAAAGTATCTAGACAATTATTCCTTTATTGGTATAAATCCATCCAAAACAATTTTAATACATTTGGTTTGGTATTTTTTTCATGGTTAGAGTATTCACCTTTTGAAGATGTTGCATATTGTTTATTTTGTTATTTGGTTAACAAAAAATCTAGTGGACATAATGGGTCAAATATTTTTATTAGTAAAGAATTTAGAAGTTGAAAAAGTTAATAACATAGTGAAATATTCGAGATGATCCTTACTCACCACATAATAATGCAGTTGGAGCATGTCTAATTGAATCAAGTAAGTCATATCTAAAATGTAATTGAGAGTCATATTTCTAAGAAAATTTAAAAGAATCAATTATGTCTGAAATCCTCCATTGATGAAACTTGTTGACTAACATTCCAAGTTTTTTCTTTTAGAGACCATGGTGAGGCTTCAAAATAAAAAATTGAGGTAATTTTTTTGAAATGAGAAAATTTATGACATTTTACAACAATAAAGTTGCAAAGACTTTGTTTGAAAATACTTTATATAATGCTAAGTATACTTCAAATCAAATTAAAAAGGAAATCTTAGCATATTCTCTCAAAACAAAGTGAGAAAACATATTTGTGAAAAAAATATAGATTCTAAGTTTTGCATTGTAGTAGATATAGCTCGTGATAAATTTAAAAGAGAACAAACGACACTTATTTTATAATTTGTTTATATACATGGTTTTATTCAAGACTTTTTTTATTTTGTATATGTTAAAGATACTACAAGATTAACTTTGAAAAAAGAATTATGTGGTGTTCTTTCTCGATATGATCTTCATGTATCTAATAACATGAGAGGGGAACGGAATAAGTTACAAGCATTATTTATAAAAGATTATCCTTATGCTTATTATATCTATTATTTTTTCATCAGTTACAACTTGTATTGATTGCTACATCTAGAGAAGTTATCCATGCACATCAATTTTGTTTTTCAAAATTGACTTTCATTGTCAACATCATTTATTTCTCTTGAAAAATGTAAATTATTTTGTGAGCAACATGGTATTCTAATTCCTGTTTTAACTATTTCTTATGTAGTACGGCAAAGACGATTGCATCACCAAAAAGATCATATCATAGTTGAGCATTATTTTAGAGTAGAAATATCTTCTGTCACAACTGATAAGCAATTACAAGAGTTGAATAGCAGATTCAATAATCAAGCAATGCATTTGTTAATCTGATCTCTGCTCTCACACCTAAGGATGCTTACAATAAATTTGGCATTGTAAAGATTTTTACTCTTATTGACAATTATTATCCCAAGGACTTCATTGAATAAGAGAAGATTAATTTACTTTTTCAACTTCTACATTTTATTTTTGATGTTCATTAACATCCATAATGAAGAATCTATCAACTATTCATGAATTGTATAGATAGCAGAAGAAAATAAGTCAAAAGTATATTACTTGATTAATAGGTTGATTCGTCTAATATTAAGTCTTCCAGTTTTCGTAGCTACTAGAGAGCGATCATTTTTAGCAATGAAAATAATGAAGATAAGATTAAAAAACAAGATAGAAAATGACTTTTTCATGGATAGTTTGATTATTTATATTGAGAAAAAAATTACTAAAAAGTTTAGTTTAACTTAAAGAAAATACATTCAGGAAATCCTCACCATGGCTGAAATGTAATGTTGTAGGTTGTACGCTATTCCTGTAACACCCTAACTACCAAAGCTCACGCTTCCGGCTGCGCAACTCTGATAGCTCGAACATTACGACGACACTTATACTATTTAATACTAAAATATGAGCCTGTTTAAAAACTTTAAACCGCAATACCATTCCCAAAAATACTTTCGCCATACAACGTACGTCCATACATACCATACAACTTACAGCAACTCATAAAGAGTACATCCATATATATATATATATATATATATATATATATATATATATATATATATATATATACATATATAAATAATATTACAAACATTATCTAGTACAATTCCTATCCCTCTCACAGAATATATCACGATAAAGGCGAGGGTACAAAAATAATAATCTAAAGCAATACAGAGCATCTCAATAACAAATAATTAAACTCTTCATAACTTCTGCGTCCAAATCCTGTAAGGGGAAAAATGTAGGGGGTGAGAATATCATCCTCGAAAGGGTTCTCAGTAGAGGGTTTTTGGGAATTACTGTAATAGGATACATGAAGATAAACCGTACCAGTGATTAATAACCATCTTATGCCTCTTTTCAAAAACAACAGTTTACAATAAAAATAAAGTCAGAAATCTTTTCTGAAAGAGGAACCGTTTAATTCTCAAAACATCAAAGCATTTCAAAAAGATTTATCTATACTGAACCAAAATAACCTTTCATATCTTATTCCAAACCAGAACCACAAAACCGAAATCAACCATCGGTCCATCTCATTCAACCACGGCCCTAGGCCCAAACAATCCAACCACAACCAATCCACCACAATCCAACAGAGTTCCAGATGCAAACACAAGTAGGAAGATGCAAACACAAACAAACAGTTATTGCAAGTAGAACAATTAGCAGTTAATCACATAGGCAAACCAAGTACAATATGCATACCCAAACAATGTCACATAGATGCATATGATGCATGCCTGTCCCTAGTGGCTGATGATATCATCTGTCGGTTATAGAGCCAACCCGACAAGTCCTGGTAGCTAACCATTGGACCGTCCCTCTATCGCGCATCCCCAACTCGAGTTATACTCATCATAAACTTGATCATAAACATGATCCATATCCATCACCCTCACTGGTGAATATTTCGGGGGCGAGCTCATCCGGGACTTTCACAGTGCCCGGCCACACTTACGACATAGGATCAACAGAGTATCAAGTCTCAACCTGGAGCACGTTGTGGCTAGCCACTGCTACTACCCAGGGAAACTCGTATCTCAGATAGTGGAAGTGCAAATCACAATTATCAATAATTCAGCATATACATGCATTCATTTTCATCTGTGGATCAACATCCATCTCAGCCATCCGGCTCACGGTTCAGTCCAGAACCAGCCAATATTCATAGCATACACAGCCATTCCGGCTCACGGTTCAATCCAGAACCAGCCAATATTCATAACATACACAGCTATTCCGGCTCACAACAAAACAGCACTTCCATATTCAACATCATCAACTTGTAAAATCGGCATTTAAGCCATAAATCACTTTTTCTCAAATCATTTCGCTTTGAAATCAAGTTTCAACTCTTTTTAGCCTTGGTTTTTAGAAATCTCATTTCTCAAATCATCTCAGGCTCATAAGCCAAATTTACTCAAAGTGAGTTTCCTTTTTAAAACAGTGCCACTCTCGGCATTCTTTTTCCAAACTTCCAAACCATGGCAAGTTAAGGATTTATTTCAAAGCATTCAAAATCACCCAATGGGATTTTATAACAAAAGTTTCTCGGCAGAGTCCCAAGTCTTTAGGGAAGGTCAACCTATATCAATTCCTTAAAATTCATTGAACTCTTAAAATCATAGATTCTCGGTTCAAGTAAATAAAAACTGAATTTACTATAAAACTGGCCATACAAATCACAAGTTCCAACCCGGTCCAAAAATCAACTCATTTGAAACAGAACTGGTTCATTTGAATCAAACCACTTTCAGGTTTCTTTTTGGAACCCATTTTTCTAACTCTTCCAAATTGCCTCAAACTTGATTAATCAATCAAAAGTCTAGATTCCTTTGAATTCGCTAAAAAATCCTTTTTATATTAAAATCAATATTAGAGCATCATTCTTTCCTTCAGTGATTCAAACGATAAAAATAGTTCAGTTCTAAATAAGCCGAACTCAACGTATAAGGTTCATTAAATAAATTAAGCTTGAAAACATAAATATCCTCTTAATAAATCAAATAATACAATTTCTCAAATCCAACCCTTTTTAAATAACTTTTCAAACAAGACTAGGATTTTGCAGAAATTTCGGCAGCACCTCCCCTAAAACTTGGACTTTTGCCACCCGGTTCGGGTCCCAACTAAACCGTTTCTCATTCCTTTTCAACAGCTCAAAACCAGAATCAATTTAAAGCAAGCTAAATCAACAATAGCCTCAGTGGCATATCTCAAGGTTACCATTTCAAAAATCAACTCAATATCAATCGATATAACTCATTTTCCAAAGCTTTAAAGAAACGGTTCAGTAACAATTCATTTGTCCAAAACCATGTCAATTAAAGTAAACCAGGCTGAATTCAAAAGTGTGTTCTACTTTCTTATCCAGAAAATCAACTCAACTCAAATCAATTCACAACGGATTAAACCCGATTTCAAAGCTTTAAAAGAATCAACTTCAAAAGCATCTCGTTTCACAACACCACACAACAATCCATTCATGAAAACCAAATAATAATCCGTTCAACATATAATTACATTCATTCAGGATAATCAACATCACATAAGGCTTATACAATCACCAATTACATTATCTCACATCAGTATCCATATGTAATAATTCCAATAATAAACTATAGTTTTCGGAAAGCGCCCCTACCTCAAAACGCAAATTCCATAACCCAAACGTCTCACAGAGTCCTTTCCGCCTCATCCCGAAATCACCGGCAGCTTGAACCACAACTTTGCTCACTTTTGCAGTAACCACATCAACTCTAATCGCAATACGTAACAAACGGGATTAACTCTCAAAACAACGAATGCTACAACACCTCAATGTTTAACAGGACAGCGACTAAAGGGGTTACCGAAACGTAAACGCTTACCGCAAATAAGAAGGAACAGCTGAACCGGAACAGCGGCGGTCTCCGGACCGATTCGGCAGCAGCCCGGCAGCCACCTCAAGTAGTAGCGGTGACCGGACTCCGGCAATGGCACCTGGAACCCACATACAGAGACGTTAAAGCTTCCAAAATCTTAAACGAATGAAGACCGAATTCGAAAACCCTTACCGGCAGAATTTTCCGGTGACTGCAGCGTGTTTTTTCGGCGGCCAGGCACGGCAGCGCGACTCAACACAACCAGGCAGAGCGGCGGCAGCCTCCAGCAACTTCGGTGAGCTTCCTCAACGATGGTGATGGCCAGAGCTTCGGCGGTGCTAACCGAGGCTTACCGGTGGCAGGAGCGGCGGCGATAGCTTCGTGCAGCACGGCGGCACCTGTCTTTTCCCCCACCGCGAGCTCTCTGTCTCTCTCTCGCCCTCTGTTCCGATGACGGCGGCCATGGCTTCACCGACGAGGCCAGGCGCGGCGGTTTCAGGCCCTCAGACCCTCCTCGCTCGCGTACCCTCTCTTTCCATGTCTCAGCTTCGATGGCGACCTTCGGTGGACCAACGGCGATGACGATAGCGCGGGCAGCCACGGCGCCCAGGTGCGACGGCGACGGCGCAAGACAGCGCCCTCTCTTCCTCTTCTCTTGCGCCAGCTTCGATGGATCAACAGTGGCGGAGGCGGTGCGAGTTCTCCCTTTTCTCCATGGCACAGTGGCGGCGGCGACGTGGTGGCGCAACGGTGGTGGTTCCAGGTCGACAGAAACGCGTGATGGAGGTGGCGGCAAAGGCCCCCTCTCCTCCTTCTCCTCTGATCTCCTCTACTCCCCCTCAGATCTCTTTCTTTCTTTGTTTGTTTTCTATTTTTCAGGGAACACAAGGGAAACTCAGCTTGTGTTGCCGCTGCTGAGAGAAAGGAAAGGTTAGGGGTGTGGCTTGATGACAAGTCATCATATACCCATTTTTCAAGCTAATTTCACTTGTTTTGTTAGCATTTATGCACTTTCTTGCATCCTAAGTAAGTGATTTGGAGTGAAAATGCATAACTTCTCTAAATCAAGCAACCACCATGAAATTAATGTTAAATCATGAGGTTTAAGCTAATTTTAATTGCATTTTAATTGATTTATAAGCCTCTTGAATTTAGTGATACTTTGAGTGGTTGTTTTGGTTTATTGTAGGTGAAGAAAAGAAAAGAAAATGAAAAGCGTGGCCTAAGAAGCGTAACACAAGAAAAGGAAAGCGTGGCCAAAGAGGAGAGAAGCGTGCCGCATTGCAATGGGGGAAGCAACATTGCCCTCCACAAGGGCAGACTGCCCTCTAGGAGGGCAACATAGAGAACCAAACAAGAATAGGCAACTCTGCCCTGCCCACTCCAAGGGCAGAGCACAAATGGTGCCTTGGGACCAAGAGAAAGCAAACTCTGCCCTGCCCTTGTGGAGGGCAGAATCGGGCACTTCAAGGAAAGAAAACAAGAAAAAAAGGTCACCCATGCATGCTACAAGGTTCGAACAAGGAACCATGAGGAAGCCAAGCACTAAGGTCCACTACCGTGCCAAGAAGCCAAGAAAAAAAAAATAGCGTGTTTACCTCCTCCCAGTTTCGAACACGGGCCATGAAGGAAAGGACCTTGCCCTGCCCTTGGCGCGGGCAGGGCAGCATTTGGACTTGCGCACCACACACAAAATTCTGGCGCACCAACTTTGAAAGCTGGCGCACCAAACTCTCGTCCCTGGCAGCATCTGGCGCGCAACGCTCCTCCCCTGGCGCACCAAAGCTTTCCTGCCCTGCCCTTGGCGCGGGCAGGGCAGCGTTTTGCATTCCTGGCGCACCAAAATCAATTCTGGCGCACCAATCTTCAACCCTGGCAGCACCAACGCGCGCACTCCTCAATCTGGCAGCACCAACTTTCCTGCCCTGCCCTTGGCGCGGGCAGGGCAGCCTCTCTCGCACCAACACGCACCATGGCCGCACCAATTGCTAGCACCAAGAATCAATTTTCTGCCCTGCCCTCCACAAGGGCAGGGCAGCCTCCTGGGAGTGACTTTTTGGGCTAAAATTCAAATTAAAAATTCATTTGAATTCATTTCTTCACCAATTCAAAAGCCCATCCAAATCCCATTATCCAAGAATAGAAAGTGTATAAGTAGGAGATAGTTTGATGTAATTAAAAAACCTTTTTTAGCTACCTTGAGCTTTTACTTTTACTTTTGACCACTTAGACTTTTACCTTGGCTTTTGAATTTCATTTTCTTTGAGCTTTCTTGAGAGACTTGTCCGAGAACTAAGAGGATCAAGGGAGAATTGACTGATCTCCTTCCTCATTTCCCTTGGGCAATTCTACTCTCTTGTTTTTGAGTTTTGGGTGTGTGAAATTGGGGAAATTCTGTCCCAATTCCCATTCAAGCTCTTTACACTTTGTTTTCTGCATAATTCTATTCCAATTCTGTTCTTCTATTACTTCTTCTTTAATTTTCTGTCAATTGCTTAGTTAATTCAGATCTGGGAAGGAAATTGGGTTTTAGGCTCTGCTACCTAAGCCCTTGGGTCCTGAGATCACAACTCATTTTGGGTTCTTCTGTGAACCTTTACTGCATTTTATTTTCTTTCTGTTTGAATGATATTTGCTTCTGATTTAATTTCTGCTCAATCCATTGCTGCAATTTACTTCTTCTTTGTTTAGATCTTGCAATCCCATTCCTCAATTCCCTTTTATATTCAAGCCATTTATCTTTCTTGCCATTTAAGTTACTGCAATTTAAGTTTCTTGCACTTTAAGTTTCAGTCATTTACTTTCTTGCTCTTTAAGATTCTGCAAATTTACAATTCTGTTCTTCAATTTACTGCACTTTTCCCTTCCCCCTTTACATTTACTGTCATTTACTTCCTGTTAAACACAAATCACTCAATCAAAACTTGATTCGCTTGACTAAATCAACCACTAAACTAAAATTGCTCAATCCTTCAATCCCTGTGGGATCGACCTCACTCATGTAAGTTATTATTACTTGATGCGACCCGGTACACTTGCCGGTGAGTTTTGTGTTGGATCGTTTTCCACACATCAAGTTTTTGGCACCGTTGCCGGGGATTGAAATAGATTGACAATGATTAAGTGAAGTGGAGGTCTAGATTAAGCACTTTTCTTTTTCTGTTATTCTAACTCTTACTAACACACTAACTGTTTGAGAAATTGCTTCTATTAACTCACTAACAATTTTTCTCAAATAATTGCACTTAATTCTCAAGCGTGCTGTTGTTTGGTCATCCTGATTGTTTGCATATCATAGGAAATCAAGTTTCTACAGACAGAGGGTATCATGACATGAAGCCACCACTCATTGCACTCATCAAGAACAATTGTTCTTATGATGGAAATCCATCAGAGGATCCTCAACAGCATATATCTACTTTCCTGAGAACTTGTAATGCGGTCAAAACTGATGGTCCAGATCAGGACACTTACAAGATCCTGTTATTCCCTTTCTCATTAAAGGGTGAAGCTGCACAATGGTTTGAAACTTTTCCCCAAGGAAGTATCACTAGTTGGGATGATTTGGTCACCAAATTTCTAGCCAAATTCACCTCATCCAGACAGATCATCCAGCTGAAAGAAGAGGGACATCTATTCACACAAGGGGACGAAGAACCACTCTTCAAGGCTTGGGAAAGATACAAGAAAGCAACTGACAAAGTGGGCTTCCGAGCTTTCTATGAAGGATTGACCCCAGAAACAAGAATAGCAGTGGACTACTTCTCAGATGGCTTACTCAAAGCAACAACAAATGCTCAAGGAATTACAGACTTCAATGACAAAGGAGTCAACAACCAACATCCATCTGAGAAACCACAGAATGCAATCTCAGAAAAAGAAGTGGCAATTATTGAAGGGGTGAATGCGTTCAAGGACCAAAACAAACAAATGCACCATCAACCACAGCAAAACATAGAGTTGTCTGCTGCAGTGAATGCCAAATTTCCACCATGGAGACCTCACTCTTATCTGAGAATGAGGGAGCCTCAACATCAAGAACAAGGAAGTTTCCGCCAGGACAATTCCATGACCACAACCAATCAACATCTCCCACCCACCAATACCACCCAAAGCCAATACCCACAACACAGACACTCCCAAACCCATCTCAACTGGAGAAGGAGTGAGTACCAAAATCACAGACCAAGAGAATTCCATTACAACAACCCGAACTTCATAAACCATCAAAAACACCATTACAGCAATAACAACCACTACATGCCGCCACCACACTCACCCTTCCTACCTTCAACATGTCATAACCAACCGACCCTACAAGACTCTCAGAGAATCACAAACTTGGAGATCCTAATGGAAAGAATGATGAAACATCAAGAGGAAACAACAAGGAACCAAGAGATGTTGATGAGAGGAATTGAGGAGCAGATAGCTCAATTGGCAAAGCACTTTGCAGAAATGGGTGAGAAGAAACCAAATACTTTCTTCAAAACCAGTGAAGATAAACCAACCAATAACGAAGATGCTACAAGGAAGGAAGGATGGAAAAGGATCATAGAAGACAATGAGAAAGGAAGTACCAGCCAAGAAAAACACAACAGAGAATCCCTTCAAAGAGAGACAGAGGAGAGAACTAAAGACAAGCAGAAAATCCCCACTGGAAGGTTTTCACTAGGGGATCGAGTGATGATCAATAGTCAAACCATGAAGGTATCCCCACAGTTGTATGATCACTACACTGTGACTAAGATCCTTCCACAAGAATCTATAGAAGTTATCAAAGAGGAAACCGGAAGGAAGTTCATAGTGAAGACAGACAAGCTAAGGCACTGTGATTTTCGACCTCCATGATAAACAAAAACGAAGATGTCAAGCTAATGACAATAAAAGAGCGCTTGTTGGGAGGCAACCCAACCTGAGGTAGTTTCTTTTCATAGCTTTTCAATAAAAGTGTTGAATAATTGGTGTGGAATGCAAGGAGCTAAGTTTGGTGTTGCACACCAAAATAATTTGAGAGAGAATGAAAATTTCTAAGTTTGGTGTTCCACCAAAAATATCATTTAATACATTCTCACCTCTTGCATGATTCTAGCTCCAAGCAATCAACCACATTATTCAACTATTGAATTTTTTTCTAGCTTTAATTCCATTAACCTTCAGCAAGGATACATGGTTTCAAATATGGATAACTTGGTACATCTGAGACAGTGGCAAAACAATTAAGTTTGGTGTTCACACACCAAAACAAATCCTGAAACCACACTCAGTTCATACAAACTAACCATATAACTAAGGGCTTGAGAAGCAAGCAACTTTGAGAACTATGCAGGATATGAGCCAACATTTGAAGACACTATGCAGTTTAACTCAAAGAGAACACAACAGAAGGAAGAATCAAAGGGCTGCAACTTCAAAGGTTGTATCTGAACTTAATCTTTACTGCTGTGTGTTGTTTTGAACATGGGAACCATTGTATGTCTTGCTAAAGTGTTCATCTAGTTGCAAGTGAAATAGCTTGTTAAAAATGCTGAATCTGCATAATGCTTGTATCCATCACTTAGCTTGAAAATTGCTTTGTTTCCCATATGCCTAAATAAAAGAGTTTGGTTTGAATTGAAAAGTAAAATATCCAATGTTGCATAAGTATGAATGGAAGTTGGTGGTGGCATATGTGTTAGATTAAATGCATGACTCATGAAATAATTGTTGCATAATATCATTCTCATTCAATTGTGAGTTAGCTTGCTGTTACAAAGACTCCTATCAAGAATGAAACAACCCTTGGTAACAAAAACAGAAAAAAAAAGAAGGAAAAAGCCAAAGTGGCAAGAAAAACAAAGAATAAAGGTTAGACACCAATGGCTTGGACCTTAGGACAAATGCCTGTGGTGTTCTTGTACTGAGATCTGCTTGGATGAGTAAATTCTAAGGGGTATTTTGAAACCCGGTCACTTAGATCAACTGATTTGGGATGGCCAATTGAAAATCCACAATAAAGAGCAACTTAGATACAAAGCACTTAGTGATCCAAAGAGATGCTGGGCATCAATGATCCTAGGAAGAATTAGTGAGCCAAGTGTCTGTGGTGGAAAGATGTTGAGCAAAAGAAAAGAAAATAAAGCCAAAGGCTATGCTGCAGCATTTGACACCCAACCTCTAAAAGAATAATAATCTTGTTAAAGCATTATAAGCCAAGAAGAGTTAGCAAGGGAGTAATCAAAAGGTGAGTCTTATAACAGCAAGTTTAGCAAACCTTTGATGCAAAATGTGTATTATGCAGCAGCAACAATAAATGAGTTGTCATTGTCTGCATAAATGCCCCATAGATCAAGTTCTGCTATCTGCATAATAAGGATATACATTCTTTTCTTATTCATTTCATTTACTCTTAGTTTTGATGCTTGCTTGGGGACAAGCAAGGTTTAAGTTTGGTGTTGTGATGACAAGTCATCATATACCCATTTTTCAAGCTAATTTCACTTGTTTTGTTAGCATTTATGCACTTTCTTGCATCCTAAGTAAGTGATTTGGAGTGAAAATGCATAACTTCTCTAAATCAAGCAACCACCATGAAATTAATGTTAAATCATGAGGTTTAAGCTAATTTTAATTGCATTTTAATTGATTTATAAGCCTCTTGAATTTAGTGATACTTTGAGTGGTTGTTTTGGTTTATTGTAGGTGAAGAAAAGAAAAGAAAATGAAAAGCGTGGCCTAAGAAGCGTAACACAAGAAAAGGAAAGCGTGGCCAAAGAGGAGAGAAGCGTGCCGCATTGCAATGGGGGAAGCAACATTGCCCTCCACAAGGGCAGACTGCCCTCTAGGAGGGCAACATAGAGAACCAAACAAGAATAGGCAACTCTGCCCTGCCCACTCCAAGGGCAGAGCACAAAATGGTGCCTTGGGACCAAGAGAAAGCAAACTCTGCCCTGCCCTTGTGGAGGGCAGAATCGGGCACTTCAAGGAAAGAAAACAAGAAAAAAAGGTCACCCATGCATGCTACAAGGTTCGAACAAGGAACCATGAGGAAGCCAAGCACTAAGGTCCACTACCGTGCCAAGAAGCCAAGAAAAAAAAAATAGCGTGTTTACCTCCTCCCAGTTTCGAACACGGGCCATGAAGGAAAGGACCTTGCCCTGCCCTTGGCGCGGGCAGGGCAGCATTTGGACTTGCGCACCACACACAAAATTATGGCGCACCAACTTTGAAAGCTGGCGCACCAAACTCTCGTCCCTGGCAGCATCTGGTGCGCAACGCTCCTCCCCTGGCGCACCAAAGCTTTCCTGCCCTGCCCTTGGCGCGGGCAGGGCAGCGTTTTGCGTTCCTGGCGCACCAAAATCAATTCTGGCGCACCAATCTTCAACCCTGGCAGCACCAACGCGCGCACTCCTCAATCTGGCAGCACCAACTTTCCTGCCCTGCCCTTGGCGCGGGCAGGGCAGCCTCTCTCGCACCAACACGCACCATGGCCGCACCAATTGCTAGCACCAAGCATCAATTTTCTGCCCTGCCCTCCACAAGGGCAGGGCAGCCTCCTGGGAGTGACTTTTTGGGCCAAAATTCAAATTAAAAATTTATTTGAATTCATTTCTTCACCAATTCAAAAGCCCATCCAAATCCCATTATCCAAGAATAGAAAGTGTTTAAATAGGAGATAGTTTGATGTAATTAAAAAAACCTTTTTTAGCTACCTTGAGCTTTTACTTTTACTTTTGACCACTTAGACTTTTACCTTGGCTTTTGAATTTCATTTTCTTTGAGCTTTCTTGAGAGACTTGTCTGAGAACTAAGAGGATCAAGGGAGAATTGACTGATCTCCTTCCTCATTTCCCTTGGGCAATTCTACTCTCTTGTTTTTGAGTTTTGGGTGTGTGAAATTGGAGAAATTCTGTCCCAATTCCCATTCAAGCTCTTTGCACTTTGTTTTCTGCATAATTCTATTCCAATTCTGTTCTTCTATTACTTCTTCTTTAATTTTCTGTCAATTGCTTAGTTAATTCAGATCTGGGAAGGAAATTGGGTTTTAGGCTCTGCTACCTAAGCCCTTGGGTCCTGAGATCACAACTCATTTTGGGTTCTTCTGTGAACCTTTACTGCATTTTATTTTCTTTCTGTTTGAATGATATTTGCTTCTGATTTAATTTCTGCTCAATCCATTGCTGCAATTTACTTCTTCTTTGTTTAGATCTTGCAATCCCATTCCTCAATTCCCTTTTATATTCAAGCCATTTATCTTTCTTGCCATTTAAGTTACTGCAATTTAAGTTTCTTGCACTTTAAGTTTCAGTCATTTACTTTCTTGCTCTTTAAGATTCTGCAAATTTACAATTCTGTTCTTCAATTTACTGCACTTTTCCCTTCCCCCTTTACATTTACTGTCATTTACTTCCTGTTAAACACAAATCACTCAATCAAAACTTGATTCGCTTGACTAAATCAACCACTAAACTAAAATTGCTCAATCCTTCAATCCCTGTGGGATCGACCTCACTCATGTGAGTTATTATTACTTGATGCGACCCGGTACACTTGCCGGTGAGTTTTGTGTTGGATCGTTTTCCACACATCATGGCTAAAGGGAACCGGGTCATGGGTTAGGGTTTTATTTTGAAAATTAGGGTTAAGGGCATCATGGTAATTTCACATAAAATTGGGAATAATATAGTAATTAAAACTCAATGTAAATCCAACACTAATTGTACATAGAAAATACTATTTGCTGATCAATTTCACAAATTATTTTCAATAAAATGCCCAAATCTAAAAATTAGAAATGGTATACTTAATTTCTTCATTTTCCAAAATAGCAGTAATAATATTTAAAATATTATTTATCTAATCCAAATCATATAAAATCCTTATTATTTCATAACTATCAACCTTATACTTTGAATATAGAAAATAATCTAATAATTATAAAATTGGATAATAATCATAACTTATCTCAAATCCAATAAATCAAAACTTGCCTTAATTATCCTTAATAAAATAATCTCTGAAATTAAGGCTATAAATAACTATATGATTTGAGACTTGATCATAAAAAGACTTTTCAAAGATTCTGGGTCTTACATTCTACCCACCTTATAAAAATTTTTGCCCTCGAAAATTGATACAAAATGAAAGAAATTCCATAACAGTTCACCCTTGAACCCATTTACGGAAGAAGCAAAAATATCTCAAAATATAATCATATATACGATTTTCAAATACTTTGATTGTCATAAGCATAAGGATGTAAAGGTAGGAGTGTGATTGCAAAGCAAACGTTTCAAGGTAGGCTCAATGCAAAAGATAACATGGGTCAATCATGTGATAGAAGGGCAAGGCATCAAAGGCTATCAAACAGGATGGAGTTAAAACGACGTGCTTAACCTCCGCACACTAATCTTATATCAACCTCAAAGTTTCAACTTTCCAACTCCATCAAGCACTTTACAAACCCCAAATTCAATCACAAGCCTGGCAACCACAAACCCGTTCGCAAGGAATAAAACACCCACCACTCGTAACGCTGCACACCTACCGTTTCAACTTCCATATACACATATCACGTCTTAAAGAACTAACGCATCACGTCACTACGTCTATAAGTCGCACGTGATATCAAACAATTCTCGAGTCTACTCAGAAGGATACAAGATTCTAGCAAGGAGAAACAATATCAAGGATAATGCTCATAAATTTAAGAGAATATATCCAATTCCAGACAAACAAGGATGCTTAAGCAATGAAGTTTGCTAGAAATAAATCAATTGACAACTTCAAAGATAACCCTTGGATCAAATAAGTTCAATAGGATCAACAAGAAGAAAACCAGCGCATCAGTTTAAAACAAACTCAAACCGAGTCGATGAAGTATGAGATTTACAGAAGAGAATATTTCAAACCCAAGGCAAAGCTCACAAAACTCAAGAGCACGATTAATAGTACTTCCGAATACTTTGTTCATGAAAGAGTCGAAAACTTGCGAAAAACCACCTCGCAGTCTAGAAGGAAAGTTGAGCAACAAACATTCTCCAAGAGAGTGGCAAAAGTATAAATGTGGCTCTACTTCAAACAATTTCATGTTGAAAACAGATCATGTATGATGTGTGGAAAACGATCCAACACAAAACTCACCGGCAAGTGTACCGGGTCGCATCAAGTAATAATAACTCACATGAGTGAGGTCGATCCCACAGGGATTGAAGGATTGAGCAATTTTAGTTTAGTGGTTGATTTAGTCAAGCGAATCAAGTTTTGATTGAGTGATTTGTGTTTAACAGGAAGTAAATGACAGTAAATGTAAAGGGGGAAGGGAAAAGTGCAGTAAATTGAAGAACAGAATTGTAAATTTGCAGAATCTTAAAGAGCAAGAAAGTAAATGACTGAAACTTAAAGTGCAAGAAACTTAAATTGCAGTAACTTAAATGGCAAGAAAGATAAATGGCTTGAATATAAAAGGGAATTGAGGAATGGGATTGCAAGATCTAAACAAAGAAGAAGTAAATTGCAGCAATGGATTGAGCAGAAATTAAATCAGAAGCAAATATCATTCAAACAGAAAGAAAATAAAATGCAGTAAAGGTTCACAGAAGAACCCAAAATGAGTTGTGATCTCAGGACCCAAGGGCTTAGGTAGCAGAGCCTAAAACCCAATTTCCTTCCCAGATCTGAATTAACTAAGCAATTGACAGAAAATTAAAGAAGAAGTAATAGAAGAACAGAATTGGAATAGAATTATGCAGAAAACAAAGTGCAAAGAGCTTGAATGGGAATTGGGACAGAATTTCCCCAATTTCACACACCCAAAACTCAAAAACAAGAGAGTAGAATTGCCCAAGGGAAATGAGGAAGGAGATCAGTCAATTCTTCCTTGATCCTCTTAGTTCTCGGACAAGTCTCTCAAGAAAGCTCAAAGAAAATGAAATTCAAAAGCCAAGGTAAAAGTCTAAGTGGTCAAAAGTAAAAGTAAAAGCTCAAGGTAGCTAAAAAAGGTCCTAATTACATCAAACTATCTCCTATTTATACGCTTTCTATTCTTGGATAATGGGATTTGGATGGGCTTTTGAATTGGTGAAGAAATGAATTCAAATGAATTTTTAATTTGAATTTTGGCCCAAAAAATCACTCCCAGGAGGCTGCCCTGCCCTTGTGGAGGGCAGGGCAGAAAATTGATGCTTGGTGCTAGCAATTGGTGCGGCCATGGTGCGTGTTGGTGCGAGAGAGGCTGCCCTGCCCGCGCCAAGGGCAGGGCAGGAAAGTTGGTGCTGCCAGATTGAGGAGTGCGCGCGTTGGTGCTGCCAGGGTTGAAGATTGGTGCGCCAGAATTGATTTTGGTGCGCCAGGAACGCAAAACGCTGCCCTGCCCGCGCCAAGGGCAGGGCAGGAAAGCTTTGGTGCGCCAGGGAAGGAGCGTTGCGCGCCAGATGCTGCCAGGGACGAGAGTTTGGTGCGCCAGCTTTCAAAGTTGGTGCGCCAGAATTTTGTGTGTGGTGCGCAAGTCCAAATGCTGCCCTGCCCGCGCCAAGGGCAGGGCAAGGTCCTTTCCTTCATGGCCCGTGTTCGAAACTGGGAGGAGGTAAACACGCAATTTTTTTTTCTTGGCTTCTTGGCACGGTAGTGGACCTTAGTGCTTGGCTTCCTCATGGTTCCTTGTTCGAACCTTGTAGCATGCATGGGTGACCTTTTTTTCTTGTTTTCTTTCCTTGAAGTGCCCGATTCTGCCCTCCACAAGGGCAGGGCAGAGTTTGCTTTCTCTTGGTCCCAAGGCACCATTTTGTGCTCTGCCCTTGGAGTGGGCAGGGCAGAGTTGCCTATTCTTGTTTGGTTCTCTATGTTGCCCTCCTAGAGGGCAGTCTGCCTTTGTGGAGGGCAATGTTGCTTCCCCCATTGCAATGCGGCACGCTTCTCTCCTCTTTGGCCACGCTTTCCTTTTCTTGTGTTACGCTTCTTAGGCCACGCTTTTCATTTTCTTTTCTTTTCTTCACCTACAATAAACCAAAACAACCACTCAAAGTATCACTAAATTCAAGAGGCTTATAAATCAATTAAAATGCAATTAAAATTAGCTTAAACCTCATGATTTAACATTAATTTCATGGTGGTTGCTTGATTTAGAGAAGTTATGCATTTTCACTCCAAATCACTTACTTAGGATGCAAGAAAGTGCATAAATGCTAACAAAACAAGTGAAATTAGCTTGAAAAATGGGTATATGATGACTTGTCATCACAACACCAAACTTAAACCTTGCTTGTCCCCAAGCAAGCATCAAAACTAAGAGTAAATGAAATGAATAAGAAAAGAATGCATATCCTTATTATGCAGATAGCAGAACTTGATCTATGGGGCATTTATGCAGACAATGACAACTCATTTATTGTTGCTGCTGCATAATACACATTTTGCATCAAAGGTTTGCTAAACTTGCTGTTATAAGACTCACTTTTTACTCACTTGCTAACTCTTCTTGGCTTATAATGCTTTAACAAGCTTATTATTCTTTTTAGAGGTTGGGTGTCAAATGCTGCAGCATAGCCTTTGGCTTTATTTTCTTTTCTTTTGCTCAACATCTTTCCACCACAGACACTTGGCTCACTAATTCTTCCTAGGATCATTGATGCCCAGCATCTCTTTGGATCACTAAGTGCTTTGTATCTAAGTTGCTCTTTATTGTGGATTTTCAATTGGCCATCCCAAATCAGTTGATCTAAGTGACCGGGTTTCAAAATACCCCTTAGAATTTACTCATCCAAGCAGATCTCGGTACAAGAACACCACAGGCATTTGTCCTAAGGTCCAAGCCATTGGTGTCCAACCTTTATTCTTTGTTTTTCTTGCCATTTTGGCTTTTTCTTTCTTCCTTTTCTTTCTGTTTTTGTTACCAAGGTTGTTTCATTCTTGATAGGAGTCTTTGTAACAGCAAGCTAACTCACAATTGAATGAGAATGATATTATGCAACACTTATTTCATGAGTCATGCATTTAATCAAACACATATGCCACCACCAACTTCCATTCATACTTATGCAACATTGGATATTTTAGTTTTCAATTCAAACCAAACTCTATTATTTAGGCCTATGGGAAACAAAGCAATATTTAAAGCTAAGTGATGGATACAAGCATTATGCAGACTTATCATTTTTCTAGCTAATTATTAACTAACTAAAATGAAAAACAAAGAACAGGAATTGCATGAAGTAAAAGAAATAAATGATGGAGGCATATCATGTTTCAGACATGCATCTCCTTATTAGGGACATGAAGGAGGGAGTATGAAAGAATTTTTTTTTGCCACCTTCTAATGGTCATGGCTGCTGCTTGATTCTCCCTTCTTCTTCTTTCTCTTCCCTGTCTTGGAGTAATCTCGGATCTCTTCACTAGGACATCTTCTACCCCATACAGAATCTAAGAGTCCCCTGAGCCCAAAATCTTCCAATCTTTTAAAGGTTGAGTCAACATATTGATGAGACCTTGCTTGTTGCTTGGCTAAAAATTCAGGACATTGCTCAAATGGCTTGATCTCAGGATTGATTGTTGGCAGATTGTGGGTTAAGTACTCCAACCTTGCTTGCATGTTTTCATCATTTTCCATTCTTTGTGCATATCTAGCTTCTCCCATGGTATGATGAACATTCTTCCATTGATATAGGTTGTGACTATACTCCTCTGCCTTAGCTTGACTAAAATACAGCTTATCATATGATTCCTTGAATTCTTTGTATTGTTCTTTTTGTCCTTCAAGGATCTGTGCTTGAAATTCTTGCTGCTGAGTCAACATTTGTTGCTGCCATTTCTCTTGCTTCTCCTCCATTTGGCGCTGCCAAGCTTCTCGTTCCTCTTTTTCTTTCAAAAATTGCTCCATAAATTCAGGATGGGGCTCTAGATATTGCGCTGGGCCCTCCTGATTTTGGCCTTGTTGGATCTGCATGAGTTGATTCTGACCTTGTTGAGCCTGCATTAGTTGCTGAGATAATTCTTCAATTGATCTTTGCAATTGGCTCATATCTATGGCATCATAAGCCTGATTTCGTCCTTCCTCTCTTTGTGATCTCCTTTGTCTAGGAGCTACTACCCCTTCTTGATCTTCTTCTTCATTAATTCCCTCCATGCTCTTCTTGGTAATTCCTTTTCCTACTTTCACTTTTGTTGTGTCCTCATCTTCAAAAACTACATTAGCTCTGTTACATAGCCTTTGGATGGTGCTTGGATGTCCAAGACCTTTTGACTTGCTTGTGCTATCGGCCATTTCTTGAATACTGTCGGCTATGAGTTGTGCAACATTGATCTCACCTCCATGCAAGATGCAGTGTGTCAAGAGTGCTCGTTTGATTGTGACCCAGGAGGCATTTCCAGTAGGAAGGATAGATCTCCTCACTATTTCAAACCATCCTTTAGCCACAGGAGTAAGATTTATTCTCCTTATGTGACTTGGAACCCCCTTTGAATCTCTTTCCCAATCTGTATTTTCCATGCATATCCCTTGCAGGATCTCATCAGGATTATTTTCCCGTTGCAATCTATCCTCATAACTAAGCTCTGGATAGGTTATGGTTCTCAACTTGAGAGCTCTTGTGATGGCAGCTGGGCTAAAACTCACTTCAACCCCTCTGACATAGCTTGTGTAAGGAGCACTATTTTTGTTTTCTTTGGCAGCATTTGCATAGAACTCCCTAATCATTACTGCACTGATGTCAGTCAGAGGAGCACACAAGAGTTCCCACCTTCTTTCTCTAGTAATTTGCCTCATGATGGGGTATTCTCCTTCCCTCAAATCAAGGCCTTTCTCATAGATGACATTCTTTCCCTCCATGAACCTATGATATCTCCCTTCATGGAATTGGGATCTAAACTTTCTTGCATCAAATGGTGGAGGTTCGATTTCCATGGGCTCTTTTCCCGGCCTTCTTTTTGAGCTTGAGGAGGCCATTGAAAATTAAAGTGAAAAGAAAGAGGAAGTAAGAGTAGAAGAAATATGTGTTGTGTTTGGGGTGAACTTTGGTTCGGTTTTGATGTGTGAAGTAAGGGAATTATGTTGGCTTTGGAAGTGGAATAGAGTGTGGTTTCATATGAAAGTGGCTTGAATGGGAATGTGTATGCCGTGTTGGTGTAGCGGCTATATATAGGCCATGTTTCCAAGCTTTTCAACAAAACCACAATGAATGAATGAAGAAGGAACCGTTTGTGTTCATGAAGGGCTGAGATTGATTTGCTCATTCAAAGAATGCATGAGATGGACGGCTTGCATGCATGGTTGAAGCTTGACGAGGATTCTCCTCCCATTGGCTGCATGCACTTCGGTGTCCAATGTTGCATGCATGCAAATTTTGTTCCCCATGAGCACGTTCTACTAGGCACATGTGACCTCCCTCACATAGCTCCTCCTAGCCGTGGCCCCTCCTTGTGTTTGTTTTAACCTTTTTCTCCTGCATAAATCAAAACAGCAAGCTTAGAGTATGATATAACCGTGACAACTTATTTGCAATAATAAAATAGATTGTTTTGGTTTGTTTAATAGTTATTAAAAATTTTTTTGTGATCAATTGTGTCCCTAAATAAAATGTTAAAAGTTGGTGAACACCAAACTTATCTTTTATTGAGGGGATGGCTTAGCAATGCAAACCGTTACAATTGATGCATTTTTTTTTTTAGAAAATTGATGTATGATCCCTTGTCTGTATGGTTTTGAGTTCATGATTAGAAAATGATCCTCTGATCATTGTTGCATATGCAGACACCAAACTTAGTGTTTGGTCACATGCTTTATCAAAAGATTTATGCATATGTTCTAAAAGACAATCCTCTACTTTGAACAATGAACTTGGGTGTGCCTTAAGGTGCACCAAACTTAGAAGTTTGCCATGTGCTTCAAAATGACATATGCATTTACCAGACATGAAAATTCAAAACCATATTTAGAAGAATCATAGCTTATTAAATAAAAGAGAAGACAGAAATCTTAAACCATGGGTTGCCTCCCATGAAGCGCTCTTTTATTGTCATTAGCTTGACATTGACCTCCCTTTAAGGTGGTTGATGTTGGTGATGTCTCAATTTGTCACCTCTCACTGTCAGCTTTCTCTGTGTGCTTTGATGCTCAATTTCCATATGCTCAAGAGAAAGTATTTGGTTGACAGTGTAATAATCTTCTGCTCCATGCTGTTGATATACTAGTTGCACCTTATCACCCTTAGAAAATCCTTCAGTTGGGATTTTCTTGTTCTTCCACCCTTTGTGAGCCTTTTTCTTATTCTTCATCTTTTTCTTGCTTGTTGATCTTCCTTTCTTGACAGTTACTTGAGTTGTGATGCCTTCCTTCTTGCTGATCACCCCTGCTTCCTTGTGAATCCCTTTTTCTTCTTGCATCTGTTTGTTTTTCTGTTCCACTTCCTTTTCAGTTGATTGCTTTGGAAGGAGATCATCACTCATTTTGCTTGTTTCTTCATCCCTTTGTAATTCTGGGAAGACTTTCAGAATGATGCTCTCCTCATGCATCCTGAGGGTTAACTCACCTTGCTCTATGTCCACAATGGCTCTAGCAGTGGCCAAAAATGGTCGACCAAGTATTATTGAGTCATTTCCATGTTCTGAAGAATCAAGGATCACAAAATCTGCTGGGTAGATGAACCTGTCAACCTTAACCAAAAGGTTCTCAATCAGCCCCTTAGGATATACTATTGATTGATCCACCAATTCCAAAGACATCTCTGTTAGTTTCACCTCCTCTATGCCAAGCTTTTTCACTAAAGAATATGGGATTAGATTTATGCTTGCTCCTAGATCGCACATTCCCTTGTTAATGAACAGGTTTCCAATAGTGCATGGTAAGAAGAAACCTCCAGGGTCTTCAAGCTTGGGAGGGAGTCCCTTTTTAATGAGTGCACTGCATTCTTCACTGAGCATTACAGTTTCCTTTTCATTCCACTGTCTCTTCTTGTTGATGAGCTCCTTTAGAAACTTAGCATACAGAGGCATTTGCTCCAAAGCCTCTGAACAAAGGTATGTTGATTTCCAACTTCTTGAAAGTCTCAAGAAATTTGTGGAAGTGCTGGTCCTTTGTTTCCTTGTGAAATCTCTGTGGATAAGGTAGTGGTGGTGTTGAGCTCTTCTCCACTTGATGCTGTTTTGGAATTGGTTCTTCCATGATTTTCTTTCCTTTCTTCAAATTCTATGGCTTGTTGTCTTCCTCTGTGAGCTTTTCTGAAGCACTCTTGGTTATTATGTCCTTGTTGATGGTTTCATCCTTCTTTGTTGGCTCAGTGTCATTCCCCATAAGCTTCTTTGTTGCTCCTTGGCTGCCATCTGTTAACACTCTTCCACTTCTTAGTTGCACCACCTTGCATTCTTCCTTTGGGTTGGGAATGGTGTCACTAGGTAGTGAACTTGATGGTTTTTCAACAGAGATCTTCTTAGAGATTTGTCCAATCTGCCTCTCTAGGTTCTTCATGGAGGCTTCTTGATTCTTGGTTGTCAATTCTTGGCTCTTCATTAGTTTCTCCATGAGCAGCTCTAGATTGGTGATTCTCTGTGAATCTTGTGAGATGGGTTGATTTTGGGGTGTTGATGGATGAAGATAAGTGTTTTGGTTAGTTGGGTGGTTATTGAGTGGGTATTGGTTAGAGTTTGGGTAGTTGTTTTGTGGTTTTCTGTATGAGTTTTGGTTAGTGTTTGGCTGGGGATTATGGTTTGTATTTTTCCAATTGTTTTGGCTTGTGTTTTTTTGCCATGGTTGTTGGTTTTGGTTATGGTTGTCTCCCCATCTGAGGTTGGGGTGGTTCTTCCAAGATGGATTGTAAGTATCTCCATAGACTTCATTTGTTCCAGGATTTTGGTTGTGCATGTATTGAACCTGCTCTTGTTGTTGCTCTTCTTGAGTTTCTTCACTTTGCACCCAAGTGGTTGGAGGTTGGCTTGTGGTGCTCACTGCTGCCACTTGCAAGCCATCAATTCTCTTAGCCATTTGCTCAAATTGTTGTTGAATCTGCTGCTGCATCATCTTGTTCTGAGCTAGAATTGAATCAACTCCTTCCAACTCCATGACTCCTCTTCTCTGTGATGGTTGGCGTTGTCTTTGATGAGCAAAGAAATATTGGTTGTTGGCCACCATATCAATGAGATTTTGAGCTTCCTCTGTGGTCTTCATGAGTTGTAGAGAGCCTCCGGCAGAGTGATCAAGAGCTTCTTGAGCTTTAAGAGTGAGTCCTTCATAGAAGTTCTGTAACTTGTCCCACTCAGTGAACATCTCTGGTGGACATTTCCTCAATAGAGCCTTATATCTCTCCCATGCTTCATATAAGCTCTCGGCCTCCATTTGAGTGAATGTTTGAACCTCTGTCTTCAACCTTAGGACTCTTTGAGGTGGATAGAATTTGGCAAGGAACTTGCTCACCAAGTCATCCCAAGTGTTGATGCTTTCTTTTGGAAAGGTCTCTAGCCATTGAGTTGCTTTATCCCTGAGAGAGAATGGGAAGAGTAGCAACTTGTAGCTATCAGGGGGCACACCATTTGTTTTCACTGTGTCACAAATTCTCAAGAAAGTAGACAAATGTTGGTTTGGATCCTCCAAAGGCCCTCCTCCAAAAGAACAATTGTTTTGCACCAGAGTGATGAGTTGTGGCTTGAGTTCAAAGTTGTTTGCATTGACATTGGGAGGAAGAATGCTACTCCCACAATGCCTAGCATTTGCAAATGTGTATGAAGCCAAAACTCTTCTCTGTTGTTGATTATTGTTGGCTCCTTCTCCTCCTGGTTGATTGGTATCTCCTTCCATGTCTTGGAATTCCTCCTCAGATTCTTCTTCTCCAACAATATTCTTCCCTCTTTCAGCTCTTCTTATTCTCCGAAGAGTCCTTTGATCAATTTCAGAATGGATAGAGGAGGATCTTTCTATACCTGACATACAAACACATAGCAATAAACACACAAACCCAGAAAGCCAATGAAACTTCAATCTATAGCTAGAATGAAGGTTTAGTTAGTTTAAGCAAAAATTCAAACAGTTAGTGTGTTAGTAAGAATTAGAACAACAGAAAAGAAAAAAAATGCTTAATCTAGACCTCCACTTCACTTAATCATTGTCAATCTATTTCAATCCCCGGCAACGGCGCCAAAAACTTGATGTGTGGAAAACGATCCAACACAAAACTCACCGGCAAGTGTACCGGGTCGCATCAAGTAATAATAACTCACATGAGTGAGGTCGATCCCACAGGGATTGAAGGATTGAGCAATTTTAGTTTAGTGGTTGATTTAGTCAAGCGAATCAAGTTTTGATTGAGTGATTTGTGTTTAACAGGAAGTAAATGACAGTAAATGTAAAGGGGGAAGGGAAAAGTGCAGTAAATTGAAGAACAGAATTGTAAATTTGCAGAATCTTAAAGAGCAAGAAAGTAAATGACTGAAACTTAAAGTGCAAGAAACTTAAATTGCAGTAACTTAAATGGCAAGAAAGATAAATGGCTTGAATATAAAAGGGAATTGAGGAATGGGATTGCAAGATCTAAACAAAGAAGAAGTAAATTGCAGCAATGGATTGAGCAGAAATTAAATCAGAAGCAAATATCATTCAAACAGAAAGAAAATAAAATGCAGTAAAGGTTCACAGAAGAACCCAAAATGAGTTGTGATCTCAGGACCCAAGGGCTTAGGTAGCAGAGCCTAAAACCCAATTTCCTTCCCAGATCTGAATTAACTAAGCAATTGACAGAAAATTAAAGAAGAAGTAATAGAAGAACAGAATTGGAATAGAATTATGCAGAAAACAAAGTGCAAAGAGCTTGAATGGGAATTGGGACAGAATTTCCCCAATTTCACACACCCAAAACTCAAAAACAAGAGAGTAGAATTGCCCAAGGGAAATGAGGAAGGAGATCAGTCAATTCTCCCTTGATCCTCTTAGTTCTCGGACAAGTCTCTCAAGAAAGCTCAAAGAAAATGAAATTCAAAAGCCAAGGTAAAAGTCTAAGTGGTCAAAAGTAAAGTAAAAGCTCAAGGTAGCTAAAAAAGGTCCTAATTACATCAAACTATCTCCTATTTATACACTTTCTATTCTTGGATAATGGGATTTGGATGGGCTTTTGAATTGGTGAAGAAATAAATTCAAATGAATTTTTAATTTGAATTTTGGCCCAAAAAGTCACTCCCAGGAGGCTGCCCTGCCCTTGTGGAGGGCAGGGCAGAAAATTGATGCTTGGTGCTAGCAATTGGTGCGGCCATGGTGCGTGTTGGTGCGAGAGAGGCTGCCCTGCCCGCGCCAAGGGCAGGGCAGGAAAGTTGGTGCTGCCAGATTGAGGAGTGCGCGCATTGGTGCTGCCAGGGTTGAAGATTGGTGTGCCAGAATTGATTTTGGTGCGCCAGGAACGCAAAACGCTGCCCTGCCCGCGCCAAGGGCAGGGTAGGAAAGCTTTGGTGCACCAGGGGAGGAGCGTTGCGCGCCAGATGCTGCCAGGGACGAGAGTTTGGTGCGCCAGCTTTCAAGGTTGGTGCGCCAGAATTTTGTGTGTGGTGCGCAAGTCCAAATGCTGCCCTGCCCGCGCCAAGGGCAGGGCAAGGTCCTTTCCTTCATGGCCCGTGTTCGAAACTGGGAGGAGGTAAACACGCTATTTTTTTTTTCTTGGCTTCTTGGCACGGTAGTGGACCTTAGTGCTTGGCTTCCTCATGGTTCCTTGTTCGAACCTTGTAGCATGCATGGGTGACCTTTTTTTCTTGTTTTCTTTCCTTGAAGTGCCCGATTCTGCCCTCCACAAGGGCAGGGCAGAGTTTGCTTTCTCTTGGTCCCAAGGCACCATTTTGTGCTCTGCCCTTGGAGTGGGCAGGGCAGAGTTGCCTATTCTTGTTTGGTTCTCTATGTTGCCCTCCTAGAGGGCAGTCTGCCCTTGTGGAGGGCAATGTTGCTTCCCCCATTGCAATGCGGCACGCTTCTCTCCTCTTTGGCCACGCTTTCCTTTTCTTGTGTTACGCTTCTTAGGCCACGCTTTTCATTTTCTTTTCTTTTCTTCACCTACAATAAACCAAAACAACCACTCAAAGTATCACTAAATTCAAGAGGCTTATAAATCAATTAAAATGCAATTAAAATTAGCTTAAACCTCATGATTTAACATTAATTTCATGGTGGTTGCTTGATTTAGAGAAGTTATGCATTTTCACTCCAAATCACTTACTTAGGATGCAAGAAAGTGCATAAATGCTAACAAAACAAGTGAAATTAGCTTGAAAAATGGGTATATGATGACTTGTCATCAATGTAGAATTTTAAAAACGAGGTGTACACAAGTTTGGATAAAGGCTAAAATATCTCCTCAAATATTTTAGAAAGATAAATAGGTGCACAACTTATCCAGAAGCAATCATAAAGCTCGGAAGAGAAATCAAATGCTTGTTCAAAAATTCTCAAAGTCCATATTCAAACAAGCGTATATAACATTTATAGCAAGGAGAAAGAGGAAATTAAATTCTCTTTAGAAAAGAAATCCCAAGGTAAAAATTTGCTTACAATTGGTAAGAAAACAAGTGGTGCGTTACAAACGAACAGGTTCCCATCAAACAAGAAAACTTTCCAAAACCTCATTTAAAATAGCGCATGTCAATTTTAAAATAATTTTGTCAAAAATTGAACAATGGTTTCAATCTCAATCAAGCAACAGAAAATAAATTCAGTTTAGAACCTTTTCAAAGAGAATTCAAAAGTTCAAAAAGTCCGAAACAAGAATCCAAAGTATACTTGAAATCACCATCTCAAAAGGATATTCAAGAAAATTAGGGTGTACTTAAAAAGAGTCAAGCCAAGAGAGGGTTTTAAATCAAGGTAGTTCAAACAAGATTCACTAGTCGTGAAACATCCAACAAGCTTCCAATTGACCCAAAAGAAAAGTCGTAGGAAAAGACAACTCAATCATTAGTAATTTCTCAAGGATAAATCTTTGACTAAAAACTGTTGTAAAGATAATGAGAGGATATATAAATGATGCACTATTTTGAAACGAATCAAACTAACTCACATAAGAATGAGATTCACAAGATTGGAAAAACCAAGATCAATGGTAATGTTCACAAATTGTAAAAGATTTGTTAAAAATAACGTCAAGTATGATATTCATATAAATGGAAGGTTTAGTAGAGAATTTAGTCCGTTCATAGGAAGAAAGCTATGAGTCAAACACTCTCAAAAGAACAACAATGGCATAAATCATATAGCATGCTAAATCAAACTCAATTCAAAATAAGTTAAGTAAAGCTTATCAAATGAGACTCAACTGGGATAAAAGTGAAAAAGCTTTCCTTTCCAAAATTTTGAAAAATATCCAAATACCTAATCAAATGAAGATTGTAGAACCTATGCACAATTACTCAAGAGGGGGGGTGAATTGAGTATTGCAACAACAATGAATCTTTTTGCGAAAGTTAAAGACAATATACAAAAGTGTTATTGTACTAGTATTTTTCCAAGAGCTTAACTCAATTGCTAAGCATTTATAAGGAGTTTTTACTTTCCAATAGACACCAACTCAAATAAATTGATCAAGCTTTTCACCAATCGGACTTAAGCTATTCCTTAAGTACTTACGAAGCTACTTTTCGATCACAATTTATTTGCTCAAAGGTAAAAGACAATAATATTGAAGAGATGAGTTTAGAGAGATGCAAACGCTATTTAGAGTGGTTCGGCACAATCCTTGTCCTACGTCAACTTTCTTTCTCAATCGCTATTGAGAAGTTCCACTATTGCCAAGCTTCAAGGTGCTCGCGCAAAACCTTTTACAATCCGAGTCCTTAGTTTCTAACACCTCACGGTATATGATCACCACTCGTATACTAACCCACTCCACTTAGAGATACCTTCTCTAAGATTTGCCTTGAGTTCTTAGTATACCTCTTTGGTATCCTCACCGACTATAGTGTTTATAACTCTTGACTCAACCTTGGAGATCACACTCCAATTTACAAAGTGTACAAGAAAACAATTCTCAAAGAATTGTTGAGACGAAATGAGTACTCTCTAGAAGAGTGTATGATTACAAGTTTAGCACTATTGAACCAATTGATATTGCTCTCTCAAATTGTGTATTATAACACCTTAAAAATGTGTAGAATGAAAGAATATGAACAAGATAGTTTGCAAATACTCAAGTATCTGAAATAAGGCTTCAATCCATCTATTTATAGACTCCCCAAACCTTAGAAACGTTGGGGAGTTAATGGGATGGAGCCTTTTTGTCAAACTAGCCATTTTTTATGTTTTTGAATCATTTGCATCGATGCATAACACTTTGCATCGATGCAAATGTGTCTTTGAAGCTGAAATTTGAATTTTCAGCTAGGTTGCATCGATGCAAACATCTTTGCATCGATGCAACAAGTCGTCGCATGCTTTGCATCGATGCAAGATGAGTGTGCATCGATGCAAACCTTAAAGAATGGCTTAAAATCACTTCAAAATACTTAGGATTGATCTCAAACTTGTTGGAGTCAATTCCTATGCTTTTGTACCTTTGAAAACAAGTTTTAAACCATTTGGCTAGCATCGAATTGCAAGATGTGCATCAAAACATTTTGTGAGTGTGTGTTGAGAGATTTAGCAATTGGTTCTTAACAAGAAGTTACCTAAGTCCTAAGACACTATACTTGTCTTCAAATGTTGTGGACTTGAGTTTCTTGTTGTTGTTGTGTTGCTTTCAACACTTCATTCCTCAACGTTGAATGTTGGTTGATCTTTCAACATGCTTGTTCATTCAAGTTGTTTGTTGGTTTGTCTTTCATGTCGTTTGTTGGTTTGTCATTCATCAAAACCTACGAATACAAACTTCGCATACAAGCAACATGATTTACAATTTCCCCCTTTTTGATAATGACAAACCAATTTTGAGGATATGCATTTATAAATGATTTTGAAAGCAACAATAATGCACTTTGTTTTATAGAAAGCTTTGGAGAAGACTTCACAAAAAAATTTTGCAGGAGTTCCCCCTAAATATGTGCATTTGTTCCCTTAAAGGGCGTTTATCAAAGAAAACGATTTAGATATCAAAGTTTTTGCTTAGCGGAAGTCTTTTTGAAATCATTGTTTCGCAAACTTATTTCTTCTATTCAAATCCTCAAACTTCTTCTTTTTTAAAAGTTCAAAACTTCAAATATCCTCAAACTTTTCTTCCCCCTTTTGACATTATCAAAAAGAAAGGAGTTTGAAATGTGTCATAGAAGCATGCATAAAACAATGAATTTTTTTAAGTTCAATTTCTCTATTAATCTCAAGGATGAGATATTCCCCCTTTCAAAAAGAATTTGATTTCCTCTTTTTATATATAACAAGCATGCATAATTCCCCCTAAAGAAGTGAAATATATCAAGGCATGCACATTAACTTAAAATAGGGGTACCAAGCCTATTTTGAGTTATTCACCAAATAAGCATACAAGCATTAATCATTAAACAAAATTATGAAGGAAATATCAAAGTATTTAAACCATAATAGAAATCCTTAGCTTACTAGGAGTTAGTTTAACAATTCATATAATCAAATAAACATAAAGCAATAAAAAGTGACTTGATGAAGAGGAGACAATCAATCTTGGTCTTCATCATCATCATTATCCTCTTCATACGGTAGGTGGATGCCGAAATGCTCATATAAGTCATCAATACGACGATCCAAGCGACCCGTGCGATGATCTACACGAGACACACGACGATTAAGTGCTTCAAGTTGCCTACCATGCTCTACTTCAATCCTTTGGATGTTTTGGTTGATGGATTGTAATTCTCTCATTACATCAACCAAGGAGGGTGGTTCTTGAGCTTGAGGTGCTTGTGGAGGAGCTTGCTCTTGAGGACCTTGTTCATCAACATTTCTTCTTCCCATTTTGTTGAGAATATGAGTGTTGATACAAGATTGAGGTGGTACTTCCTTGGCAATCTCATTTGATACATCAATACCAACATAATCAAAGACTTTAGACCATAGGCAAAGGAATCCTAATCCACCATTCCTATCCTTCATCTTGAGCCTAATCATATGTTGTACTATAAAGTATGGCCAATTAATCTTAATCCCATTCATCATAGCCCACATGACAATCAAATCTTCATCATTTACATTCGCATGCCCGGATATTCTAGGTTGCAATACATAGGTGACTAGATATAACAAAGTTCTATGTTCCGCACTCATTGAATTGCAACTAATTTTGGAGTGAGCTCCTTGTACAAGGTTGAACAAATGCATGGCATTGTCCTTTGAATAACCCCATTCATCAATTGGGGTTTTACCACCTTGAAACAAGTCACCTTGATTTGGCAACTCCCAAATGGTGGCTAACTCATCACCATCTAGCCTATAATCCTTTCTTCCTATCTTGAAGAATAATGTGAAATTTGATTCATCTTCCTCATCAATCTCAATCATGAGTGTACTATAGGCTATGGCAACTAAATCCGGATAATATTTACTCTTAATTTGAACAAAATCCATGAGGCCTTGATGAACTAGAATAGCCTTAAGAGTATCAAACTTATGAATGACAAGAAGGGTCAGATCCAAATACCTCGGAGGAATTTCCTTTCTTCCGGCGAGCCTTGCCTCATAGAATTGAAGATCTTCATTAGAAGCAAAGTACCTTGCCAAAGGATGATCATTTAGAGGTGGAACCACACTTGAAGAGCCTTTTGACTTCTTGATGGTTCTCTTGATTCTAGGCATTGTGGATGATTTTGTTTTATGGGTTTTGTAGAGGAGAATGTGGGGACTTCAAATATGTAATTTGTTTGTAGTGGGTATTTAAGTTTTGTGAGTTGTATGAAGCTATATGTGAGCTTGTTTTGGAGGTTATGGAGGTTTGAATGTGGGGATATGAGTTGTGAGGTTGAAGATGATGAAAAAGTGGGGTTTTGTTGCTCAAAATGCCAAATTCACGTGTTTTTGTGCAATTTGGTCGTGTTTGCATCGATGCAATAGGCTTTGCATCGATGCACATAGCACGTTGTGTGCTTTGCATCGATGCAAAGCTTGGTTGCATCGATGCAACATGCATCATTTTGCCCAAAATCACCAAATTTTCATCCTTTGGTGGTTCCTTCTTCAATCCTTTGAGTTCCATCATGTATATACTCACTTAAACCATTATAAACTTCAATTTGTTGATCCTCCATTGTTTATAATCTTCAAATTCTTCAATCTACCTCAAGATTAATCACTCATTCATCAACTCATAAACCTACAAAACAATGGCTAATTGGATATCTCCAATGCTTAAGTTAGTAAGAGATACAAAAATAGCAATATAAATACAATGAATTCAAACAAATCATATTAGATTAGAATCCAAGATACCAAGTTCATTTCGGATGTTAAAAAAACTTTCTTTACATAAAGGTTTAGTGAAGATGTCCGCTAGTTGTTTACTAGTTTCGACAAATTCAATAACCACATCACCCTTTTCAACATGGTCTCTTATGAAGTGATGTCTAATCTCAATATGCTTGGTTCTTGAATGTTGAACCGGATTCTTGGTTAAATTTATTGCACTAGTATTATCACATTTGATAGGAATGTGATCAAGCATGAGTCCATAGTCCACAAGTTGTTGTTTCATCCATAAAATTTGGGCGCAATAACTACCGGCAGCTACATACTCGGCTTCGGCGGTAGACAAGGCTACACTTACTTGTTTCTTACTATGCCATGAAACAAGAGAGTTTCCTAGCAAGTGACAAGTGCCGCTAGTGCTTTTCCTATCCAATTTGCAACCGGCAAAATCGGAATCGGAATAACCAATCAAATCACAAGTGGATCCTTTCGGATACCACAATCCAACATTTAATGTTCCTATGAGATACTTCATAATCCTTTTCACCGCACTTAAGTGAGATTCCTTAGGATTAGCTTGGTATCTCGCACACATGTATACACTAAACATGATATCTGGCCTACTTGCCGTTAGATAAAGTAATGATCCTATCATGCCTCCATACTTCTTTACATCTATGCTTTTACCTTGTTCATCTTTGTCAAGGTAGCAAGTAGTGCTCATTGGTGTGTCCATTGCCTTAGCATTGTCCATTCCAAATCTTTTGAGCAGTTCCTTGCAATATTTGGTTTGGCTAACGAAAGTTCCTTCTTTTCCTTGTTTGATTTGAAGACCAAGGAAGAAGTTGAGTTCGCCCATCATGGACATTTCAAATTCACTTTGCATGAGGTTTGAGAAAAACTTGCAAAGTGATTCGTTAGTTGAACCAAATATTATGTCATCGACGTAAACTTGTACCAAAAGGATATTTTTGTTTTCAATCAAGATAAATAAAGTTGTATCAACCTTCCCTCTTCTAAAACCCTTTTCTATTAAAAACTTGCTCAAACGTTCATACTAAGCTCTTGGAGCTTGTTTAAGACCATAAAGAGCTTTCTTGAGTTTAAAAACATGATTAGGATTTTCATAATCCTCAAAACCGGGAGGTTGTTCAACATATACTTGATGACAAGTCATCTTAGCCTAGCTTCACTAGTCTTTTTCTTTTGTTTTCACTTGAATTATGCACTTTCTTGAGCCATAAGCAAGCCAATTGGGTAGATTTTCATGCTTCCTTTGATTTAATCAACCATATGTGAATTAATGCAAATTCATGAGGTTTTATGCTATAATTGTTGCATATTATGATAGATTGAATATCTCATGATTTTGAGCATAGCTTTGATGTGTTTGGTTGATTTATGATAGGTGAAGAAAGCTTGGAGAAAAGTGGAAGAAAGAAGGAACGGCTAGAAGCAAAGAGGGAGCAATGAAACAAGTGAAATTGAACCTAGAAACATAAAGTTGGAGTTGAAGTTAGCCCTCAAACTTTGGCACAAACTTTTGGTGCAAAGTTAGCCTCAAAGTTTGCCCCCAAACTTGAAGGCCAACTTTGGCACCAGAAAAATTGAATTGCTGATATGAAAAGTTGGCCTCAAAGTTTGACCCCAAACTTGGAGGCTAACGTTGGCATAAGAATTTTACTCCAGGGTGGCCAAAGTTTGCGCTGAAGTTTGACCCCAAACTTGGAGGCTAACGTTGGCATAAGAATTTTACTCCAGGGTGGCCAAAGTTTGCGCTGAAGTTTGACCCCAAACTTGGAGGCCAACTTTGGCGCCAATTGTGTTTAAGGAAAGGCCAAAGTTTGCGCTGAAGTTTGCCCCCAAACTTGAAGGCCAACTTTGGCACCAGAAAAATTGAATTGCTGATATGAAAAGTTGGCCTCAAAGTTTGACCCCAAACTTCAACTCAAACTTTGAATCCAACTTGGCAAAAATTCAAATCCGGTTCACATGGTTCACTTGGGTTTCTCTTCAAACTTCAAGAGCAATTAACCAAGGCCTCTTTCAACCCAATTTCACCAAATCAAAAGCCCATCCAAATCCCAAAATCCAAGAATAGAAAGTGTATAAATAGAAGTTAGTTTGATGTAATTAGGACCTTTTTTTTGACTGATCTTTATTTTCACTTTTGACTTTTACCTTGGCACTTTCTTTTGAGCTTTGAATTCGGCAACTTCTCTTGGTGACTCCACCAAGATTTTAGAGAATTAGGGAGGAGAATTGATCTCTCTTCTTCCTCGTTCTTACTTGGGTCTTTTTAATTTCCTTGTTTTGAGTTTTGGGTGTGAAGAGTTGAGGAAATTCTGTCTCAACCTCCATTCAAAATCTCTTCAATTTCGTTTCTGCATAATCAAGTTGAATTTCATTTTCTCTACTGCTTCTTCTTCTAATTCTTGTCAATTGCTTTGTTAACTTGGATCTAGGAAGGCAAATAGAGATCTAGGCTCTGCTACCTAGTCTCTTGAGACCTGAGACCCAATTTTACTTTTGGTTCTTCTGTGAACCTCTTCTGCACTTTATTTCCTTCCTGTTTGAATGCTTACTGCTTCTGATTAAATTTTTGCTCTCTTAATTATTGCAATTTACTTTCTCTCTGTTTAGATTCTGCAATCCCAGTCCTCAAACCCCTTTTATATTCAAGCCATTTATCTTTCTTGCCGTTTAAGTTACTGTAATTTACATTTCTTGCACTTTAAGTTTCAGTCATTTACTTTCTTGTTCTTTAAGATTCAGTCCATTTTACCTTCCTGTTCTTTAATTTACTGCAATTTGCCCTTCCCCCTTTTCATTTACTATCATTTACTTCCTGTTAAACACAAATCTCTCAACCAATACTTGATTCGCTTGACTAAACCAACCACTAAACTAAAATTGCTCAATCCTTCAATCCCTGTGGGATCGACCTCACTCATGTGAGTTATTATTACTTGATGCGACCCGGTACACTTGCCGGTGATTTTTGTGTTGGATCGTTTTCCACACATCAAGTTTTTGGCGCCGTTGCCGGGGAGTGAAATAGATTGACAATGATTAAGTGAAGTGGAGGTCTAGATTAAGCACTTTTTCTTTTCTGTTATTCTAATTCTTACTAACACACTAACTGTTTGAATTTTTGCTTAAACTAACCAAAACCTCATTCTAGCAATAGATTGGAGTTTTATTAATTTTCTGGGTCTGTGTGTTTATTGTTGTGAGTTTGTATGTCAGGTATAGGAAGATCTTCCCCTATCATCTCTGAAATTGATCAAAGAACCCTTCGGAGGATAAGAAGAGCCGAAAGAGGGAAGAACATTGTTGGAGAAGAAGAAGAATCTGAGGAGGAATTCCAAGATATGGAAGGAGATACCAATCAACCAGGAGGAGGAGCCAACAATAACCAACAGAGAAGAGTCTTGGCTTCATACACATTTGCAAATGCCAAGCATTGTGGGAGTAGCATTCTTCCTCCCAATGTCAATGCAAACAACTTTGAACTCAAGCCACAACTCATCACTCTGGTTCAAAACAATTGTTCTTTTGGAGGAGGGCCTTTGGAGGATCCAAATCAACATTTGTCTACATTTTTGAGAATCTGTGACACAGTGAAAACAAATGGTGTACCTTCTGATAGCTATAAGTTGCTACTCTTTCCATTCTCTCTCAGAGATAAAGCCACTCAATGGCTAGAAACCTTTCCAAAAGAAAGCATCAACACTTGGGATGACTTGGTGAGCAAGTTTCTTGCCAAATTCTACCCCCCTCAAAGAGTTCTAAGGTTGAAGACAGAGGTTCAAACATTCACTCAATTGGAGGCCGAGAGCTTATATGAAGCATGGGAAAGATATAAGGCTCTATTGAGGAAATGTCCCCCAGAAATGTTTACTGAATGGGATAAGTTGCAAAACTTCTATGAAGGACTCACTCTTAAAGCTCAAGAAGCTCTTGATCACTCTGCAGGAGGATCCTTGCAACTCATGAAGACCACAGAGGAAGCTCGAAACCTCATTGATATGGTGGCCAACAACCAATATTTCTTTGCTCACCAAAGACAACACCAACCATCACAGAGAAGAGGAGTAATGGAGTTGGAAGGAGTTGATTCTATTCTGGCTCAGAACAAGATGATGCAGCAGCAGATTCAACAACAATTTGAGCAAATGGCCAAAAGGATTGATGGCTTGCAAGTGGCAGCAGTGAGCACCACAAGCCAATCTCCAACTACTTGGGTGCAAAGTGAAGAAACACAAGAAGAGAAACAGCAAGAGCAAGTTCAATACATGCACAACCAAAATCCTGGAACAAATGAAGTCTATGGTGATACTTACAATCCATCTTGGAAGAACCATCCCAACCTCAGATGGGAAGACAACCATAATCAAAACCAACAACCATGGCAAAGAAACACAGGCCAGAACAATTGGAAAAACACAAACCATAACCCCCAGCCAAACACTAACCAAAATACATACAGAAAACCACAAAACAACTACCCAAATTCTAACCAATACCCACCCAATAACCAACCAACTAACCAAAACACTTATCATCATCCATCAACAACCCAAAATCAACCCATCTCACAAGACTCACAAAGGATCACCAATCTAGAGCTGCTCATGGAGAAACTAATGAAGAACCAAGAATTGACAACCAAGAATCAAGAAGCCTCCATGAAGAACCTAGAGAGGCAGATTGGACAAATCTCCAAGAAGATTTCTGTTGAAAAACCATCAAGTTCACTACCTAGTGACACCATTCCTAACCCATAGGAAGAATGCAAGGTCGTGCAACTAAGAAGTGGAAAAGTGTTAACAGATGGTAACCAAGGAGCAACAAAGAAGCTTATGGAGAATGACACTGAGCCAACAAAGAATGATGAAGCCATCAACAAAGACATGATAAGCAAGAATGCTCCAGAAAAACTCACAGAGGAAGACAACAAACCACAGAATTTGAAGAAAGGAAAGAAGATCTTGGAGGAACCAGTTCCAAAACAACATCAAGTGGAGAAGAGCTCAACACCACCATTGCCTTATCCACAGAGATTTCACAAGGAAACAAAGGATCAGCACTTCCACAAATTTCTTGAGATTTTCAAGAAGCTAGAGATTAACATACCTTTGGCAGAGGCTTTGGAGCAAATGCCCCTGTATGCCAAATTTCTAAAGGAGCTCATCAACAAGAAAAGAGACTGGAATGAGAAGGAAACGGTGATGCTTAGTGAGGAATGCAGTGCACTCATTAAAAAGGGACTCCCTCCCAAGCTTGAAGACCCTGGAGGTTTCTTCTTACCATGCACTATTGGAAACCTGTTCATTAACAAGGGGATGTGCGATCTAGGAGCAAGCATAAATCTAATCCCATATTCTCTAGTGAAAAAGCTTGGCATAAAGGAGGTGAAACCAACAGAGATGTCTTTGGAATTGGTGGACCAATCAATAGTATATCCTAAAGGGCTGATTGAGAACCTCTTAGTTAAGGTTGACAAGTTTATCTATCCAGCAGATTTTGTAATCCTGGATTCTTCAGAACATGGAAATGACTCCATAATACTTGGTCGACCATTCTTGGCCACTGCTAGAGCCATTGTGGACATAGAGCAAGGAGAGTTAACCCTCAGGATGCATGAGGAGAGCATCATCCTGAAAGTCTTCCCAGAATTACAAAGGGATGAAGAAACAAGCAAAATGAGTGATGATCTACTTCCAAAGCAATCAACTGAAAAGGAAGTGGAACAGAAAAACAAACAGATGCAAGAAGAAAAAGGGAATCACAAGGAAGCAGGGGTGATCAGCAAAAAGGAAGGCATCACAACTCAAGTAACTGTCAAGAAAGGAAGATCAACAAGCAAGAAAAAGATGAAGAATAAGAAAAAGGCTCACAAAGGGTGGAAAAACAAGAAAATCCCAACTGAAGGATTTTCTAAAGGTGATAAGGTGCAACTAGTATATCAATAGCTGGGGTCAAATCAACAAACTGAGGATTACTACATTGTCAGCAACATACTCTCACTGGAGCATGCTGAAATTGAACACCAGAAAACAAAGAAGAAAATCACAGTCAGGGGAGACAAATTGAGGCTCTACAAGCACCAACCACCATAAAAGAAAGCTTCAATGTCAAGCTAATGACAATAAAAGAGCGCTCCATGGGAGGCAACCCATGATTTAAAATTCATGTCATTTTAAATTCAATAAGTTATGATCATTCGAGCATGAACTCCTTTTCCTTTCATGAACAGGTCCATTAACTGCATGCATTATCTAAAGTCGGTATGCTTTCAAGCAATATTACAAAAATTCCGTTCTACATACTTAAAATGCCTTGATAAAGCATATAGCCAAACACTAAGTTTGGTGTTCACATAACTTCATGAAAGTTAGGAATTCATGCATCAATAATCATACAATTGTTATTTTCCAAAATCTCATAAATAGACAAATTCTTTTTCGGTAATGAAGGCATCAATTGTGAGGGACCCTTTGTCAAGAAACAAGTTTGGTGTTCATCAAGCTTTGATGCACCAATTTGGAGACACAATTGATCCTTCATGAAAAAAGAAAGAGAGAAAAAGAAAGTGTAACAAAAACAATTCTTATGAACATGTGACATTTGAATTGCACTAATTGGAGGAAGAGACTTATTTCCTTTTTATACATGACCAAACATTAAGTTTGGTGTCCTCCTAAGAGAGTGTCACGGTTCAAATAATTGTTTTGTTATAAAAAGAGCAACTCTAGCCACGGTTGGATAAGCTAATGTGTGTTGTCTTGTTGTGATGATTAGGTAGTCAAAGAATCTTCAATGAAAGAGACAAGACAAAGGAAAGCATAGCATGAGGACAAAATATCATCACATCAAAAAGAGAATCTGCCATTCCTCAGAAGATGGTCACGGCAAAGGCAAGGCAAGGAGCATATTTTGTCTTCATTCATCCTTACATACATACCTTTGATTCCCATAAGTCCAATTGCATCCTAGCCCTTCATTGCTTATTTAAAAAGCTCACCACCTTTAAGCCATGCACATAACCGAATCCTTGTAGCTTTGAAACCTCAATCCTTTCATCCTTCATCATAAGCTCAGTACAACACTTCTTTCCAACAATCTAAACCTCCCTTCATCAATTCTTACCCCAACCAATTCGTTCTCACCCCTTTGTGCTTCAAACTCATATCAAACTCTCCAACACTCTTCACACTCCCTCTAACCTAACAAAACTCCACCAACTAAGTGATCATGGCCTCCTCCTCAAGAACCAAACGAAGAAAAGGTAAAGAACCCATGGTGGAGGAGAACACCCGTGAATATGACCGAGGGAGATTCAAGTCTTGGGACCATCAAGTGCAAATGGAATGGATGAACAAGAAAAAAATTTTTCCTGAAATTCCATTCTTATTGCCGGATGATGAATGCCAAGAAATGAAGGACAAAATGCGAAAGAGGAGGTGGGAGGAACTTGTATCACCAGCCACCCGAGTCAATGCCAATATCATAAGAGAGTTCTATGCAAATGTCCCCAGGATTGACATGCGTGAACCCCCAACGTACAAGAGCTATGTGCGGGGAGTGGAAGTAGACTTTAGCTCGGATGCAATCAAGAAAGTCCTGGGACTAAAGTCAATCCGCTTTGATGAACCAGGATACTTCCAAAGGTTGAATGAAGATCAAGATTATGATGAGATTGCTAGAGACATTTGCGTGGAAGACTCAGAGTGGGAAGGGGATAGCAAGAATAAATATAAGTATTTGAAGAGATATAACCTCACCCCGGAAGCGAAAGGATGGTATGAGTTGATAAAAAGATCAATCCTGGGCACAGTGAACACTTCAGAAGTCAACAGAGAGAGAGCTGTGATGTTACATTGCATCATTGTGGGAGGAGAGATCAAAGTTCATGAGATCCTTGCAAAAGATATCCAACGAGTTGCTGAGAAAAATGCGGCCGGGTCTTGGTTGTACTACCCAAGTACCATTTGGAGGTTGTGTGTGAAGGCTAAAGTACCAATGGAAGATGAGAATCCAAAGTGGATAAACCCAGGCCTGCCCATAACCATTGAAAGAATGACAATGACTCCCGAAACACATCCCGGCCGAAGATCACATGGAAGAAGGCAAAGAGAAGAATCAATGGAAGAAGATGAACTACACCTAGAAGAAGAACCACAAGAGGAGGAGGAACAGCCGCACTTTTTCCCACATGGCAATATGGATATGACTCAAATGCAAGAAGCAATTGGAAGACTGTCACACCAATACACAAGAGTTCAAGAGAGGCAAGAAGAGTCCCATTCACAATACTTGAAGCATCAGCAAGAACAAATAGAATGGCAGCTGAAAATGATGAACCAACAAAATGAGTTTGAATCAAAGTTCATTGCAATGCAAGAGGAGCATGCCTTTCAATCTCATGAGGCATTTGGGAAGATAACACAAATGCAGGCCGAAACCATGAGGGCTCTCAATGAGTTTACAGCCCTCCAAGATGCAAGATATGAAGTCCAAGCCGATTACAACATTAATAGTCAAATCAAGCTGAACTATATTGGAGAACATCTGAACACCATGGATCCAGCATTCCCAACATTTGAAGAGTTCTTCAAAAAGAAAAGTGAAATAGAAGTAAACAAAGCCATGATGCTTGAAGATAGAGTAGAGGAGACGATGAACAAAGCTGGGTTTTGGCGGGGTCAACAGACAACAAACATGGACACAGGGAACACCAATAACCAAGTATACGAAAGAAGAAAGACGAAGCATGACAAATAAAAGGTGGACTTGCTCCTTATTCATCACTACAAAGAAAAAGCATGCATTCTGTCTGTTTGAAGTGTCCTTGCATCTTTAAGTTGTCGTTTTAATAGTCTTTGCATTATCTTAAAATAAGTAAGCTAGTTTAAGTTTGTGCTTGTGTGTTTACTTTCACTTAACTAAGAGCATGTTCTGTCCCTTGCATCTTTAATTCAATAAAAGAAATGTTTGAATGTGAAGTAAGATAATTCTCTGCTAGATAGAAGTATGATAAAAGTAAGTGGTGGTATGTGTGTGATTGTATAAAAACTCACTATTAGTGAATAAGTGAACTAGAATGTCTTTTTCTAAGTATAGAGTGGCTTACTGTCTATGAATCTCAATAAGAAAATCCTTGGTTCAAAAGAAAAACAAAAAGAAAGAAAGAAAAGAGGTAGCCAAAAGATGGCAGAACCAAAGAAAACAAAAAAAAGGAAACAAAGCTGGACACCAATAGCTTGAACCTTGAAAATATATGCCTGTGGTGTCTGTGTATTAGGATCTGCTTGGACTATTAAGCTCTTTGGAGTGCTTCAACACTCGGTGACTTGGATTAACTAATCCGGGATCATCAGCTGAAAATCCACTATCAAGAGCAACCTAACTACAAGGCATTTAGTAACCAAAGAGGTGCTGGGCATCAATGTTTAAAAGGAAAGGTAAGCCAAGTGTCCATGGTGAATAATGTGTCAAGTATACAGAAAAGAAAATGAACTTGCTACACATGACACTCAAATAAAGCTTTGAACAAAGTAATAGCCAAGGATAAGGGAATAATGAGAGGTCATAGCAGTAGGTTACTTGAAGCTTGAAGGAGACTTTCTAGGCCTAAGAATCAATGAGGAGTGAGTATTGCATATCCACACAAAATCCCATGAACTACCAATAACATTCTGCTAGCATGAACATCCTCTTCCATTTCATTCTTTCTTCTTAATAATTCATTTCTTGCTTGGGGACAAGCAAGCTTTAAGTTTGGTGTTGTGATGACAAGTCATCTTAGCCTAGTTTCACTAGTCTTTTTCTTTTGTTTTCACTTGAATTATGCACTTTCTTGAGCCATAAGCAAGCCAATTGGGTAGATTTTCATGCTTCCTTTGATTTAATCAACCATATGTGAATTAATGCAAATTCATGAGGTTTTATGCTATAATTGTTGCATATTATGATAGATTGAATATCTCATGATTTTGAGCATAGCTTTGATGTGTTTGGTTGATTTATGATAGGTGAAGAAAGCTTGGAGAAAAGTGGAAGAAAGAAGGAACGGCTAGAAGCAAAGAGGGAGCAATGAAACAAGTGAAATTGAACCTAGAAACATAAAGTTGGAGTTGAAGTTAGCCCTCAAACTTTGGCACAAACTTTTGGTGCAAAGTTAGCCTCAAAGTTTGCCCCCAAACTTGAAGGCCAACTTTGGCACCAGAAAAATTGAATTGCTGATATGAAAAGTTGGCCTCAAAGTTTGACCCCAAACTTGGAGGCTAACGTTGGCATAAGAATTTTACTCCAGGGTGGCCAAAGTTTGCGCTGAAGTTTGACCCCAAACTTGGAGGCTAACGTTGGCATAAGAATTTTACTCCAGGGTGGCCAAAGTTTGCGCTGAAGTTTGACCCCAAACTTGGAGGCCAACTTTGGCGCCAATTGTGTTTAAGGAAAGGCCAAAGTTTGCGCTGAAGTTTGCCCCCAAACTTGAAGGCCAACTTTGGCACCAGAAAAATTGAATTGCTGATATGAAAAGTTGGCCTCAAAGTTTGACCCCAAACTTCAACTCAAACTTTGAATCCAACTTGGCAAAAATTCAAATCCGGTTCACATGGTTCACTTGGGTTTCTCTTCAAACTTCAAGAGCAATTAACCAAGGCCTCTTTCAACCCAATTTCACCAAATCAAAAGCCCATCCAAATCCCAAAATCCAAGAATAGAAAGTGTATAAATAGAAGTTAGTTTGATGTAATTAGGACCTTTTTTTTGACTGATCTTTATTTTCACTTTTGACTTTTACCTTGGCACTTTCTTTTGAGCTTTGAATTCGGCAACTTCTCTTGGTGACTCCACCAAGATTTTAGAGAATTAGGGAGGAGAATTGATCTCTCTTCTTCCTCGTTCTTACTTGGGTCTTTTTAATTTCCTTGTTTTGAGTTTTGGGTGTGAAGAGTTGAGGAAATTCTGTCTCAACCTCCATTCAAAATCTCTTCAATTTCGTTTCTGCATAATCAAGTTGAATTTCATTTTCTCTACTGCTTCTTCTTCTAATTCTTGTCAATTGCTTTGTTAACTTGGATCTAGGAAGGCAAATAGAGATCTAGGCTCTGCTACCTAGTCTCTTGAGACCTGAGACCCAATTTTACTTTTGGTTCTTCTGTGAACCTCTTCTGCACTTTATTTCCTTCCTGTTTGAATGCTTACTGCTTCTGATTAAATTTTTGCTCTCTTAATTATTGCAATTTACTTTCTCTCTGTTTAGATTCTGCAATCTCAGTCCTCAAACCCCTTTTATATTCAAGCCATTTATCTTTCTTGCCGTTTAAGTTACTGTAATTTACATTTCTTGCACTTTAAGTTTCAGTCATTTACTTTCTTGTTCTTTAAGATTCAGTCCATTTTACCTTCCTGTTCTTTAATTTACTGCAATTTGCCCTTCCCCCTTTTCATTTACTGTCATTTACTTCCTGTTAAACACAAATCTCTCAACCAATACTTGATTCGCTTGACTAAACCAACCACTAAACTAAAATTGCTCAATCCTTCAATCCCTGTGGGATCGACCTCACTCATGTGAGTTATTATTACTTGATGCGACCCGGTACACTTGCCGGTGAGTTTTGTGTTGGATCGTTTTCCACACATCAATACTTCTTCTTGAATGAAACCATTAAGAAAGGCACTCTTAACATCCATTTGATAAAGTTTGAAGTTATAAGAGGATGCAAAAGCAAGTAACATCCTAATTGCTTCTAATCTAGCTACGGGAGCATAAGTTTCGTCATAATCAATGCCTTCCTCTTGATTATAACCTTTGGCTACTAATCTAGCTTTGTTTCTAACAATTGTACCATTTTCATCGAGTTTATTTCTAAAAACCCATTTTGTTCCTACAATTGTTTGATTACTTGGTTTAGGCACCAATTCCCAAACGTCATTTCGTTTGAATTGGTTAAGCTCCTCTTGCATTGCCATAGCCCAATGTTCATCATCAATTGCGGACTCAATGGTAGATGGTTCAATTTGAGAAACAAAAGCACTATATGCAAATAAATTTCTAAAAGTGGATCGAGTTGTTACCCCTTTCGAAACATCACCAATGACGTTGTCTAGAGGATGATCCTTTGAAGTACGCCAATCCTTTGGAAGTGCATTTATTTGTGCTTGTGATGGTTCAATTTCTTCAACTTGAACACTATCCTTTGTTGAGCTTGTAGAGGCTTCATTTAAATCTTTTTCTTTGTCTTCACCATTCAAATTTAGTGAATCAAAGTTTTCTACATTTTCATCAAAATCTTTTCTAGCACAACAACGGTTAGTTTTATCAAAAGCGACATGAATACTTTCTTCCATAGTCATGATGCGTTTATTATATACTCTAAAAGCTTTGCTAGTTAAAGAGTAGCCTAAGAAGATTCCTTCATCAGCCTTAGCATCAAATTTGCCTAAGTTATCTTTTCCATTATTTAGAATAAAGCATTTACAACCAAAGACGTGAAGGTGGGAAATATTTGGCTTTCTTCCTTTGTACAATTCGTACGGTTTTCTTAAGAATAGGTCGAATGATAATCCTATTCATAACATAACACGCGGTACTAACCGCATCCGCCCAAAAGTACTTAGGAATATTAGCCTCATTGAGCATAGTTCTCGCCATTTCTTTTAAATGATGATTTTTCCTTTCAACCACACCATTTTGTTGTGGTGTTCTAGGAGAGGAAAAATTATGCTCAATGCCATTTTCTTCACAAAAAGTTTCAAAAAGATTGTTTTCAAATTCTCCACCATGATCACTTCTAATAGATGATATATGCAAATTCTTTTCATTTTGAATAACTTTGGCTAATCTTTTGAATGCTCGAAATGCATCACTCTTGTTTGCTAGGAACAAGGTCCATGTAAATCGAGAGTAATCATCAACAATAACTAAAGCATAGTAATTGCCACCAAAGCTCATAGTCCTAGAAGGACCAAATAAATCCATGTGCAAAAGTTGTAATGGCCTTGTTGTTGAAACAATGTTTTTGGATTTAAAAGAGGCCTTTACTTGTTTTCCCTTTTGACATGCATCGCAAAGGACGTCTTTTTCAAAACGTAGCTTTGGTAAGCCAATTACTAACTCTTTAGAGACCAACTTGCTAAGATGGTCCATGTTAGCATGAGCTACTCTACGATGCCATAACCAAGTTTCATCATTTTTACTAACAAGGCATTTCACATCATTTGAGGAAACTTCATTTAGATTAATCATGTATACATTGTCAACACGGTGCCCAATTAGCACAATTTCATTAGTGTCTTGCCTTTTTATCAAACAACATTTTGAATCAAAGGTGACTAAGTTTCCTTTGTCACAAAGTTGGCTAACACTAATGAGATTATGTTTGAGACCTTTGACAAGTATAACATTATCTATGGAGGTAGAAGAATTTTTACCAACTTTTCCAACGCCGATTACTTTGCCGGTGTTGTTGTCTCCATAGATCACGTTTCTTCCGTTTGTAGGCTCTATTGCGGTGAACTTTGATTCATCGCCGGTCATGTGTTTGGAGCATCCACTATCAACATACCAATTTGTATCCTTAGCTCCAACACGTACCTACAAAATAATTAAAATTGGGATTTAGGTACCCAAGTGAATTTGGGTCCTTATTGGTTAGTATGAGCATAATGCCCATAAGGTGCCCATCTCGTATCTTGACTACGAAAGTTTATATGTTTAATTCTAGTAAAGCATACGGGTGCTATATGACCTACTTTATTACAATAATGACATATGACATTTGGATTATGCATCCTATGCATGTTTCTAAATGGTTGCCTAGGTTGTTTCCTAAATGCAACATTTTTTGATCTATATGCATTGTGATTATAATTTCTAAATGAAGCATGTTGAGGAGGATGTTTAAAGGCTTCATTCCTTTTAGGCATGCTTGCCTTTTGGGCTTGCGGTTGCCTAATAGGAGTTTTAGTATTTTTAAATTTTCCTTTTTCAAAACCTAAACCTTCCTTATTAAGAACATGCTTTTGGTTTTTCAACATTTTATCTAAGTTCTTTGAAGATTCATTGAACTTAGCTAAAGTGTTCTTAAGATTTGTAATTTAATTTTCATGCATTTTACAAGATTTGTATGGATCACTACTTGTGCTACACTTATCTTTTCCAAGATTGATATTCTCGTTTTTCAACATCTCATTTTGTTTTAAAAGATCCATATTCTTTTTCTTTAGGAGAGAATAATCTTGGGTAAGTTTTGTGTACACCTCAAGTAAGGCATCATATTCATCTTGTAAATTAAAAGAAGTGGAGTTGTCATCACTAACCTTTTCTTCGCTTGCCATTAAGCAAAGATTTGCAACCTCGTCGTCATCGGAGTCGGATTCATCCTCGTTCTCCCATGATATGTATGCTTTCTCCTTCTTCTTAAATTTCTTGTTTTGTCCTCCTTTTGAAGTTTTGGACAATTGGGTTTGATGTGTCCAACTTCTCCACACTCATAGCATTTTGGTACCTTTGTTTTGCTCTTGAAGTTTTTCTTCATTGCAAACTTATTGAATCTTTTAATAAGAGTGCAAATTCTTCATCTCCTTCTTCTTCATTATCATCACTCTCTTCTTGTAGTGATGTTGTTTTAAGGGCGAGACTTTTCTTCTTGCTTTCTTCACCTTTTTGTCTATTTAGCATAGTCATTTCATAGGTGAGAAGATTACCTCATAGTTGATCAAATGTAAGTTGATCATAGAGCCTTCCTTCCACAATGGCGTTCACTTTGGAGTTCCATTTTGGTGTAAGGCTTGTAAGCACCTTGGTCACAATTTGTTTATCATTGTATTTTGTGCCAAGCATGCTTAGATTGTTGAAGATCTTGGAGAGTCTTTCAAGAGCTTCTTCAATGCTCTCTTCATCTTTCATTTTAAAATTTTCCCATTCATGAACCAACATAAATACCTTTGATTCTTTAACGTGGTCGGTTCCTTCGTAAGTGATTTGGAGTTTATCCCAAATCTCTTTGGCGGTTTCACATGTAGAGATCTTCATATAATCATGCTCGTTAAGTGCACAATGAATAAAGTTGATGGCTTTATCATTCATTGCCACTTTCTTCCAATCATCGTCACTATATTCATCTTCTCCTTTCGGTACTTGCTTTGAGACGGAGACTTCCCCTTCTTTAGTGCTTGTTGTCTTTGTTGGAATGTGATTTCCATTCTCAATCACTTTCCAAATTCTCACATCTTGAGAACGGATCCAAATTCTCATCTTATTTTTCCAATAAGAGTAATTTGTTCCGCTAAAAAGAGGAGGTCTAGCGGTTGAGTTACCTTCACTAGTGTTGTTGTTGTTAAAGCTTGTGCTTGCCATGATCTTTTCCCTTAAATGGTTAAGTCTTTCAAAGGGTTAAGCTCTGATGCCACTTGTAGAACCTATGCTCAATTACTCAAGAGGGGGGGTGAATTGAGTATTGCAACAACAATGAATCTTTTTGCGAAAGTTAAAGACAATATACAAAAGTGTTATTGTACTAGTATTTTTCCAAGAGCTTAACTCAATTGCTAAGCATTTATAAGGAGCTTTTACTTTCCAATAGACACCAACTCAAATAAATTGATCAAGCTTTTCACCAATCGGACTTAAGCTATTCCTTAAGTACTTACGAAGCTACTTTTCGATCACAATTTATTTGCTCAAAGGTAAAAGACAATAATATTGAAGAGATGAGTTTGGAGAGATGCAAACGCTATTTAGAGTGGTTCGGCACAATCCTTGTCCTACGTCCACTTTCTTTCTCAATCGCTATTGAGAAGTTCCACTATTGCCAAGCTTCAAGGTGCTCGCGCAAACCTTTTACAATCCGAGTCCTTAGTTTCTAACACCTCACGGTATATGATCACCACTCGTATACTAACCCACTCCACTTAGAGATACCTTCTCTAAGATTTGCCTTGAGTACTTAGTATACCTCTTTGGTATCCTCACCGACTATAGTGTTTATAACTCTTGACTCAACCTTGGAGATCACACTCCAATTTACAAAGTGTACAAGAAAACAATTCTCAAAGAATTGTTGAGACGAAATGAGTACTCTCTAGAAGAGTGTATGATTACAAGTTTAGCACTATTGAACCAATTGATATTGCTCTCTCAAATTGTGTATTATAACACCTTAAAATGTGTAGAATGAAAGAATATGAACAAGATAGTTTGCAAATACTCAAGTATCTGAAATAAGGCTTCAATCCATCTATTTATAGACTCCCCAAACCTTAGAAACGTTGGGGAGTTAATGGGATGGAGCCTTTTTGTCAAAACTAGCCGTTTTTTATGTTTTTGAATCATTTGCATCGATGCATAACACTTTGCATCGATGCAAATGTGTCTTTGAAGCTGAAATTTGAATTTTCAGCTAGGTTGCATCGATGCAACATCTTTGCATCGATGCAACAAGTCGTCGCATGCTTTGCATCGATGCAAGATGAGTGTGCATCGATGCAAACCTTAAAGAATGGCTTAAAATCACTTCAAAATACTTAGGATTGATCTCAAACTTGTTGGAGTCAATTCCTATGCTTTTGTACCTTTGAAAACAAGTTTTAAACCATTTGGCTAGCATCGAATTGCAAGATGTGCATCAAAACATTTTGTGAGTGTGTGTTGAGAGATTTAGCAATTGGTTCTTAACAAGAAGTTACCTAAGTCCTAAGACACTATACTTGTCTTCAAATGTTGTGGACTTGAGTTTCTTGTTGTTGTTGTGTTGCTTTCAACTCTTCATTCCTCAACGTTGAATGTTGGTTGATCTTTCAACATGCTTGTTCATTCAAGTTGTTTGTTGGTTTGTCTTTCATGTCGTTTGTTGGTTTGTCATTCATCAAAACCTACGAATACAAACTTCGCATACAAGCAACATGATTTACAAAGATGTGTGTTGGAACCGTAGTAAAATTACTAGAAAGTCAAATTGTATTTTAAAGTAAATGTAGTTCCGTAAACCAGTAAAAGCACAGGCGGGGTATTAGGAATAAATAGTTGTCAAATTGTATAAGAAATCTCAAAGTTTTATACATAGATAAATATATATCTAATCAACAGCAATTTTTATAAAATCTCAATTGGCTGTGTTCATTGTCAAATAAGAGAAAAATTGAATCAATAATTTCTCTAATAATGGACTCAGAATCTCAGAGTTAAAAGGCACAGCGCATCATGACAAGTTCAAAGCTATATCAAAGAATACGTGAATCAAGAAGAACTCAAACCGAGGAAGATAGATGCAACAAGGATTCCAAACAAGCATATGCAATTAAGTTCAAACAGGAATGCATATGAATGGAGGAATAAAGTTGAAAAATCAAGCTACTTTTCAAAAGGATTAGTAACCAAGAACTTCAAGTTAGGATACGAAAGAATAGGTCGACTCGAACAGAATTCAAGACACATAACTGAGCAGCCTCGAGAAAAGTTTTCAACGTTCCCAGAACCCGCGATTCGCTTAACTCAAAACTCGGATTTCATCTATGATAACTCATTAGTGCTTTCATATACAAAATTCACTAGTATTAAGCAGGCCAAACTTAATACCAAGAATTATGCAATGCAAGACTAACAGCGTTAATCAATAGATCGTCATGTGCATAAAGCTCTAATTCTCGTCATTCGACAAGACCTAATACATGACAAACGTTCAGAGTATGCAATTGAAGCATAGTCGGTCCATTCCTCAGGCTCTACAGGAAGGTCTGCTCTGATACCATAATGTAACACCCTAACTACCAAAGCTCACGCTTCCGGCTGCGCAACTCTGATAGCTCGGACATTACGACGACACTTATACTATTTAATACTAAAATATGAGCCTGTTTAAAAACTTTAAACCGCAATACCGTTCCCAAAAATACTTTCGCCATACAACGTACGTCCATACATACCATACAACTTACAGCAACTCATAAAGAGTACATCCATATATATATATAAATAATATTACAAACATTATCCAGTACAATTCCTATCCCTCTCACAAAATATATCAAGATAAAGGCGAGGGTACAAAAATAATAATCTAAAGCAATACAGAGCATCTCAATAACAAATAATTAAACTCTTCATAACTTCTGCGTCCAAATCCTGTAAGGGGAAAAATGTAGGGGGTGAGAACATCATCCTCGAAAGGGTTCTCAGTAGAGGGTTTTTGGGAATTACTGTAATAGGATACATGAAGATAAACCGTACCAGTGATTAATAACCATCTTATGCCTCTTTTCAAAAACAACAGTTTACAATAAAAATAAAGTCAGAAATCTTTTCTGAAAGAGGAACCGTTCAATTTTCAAAACATCAAAGCATTTCAAAAAGATTTATCTATACTGAACTAAAATAACCTTTCATATCTTATTCCAAACCAGAACCACAAAACCGAAATCAACCATCGGTCCATCTCATTCAACCACGGCCCTAGGCCCAAACAATCCAACCACAACCAATCCACCACAATCCAACAGAGTTCTAGATGCAAACACAAGTAGGAAGATGCAAGCACAAACAAACAGTTATTGCAAGTAGAACAATTAGCAGTTAATCACATAGGCAAACCAAGTACAATATGCATACCCAAACAATGTCACATAGATGCATATGTTGCATGCCTGTCCCTAGTGGCTGATGATATCATCTGTCGGTTATAGAGCCAACCCAACAAGTCCTGGGAGCTAACCATTGGACCGTCCCTCTATCGCACATCCCCAACTCGAGTTATACTCATCATAAACTTGATCATAAACATGATCCATATCCATCACCCTCACTGGTGAATATTTCGGGGGCGAGCTCATCCGGGACTTTCACAGTGCCCGGCCACACTTACGACATAGGGTCAACAGAGTATCAAGTCTCAACCTGGAGCACGTGGTGGCTAGCCACTGCTAATACCCAAGGAAACTCGTATCTCAGATAGTGGAAGTGCAAATCACAATTATCAATAATTCAGCATATACATGCATTCATTCTCATCCGTGGATCAACATCCATCTCAGCCATCCGGCTCACGGTTCAGTCCAGAACCAGCCAATATTCATAGCATACACAGCCATTCCGGCTCACGGTTCAATCCAGAACCAGCCAATATTCATAACATACACAGCCATTCCGGCTCACAACAAAACAGCACTTCCACATTCAACATCATCAACTTGTAAAATCGGCATTTAAGCCATAAATCACTTTTTCTCAAATCATTTCGCTTTGAAATCAAGTTTCAACTCTTTTTAGCCTTGGCTTTTAGAAATCTCATTTCTCAAATCATCTCAGGCTCATAAGCCAAATTTACTCAAAGTGAGTTTCCTTTTTAAAACAGAGCCACTCTCGGCATTCTTTTTCCAAACTTCCAAACCATGGCAAGTTAAGGATTTATTTCAAAGCATTCAAAATCACCCAATGGGATTTTATAACAAAAGTTTCTCGGCAGAGTCCCAAGTCTTTAGGGAAGGTCAACCTATATCAATTCCTTAAAATTCATTGAACTCTTAAAATCATAGATTCTCGGTTCAAGTAAATAAAAACTGAATTTACTATAAAACCGGCCATACAAAATCACAAGTTCCAACCCGGTCCAAAAATCAACTCATTTGAAACGGAACCGGTTCATTTGAATCAAACCACTTTCAGGTTTCTTTTTGGAACCCATTTTTCTAACTCTTCCAAATTGCCTCAAACTTGATTAATCAATCAAAAGTCTAGATTCCTTTGAAATCGCTAAAAACTCCTTTTTATATTAAAATCAATATTAGAGCATCATTCTTTCCTTCAGTGATTCAAACGGTAAAAATAGTTCAGTTCTAAATAAGCCGAACTCAACGTATAAGGTTCATTAAATAAATTAAGCTTGAAAACATAAATATCCTCTTAATAAATCAAATAATACAATTTCTCAAATCCAACCCTTTTTAAATAACTTTTCAAACAAGACTAGGATTTTGCAGAAATTTCGGCAGCACCTCCCCTAAAACTTGGACTTTTGCCACCCGGTTCGGGTCCCAACTAAACCGTTTCTCATTCCTTTTCAACAGCTCAAAACCAGAATCAATTTAAAGCAAGCTAAATCAACAATCGCCTCAGTGGCATATCTCAAGGATACCATTTCAAAAATCAACTCAATATCAATCGATATAACTCATTTTCCAAAGCTTTAAAGAAACGGTTCAGTAACAATTTATTTGTCCAAAACCATGTCAATTAAAGTAAACCAGGCTGAATTCAAAAGTGCGTTCTACTTTCTTATCCAGAAAATCAACTTAACTCAAATCAATTCACAACGGATTAAACCCGATTTCAAAGCTTTAAAAGAATCAACTTCAAAAGCATCTCGTTTCACAACACCACACAACAATCCATTCATCAAAACCAAATAATAATCCGTTCAACATATAATTACATTCATTCAGGATAATCAACATCACATAAGGCTTATACAATCACCAATTACATTATCTCACATCAGTATCCATATGTAATAATTCCAATAATAAACTATAGTTTTCGGAAAGCGCCCCTACCTCAAAACGTAAATTCCATAACCCAAACGTCTCACAGAGTCCTTTCCGCCTCATCCCGAAATCACCAGCAGCTTGAACCACAGCTTTGCTCACTTTTGCAGTAACCACATCAACTCTAATCGCAATACGTAACAAACGGGATTAACTCTCAAAACAACGAATGCTACAACACCTCAACGTTTAACAGGACAGCGACTAAAGGGGTTACCGGAACGTAAACGCTTACCGCAAATAAGAAGGAATAGCTGAACCGGAACAGCGGCGGTCTCCGGACCGATTCGGCAGCAGCCCGGCAGCCACCTCAAGTAGTAGCGGTGACCGGACTCCGACAATGGCGCCTGGAACCCACATACAGAGACGTTAAAGCTTCCAAAATCTTAAACGAATGAAAACCGAATTCGAAAACCCTTACCGGCAGAATTTTTCGGTGACTGCAGCGTGTTTTTTCGGCGGCCAGGCACGGCAGCGCGACTCAACACAACCAGGCAGAGCGGCGGCAGCCTCCAGTAACTCCGGTGAGCTTCCTCAACGATGGTGATGGCCAGAGCTTCGGCGGTGCTAACCGAGGCTTACCGGCGGCAGGAGCGGCGGCGATAGCTTCGTGCAGCACGGCGGCACCTGTCTTTTCCCCCACCGCGAGCTCTCTGTCTCTCTCTCGCCCTCTGTTCCGATGACGGCGGCCATGGCTTCACCGACGAGGCCAGGCGCGGCGGTTTCAGACCCTCAGACCCTCCTCGCTCGCGTACCCTCTCTTTCCATGTCTCAGTTTCGATGGCGACCCTCGGTGGACCAACGGCGATGACGATAGCGCGGGCAGCCACGGCGCCCAGGTGCGACGGCGACGGCGCAAGACAGCGCCCTCTCCTCCTCTTCTCTTGCGCCAGCTTCGATGGATCAACAGTGGCAGAGGCGGTGCGAGTTCTCCCTTTTCTCCATGGCACAGTGGCGGCGGCAACGTGGTGGCGCAACGGTGGTGGTTCCAGGCCGACAGAAACGCGTGATGGATGTGGCGGCAAAGGCCCCCTCCCCTCCTTCTCCTCTGATCTCCTCTACTCCCCCTCAAATCTCTTTCTTTCTTTGTTTGTTTTCTGTTTTTCAGGGAACACAAGGGAAACTCAGCTTGTGTTGCCGCTGCTGAGAGAAAGGAAAGGTTGGGGGTGTGGCTAAAGGGAACCGGGTCATGGGTTAGGGTTTTATTTTGAAAATTAGGGTTAAGGGCATCATGGTAATTTCACATAAAATTGGGAATAATATAGTAATTAAAACTCAATGTAAATCCAACACTAATTGTACATAGAAAATACTATTTGCTCATCAATTTCACAAATTATTTTCAATAAAATGCCCAAATCTAAAAATTAGAAATGGTATACTTAATTTCTTTATTTTCCAAAATAGCAGTAATAATATTTAAAATATTATTTATCTAATCCAAATCATATAAAATCCTTATTATTTCATAACTATCAACCTTATACTTTGAATATAGAAAATAATCTAATAATTATAAAATTGGATAATAATCATAACTTATCTCAAATCCAATAAATCAAAACTTGCCTTAATTATCCTTAATAAAATAATCTCTGAAATTAAGGCTATAAATAACTATATGATTTGAGACTTGATCATAAAAAGACTTTTCAAAGATTCTGGGTCTTACAATTCCTCTACTATCAACTTTAAAACTATCAACCTCTGGTAGCAAACCATTTGATGATCCTTCTTTGTACAAATAAATAGTAGGTAGTTTCCAATATCTCACTATCACCAGAACTAAAATGACGTATTGTGTTTAAGCAACATCCATTAGGAGAACATTGGAAGGTGGTGAAGAGAATTTTGAGGTACATGGCAAAGACATTCCTTCATGGCATGCATGTGAGAGAAACTAATGCACTCCACTTCACTGCTTATAACGATTCTAACTAGGGTAGTGACCAAGATAATAGAAAGTCAACCGCAGGAATGTCTACCTTCTATAGGAACAACTTAATCTCTTAGGGTGCGTTTGTTTTTGAGAAGAGGACAAGACAAGACACTAAGAACAAGACACAAAGGATAGAGACACAAAATTCTGTGTTTTTTTATTCTGATTGTTGATAAACTAGAACAGATTATGAAAATCCAATTTATTCTCATTTTTTTATTTAAAAAATTTGAGAAGAAAAATATAATAATAAAAAATATAATTATAAAAAATTAACAAGAATAATGAAAGAAAAAATAAAAAATAAGTTATATCCCTTGTTATTGTCTCTGTGTCCTTCATGTCAGGATGGATACAAAATATACTAATTCAGTGTCTTTGAACACAATACCTCTGTCCATATCTCATCTGTCAAACACGATTTTATGTCTCTATGTCCGTGTCTCAATGTCCTGTCCCTGAAAACAAACGCAGCCTTAGATATCACAAAAATAGACAATTGTAGCTCGATCAAGACAGAAGCAGAGTATAACTCTTTAGCCTTGGTAGTGCCTAAGTCTATGTGGTTGGAGAACCTACTACCTAAGCTGAAGTTTAGCTTACCTGTTGCACCTTAAACATATTGTGATGATATTAGTGTTGTATTGTTAGCCGCATCCTAATCCTTACTCCAGACATTTTGAAATAAATCTTCACTTTATAAGAGATTATATAATAAAAAGAATCTTAGAGGTGAGTCACATCTTTAGTATTGCTCAACTAGCTGATGTACCAACAAAAGTAGTTCCCTCAACAAAGTTTTTAGATTTCAGACACAAATTCAAAGACCAGAACTCTCTACCATTGAGTTTGAGGGGAAATGATATTGTAAACACAAGTAAAGAAGAGTAGAACTTAATAGTTATGTTAGTTAGATATTGCTGAATTAGTTAATGAGTTAGTACTAGTTAGTTATAAGTGTTAGAGATTGTTAGCTCACTTCATTTTTATATATAAAAATATAACAAAATAGTTGTAATTGATCTAGTCATACATTCAATACAGTCATAAAACAAATCTCTCTATTTCTTTCTACACCTTCTACACTAGCTCAGTTCTCAATTGATAATCATAATTCATACATGTGTCCATCATCATATATAAGTATACCAAAGTTATCAATTAATCATAATTCTTATCAAATCAATTTCTAATCACATATATAATAAACTAAATTCACACGTATCAAACTCAACATCATGAATATCCATCCAGAATCATCAATCTCAATATCTCAGGGCCTCTTGCCTAAAGTTCAATATAATGTTATATAATATTTATTAAAAAATCAACTTGTATTATATCTTTTCAAGTTTCTCAAAGCTCAAAATATTCATACCAATCATCAATAATACTTAACAATACAAAACATTTACTGAAGAATAATTATTTCACTCATATAATTATATTTCACTTCTAGAGTTAGGGAAAATGCATTTTACTTATCTGAAAAGTTTAGACTCTGGAAATTTAGCACTCTTAAGATCAAATATCAAGTTTTTCTAACAAGATTAAACTTAAAAAGATCCTTTTCTTGTATTTATTCTTGAAACTAAAAAATTTCCTAAAGGGGAAGAGCAAAATCTTAGTTATCATCTGTTACGGATCCGGCCCACGGATCCCGGACCCGTGACCGAACCCGAACCCGGCTTACCGGGTCAACCCATTTCGTCTCTCTAGAAGGCCCCGAATCGGCCCTCTAGAGCTCCTAACTAACATTTGAATTCAAACGCCCCTCTTATCTTAGCCAGATAAGATAAAGATAAGATAACCACCATCACCTATAAAGAGAGGACCCAGGTCCCTCCAGGTATTCATTCATTCCTCATACCTCACACCTCCTAGATCTATTCTGACTTGGGCGTCGGAGTGTCTTTGCAGGTACCTCCCCTCCGCTCCATCTGGATAATCCAACATCCGATTCGACCCGCAGGCTCCCGATCCTCCTCCTAGATCGTATCAGAAGCATTCTGTACATTGGCGCCGTCTGTGGGGACCTGCAATAGCCGAAACGGATGGAGGGTATCTTGGACGAAAATCCATCAAGCCAAGACAACTCCCGACCACGTCATCCGACCCCAGAACAACAGGAGGTCAGGAACCCAGCCCGGATGGCCAGCACCTTCCACCGCTCAAACGAACACATGATCACAGATCCTCAACATCCCGAAAAAACAAGGGACAAAGCGACACAGATCATTCAAGATCTCTGCCTCCGAGTCCAGGAACTTGAAGGTAAACTGACCGACAAAGGAAAATACGCCAACGAACACGGAAGCCAGGCAACGTCCAGACCACAATCCTACCGCGGAAGGTCGCCAACTCGGTATCATGATAGAAGAGATGATCGTAGCACCTCGCGCAACCACCGACACGAGAAATCGCCAGAACGGCGACACAGCAAAAAACACCACCGCAGCGCATCCCACGATCTGAATCGTCAGCACGATTCGGACGAAGACCCGAGACACCGGCACACCAAGCGCACAAGAAACGACCACATCATAATGGGAGCCACGCCCTTCACGGAGAGAATCCTAAGAGCGAAACTCCCCAAAGGCTTCGACAAACCCACCGACATGAAATACGACGGAACTAAAGACCCTCAAGAACACCTAACGGCTTTCGAAGCCAGAATGAACTTGCAAGGAGCATCCGACGCGGTCCGATGCAGAGCCTTCCCTGTAACTCTTGCCGGACCAGCGATCAAATGGTTCAACGCCCTCCCGAACGGATCCATAACCAGCTTCCACGACATCACGAGAAAATTCATGGCCCAATTCACGACCCGAATCACCAAGGCCAAACACCCCATCAGCTTGCTAGGGGTCACACAAAAACAAGAAGAATCTACAAGAAAATACCTCGACCGCTTTAACGACGAATGCCTGACGGTCGACGGACTCACGGACTCCGTTGCCAGCCTCTGCCTAACTAACGGACTCATGAATGAAGACTTTCGCAAACATCTCACCACCAAACCAGTATGGACCATGCACGAAATCCAGAACGTCGCCAAAGATTACATCAACGACGAGGAGGTTAGCCAGGTCGTCGCTGCCAACAAGCGGCAGCACGGCAACCCGACTCCCCGTCATAACCCTCCACCCAAAGAAAACCAACGAGACCACCTTAAGCCGACCCACCGACCACCAAGAATAGGAAAATTCTCCAATTACACCCCCCTAACAGCACCGATTACTGAGATATACCACCAAATAGCAGATCGAGGCGTCATCCCCAAAGCCCGACCACTCAAGGAAAGAACAGGAGGAAGCAAAGCCCTCTACTGCGACTACCACCGAGGTTACGGACACAAAACACAAGATTGCTTTGACCTTAAGGACGCTATCGAACAGGCCATACGAGACGGCAAACTCCCGGAGTTCGCCAAATTCATCAGAGAGCCAAGGCGCGCCAACATCGACAAGTCACCAGAAAGAGAAGGGCGCAACCCAAGAACCCAAAAGCCGCCCCCCAGGGAAAACAACGAAGAGGATCCGACCATCATAGTGAACGTCATCACGGGCAAGGACGTACCAAACAAATCAAAGCTAACAATGAAAAAGGACCTCAAAATAATGGCCGTCGGGCACCACGACCCAGTCACCACAGCCGACAGCACGATAACTTTCTTACCGGAAGACTGCCAACACGGCACTTCGGCCGAAGACGCCCCTTTCGTCATATCGGCCCGAATCGGAACAGGGCTAGTAAGAAGAATATTGGTAGATACTGGAGCCGACTCTAACATCCTTTTCCGAGGAGCTTTCGACAAACTCGGGCTCCGCAACGACAACCTCCAAACACACCGTCACGGCGTCACGGGCCTCGGAGACAACTTCCTCAAACCAGACGGGTCGGTTACCCTTCCCATCACCAGAGGAACAAGCAATCAGAGAAAGACGATCTTGTCCGAATTCGTAGTCCTAAAGGACTCCACAGCATATAACGTCATTCTCGGGAGGAAAACAATCAACGACTTCTCCGCAGTCATTTTCACCAAATACCTCCTCATGAAGTTCAGGGCCGACGACGGCACCATCGGGACCATTCACGGAGACCGGGAAGTCGCGGCCGAATGCGACAACAATAGCTTAGCCCTAAGAAAGAAATCCCGGGACGCAGCCGGAATATTCCTTGCCGACCTAGACGCACGACTAGACGGCCAACCCAGACCGGAACCAGAAGGAGACATGGAAAAACTACAGATAGGGCCAACCAAAGAAGAATACACTTTCATCAACAGAAACCTCCCACACGACCTCAAAGAAGAACTCTCGCAACTTCTGAAACAAAACAGAGACCTATTCGCATTCACACCAGCCGATATGCCGGGAATAAGTCCCGACCTGATGTCTCACCACCTGGCAGTAGACCCCCTAGCCAAACCCGTGGCGCAAAGAAGACGGAAAATGTCACCAGACCGAGCCGCCGAGGTCCAAAAACAAGTAAAAGCCCTACTCGAAGCCAACTTCATCCGAGAACTCCCTTACACGACCTGGCTAGCCAACGTCGTACTAGTTAAAAAGTCCAACGGGAAGTGGCGAATGTGCGTTGATTACACAGACCTCAACAAAGCATGCCCAAAAGACGCCTTCCCCCTACCAAACATCGACGGACTAGTAGATGCAGCATCCGGACATCGGTACCTCAGCTTCATGGACGCATATTCCGGCTACAACCAGATCCCGATGCACCGACCAGACGAAGAAAAGACATCATTCATCACCCCAGACGGAACCTACTGCTATAAAGTAATGCCCTTCGGCTTGAAAAACGCCGGAGCCACCTACCAGCGACTCGTTAACAAGATATTTCGCAACTTAACCGGAAACAAAATAGAAGTCTACATCGATGATATGCTCGCCAAAACAGAATCCGGTGAGCAACTAACCGACGATCTAAAGGTCATAATGAACACCTTGCGAAAGCACCAAATGCGACTCAACCCAACAAAGTGCGCTTTCGGAATGGAAGCAGGAAAATTCCTCGGATTCATGATCACACAACGCGGAGTTGAGGCAAACCCGGAAAAATGCCGTGCCGTCCTCAAGATGACAAGTCCCAAGAACCTCAAAGATATCCAAAAGCTCACCGGCCGACTAACCGCACTATCCCGGTTCCTCGGAGCCTCGGCACAAAAGGCAATCCCTTTTTTCAAACTTATGAAAAAAGGGATTCCGTTCAAATGGGAGAAAGAATGCGAAGAAGCTTTCCAACACTTCAAAAAGGTCCTAACAGAACCTCGAATCCTCGCAAAACCTCAAACAGGGGAAACGCTATACTTGTACCTCTCCATAACGGAAGAAACAATCGCAGCAGCACTCGTCCGGGAAAACGAGAAAAAGGAACAGAAGCCCATATACTTCATAAGCAAGGTGCTACAGGTCACGGAAGCCCGTTATTCACGACTAGAAAAACTGGCTTTCGCACTCCTCTCGGCATCCCGATGACTACGACAATACTTCCAGGCCCACCCCATAACGGTCCAAACCGACCAAACGGTCAAACAAGTTTTACAAAAACCCGACCTAGCAGGAAGAATGCTAGCATGGTCCATCGAGTTATCCCAATTCCAGATCAGGTTCGAGCCCCGAAACGCCATCAAAGCACAAGCCTTAACCGACTTCATCGCCGAAATGACTCCGACCAAGCTGACACCCGAACCATGGAAACTGCACGTCGATGGCTCATCAAACTCCACTCACGGAGGCGCCGGAGTCATACTCGAAAACCAAAATGGGATCACAATTGAACAATCAATAAGATACGACTTTCCAGTATCAAATAACCAAGCAGAATACGAGGCCCTTTTGGCAGGCCTAAACCTAGCTCGGGAGGTCGGCGCCAAGGTACTCGAAGTTAACACCGATTCCCAGGTGGTATGCTCACAAATCAACGGGAGCTACCAAACCCGGGACCCCCTGCTCCGACAATACCTCAAAAAAGTAAGTGAAACAAAAGAAGGATTCGAAAACGTCTCCATACATCACGTCCCCAGGGAGCGAAATGCCAGGGCGGATCTACTTTCCAAGCTAGCCAGCAAGAAGTCAGGACACGGCAACAGATCGCTAATCCAGGAGGTCGTTAAGTCGCCTTCCGTATCAACAGAAATCAACGCACACCTAACATCCTCAAATCAAGAATCTTGGACATACCCGATCTTGCAATATCTCCGCGACGGAATCCTACCACCAGATCCGAAAGAAGAGAGGAAAATAAAAAGAGAAGCCGCCAACTACACCATCATAGCAGGACAACTATACAAACGCGGATTCTCGCAGCCCCTACTTAAATGTGTAGAACCCGAGGACACGGAATACATACTCCGCGAGATCCACGAAGGCTGCTGCGGTCACCACATCGGAGGAAAAGCGCTAGCCCAAAAAATCATCAGGGCCGGCTATTTCTGGCCCACAATCATTCGAGATTCCATACAACTCACAAAAAGCTGCGACAAATGCCAAAAGCATGCCAATATCCACCAAGCCGCCCCACACCAACTCAGCGTTATATCGGCTGAACGGCCATTCGGCACTTGGGGAATCGACCTCGTCGGGCCCTTCCCCACGGCACCCGGCCAACTTAGATATCTCATCGTCGCCATAGATTACTACACCAAATGGATTGAAGCCGAACCCCTGGCCTCCATCACGGCAACCCAATGCCGGAAATTCGTCTGGCGACAGATCATTACTCGGTTCGGAATTCCCGAAGTCATCATCTCCGACAACGGAACCCAATTCACAGACAAAAAATTCAGAGAACTTTTAGAAGGATTGCACGTATCCCATCGCTTCAGCTCGGTAGAACATCCCCAAACAAACGGACAGGTGGAATCCGCCAACAAAGTTATCATCAAAGGACTTAAGAAACGACTTGACGAAGCCAAGGGATTATGGGCAGACGAGTTGGGATCAGTCCTATGGTCATACCGAACAACACCCCAAACGAGCACGGGAGAAACGCCCTTCCGACTAACATACGGCGTAGAAGCTGTCATCCCAGTAGAAATCGGGGACCCCAGCCCCAGAAAAACGGTTGGAGGTAACGACGAAGAAGCAGAACGAGACCTCATAGACGAAGCAAGAAGCATAGCCCACGTCAAAGAATTAGCACTCAAACAAAGGATCAGCCTAAGGTATAATCACGGCGTCATCCGACGAGAATTCGCGGACAACGACCTCGTCCTACGACGAAACGATATCGGCCTCCCGACCCCAGGAGAAGGAAAGCTCGCACCCAACTGGGAAGGACCATACAGAGTCAAGGCTGTAATCGGAAAAGGAGCATATAAACTCGAACGACTAGACGGCAGCGAAATACCGAGAACTTGGAACGCAGCCAACTTGCGAAGATACTACACTTAAATAAATCACTCTTTATTTTTTCTTTTCTTCCTTTCTCCTAATCACCCTTTAGTTTCTTTTATTTTTTATTGTCTCCTAGAACCTCGGGTACTCTTTCCCTCACGAAGGGTTTTAACGAGGCCCAAACTATTCAAATAAAATTTTACAAGTTATTTTCACTTCATCCCCATTACAAGACACTACTGTTTCTCAAAACACGGAACGAAGACACGGCCATCGCTGGAGGACTGATCACCCTTCAGGCCGAACGCACGGATATCCAAAAAACCGACCAAACGAACGGTTACGTTAAAACAAACAAAAAACGTGGAAAAGCCCGAACGGCCAAATAAACACCACAAACGGATCATGCAAAAGGCCCGGACGGCCGAAAAAACTATTAAACGATCCCCAAAAGTCACGGCCCTTGGCCATACAAAAATATTCAAGAAACTAACAGTTCAAAAACGAAATACAAGAGGAAACTACTCAAATATCTACAATCCGCCCATCACGGACAGTCTTGAATGCTCCCGTCACAGACACATCCACACCAGGGGCCAATACCAGAAACTGCGCCTTCATCGTCTCCTCGGTAGCAGCAACGGCATCCCCAGCATCAGCCAACAAAGCCGCCTTCTCCTTCTTCAGAGCCTCGACCTCAGCCTTCAAAGTTTCCGACTCCGCGAGAAGCAAGGCAGCTTGAGAGCTTGCATCTGAGGAACGCTTCCGCTCTTCAGCCAGTTGAGAAAGAAGCGAAGTCTCAACACCGGCAAGTCGGAGAATCTCCGCCCCGGCATCCTCGGAAGACTTCGCCGCTTTCTCCTTCGCAGTAATAGCAACCTTAAGCTCCTCCTTCAATTTGGTCACATCAGACTGAGCTTGCCGAAGCTTCTTCTCCAACAAACCCGCTTGGGCCATCACGGGCTCAGCTTTCCGAACAACCACAGCTGAGCGAAGAAGGGCACGGTAAACCGACTCAGCCTGGAACGAGACGTCACAGCCATCAAAAAACGACTCCGTCCCAGGCATCAAGTGCTGATCAATGAAGCCCGTGGCGTCGAAGCGTCGGTCCATCACACTAGGGACCAAGCCCTCCCCTTCGAAGGTCTCACTACCTGGCTCCTCGGCCCTACTCCTCTTCCGAGAAGCCTCAGTACCCGTCAACACGACCACCTCAGGCGACCCGGGAGGAACTTGAGCCTCAGTAGGCACCCCCGAGGAGACCACCCCCTGAGGAGCAGCATGAGAATCCACAGCCGGATTCGAAACAGGAGTGGAAGGGGACGACGATCCCTCCTCCCGAACCAACGCGGCCTTCAGCCTCGCCAAGGTCGTCAACCCGCCAGCCATCTCAACTGAAAAGAAACCAATAGAAGAGTAAAAAAAAAAAAAAAAAAAAAAAAAAGGAGAAGGGAACACACCAATATAAGTCCGACAAGCCTCGGGATCCCCCATGACGTCCCGAGGATTCAACGGACGCTCGCCAAACAAATGCCACAAAACGCTGGTAATGTCCTTATCCTCCCGGGACAAATCGTCATAGGAAATCTTAGTCAAAACCGACGGCCCGGCACCAAAATTCCAGTACGTCGGAAACCGGCGCTCGCCTTCCAGAGTAAGCCAAAACGGGCGGTGACCCTCAACGGGACGCACCTTAAAATACTCCCACTTAAACCCGTGAAAGGAATCCTCGAACAACCCAAAAATCCGACGATGAGGCTGAGCCTGGAAAGACATATACCCTTTCTTGTGCTTCCCCTCCTTAGTCGGAAGAGTGCACAAGAAGAGGAAAAGGAAAACGGGCACCGAAGTCGGGAGCTCGAGATACTGACACACCAACTCGAAACACCGAACGGCTGCCCAGCTGTTCGGATGAAGCTGAGACGGTGCCACGGAACACCGACTTAGTAAACCCTGGACAAACGGGGAAAAGGGGAACCGCACTCCAAGCCGAGTAAACATGGACTCGTAGACCCACATCCAGTCCGGCACGGTGGGTGAATGGAGGTTTAGATAGCAAACGCGCTCATCGGCATCAGGGAGCACGAGCTCGTATCGCCCCTCCTCTTCACCACCACCACAAATCGCCCCCTGGTCGCGGAGCCGTTGGAGATCACCCTCCGTCATCCGCGACGGAACGCCCCACACATCGCTGGTCACCCAACCATAGCGATTGGGAACGCCCCTGGAAGGGGCAATGGGGGCACCCACACTCTCATTTCTCCGACGCTGCATACCTAAAACGGAGGAGCACCACCATCAGCCTACCAACTCGACACAATTACGAAAATGAACACCTAAACACCACTACAAGCAAAACAGAAAATGGCGGTGCTCAGCCCCTTCCCCAAAACGCAAACACCAAACACAGAAAAAACAAAAAGGGAAGCAGGCAGAACAAGCATAGCAAAAACAGAAACAGGCATACAAACAAACGTATGAAAGAGACAGCAAAAAGAAATCACCAACCTGGAAAGTTCGAAGGAAACTTTGAAGAAAAACAGGGAGAAGCAGAACAGCACCAGAAAGCAAAAATCCACTAAACGGTTTTCTCTCAGGAAAATGAAGAGTTCCCTTTGAAAAGAAAAACGGACGAGGGAAATAAAAACCAAAGCAAAACGGTTTCAAAAAGAAAAGCAAAAAGACATAACTAACCCTGGAAGCAATGAAAGCTCACGGGGACAAAAGAGAGAAAACACCCCCCGCAATAAATGCCCCCTCGGAAAAGCAAACTAATCAATTACGCCTCAAAAGACGCAACAGGCACAGCAAGACACGGAAAGGTCACGTCAAGACCAAAATACGGCCGAGACGAATCTTTCACCAAACGAAATCAATGAGCCGACCTCGTCGCCAAACGAACACTCGACCAGCACTGAATACGCAGAGAAACGTCTCGAACTTCTAGCGACAAACCGACCACAGTCGCTCTCCCGCTACGGGGGGCAACTGTTACGGATCCGGCCCACGGATCCCGGACCCGTGACCGAACCCGAACCCGGCTTACCGGGTCAACCCATTTCGTCTCTCTAGAAGGCCCCGAATCGGCCCTCTAGAGCTCCTAACTAACATTTGAATTCAAACGCCCCTCTTATCTTAGCCAGATAAGATAAAGATAAGATAACCACCATCACCTATAAAGAGAGGACCCAGGTCCCTCCAGGTATTCATTCATTCCTCATACCTCACACCTCCTAGATCTATTCTGACTTGGGCGTCGGAGTGTCTTTGCAGGTACCTCCCCTCCGCTCCATCTGGATAATCCAACATCCGATTCGACCCGCAGGCTCCCGATCCTCCTCCTAGATCGTATCAGAAGCATTCTGTACATCATCTTATAAAACTTACATGGTTGCATAAGGAGAAAGGAGAAAAACATATCAATTAGAGTAAATTTTTTATTAAAGTTCCAAATTTTTAGAAATTGAAGAAAAAAGCGGATAAACAATGTTTTGTGTTCTTTCCTTTTATCACCCTCTTTTATTCGTAATTGTCTTCTCTATAATCGAGGAAGAAGAATAAAAAAGGAAAGAAAAGAAAAAAGCTCACGTTGCCTTTAAATGGAGTAAGAGGCATTTTTATTCTTTTGCCTTTAGTCCTATCCAGAAGCCAAATTTTAAAGATATCTATTTTGGTACGCATCCAAAATAATATTCTAGTTTTTCCCTTTTTTAGTCCCGTTAGCAATACTAAGTTATTAATGTAAGATGCGCAATTACTTGTAGCACAATAATTCTTTTCTTAAAAATAAATATATTTTTATTCTTCAAATAAGTTTTCTAAATTTAAAATTTATTAGCAGATTTTTTAATTGTAGATTTTACTTAGCCAGTTAAAATGACCCAGATGGTTTAGACAGTCTTAGATCTAATTTAAAATTATAGGTCAAATAATATTTTGGGTCTTATACTACCAACATTCGAAATCTGCAAATTGTATCCAATTTTATTCACCCTTACCAATGATTCCATGTAAGTCCTCCAAGATTTTAATAATTTTTACTGTTAACTATTGTCATCCATTGAACATCTGTCATTATTTGAGAACAACTCATAAATCATCTCATGAGTTATCATTTTTTAACTTGTTAAAATTTCTCATTTTCGGACTACTAATGGCATAAATCCTTTATATAGCTTGGCTTGTACTTCTATATCTTCACATTTTTTAAAATATTTGGATCATATATTTCATATGCTATTACTATGTAAAATAATGTCTATTTTGAGGGAGGGTGTTAAAAATATATAATAAGTTTTTCATCGTTTAAATTTAAATTTAAGTTTAAGATTTGAGTTAGTTTATTTGATTAATTTTGGGTAACGGTGTTTACGGGTTGGGCTGGTCGGGTTTAATTAAACTCAAACACCATCCTAAAAGGTCCTTAAATCTATTTTGACCTGACCCAAACAATACCATATAATATAAAAGATATTAATTGAAGTATAAAAGTATAATATGACATTACTAATTTAACTATAAAATATATAATTTTATTATAAAATACAACTTTGGGCCGAATCGGATGACTTGAAATATAATCTAAATCTGACCCAAAAATAATATTAGGTAAAAATAACAAACCTAAATCCGATAAAATATGACTTGAGTCTAGGCCATATTTTAGGATTAGTTTTAAGTTTAATGTTTGTTATTTTTTATTCAATCATTGCAATCATAACCATTTTTAATTAGAGTTATCACCGATTTATCTATATAAAATAAAATTCTAAGTATAAGTGGTGTTATAATGCTAACTGATTGAATAATAATAATAATAATAAATGATAAATACAAAACTTGAATCTAATAATCTTAAACCAAAATAAATCAAACCAAGTCTTAAAGTTAAACTTAAATTTATTATATATTAATGACATGGATCTTTTAAGATAGGAGTTAAATCTTAGTCATCTACATAGTCTAAATACAAAAAACAAAGACAAACTATTGGCTATGATTCTGTGCTTCTTAGTCTTTATAATGTGCATAAAGAAAACATAATTCCGAACCAATAAGGCATACATATATTCATGTTAAATTACTTTGAGCTCATTATATAGATAAATCATTATTTCATGCACAACAAAAAAAAAATGCTGATTACAACATTTAGCATTGAATATTATCGGCAAATTTTGGATGGTTGCAACATTAAATTCGTCATCTACGATATGTTACTATTGGATTTATATTTTCGACCTTAAATCCGATGATAACAAATGGCACAAAAAAAAGGTTTAGTGGATGCGCATTTTACTATCGAATTTAGGGACGAAAAAATCCGACGGTAAGTTAATTAAATGAAATGCACCATTTTGGTCACACACACTGTATTTTACTGGCAGATTTTTTTATGGCAAATCTGTCGGTAAAATTGATCCTAAATTCGAATTTGTGAACCCTTCCTCCATTTCTGCAATATTATCAACATCACTTCCCTCCCCTTTTTCTTTCTCTTTCGCCGTCAGCCCCCATCGCCATCGTTTGCCATTGATTAGCCATCGCCAACCGCTTCCCATAACTCCAACCATCGTTGTCGTCGAGGAACGTCCACCTAGAGCTTGTTTCTGTCATGAAGGAGCTTGTTTCTCCCCTACAAGTTACTGCCTCCATCATTTGCTGTTGCCACCGCTTGCCTCCGTCAGCTGTGACGCTACCCTTTATCTTTCATCTAGGTATGTCTTCTTCCCTTCCTTCTTCCATTTTTTATGACATTGTTGGTATTTGCTAAATCCTAAACCTACACTCAGCAGTCCCAAGTGATCTCCACCACTACCACCACGCCGGTAAAGTCTTCCATGTCACTATTGTCTCCAAGTAAGTGAGTTATTAATAATAGCTGATTGAGTTGACAAATATTTTTTGTTTGATTTTTCTTATTAATAATAACTTATTACTTTAATTTTAATATTTTTTATGTTTAGTAAAATATTTGAAATCGAAGTAGAATAGTTAGAGTAAAAATGAGTTAATATTGGTTGAATCTGCCACCCCAACGACCTCTGTTGCTGCCACCCTTGTAACCTCTACCATGCATCACATGTTCTTCCTTGTTTTTTCCCCAATGATGTTAGCTGAATCCCTAGTTTTTCCATAAATTTGGAAATAATATTTATTATTATTTATCAGATTACTAATCGAATTTTATAAGATTGTGAACGGTTACCTATTCGATAGCCATTTATGATGTATTGGATGAGTAATGGTGAGTAGTCATTATTCAGTTATATGTTTAGCCACATCGTTGACCTTGTTAGCAAAGGAAGCTCTATGAATTATTCCTTTTTGTCTTGATTACTGGTGCACGAAATTGTGATCACTACTTTTCACAACTCAAATAATCCCTAGTAATGGCCCCAAAGACTTGGTGCTCAATACCATGACATAAACACAACTTCGCACAACTAACCAGCAAGTGCATTGGGTCGTCCAAGTAATAAACCTTACGCGAGTAAGGGTCGATCCCACGGAGATTGTTGGTATGAAGCAAGCTATGGTCACCTTGTAAATCTCAGTCAGGCAGACTCAAATGGTTATGAATGATTTATGAATAAAGCATAAAGATAAGGATAGAGATACTTATGCAATTTATTGGTGAGAATTTCAGATAAGCGATGAAGATGCTTTGTCCCTTCCGTCTCTCTGCTTTCCTACTGTCTTCATCCAATCCTTCTTACTCCTTTCCATGGCAAGCTGTATGTTGGGCATTACCGTTGTCAATGGCTACAGTCCCGTTCTCTCAGTGGAAATGTTCAACGCACCCTGTCACGGCACGGCTATCCAGCTGTCGGTTCTCGATCATGTCGGAATAGAATCCAGTGATTCTTTTGTGTCTGTCACTAACGCCCCACAATCGCGAGTTTGAAGCTCGTCACAGTCATTCAATCATTGAATCCTACTCAGAATACCACAGACAAGGTTTAGACCTTCTGGATTCTCTTGAATGCCGCCATCAATTCTAGCTTATACCACGAAGATTCCGGTTAAAGAATCCAAGAGATAAACATTCAAGCCTTGTTTGCTTGTAGAACGGGAGTGGTTGTCAGGCACGCGTTTATAAGTGAGAATGATAATGAGCGTCACATAATCATCACATTCATCAAGTTCTTGAGTGCGAATGAATATCTTGGAATAAGAACAAGCTGAATTGAATAGAAGAACAATAGTAATTGCATTAATACTCGAGGTACAGCAGAGCTCCACACCTTAATCTATGGTGTGTAGAAACTCCACCGTTGAAAATACATAAGAACAAGGTCTAGGCATGGCCGTGAGGCCAGCCTCTCAATGATCTAAGACAGCATAAAACTACTCAAAGATAGCTACCCCGATATCTAAATACAATAGCAAAAGGTCTTATTTATAGGGAACTAGTAGCTTAAGAATTACAAAGATGAGTAAATGACATAAAAATCCACTTCCGGGCCCACTTGGTGTGTGCTTGGGCTGAGCATTGAAGCATTTTCGTGTAGAGACTTCTCTTGGAGTTAAACGCCAGCTTTTGTGCCAGTTTGGGCGTTTAACTCCCATTCTTGTGCCAGTTCCGGCGTTTAACGCCGGGCATTCTTGAGCTGATTTGGAGCGCCGGTTTGGGCCATCAAATCTCGAGCAAAGTATGGGCTATTATACATTGCTGGAAAGCCCAGGATGTCTACTTTCCAACGCCGTTGAGAGCGCACCAATTGGGCTTCTGTAGCTCCAGAAAATCCACTTCGAGTGCAGGGAGGTCAGAATCCAATAGCATCTGCAGTCCTTTTCAGTCTCTGAATCAGATTTTTGCTCAGGTCCCTCAATTTCAGCCAGAAATTACCTGAAATCATAGAAAAATATACAAACTCATAGTAAAGTCCATAAAAGTGATTTTTAACTAAAAACTAATAAAAATATACTAAAAACTAACTAAAACATACTAAAAACATACTAAAAACAATGCCAAAAACCATATAAATTATCCGCTCATCACAACACCAAACTTAAATTGTTGCTTGTCCCCAAGCAACTGAAAATCAAATAAGATAAAGAGAAGAGAATATGCAATGAATTCCAAAATCATCTATGAAGATCAGTATTAATTAGATGAGCGGGGCTTTTAGCTTTTTGCCTCTGAACAGTTTTGGCATCTCACTCTATCCTTTGAAATTCAGAATGATTGGCTTCTATAGGAACTCAGAATCCAGATAGTGTTATTGATTCTCCTAGTTAAGTATGATGATTCTTGAACATAGCTACTTTATGAGTCTTGGCCGTGGCCCAAAGCACTCTGTCTTCCAGTATTACCACCGGATACATACATGCCACAGACACATAATTGGGTGAACCTTTTCAGATTGTGACTTAGCTTTGCTAAAGTCCCCAATTAGAGGTGTCCAGGGTTCTTAAGCACACTCTTTTTGCCTTGGATCACAACTTTATTTCTTTCTTTTTCTTTCTTTTTCTCTTTCTCCTTTTTTTCGTTCTTTTCTCTTTTTATTTCGTTTCTTTTTTTTTGTATTCACTGCTTTTTCTTGCTTCAAGAATCATTTTTATGATTTTTCAGATCCTCAGTAACATGTCTCCTTTTTCATCATTCTTTCAAGAGCCAACAATTTTAACATTCATGAACAACAAATTCAAAAGACATATGCACTGTTCAAGCATGCATTAAGAAAACAAAAGTATTGCCACCACATCAAAATAATTAATCTGTTATAAAATCTGAAATTCATGAAATTCTTTTCTTTTTCAATTAAGAACATTTTTCATTTAAGAAAGGTGATGGATTCATAGGACATTCATAACTTTAAGGCATAGACACTAAGACACTAATGATCATAAGACACAAACATGGATAAACATAAGCATGATTTTTTGAAAAACAGAAAAATAAAGAACAAGGAGATTAAAGAACGGGTCCACCTTAGTGATGGTGACTTGTTCTTCCTCTTGAAGATCTTATGGAGTGCTTGAGCTCCTCAATGTCTCTTCCTTGCCTTTGTTGCTCCTCTCTCATGATTCTTTGATCTTCTCTAATTTCATGGAGGAGGATGGAATGTTCTTGGTGCTCCACCCTTAGTTGTCCCATGTTGGAACTCAATTCTCCTAGGGAGGTGTTGATTTGCTCCCAATAGTTTTGTAGAGAAAAGTGCATCTCTTGAGGCATCTCAGGGATTTCATGATTAGTGTGGTCTCTTATTTGCTCCATCCTTTTCTTAGTGATGGGCTTATCCTCATCAATAAGGATATCTCCTTCTATGTCCACTCCAACTGAATAACAGAGGTGACAAATGAGATGAGGAAAGGCTAACCTTGCCAAGGTAGAGGACTTGTCCGCCACCTTATAGAGTTCTTGGGCTATAACCTCATGAACTTCCACTTCCTCTCCAATCATGATACTATGAATCATGATGGCCCGGTCTATAGTAACTTCGGACCGGTTGCTAGTGGGAATGATTGAGCGTTGGATAAACTCCAACCATCCCCTAGCCACGGGTTTGAGGTCATGCCTTCTTAGTTGAACCGGCTTCCCTCTTGAATCTCTCTTCCATTGGGCGCCCTCTTCACAGATATCTATGAGGACTTGGTCCAACCTTTGATCAAAGTTGACCCTTCTAGTGTAAGGGTGTTCATCTCCTTGCATCATGGGCAAGTTGAATGCCAACCTTACATTTTTCGAACTAAAATCTAAGCATTTCCCCCGAACCATTGTAAGCCAATTCTTTGGGTCTGGGTTCACACTTTGATCATGGCTCTTGGTGATCCATGCATTGGCATAGAACTCTTGAACCATTAAGATTCCGACTTGTTGAATGGGGTTGGTAAGAACTTCCCAACCTCTTCTTCGAATCTCATGTCGGATCTCCGGATATTCACTCTTTTTGAGTTTGAAAGGGACCTCAGTGATCACCTTCTTCAAGGCCACAACTTCATAGAAGTGGTCTTGATGCACCCTTGGGATGAATCTCTCCATCTCCCATGACTCGGAGGTGGAAGCTTTTGCCTTCCCTTTCCTATTTCTAGAGGTTTCTCCGGCCTTGGATGCCATAAATGGTTATGGAAAAACAAAAAGCAATGCTTTTACCACACCAAACTTAAAAGGTTTGCTCGTCCACGAGCAAAAGAAGAAAGAAGAGAGTAGAAGAAGAAGAAATTGAGAAGATGGAGGTGGCTTTGTGGTTCGGCCAAAGGGGAGAGAAGTAGTGTTTAGGGTGTGTGAATGGGTGAAGAAGAGAGAGGGTGGTGGGGTAGGTGGGGATCCTGTGGGGTCCACAGATCCTGAGGTGTCAAGGAAAAATCATTCCTGCACCAAGTGGCGAGCAAAATTGCTCTATGTGCCAATTATGGCGTTAAACGCCGGGCTGATGCCCATTTCTGGCGTTTAACGCCAGGTGCTTGCCCTTTTCTGGCGTTTAACGCCAGTCTGGTGCCCCTTTCTGGCGTTAAACGCCCAGAATGGTGCCAGACTGGGCGTTAAACGCCCATTTGCTAACTTCACTGGCGTTTAAACGCCAGCAAGTTCTCCTCCAGGGTGTGCTATTTTTCTTTCTATTTTTCATTCTGTTTTTGCTTTTTCAATTGATTTTGTGACTTCTCATGATCATCAACCTACAGAAAACATAAAATAACAAAGGAAAATAGATTAAATATAACATTGGGTTGCCTCCCAACCAGCGCTTCTTTAATGCCAGTAGCTTGACAGAGGGCTCTCATGGAGCCTCACAGATACTCAGAGCAATGTTGGAACCTCCCAACATCAAACTTAGAGTTTGAATATGGGGGTTCAACACCAAACTTAGAGTTTGGTTGTGGCCTCCCAACACCAAACTTAGAATTTGACTGTGGGGGCTCTGTTTGACTCTGTTTTGAGAGAAGCTCTTCATGCTTCCTCTCCATGGTGACAGAGGGATATCCTTGAGCCTTAAACACAAAGGATTCTTCATTCACTTGAATGATCAATTCTCCTCTGTCAACATCAATCATAGCCTTTGCTGTGGCTAGGAAGGGTCTGCCAAAGATGATGGATTCATCCATGCACTTCCCAGTCTCTAGGACTATGAAATCAGCAGGGATGTAATGGTCTTTAATCTTCACCAAAACATCCTCTACAAGTTCATAAGCTTGTTTTCTTGAATTGTCTGCCATCTCTAGTGAGATTCTTGCAGCTTGTACCTCAAAGATCCCTAGCTTCTCCATTACAGAGAGAGGCATGAGGTTTACACTTGACCCTAAGTCACACAGAGCTTTCTTAAAGGTCATGGTGCCTATGGTACAAGGTATTAAAAACTTCCCAGGATCTTGTCTTTTTTGATGTAATTTCTGCCTAGACAAGTCATCTAGTTCTTTGGTGAGCAAAGGAGGTTCGTTCTCCCAAATCTCATTACCGAATAACTTGTCATTTATCTTCATGATTGCTCCAAGGTACTTGGCAACTTGCTCTTCAGTGACATACTCATCCTCTTCAGAGGAAGAATACTCATCAGAGCTCATGAATGGCAGAAGTAAGTCTAATGGAATCTTTATGGTCTCATTTTGAGCCTCAGATTCCCATAGTTCCTCATTAGGAAACTCATTGGAGGCCAGTGGACGTCCATTGAGGTCTTCCTCAGTGGCGTTCACTGCCTCTTCCTCCTCTCCAAATTCGGCCATGTTGATGGCCTTGCACTCTCCTTTTGGATTTTCTTCTGTATTGCTTGGAAGAGTACTAGGAGGAAGTTCAGTAATTTTCTTGCTCAGCTGTCCCACTTGTGCCTCCAAATTCCTAATGGAGGACCTTGTTTCAGTCATGAAACTTTGAGTGGTTTTGATTAGATCAGAGACCATGGTTGCTAAGTCAGAGTGGCTCTGCTTAGAATTCTCTGTCTGTTGCTGAGGAGATGATGGAAAAGGCTTGCCATTGCTAAACCTGTTTCTTCCACCATTATTATTGTTGAAACCTTGTTGAGGTCTCTGTTGATCCTTCCATGAGAGATTTGGATGATTTCTCGATGAAGAATTATAGGTATTTCCATAGGGTTCTCCCATGTAATTCACCTCTTCCATTGAAGGGTTCTCAGGATCATAAGCTTCTTCTTCAGATGAATCATCCTTAGTACTGCTTGGTGCATTTTGCATTCCAGACAGACTTTGAGAGATCAAATTGACTTGTTGGGTCAATATTTTGTTTTGAGCCAATATGGCATTCAGAGTATCAATCTCAAGAACTCCTTTCTTCTGATTTGTCCCATTGTTCACAGGATTCCTTTCAGAAGTGTACATGAATTGGTTATTTGCAACCATTTCAATGAGCTCTTGAGCTTCTGTAGGCGTCTTCTTCAGATGAAGAGATCCTCCAGCAGAGCTATCCAAAGACATCTTAGACAGTTCAGACAGACCATCATAGAAAATACCTATGATGCTCCATTTAGAAAGCATGTCAGAAGGACATTTTCTGATCAATTGTTTGTATCTTTCCCAAGCTTCATAGAGGGATTCTCCTTCCTTCTGTCTGAAGGTTTGGACTTCCACTCTAAGCTTACTCAATTTTTGAGGTGGAAAGAACTTTGCCAAGAAGGCATTGACTAGCTTTTCCCGAGAGTTTAGGCTGTCTTTAGGTTGTAAGTCCAACCATATTCTAGCTCTGTCTCTTACAGCAAAAGGGAATAGCATAAGTCTGTAGACCTCAGGGTCAACCCCATTAGTCTTGACAGTGTCACAGATTTGCAAGAACTCAGCTAAAAACTGATGAGGATCTTCCAATGGAAGTCCATGGAACTTGCAATTCTGTTGCATTAGAGAAACTAATTGAGGCTTAAGCTCAAAGTTGTTTGCTCCAATGGCAGGGATAGAGATGCTTCTCCCATAGAAGTCGGGAGTAGGTGCAGTAAAGTCACCCAGCACCTTCCTTGCATTGTTGGCATTGTTGTTGTTTTCGGCTGCCATGGGTTCTTCTTCTTTGAAGATTTCTGTTAGGTCCTCTACAGAGAGTTGTGCCTTAGCTTCTCTTAGCTTTCGCTTCAAGGTCCTTTCAGGTTCAGGGTCAGCCTCAACAAGAATGCTTTTGTCTTTGCTCCTGCTCATATGAAAGAGAAAAGAACAAGAAAATGTGGAATCCTCTATGTCACAGTATAGAGATTCCTTGAGGTGTCAGAGGAACAGAAAAATAGAAGGAAGAGGTAGAAGAATTTGAACTTAGTGAGATAGAGTTCGAATTGTGCATTGAGGAGGAGTGGTACTCCATAAATAGAAGGATGTGAGAAGAGGGGAAGAGATTTTTCGAAAATTAAGTAAAAGATTTTAAAAACATTTTGAAAAAGATTTTGAAGAGGATATGATTGAAAATTTTTTTGAAAAAGATGTGATTTAAAAGTTATAGTTTTAAAAAGATGTGATTGAGAAGATATGATTTGAAAAACAATTTAAAAAGATTTGATTTTTTAAAAAAATTAATGACTTGGCTAACAAGAAAAGATATAATTCAAACATTAAACCTTTCTCAACAAAAAAGGCAACATACTTGAAATGTTGAATCAAATCATTAATTGTTAGCAAGTATCTTTGAAAAAGGAAAGAAATTGATTTTGAAAAAGATTTGATTGAAAAGATAGGATTTGAAAAAGATTTGATTTTGAAAAACTTTGAAAACTTGAAAAAAATTGATTTGAAAACAAAATCTTCCCTCTTGTGCCATCCTGGCGTTAAACGCCCAGAATGGTGCACATTCTGGCATTTAACGCCCAAAGCACTACCCTTTTGGGCGTTAAACGCCCAGCCAGGTATCCTGGCTGGCGTTTAAACGCCAGTTTTTCCTTCTTCACTGGGCGTTTTGAACGCCCAGCTTTTTCTGTTTAATTCCTCTGCTGCATGTACTGAATCTTCAGTTCCCTGTATTATTGACTTAAAAATAGAACCAAGATCAAATAAACAATGCATGCAAGACACCAAACTTAAAATGAGACTAGTGTCTCAATAAGAAACATAACATATTTTTGGTTTTTATGATTTTGTAAATTTTTTTTTGTTTTTTTTTTCGAAAATTAAGTGGAAAAGAAAATAAAGGTATCAAAATTCTTAATGAGAATTCCAGGAATCATGCAATGTTAGTCTAAAGCTTTAGTCTAAAGGAATTAGACATGGATAGCCAAGCTTCAGCAGGACATTGCATTCAAGAGCTAAATTGATGAGAATCAATCAGCTTTGGTGATGATAAGATCATCACTTTGAAACACTAGAATTCATTCTTAAGAACTCTGAAAAATACCTAATCTAAGCAACAAGATGAACCGTCAGTTGTTCATACTCGAAACAATCCCCGGCAACGGCGCCAAAAACTTGGTGTTGTTGCCGGATCGAAAATTTGGCACTGATGTTACCGGACCAAAAGCTTGCCGAAAACTCGAACAATCCCCGGCAACAGCGCCAAAAACTTGGTGCACGAAATTGTGATCACTACTTTTCACAACTCAAATAATCTCTAGTAATGGCCTCAAAGACTTGGTGCTCAATACCATGGCATAAACACAACTTCGCACAACTAACCAGCAAGTGCACTGGGTCGTCCAAGTAATAAACCTTACGCGAGTAAAGGTCGATCCCACGGAGATTGTTGGTATGAAGCAAGCTATGGTCACCTTGTAAATCTCAGTCAGGCAGACTCAAATGGTTATGAATGATTTATGAATAAAGCATAAAGATAAGGATAGAGATACTTATGCAATTCATTGGTGAAAATTTCAGATAAGCGTATGAAGATGCTTTGTCCCTTCCGTCTCTCTGCTTTCCTACTGTCTTCATCCAATCCTTCTTACTCCTTTCCATGGCAAGCTGTATGTTGGGCATCACCATTGTCAATGGCTACAGTCCCGTCTTCTCAGTGGAAATGTTCAACGCACCCTGTCACGGCACGGCTATCCAGCTGTCGGTTCTCGATCATGTCGGAATAGAATCCAGTGATTCTTTTATGTCTGTCACTAACGCCCCACAATCGCGAGTTTGAAGCTCGTCACAGTCATTCAATCATTGAATCCTACTCAGAATACCACAGACAAGGTTTAGACCTTCCGGATTCTCTTGAATGCCGCCATCAATTCTAGCTTATACCACGAAGATTCCGGTTAAAGAATCCAAGAGATAAACATTCAAGCCTTGTTTGCTTGTAGAACGGGAGTGGTTGTCAGGCACGTGTTCATAAGTGAGAATGATGATGAGCGTCACATAATCATCACATTCATCAAGTTCTTGAGTGCGAATGAATATCTTGGAATAAGAACAAGCTGAATTGAATAGAAGAACAATAGTAATTGCATTAATACTCGAGGTACAGCAGAGCTCCACACCTTAATCTATGGTGTGTAGAAACTCCACTGTTGAAAATACATAAGAACAAGGTCTAGGCATGGCCGTGAGGCCAGCCTCCCAATGATCTAAGATAGCATAAAACTACTCAAAGATAGCTACCCCGATATCTAAATACAATAGCAAAAGGTCTTATTTATAGGGAACTAGTAGCTTAAGAATTACAAAGATGAGTAAATGACATAAAAATCCACTTCCGGGCCCACTTGGTGTGTGCTTGGGCTGAGCATTGAAGCATTTTCGTGTAGAGACTTCTCTTGGAGTTAAACGCCAGCTTTTGTGCCAGTTTGGGCGTTTAACTCCCATTCTTGTGCCAGTTCTGGCGTTTAATGCCGGGCATTCTTGAGCTGATTTGGAGCGCCGGTTTGGGCCATTAAATCTCAGGCAAAGTATGGACTATTATACATTGCTGGAAAGCCCAGGATGTCTACTTTCCAACGCAGTTGAGAGCGCGCCAATTGGGCTTCTGTAGCTCCAGAAAATCCACTTCGAGTGCAGGGAAGTCAGAATCCAACAGCATCTGCAGTCCTTTTCAGTCTCTGAATCAGATTTTTGCTCAGGTCTCTCAATTTCAGCCAGAAAATACCTGAAATCACAGAAAAACATACAAACTCATAGTAAAGTCCATAAAAGTGAATTTTAACTAAAAACTAATAAAAATATACTAAAAACTAACTAAAACATACTAAAAACATACTAAAAACAATGCCAAAAAGCGTATAAATTATTCACTCATCAATTACACTATTCATCTTGGTTGGTGGTGGACGAAATTGTGATTACTATTCTTTTCAAGTTGTTTGTCTTTGTATGGATTTATTCAATAATTGTCCTTATTTGAAGTCACAACTCCGTTCAACTAACCAGCAAGTGTACTGGGTCGCCCAAGTAATAACCTTACGTGAGTAAGGGTCGAATCCACAGAGATTGTTGGTATGAAGCAAGCTATGGTCACCTTGCAAATCTCAGTTAGGCGGATTAAATATTGATTTATGGGTTTCGAAAATAGAAATAAGAAAATAAATAATAAAAAGGATAGAAATACTTATGTAGATTCATTGGTAGGAATTTCAGATAAGCGGAATGGAGGTGCTGTAGAGCTCACGGACGCCTGCTCTCCTATTCCTTCTACTCAATCCTTCTTACTCCTTTCCATGGCAAGCTTTGTATAGGGGTTCACCATCAGCTGTGGCTACTTTCAGTCCTCTCGGGGAAATATCCTATGCGGCTGTCACTCGCACAGCTAACCAGTCTGGAGGCATCACCCATGGTTGATAGCTACATCCCATCCTCGCAGTGAAAGCTAATGCTCACGCACTCTGTCACAGTACGGCCAATCACCGGTTGGTTCCCGCTTCCTACTGGAATAGAATCCCTCTTTTGCGTCTGTCACTGACGCCCAGCAGGTTGCAAGTTTGAAGCACGTCACAGTCATTCATTACCGGAATCCTACTCGGAATACCACAGACAAGGTGAGACTTTCCGGATTCCCAGGATCCTACTCGGAACACCACAGACAAGGTTGGACTTTCCGGATCCTCATAAATGCCGCCATCCATCTAGCTTATACCACGAAGATTCTGTTGGGGAATCTAAGAGATACACATTCAAGCTTGTGTTGCATGTAGAACGTAAGTGGTTGTCAATCACGCGCGTTCATGAGTGAGAACGTTAATGAGGGTTATTAACTCATCACATTCATCATGTTCTTAGGTACGAATGAATATCTTGGAATAAGAATAAAAGAGGAATTGAATAAAAGAAAATAGAACTTCATTAATCTTTGAGGTACAGCAGAGCTCCACACCCTTAATCTATGGTGTGCAGAAACTCCACTGTTGAAAATACATAAGCAAGAGGTCCAGGCATGGCCGAATGGCCAGCCCCCTAAACGTGATCACGGGATAGAAAATACAATCCAGGATGTCTCATACAATAGTAAGAGGTCCTATATATACTAGACTAGCTACTAGGGTTTACATGAGTAAGTAATTGATGTATAAATCCACTTCCGGGGCCCACTTGGTGTGTGCTTGGGCTGAGCTTGATCAATCCACGAGTAGAGGCATTTCTTGGCGTTAAACTCCAGGTTATGACGTGTTTTGGGCGTTTAACTCCGGATTATGACGTTTTTCTGGCGTTTTACTCTAGACAGCAGTATGAACTTGGCGTTTAACGCCAAGTTACATCGTCATTCTTCGAATAAAGTATGGACTATTATATATTGCTGGAAAGCCCTAGATGTCTACTTTCCAACGCCGTTGAGAGCGCGCCATTTGGAGTTCTGTAGCTCCAGAAAATCCATTTTGAGTGCAGGGAGGTCAGATTCCAGCAGCATCAGCAGTCCTTTTGTCAGCCTTTTTTCAGAGTTTTGCTCAAATCCCTCAATTTCAGTCAGAATTTACCTGAAATCACAGAAAAACACACAAACTCATAGTAAAGTCCAGAAATGTGAATTTAACATAAAAACTAATGAAAACATCCCTAAAAGTAGCTCAAACTTACTAAAAACTATATAAAAATAATGCCAAAAAGCGTATAAATTATCCGCTCATCACAACACCAAACTTAAATTGTTGCTTGTCCCCAAGCAACTAAAAATCAAATAGGATAAAAAGAAGAGAATATACTATAAAATCCAAAATATCAATGAATATTAATTTAATTACATGAGCGGGACTTGTAGCTTTTTGCTTCTGAACAGCTTTGGCATCTCACTTTTTCCTTTGTAGTTTAGAGGTATTGGCGTCTCTGGGGGAATTTAGAATTTGGGATAGTGTTATTGACTTTCTTAGTTAAGCATGTTGATTCTTGAACACAGCTACTCATGAGTCTTGGCTGTGGCCCTAAGCATTTTGTCTTCCAGTATTACCACCGGATACACAAATGCCACAGACACATAACTGGGTGAACCTTTTCAGATTGTGACTTAGCTTTGCTAAAGTCCCCAATTAGTGGTGTCCAGAGCTCTTAAGCACACTCTTTGCTTTGGATCACGACTTTAACCATTCAGTCTCAAGCTTTTCACTTGGACCTTCATGACACAAGCACATGGTTAGGGACAGCTTAATTTAGCCGCTTAGGCCCGGATTTAATTTCCTTGGGCCCTCCTATCCATTGATGCTCAAAGCCTTGGATCCTTGCTTCAGAATTTTCGCCTCTTCTCTTTTTTTTTTTTCACTGCTTTTTCTTGCTTCAAGAATCAATTTCATGATGTTTTTCAGATCATCAATAACATTTCTCTTTGTTCCTCATTCTTTCAAGAACCAACAATTTTAAACACTCATAAACAACAAGATCAAAAGACATATGCACTGTTCAATCATTCATTCAGAAAACAAAAATTATTGCCACCACATCAATATAATTAAACTAAATTCACTAATAATTTCGAAAATTATGTACTTCTTGTTCTTTTGAATTAAAACATTTTTCTTTTAAGAGAGGTGAAGGACTAATGGATTTTATTTCATAGCTTTAAGGCATGGTTTACATACTAATGATCATGAAGTAGAGACACAAAAACATAAATAAACATAGCATTAAAAACCGAAAAACAGAAGGAAATAAAGAACAAGGAATGAATCCACCTTAGTGGCGTCTTCTTCTTGAAGGACCAATGATGTTCTTCAACTCTTCTATGTCCCTTCCTTGCCTTTGTTGCTCCTCCCTCATTGCTCTTTGATCTTCTCTTATTTCTTGGAGAGTGAGGGCGTGTTCATGATGTTCCACCCTTAGTTGTTCAACATTATGGCTCAAATCCTCTAAGGAGGTGTTGAGTTGCTCCCAATAGTTGTTAGGAGGAAAGTGCATTCCTTGAGGCATTTGTTGATGATGCACTTCCTCATGTTCTTCTTGGAGGCCGTGAGGAGCTTCCCTTGTTTGCTCCATCTTTTTCTTGGTAATGGGCTTGTCTTCTTCAATGGAGACATCTCCTTCTATGATAACTCCAGCTGAGTAACATAGATGGCATATAAGGTGGGGGAAGGCTAGCCGTGCCATGTATGAAGGCTTGTCAGCTATTTTGTAGAGTTCATTGGAGATAACTTCATGAACTTCCACCTCCTCTCCAATCATGATGCTATGAACCATGATGGCCCGATCCACAGTAACTTCAGATCGGTTGCTTGTAGGGATGATGGATCTTTGAATGAACTCCAACCATCCTCTAGCTACAGGCTTGAGGTCCAGTCTTCTTAGTTGGACTGGCTTGCCTTTGGAGTCTACTCTCCATTGGGCGCCTTCCACACATATGTCCATAAGGACTTGGTCCAACCTTTGGTTAAAGTTGACCCTTCTTGTGTAGGGGCGTTCATCACCTTGCATCATGGGCAAGTGAAATGCCAACCTCACATTTTCCGGACTAAAATCCAAGTATTTCCCCTAACCATTGTGAGATAATTCTTTGGGCTTGGGTTCATACTTTGGTCATGGTTCCTAGTGATCCATGCATTGGCATAGAACTCTTGAACCATCAATAATCCAACTTGTTGCATGGGGTTGGCCAAGACTTCCCAACCTCTTCTTTGAATTTCATGTCGGATCTCTGGATACTCATTCTTTTTGAGCTTGAAAGGGACCTCAGGGATCACCTTCTTCTTTGCCACAACATCATAGAAGTGGTCTTGATGGCTCTTGGAGATGAATCTCTCTTTCTCCCATGACTCGGAAGTGGAAGCTTTTGCTTTCCCTTTCCCTTTTCTTGAGGAAACTCCGGTCTTGGGTGCCATTAATGGTGAATGAAAAACAAAAAGCTTTAGGCTTTTTACCACACCAAACTTAAAATTTGCTTGCCCCCAAGCAAAAAAAGAAAAGAAGAGTAGAAGAAGAAGAAGAAAATATGGTAGAGAGGGAGAAGAGAGGGTTCGGCTATGTGGGAGAATGTGGGTTTGTGTTGTGGGAAAATGTAAAAGAAAAGAAGGGTATTTATAGGGAGAGGGGAGGGTATAGGTTCGGCCAATTTGGGTGGGAATGGGTGGGAAATTGAATTTGAATTTTTTATGGAGGTAGGTGGGGTGTATGGGGAAGAGGAGGTTGATGTGAATGGTGAATGGGGTAATTGGGAAGAGGAATTGAGGTGATTGATGAAGAAGATGTTGAGAATTGTGACATGGGGAATCACATCACAAAAACTAGGATTGGGAAGTAAGGTGGGAATATGTTAGGTGGGGATCCTGTGGGGTCCACAGATCCTGAGGTGAAAAACAAATACCATTCCTTCACCATATAGGCATGTAACATGCCTTCATGCATCATTCTGGCGTTCAAACGCCCATTGATGCATGTTCTGGGCGTTAAACGCCCATGTGATGCTTGTTTCTGGCGTTGAACGCCAGTTTCAAGCTTGTTTCTGGCGTTCAGCGCCAGATTGTCCTCTGTGTGCGCATTCTGACGTTAAACGCCAGGATGTAGCTTGTTTTGGGCGTTCAGCGCCAGAAAGATGCTCTGTTCTGGCGTTGAACGCCAGCCAGATGCTCCTTCTGGGCGCTGAACGCCAGCCCGTGCGTCCTCTAGGGTGAAAAAATTTTTTCTTCTGTTTTTGACTCTGTTTTTAATTTTTTTTGATTTTTTTCGTGACTCCTCATGATCATGTACCTAAAACATAAAAATAACAAAGAAACAAAATAAAATAAAATTAGATAAATAAAATTGGGTTGCCTCCCAACAAGCGCTTCTTTAATGTCAATAGCTTGACAGTGGCTCTCATGGAGCCACAAGGTGATCAGGTCAATGTTAGTGTGCAGTCCCAACACCAAACTTAGAGTTTGGATATGGGGTTTGAACACCAAACTTAGAGTTTGGTTGTGGCCTCACAACACCAAACTTAGAGTTTGACTGTGTGGGTTCTTCTTGACCTTGAACTGAGAGAAGCTCTTCATGCTTACTCTCTTTTGTCACAGAGGGATGGCCATGTGCCTTAAACACAAGGTAGTCCCCATTCAATTGAAGGACTAACTCACCTCTGTTGACATCTATCACAGCTCCTGCTGTGGCTAGGAAAGGTCTTCCTAGGATGATGCATTCATCATCTTCCTTCCTAGTGTCTAGGATTATGAAATCAGTAGGGATGTAAAGGCCTTCAACCCTTACTAGCACGTCCTCTACTATTCCATAAGCTTGTCTTATGGACTTATCTGCCAGTTGTAATGAGAACAAGGCAGGTTGTACCTCAATGATTCCCAGCTTCTCCATTACAGAGAGTGGCATAAGATTTATCCCTGACCCAAGATCACATAGAGCTTTTTCAAAGCTCATGGTGCCAATGGTACAAGGTATTAGAAACTTGCCAGGATCTTGTTTCTTTTGAGGTAGAGTCCTTTGAATCCAAGTATCTAGTTCACTAATGAGCAAGGGAGGTTCACTTTCCCCAGTATCATTACCAAACAGCTTGGCATTCAGCTTCATGATAGCTCCTAAGTATTGAGCAACTTGCTCTCCAGTTACATCTTCATTCTCTTCAGAGGATGAATATTCCTCAGAGCTCATGAATGGCAGAAGGAGATTTAAAGGAATCTCTATGGTCTCTAGATGAGCCGCAGATTCCTCAGGATCCTTAATAGGAAACTCCTTCTTGCTTGAGGGACGTCCCAGGAGGTCTTCCTCACTGGGATTTTCGTCCTCCTCCTCCTTGGTGCATTCGGCCACTTTGATTAAATCAATGGCCTTGCACTCTCCTTTTGGATTTTCTTCTGTATTACTTGGGAGAGTACTGGGAGGAGTGTCAATGACTTTCTTACTCAGCTGGCCCACTTGTGCCTCCAGATTTCTAATAGAGGATCTTGTTTCATTCATGAAACTAAAAGTGGCCTTTGACAGATCAGAGACTATATTTGCTAAATTAGAATTGTTTTGTTCAGAATTTTCTGTCTGTTGCTGAGAAGATGATGGATATGGCTTACTATTATTCAGCCTATTGCGTCCACCATTGTTAAAACCTTGTTGAGGTTTTTGTTGATCCTTCCAGGAGAAATTTGGATGATTTCTCCATGATGAGTTATAGGTGTTTCCATAAGGTTCACCTAAATAATTAACCTCTGCCATGGCAGGGTTTTCAGGATCATAAGCTTCTTCAGAAGCTGCCTCTCTAGTACTATTGGATGCATGTTGCAATCCATTCAGATTTTGAGAGATCATGTTGACCTGTTGAGTCAACACTTTGTTCTGAGCCAATATGGCATTCAGAGCATCAATTTCAAGAACTCCTTTCTTCTGAGGTACCCCATTGTTCACGGAATTCCTCTCAGAGGTGTACATAAACTGGTTGTTTGCAACCATGTCAATGAGTTCTTGAGCCTCTTCAGGCGTTTTCTTCAGGTGAATAGATCCACCTGCAGAATGGTCCAATGACATTTTCGAAAATTCAGAGAGGCCATAATAGAATATATCTAATATGGTCCATTCTGAAAACATGTCAGATGGACATCTCTTGGTCAGCTGCTTGTATCTTTCCCAAGCTTCATAGAGGGATTCACCATCTTTTTGTTTGAAGATTTGAACATCCACTCTCAGCTTGCTCAGCTTTTGAGGAGGAAAGAACTTATCTAAGAATGCAGTGACAAGCTTATCCCATGAGTCCAGGCTATCCTTGGGTTGTGAATCCAACCATACTCTAGCTCTGTCTCTTACAGCAAAAGGGAAAAGCAAAAGTCTGTAGACTTCAGGATTAACTCCATTTGTCTTTACAGTGTCACAGATCTGCAAGAACTCAGTTAAAAACTGGTAAGGATCTTCAGATGGAAGTCCATAAAACTTGCAGTTTTGTTGCATTAAAGCAACTAGTTGAGGCTTAAGCTCAAAGTTATTAGCTCCAATGGCAGGAATGGAGATGCTTCTTCCATCAAACTTAGACGTTGGCTTTGTGAAGTCTCCAAGCATTCTCCTTGCATTATTATTATTATTTTCTTCTGCCATGTCTTTCTCTTGTTCGAAAAATTTCTGAAAGGTTGTTTCTCTTAAAGATGTTTTTGGATTGTTATAATTAGCTTCTCTTAATCTTCTCTTCAGAGTCCTTTCAGGTTCTGGATCAACTTCAACAAGAGTGCCTTTATCCCTGTTCCTGCTCATATAAAAAGAGAAGAGAACAAGAATAGAAAGAGGAATCCTCTATGTCACAGTATAGAGATCCCTTTATGTTAGTAGAAAAAGAAAGATGTAGAAGGATGAAGAAGGAGGTTCGGTTTTTAGATGGAGAGAGGTGAAGAGAAGTGTTAGTAATTAATTAATTAAATAGAAGAAGAGAAGAGAAGAGAGAATTCGAAAGTAATTTTTGAAAAAGTGGTTAGTGATTTTCGAAAATAATTAAAATTTAAACATGAAACAATTAATTAATTAAAAAGAATTTTTGAAAAAGAGAGAGATATTTTCGAAAATTAGAGAGGGAAAAGTAGTTAGGTGGTTTTGAAAAAGATAAGAAACAAACAACAAGTTAGTTAGTTGATTGAAAAAGATTTGAAATCAAAATTGAAAAAGACAAGAAGATAAAAAGTTAGATAAGATATTTTGAAATCAAATTTTGAAAAAAAGATAAGATAAAAAGATAAAAAGATTTTTAAGAAAAAGATATTTTGAAAAAGGTTTAATTTTTAAAATGACTTAACTAACAAGAAACTACAAGATAAGATTCTAGAACTTAAAGATTGAACCTTTCTTAACAAGAAAGTAACAAACTTCAAATTTTTGAACCAATCACATTAATTGCTAGCTAATTTTCGAAAATTAGATGTAAAGATAAGAAAAAGATTTTAAAAATAATTTAAAAAATATTTTTGAAATTTTCGAAAATTAAAAATAAAAAATGAGAAAGATATGATTTTTGAAAAAGATTTTGAAAAGATAAGATTTTTAAACTTTTGAAATTTTGACTTGACTTGTAAGAAACAACTAATTTTGAAAATTTTTGACCAAGTCAACCCAAAATTTTGAAATTTTGGAGGGAAATAAGGAAAAGATATTTTTGATATTTAAATTTTTAAAGAAGAACACAAGAATGACCCAAAACATGAAAATTTTGGATCAAGACACAAGATGCATGCAAGAATGCTATGAATGTCAAGATGAACACCAAGAACACTATGAAGATCATGATGAACAACAAGAACATAATTTTGAAAAATTTTTAATGCAAAGAAAACATGCAAGACACCAAACTTAGAAATCTTTAATGCATGGAAAATATGAATGCAAAAATGCACATGAAAAACAACAAACAACATAAAATAAGAAATCATCAAGATCAACAAGAGGACTTATCAAGAACAACTTGAAGATCATGAAGAACACTATGAATGCATGGGATTTTCGAAAAAATGCAAGAAAAAATCTTAAAAGCATGCAATTGACACCAAACTTAAAAATTGACTCAATACTTAAACAAGAAACACAAAATATTTTTGATTTTTATGATTTTCTAATTTTTTTTGGATTTTTATTAATTTTTTTTGAAAAATAAAGTTGGAAAAACGAAAAATAAAAAGAAAAATTTTGAAAAATATTTTTGAAAAGAAAATTACCTAATCTGAGCAACAAGATGAACCGTCAGTTGTCCATACTCGAACAATCCCCGGCAACGGCGCCAAAAACTTGGTGGACGAAATTGTGATTACTATTCTTTTCAAGTTGTTTGTCTTTGTATGGATTTATTCAATAATTGTCCTTATTTGAAGTCACAACTCCGTTCAACTAACCAGCAAGTGTACTGGGTCGCCCAAGTAATAACCTTACGTGAGTAAGGGTCGAATCCACAGAGATTGTTGGTATGAAGCAAGCTATGGTCACCTTGCAAATCTCAGTTAGGCGGATTAAATATTGATTTATGGGTTTCGAAAATAGAAATAAGAAAATAAATAATAAAAAGGATAGAAATACTTATGTAGATTCATTGGTAGGAATTTCAGATAAGCGGAATGGAGGTGCTGTAGAGCTCACGGACGCCTGCTCTCCTATTCCTTCTACTCAATCCTTCTTACTCCTTTCCATGGCAAGCTTTGTATAGGGGTTCACCATCAGCTGTGGCTACTTTCAGTCCTCTCGGGAAATATCCTATGCGGCTGTCACTCGCACAGCTAACCAGTCTGGAGGCATCACCCATGGTTGATAGCTACATCCCATCCTCGCAGTGAAAGCTAATGCTCACGCACTCTGTCACAGTACGGCCAATCACCGGTTGGTTCCCGCTTCCTACTGGAATAGAATCCCTCTTTTGCGTCTGTCACTGACGCCCAGCAGGTTGCAAGTTTGAAGCACGTCACAGTCATTCATTACCGGAATCCTACTCGGAATACCACAGACAAGGTGAGACTTTCCGGATTCCCAGGATCCTACTCGGAACACCACAGACAAGGTTGGACTTTCCGGATCCTCATAAATGCCGCCATCCATCTAGCTTATACCACGAAGATTCTGTTGGGGAATCTAAGAGATACACATTCAAGCTTGTGTTGCATGTAGAACGTAAGTGGTTGTCAATCACGCGCGTTCATGAGTGAGAACGTTAATGAGGGTTATTAACTCATCACATTCATCATGTTCTTGGGTACGAATGAATATCTTGGAATAAGAATAAAAGAGGAATTGAATAAAAGAAAATAGAACTTCATTAATCTTTGAGGTACAGCAGAGCTCCACACCCTTAATCTATGGTGTGCAGAAACTCCACTGTTGAAAATACATAAGCAAGAGGTCCAGGCATGGCCGAATGGCCAGCCCCCTAAACGTGATCACAGGATAGAAAATACAATCCAGGATGTCTCATACAATAGTAAGAGGTCCTATATATACTAGACTAGCTACTAGGGTTTACATGAGTAAGTAATTGATGTATAAATCCACTTCCGGGGCCCACTTGGTGTGTGCTTGGGCTGAGCTTGATCAATCCACGAGTAGAGGCATTTCTTGGCGTTAAACTCCAGGTTATGACGTGTTTTGGGCGTTTAACTCCGGATTATGACGTTTTTCTAGCGTTTTACTCCAGACAGCAGTATGAACTTGGCGTTTAACGCCAAGTTACATCGTCATTCTTCGAATAAAGTATGGACTATTATATATTGCTGGAAAGCCCTGGATGTCTACTTTCCAAAGCCGTTGAGAGCGCGCCATTTGGAGTTTTGTAGCTCCAGAAAATCCATTTTGAGTGCAGGGAGGTCAGATTCCAGCAGCATCAGCAGTCCTTTTGTCAGCCTTTTTTCAGAGTTTTGCTCAAATCCCTCAATTTCAGTCAGAATTTACCTGAAATCACAGAAAAACACACAAACTCATAGTAAAGTCCAGAAATGTGAATTTAACATAAAAACTAATGAAAACATCCCTAAAAGTAGCTCAAACTTACTAAAAACTATATAAAAACAATGCCAAAAAGCGTATAAATTATCCGCTCATCAGTTGGTAAAGTTCAATTTTTCTTACTCCAGTTCCAACTTCATGGACTTCCAGTTCCCCATGATTTCAGAATTGATGCAAATTAGTGCATCCACATGCCTTGCAATCTCTTTATTAAAATGTTCTTTCAATGCCAGCAAATTTTACAGATTTGGTAATGTATTTGTGGATGTGGATATCTTTCTCCTTACAAATGTTTGCAGTCGATTGGCTATGGTTGGTAAGGGTTTGCATATTTCTATATTGTAACTATTTTGCATATTGATAAACAAAAATAAGGTCAGTTTCACTTTTAGATTCAACCTTGTTTGTATTGAAGTTGGAACTTTTTGTCTAGAATTCTGAATGTATGGTTGCTATTGGTGTTGTTTATTTACAAGTTTTGTCAATAAAATATGCAGTTTGATATCTAGTAGGTAAAGGCTTCATTGTTGTTGATATTGTGTTTTTGGCCTTATGATTTCACTGTGTACCATTTCATTGTTGGTATTTATAATGTTGAAAAAAGCATCCTTCTTGAATATGGACAATATTTTATGCAACTAGAGTAAGAGCTTTAATTTTTTGTAAGAGCAAGAGCCTTTCTTCTCTCAGCTTCATACTAATTGCTCCATATATATTCAATTTCGTGTTCCTCTGTTTCCTATCATGTTTGCTTATGACACTGCACAAATTTTCAAGTTTTTTATCTATGGCTTGTTATTATTTATTATTTATTATGGAGATTAGAATTGTACACAGATTTTTCTTTTTCGAATTGTGTAACATCCAATTAGGCATTACACATTCTCTTTGATTAATGAATTTTTAAACAAATTTAAAAAAATTAAAATTTAAGTTTATTGGAGGATTTACCGTGGGTTAAATTTGCCGATAGTTATTAATTTAATTATTGGTAAACAGTATATTACTGTCAAATTTACTAGGGGATAAATCCCGACGATAAAAATTATTGACGAAAAATTTATGCTGGTAATTAGGAGCAGACAAAAATTTTGCCAGTAAATAATTATCAACGAGGTTTATACAGTCAGATTTATTCTGCTGCAAAATTCAACGGTATCCAGCAATTTTCTTGTAGTGCTGATTCTTCTGTCTATCATGACTTGCACCAAAATCCATAAATATAAAAGTCGTTCTTATTTTTATAAGAACTTTACAAAAAAATTTAAAACTTTTTTAAAATGAAAGAGATCAATATAATACCCTACCACACAGAGATTTACGCTTAAGTCGTAAAATAGAGGTGGTGTGGTATTACAACCTCTAAAACAAAATATATATACATATAGTAGTTGAAAGGATGTTATATACGAAAAGTCTTGAAAGATAGGTAAAGCAAAATCGCAAAATCAAAGGCGCAACGCTCAAGAAAGGTTACTTGCATACGAAGAAAGCTTAGGTACATAAACATATGCATATAAACAAGGAGAAAAGAGTATCAAAGTACAAAATATCCAAACTCTGAACTCATACTACGAAGCTAAGCCTGACCAGAGGATATTTATATACATACATATAGAAATCCATAACCCAAAATACATAAAAGTAACCCTAGTTCTCCATAAACCTCTATGAGGTACAAAAGTAAAACATTTACACATAAGGAGAGTCTATACATATAGATATAGCAAAATAGAATAAAATATCAAGATAGAGATAGTGTTAAATTATACTCAGTTATGCTTACAATAAAAGACCAAGAATTTAATACATGTTCAAGGAAAAACTCAAACAACTGTTAATGTTGCAGTAACATGTCCATGAGTCCACAGTTTTAACATTTCTCAGATAACTAATCACCTATTAGCTAAGTACAAGTTTAAATAGATCTAAACCTCAACAACTATATAAAATTTGGTGATCATATTCCCTAACGTAAGCCTATTCAACCATGCCATGCAATTTCTAAGGTGTGCAGACCCAAGTCCCAACGAATAATTGCTTACTTCCCTATACATCGCTCGGATTATTTTCTTTAACACCTAAAAATGTAGAAAACTTGCAAATATAATAAATAATAAAATATATTCAATTTAACCAATTTTCTACTCAGAAGAAAATCGAATATACTTAACCAATACAACACAACCATTGAAGCTAAAGACTTCGAAATCTCTAAAGAGTAAATACCCAAACAGAAGTCAAAAATAAAATTAAATTAAAAATCAGGAAGATATGTTATCATACTATACTTACTGGCGCTTAAGATGGCAAAGAGCACGATTCGCTCAATACATAGGAACATTAGGGCACAAAGTAATTGCCTTGAATCCCCCAAAATAGAAAAACAAACAATGTAATAATCCCAAGAACGTTACAATTTTTCATTTTTTTTGAAAGGAAATATGATTATTGATTAATTAAAGGAAAAGGGTTAGAAAAAGAGAACAGAGAATGATACCTTCACTTTCAGCAAGGTCAACTACTATCTTGAAAAATTCCAAGCCTTTGGTGAAAGTCTTTACTTTCCATGTCCTCCTCTTCCGTTTAAATATGCCATCTTCTTTTACCAAATTCCAATCAGAAACTTAACCAGAAAATGTCAATTTCCAAAACACTTTAAGTTGAAAAACCTTTATTATGATGATGACGATTATGATGATTACAAATAACCATGTGGCATCAAAGTGTGTGCTGCATCCTTGGCCATCGGTCGCAGTTCCTTCAGATTGCATGGCACACACTTCTTATCTATGACACCTAACAAAGGGAAAAAAAGTTATATATGATAGCATGAACAGTGAGATTATAGAATATAGTGTTTGATAAAACTTGACTCTTAAATGAGATATGAACAAATCAGATATCACACAAAACAAAATATCTCAAATCAATTTTCATGACACAAGAAGCTCACAGATAAACATAGGGAATAACGGAAAAATAGAAAAGAAAAAGTATAACTGAATTGTTGATCTAAGGAAGCATAGCTACTAGCACTATAACAAATTGTTGATTGAATGAGATATAACTAAATCAAGCAAAGAGCGAATTATCTTTTCAGAACCTCCAAAAAATTAAAATAAACTACATGTTTTATTTGACTCATTATGAACGGATTCATTGTCAACTTCTTGTTCATCTGTGGTCTGGTGTTTTTTTTTTTTTTACTCATTGTCACTCTTAGGTGAACCTGTAATGGAGAAATAAAGTAATAGCAGTTAAACCATAATCTATTTGCAGTCACTTGAACTATATAACTCAAAATTTATCCTTCAGAAAGAATAATGATAAACAATGACCTTTCCATAACCTTATGTAAAGATACCTCAAAATTTTATATATATTAACAAATAAATATACCTTTATCTTCAAGCTTATCCCAATCTTCATCCCAGCTCCTTCCTGGATACCAGGTTGCCAACCTTAAAAGAAAAAAATTGAGTGACACCAGAGAATATAAGAATAACATAACATGAATGCAATGCAATTACTTTTTAAAAATAAAAGAGCTAATTGAAGAGAACACATGGACCTCCTGGTAACCACAAAGCAACGAGAAATAACAAAGAAAACAAGTAAAAGGGGATAACATGATAACTATCTATGTATCCATAGGCAAACTATACACTTAGCGAGAGAACAAACACTAAGTGACTTCATTCTACATGAATGGGAGCAGTTTTTGTAAACTTATTCGAAGAGGAGACGATGCCAGAGGAGAGCCCGAAGAGGAGACGACGACAGAGGAGAGCCCGAAGACATGGCGACACCACGAGCTCCAATAAACCTTCGTTGGACGGCAGCAGCAGCACGGCTCCTCCCTCTCTCGCGCGTCTTTCGCCCTCGAGCTCGACGGCTCTCTCGCGTGCGACATGGATAATTTATTTAAATTATTTTAAAAAAATAATATTTTTTTGTCAACTATTACTTAGTTTTATGTTTTAAATATTTTTTAATTTAAAATTAATAATATTCTACTTAATTTTTTATTTATAAAATTAGATTTAGAATTTCAATATTTAAAGTAAATCAAATAAAATTCTCATTAGTTTTCAATTATTAAATTGTTTTGAATTTTAAATATATGAGATATTCACTTTTAAGTCACCCACTAAAACTGTGACCATAGATCCCTTTAGGTCACCCTTTCGTAAAACCGTTACCATAGACCTTTTTAGGCCACTCCTCAAAGCTGTGACTATAGATACCTTTAGGTCACCCCAAAAACCGTGACCATAGACCTTTTTAGGCCACCCTTCAAAACTATGATCACAGACCCCTTTAAATCACATCCAAAAACTATGACCATAGACCCCTTTAGGTCACCCCCAAAACCATGACCATAGACCCTTTTAAGTCACCCTTTCGATAAACCGTGATCATAGACCCTTTTAGGCCACCCTTTCAAAAAACTGTGACCATAGACCTTTTTAGGCCACCCCCAAAACCGTGACCATAGATACCTTTAGGTCACCCCCCAAAACCGTGACCATAGGCCATTTTAGGTCACATTCCAAAACTATGACCATAGACATGTTTAGGTCACCCCTAAAAATCGTGACCATAGACCCTTTTAGGTCACCTTTTTTGAAAAACCGTAGCCATAGACCCTTTTTAGTCTCTCCTAAAAACCGTGACCATAGACCCCTTTAGGCCACCCCCAAAATCATGACCATAGACTCTTTTAGGTCACCCTCCAAAACCGTGACCATAGACATGTTTAGGTCACCCCCGAAAATCGTGACCATAGACCTCTTTAGTCCCCTTTTTTGAAAAACCGTGACCATAGACCCTTTTTGGTTACCTCTAAAAACCATGATCATAGACCTCTTTAGGTCACCCCCCAAAACCGTGACCATAGACCCTTTTAGGCCACCATTTTTTTAAAAACCGTGACCAAAAAAACTGTTGCCATAGGCCCAAAATGTTGTAGTGGTATTTTGTTAGTTGGGTGAATTAATATTCTAGGTATGTAGTCCTCCAAAAATTTCTATGCTGAACATCAAAATTTTTGTTATGCACTAAGGTTTTTGTGCTATACACCAAAATTTGTGTTGTGCGTATTTCATTAGTACTGTGCATAAGTTTTTGCATATAGCATACAAATTTTTTCACATAACACATCATTTTTGCTGTGAACGTATTTTGTTAGTTAGGTGAGTCAATATTCTGAGTAATAAGTAGTCTTCTAAAAATATGTGCTGCATATCAAAATTTCTATAATATGCCCCAAGATTTTTGTGTTGTACACCAAAATTTATGTGTTATGTGTATTTTATTGGTTGGGAGAAGAAGAAGATAAAGACAATGATGACAATGATAGATGTTAGAAGAAAGAGATGAAGACAATGATGATAATAAAAGGGGATAAGAAGAAAAAAAATAAGAAGAAGAAGATGAAAAGAATAACGGCGGCAGTAGCTACGATAACAATGACGTTGAAGAAAGAAGTGTGCAAAGAAGAAGATGATAACGACGACAATAATGAAAGAAGAAAAGAAAGACAAAGAAGAGAATAATAAAAAAAAAAAAGAAGAAACAGTAAAAAAAGAAATACCTGCCTATATTTTAAAGAGAAAATACACAAAAATTTAATTAAAAAGTTGATTTAAAAATATTTAGATATCTAATAATGTTTTTTAAAAATATCCTTTAAAAAATTTCTTTTATAAACTACTCTACTTTGAAAACAAAAGTTTTATCAAATTAAGGTTAATTAGTGTTCACTGGTTTTGGGGGTTTACATGATATTTTTCATCCCCAAATAAGCAGCAATGCAGCATCAAATATACCATATTTATTAATAATTTTCTTCACAAAAAATAGATAAAATTGAATTGAATAAAGCACATCATGTGCAAAATCTGTGCTGCTCCAATTTTTTATGGTCATAAAATCTAAGCGACGCAAGTGGCATGCATCTAATCTTAGGAATCTGTCCTATTCAAAAATCATATTTCCTTTGGGTCCTATCCCTTTTTGCATAAGGACAAACACTCCTAACAGTAGTGATTATTCTCCTAGAAAGAAAAAACATAAACTTTGCTTGTACATCTCTTTTATGCTTGATCTTTCTCTTTCGCTCCTTGCTTGTTTTCTATGTTGGACACTGTAAAGAATGTGGGAATTGAAGGGATCTATCAATTTACTCAATAATGAAACCATATAAAGAAGATTTGCATTTGAGTTCCACGTATTCGACTATGCTTTTAAATTTGGACCACAAACAATGAAACGGGTGTAATGAAGTGTAATTATATTTTCAATTTCATCTGAACAACGTTGATTTAATCAGTCACTAAATTCTTTTATTGAACAATTTAGCAACAAAGTTACTTATTTTATGGGTAATTCAATCTTTATTCGTTTTTATAAAGGATAAAGTGATTTTAGTCACAAAATAATGCATTTTGACTTCCAATCTTTTTTATTTTGAGGTAATACTATTTTTGTTAAAAAAATTCGTTAAAAAATAACGAAAATTAGTCTTGTGATGGATTTTATTTGTAATTTGTCGGGGTTTTAAAACTCTCACAAACTATTAATGAGTTTGTTTTCAAAAAATTCCTTCACCAATAGTAGTTAAGTAGAGAAAGATCATTAATAAAATGATATTGCAAGAAATAAAATAATTGCAGTATGAAAACTTTTAAAAAAAAAACATCGAATAAGAAATAAAAAAATATTAATATTAATGATATTGGTATTGATAATGATGACGGTAAAAAAGATAATGATAATGATAAAATATGATTATACAATAGTAATAATAAAGGTAGAAGTGATAACGATGAGAATGAAAAAATAGTGGTAATATTCGTTATAATTTGTCATATTGTTAAAAAGAACTCTGTAGGAATTTAAAACTGTTACAAAATACAAATAAAATTCCTCATAAAAATAATAGTCATTATTATTTAATAAATTTTTAATAGATTAGCCATGTTATCTCAAAATAAAAAAAATGAAGGTCTAAATATCTCTTTTTTCTTGTAGAAATTGCTTTATCTTTTATAAAAATAGACAATGACCGAATTTAATTTTTATTCTTTATTTTATAGTTGAATTAACCACTAATTTTATTATTAAATATTGATATATCAACTAATACCCAAGTTAAATTTTGTCAGAACATTCAATTATTAAATAGGTTTTTTCAATTTCAAAATTTTTACCGCCAACTTAGCTATCAAAATGCAAATTAGATAGTGTAAACATCAAGGTTATGAATCGGTCCAGTTGACCTTCAGAATTATTCTGCGAAAAATCGATAAAAAAATCGGTCAAACTAATGGTTAACTGTCGAACCGGCTGAACAGGCCAGATTTTCAAATGCACCGGTTTTAAAATATGAATTCCAAAATGGCGTCGTTTGACGCAAAAAAAAAAAAAAACCCAACCCCTTATCATGAGATTGAGACCTCAATCCCCTTCTCCTCGCTCAGCAGCCACCACACTTCAACCCTATATCCCTAATTTCACTTCCAAGTTCCAATCAACGCCGTCCTTCCCAGTCTACCACAATCGACACCGCATCAGAGCTACTGTCACCAGGAAGAAGAACCTCTAACGGGTGGAAGTAAGTCACCGCCGCGGATTGAAGCTGCTGTCAGCGATGTCGTTCGTCTAGTCATCTGAACTTCGAAGCTCCCGTGGTTGGCGTTGTCTGCTCGTCTAGTCGTTGGAAGCTTCTCCCTCAAGGTTGTCGAGCCCTTTGTCTCTCGCGCTCGCGTCAAGCCTCTGTGTTCGATCTCCTCTCTGTCTGAGCTCACTTTCCTTCCTCTTTCACCGTCACTTCTCTTCCTCCCTCGCTGTCGTAAGCAAAGCTACTTCAATTTATGTTTTCTTTTTTTTTACTGATTCTGAGTTGCTGAAATCTTGCTGATTTTTTTTGTGAGTTGCTGAAATCTGAAATCTAATGGTTGATAATGTTTTGTTAAATTTTCGAAAATAATTGTTATTCTGAGTTCTGAGTTTCTGGTGCGCGAAATTGTGAACAATACTTTTCACAACTCTCATAATCCCCGGTCATGAACTCCAAAAACTTGGTGGTTCAATTCCATGGCATTACACAACTTCGCACAACTAACCAGCAAGTGCACTGGGTCGTCCAAGTAATACCTTACGTGAGTAAGGGTCGATCCCACGGAGATTGTTGCTATGAAGCAAGCTATGGTCATCTTGTAAATCTTAGTCAGGCAAACTCAAATGTATATGGTGATGAACGAAAATAACATAAAAGATAAAGATAGAGATACTTATGTAATTCATTGGTAGGAACTTCAGATAAGCGCATGAAGATGCCTTCCCTTCCGTCTCTCTGCTTTCCTACAGTCTTCATCCAATCCTTCTTACTCCTTTCCATGGCAAGCTCGTGTAGGGTTTCACCATTGTCAGTGGCTACCTCCCATCCTCTCATTGGAAATGTTCAACGCACCCTGTCACGGCACGGCTATCCATCTGTCGGTTCTCAATCAGGCCGGAATAGAATCCAGTGATTCTTTTGCGTCTGTCACTAACGCCCCGCCCTCAGGAGTTTGAAGCATGTCACAGTCATTCAGTCATTGAATCCTACTCAGAATACCACAGACAAGGTTTAGACCTTCCGGATTCTCTTGAATGCCGCCATCAGGTCCTGCCTATACCACGAAGATTCTGATTAAAGAATCCAAGAGATATTCACTAGAGCCTTGGTTGCTTGTAGAACAAAAGTGGTTGTCAGTCACCTTGTTCATGAGTGAGAATGATGATGAGTGTCACGGATCATCACATTCATCAAGTTGAAGAACAAGTGATATCTTGGACAAAGAACAAGCGGAATTGAATAGAAGAACAATAGTAATTGCATTAATACTCGAGGTACAGCAGAGCTCCACACCTTAATCTATGGTGTGTAGAAACTCCACCGTTGAAAATACATAAGAACAAAAGTGATCATTGGTTTCGGCTCCAGAGAGGGAGCCAGAAGATGTCCAAAGATGAAAAATACAATAGTAAAAGGTCCTATATATAGAGAACTAGTAGCCTAGGGTGTACAGAGATGAGTAAATGACATAAAAATCCACTTCCGGGCCCACTTGGTGTGTGCTTGGGCTGAGCAATGAAGCATTTTCGTGTAGAGACTCTTCTTGGAGTTAAACGCCAGCTTTTATGCCAGTTTGGGCGTTTAACTCCCATTTGGGTGCCAGTTCCAGCGTTTAACGCTGGGATTTCTTGAGGTGACTTTGAACGCCGGTTTGGGCCATCAAATCTTGGGCAAAGTATGGACTATCATATATTGCTGGAAAGCCCAGGATGTCTACTTTCCAACGCCGTTGAGAGCGCGCCAATTGGGCTTCTGTAGCTCCAGAAAATCCACTTCGAGTGCAGGGAGGTCAGAATTCAACAGCATCTGCAGTCCTTTTCAGTCTCTGAATCAGATTTCTGCTCAGGTCCTCAATTTCAGCCAGAAAATACCTGAAATCACAGAAAAACACACAAACTCATAGTAAAGTCCAGAAAAGTGAATTTTAACTAAAAACTAATAAAAATATACTAAAAACTCAACTCAAACTATTAAAAACATACTAAAAACAATGCCAAAAAGCGTATAAATTATCCGCTCATCAGTTTCCCTTATTAGATGCAAGCCATAGAAGCTAATTGTATATCTCTGTATCTATCTGTAGCAAGAAAGTAAGATAGGCTTTACCCACGGGCAAGCTAGCTAGCAGAAAGTGAGTGAAGCTACTTTGGTCTACTCTGGATGCACAATTATTAATTTATTATTGTAATATTTTTTTACTGATTTTCTAAAATAATTGTGTTTTGAGTTAGGATTGTTGATTGTTGATGATGTGATTCTGAATTTAATTTGGATGCCGAGTTTGAAAACTTTGCTTAATTTTCTGTTTTTTATTCTTTGGTTTTGGATGGCTTTGGATGCTGAGAAGTTTTTGAATTCGGAGATTTTGTTGAATACTTGATTAGCATTGAGAATATAAATGCAATAGAACAAGATTTGGCTTAAGAGGCTTTCACACACACACACATTGCAGACTTTGTATTTGGAATTGTGATTAGTTTTTAGTTCAAAATAATATGATTAATGTGTATTGATTCTCAATAATTACGTTTTCAATTTTAAGTTTTTGAATTTATTTTTTTGTTTCTTATATCACAAGAATTCTTCTCTTGTAGTGTTTATCTTGATTGTCAAGTAATTGAGTTTGATTAAAGTTTAGAAGTTAATAAAATTTTTTTATTATGAATTTTTAACGATAAAATATGAATAAATTAATATGTGAAATGTAAATTTTTAAATTTTATTAGTTAAGAAAATATTAAATTTGAATATTTGAAATCATATATTAAACTTTTAATAATTTTATTGTATATTTAATTAAATCAGTTCAGCAACAGTTCGATTTCGGTTAAACTATTAAACTGTTAAACCAGTCATTTGATCGATTTAATGACCAGTTCGGTTCTCGCAACCTTATAAACATTTCATCATTAACAATTTATAGCAACAAACCAATTTGATGGTTAAATCGATTATGCAAAAATATCATTGATGTTGCTGCAAAAGATACTAGACAACAACGTTGTTACTAGTTTGTTTAAATAAGTTTTTTTTTTCACAGTATTCTTCAATCTGATAAGTTAATGGCTAATTCGCCGTGGTACTGAATTTTATTTAAGGGTTTGCCGCTTGTTAATAGGCAGTTGCATGCGTAAGGCGGGATTCGAATTCCTAACACTTATTTAAGCGGATTAGCTAGTGAGTTAATTATTAGACCAACCCAACTTGGTTAAGTGTTAAGAATTTAAATTATGTCTTGTACACATAGAAATCTAATTATTAGCTAAACAGTAAATTTTTAAATTAAACTCAGTCACAACAAATTAATCCTTGATTTATCGAATTAAAAAATCTACCAAAAACCAAAAGCAAAGAAGAATAACAACGCTGTAAGTATAATTAATTACAGTTGTGGTCACAATTTAAAATCATAGAATTTCAAACAATAAAAATTACTATTGTAATGACCGCAATTAGAGCTACTCAACCAATGAATTATAACTCAAATAAAATAGTCTCTTCATACTTACTTAAAAATCGTAAATTCAAATCTCACTTCTAATTAAAAAAAATAAATAAATAAAGCTACACCAATTGTTGTGTAACTTAAAGAAATTAAATTCCGTCGAAAACACAATATTTACGCGATCAATTTATAGCCACATTATGGAACTACATAATCTGTATCAACCACGTCAAAATTTAATGTCTGTTGTCTCTTATTCTTAAGGTCTTATCACTTCTCTCTGTAGTAGTGTCTTTCATCATGCATATTGAGCTGGATATATAGTGGGTAGATTCAATTTCATTTTTTTAAGTTTTGTATAAGGATAAAATTTGAAACCTAATGCAATCCGCAATATTCGCAACTTCAATCGCAATCAGAAACTTAATTGAATGCTTCGCCAAGTACGAAATAAAAAACAAAAAGATAAAAAAAAGTCTCATCCGTTGTGCTTGTACCCAAATTTAAATCCAGCAGGCAGCTACCAACCTGCTCTTGAATTAAATGCGCACAACACACTTGATACAAACCATTGGCTAAATAGTTATGATCGATATTATATATGTCTGGAAAGTATCTCATTATGTGCATGCATGTATATATATTGTGTATGTATCTGTACCATAGCCACAGAAAGGACCATAAAGAATTTGTAAGAAAAAATATATGAAGTCGTGGCCATTTTAATTTTGATGCATCGTTAGTAAAATTATTTTATACATGTATCTAATCATATAATATTATATTAATAAAAATAATTATTTTTTATATTAACCATTTAAATAGTCATCTAATAAAATAATTATAATTATATAATTGTATAAATTAAAATTACTACAAGAAAAACACCCATTCAGATACACTTAAAAAGTGTAGCCAAAAGTGAAAAAAAATGATGCCTTAGACTACGACTACGCTTTTTGGGCTACGGCTACGCTTTTTGGAGTGATTCATATTTGGCCGTTGCCTATTCTCAAAGGCTACGCTTTTCTGCACCAAGGACTACGCTTTTTTTGAGAATAGGCTACGCTTTTCAATTGATGCTATCCAATACCAAAGGCTACGCTTTTCAACTTTCATTTTTCTAGAATAGGCTACGCTTTTTAACACTACTGCATCACTTGTAAAGCGTAGCCATATTGTATACCATAGCTACTTTTTATAAGCGAAGCCTTAGGTCCCTCTTTTTTTTTGTATACTATAGCTACTCTATATAGGTGTAGCCTTAGGTCCCTCATTGTTTTTTTTATTTTCTATATATATATATAATTCTAATAATTTTTTGTACAACATAATATTTAATAATATGATTATATATATAATTATGTATTTTTAATTAAATAAATTAAATATTATAAAATAAAAATAAATACACAATTATATTAAACTAAAAAATATTCTAGCAAAAGACAGCAAATACATTCTAAAGATTCACAAGCACTGTAATGTTACAATATATTAGTACATAAAACAATGGATCCAACTATCCAATTGAACAATCATTCAACAATAGAGTAAAAAAAAATGAAACATGTCTAAACTACTACTTTCCATGTATCAATGAATATAAAGAGGATTACAAATTATTGTTGTATTTTGATATACTGGATTCGCACAATGCTTGCTCCTCTATTTCAGGATATCTCGAATCTTTCTTGGCGGTACTTTTATTTGATGCTGCTGCAGCCATCTGTCAAAAGAATCACTAGTTGAGTTCTACAACAACAATATCAGAAAAGTTAGTTTAGTTCATACCTCTTCAGATCGCGCTATCATGCTTGGAGGACTAATAGCTAAATAAGCATAAGCCATTAACTCCAATGGCCAACCAGTAATCTGTATTGGAAAACATTGAGATCTGACCAAAAATAGAACAAAATAAGTTTGTAACAATTAAAGTTAAAAGTATTCATCGGAATGATATCTTAAAGGCATATCAGATAATATAAAGTCATCAAGAGAGAGTAAGAAACGAAAGGTTATGGGCTTATGGCCATTATGAAAATAGAAGCTATATCAGTAAATAAATAAAATTCTAAAAAATAACGAATTTGCTTAAAAATATCAAGCAGCTGACTGGTCAATAAGCATACTCAATGGAAAGGTTTCTGCCATTTAATCACCAAATACAACTAAAATCAATATCTAACTATTCTAACCCTTACCTCTTTGTTGATCAAATACACAAGACTTGTCCCTGTTTTTCTCTTGAGCCCAAACCTTAACCGTTCCAAGAACCAGAATTTTGGTTACATTTCACAAGGCCATTCGACCAAATTAAACACAGAGGAGAGAAAATCACTCACCTCTCTTTGCTTGTGGTGGTAGTTGTGTTAACAGAAATTGAATAAACTGAAAAAAAATGGAGCAAGAAAATTATCAGAATTTTGAATTAGAGGAGAAAAGAAAGAAGATGAAGTCGCTGTCCTCACCTAGCAAAGAAACTCGAAGAACAGTTGGGTGAGTGGAACGCAGCTCCCTCTTAAGCTTCAGTCTGCTCCCTCCTTGGCCATCATTCTCTTTCTCTTGGTGCTATGGCTGATGAAGATCCAAAAACTTGAAGAACGCTCCTGTTTTTGCTCCCTAGTGCTTTGGCTATTCCTCTGTTCCTTGCCCTCTCTCTACTGTCTGTGAATTCATGAGGGAGACAGACAGAGACAGACAGAGAATGGCCCTCCATTCATCCTCTGATTTCTGAACGTGAAATCTTGTTGACCCTGCCATTCAATATTCAATATTAGGGCAATCACTTGATAAACTTTGACTTCACTAGTTCACTAGTTCACCATCTACACCCATATTTAGATCCTTCTGCAACTCACCTGATTAGTACGACCATTGCTATACTTATGAACAATACTTATCTTTCAAGAAATAGAAAAGAGCTGCAATATGGGACTGAACCGACCACTTAGAATTTAGAAACATGCAAGATTACAGCTCTTGAATCAAATTCCTTCCTATCAAGTTCTACAATGATCAGCATTTGAAACTAATCGACACTAACTTCTAAAACTAAAATAATAGTTATAACATATGCTAGTCTAATAGATATAGTGCAGAAAATTGTCAAAATCTGAAACAAACTAACTTCTGATTTCTAACTAACCTGACAGTTACAACAAATTAACCAACTCACAAATTATCCAACCCAAAGCAAACTGAAAGTACCTCTTCATTGTCACCCTCAAGATCTAAATGTGGCTCTGTAACACTACAAGCAATTCCTCTCTTCCCTCTTTATTCCCTCTATGAGTGACTTGTTGAGTCCCTAATAAAAAGAAGACAATCAGAAACTATACATGAATGCGAGTTTTATGAAAGAGTGTGATTAGAATATTTGAGCTGAGACTCTAATGCCAAGTTATAGGAATCTATTCCAAAATAAAAAGCTGGAGCAATAATGATTTCTTCAAAGATATCCAAAGCCTAATGTCTAACAAGAGTGTCATTCAACTCTTGGTCAGTTTAGATAACTGCAAGAGTGTGATTAGAACATTAACATACCTTAACTGCAAGTTCTCCAATAGCCCAGCATGCATTATTTACTATTAAAATAGCCTCTAACAAAGGAAGAAAGAATTAATATTATTTAGATTTAACATAAAATTTTTAGTACATGTCCTCTAATTATTGCTTTTTTCTTAAACAATACTATTCAGATTTAGAATAAATATGTCATCACTCTCTGTTATTCAGATTTACATCACCAACAGGAGCAATTATAAGTTACACAGCAACAACACCAACAATTAAATCACAATAACACAATAAAAATAAGAAAAAAATAATAACAGACAGAATTCAAACTCAGATGAGGGCCATAACTCAAACCGAGTTGAGGGAGAGGGAGCAGTGGAGCACAGACGATGGAATTAGAACAGACAACGGCCGTGGAACAGAGCGACGTAATGCGACGATAAAGATGAGCTGCGACGGCGCTGGAGCAGTGGGAGTGGGGACGGCGGCTGGACCAGATTTGACGGCGGCGACACAGCTTGAAGAAGAGAGCAATGGCTAGGGTTTTTCTTTGAGAGAGAAGAGCTTCAATGTCTCGGTGAGTGGTGAGCGAAGGTGAGAAGACGAAGGAGAAGGGCGACGGTGAGTGGGGTGAGCAAAGGTGAAGACGAAAGAGAAGGGCGACGGTGAGTGGTGGTTAGCGAAGGTGAGTGGTGGTGGCGTGAAGCTTTTTGAAAGAGAGAGAGCAAGGAACGGGTTTCTGAAGGAGGAGGGCTTCTGAAAAGAAAAACAAAATTCATTAAGTATACATGAATATATTAGAAAACACTTCAAAAGCGCACCCAAAACTTAACAAATAGGCTACCCTCTAAAAGCGTCTTATTTGATACGAAAACTGAACCTATAGATATCAACCTACGGCTACGCTTTATAAATGATTTCTATAATACCTAAGGCTACGCTTTTTAAATGATGCCGCATTTGTGTATCCTTTTCTCTTATAAAAAGGCAACACAGAGAAAAGCGTAGCCTATTCATAGAATAGGCTACGCTTTTCAAATGTAGCTTAAAAAAAGTGTGGTTGAGTGAGTATTTTTCTTGTAGTGAATACACATTTAATATATTAAAATTAAATTTTTTAAACATAATTAGAAATAATTTATGTAAATCCTAGAACACTTGAAGTATAGCTATGCATCGGTTTCGTTAAACAGGAAACAAAAAATTAGATAATAAAAAAAAATCATACTTCTAAAATTTAAAAATTAGATATTTAAAATTAAAAATGTTATATATACCTAAAAGAGATTAGAAGCGAATATTAAATTAAAACATCGATAATTCCATATCGCGTATATCATGAAGAGTATCTTTTCAAATCTAATAAATATATACATAAAAATACTCCATAATCACAAAAGTTAATTAGTACATATATGTATATATGACTATATATCTTACCAAATCTAAATCTATAAATATATGCAAAAACAAAAAATACTCTATAAATACTGTTAGTATTAAAAATAGATTTTTTTTTATAAAAAAGCATTTTGATTACCGATTGTTTTGACTACAGAAATAGAAACGAACAAGACAAAATCGAAGAAAAATAGTGCAAAGAATGTCGAAGTCGAAAAATAGTTATTGTCTTTCTTTAAATATGCATCAAGATTTGTTACTCGACCTTCAAGATGAGTTGAAAATATGGGTGCGAAATGAGGAGCAAGCTAAGAAAAATATGTGAGACTTGAAGACCAATGTAAGAGAAGATGTGGGATGTCAAAACTTGGGAGTCAATGCTCTTCATGATCAAGATAAGGTCGTGGTTTGAGAAAAAAACGAAGGAGTAAGATCATGGTCAAAATTCTCCATAGCCAAATCTATTCTAATGGTCTATAAATAGGAGAAGTTCAGAAGAGTTCAGGAACTTCAACCAAAAACACTTCATTATCACACAGAAACTCTGCAAAATTTGGAGTCTCAGTGACACAACGGAAGATCATGGAGTGCAAGTACATATGAGTGTCAGGAGTCTATTTTTATTTTATTTTCTTTTGTTTTCTTTTTCGTTTTAATTCATTTTTTTCATTTCCTTGCTTTTAATATTTTATTGTTATTTTGCTTTATTTCAATTTCAATTTTACTCTTTCATTTATTTAAAGTTTTTATTTATTTTATGTACTTTTTATTTGCTATAATTTGTCACCAATATGCATGTCGACGCAGATTGTTTTGATACAAACGTTAAGTAATTTTTAAGTCAGACTTATTTTTTTTAGAAGAATAGTACTTACTCTCAAATTGAGATTTTAATATAAGTTTGATTCAACATACTTTTTTAAGATTACTTCAAAATCAAATAAAATAAATACAAAAGTTAATTGGTACGTATTTATATATGTATTATGAATAAATATAAAGAATTAAATTTTAATTAATTAATTAATATTAGTCAATTTTTATTATAAACTTAGTTTTTTAACTCTTAATTTTTAGAGAATTGAGAGTTTAGTTATAATAGAGTTTAAAATTTAGAATTTAAAATTTAATATAAAAATTTTTTAAAAATTAGTTGATAATAACAGAAAAAAATTGACTCTCCAATCTGATCATTAACTATTTATATATATTATTTTGCATATTTTTCAACAAAATAATTAATCATTAGTATAATCAAATATTTCATAATAGAAAAATCAAACATCTTTTAGCAGCATAACTATATTAAACTCTTTTATGAACATACACTAAATATATAATATTACTATAAAGTAGCTAATTTTTAGTAACATATAAAAGTTTAGATAAAAGCTGTATCAAGATTAACATCTTGAGGTGGCTTGGGATTGTATACCGTCCATGAAACCAGACCCTTGTTTTTGGCGCGTATAAACATTAACGCGCATGAACCGACTCAATAAATTGTACATCTTTTTTTTTTTTTTTAATTAAAGACAATGAAACGAACAGACGACTACATGGAAGAAGAGGAGAAAGCATAATGATTAAATTAATATACTGTAAAATGATCAAATATTGGTGGTGGTTGTTGGATGGTAAAAAATAGATTGACGGTGGTTATTGGTGGTAGTAGTGGTAGTGATGATGATAGTTATTAGATGGACGGGTGTGGTGCTAGTTATTCTAACATAGCTTGGTGTGGATTGGAGAGCAGAATAAAAAACTAAAAATGGGGGTGGTAAGAGAAAATGGGTGGAAATTAAAACTATTGAAGTTATTATTAGAGGAATGTGAAAGGATAGAATTTATTATTTTTGACGAGTAGTTAATCATTAGTGTTTAGAACTGTAAGTTAAAAATATATTATTATATTATTAAATTAAAAAATTAGATTAATAATTAAGAATAATAAGTAAAAATAATAATTTTTGTTGATTTTTAAATATTTTTTTAATTAAATAAACATCGGAGTTATTTCGTCATGAACCTCATTATCAAATTGCTATTTTCGTGTTAACAATTTTCAGACAATATATATCTCACTTCTTGATATGTTTCTTTGAGAAAAAAAACAATATAGGTAGGTATTTCATTTTACATGGAATGAGTTATATATATTAGCTAGGAATACTGGTGAACAACTTGCAAAAAATAGGCTTATCCAACATAAGAAAATCCTAAGATAAAATACGAAAAAAAGTTCACTTTACAATAGAATTAAAAATTTGAAGAATAGAACAACGTGTCGGATTATGCCAAAGATGAACCATATCAGGGTATAGAACAAAGTTACCGATGAAAAGGTTTAATTTTGGAACCACTACATAACCAAGATAGGAATTAACATCAACGAATTTTTTTTTCTAGAATAAATTTAAAAAATTCATTATTTTTCTTAAAGAAATTAAAATGGTTTTAATTATTATTATTATTATTATTATTATTATTATTATTATTATTATTATTATTATTATTTTACAGTTTACCTAATATCTGAGTGAATTCAACTACATGCTACTCATTTTACCTAGATAATAAATGAACTATATGATTCATCTCTCAATTTGTCTAGATATTAGGCGAACTGTTACGAATTCTAACAATATATATACAATGAGTGGGAAGTGAATTTATTCGCACTATTCTATAGAAATTTACTTTTTTACCTATTTTACCTTCATCTCTTTTTTTTTTTTTTTTAAGTTGTAAAATAGCTCAAATACCGCTATTAGCAATTCATTATGATAGAGAAATATTATTAGATCACAATAAATCCGTTATATCTAATTTTTCTCATCCAATATTTATTAACATGGTACCACATGTGAAATGTCTGACAAGGTTGAGTAATTTTGTTCTATACGCTATTGGTCAACTAACATATATAAAAACGAGTGAAAAAATTACCACAGAAAATATATCCAATAAAAATAGATAATACTTTCTATTATAAAAGATATTATTTAAATAAATATCCATTAATTTGCAATTTCCTTTTGCTAATTTATTTGATAATGTTATTTTTAGTTGTTTGTCATAGGTATCGATTACGTGACGATGATAACGTAAAATTAATCAAGAATCGGCATAATCATTTTTAAAAAAATCTATATTTTGGAATTATTTACTTATCTAATTGATCTGTGTGAAAGAAATTTTTCAATTGATGACACCCAATCAGGTAGAACTGTAAAAAGAAACATTACGAAATTGGATATTAATTTAAACATGCATGCCACCGAAGAGCAGCAATGATGGGCCAAATTATACAACTACTAACAGGATCTCCTTCCGTCTGAAGTCCTAACTGATGATAAGCCATATCCTGCAGAATGGTCGTTATCTGCCTACAGGGCAAATAAAAAGTTTGTGATTTCGAATGCCACATCTCGATCAAAATAAATACTAGTGTCCAATCATAGTCTCATTCAAGCATGTAGGCTACATGACCGAAGCCTGCTTGTATGAAGAATAATGGCATGGCTAGTTCATTGGAGCGTGCCAATCTATTTCTTTTCGTGTGTAAAATTTTATTACTATAAAAAGATAAACAAAATTATGTTAAATTCCGACTAAAAAAACTTATAAATTTCATTCTCATTATATAAAATTTAAATTTTATATCATGTACCACAATCTCCCGAAAATATGATTATTCCCATTTTGTCTATATATTTTCTGCTTATAACCTCTCATCAAGTTCTACTCCATTTGTAGAATAAATATAAAAATTTATAAAATATAAAAATAATCTTGTCAATTCATAATTTATTTATACATATTCTAATATAATATGCTACACATAATAATTTATTAATATTATTAATCTATAACTGATGAGCGGATATTTTATATGCTTTTTGACATCATTTTCATATAGTTTTTAGTATGTTTTGTTTAGTTTTTATTAAGTTTTTATAGGTTTTAATATTAAATTCACATTTTTTTATTCTACTAGGAGTTTTTGTGTTTTTGTACAATTTCAGGTAATTTCTGGCTGAAATTGAGGAGCTGGAGCAAAAGTCTGATTCAGAGACAGAGAAAGCACTGTAGATGCTGTCTGGATCTGACCTCATTGCACTTGGAAGAGCATTTCTGGAGCTATAGAAGTCCAAATGGAGCGTTCTCAATGTCTATGGAAAGCTGACTTTCAGAGCTTTGCAGCAATGTACAATACTTTATACTTTGCTTCAGATTAGAAGGCCTAAAACTGGTGTCCAACTCCAGCCTCCTATCCCCTTCCAGGCGTCTAGTGCCCAAGGAGCAGAGCCCATCATCCAAACTCCCATAGTGGACCCCCTAGCCAGCGTTCAATGTCCTAGAGGCCTCCTAGCACGTGGAACTCATCAAATCTCAGTCCAAACACTCATCAAGTGGGCCCAAAAGTGGATTTTAGCACTAAAAAGGACTATTTTACCCTTACTAGTCATTAGTTTAGTATTTAAGGGATTAGATGTATGTTCTTCAGGACGTTTTTGATAGAATTTTATGCCATATTCGAGTTTTATCATTGTATTTTCCTATCAGTATGAGTTTCTAAGCCTCCTAGGTTGAGGGGAGGAGCCGTGTTGAGTCCTATGAATTAATAAAAGTATTAATGTTTGTCTTCGATCTGTGTTTGATTTAATTCTAAGATGTATTTAATTCTAAGATGTATATTATAAGAATCGCAACTAATTAACCAGTTAATTAAGTGATTAATTGCCCAGATTAGATTCTGAAAAGTTAGAGAGAGAAATTGAGGATGTAAAGGTAATTTTTGGACTCAGTAGGTCTTTCTGAGTCAGAAAATATGCTTTCTGCGAAAAACCGTGAAAAATCACAAACTGGCAGTTGAACCGGTTAAACCGGTTCAAGTCTGTCTGGTACTACACGAGAAAAAGTGAAAAATCGTCAAAAACCTTAGAAAATATTAGAAGTTGAAACCGGGCGTTAATTTTAAAGGTTTGGCCCGAAGTTGGGGCAAACGAGCTAAAAACGCTAACGGGTTGGACCGGACCCAAGTTAGGCCCAAGCCCAACATATAAAAGACTCATTAAGTGAACCAAACCAGCCACAACTCCATTAAACACACACACACAGCAGAAAAGAGAATGTTGAGTTAAGAAATTAACTAAATTAATTAGAGATGACAAACATTATTTTTGGCAAAATAAATAATTAGAGTTGTTAAATTAATAAGTACACATTGCTAATTATTTATGTTATGTTGCAGGTCATACTTCATTTTTGGCAGCTCAAGTTGAATGAATAACAAAACAAAGCTAATGGGCTGAATGAAAAGTGTGAATAAAGACAAGCCCAAGTCATTCATATCAAACAAAGAAGCATAGCAAGACACCGGGCCAAAAAGAGAAGAACCCGATCCAAGCTTGAAATTGTTTTCAATTTCCCACCATCTTGCTCCAACCAAAGCAACGTTCATCTCCTCTCTAATCAAGTCACATCAAGACTTCAGTAAAGTAAGAAAGAGAAAGAGAAGAAAAGCTTCCTCCATAAGCCAGTAACCAAAGAAGCAAGAAAGAGAAAATCTAAGCTTGAAGCACAGAAGCTAAAGCAGAAAATCTAATACAAATCAAGCTTAAGAAAGGTAATCCATCTCATCTTGCATGCATCAGATCTTCATCCTTTCTTCCCTACTCTCTGTTCTATCCGAAAATGGCATTCAAAGAAAAAGTTGATCTCTGTTCTTCACTGCTACAAATCCACGGTCACAAGAGATTCTTGGGGACTAAGTTGCATCTCTACGGCTCAGATTTTGGTTGACCATTGGAAAACAATTTCGGTTACTCCTTTGTGGCTTTCGGTCAAGTTGGAAAAGTTAGAAGGAAAGGTTCTACTTTGATGATTGAGAAGAAAAAGTGAGCTTGTGAGTTGGTGAAGCTCAAGGCTCAAGATGTTGACCTTGGAGGAAGAACCAAGGAACATGCAAGGAGATAAAAAGAAGCTTGTTGTTCATTCTGGAGGAAGGAGAGATAACCAGTAAACTTGAGGTGTTTTGTTCTGAGAGAGCTCTTTGAAGAAGTTCAACTAACTGGACAGTGTAACCCATTCAAAGGTGCATTCTGCCAGTATGAAGAACTAAATCAGAGGCTTGCTAATCTGGTTTTTCGCATAGCACAGAGGCTGTTGATGAAGTCAATCTCCTTCATGTTTTCTGATTGTAATGTACTTTTCTAAGCTTATCTTTCTGTAATTTCTTGAGAGAAAAGGCATAGTGAGAAAGCTTAAGAAAAAGCCATGAGTGAAAAAAAAAGGCTGAGAGATACACTTGAGAGAAAAGCCTAGAGTTACTTTCAGATTTCTTTAGGTTGGTTAAGTGTCTTGTATCTTGAACCTGTTTGGTATCCCTTTCTTAGTTGGGTTAGCACTAAGAGTAAATAGTTAAGTGTTAGCATAGCCAGTGTCAAGTTAGGTTAGAACTTGAGTGTGAAATTGGTGTATGTAATACTGTTAACTATAGTGAAATTCTTCCATATTTGTGGAGGAGACTAGATGTAGGTTGCATAGCACAAAGCAACCGAACCAGGATATATGCTGGTGTTAGCTTTTTCTTCTCTGTCACGTTCTGTTTTCTGATATTCATGAGACAAAAATAAATTGTCTCATAAATTTCCGCTGCTGAGTTCAAACAGAATCAGATTTGTAACTTTGATTAAAAAGGGTAAAAACAGCAACTTAAAAGGAAGGCATAGATTCAACCCCCCTTCTCTAAGCCTACCACAACCTTCAATTGGTATCAGGAGCTAAGGTCTCAAGAATCAAGCTTAACCGCTTGGAGCAAAGATCCAATGGCGAACAACTTGGGCACAACCACAGTTGCCTACACCCTCACTGAAGGTCAGTCAAACAACCGACCACCTTTCTTCAACGGGAAGAACTATTCCTACTGGAAAGAAAGGATAAGGATCTTCATCCAATCCATTGACTACAACCTATGGAAGATCGTTGTGAGCGGCCCAAAGATCCCAACAAAAACAAGTGCTGATGGAGTGGTGACTCCAAAAGAAGAAGCTGAATGGAATGAAGATGATAAGAAGAAAATAGAGCTGAATGCTAAAGCAATCAACCTTCTTCACTGTGCTATCAGCTTTGAAGAATACCGGAAGGTGTCTAGATGCAAGACAGCCAAAGAAATCTGGGAAAAACTCCAGGTTACACACGAAGGCACTAAACAAGTAAAAGAAACGAGGATTGATATGCTGCGAAAAGAGTACGAGATGTTTAGCATGAAGGATGGAGAAAGCATTGATGAAGCGTTTGAGAGATTCTCAATCATAATCAACAACCTTGATGCTATGGGTACAAACTATGCAGAACAAACATTGGTGAGAAAACTCCTTAGAAGCCTCACAAAAGAGTGGGAAAACACTGCCACTGTCCTAATCGAGAGTAACAACATAAGTCCCATAACCTATGATGAGCTGAGAGGAAAACTCCTTGCCTATGAAGCCACACACACAAACACAGACTCAAAGAAAAAGGGAATAGCCCTTAAGTCACAAATAGAACCGAAAGAGAGTGAGTCAAGTGATGGTATTTCAGATGACGAGCTTTTGTTTTTTGCTAGGAGATTTAGAAGGATGTTGAAGAGCAAAGGCAAATACAAGGGCTCAAGTTCAAAGGAGCACAAGATAGACTTGAGCAAGGTGACGTGTCATCATTGCAAGGAGGCTGGACACTTCAAGTCAAACTGTCCAAAGCTCAAAAAGGAGGACAAAGGAAAGAAGGAAAGAAAGAGAGTACTCATGGCAGCTTGGGAGGATCTTGAGAATGACTCAAATGAAGAAGAAGAATCAGAAGGAGATAACAAAGACTGCTTCATGGCTGGAAACAACAATCTTGATGAGGTAAATTATTATGATTTGACCATTGAGGACTTGCATGCTATTATTGATGATCTTACTTTAAACACCTCAAAACTGCTTGACAAATACAATGAATGCAGATCTGAAAGAGATGTGCTAAGGGCTGAAAATAATTTTTTAAAAGAAAAGGTGAAGGAAACTAAATGTGCTTTGGACATCATTGAAGAAAACAGATTTCTAAAATCTGAACTTGAAAAATTAAAAGGAAAGCACATTGTGGATCCTTCTCATGAGTTGATTGCTGAAAATGAAAGATTAAATGATAAAATTAAAAGGTTGAATGGTGACTTAGCAAAATTTGCTCAAGGTTCAAGTAACTTGGACAAATTACTTGCAAATCAAAGACCATTGTTTGAAAAATCTGGTTTAGGCTACATAGCTAAGGAAGATGCAGTTTCTAATATTTCCACTATAAAGTTTGTGGCTTCTTCATCAAATACCAAAACTATACCAAACAAAGTTGGTGTTGAAAATGCTCCGACATTTGAAGAAAAATTTGATGAAGTATACACAAGTGAAACTGAGCATTCACCAAAAACTGAACCGAGTTCAAACCGGCCAGGTTTGGGTTACATTTCGAAAAATGAGGATGCTTTCAAGAAACCACCATTTTACAACAAAACCTCATTTTCGAAAGGTAAAAATATTCAAAAAAATTCTGGTGAAGACATTTTTGCAAAGAAGAATAATTATAACAAAAATCAGTTTGTCAAAAGAAATGCATCTCCTCAAAAAACCAGAAAATTCCAATCATTTAATCATTTCAAGCAATATAACTCACCTCAATTTCAGCGGCACACATCAGAAAATCATTGTGTTAATTGCAAGAAATTTGGTCACTCATATGCACAATGCTTCATTGAAAAGAGAGTTGTAGGAAACAAAGTTTACAATGTTGTTTGTGATTTCAATGCTCTTGGGCAACCAAGATGGATTAACTTCAAAGGATCTAAATTAGTTTGGATACCTAAAGCTACTTGAAACTCTTCATGCAGATTTGCCTAGCATCCAAGAACAAAAAGGACATGTGGTACATGGATAGTGGATGTTCAAGGCACATGACTGGAAGGTCAACTTACTTTATCAAACTAAATAAGTATGATGGAGGTTTTGTGACCTTTGGAGATGATGGTAAAGGTAAAATCATTGCTGTTGGAAAAGTAGGTAATAAGCAATCTACTTTCATTGATGATGTGCTTTTGGTATGTGGTTTAAAGCACAACCTTTTGAGCATAAGTCAGTTGTGTGATTTAGGATATTTAGTTGTTTTCAAAAAGCTTGAATGCTATGTTGTAAATGAAAAGACAAATGAAGTGATTTTTGTTGCCAAGCGTTTCAATAATATGTATGGACTTACTCTTGATGAACTAAAAGATCAAAATGTAGCGTGTCTCCACTCTAAAGATTCTGAAAAGTGGTTATGGCACAAGAGATTGGGCCATGCAAGTATGTTTCAAATAAACAAACTTGTAAAGAAAGAATTAGTGAGAGGTCTTCCTTTGATAAAATTTGACAAAGACATCACTTGTGATGCTTGCCAAATGGGAAAACAAACAAAAAGTTCTTTTAAACCTAAGGAAGACATCTCTACTAAGAGACCACTTGAGTTGCTACACATTGATTTATTTGGTCCAACAAGAACTCAAAGCCTAGGTGGTAAACATTATGGTTTAGTAATTGTGGATGACTATACTAGGTTTGGTTGGGTTTTATTTCTTGCACACAAAAATGAAGCCTTTTCGGCCTTTGAACCTTTTTGCAAGAAAATTCAAAATGAAAAGGATTTGAAAATCTCTTCTATAAGAAGTGATCATGGAACTGAATTTGAAAATAATTTGTTTGAATCCTTTTGTGAGAAATTTGGAATATCTCACAACTTCTCTTATCCAAGAACACCACAACAAAATGGTGTTGTGGAAAGAAGAAATAGAAGCTTACAAGAGATGACAAGAGCTATGCTTTGTGAGAGTAATGTTCCAAAATTCCTTTGGGCTGAAGCGGTTAACACGGCTTGCCACATTTTGAATAGAACAATCATAAGGAAATTTTTGAAGAAAACCCCTTATAAACTTTGGAAAGGCTACCCACCAAACTTAGATTACTTGCACATCTTTGGATGCAAATGTTTTGTTTTGAATAACAAAGAAAATTTGATCCAAAGGCTTATGAGTGCTTGTTTGTAGGATATTCCACAACTAGTAAAGCATATAGAGTTTATCATCAAGATGCTAGAATTATTGAAGAATCCATACATGTTACATTTTGTGATACTAACTTGGTGCAAAGCATTTTGGAAGATGGTGATGCAGGAAATCAAGCTCAAAAGGATGATGAAGCTGCTCAGAATCATGAAAAAGAAAATTCTGGACAAGTTGAACCAGAAACAGCAAATGCTGAAAATTCAAGAGACAATTCCATTTTGTCTCATGAATCTGAAGGAAATTCTGCAGACAGCATCATACAGAATCCATTGGTGACTGAATCTGCCTCCAAGTCCACCAAACCTCGTGAATGGAGATTCTTGAAGAATTATCCTGAAGAATTTGTAATTGGGGACGTCTCTCATGGAGTGCAAACTAGGTTTTCCACTAGAAAGGCAAATGAAGGTTCAAACATTGCCCTCCTCTCACAAATGGAGCCTCAAAACGTCAAGGAAGCCCTTAGTGACCCCTCTTGGATCAAGGCTATGGAGGATGAGCTTCTTGAGTTTGAAAAGAACCAAGTGTGGACGTTGGTTCCAAGGCCAAGTGGAAAGAAAGTGACCGGCACCAAGTGGATATTCCGGAACAAGTTGGGAGAAGATGGTAGCATTGCAAGAAACAAGGCAAGGCTAGTGGCACAAGGATATGACCAAGAAGAAGGAATAGACTTTGATGAATCCTTTGCCCCTGTTGCACGAATGGAAGCCATTAGACTTCTCCTAGCCTATGCTGCATTTTGTGGTTTTAAATTATATCAAATGGATGTGAAATGTGCATTTTTAAATGGTGTGATAGATAGAGAAGTATATGTGGAGCAGCCTCCTGGTTTTGAAAATAAAGAGCATTCTGATCATGTTTTTAAATTGTCTAAAGCTCTTTATGGTTTAAGACAAGCTCCTAGAGCTTGGTATGAGAGACTTAGCTCTTTTCTTTTGAAAAATGGTTTTCAAAGAGGCACCACTGATACAACTCTATTTATCAAGAATTCTAATGATTCTTTTATTTTAGTCCAAATATATGTTAATGACATTATTTTTGGATCAGCAAATGAATCCCTTTGTACTGAATTTGGAAAGCTCATGACAAGTGAATTTGACATGAGTATGATGGGTGAACTTAATTTTTTCCTTGGGCTACAGATTAAACAAACTGAAAATGGTATTTTCATTCATCAAGAAAAGTATGCCAAGGAATTAGTTAAGAAATTTGGTCTTGAAAATGCCAAAACCATGGGAACTCCCATGCACCCGAATTCTAAATTGGATAAGGGAGAAAATGAGAAAGATGTTGATGAGACTAGGTATAGAGGGATGATTGGTTCTCTTATGTACTTAACCTCCTCTAGACCCGATATTGTGCAAAGTGTTGGATTGTGTTCTAGGTTCCAATCCAAACCTAAGGAGTCACATCTTTCTGCGGCTAAAAGGATCATTAGATATGTTCATAGCACATCCAACTTTGGTCTTTGGTATCCTAAGACTGATGATTTTTCTGCAGTTGGTTATTGTGATGCAGACTTTGCTGGTGACAGAGTTGATAGAAGGAGCACTTCTGGTTTATGTTGCTTCCTTGGAAAGTCCTTAAATGTTTGGTCAAGTAAGAAGCAACCAACAGTGGCCTTATCCACTGCAGAGGCTGAGTATATAGCTGCTTCTTCTTGTTGTTCTCAGCTTTTATGGTTAAAAACACAGCTTGCTGATTACAAATTAAATGCTGAAAATATTCCCTTAATGTGTGATAATATGAGTGCCATCAATATTTCTAAAAATCCAGTTTTGCACTCTAGGACTAAGCATATTGAAGTGAAATTTCACTCAATAAGAGAACATGTCCAAAAGGGGGATATTTGCATTCAATTTGTTAAATCAGAAGAGCAATTAGCAGATATTTTTACTAAACCATTAGCTGAGGATAGATTCTGCATGCTTAGGACTTGTCTAGGAATTTTGAGTTATAATTATTTATTTGAAAAGTGCTGATGCGTTTGCTAGAGAATTTTGTCTCATAAACAGGTATGAGACAATTCTGGGCAGATGATGAATGTTTCCTTCAAAACAGCGTGTTCTGGGCTTATTGCAAGTGAAAAATCAATCTGGGCCAACATCAATTCAGATCTGGGTAGTCCTATATGATTCATTAATTCAAACCACATCTGGGCCAAATGTGAATGTTACATTCTTACTTGTGTGTTTAAGTTTTCATTAAAATTTTTTTTTGGCCGGAAAGTTTTTTTTTGGCAACCTTAATTTTTGACTTTGGTCCAAAAGGAGTTTCAATTTAATGCTGATTGCCTTTCAAATTTTAAAAAATTAATTTTTGAAAATCAAATAAATTCCTTTCCTTTATGATGTCATGTCTTGTCAAGTCTTTTCAAATGGTGATGCAGTTGCATGGTTTTGAAAATTTGCTTTTGGGTACGGTTACCAACACTCCCTCTCTTCCCTCCATAACTTCTCCTCAACCCTTCGGTTTCTTCCCTCTCACACCACTATCTCTCTTTCATCAAAGGCATCATTTTAACCAAAATGAGGAAGAAAGTCATTGCAAAAAGGGCTCCTCGTGAGAAGATTTACAAACCACCCACAAAGCCTTCCACTCGCTCTCAAGACCGAACCTTTACCCCTTCTCCTTCTCCTCCTACCTCTCCTCCTCGCTGTGACCCCATGGCTCGAACCAAGAACACTCCAAGGTTCCCTGCCTCTGCCAAACCAACTCCACCACCAAAGGCGACGCCTTCCAAACCTGCCTCTTCAAAACCTGGCTCTTCAAAGCCACCCTCATCCAAAGGGAAGCGTCCGGCGACGGAGGAACCTGTTCCTGAGCCACAACAACCCAGGGCAAGGTCAGTTCCTGTGCGTTCACAGAGAGGTAACACTCGAGTCTCTCTCAAAAATGTTAAAGAACCAGAAATTGGACCATTTGATCACAAAGCCCATTTTATGACCTCTCATTCAAACTATAACCCCTATAGATTCAAATCTGCCATGAATAATGATTTTTATGAGGGAGTCATCCAGTATCGTACCCTATGCTCTTCATTTCTCGCTGATCTGCCATCTTTGAAAAGAAAAGGTTTTCCTTTTGTTGACAACTTAATTTTTCTGGACTGGAATAACCTTTTTGACATCAAAAAACCTGTTTATCCATTGTTGGTCAAAGAGTTTTATGCAAACATGACTTATCATGAAGGCACTGCTCATTCGTATGTCAAGGGCCGAGATATCATTTTAAACAATGAGACCATCAGTGAAGCTTTGAAGTATACTGATGTTGGACCTTGTGCATACATGTCAGTTAAGTGGGATGAAGGAGTTGGTGTTTCATACAATGATGCCCTGGCTAGTATTTGTGAACATGTCTCCTTAATAGATGGCATTACACCCACACACAAAGCCCTAGGATATGAACGTGCACAGTTGCACCGAATGGTCAACCACATTATACTTCCTCAAAGTGGTTCATATCAAAGGGTTTCATACACTGACACTCTTGTTTTATATGCCATTCTCACCAAAACTGAAATTTCATTTGCATATTTGATGGTTAGATACATGTTTGATTCTGTTAGAAGTGAAAAGGACAAAGCTCTTCCTTATGGCATGTTTCTAACTTGTATTTTTGAGTATTTTGGTGTTGACTTGACCAATGAGAAATATGAAAATAGACATTCATATCTAAAGGGAGGTGGTTCAGTGAAACAGAACAAAGGACCCACTAGATCTGAAAGAGTTGTCCTAGATGATGAAGATGATGATTTTGTCCCTGAGGATTCTCCTGCTCCTTCCACTGAGGGAACATCTATCTCCACTGGAAAGAAATCGACTCTGCTAAATGTGGTTAAGGATGTTGCTCAAAAGTTTGTCTCCCAATCAAATCACTTTATTGCCATGAGCAAGGAGCAAAGGAAACTAGCTAGCAAGCATGAGAACTTTCTGAAGAAATCGAGGGATAGGGTGGCTGTGCTCATGACCTTCATTGATAACCTTCAAAATGATGAAGACATTGCCACCGATGGTGAAGAGGAAGCTGCTTCGGAGGGGGATGGTTCTGATGCCTAAGATTTGTCTCATGAAAACTGCTGCTGCTGCTCTCTTTTTGTCTCATGATTTATGTTTCCTTCGTTACTTTTGCACTGTTTCATTTTGGATGACTGTAATAACTTTTTACTATGCTGCACTCTTGACAGTCTATTTAGTGCTTTATTATGTGCTCTAACTCTTTTTTGCAGGGTACAAGAATTTTTTTTGTTTTTTGGTTGGTCTTTTTATCATCCGCCCTTGATGACAAAAGGGGGAGTAATAGGAGCAATAGCAAATAGTTGATATGCCATTCTGACTAAATTTGCATTTGATTATTTTTTGTGAACTTTGTTTGATATTGTGAACTGTTGTGAATGAAGTTGGAAAATTGCTTTATGATATGTTGCTATACTTTTGGTTGGCACATAGCATCTGTTTAGTTCCATAGAAGCATATGTAAACAGGAAAGAAGAGAAGAGCATAAATCCAGGAGGAGCAACATAAAAGCAAATGACAAAAATCAAAGGGAGTTTCTAAACCTTACTCAAACCTATCTCTTTTGCTTATTGCTTAGATCATGTTTGTCATCAAGGGGGAGATTGTTGAGTTAAGAAATTAACTAGATTAATTAGTGATGACAAACATTATTTTTGGCAAAATAAATAATTAGAGTTGTTAAATTAATAAGTACACATTACTAATTATTTATGTTATGTTGCAGGTCATACTTCATTTTTGGCAGCCCAAGTTGAATGAATAACAAAACAAAGCTAATGGGCTGAATGAAAAGTGTGAATAAAGACAAGCCCAAGTCATTCATATCAAACAAAGAAGCATAGCAAGACACCGGGCCAAAAAGAGAAGAACCCAATCCAAGCTTGAAATTGTTTTCAATTTCCCACCATCTTGCTCCAACCAAAGCAACGTTCATCTCCTCTCTAATCAAGTCACATCAAGACTTCAGTAAAGTAAGAAAGAGAAAGAGAAGAAAAGCTTCCTCCATAAGCCAGTAACCAAAGAAGCAAGAAAGAGAAAATCTAAGCTTGAAGCACAGAAGCTAAAGCAGAAAATCTAATACAAATCAAGCTTAAGAAAGGTAATCCATCTCATCTTGCATGCATCAGATCTTCATCCTTTCTTCCCTACTCTCTGTTCTATCCGAAAATGGCATTCAAAGAAAAAGTTGATCTCTGTTCTTTACTGCTACAAATTCACGGTCACAAGAGATTCTTGGGGACCAAGTTGCATCTCTACGGCTCAAATTTTGGTTGACCATTGGAAAACAATTTCGGTTACTCCTTTGTGGCTTTCGGTCAAGTTGGAAAAGTCAGAAGGAAAGGTTCTACTTTGATGATTGAGAAGAAAAAGTGAGCTTGTGAGTTGGTGAAGCTCAAGGCTCAAGATGTTGACCTTGGAGGAAGAACCAAGGAATATGCAAGGAGATAAAAAGAAGCTTGTTGTTCATTCTGGAGGAAGGAGAGATAACCAGTAAACTTGAGGTGTTTTGTTCTGAGAGAGCTCTTTGAAGAAGTTCAACTAACTGGACAGTGTAACCCATTCAAAGGTGCATTCCGCCAGTATGAAGAACTAAATCAGAGGCTTGCTAATCTGGTTTTTCGCATAGCACAGAGGCTGTTGATGAAGTCAATATCCTTCATGTTTTCTGATTATAATTTACTTTTCTAAGCTTATCTTTCTGTAATTTCTTGAGAGAAAAGGCATAGTGAGAAAGCTTAAGAAAAAGTCATGAGTGAAAAAAAAAAAGGCTGAGAGATACACTTGAGAGAAAAGCCTAGAGTTACTTTCAGATTTCTTTAGGTTGGTTAAGTGTCTTGTATCTTGAACCTGTTTGGTATCCCTTTCTTAGTTGGGTTAGCACTAAGAGTAAATAGTTAAGTGTTAGCATAGCCAATGTCAAGTTAGGTTAGAACTTGAGTGTGAAATTGGTGTATCTAATACTGTTAACTATAGTGAAATTCTTCCATATTTGTGGAGGAGACTGGATGTAGGTTGCATAGCACAAAGCAACCGAACCAGGATATATGCTGGTGTTAGCTTTTTCTTCTCTGTCACGTTCTATTTTCTGATATTCATGAGACAAAAATAAATTGTCTCATAAATTTCCGCTGCTGAGTTCAAACAAAATCAGATTTGTAACTTTGATTAAAAAGGGTAAAAACAGCAACTTAAAAGGAAGGCATAGATTCAACCCCCCTTCTCTAAGCCTACCACAACCTTCAGAGAAAGGGGAGGAGAGGAAGAAGAAACACTGTTCACCCAGCTCTTCTTTTCGCAATATCTCGAGCTACAGTGCTCCGATTTGCATGCCGTCAGCGGTTACGTGATCCTTATTACGAGCTCTACAAAACCCATGTAAGAAACTCATAAGGAAAGCTCGAATACCTATCAGTTTCTCTCTTCAAAATTTCGGGTTTACTAGGGCTTTGGGTTAAATGAGTTTTGTGATTTTGGATGTTTAGGTTTTCTCTAATCATTTCTTAGCCTTGAGTTTTGACATCCAAATCTATTGCAAAAGGTAAGAGCCATTAAACCCTTGTGAAATTTTGATTTATGATGAACCCTAGGTTGATTTATGATGGTTTATGCATATATAGTTTGATTATTGTGGCTTTGGGAGCTATTGGAACTTAATTGTGCTTATTGGAGTGGAATTGAAAGCTTGGATTGTGGTTGGAAGCTTGTTTGTGCTAATTTGGAGATTTGGTGAATATAGGAAATCGGCCAAGGTATAGTTTCGGTTTCCTCTATGTAATATATAATATTCATGGACACTTAGGCTAGTGACCCATAGGATAGGTTTGGAAATTTTATGTTGTTGATGATTGTTTGTGTTGATGAGGTATAACAATTTGATGTTGTTGTTGTGGTTAAATGATGAAGTTGAGATATGATGGGTGTATATGAATGAGCATTGTTAAGTATTGATTTGAAATCACGGTTGGGTTGATGATGAGAATTGATGATGATACGATGATGATTGGTGGATATGTTGTATATATTATAATTGAGATTGTGGATAGTGAAATGTGAAAGGAAATGTGGTATGATTGAATGTAATATGATCCAAAGGTTAATCTTGATGAAAAGTGGGGTTTTGAATGGTTTGGTATGGTTTTGGAAGGTATATGGTAAGAAAATTAGGAAATTGGGAAGTTTAGTAAAATTGGGTATTTGGTGAACTTTGTTCGATATAAAGTTTGTTTAGAGGAAGTTATGATCATTCAAAGTTGGTGTTAAAAATCTGAAATTCTGCAAAGTTGAAAAATTTCATGATTTTTTATATGTGCGGATGTACACCCTTGTGCGAGCGCACACGCTGCGGAAATTTTGACCAGTGCGGACGCACACACCTGTGCGCACGCACAGGCAGGAAAGTGCGTTCTGTTTGCCGCGCTAGCACAGCTTATGCGCACACATATCTAAGGAAAAATTTCAATCTGTGCGGATGCACACGTTGGGAAGGCCAATCTATTAAGGGCGCTGGCGCAGGTTGTGCGAGTGAACATTTTCTATAAGTTTTGCCACCTGTGTGTACGCACACCACTGTGCGTACGCACACATTTTAAGATTTCCTGGACGTGCGCACACACAGACCCCTGTGCAGCTGCACACGTGCTGTTTCTCAAATTTTACTTGTTTTTCAACTATTTTACCTTCCCGACAAGGTTGTAAGCTTCTATAACACCATTTTAAGACTTTTGGGCTTGGTTTTGAGTATTAGAAAATGGAGGCCTAGGTTTCTGGCGTACTGAGAATGGTTTGACGTTAGGTGAAGGATGTTTGAGATATAAGATGAGGAATGATGAACTTTTGATATTTGGAAACTGAGTTATGAATGGACAGTGGTTGAGATGAGTCGGGGACTCAAATTGAGATGATGGATCTCTGTATACTGAAAATGCTTTTGAAAACCACTGAAATAATGTTTTGTTACTGAGATTATGAGACGCTATGCGCCCAGCAGGGACGGTGGTTAATCCCACCTGTCGAGGTAGCGAGCGGCTGCGTAAGGACGGTGGTCAATCCCGCTTACGTTGAGATGTGAGGTCTGAGGCAAGAGTATCCCGCTCGCATCCCTTTGGATCTGTAGAGCGTGCAGGCACCGGTACTTGGACAGTGATCCGAGCACTATATCTCAGGGGTTTCCATATGAGAAATTCGAAGGGCGACGTCTCCATGGAGATGTGTCGGGTTGGCAGTTGAACCGACAATGTGATATCACAGCCAGTAGGGCAGGCTTTCATCATGTGTGTTTTCTATCTGTTTGTATGCTTTGTTTACTTATAATGGCTTGCCTAATTGAATAACATGCTTACTTGTTATTTGAATTATTTGCCTTATATGCTTTTACTTGTGCTTTACTTACATTGTATATTACTTGTGTTTTCTACTGGGATTGAGGAGCTTCGGAAGACGGTGGCGATGGGATCGCAAGGAGGATCAGTTGGTGAGGACTGTGTGACAGCGTTGTTTGGTTAGAGTAGAAATCTCTTAAGATAGATTACCTGGTTTAATTAACTTAATGTTGGTATGTTATGATTATCTATTTTAGAATGCTTAAGTTTGAAATATCGTGATGGATATGGAGCTTAGGATTGCCTTTGGCATCCTGGGGTCTTATATCCTACATCACTGGGCACTGTTACCATACTGAGAACCTCCGGTTCTCATACCATATATCTGTTGTATTTTTCAGATGCAGGTCACAACCCACCTCGGTGAGTTGCTTTGGATGGTGACAGCAGCGGAGTATCTTGGATTCTTTTGGAGTCATTTTGGTTTATTTTGTTTATACATCTCTCACTTTTGTATTTTGCTTTGCCTAGAGACTTGTATATGAGAGAACAAAACTTGTATAAGCTGTCTTTATTGTCTGGTTTCTGTATATCTGTATATGGCTAGCCGGCTTAAACTCTGCGAGTCGTGGCTAGATTCTTATGACATTATACTCTATTTTATTATATCATATATATATATCTTGTGCTTTAAGCTAGTAGCTTCATTAGTATGTTTTGCACTTTTCAAATCCTATTTGAGTTATATCCTACATCGGGCTTCTAGATATTATTAATTCCTTCTATATATGATATGTATGAGCTTAGAACTGTCGTAATCTCTGATTAACCTTTGCTTTATGACGCGAGGTAAGGCTTAGGCTAATTAAGGTGTTACATATATTCATTTTTCAACTTGGTGAATAGGATGATCAATGACAATCATCTCTGTTCATCATACTAGGACCGCGTGCTTGACAACCACCCGTGTCTTCTTGGGTTCGTGTGAATACGTGACTGGAAAGTATGAACCGCCAGTTTGATTGTACATCTCTCAGACGTCTAATCCACGACTTCATTGGGGACTTCTCAAGACACCATTTCAGCCGATTTTCGGGGAGATTAGGGTCTCTGTGGTAGAGGCTAGAACCCAAAGGAACAGCATTCTCTGATCCGAAAAATTCAACCTTGTCTGTGGCGTTTTGAGTAGGATCGCCAAGAGAATGAACTGCTAGAGCTTCATCCTTGTTCAGATTGGATAACCACGGCCAATGGCGTTTGATCTAAAGCAGAGAAGATTGATGACTACGGCCAATGGCGTTGATCACATACAACCTGCCATAGAAGAAATCATTCACAAGCAAAGGAGATAGTAATACCAGAGTTAATTCAGAAAGACAAAGCAACTCCAATCCTTAACCATATTCCTATTACTGATCCCATTCAAATTTATGAAGTATTTTATACCCTTTTTCTTTATTTACATGTCAACTTAGTTTAGATTTCACAAATACAAATCCAACAACTTCTGATTCGCCTAACTAAGACCTGCAAGATAATCATAGCTTGCTTCAAACTACAATCCTCGTGGGATCGACCCTGACTCGCTCAGGTATTATTTGGACGACCCAATGCACTTGTTAGTTATGGGGACTCGTGCATCAATAATCTAATATCATATTACACTTATTATAAAAAAAAAAAAAAAAAAAAAAATAATAATAATAATAATAATAATAATAATAATAATAATAATAATAATAATAATAATAATAATAATAATAATAATAATAATAATAATAATAATAATATAATAATAATAATAATAATAATAATAATAATAATAATATAATAATATAATAATAATAATAATAATAATATAATAATAATAATAATAATAATAATAATAATAATAATAATAATAATAATAATAATAATAATAATAATAATAATAATAATAATAATAATAATAATAATAATAATATAATAATAATAATAATAATAATAATAATAATAATAATATAATAATAATAATAATAATAATAATAATAATAATAATAATAATAATAATAATAATAATAATAATAATAATAATAATAATAATAATAATAATAATAATAATATAATAATAATAATAATAATAATAATAATATAATAATAATAATAATAATAATATAATAATAATAAAATAATAATAATAATAATAATAATATAATAATAATAATAATAATAATATATAATAATAATAATAATAATAATAATAATAATAATAATAATAATAATAATAATAATAATAATAATAATAATAATAATAATAATAATATAATAATAATAATAATATAATAATAATAATAATAATATAATAATATAATAATAATAATAATAATAATAATAATAATAATAATAATAATAATAATAATAATAATAATAATAATAATAATAATAATAATATATAATAATAATAATATAATAATAATAATAATAATAATAATAATAATAATAATAATAATAATATAATAATAATAATAATAATAATAATAATAATAATAATAATAATAATAATAATAATAATAATAATAATAATAATAATAATAATAATAATAATAATAATAATAATAATAATAATAATAATAATAATAATAATAATAATAATAATAATAATAATAATAATAATAATAATAATAATAATAATAATAATAATAATAATAATAATAATAATAATAATAATAATAATAATAATAATAATAATAATAATAATAATAATAATAATAATAATAATAATAATAATAATAATAATAATAATAATAATAATAATAATAATAATAATAATAATAATAATAATAATAATAATAATAATAATAATAATAATAATAATAATAATAATAATAATAATAATAATATAATAATAATAATAATAATAATAATAATAATAATAATAATAATAATAATAATAATAATAATAATAATAATAATAATAATAATAATAATAATATGCAAATACACCTTTAAATACACTTTAAATTTAAATTAAATCATAAACAATTCTATTGCAAAAGAATATCTATTTTTATTTTTATATATTATAATCTATTTGAAAAATGCTTAAAACTATAATAACTGAAATTTACTCTATATATTACTATCAATTCTAAGATTATAAATTATTCTAAAATATTTATTTCTATAATAATTAATGAATCTTTTTATATAACGCTAATCTAACTATTCACATAATACTAATCTATCCTAAGATTCATTTTATAACAATTAATAATTATTTTTATATAATATTAATATAATTATTCAGTTTATAATATTATTATAATATTATATAAATGGAATAAATAAATAAATATGACAAAAACAAATAAATAAACATTAAATAAAAACAAAAATAAAGAAAAGACTTATATGAGAAGAAGAGGAATTGAGAGTTAATAAAGAAAAGATTCGAGAGAAAAATATTAATTTAAAAAGCAAGTGAGAATGGTAAAAGTGAATTTTTGGGCACCACTTGTACTGGACTGACCCATTTGCTATCTGAAATGGGGTAAATGATATCTGCTTCAAGTAGTCTGGTTACTTCCTTCTTGACAACTGTTAAGATGGTGGGATTCAATCTTCTCTGAGGTTGACGGACAGGCTTTGCTCCTTCCTCTAAGAATATTCTATGTTCACAAACTTGAGGGCTGATGCCTACTATATCTGCCAAGCACCATCCGATTGCTTTCTTATGCGTCCTCAATACACTAAGCAGTTATTCTTCTTGTTGGGAAGTGAGCTCCCTTGCAATGATGACTGGAAACTTCTGCTTGTCCTCAAGGTATGCATACTTGAGGTGTGGAGGAAGGGGCTTTAATTCCATTTTTCGCTCATGGTTTGGTTCTGGATTATCTGGGGCTGGTGAAAATGGTAATGAATCTTCAGTATGTTCAGAGGTTGTCCCCACACTTGGATCGTGCTCCATGTGGTTCTCTTCCATCTCTTCCTGGTGAGTTGCAAATATAATTTTGTCAATGATGTCACATTGGAATATGGAGTGATCTTCTGGAGGGTGCTTCATAGCTTCATCCAGATTGAAGCTTACTGTTCTGCCATCTACCTCAAAGGAATAGGTTCCCGAAAAGGCATCCAGCTTGAATTTCGAAGTCTTCAAAAATGGCCTTCCAAGCAGAATTGACGAAGGCCTTCCTGAGTCATTTTGGTGCATCTCCAAGATATAGAAGCCAATGAGAAACGTGAGCCCCTTAATGCTCACTAACACATCTTCAGTAATTCCAACCACTGTGATAATGCTTTTATCTGCTAACACAAAACGAGCTGCCAAAGGGAGGGAGCCTTAAAGCATTATACATAGACAAGGGCATAATACTCACGTACGCTCCTAAATCACACATACAGTCAGAAAATATCACACCTCTAATGGTACAGTTAACCATGCGTGGGCCTGGGTCACTACATTTTTCAGGTATATTTCCCATTAAAGCAGATATAGAACTATCTAAAGGAATAGTTTCTAATTCATTAATTTTATCTTTATGTATGTATAATTCTTTTAGAAACTTTGCATATTTAGGTACTTGCTGAATAACATAAAAAAGGGGAACAGTTACCTCAACCTTTTTGAAGATCTCTACCATTTTAGGATCGAGTTCCATCTGCTTTCTGGGCTTCTTAGCAAGGTGTGGAAATGGAATAGGAGTGGTGTCTTTTACAGCTTCAGCTTGTTGGGGTTCTGCCTTCCTTGGTTGGGCTGCTTCTGCTTCAGCGATGCCTTGTGCTTCATCTTCTTCTTCAACATCCTCTACCTCAACCGTGTCCGTAGTTGGGGCGTGTTCTGGCGGGCTTGGTTCCTCAGAATTCCTCTCTTGCAGTGTGGTTCCAGATCTTAGGGTAATGGCATTGATGCCACCCTTGGGGTTGGGTAATTGTTGAGAGGGGAGTCCACCAGAGCTCGAAGACTGGTTGTTAGAGTTGTTCAGTGATCCAATCTGTGAGACAAGGGCTTGCAAGGTAGAGTTCAGACAATTTAGAGTAGAAGTAAGTTGTTTTCCATGGCCTGCTGTCTTCGATCAATAGATTGTAGTAATTCATCATTAGAAGATGAAGATGGATAAGTGATCTGAAAGGTCTGCTGAGATGCCTGAGGCTGCCTTAGATGAGGTACTCTGTAGGCCTGATTCTGATTCTGCTGCCTGAAGTTGTTATTGTTATTCCACCTCTGGTTTCCATTGTTATCTCTGCCTCCTCTGTTATGATTGTCCCTCCAACCATGGTTAGAATTATCTCTCCGACCTTGGTTGGAGTTATCCTGCCATTCATGGTTGTAGCTGCCACCTTGATTGTACCCTTGATTGGAGCGGTCATAGAAGTTATGAGTGGCTGCCACAGGGTTGTCTTCCTGTTGGAGTTGCGGACATTCATCAGTATAATGACTGTAATCGGCAAAGATCCCGCATACTCTTTGGGGAACCAACTGTTGGCTTTGCTGTGGTGGAGAAGGCTGAGCTTGCTGAGCTTGTTGTTGACTCAATTGCATCTGCTTCAGTAAGTTGGTCATTTTACATAAGCTCTGAGTTAGAGCAGCAGTCTCTTTGCTAGAGGATACCTCTGCAATAGCTTTTGATCGACTTTATTTCTGCCTGTGATTCCTAGTAGATTCAGCTAAGTCGCTAATCAATTGCCATGCCTCATCAGTAGTCTTGTACTTTTTCATAGACCCATTGCTAGCACCTTCCAATGTGGTCTTATCTTGAGATTTCATGCCCTGTGTAAAGTAGCCGAGCAATACTATCTTGTCAATCATATGGTGAGGACATGCTTCCAGAAGATTATTAAAGCGCTCCCAATATTCGTAGAGAGTCTCAGATTCGTCCTGAACGATCATGGAAATGTCTTTCCTCAGTTTATCGGTAACCTCAGCTAGAAAGAATTTCTCCAAAAATTCTCTTCTAAGCGTATCCCAGTTAGAAACAGTTGCTCTGGGTTGAGTGTAGTACCACTCTCTTGCCTTTCCCTCAAGAGAGAATGGGAAGGCTTTTAACAGAATAGAAATTTCATCAGTACCATCATGCTTAACAGTAGAACAAGCTGTCTGAAAATCCCTAAGGTGCTTGATAGGCTCTTCAGCAGGTAAGCCATAAAACTTGGGCATCAAGTTGAGTAGTACAGTCTTTATTTCAAAATCCACAGCCACCACTAGGTGGTGCGCCTGATACGGCTGCAGTGTAAAATCAGGGGCTCCAGCCTCCTGGATAGTGACTTTCCTAGGTGCTGCCATGTCACCTACACGTAGATCAACTGAATCAGTAGAAAGGGAGCTTGTTTCTTCCTTAAATGACGTTTTAGATTCGTCCTCGGAGAGGACTAACCGACGCTGAGTTTGCCTTATACGTGAAATAGTTCTTTCAATCTCAGGGTCAAATATTGGCAAGCTTTGATCAGGAAGTGAACGCGTCATTCAATGAAAGAAACATGCAGCTCATAGTAGCAAAATAAAAAGAAAAATGCAATTAAATAAATCCCAATCAATAAATTAGCACACTATTGCAACTTTCCCGGCAACGGCGCCAAAAATTGATGTGGGCAAAAATTGGCAGATTAAGAATTAATTAGAAAAATGGCGTTGCAAGTACAGTTCTTAACCGGCAAAAAATCCACTTATCAATTTAGAAAAGAGTTGTCACAAAGTTTAGAAATAAAATACTGGGAGTATGAGTCCTAGGTCGTCTCCCAACGAGTTGCAGGAAAATGTGCTATTTTATCAATCAGAGATTTTCCAAATGGGTTTTGAGTTTGATGAACAGAAAATTAAATTACAGAATTTATACGATTTAAATAAAAATCTTGACCGGGAGAAGAATAATTAGAAGTTCTATCCTTGTTGGAATTTTGTCAAGATCAATTAATAATTAGTCATTATTTTCATTTAGTTAACCCTCAACGAATGAAGGAAAGTCAAATTAAAAGTCAACTTCTATTCACAAGTCCTAATCCTCTCCTTTGGGAAGGATTAGAGTTAGTGAATAACAAGCCAACCAACAATGAACCAATTACAATTGAACTCTTGAGTATTCCAACTCAAGATTCTCCTTTTAATCAACTCCCAATTAAGTTGGGGTACTACTCCATCATCATAAATATAGACTTCACAAAATTAATGGGGAAAATAAAAAGAGACATAATAAACAATAATCAAAGAGATTAAGTAAAAGTAAAAATAGTCTTGTATTAATGAATTCTGAAAATAATTCAATATCAACTCTGGACAAATTAAGAATATGGAAGAGTAAATGAAAAGTAAATAACAAACTATAATGACCAGTTCCGGAGGTAGATTCTTCTCAAAAGCCAAAGCCAAAAATCCTCAAATCCTAAATTATGAATGTAGAAAGAGAAACCTAGGGGAGGAGTAAAATCCGATCTAAAACTAGAAATTATGCAGAATGAATTCTTCCTCTTGTCTTTGCATGTTCCCTGGCTCTAATCTATTTTTCTGGGCTGAAAACTGGGTTGAAACGCGGCCCAGAATCTATGACAGCGACTTCTGTAATTCTGCAGATCGCGCACGTCACGCAACCGCGTCGTCCACGCGTTCGCGTCACTCAGCGTTTCCCGTGCCACGCGTGCGCGTCGTCCACGCATTCGCGTTGCTTGTGCAGCTTCCAAAACACGCGATCGCGTCAGGCATGCGAGCGCGTCACTGTGATTTCCTCCATTTTGCGCGATCGCGTAAGCCATGCGCCCGCGTCACTTCTCGTTGGTCATCTCTTCAATTCCTTGTGTTCCTTCCATTTTTTGCAAGCTTCCTCTCCATTCCTTACGCCATTCCTGCCCTATGAAGCCTGAAACACTTGACACACAGATTATGGCATCGAATGGTACGAAGGAAAATAAAAATATACAATTAAAAGGTCTTTAGGAAGCAAGTTTTCAATCATAGAATATTTTTAGGAAGGAATTGTAAATACATGCAAATCATATGAATAAGTGGGCGAAAACTTGATAAAACCACACAATTAAACACAATATAAATCATAAAATAGTGGTTTATCAACCTCCCCACACTTAAACATTAGCATGTCCTCATGCTAAGTTGAAGAAGATAAATATGAATGAATAGGGACATGTAAGATTCATGCAATGTAATGCAATATATATATATATATATATATATATATATATATATATATATATATGAATGCAACTATATGATTTAGTCCATATAATTGAAAATAGATAAGTTCTCTAAGAGAAAGCATGGAGCAGATTCCACTAATTCAAATCATGCAGTAAAAGCAAGTAAATTTGTAAGAAGATAGCTCGTGAAAGCAGGGAACACAGGATCGAGCATTAAACCCTTACTGTTGGTGCGTGTGCACTCTATTCTTCTCTAGTATATGGGGTAATCACTCTATCCTTCTCTAATCATGTTTTCAAAATTTTTTTTGTTTTTCACTTAACCAATCAACAACATTTAAAGTATCAATTCAAATAATCATGAGGTCTTTTCACGGTTGTAATGGGGTTAAGATAAGGGTGAGGGTACACATATGGCTAAGTGAGCTTATACATTGAATCTTTAATTAACCTAAGCTCTCACCTAACATACATATAATCTATATAATTTCAACATTCATACTTAGCTACCCAAAATTTCCTTTCCACTTTCCATACTCATGCATCAACCTTTATTTTAATTTTATCACATGTGCATTGATTATCGAACGTTGACTTATCATTGGGGTGATTTTGTCCCCTTATTCACTAAAATAAAGATATTTTTTATTTTTTATTTTTTTATTTTTATATTTTTTTAAGTATAGCTTATCAATGCACATAGATTTGTAATCTTTCTTTTTTGGTTTCATATGAATAGGTACCCAGATTCCCCTTATTTTATCATGACATATTCCCATATTACCCTTTATTCCCACAATTTTCCCATACTCAATTAACACACAAATTCTATCATAAGCTAACCAAAGATTCAATTGGGATTTTCAATTATTTTTCTGCTTAAGACTGGTAATATGGTAATATGTAGAACAAATGGAATTAAAACGGCTCAAAGTGGCTAACAAAGGTAATTAAAAGGGTAGGCTTATTTGGGGTAAGTGAGCTAAACAAGCAATGGCCTCAATCATATGCATGCATATAACACATTAACATTAGACATATAGGATAAAACAAAATTCAGATTACAATTATAAAGAAGTAAACACACGAGAAAAAAATGTTTATGGTTAAATAGTGTAACCATGTATTAAGGCTCAAAGTTTCACTGGTTGTGTGTTCTTTAGCTCAAAAAACCATGTTCCAATTTCAATTTCAAACAAAATTTAACATAAATGTTTTGATTTAAATTAGTAAAATTTTCAAAAAATATGGTCTTAAAAGAAACTTATTATCTTTTCAATCAGGTAGAACATGCATGCAATTAACCTACTACTATGCAATCTATCCTATTCTAAAGAAAAAGAAATTGGTGTTAGGGAAAAGAATTACCTACGAAAGTCAAGTACTGACCGACCTCCCCACACTTAAGGCTTTGCACCGTCCTCAGTGCCATCTGTCAGGAACAAGGGTGTGCTGGTGGCAGTATCTCCATAGTTGGGATCGTCATGGCTCCCTGTGCTGGTAAAGGAAGTGGAGTCCGGAGTGTCTGGGTCCTCTTCAGGTCTGTAGTTGCTTGTGAGTAGCTCCTTGAGGTATTTGAATTGGTACTGGTTGCGGCGCTCTCGTAGCTTCACCTTCTGTTCTAGCTGGTCCAACCTCTCCAGTATTTGATGGAGCAGCTGACTAGTAGAAGGTGGAATCTTTGTAGCATGTTCTGCGGACTGGCTAGTAGTGGCTGTTGGTGGTCTGAAATACTTCCCGTTAGGGACGTACTGATCATCCCGTGGAAGGGTGGCCTTGGTATTCCCAACTCTGTAGGAGACTCCGGTTGCTAAGACAAGGTCTGAGATTAAGGTGGGAAAAGGAAGGTTGCCCGCAATTTTTACGTGTCCCATGGCATTCCTGATGTGTCTCGGTAGATTTAGAGGCTGGTCTGTGAGGATGCACCATAGAAGGACAGCCATGTCTGCAATGAAGGAGGACTCATGAGTGCTCGGAAAGACGTAATGGGACATAATATGTGCGCATACGCGAGCCTCCAAGGTGAGTGCGGAAGCCGATATCCCCTTAGGACGGGAATGATGGTATCCAAAAATCCATCTGCTGCCAGGTTGCGTGATAACTCCGAGAATAGCGTCCCAGTCAAATTTGTACGTTTGGCGCTTGAGTGTGGCTTCTTGAAATGCGTCCAGTCCTTCTGGAGCAGGGGGAAGATCTAAGCTCGCTGAATGGCTTCTTCTGTAATGGGGACTTGCTTCTGACGGACATAAACAGACTGCAGGGTCGGCAGGTGAAAATTGGAGTAGAACTCAACTACCCAAGAAAGATTAACCTGCCATGGCTGTCTCTGTAGGAATCCCCAGTGTCTTTGTGCAAGTCACGGCTCAACAAATTCGGCAATACAAGGCGGAAGGATAAGAAGGTGTTCGTTGTTGTAATTCCGAGCTGCCAGAATGGGGAACATCTGCTCATAGTAGCGATTGGGAAATCGTGCAGTGTCCTTTGTTGGGAAGGCTTTCTCCTTTTCATCGACCTTTATAATCCTTTTAATTCTTTTTGTTGAGGGCTTAACTGCAGTTGAAGATGGCTCTGCCACTAATGCTCTTTTTGTTCCTCTCCTTGCTGTGGATTTGGGAGTAGCTTTCTCCTTGCCTTTCTTGGTGGCCATCGTGAAAGGGAACGAGTAAAGACATGAACATTTCAAGGGTTATAGCAAGGAAAAGAAAGGGAAAGGTGGTAATCAATGCACATGAAGGAATAATGATATTAACACATGGTCATGACTACATGTGAAAAATCAACAACGGAAATTCAGCAAGTGCATGTGATGACAGTTAAATGCAAGGTGTTTATTGGTATGCCGGCAAGGGCATGAGTAGCATAGATCAAGCATTCAATGTCCAAGTTAGATTACCAAGTCTACCAAACTAACAATATGTTTGTAATAACAATTATATAAAAATTAATAATATAGAAGAAGGATTTTATGAAAAGCAAGCATTTAGAGTAGTAGATTAAAAGAAATCCAAAAATAGTGCACAATGCCATATGGGCGTTTTCACAAACACATAGCATGGATGTTAAATAGGGTATGGAAAGTATTAAATTAAACATGCAAGTAACCCTATAAAAATAATATATAACTATTAAACAAGTCCTAAACAATCCACAAGCATCACATAAAAATAATGACCTAAATAAATTTCCAACACCAATAGGAGGAAAAAGAAAGAAAAAGAAAACATGGATAGGGAAAGTAGAAGGAAAAGAAAAAGAAAACATGAAAATAAGAAGAAGAATGAAAAAGTAGGGAGGGAAGAAGAGAAGAAAAACCTTGATAATGGTGGTGAGAAAGAGGGAGTAGAAGGGAGGAAGAAGGGAGAAGGAAGAAGGGGGAAAAGTAGTGTTGGGGTAAGAAAAGATAAGATAATCTGGCAGATTTGAATAAGTTGGGCGGCGCAAGCGACGCGGACGCGTGGATCACGCGGTCGCGCGGATAGCCCTTGAATGAGGTGACACGGATGCGCGGTCACGCGGACGCGTGGCATGATTTGCGCTAGAGGCGTGAGGGCAGCTTCCCGCTTGCACAACTCTCTGTGTGAAACATGTTTTGCCAAATTTCAGGGTGATGCGGTCGCGTGGTTGACGCGATCGCGTGGATGGCCAAATTATGAAAACGGCGCGGTTGCATGGGGAACGCGTCCGCACGGCAGGGCTTGTGCGGTTAGCACAGGTTCAGCCCAGCTCCAGCGTAACTGATAAACCACTATTTTATGGTTTATCTTGTGCTCAATTGAGTGGTTTTTATCAACTCTTTACCCACTTATTCATACAATTCGCATGTTTTACATTTTCCTTCCTGATTTTGTGCTATGATTGAAAACATGCTTCTTTGATCTTTTATTTGCTTATTATTAATCCTCTCTTATTACCATTAGATGCCTTGATATGTGTATTAAGTGATTTCAGGGATTACAGGGCAAGAATGGCTTAGAGGATGGAAAGGAAGCATGCAAAAGTGGAAGGAATACAAGAAGTTGAAGAAACTGCAAAGCTGTCAGCTTGACCCTCTCGCACTAAAATGACCATAACTTGAGCTACAGAGGTCCAAATGACGCTATTCTACTTGTTGGAAAGCTAACGTCCGAGGCTTCAATTTGATATATAATTTCTCATAGTGGCCGTACAGATAGGCGACGCGAACGCATCATTCACACGGATGCGTCGCATCTGCGAAAATCAGCGTGGCAGATTTCGCAAACAGCGAATCCTGGGCTATTTCCGGCCCAGTTTCAAGCCTAGAAAACACAGATTAAAGGCTGCAAAGTGGAGGAATGAAGGAGACTTCAGATGCTCTCATAATTCATAATTTTAGTTTTAGATGTAGTTTTTAGAGAGAGAGTTTCTCTCCTCTCTCTTAGGATTAGGATTAGGATTCCTCTTAAAGGATTTAGGATTTATTATTATTCCAACTTACAATTTTCTTCTGAATTCTAGGTTTAATATTCCCTTTACTTATTTTCCCAATTTAATTTATGAACTCTTTTATGTTGAATTTGAATTTATGTTTAAACGTAGTTTGATTGCTTTATTTACATGAATGCTTTTAATTCAATTTAGATATTTTCCCTTTTGGCTTTGGTTGATTAATTGGTGACCCTTAAGTTATCAAACTCATTGTTGATTGAAAATTGGAATTCTTCAATAATTGATTCGAGATCCAATAACTCTAACTTTTCCCAAGGAAAGACTGGGACTTGAGGATTCGAATTAATTCATCCACTTGACTTACCTTCATAGTTAGAGGTTAATAAAGTGGGACAAAAATCCAATTCTCATCACAATTGATAAGGATAACTAGGATAGGACTTCCAGTTCTTATACCTTGCCAAGAGATTTTATTATTGTTAATTTATTTTACTTGTCATTTAAATATACCTGTGCCCATTGCCCAAACTTCAAAACCCCGAATTACAATCTTCATAACCAATAATAAGAACATACCTCCTTGCAATTCCTTGAGAAGATGATCCGAGGTTTAAATACTCGGTTATCAATTTTAAAGAGGTTTGTTACTTGTGACAACTAAAAACTTTTGTACGAAGGGATTTCTGTTAGTTTAGAAGCTATATCTACAACGCGAATATTTTTATAAATTCTTTACTAGCAAAAATCCTAACGTCAGTAACTCACTACCATACACCCTTTTACGTCGAGTTGCAGAGCCACGCGTTCGCGTGGTTGATGCGGACGCGTGGGGAGGCCATTTTACAAATGACGCGATTGCGTCATCCACGCGGTCGCGTGGGTCAAATGGAGCTAGGGGCATGCCTCCAGCCACACTCCTACGTAACTCTTTGTTTCTTTTCTTCAATGTTGTGAAGGCACTATGACGCGAGCGCGTCAACGACGCTGGCGCGTCGCATGCCTTAATCCCTTTTTTTTATATGCAATATACAATATGCGGATGAGATGCAAAATATAGGCATTAGTACTGAGAAGAGTTATTGACGAAGGAAATTAAGGAGAGGGGAAGGAACGATCATACCATGGTGGGTTGTCTTCCACCCAGCACTTTGCTTTAACGTCCTTAAGTTGGACGCTCCACTAGCTCAGTCTTCTGCTGTGGGCGGATCTTCCAAGAGGAAGATCTCTAGTTCCTGGTTTTTCGCCATCTTTTCGCCATGGAATAACTTCAAGCGATGTCCATTGACTTTAATAAGTTCAGGGCTTGAAGGATGGCTCAAGTGAAAGACTCCGTATGGTTCTGCCCTCTCTACTCGATAGGGACCATCCCATCTGGATCTCAGTTTGCCTGGAATGAGCCGCATTCTGGAGTTATAAAGGAGGACTAAGTCCCCAGGTTTGAACTTTCTTCTCTTGATGTTCTTGTCATGCACAGCTTTCACCTTCTCTTTATACATCCTGGAGTTTTCATTAGCTTTTAAGCGAAGGTTCTCTAATTCTTGCAGTTGTAACTTCCGTTCAGCTCCGGCTCTCTCATAGTCCATGTTGCATTCCTTTACCGCCCAAAAGGCTTTGTGTTATAACTTAACTGGGAGATGACAGGCCTTTCCATAAACTAAGCGGAAAGGACTCATCCCAATCGGTGTCTTGTATGCTGTCCGATATGCCCAAAGTGCATATTGGAGCCTGGTGCTCAAGTCCTTTCTATGAGGCTTGACTATATTTTGCAGTATGCGCTTTATCTCTCTGTTAGACACCTCTACTTGCCCATTAGTCTGGGGGTGATAGGCTGTTGATACTTTATGAATTATCCCATGCCTCTTTAGTAAACCTGTTAGTCTCTTGTTACAAAAGTGAGTGCCTTGATCGCTCACGATTGCTCGTGGTGATCCAAAGCGACAAATAATATGATTTCTAACAAAGAAAACAATGGTGTTAGCATCATCATTACGGGTAGGAATTGCTTCCACCCATTTAGAAACATAATCTACAGCTAACAGTATATAAAGGTGGCCATTAGAATTTGGAAATGGACCCATGAGGTCAATGCCCCAAACATAAAAAATTTCACAAAAAAGCATAATTTGTTGAGGTATTTCATCCCTCTGGGATATATTACCAAATCTTTGGCATGGAGGACAAGATTTACAAAGGTCAACAGCATCTTTAAAAAGAGTAGGCCACCAGAATCCACAGTCTAAAACTTTTCTAGCAGTTCGTTGAGGGCCAAAATGTCCTCTACTCTCAGATGAGTGGCAGGCCTCTAAAATGGACTAGAATTCTGATTGAGGTACACACCGTCTAATTACCTGGTCAGCACCACATCTCCATAGATATGGATCATTCCATACATAGTATTTGAACTCGCTTTTCAGCTTGTCTCTCTGATGCTTAGTGAAATCGGGAGGAAAAGTGTGGCTAACTAGATAATTAGCTATAGGTGCATACCAAGGAACTACATCAGATACTGCCTGTGAGCTATCAAATGGGAAATTATCATTGATAGGAATGGAGTTATCTTTAATGTGCTCAAGGCGACTCAAGTGGTCAGCCACTAAATTTTGGTTACCACTCCTATCTTTAATTTTCAGATCAAATTCTTGCAGCAGTAGCATCCAACGTATTAGCCTTGGTTTAGACTCCTTTTTAGCTAATAAATATTTTAGAGCTGTATGGTCTGAGTACACTACTACCTTAGTACCAAGTAAATAGGCTCGAAATTTATCCAGAGCAAAAATAATAGCTAGAAGCTCTTTTTCGGTAGTAGTGTAATTAGATTGAGCAGCATCTAAAGTCTTAGATGCATAAACAATTACAAAAGGATCGTTACCTTCATGTTGAGCTAGTGCTGCTCCTACTGCATAATTGGAGGCGTCACACATGATTTCAAATGGTTGGCTCCAGTCTGGTCCCCTCACAATCGGAGCTTGAGTTAGGGCGGTCTTTAGCTTATCAAACGCTTGTTTGCAATCCTCATTGAACTCGAACTCAATGTCTTTCTGCAGTAGTCTGGATAAGGGTAGTGCGACCTTACTGAAGTCCTTAATGAATCTCTTGTAAAAATGGTGCGCGAAATTGTGAACAATACTTTTCACAACTCTCATAATCCCTGGTCATGAACTCCAAAAACTTGGTGGTTCAATTCCATGGCATTACACAACTTCGCACAACTAACCAGCAAGTGCACTGGGTCGTCCAAGTAATACCTTACGCGAGTAAGGGTCGATCCCACGGAGATTGTTGGTATGAAGCAAGCTATGGTCACCTTGTAAATCTCAGTCAGGCAGACTCAAATGGGTGTAGGTAATAAACGAAAATAACATAAAAGATAAAGATAGAGATACTTATGTAATTCATTGGTAGGAACTTCAGATAAGCGCATGAAGATGCCTTCCCTTCCGTCTCTCTGCTTTCCTACTGTCTTCATCCAATCCTTCTTACTCCTTTCCATGGCAAGCTCGTGTAGGGTTTCACCATTGTCAGTGGCTACCTCCCATCCTCTCAGTGAAAATACGTCCCTGATGCTCTGTCACAGCATAGGCTAATCATCTGTCGGTTCTCGTTCAGGCCAGAATAGAATCCATTGATTCTTTTGCGTCTGTCACTAACGCCCTAGCCTGCTAGGAGTTTGAAGCACGTCACAGTCATTCAATCATTGAATCCTACTCAGAATACCACAGACAAGGTTTAGACCTTCCGGATTCTCTTGAATGCCGCCATCAAGTCCTGCCTATACCACGAAGATTCCGATTAAAGAATCCAAGAGATATTCACTAGAGCCTTGGTTGCTTGTAGAATAAGAGTGGTTGTCAGTCACCTTGTTCATAAGTGAGAATGATGATGAGTGTCACGGATCATCACATTCATCAAGTTGAAGAACAAGTGATATCTTAGAACAAGAACAAGCGGAATTGAATGGAAGAACAATAGTAATTGCATTAATACTCGAGGTACAGCAGAGCTCCACACCTTAATCTATGGTGTGTAGAAACTCCACCGTTGAAAATACATAAGCATAAGGTCTAGGCATGGCCGAATGGCCAGCCTCCCAATGATCTAAGAACTAGATGTCCAAAGATTGTCAAAGGATCAAAAACAATCCAAAGATGAAAAATACAATAGTAAAAAGTCCTATATATAGAGAACTAGTAGCCTAGGGTGTACAGAGATGAGTAAATGACATAAAAATCCACTTCCGGGCCCACTTGGTGTGTGCTTGGGCTGAGCAATGAAGGAATTTCGTGTAGAGACCTTTTCTGGAGTTAAACGCCAGCTTTCATGCCAGTTTGGGCGTTTAACTCCAAATTTTATGCCAGTTCCGGCGTTTAACGCTGGAATTTCTGTAGGTGACTTTGAGCGCCGGTTTGGGCCATCAAAGCTTGGGCAAAGTATGGACTATTATATATTGCTGGAAAGCCCAGGATGTCTACTTTCCAACGCCGTTGAGAGCGCGCCAATTGGGCTTCTGTAGCTCCAGAAAATCCACTTCGAATGCAGGGATGTCAGAATCCAACAGCATCTGCAGTCCTTTTCAGTCTCTGAATCAGATTTTTGCTCAGGTCCCTCAATTTCAGCCAGAAAATACCTGAAATCACAGAAAAATACACAAACTCATAGTAAAGTCCAGAAAAGTGAATTTTAACTAAAAACTAATAAAAATATACTAAAAACTAACTAGATCATATCAAAAACATACTAAAAATAATGCCAAAAAGCGTACAAATTATCCGCTCATCACAACACCAAACTTAAATTGTTGCTTGTCCTCAAGCAACTGAAAATCAAATAAGATAAAAAGAAGAGAATATACTATAGACTCCAAATTATCAATGAAACTAAGCTCCAAATTAGATGAGCGGGACTAGTAGCTTTTTGCCTCCGAACAGTTTTGGCATCTCACTTTATCCTTTGAAATTCAGAATGATTGGCTTCTTTAGGAACTCCGAATCCAGATAGTGTTATTGATTCTCCTAGTTAAGTATGATGATTCTTGAACACAGCTACTTATTGAGTCTTGGCCGTGGCCCAAAGCACTCTGTCTTCCAGTATTACCACCGGATACATACATGCCACAGACACATAATTGGGTGAACCTTTTCAGATTGTGACTCAGCTTTGCTAAAGTCCCCAATTAGAGGTGTCCAGGGTTCTTAAGCACACTCTTATTGCCTTGGATCACAACTTTATTTCTTTCTTTTTCTTTCTTTTTCTTTTTCTCCCTTTTCTTTCGTTTTTCTCCTTCTCTTTTTTTTTCTTTTTTTTTTTGAATTCACTGCTTTTTCTTGCTTCAAGAATCATTTTTATGATTTTTCAGATCCTCAGTAACATGTCTCCTTTTTCATCATTCTTTCAAGAGCCAACAATTTTAACATTCATGAACCACAAATTCAAAAGACATATGCACTGTTTAAGCATACATTCAGAAAACAACAAGTATTGTCACCACATCAAACTAATTAAGCTAGTTTTAAAGATGAATTTGAAATCCTGTACTTCTTGTTCTTTTGTGATAAAAACAGTTTTCATTTAAGAAAGGTGATGGATTCATATTCATAGCTTTAAGGCATAGACACTAAGACACTAATGATCATAAGACACAAACATGGATAAACATAAAGCACTAAAATTCGAAAACAGAAAATAAAGAACAAGGAGATTAAAGAACGGGTCCACCTTAGTGATGGCGGCTCTTTCTTTCTCTTGAAGATCCTATGGAGTGCTTGAGCTCCTCAATGTCTCTTCCTTGTCTTTGTTGCTCCTCTCTCATGATCCTTTGATCTTCTCCAATTTCATGGAGGAGGATGGCATGTTCTTGGTGCTCCACCCTTAGTTGTCCCATGTTGGAACTTAATTTTCCTAGGGAGGTGTTAATTTGCTCCCAGTAGTCTTGTGGAGGAAAGTGCATCCCTTGAGGTATCTCAGGGATTTCTTGATGAGAGGGGTCTCTTGTTTGCTCCATCTTCTTCTTAGTGATGGGCTTGAGGTCATGCCTTCTCAGTTGAACCGGCTTTGGATGCCATAAATGGTTATGGAAAAACAAAAAGCAATGCTTTTACCACACCAAACTTAAAAGGTTTGCTCGTCCTCGAGCAAAAGAAGAAAGAAGAGAGTAGAAGAAGAAGAAATTGAGGAGAGGGAGATGGCTTTGTGGTTCGGCCAAAAGGGGAAGAAGTAGTGTTTAGGGTGTGTGAAAATGAAGGAGTGAAGGTGATAGTGGGATTTGATAGGTGGGGGGTTTTTGGGAGAGAGGTGTTGAGGTGATTGATGAATGGGTGAAGAAGAGAGAGAGTGGTGGGGTAGGTGGGGATCCTGTGGGGTCCACAGATCCTTAGGTGTCAAGGAAAAGTCATCCCTGCACCAAATGTTGCTCAAAATCACGTTTTGAGCCAATTCTGGCGTTAAACGCCGGGCTAGTGCCCATTTCTGGCGTTTAACGCCAGGTTCTTGCCCTTTCCTGGCGTTTAACGCCAGTCTGGTGCCCCTTTCTGGCGTTAAACGCCCAGAATGGTGCCAGACTGGGCGTTAAACGCCCAACTGCTAGCCTCACTGGCGTTTAAACGCCAGTGAGTTCTTCCTCCAAGGTGTGCTGTTTTTCTTCCTGCTTTTCATTCTGTTTTTGCTTTTTTCATTGTTTTTGTGACTTCTTATGATCATCAACCTACAAAAAAGATAAAATAACAAAAGGAAATAGTTAATTGTAAAACATTGGGTTGCCTCCCAACAAGCGCTTCTTTAATGTCAGTAGCTTGACAGAGGACTCTCATGGAGCCTCAAAAATGATCAGAGCAATGTTGGAACCTCCCAACACCAAACTTAGAGTTTGAATGTGGGGGTTCAACACCAAACTTAGAGTTTGGTTGTGGCCTCCCAACACCAAACTTAGAGTTTGACTGTGGGGGCTCTATTTGTCTCTGATTTGAGGGAAGCTCTTCAAGCTTCCTCTCCATGGTGACAGAGGGATATCCTTGAGCCTTAAACACCAAGGATTTTTCATTCACTTGAATGATCAGTTCACCTCTATCAACATCAATCACAGCCTTTGCTGTGGCTAGGAAGGATCTGCCAAGGATGATGGATTCATCCATGCACTTCCCAGTCTCTAGGACTATGAAATCAGTAGGGATGTAATGGTCTTCAATCTTAACCAAAACGTTCTCTACAAGTCCATGAGCTTGTTTTCTTGAATTGTCTGCCATCTCTAATGAGATTCTTGCAGCTTGCACCTCAAAGATCCCTAGCTTCTCCATTACAGAGAGAGGCATGAGGTTTACACTTGACCCTAAGTCACACAAGGCCTTCTTGAAGGTCATGGTGCCTATGGTACAAGGTATGGAAAACTTCCCAGGATCTTGTCTCTTTTGAGGTAATTTCTGCCTAGACAAGTCATCCAGTTCTTTGGTGAGCAAGGGAGATTCATCTTCCCAAGTCTCATTTCCAAATAACTTGTCATTTAGCTTCATGATTGCTCCAAGGTATTTAGCAACTTGCTCTTCAGTGACATACTCATCCTCTTCAGAGGAAGAATACTCATCAGAGCTCATGAAAGGCAGAAGTAAGTCCAATGGAATCTCTATGGTCTCATTTTGAGCCTCAGATTCCCATGGTTCCTCATTGGGGAACTCAGAGGAGGTTGGTGCACGCCCATTGAGGTCTTCCTCAGTGGCGTCCACCTCCTTTCTTTCCTCTCCATATTCGGCCATGTTTATGGCTTTGCACTCTCCTTTTGGATTTTCTTCTGTATTGCTTGGGAGAGTACTAGGAGGGAGTTCAGTAACTTTCTTACTCAGCTGACCCACTTGTCCTTCCAAATTCCTAATGGAGGACCTTGTTTCAGTCATGAAACTTTGAGTGGTCTTGATTAGATCAGAGACCATTGTTGCTAAGTCAGAAGTGCTCTGCTTAGAACTCTCTGTCTGTTGCTGAGAAGATGATGGAAAAGGCTTGCCATTGCCAAACCTGTTTCTTCCACCATTATTGTTGTTGAAACCTTGTTGAGGTCTCTCTTGATTCTTCCATGAGAAATTTGGGTGATTTCTCCATGAAGAATTATAGGTGTTTCCATAGGGTTCTTCTAGGTAATTCACCTCTTCCATTGAAGGATTCTCAGGATCATAGGCTCCTTCTTCAGATGAAGCATCCTTAGTACTGCTTGGTGCATTTTGCATTCCAGACAGACTTTGAGAAATCAAATTGACTTGTTGAGTCAATATTTTATTCTGAGCCAGAATGGCATTCAGAGCATCAATCTCAAGAACTCCTTTCTTCTGACTAGTCCCACTGTTCACAGGATTCCTTTCAGAAGTGTACATGAATTGGTTATTTGCAACCGTTTCAATGAGCTCTTGAGCCTCTGTAGGCGTCTTCTTCAGATGAAGAGATCCTCCAGCAGAGCTATCCAAAGACATCTTGGATAGTTCAGAGAGACCATCATAGAAAATACCTATGATGCTCCATTCAGAAAGCATGTCTGAGGGACACTTTCTGATTAATTGTTTGTATCTTTCCCAGGCTTCATAGAGGGATTCTCCATCCTTCTGTCTGAAGGTTTGGACTTCCACTCTAAGCTTACTCAATTTTTGAGGTGGAAAGAACTTTGCCAAGAAGGCATTGACTAGCTTTTCCCATGAGTCCAGGCTTTCTTTAGGTTGTGAGTCCAACCATGTCCTAGCTCTGTCTCTTACAGCAAAAGGGAATAGCATCAGTCTGTAGACCTCAGGGTCAACCCCATTAGTCTTGACTGTGTCACAGATTTGCAAGAACTCAGCTAAAAACTGATGAGGATCTTCCATTGGAAGTCCATGGAACTTGCAATTCTGTTGCATTAGAGAAACTAATTGAGGCTTAAGCTCAAAGTTGTTTGCTCCAATGGCAGGGATAGAGATGCTTCTCCCATAGAAGTTGGGAGTAGGTGCAGTAAAGTCACCCAGCACCTTCCTTGCATTATTGGCATTGTTGTTGTTTTCGGCTGACATGTGTTCTTCTTCTTTGAAGAATTCGGTCAGGTCCTCTAAAGAGAGTTGTGTTTTGGCTTCTCTTAGCTTTCTCTTCAAGGTCCTTTCAGGTTCAGGGTCAGCTTCAACAAGAATGCTTTTGTCTTTGCTCCTGCTCATAAGAAAGAGAAGGGAACAAGAAAATGTGGAATCCTCTATGTCACAGTATAGGGATTCCTTGAAGTGTCAGAGGAAAAGAAGAGTAGAAGACAGAAGTGGAAAATTTGAACTTATCAAAGGAGATGAAGTTCGAATTTTTGCATTAAGGAATAGTGTTAGTCCATAAACAGAAGGATGTGAGGAGAAGGGAAGTAATTTTCGAAAATTAAGTGAAAAATTTTGAAAACATTTTTGAAAAATATTATTTAATTTTCGAAAATGAAAATAGAAAAGAAATCAAGTGATTTTTGAAAAAGATTTTGAGATTAGAAATCAAAAAGATTTGATTGAAAACTATTTTGAAAAAGATGTGGTTAAGAAGATATGATTGGTTTAAAAAATGTGATTGAGAAAATATGATTTGAAAACAATTTTAAAAGATATGATTTGAAAACAATTTGAAAAGATATGATTTTAAAAATTAATGACTTGCCTAACAAGAAAAGATATGATTCAAACATAAAACCTTCCTCAACAGAAAAGGCAAAAAATGTTCAATCAAATCATTAATTGTTAGTAAGTATCTTTGAAAAAGGAAAGAAATTAATTTTGAAAAACATTTGATTGAAAATTTGATTTGAAAAAGATTTGATTTTGAAAAACTTTGAAAACTTGAAAAAAATTGATTTTGAAAACAAAATCTTCCCCCTTTGCCATCTTGGCGTTAAACGCCCAGAATGGTGCACATTCTGGCGTTTAACGCCCAAACTACTACCCTTTTGGGCGTTAAACGCCCAGCCAGGCACCCTGGCTGGTGTTTAAACGCCAGTCTGTCTTCTTCACTGGGCATTTTTGAATGCCCAGCTTTTTCTGTGTGATTCCTCTGCAGTATGTTCTGAATCTTCAATTCTCTGTATTATTGACTTGAAAAGACACAAATTAAAAATATTTTTGGATTTTTAATAATAAAAATGCAACTAAAATCAAATAACAATGCATGCAAGACACCAAACTTAGCAGTTTGCATACTACTGACACTAACCAAATAAGAATGCATATGAGAAACAACAAAACACTCAAGTCAATAGAATTCAAAGATCAAAACAAGGAAATCATCAAGAACAACTTGAAGATCAATGAGGACACATGCCTAAATTCGAAAAATGCAAGAAGAACAGAAACATGCAATTGATACTAAACTTAAGATGAGACTCTAGACTCAAACAAGAAATATTTTTGGATTTTATGATTTTATAATTTTTTTGTGCTTTTTCGAAAATTAAGTGAAAATAAAAATAAAGGTATCAAAATTCTTAATGAGAATTCCAGGAATCATGCAATGTTAGTCTAAAGCTTTAGTCTAAAGGAATTAGACATGGCCGGCAAAGCTTCAGCAGGACATTGCATTCAGGAGCTAAATTGATGAAGATCAATCAGCTTTGGTGATGATAAGAACATCACCTTGAAACACTAGAATTCATTCTTAAGAACTCTGAAGAAAAATACCTAATCTAAGCAACAAGATGAACCGTCAGTTGTCCATACACAAAAAATCCCCCGCAACGGCGCCAAAAACTTGGTGCGCGAAATTGTGAACAATACTTTTCACAACTCTCATAATCCCTGGTCATGAACTCCAAAAACTTGGTGGTTCAATTCCATGGCATTACACAACTTTGCACAACTAACCAGCAAGTGCACTGGGTCGTCCAAGTAATACCTTACGCGAGTAAGGGTTGATCCCACGGAGATTGTTGGTATGAAGCAAGCTATGGTCACCTTGTAAATCTCAGTCAGGCAGACTCAAATGGGTGTAGGTAATAAACGAAAATAACATAAAAGATAAAGATAGAGATACTTATGTAATTCATTGGTAGGAACTTCAGATAAGCGCATGAAGATGCCTTCCCTTCCGTCTCTCTGCTTTCCTACTGTCTTCATCCAATCCTTCTTACTCCTTTCCATGGCAAGCACGTGTAGGGTTTCACCATTGTCAGTGGCTACCTCCCATCCTCTCAGTGAAAATATGTCCCTGATGCTCTGTCACAGCATAGGCTAATCATCTGTCGGTTCTCGTTCAGGCCGGAATAGAATCCATTGATTCTTTTGCGTCTGTCACTAACGCCCTAGCCTGCTAGGAGTTTGAAGCACGTCAAAGTCATTCAATCATTGAATCCTACTCAGAATACCACAGACAAGGTTTAGACCTTCCGGATTCTCTTGAATGCCGCCATCAAGTCCTGCCTATACCACGAAGATTCCGATTAAAGAATCCAAGAGATATTCACTAGAGCCTTGGTTGCTTGTAGAACAAGAGTGGTTGTCAGTCACCTTGTTCATAAGTGAGAATGATGATGAGTGTCACGGATCATCACATTCATCAAGTTGAAGAACAAGTGATATCTTAGAACAAGAACAAGCGGAATTGAATGGAAGAACAATAGTAATTGCATTAATACTCGAGGTACAGCAGAGCTCCACACCTTAATCTATGGTGTGTAGAAACTCCACCGTTGAAAATACATAAGCATAAGGTCTAGGCATGGCCGAATGGCCAGCCTCCCAATGATCTAAGAACTAGATGTCCAAAGATTGTCAAAGGATCAAAAACAATCCAAAGATGAAAAATACAATAGTAAAAAGTCCTATATATAGAGAACTAGTAGCCTAGGGTGTACAGAGATGAGTAAATGACATAAAAATCCACTTCCGGGCCCACTTGGTGTGTGCTTGGGCTGAGCAATGAAGGAATTTCGTGTAGAGACCTTTTCTGGAGTTAAACGCCAGCTTTCATGCCAGTTTGGGCGTTTAACTCCAAATTTTATGCCAGTTCCGGCGTTTAACGCTGGAATTTCTGTAGGTGACTTTGAGCGCCGGTTTGGGCCATCAAATCTTGGGCAAAGTATGGACTATTATATATTGCTGGAAAGCCCAGGATGTCTACTTTCCAACGCCGTTGAGAGCGCGCCAATTGGGCTTCTGTAGCTCCAGAAAATCCACTTCGAATGCAGGGATGTCAGAATCCAACAGCATCTGCAGTCCTTTTCAGTCTCTGAATCAGATTTTTGCTCAGGTCCCTCAATTTCAGCCAGAAAATACCTGAAATCACAGAAAAACACACAAACTCATAGTAAAGTCCAGAAAAGTGAATTTTAACTAAAAACTAATAAAAATATACTAAAAACTAACTAGATCATATCAAAAACATACTAAAAATAATGCCAAAAAGCGTACAAATTATCCGCTCATCAAAAAACCTGCGTGGCCAAGGAACGAACGGACTTTCCTCACAGAGGAGGGGTAAGGTAAACTAGAAATAACATCCACCTTTGCTGGATCTACAGAGATACCAGTATCAGAAACAACATGTCCTAGAATAATGCCTTGCTTCACCATAAAATGACACTTTTCAAAATTTAAAACAAGGTTTGAACTAACACACCTGTCTAATACTCTAGATAAACTATCCAAGCAAAGGCAAAATAAATCACCATATACGCTAAAGTCATCCATAAAAACTTCCATACAGGTCTCAATGAGATCAGAGAAAAGACTCATCATACACCTTTGGAAAGTAGCTGGGGCATTGCATAAGCCCAAAGGCATTCTTTTATAAGCATAAGTCCCAAAAGGACATGTAAAACTTGTCTTTTCTTGATCTTCAGGAGTTATATAGATTTGAAAATAACCCGTATAACCATCTAGAAAGCAGTAAAGAGATTTACCTGACAGGCGATCAAGCATCTGATCAATGAATGGCAATGGATAATGATCCTTGCGAGTGGCTTGGTTGAGACGCCTGTAGTCAATGCAAACTCTCCATGTATTTTGCACTCTGGTTGTCAGAAGTTCTCCTTACTCATTCCTTATTGTTGTGACTCCAGACTTTTTGGGCACCACTGGTACTGGACTGACCCATTCGCTATATGAAATGGGGTAAATGATATCTACTTCAAGTAGTTTGGTTACTTCCTTCTTGACAACTTCTAAGATGGTGGGATTCAATCTCACTCTGAGGTTGACGGACAGGCTTTGCTCCTTCCTCTAAGAATATTCTATGTTCACAAACTTGAGGGCTGATGACTACTATATTCGCCAAGCTCCATCCAATTACATTCTTATGCGTCCTCAATACACTAAGCAATTGTTCTTCTTATTGGGAAGTGAGCTCCCTTGCAATGATGACTGGAAACTTCTGCTTGTCCTCAAGGTATGCATACTTGAGGTGTGGAGGAAGGGGCTTTAATTCCATTTTCCGCTCATGGTTTGGTTCTGGATTATCTGGGGCTGGTGAAAATGGTAATGAATCTTCAGTATGTTCAGAGGTTGTCCCCACACTTGGATCGTGCTCCATGTGGTTCTCTTCCATCTCTTCTTGGTGAGTTGCAGCTATAATTTCGTCAATGATGTCACATTGGAATATGGAGTGATCTTCTGGGGGTGCTTCATAGCTTCATCCAGATTGAAGCTTACTGTTCTGCCATCTACCTCAAAGGAATAGGTTCCCGAAAAGGCATCCAGCTTGAATTTCGAAGTCTTCAAAAATGGTCTTCCAAGCAGGATTGACGAAGGCCTTCCTGAGTCATTTTGGGGCATCTCCAAGATATAAAAGTCAATGGAAAACGTGAGCCCCTTAATGCTCACTAACACATCTTCAGCAATTTTAACCACTGTGATAATGCTTTTATCTGCTAACACAAAACGAGCTGCCGACCTTTTTAAGAGAGGGAGTCTTAAAGCATTATATATAGACAAGGGCATAATACTCACGCACGCTCCTAAATCATACATACAGTCAGAAAATATCACTCCTCCAATGGTACAGTTAACCATGCATGGGCCTGGGTCACTACATTTTTTAGGTTTATTTCCCATTAAAGTAGATATAGAACTACCTAAAGGAATAGTTTCTAATTCATTAATTTTATCTTTATGTATGCATAATTCTTTTAGAAACTTTATGTATTTAGGTACTTGCTGAATAACATCAAAAAGGAGAACAATTACCTCAACCTTTTTGAAGATCTCTACCATTTTGGGATCGAGTTCCATCTGCTTTCTGGGCTTCTTAGCAAGGTGTGGAAATGGAATAGGAGTGGTGTCTTTTACAGCTTCAGCTTGCTGGGGTTCTGCCTTCCTTGGTTGGGCTGCTTCTGCTTCAGCTATGTGGTGCGCAAAATTGTGAACAATACTTTTTCACAACTCTCATAATCCCCGGTAATGGCTCCATAAAACGTGGTAGCTCAATACCATGGCATTACACAACTTCGCACAACTAACCAGCAAGTGCACTGGGTCGTCCAAGTAATACCTTACGTGAGTAAGGGTCGATCCCACGGAGATTGTTGGTATGAAGCAAGCTATGGTCACCTTGTAAATCTTAGTCAGGCAGACTCAAATGGATATGGTGATGAACGAAAATAACATAAAAGATAAAGATAGAGATACTTATGTAATTCATTGGTAGGAACTTCAGATAAGCGCATGAAGATGCCTTCCCTTCCGTCTCTCTGCTTTCCTACTGCCTTCATCCAATCCTTCTTACTCCTTTCCATGGCAAGCTCGTGTAGGGTTTCACCATTGTCAGTGGCTACCTCCCATCCTCTCATTGAAAGCGATTGCATATGCTCTGTCACAGCATAGCGGAGTTCATCTGTCGGTTCTCAATCAGGCCGGAATAGAATCCAGTGATTCTTTTGCGTCTGTCACTAACGCCCCGCCCTCAGGAGTTTGAAGCACGTCACAGTCATTCAGTCATTGAATCCTACTCAGAATACCACAGACAAGGTTAGACCTTCCGGATTCTCTTGAATGCCGCCATCAGGTCCTGCCTATACCACGAAGATTCCGATTAAAGAATCCAAGAGATATTCACTAGAGCCTTGGTTGCTTGTAGAACAAGAATGGTTGTCAGTCACCTTGTTCATGGGTGAGAATGATGATGAGTGTCACGGATCATCACATTCATCAAGTTGAAGAACAAGTGATATCTTAGAACAAGAACAAGCGGAATTGAATGGAAGAACAATAGTAATTGCATTAATACTCGAGGTACAGCAGAGCTCCACACCTTAATCTATGGTGTGTAGAAACTCCACCGTTGAAAATACATAAGAACAAAGTCTAGGCATGGCCGAATGGCCAGCCTCCCAAAGAGGGTTCAATCATCAAAACATGATCAAAAGATGAAAATACAGTAGTAAAAGGTCCTATTTATAGGAAACTAGTAGCCTAGGGTGTACAGAGATGAGTAAATGACATAAAAATCCACTTCCGGGCCCACTTGGTGTGTGCTTGGGCTGAGCAATGAAGCATTTTCGTGTAGAGACTCTCCTTGGAGTTAAACGCCAGCTTTTATGCCAGTTTGGGCGTTTAACTCCCAATTAGGTGCCAGTTCCGGCGTTTAACGCTGGAATTTCTTGAGGTGACTTTGAACGCCGGTTTGGGCCATCAAATCTTGGGCAAAGTATGGACTATCATATATTGCTGGAAAGCCCAGGATGTCTACTTTCCAACGCCGTTGAGAGCGCGCCAATTGGGCTTCTGTAGCTCCAGAAAATCCACTTCGAGTGCAGGGAGGTCAGAATCCAACAGCATCTGCAGTCCTTTTGAGTCTCTGGATCAGATTTTTGCTCAGATCCCTCAATTTCAGCCAGAAAATACCTGAAATCACAGAAAAACACACAAACTCATAGTAAAGTCCAGAAAAGTGAATTTTAACTAAAAACTAATAAAAATATAATAAAAACTCAACTAAAACTACCAAAAACATACTAAAAACAATGCCAAAAAGCGTACAAATTATCCGCTCATCACAACACCAAACTTAAATTGTTGCTTGTCCTCAAGCAACTGAAAATCAAATAAGATAAAAAGAAGAGAATATACTATAGACTCCAAATTATCAATGAAACTTAGCTCCAAATTAGATGAGCGGGACTAGTAGCTTTTTGCCTCCGAACAGTTTTGGCATCTCACTTTATCTTTTGAAATTCAGAATGATTGGCTTCTTTAGGAACTCCGAATCCAGATAGTGTTATTGATTCTCCTAGTTAAGTATGATGATTCTTGAACACAGCTACTTATTGAGTCTTGGCCGTGGCCCAAAGCACTCTGTCTTCCAGTATTACCACCGGATACATACATGCCACAGACACATAATTGGGTGAACCTTTTCAGATTGTGACTCAGCTTTGCTAAAGTCCCCAATTAGAGGTGTCCAGGGTTCTTAAGCACACTCTTATTGCCTTGGATCACAACTTTATTTCTTTCTTTTTCTTTCTTTTTCTCTTTCTCCCTTTTTTTTCGTTTTCTCCTTCTTTTTCTCTTTTTTTTTTGTATTCACTGCTTTTTCTTGCTTCAAGAATCATTTTTATGATTTTTTCAGATCCTCAGTAACATGTCTCCTTTTTCATCATTCTTTCAAGAGCCAACAATTTTAACATTCATGAACCACAAATTCAAAAGACATATGCACTGTTTAAGCATACATTCAGAAAACAACAAGTATTGTCACCACATCAAACTAATTAAGCTAGTTTTAAAGATGAATTTGAAATCCTGTACTTCTTGTTCTTTTGTGATAAAAACAGTTTTCATTTAAGAAAGGTGATGGATTCATATTCATAGCTTTAAGGCATAGACACTAAGACACTAATGATCATAAGACACAAACATGGATAAACATAAAGCACTAAAATTCGAAAAACAGAAGAATAAAGAACAAGGAGATTAAAGAACGGGTCCACCTTAGTGATGGCGGCTCTTTCTTTCTCTTGAAGATCCTATGGAGTGCTTGAGCTCCTCAATGTCTCTTCCTTGTCTTTGTTGCTCCTCTCTCATGATCCTTTGATCTTCTCCAATTTCATGGAGGAGGATGGCATGTTCTTGGTGCTCCACCCTTAGTTGTCCCATGTTGGAACTTAATTCTCCTAGGGAGGTGTTCAGTTGCTCCCAATAGTCTTGTGGAGGAAAGTGCATCCCTTGAGGTATCTCAGGGATCTCATGATGAGAGGGGTCTCTTGTTTGCTCCATCTTCTTCTTAGTGATGGGCTTGAGGTCATGCCTTCTCAGTTGAACCGGCTTTGGATGCCATAAATGGTTATGGAAAAACAAAAAGCAATGCTTTTACCACACCAAACTTAAAAGGTTTGCTCGTCCTCGAGCAAAAGAAGAAAGAAGAGAGTAGAAGAAGAAGATATGGAGGAGAGGGAGATGGCTTTGTGGTTAGGCCAAAAGGGGAAGAAGTAGTGGTTTGAATTTGGATGGTGAGGTAAGTGGGGTTTTATGGAGGTGAGTGGTGAAGAGAGAGATGGGATTTGATAGGTGAGGGGTTTGTGGGGATCCTGTGGGGTCCACAGATCCTTAGGTTTCAAGGAAAAGTCATCCCTGCACCAAATGGCATCAAAAATCACGTTTTGAGCCAATTCTGGCGTTAAACGCCGGGCTGGTGCCCATTTCTGGCGTTTAACGCCAGGTTCTTGCCCTTTTCTGGCGTTTAACGCCAGTCTGGTGCCCCTTTCTGGCGTTAAACGCCCAGAATGGTGCCAGACTGGGCGTTAAACGCCCAACTGCTAGCCTCACTGGCGTTTAAACGCCAGTGAGTTCTTCCTCCAGGGTGTGCTATTTTTCTTCCTGTTTTTCATTCTGTTTTTGCTTTTTCAATGGATTTTGTGACTTCTTATGATCATCAACCTACAAAAAAAAGATAAAATAACAAAAGGAAATAGTTAATTATAAAACATTGGGTTGCCTTCCAACAAGCGCTTCTTTAATGTCAGTAGCTTGACAGATGGCTCTCATGGAGCCTCACAAATGATCAGAGCAATGTTGGAACCTCCCAACACCAAACTTAGAGTTTGAATGTGGGGGTTCAACACCAAACTTAGAGTTTGGTTGTGGCCTCCCAACACCAAACTTAGAGTTTGACTGTGGGGGCTCTGTTTGTCTCTAATTTGAGAGAAGCTCTTCATGCTTCTTCTCCATGGTGACAGAGGGATATCCTTGAGCCTTAAACACATAGGATTCTTCATTCACTTGAATGATCAGTTCACCTCCATCAACATCAATCACAGCCTTTGCTGTGGCTAGGAAGGGTCTGCCAAGGATGATAGATTCATCCATGCATTTCCCAGTCTCTAGGACTATGAAATCAGTAGGGATGTAATGGTCTTCAATTTTAACCAAAACATTCTCTACAAGTCCATAAGCTTGTTTTCTTGAGTTGTCTGCCATCTCCAATGAGATTCTTGCAGCTTGTACCTCAAAGATCCCTAGCTTCTCCATTACAGAGAGAGGCATGAGGTTCACACTTGACCCTAAGTCACACAGGGCCTTTTTGAAGGTCATGGTGCCTATGGTACAAGGTATGGAAAACTTCTCAGGATCTTGTCTCTTTTGAGGTAATTTCTGCCTAGACAAGTCATCCAGTTCTTTGGTGAGCAAGGGAGGTTCATCTTCCCAAGTCTCATTTCCAAATAACTTGTCATTTAGCTTCATGATTGCTCCAAGGTATTTAGCAACTTGCTCTTCAGTGACATACTCATCCTCTTCAGAGGAAGAATACTCATCAGAGCTCATGAAAGGCAGAAGTAAGTCCAATGGAATCTCTATGGTCTCATTTTGAGCCTCAGATTCCCATGGTTCCTCATTGGGGAACTCAGAGGAGATTGGTGCACGCCCATTGAGGTCTTCCTCAGTGGCGTCCACCTCCTCTCTTTCCTCTCCATATTCGGCCATGTTTATGGCTTTGCACTCTCCCTTTGGATTTTCTTCCGTATTACTTGGAAGAGTACTAGGAGGGAGTTCAGTAATTTTCTTGCTCAGCTGTCCCACTTGTGCCTCCAAATTCCTAATGGAAGACCTTGTTTCATTCATGAAACTTTGAGTGGTTTTAATTAGATCAGAGACCATAGTTGCTAAGTCAGAGGGGTTCTGCTTAGAATTCTCTGTCTGTTGCTGAGAAGATGATGGAAAAGGCTTGCCATTGCTAAACCTGTTTCTTCCACCATTATTGTTGTTGAAACCTTGTTGAGGTCTCTCTTGAATCTTCCATGAGAAATTTGGGTGATTTCTCCATGAAGAATTATAGGTGTTTCCATAGGGTTCTCCCATGTAATTCACCTCTTCCATTGAAGGGTTCTCAGGATCATAAGCTTCTTCCTCAGATGAAGCTCCCTTAGTACTGCCAGGTGCATTTTGCATTCCAGACAGACTTTGAGAAATCAAATTGACTTGTTGAGTCAATATTTTATTCTGAGCCAGTATGGCATTCAGAGTGTCAATCTCAAGAACTCCTTTCTTCTGACTAGTCCCATTGTTCATAGGATTTCTCTCAGAAGTGTACATGAATTGGTTATTTGCAACCATTTCAATTAGTTCTTGAGCCTCTGTAGGCGTCTTCTTCAGATGAAGAGATCCTCCAGCAGAGCTATCCAAAGACATCTTGGATAGTTCAGAGAGACCATCATAGAAAATACCTATGATGCTCCATTCAGAAAGCATGTCTGAGGGACATTTTCTGATTAATTGTTTGTATCTTTCCCAAGCTTCATAGGGGGATTCTCCATCCTTCTGTCTGAAGGTTTGGACTTCCACTCTAAGCTTACTCCATCTTTGAGGTGGAAAGAACTTTGCCAAGAAGGCATTGACTAGCTTTTCCCAAGAGTCCAGGCTTTCTTTAGGTTGAGAATACAACCATATTCTAGCTCTGTCTCTTACAGCAAAAGGGAATAGCATCAGTCTGTAGACCTCAGGGTCAACCCCATTAGTCTTGACTGTGTCACAGATTTGCAAGAACTCAGCTAAAAACTGATGAGGATCTTCCATTGGAAGTCCATGGAACTTGCAATTCTGTTGCATTAGAGAAACTAACTGAGGCTTAAGCTCAAAGTTGTTTGCTCCAATGGCAGGGATAGAGATGCTTCTCCCATAGAAATCGGGAGTAGGTGCAGTAAAGTCACCCAGCACCTTCCTTGCATTGTTGGCATTGTTGTTGTTTTCGGCTGCCATGTGTTCTTCTTCCTTGAAGAATTCGGTCAGGTCCTCTAAAGAGAGTTGTGCTTTGGCTTCTCTTAGCTTCCGCTTCAAGGTCCTTTCAGGTTCAGGGTCAGCTTCAACAAGAATGCCTTTGTCTTTGTTCCTGCTCATATGAAAGAGAAGAAAACAAGAAAATATGGAATCCTCTATGTCACAGTATAGAGATTCCTTGAGGTGTCAGAGGAAAAGAAAAGTAGAAGACAGAAGTAGAAAATTCGAACTTATCAAAGAAGATGGAGTTCGAATTTTGCATTAAGGGATAGTGTTAGTCCAAAAGTAGAAGGATGTGAGAAGAAGGGAAGTAATTTTCGAAAATTAAGTAAAAGATTTTGAAAACATTTTGAAAAACACTAATTGATTTTCGAAAACAAAAGTGGGAAAGAAGTAAAGTGATTTTTGAAAAAGATTTTGAAATTAGAAATTAAAAAGATTTGATTGAAAACTATTTTGAAAAAGATGTGGTTAAGAAGATATGATTGGTTTCAAAAAGATGTGATTGAGAAGATATGATTTGAAAACAATTTTAAAAAGATTTGATTTGAAAACAATTTGAAAAGATATGATTTTAAAAATTAATGACTTGCCTAACAAGAAAAGATATGATTCAAACATAAAACCTTTCTCAACAGAAAAGGCAAAAAAATGGTCAATCAAATCATTAATTGTTAGTAAGTATCTTTGAAAAAGGAAAGAAATTGATTTTGAAAACATTTGATTGAAAAGATATGATTTGAAAAAGATTTGATTTTGAAAAACTTTGAAAACTTGAAAAAAATTGATTTGAAAACAAAATTCTTCCCCCTTTGCCATCCTGGCGTTAAACGCCCAGAATGGTATCCATTCTGGCGTTTAACGCCCAAAATGTACCCTTTTTGGGCGTTAAACGCCCAGCCAGGCACCCTGGCTGGCGTTTAAACGCCAGTCTGTCTTCTTCACTGGGCATTTTTGAATGCCCAGCTTTTTCTGTATAATTCATCTGCAGCATGTTCTGAATCTTCAATTCTTGGTATTATTGACTTGAAAAGACACAAATTAAAAATATTTTTGGATTTTTAATAATGAGGAATAATCAAAATGCAACTAAATAACAATGCATGCAAGACACCAAACGTAGCAGTTTGTATACTACTGACACTAACAAGATGAGAATGCATATGAGAAACAACAAAACACTCAAGTCAATAGAATTCAAAGATCAACACAAGGAAATCATCAAGAACAACTTGAAGATTAGTGAAGACACATGCATAAATTCGAAAAATGCAAGAAAAACAGAAACATGCAATTGACACCAAACTTAAGATGAGACTCTAGACTCAAACAAAAAATATTTTTGGATTTTATGATTTTGTAATTTTTTTGGGTTTTTTCGAAAATTAAGTGAAAAGGAAAATAAAGGTATCAAAATTCTTAATGAGAATTCCAGGAATCATGCAATGTTAGTCTAAAGCTTTAGTCTAAAGGAATTAGACATGGCCGTCTAAGCTTCAGCAGGACATTGCATTCAAGAGCTAAATTGATGATGATCAATCAGCTTTGGTGATGATAAGAACATCACCTTGAAACACTAGAATTCATTCTTAAGAACTCTGAAGAAAAATAATACCTAATCTAAGCAACAAGATGAACCGTCAGTTGTCCATACTCAAACAATCCCCGGCAACGGCGCCAAAAACTTGGTGCGCGAAATTGTGAACAATACTTTTTCACAACTCTCATAATCCCCGGTAATGGCTCCATAAAACGTGGTAGCTCAATACCATGGCATTACACAACTTCGCACAACTAACCAGCAAGTGCACTGGGTCGTCCAAGTAATACCTTACGTGAGTAAGGGTCGATCCCACGGAGATTGTTGGTATGAAGCAAGCTATGGTCACCTTGTAAATCTTAGTCAGGCAGACTCAAATGGATATGGTGATGAACGAAAATAACATAAAAGATAAAGATAGAGATACTTATGTAATTCATTGGTAGGAACTTCAGATAAGCGCATGAAGATGCCTTCCCTTCCGTCTCTCTGCTTTCCTACTGCCTTCATCCAATCCTTCTTACTCCTTTCCATGGCAAGCTCGTGTAGGGTTTCACCATTGTCAGTGGCTACCTCCCATCCTCTCATTGAAAGCGATTGCATATGCTCTGTCACAGCATAGCGGAATTCATCTGTCGGTTCTCAATCAGGCCGGAATAGAATCCAGTGATTCTTTTGCGTCTGTCACTAACGCCCCGCCCTCAGGAGTTTGAAGCACGTCACAGTCATTCAGTCATTGAATCCTACTCAGAATACCACAGACAAGGTTAGACCTTCCGGATTCTCTTGAATGCCGCCATCAGGTCCTGCCTATACCACGAAGATTCCGATTAAAGAATCCAAGAGATATTCACTAGAGCCTTGGTTGCTTGTAGAACAAGAATGGTTGTCAGTCACCTTGTTCATGGGTGAGAATGATGATGAGTGTCACGGATCATCACATTCATCAAGTTGAAGAACAAGTGATATCTTAGAACAAGAACAAGCGGAATTGAATGGAAGAACAATAGTAATTGCATTAATACTCGAGGTACAGCAGAGCTCCACACCTTAATCTATGGTGTGTAGAAACTCCACCGTTGAAAATACATAAGAACAAAGTCTAGGCATGGCCGAATGGCCAGCCTCCCAAAGAGGGTTCAATCATCAAAACATGATCAAAAGATGAAAATACAGTAGTAAAAGGTCCTATTTATAGGAAACTAGTAGCCTAGGGTGTACAGAGATGAGTAAATGACATAAAAATCCACTTCCGGGCCCACTTGGTGTGTGCTTGGGCTGAGCAATGAAGCATTTTCGTGTAGAGACTCTCCTTGGAGTTAAACGCCAGCTTTTATGCCAGTTTGGGCGTTTAACTCCCAATTAGGTGCCAGTTCCGGCGTTTAACGCTGGAATTTCTTGAGGTGACTTTGAACGCCGGTTTGGGCCATCAAATCTTGGGCAAAGTATGGACTATCATATATTGCTGGAAAGCCCAGGATGTCTACTTTCCAACGCCGTTGAGAGCGCGCCAATTGGGCTTCTGTAGCTCCAGAAAATCCACTTCGAGTGCAGGGAGGTCAGAATCCAACAGCATCTGCAGTCCTTTTGAGTCTCTGGATCAGATTTTTGCTCAGATCCCTCAATTTCAGCCAGAAAATACCTGAAATCACAGAAAAACACACAAACTCATAGTAAAGTCCAGAAAAGTGAATTTTAACTAAAAACTAATAAAAATATAATAAAAACTCAACTAAAACTACCAAAAACATACTAAAAACAATGCCAAAAAGCGTACAAATTATCCGCTCATCACTATGCCTTGTGCTTCATCATCTTCTTCAACATCCTCTACCTCAACTGTGTCCATAGCTGGGTGGTAGGCAAAATTGTGATTTCTGATAATGGCATTCATGTTCGTTCTCTCCCTGGTAATGGCACCAAAAACTTGGTGCACGATACCATGGTCCAAACATAACTTCACAACTTCGCACAACTAACCAGCAAGTGCAATGGGTCGTCTAAGTAATAAACCTTACGTGAGTAAGGGTCGATCCCACGGAGATTGTTAGTATGAAGCAAGCTATGGTCATCTTGTAAATATCAGTTAGGTGGATAATAAATGATTATGGAGCTTTCGAATAATAATAATGAATGAACAGAAAATAAAGATAGAAATACTTATGTAAATCCTTGGTGGGAATTTCAGATAGGCGTATGAAGATGCTGTGCTCCTTTTGCAACTTTGCTTTCCTACTGCCTTCATCCAATCCTTCTTACTCCTTTCCATGGCAAGCTGTATGTAGGGCATCACTGTTGTCAATGGCTACATCCCATCCTCTCAGTGAAAAAGATCCAAATGCTCTGTCACGGCACGGCTAATCATCTGTCGATTCTCGATCATGTCGGAATAGAATCCATTGATTCTTTTACGTTTGTCATCACGCCCAACAATCGCGAGTTTGAAGCTCATCACAGTCATTCATTCCCTGAATCCTACTCAGAATACCACAGACAAGGTTTATACTTTCCAGATTCTCATGAATGCCGCCAACAATTCTAGCTTATACCACGAAGATTCTGATTAAGGAATCCAAGAGATATGCGCTCGGTCTAAGGTAGAACGGAGGTGGTTGTCAGTCACGCGTTCATAGGTGAGAATGATTATGAGTGTCACGGATCATCACATTCGTCATGGTGAAGTGCAACGAATATCTTAGAACAGGAATAAACTGAATTGAATGGAAAATAGTAGTAATTGCATTAAAACTTGAGGTACAACAGAGCTCCACACCCTTAATCTATGGTGTGTAGAAACTCCACCGTTGAAAATACATAAGTGATGGTCCAGGCATGGCCGAATGGCCAGCCCCCATAAACGTGATCAATAGTCTCCTAAGATGAATAATAGAATAAAACTGAGACCAAAGATGTCTAATACAATAGTAAAATATCCTATTTATACTAGACTAGCTACTAGGGTTTACAGAAGTAAGTAATTGATGCAGAAATCCACTTTCGGGGCCCACTTGGTGTGTGCTTGGGCTGAGCTTGAGCTTTACACATGCAGAGGCTTCTTTTGGAGTTGAACGCCAAGTCGTAACATATTTTTGGCGTTCAACTCTGGTTCGTGACGTGTTTCTGGCGTTTGACTTCAGAATGCAGCATGGAACTGGCGTTGAGCGCCAGCTTACGTCATCTATTCTCGAATAAAGTATGGACTATTATATATTACTGAAAATCGCTGGATGTCTACTTTCCAACGCCGTTGAGAGCGTACCATTTGGATTTCTGTAGCTACAGACAATCTATTTCGAGTGCAGGAAGGTCAGAATCCAACAGCATCATCAGTCCTTTGTCAGCCTTCTATCAGAGTTTTGCTTAGGTCCCTCAATTTGAGCCAGAAAATACCTGAAATCATAGAAAAACACACAAACTCATACTAAAGTCCAGAAATGTGGATTTTACATAAAAACTAATGAAAACATCCCTAAAAGTAGCTAGATCCTACTAAAAACTACCTAAAAACAATGCCAAAAGTGTATAAATTATCCGCTCATCACAACACCAAACTTAAATCGTTGCTTGTCCCCAAGCAACTGAAAATCAATTAGGATAAAATGAAGAGAATATACTATAAAGCTCAGAATATCAATGAATATTAATTCTAATTAGATGAGTGGGACTTGTAGCTTTTTGCTTCTGAACAGTTTTGGCATCTCACTTTATCCTTTGAAGTTTAGAATGATTGGCATCTCTAGGAACTTAGAATTTCAGATAGTGTTATTGATTCTCCTAGTTAAGTTTGTTGATTCTTGAACACAACTACTTTTATGAGTCTTGTCCGTGGCCCTAAGCACTTTGTTTTCCAGTATTACCACCGGATACATAAATGCCACAGACACATGACTGGGTGAACCTTTTCAGATTGTGACTCAGCTTTGCTAAAGTCCCCAGTTAGAGGTGACCAGAGCTCTTAAGCACACTCTTTTTACTTTGGATCACGACTTTAACGACTCAGTCTCAAGCTTTTCACTTGGACCTCCATGCCACAAGCACATGGTTAGGGACAGCTTGATTTAGTCGCTTAGGCCTGGATTTATTTCCTTGGGCCCTCCTATCCATTGATGCCCAAAGCCTTGGATCCTTTTTACCCTTGCCTTTTAGTTTTAAGGGCTATTGGCTTTTTCTGCTTGCTTTTTTTTCTTTTTCTTTCTATTTTTTTCGCAAGCTTTTGCTTTTTCACTGCTTTTTCTTGCTTCAAGAATCAAATTTATGATTTTTCAGATTATCAGTAACATTTCTCTTTGTTCATCATTCTTTCAAGAGCCAACAATTATAACATTCATAAACAACAAGATAAAAAATATGCACTGTTCAAGCATTCATTCAGAAAATAAAAAGTATTGTCACTACATCAATATAATTAAACTAAATTCAAGTATAAATTCAAAACTTATGTCTTCTTGTTCTTTTGTATTAAAACATTTTTCGTTTAAGAGAGATGAAGGATTCATGGAATTATTTATTGCCTTAAGACATAGTTACTACATACTAATGATCATGAAGTAGAGACACAAAACATAAACAAATATATAGCATAAAAACCGAAAAGAAAAACAATAGAGAAATAAGAACAAGGAATGAGTCCACCTTAGTGATGGTGGCGCTTTCTTCTTGAAGAACCAATGATGTCCTAGAGCTCTTCTATGTCTCTTCCTTGCCTTTGTTACTCCTCCCTCATTACTCTTTGATCTTCTTTAATTTCATGGAGAATGATGGAGTGCTCTTGATGTTCCACCCTTAATTGATCCATATTGTAACTCAAGTCTTCTAGAGAAGTGTTGAGTTGTTCCCAATAATTGTTGGGAGGAAAGTGCATCCATTGAGGCATCTCCGGGATTTCTTGGTGATGAGCTTCCTCAAGCGTCTCTTGGGATCTATGAGTGGGCTCTCTTGTTTGCTCCATCCTCTTCTTAGTGATGGGCTTATCCTCCTCAATGGGGATGTCTCCTTCTATGATGACTCCAGCTAAGTAACATAGATGGCAAATGAGATGAGGAAAAGCTAGCCTTGCCATGGTGGAGGACTTTTCGGCTATTTTGTAGAATTCAAGGGAGATGACTTCATGAACTTCTACTTCCTCTCCATTCATGATGCTATGAATCATGATGGCCCGATCCATAGTAACTTCAGATCGGTTGCTAGTGGGGATGATGGAGTGTTGGATGAACTCCAACCATCCTCTAGCCACAGGCTTGAGGTCCAGTCTTCTTAATTGAACCGGCTTGACTTTGGAGTCTCTTTTCTATTGAGCTCCTTCCACATATATATCCATAAGGACTTGGTCCAACCTTTGATCAAAGTTGACCCTTCTAGTGTAGGGGCGTACATCTCTTTGCATCATGGGCAAGTTGAACGCCAACCTCACATTTTCCAGACTAAAATCTAAGTATTTCCCCCGAACCATTGTAAGATAATTCTTTGGATTCGGGTTCACACTTTGATTATAGTTCCTAGTGATCCATGCATTGGCATAGAACTCTTGAACCATTAAGATTCTGACTTGTTGAATGGGGTTGGTCAGAACTTCCCAACCTCTTCTTTAGATCTCATGTCGGATCTCCTGATACTCATTTTTCTTGAGCTTGAAAGGGACCTCAGGGATCACCTTTTTCTTGGCCACAACATCATAAAAGTGGTCTTGATGGGCTTTGGAGATGAATCTCTCCATCTTCCAAGACTCGGAGGTGGAAGCTTTTGTCTTCCCTTTTCCTTTTCTAGAGGTTTCTCTGGCCTTGGGTGCCATCAATGGTTATGGAAAAATAAAAATCTATGCTTTTACCATACCAAACTTAGAATATTGCTCGCCCTCAAGCAAGAGAAGAAAGAATAGATGAAGAAGAAGAAGATATGGGGGAAAGGGAGAAGTGTGTGGTTTCGGCCAAGGTGAAGAAGAGAGGGTTGTGGTGTGTGAAAATGAAGAAGGATAGAGGGCTTTATATAGTGAAGGGAAAGGGAGTAGGTTCGGCTATTTAGGGTGGGTTTGGGTGGGAAAGAGATTTTGAATTTTGAAGGTAGGTGGGGTTTTGGGGAAGAGTGAATGGATGTGAGTGGTGAAGAGGTTATGGGGAAGAGAGATTGAGGTGATTGGTGAAGGGTTTTGGGGAAGAGTGTTTATTGGGTTGTGTGAAAAAGAGAGAAAGGGTGAGTTGAGGTAGGTGGGGATCCTGTGGGGTCCACAGATCCTGAGGTGTCAAGGATTTACATCCCTGCACCAATGAGGCATGTAAAATGCCCTTTGCATGCAATCCTGGCGTTCAACGCCAGATTGATGCTTGTTTCTGGCGTTGAACGCCAGCTTCATGCTTGTTTTGGGTGTTCAACGCCCATTTGCAGCATGTTTCTGGCGTTGAACGCCAGTTCCATGCTTGTTTCTGGCGTTCAGCGCCAGCTCTCCACAAGGTGTATTCCTGGCGTTTAAACACCAGGATGTTGCTTGTTTCTAGCATTCAACGCCAGATCCATGATGATCCATGCTCTATTCTGGTGTTGAACGCCAGCCAGATGCTCCTTACTAGTGTTTAAATGCTAGTAAGCTCTTCTTCCAGGGTGTGCTTTTTCTTCTGCTGTTTTTAATTCTGTTTTTAATTTTAGTATTTATTTTGTGACTCCACATGATTATGAACCTAATAAAACATAAAGAAAAAAATAAAAGAAAAATAAAATTAGATAAATAAAAATTGGGTTGCTGATGAGCGGATAATTTATACGCTTTTTGGCATTGTTTTTAGTATGTTTTTAGTATGTTTTAGTTAGTTTTTATTATATTTTTATTAGTTTTTAGTTAAAATTCACTTTTCTAGACTTTACTATGAGTTTGTGTATTTTTCTATGATTTCAGGTATTTTCTGGCTGAAATTGAGGGACCTGAGCAAAAATCTGATTCAGAGGCTGAAAAGGACTGTAGATGCTGTTGGATTCTGACCTCCCTGCACTCGAAGTGGATTTTCTGGAGCTACAGAAGCCCAATTGGTGCGCTCTCAATTGCGTTGGAAAGTAGACATTCTGGGCTTTCCAGCAATGTATAATAGTCCATACTTTTCCCGAGATTTGATGGCCCAAACAGGTGTTCTAAATCAGCTCAAGAATTCTGGCGTTTAACGCCGAAACTGGCACAAGAATGGGAGTTAAACGCCCAAACTGGCACAAAAGCTGGTGTTTAACTCCAAGAAAATCTCTACACATGAAAGCTTCAATGCTCAGCCCAAGCACACACCAAGTGGCCCCGGAAGTGGATTTTTATGTCATTTACTCATCTTTGTAAATCCTAAGCTACTAGTTCTCTACAAATAGGACCTTTTGCTATTGTATTAGACATCTTTATATCTTTTGATCATCTTTGGATCACTTTAGATCCTTTGATCATCTTTGGATCATTTTAGATCTTTTGATCATCTTTGGACGTCTAGTTCTTAGATTATGGGGGCTGGCCTCACGGCCATGCCTAGACCTTGTTCTTATGTATTTTCAACGGTGGAGTTTCTACACACCATAGATTAAGGTGTGGAGCTCTGCTGTACCTCGAGTATCAATGCAATTACTATTGTTCTTCTATTCAATTCAGCTTATTCTTGTTCTAAGATATTCATTTGCACCCAAGAACATGATGAATGTGATGATTATGTGACGCTCATCATCATTCTCACTTATGAACGAGTGCCTGACAACCACTTCCGTTCTACAAGCAAACAAGGCTTGAATGTTTATCTCTTGGATTCCTTAATCAGAATCTTCGTGGTATAAGCTAGAATTGATGGCGGCATTCAAGAGAATCCGGAAGTTCTAAACCTTGTTTGTGGTATTCTGAGTAGGATTCAAGGATTGAATGACTGTGACAAGCTTCAAACTCCTGAAGGCTGGGCGTTAGTGACAGCGCAAAAGATCACTGGATTCTATTCCAACCTGATTGAGAACCGACAGATGATTAGCCGTGCTGTGACAGAGCGCATTGAACATTTTCACTAAGAGGACGGGACTGTAGCCATTGACAACGGTGATGCCCAACATACAGCTTGCCACGGAAAGGAGTAAGAAGGATTGGATGAAGACAGTAGGAAAGCAGAGAGACGGAAGGAACAAAGCATCTCCATACGCTTATCTGAAATTCTCACCAATGAATTACATAAGTATCTCTATCTTTATTTTATGCTTTATTCATAAATCATCCATAACCATTTGAATCTGCCTGACTGAGATTTACAAGATGACCACAGCTTGCTTCATACCAACAATCTCCGTGGGATCGACCCTTACTCGCGTAAGGTTTATTACTTGGACGACCCAATGCACTTGCTGGTTAGTTGTGCGAAGTTGTGATAAAGAGTTGAGATTGCAATTGAGCGTACCATGTTGATGGCGCCATTGATGATCACAATTTCGTGCACCAAGTTTTTGGCGCCATTGCCGGGGATCGTTTGAGTTTGGACAACTGACGGTTCATCTTGTTGCTTAGATTAGGTATTTTTTTTCAAAATTTTTAAGAATGAATTCTAGAGTTTCAAGGTGATGTTTTCATCATCACCAAAGCTGATTGATTCTCATCAATTTAGCTCTTGAATGCAATGTCCTGCTGAAGCTTGGCTAGCCATGTCTAATTTCTTTAAACTAAAGCTTTAGACTAACATTGCATGATTCCTGGAATTCTTATTAAAAATTTTGAATCTCTTTATTGTCTTTTCCATATAATTTTCGAAAAAACCAAAAAATTATAAAATCTTAAAACCAAAAAAATAATTTTATGTTTCTTGTTTGGGTCTAGTGTCTAATTTTAAGTTTGGTGTCAATCGCATGTTACTGTTCTTCTTGCATTTTTCGAATTCATTCATGTGTCTTCATTAATCTTCAAGTTGTTTTTGATGATTTCCTTGCTCTGATCTTTACATTCTCTTGTATTGAGTGTTTTGTTGTTTCTCATATGCATTCTCAATTTGTTAGTGTCAGTAGTATACAAACTTTTAAGTTTGGTGTCTTGCATGCATTGTTTATTTGATCGTAGTTTCATTTTGATTATTCCTCATTATTAAAAATCCAAAAATTTTTTAATTTGTGTCTTTTCAAGTCAATAATACAGAGAATTGAAGATTCAGAACATACAGCAGAGGAATTACACAGAAAAAGCTGGGCGTTCAAAACGCCCAGTGAGGAAGGAAAACTGGCGTTTAAACGCCAGCTAGGGTACCTGGCTAGGCGTTTAACACCCAAAAGGGTAGCATTTTGGGCGTTAAACGCCAGAATGTATACCATTTTGGGCGTTTAACGCCAGGATGGCACAAGAGGGAAGATTTTGTTTTTAATTCAATTTTTTTTTTCAAGTTTTCATAATTTTTCAAAATCAAATCTTTTTCAAAGCATATCTTTTCAATCATATATTTCAAAATCAATTTCTTTCCATTTTCAAAAATACTTGCTAACAATTAATGATTTGATTCAATAATTCAATTATGTTGCCTTTTCTGTTGAGAAAGGTTTAATGTCTGAATCATATCTTTTAAATTTCTTGTTAGCCAAGTCATTAATTTTCAACATCAAATCTTTTTAAATTGTTTTTCAATCATATCTTTTCAATCATATCTTTTTTAAACCATAACTTTTCAATCATATCTTATTAATCACATCTTTTTCAAAATAGTTTTCAATCATATCTTTTTGATTTCTAATTTCAAAGTCTTTTTTAAAAATCACTTTATTTCTTTCCCAATCATATTTTTCGAAAATCATTCTTCAAATTTTCAAAATGTTTTTAAAATCTTTTTAATTTATTTTCGAAAATTTCTTCCCCTCTTCTCATATCCTTCTATTTATGGACTAACACTCCTCCTCAATGCACAATTCGAATTATGTCCTTCTAGATAAGTTCGAATTCTTCTTCTACCCTCTCCTTCTTCTTTTCCTCTGACATCTCAAGGAATCTATATACTGTGACATAGAGGATTCCATACTTTCTTGTTCTCTTCTCTTTCATATGAGCAGGAGCAAAGACAAAAGCATTCTTGTTGAGGCTAACCCTGAACCTGAAAGGACCTTGAAGCAAAAGCTAAGAGAAGCTAAAGCACAACTCTCTGTAGAGGACCTAACAGAAATCTTCAAAGAAGAAGACATGGCAGCCGAAAACAACAACAATGCCAACAATGCAAGGAAGGTGCTGGGTGACTTTACTGCACCTACTCCCAACTTCTATGGGAGAAGCATCTCTATCCCTGCCATTGGAGCAAACAACTTTGAGCTTAAGCCTCAATTAGTTTCTCTAATGCAACAGAATTGCAAGTTCCATGGACTTCCATTGGAAGATCCTCATCAGTTTTTAGCTGAGTTCTTGCAAATCTGTGACACTGTCAAGACTAATGGGGTTGACCCTGAGGTCTACAGACTTATGCTATTCCCTTTTGCAGTAAGAGACAGAGCCAGGATATGGTTGGACTCACAACCTAAAGAAAGCCTGAACTCTTGGGAAAAGCTAGTCAATGCCTTCTTAGCAAAATTCTTTCCACCTCAAAAATTGAGTAAGCTTAGAGTGGAAGTCCAAACCTTCAGACAGAAGGAAGGTGAAACCCTCTATGAAGCTTGGGAAAGATACAAATAATTGATCAGAAAGTGTCCTTCTGACATGCTTTCTGAATGGAGCATCATAGGTATCTTCTATGATGGTCTGTCTGAACTGTCCAAGATGTCATTGGATAGCTCTGCTGGAGGATCTCTTCATCTGAAGAAGACGCCTGCAGAAGCTCAAGAACTCATTGAAATGGTTGCAAATAACCAATTCATGTACACTTCTGAAAGGAATCCTGAGAATAATGGGACGAATCAGAAGAAAAGAGTTCTTGAGATTGATACTCTGAATGCCATACTGGCTCAGAACAAAATATTGACTCAGCAAGTCAATATGATTTCTCAAAGTCTGTCTAGAATGCAAGCTGCACCAGGCAGTACTAAGGACGCTTCATCTGAAGAAGAAGCTTATGATCCTGAGAACCCTTCAATGGAAAAGGTGAATTACATGGGAGAACCCTATGGAAACACCTATAATCCTTCATGGAGAAATCATCCAAATCTCTCATGGAAGGATCAACAGAGACCTCAACAAGGTTTCAACAACAATAATGGTGGAAGAAACAGGCTTGGCAATGGCAAGCCTTTTCCATCATCTTCTCAACAACAGACAGAGAATTCTAAGCAGAGCCACTCTGACTTAGCAACCATGGTCTCTGATCTAATCAAAACCACTCAAAGTTTCATGACTAAAACAAGGTCCTCCATTAGAAACTTGGAGGCACAAGTGGGTCAGCTAAGTAAGAAAGTTACTGAACTCCCTCCTAGTACTCTTCCAAGCAATACAGAAGAGAATCAAAAAGGAGAGTGCAAGGCCATCAACATGGCCGAATTTGGAGAGGAGGAAGAGGCAGTGATCACCAATGAGGAAGACCTCAATGGACGTCCACTGGCCTCCAATGAGTTCCCAAATGAGGAACCATGGGAATCTGAGGCTCACACTGAGACCATAGAGATTCCATTGGAATTACTTCTGCCATTCATGAGCTCTGATGAGTATTCTTCCTCTGAAGAGGATGAAGATGTCACTGAAGAGCAAGTTGCTAAGTACCTTGGAGCAATCATGAAGCTAAATGACAAGTTATTTGGTAATGAGACTTGGGAGGATGAACCCCCTTTGCTCACCAAAGAACTGGATGACTTGACTTGGCAGAGATTACCTCAAAAGAGACAGGACCCTGGGAAGTTCACAATACCTTGTACCATAGGCACCATGACCTTTGAGAAGGCTTTGTGTGACCTAGGGTCAAGCGTAAACCTCATGCCTCTCTCTGTAATGGAGAAGCTAGGGATCTTTGAGGTGCAAGCTGCAAGAATCTCACTAGAGATGGCAGACAATTTCAAGAAAATAAGCTTATGGACTTGTAGAGGATGTTCTGGTAAAGGTTGAAGACCATACATCCCTGCTGATTTCATAGTCCTAGTGATGAGCGGATAATTTATACGCTTTTTGGCATAGTTTTTACATAGTTTTTAGTAAGTTTAAACTACTTTTAGGGATGTTTTCATTAGTTTTTATGTTAAATTCACATTTCTGGACTTTACTATGAGTTTGTGTGTTTTTCTGTGATTTCAGGTAAATTCTGACTGAAATTGAGGGATTTGAGCAAAACTCTGATAAAGGCTGACAAAAGGACTGCTGATGCTGTTGGATTCTGACCTCCCTGCACTCGAAATGGATTTTCTGGAGCTACAGAACTCCAAATGGCGCGCTCTTAACGGCATTGGAAAGCAGACATCCAGGGCTTTCCAGCAATATATAATAGTCCATGCTTTATTCGAAGAATGACGACGTAACTTGGCGTTAAACGCCAAGTTCATGCTGCTGTCTGGAGTTAAACGCCAGAAAAACGTCATAATCCGGAGTTGAACGCCCAAAACACGTCATAACTCAAAGTTCAATGCCAAGAAATGCCTTAGCTCGTGGATTGATCAAGCTCAGCCCAAGCACACACCAAGTGGGCCCCGGAAGTGAATTTATGCATCAATTACTTACTCATGTAAACCCTAGAAGCTAGTCTAGTATATATAGGACATTTATCTATTGTATTAGACATCTTTTGACCACTTTAAACTCTTTATTCATTCGGTCACTTGATCATGGAGAGGGCTGGCCATTCGGCCATGCCTGAACCTCTTTCACTTATGTATTTTCAACGGTGGAGTTTCTGCACACCATAGATTAAGGGTGTGGAGCTCTGCTGTACCTCAAGTATCAATGCAATTCTATCTTCTTTTATTCGGTCTCTATCTTATTCTTATTCCAAGATATTCATTCGTACCCAAGAACATGGTGAATATAATGAGTTAGATAACCCTCATTATTATTCTCACTTATGAGCGCGCGTGATTGACAACCACTTCCGTTCTACATGCAACAGAGCTTGAATGTGTATCTCTTAGATTCCCCAACAGAATCTTCGTGGTATAAGCTAGATGGATGGCGGCATTTATGAGGATCCGGAAAGTCCAACCTTGTCTGTGGTGTTCCGAGTAGGATCCTGGGAATCCGGAAAGTCTCACCTTGTCTGTGGTATTCCGAGTAGGATTCCGGTAATGAATGACTGTGACGTGCTTCAAACTTGCAACCTGCTGGGCGTTAGTGACAGACGCAAAAGAGGGATTCTATTCCAGTAGGGGAGGGAACCAACCGGTGATTGGCCGTACTGTGACAGAGTGCATGAGCATTAGCTTTCACTGCGAGGATGGGATGTAGCCATCAACCATGGGTGATGCCTCCAGACTGGTTAGCTGTGCGAGTGACAGCCGCATAGGATATTTCCCCGAGAGGATTGAAAGTAGCCACAGTTGATGGTGAACCCCTATACAAAGCTTGCCATGGGAAGGAGTAAGAAGGATTGAGTAGAAGCAGTAGGAAGGCAGGCGTCCTTGAGCTCTACAGCACCTCCATTCCGCTCATCTGAAATTCCTACCAATGAATCTACATAAGTATTTCTATCCTTTTTATTATTTATTTTCTATTTTATTATTTTTATCCTCGAACCCATAAATAATGTTTAATTCGCCTAACTGAGATTTACAAGGTGACCATAGCTTGCTTCATACCAACAATCTCTGTGGATTCGACCCTTACTCACGTAAGGTATTACTTGGACGACCCAGTACACTTGCTGGTTAGTTGAACGGAGTTGTGAATTCCAATAAAGAAAATAAACAGTGCCCTAAGAGTAAACATCCTTTAAGTATAAAGAACATGTGATCACAATTTCGTCCACCAAGTTTTTGGCGCCGTTGCCGGGGATTGTTCGAGTATGGACAACTGACGGTTCATCTTGTTGCTCAGATTAGAGGATTCCTCTTTCTTTTCTTGTTCTCTTCTCCTTCATATGAGCAGGAACAGGGAAAAGGGCACTCTTGTTGAAGTTGATCTGGAACCTGAAAGGACTCTGAAGAGAAAATTAAGAGAAGCTAAATTACAACAATCCAGAAACAACCTTTCAGAAATTTTCGAACAGGAGAAAGACATGGCAGCCGCAAACAATAATGATAATAATGCAAGGAGAATGTTTGGTGACTTCACTAAGCCAACGTCCAAGTTTGACGGAAGAAGCATCTCCATTCCTGCCATTGGAGCCAATAACTTTGAGCTTAAGCCTCAACTAGTTGCTTTAATGCAACAAAACTGCAAGTTTTATGGACTTCCATCTGAAGATCCTTATCAGTTTTTAACTGAATTCTTGCAGATCTGTGAGACTGTAAAGACGAATGAAGTAGATCCTGAAGTCTACAGACTCATGCTTTTCCCTTTTGCTGTAAGAGACAGAGCTAGAATATGGTTGGATTCACAACCCAAGGATAGCCTGGACTCATGGGATAAGCTGGTCACTGCCTTCTTGGATAAGTTCTTTCCTCCTCAAAAGCTGAGCAAGCTGAGAGTGAATGTTCAAACCTTCAAACAAAAAGATGGTGAATCCCTCTGTGAAGCTTGGGAAAGATATAAGCAGCTGACCAAAAGATGTCCATCTGACATGTTTTCAGAATGGACCATATTAGATATATTCTATTATGGTCTCTCTGAATTTTCGAAAATGTCATTGGACCATTCAGCAGGTGGATCTATTCACCTGAAGAAAACGCCTGAAGAGGCTCAAGAACTCATTGACATGATTGCAAATAACCAGTTCATGTACACTTCTGAGAGGAATTCCGTGAATAATGGGGTACCTCAGAAGAAAGGAGTTCTTGAAATTGATACTCTGAATGCCATATTGGCTCAGAACAAAATGTTGACTCAACAAGTCAACATAATCTCTCAAAATCTGAATGGATTGTAACATGCATCCAACAGTAATAGAGAGGCAGCTTCTGAAGAAGCTTATGATCCTGAGAACCCTGCCATGGCAGAGGTTAATTACTTAGGTGAACCTTATGGAAACACCTATAACTCATCATGGAGAAATCATCCAAATTTCTCCTGGAAGGATCAACAAAAACCTCAACAAGGTTTTAACAATGGTGGACGCAATAGGCTAGGCAATAGCAAGCCATATCCATCATCTTCTCAGCAACAGACAGAGAATTCTGAACAAAACAATTCTAATTTAGCCAATATAGTCTCTGATCTGTCAAAGGCCACTTTCAGTTTCATGAATGAAACCAGATCTTCCATTAGAAATTTGGAGGCACAAGTGGGCCAGCTGAGTAAGAAAGTTATTGAAACTCCTCCCAGTACTCTCCCCAGCAATACAGAAGAAAACCCAAAAGGAGAGTGCAAGGCCATTGACATAGTCAATATGGCCGAATGCACAAGGGAGGAGGAGGACGAAAATCCTAGTGAGGAAGACCTCCTGGGATGTCCTTCAAGCAAGAAGGAGTTTCCTATTAAGGAACCAGAGGAATCTGAGGCTCATCTAGAGACCATAGAGATTCCATTAAATCTCCTTCTGCCATTCATGAGCTCTGAAGAATATTCATCCTCTGAAGAGGATGAAGATGTGACTGGAGAGCAAGTTGCTCAATACTTAGGAGCTATCATGAAGCTGAATGCCAAGCTGTTTGGTAATGAGACTTGGGAAAGTGAACCTCCCTTGCTCATTAGTGAACTAGATACTTGGATTCAGAGGACTCTACCTCAAAAGAAACAAGATCCTGGCAAATTCCTAATACCTTGCACCATTGGCACCATGAGCTTTGAAAAAGCTCTATGTGATCTTGGGTCAGGGATAAATCTTATGCCACTCTCTGTAATGGAGAAGCTGGGAATCATTGAGGTACAACCTGCCTTGTTCTCATTACAATTGGCAGATAATTCCATAAGACAAGCTTATGGAATAGTGGAGGACGTGCTAGTAAGGGTTGAAGGCCTTTACATCCCCACTGATTTCATAATCCTAGACACTAGGAAAGAAGATGATGAATGCATCATCCTAGGAAGACCCTTCCTAGCCACAGCAGGAGCTGTGATAGATGTCAACAGAGGTGAGTTAGTCCTTCAATTGAATGGGGACTACCTTGTGTTTCAGGCACATGGCCATCCCTCTGTGACAAAAGAGAGTAAGCATGAAGAGCTTCTCTCAGTTCAGAGTCAAGAAGAGCCCACACAGTCAAACTCTAAGTTTGGTGTTGTGAAGCCACAACCAAACTCTAAGTTTGGTGTCCAAACCCCATATCCAACCTCTAAGTTTGGTGTTGGGAATACCACACTTAAGTTGACCTGATCACCTTGTGGCTCCATGAGAGCCACTGTCAAGCTATTGACATTAAAGAAGCGCTTGTTGGGAGGCAACCCAATTTTATTTATCTAATTTTATTTTATTTTGTTTCATTGTTATTTTTGTGTTTAATTAGGTACATGATCATGAGGAGTCACGAAAAAAAATCAAAAAAATTAAAAACAGAGTCAAAAACAGAAGAAAAAAATTTTCACCCTGGAGGACGCACGGGCTGGCGTTCAACGCCTAGAAGGTGCATCTGGCCGGCGTTCAACACCAGAACAGAGCACCATTCTGGCGCTGAACGCCCAAAACAAGCAACAACCTGGCGTTAAACGCCAGGATGGTGCACAGAGAGGACAAACTGGCGCTGAACGCCAGGAACAAGCATGAAACTGGCGTTCAACGCCAGAAACATGCATTACATGGGCGTTGAACGCCCAGAACATGCACCAGTAGGCGTTTGAACGCCAGAATGGTGCACCAAGGCATTTTACATGCCTATTTGGTGCAAGGATGGAATTCCTTGACACCTCAGGATCTGTGGACCTCACAGGATCCCCACCTACCTCGCCCTCTCTCTCTCCATTCATGGTCATCCCTTCTATTTTTCATTCACCACTCACTCTTTCCCATAAACCCCACTCACCTTCAAGATTCAAAATTCTTTCCCACCCAATCCCACCCATATAGCCGAATCCATCTCCCCTCACTCTCCTCCATTTTCTTCTTCTTCTACTATTCTTTTCTTTTCTTGCTCGAGGGCGAGCAATATTTTAAGTTTGGTGTGGTAAAAGCATAGCTTTTTTTTGCTTTTCCATTACCATTAATGGCACCTAAAGCCAGAGAAACCTCAAAGGGAAGACAAAAAGGTTCCACCTCTGAGTCATGGGAGATGGAAAGCCAAAAATATAAGCCGTCATAGCTCAGTGATAGAACATGTGGCTGCAAATCAAGAGATCCCTGAGATACCTCAGGGGATAAGTTGTCCTCCACACAAATATTGGAAGCAACTAAGGGGAAGAACACCAAGATTACTATGAATCATTCAACAGAAGCAAGGAAGAGACATAGAGGAGCTCAAAGAGCACCATTGGACCTTCAAGAAGGCGCCACCTTCACTCAGGTGGATTCATTCCTTGTTCTTTATTTCTTTCTGTTTTTCGGTTTTTAATATTGTGTTTATCTATGTTTTGTGTCTTTATTTCATGATCATTAGTATGTAACCATGCCTTAAAGCTATGAATAAATTCCATTAATCCTTCACCTCTCTTAAAAGAAAAATGTTTTAATTCAAAAGAACAAGAAGTACATGAATTTTGAATTTATCCTTGAATTTAGTTTAATTATATTGATGTGGTGACAATACTTTTTGTTTTCTGAATGAATGCTTGAACAGTGCATATGTCTTTTGATCTTGTTGTTTATGAATGTTAAAATTGTTGGCTCTTGAAAGAATGATGAACAAAGAGAAATGTTATTGAGGATCTGAAAAATCATGAAATTGATTCTTGAAGCAAGAAAAAGCAGTGAAAAAGAAGAAGCATTCGAAAAAAAAAAATATGGAGCTAAAAAGAGTATATAGAAAAAGAAGGAGCAGTAGAAAAAGCCAATAGCCCTTAAAACCAAAAGGCAAGGGTAAAAAGGATCCAAGGCTTTGAGCATCAATGGATAGGAGGGCCCAAGGAAATAAAATCCAAGGCCTAAGCGGCTAAATCAAGCTGTCCCTAACCATGTGCTTGTGTCATGAAGGTTCAAGTGAAAAGCTTGAGACTGAGTGGTTAAAGTCGTGATCCAAAGCAAAGAGTGTGCTTAAGAGCTCTGGACACCACTAACTGGGGACTTTAGCAAAGCTAAGTCACAATCTGAAAAGGTTCACCCAGTTATGTGTCTGTGGCATTTATGTATCCGGTGGTAATACTGGAAAACAAAGTGCTTAGGGCCACGGCCAAGACTCATAAGTAGCTGTGTTCAAGAATCAACATGCTCAACTAAGAAAATTAATAACACTATCCAAAATTCTAAGTTCCTAGAGATGCCAATCACTCTGAACTTCAAAGGAAAAAGTGAGATGCCAAAACTGTTCAGAGGCAAAAAGCTACAAGTCCCGCTCATGTAATTAAATTAATATTCATTGATATTTTGGACTTTATAGTATATTCTCTTCTTTTTATCCTAATTGATTTTCAGTTGCTTGGGGACAAGCAACAATTTAAGTTTGGTGTTGTGATGAGCGGATAATTTATACGCTTTTTGGCATAGTTTTTACATAGTTTTTAGTAAGTTTAAACTACTTTTAGGGATGTTTTCATTAGTTTTTATGTTAAATTCACATTTCTGGACTTTACTATGAGTTTGTGTGTTTTTCTATGATTTCAGGTAAATTCTGACTGAAATTGAGGGATTTGAGCAAAACTCTGATAAAGGCTGACAAAAGGACTGCTGATGCTGTTGGATTCTGACCTTCCTGCACTCGAAATGGATTTTCTGGAGCTACAGAACTCCAAATGGCGCGCTCTTAACGGCATTGGAAAGTAGACATCCAGGGCTTTCCAGCAATATATAATAGTCCATGCTTTATTCGAAGAATGACGACGTAACTTGGCGTTAAACGCCAAGTTCATGCTGCTGTCTGGAGTTAAACGCCAGAAAAACGTCATAATCCGGAGTTGAACGCCCAAAGCACGTCATAACTCAAAGTTCAACGCCAAGAAATGCCTTAGCTCGTGGATTGATCAAGCTCAGCCCAAGCACACACCAAGTGGGCCCCGGAAGTGAATTTATGCATCAATTACTTACTTATGTAAACCCTAGAAGCTAGTCTAGTATATATAGGACATTTATCTATTGTATTAGACATCTTTTGACCACTTTAAACTCTTTATTCATTCGGTCACTTGATCATGGAGAGGGCTGGCCATTCGGCCATGCCTGAACCTCTTTCACTTATGTATTTTCAACGGTGGAGTTTCTGCACACCATAGATTAAGGGTGTGGAGCTCTGCTGTACCTCAAGTATCAATGCATTTCTATCTTCTTTTATTCGGTCTCTATCTTATTCTTATTCCAAGATATTCATTCGTACCCAAGAACATGGTGAATATAATGAGTTAGATAACCCTCATTATTATTCTCACTTATGAGCGCGCGTGATTGACAACCACTTCCGTTCTACATGCAACAGAGCTTGAATGTGTATCTCTTAGATTCCCCAACAGAATCTTCGTGGTATAAGCTAGATGGATGGCGGCATTTATGAGGATCCGGAAAGTCCAACCTTGTCTGTGGTGTTCCGAGTAGGATCCTGAAAATCCAGAAAGTCTCACCTTGTCTGTGGTATTCCGAGTAGGATTCCGGTAATGAATGACTGTGACGTGCTTCAAACTTGCAACCTGCTGGGCGTTAGTGACAGACGCAAAAGAGGGATTCTATTCCAGTAGGGGAGGGAACCAACCGGTGATTGGCCGTACTGTGACAGAGTGCGTGAGCATTAGCTTTCACTGCGAGGATGGGATGTAGCCATCAACCATGGGTGATGCCTCCAGACTGGTTAGCTGTGCGAGTGACAGCCGCATAGGATATTTCCCCGAGAGGATTGAAAGTAGCCACAGTTGATGGTGAACCCCTATACAAAACTTTCCATGGAAAGGAGTAAGAAGGATTGAGTAGAAGCAGTAGGAAGGCAGGCGTCCCTGAGCTCTACAGCACCTCCATTCCGCTCATCTGAAATTCCTACCAATGAATCTACATAAGTATTTCTATCCTTTTTATTATTTATTTTCTATTTTATTATTTTTATCCTCGAACCCATAAATAATGTTTAATTCGCCTAACTGAGATTTACAAGGTGACCATAGCTTGCTTCATACCAACAATCTCTGTGGATTCGACCCTTACTCACGTAAGGTATTACTTGGACGACCCAGTACACTTGCTGGTTAGTTGAACGGAGTTGTGAATTCCAATAAAGAAAATAAACAGTGCCCTAAGAGTAAACATCCTTTAAGTATAAAGAACATGTGATCACAATTTCGTCCACCACCTAGAAACTGGGAAGTGCATAGATGAATCCATCATCCTTGGCAGACCCTTCCTAGCCACAGCAAAGGCTGTGATTGATGTTGACAGAGGAGAATTGATCATTCAAGTGAATGAAGAATCCTTTGTGTTTAAGGCTCAAGGATATCCCTCTGTTACCATGGAGAGGAAGCATGAAGAGCTTCTCTCAAAATAGAGTCAAACAGAGCCCCCACAGTCAAACTCTAAGTTTGGTGTTGAGAGCCCACAACCAACTTCTAAGTTTAATGTTGAACCCCTACATTCAAACTCTAAGTTTGGTGTTGGGAGGTTCCAACATTGCTCTGAACATCTGTGAGGCTCCATGAGAGCCCACTGTCAAGCTACTGACATTAAAGAAGTGCTTGTTAGGAGGCAACCCAATGTTATATTTATCTATTTTCCTTTGTTATTTTATGTTTTTTATAGGTTGATGATCATGGGAAGTCACAAAATCAATTGAAAAAGCAAAAACAATGAAAAAACAGAAGGAAAAACAGCACACCCTGGAGGAAAACTTGCTGGCGTTTAAACGCCAGTGAAGACAGTAAAATGGGCGTTTAACGCCCAGTCTGGCACCATTCTGGGCATTTAACGCCAGAAAGGGGCACCAGACTGGCGTTTAATGCTAGGAATGGGTAAGAAGCTGGCGTTAAATGCCAGAAATGGGCACCAGCCCGGCGTTTAACGCCAGGATTGGCAAAAAGAGCATTTTTGCTCGCCACTTGGTGCAGGGATGAATTATCCTTAACACCTTAGGATCTGTGGACCCCACAGGATCCCCACCTACCCCACCACTCTCTCTCTCTTCTTCACCCATTCACCAATCACCTCAACACCTCTTCCCCAAAAAAAAACCTTCACCTATCAAATACCACCATTCTCTTCACCACTCACATCCATCCTTCATAAAACCCCACCTAACACACCATTCAAATTCAAACCACTTTCCCTCCCAAACCCACCCATAATGGCCGAACCCTACACCCCCTCTCCACTCCTATATAAACCCATCTTCACTCCTTCATTTTCAAACAACCTACACACTACTTCTCCCCCTTGGCCGAAAAAACAAAGCCACCTCTATATCCTCTATTTCTTCTTCTTCTACTCTCTTCTTTCTTCTTTTGCTTGAGGACGAGCAAACCTTCGAAGTTTGGTGTGGTAAAAGCATTGCTTTTTGTTTTTCCATAACCATTTATGGCACCTAAGGCCGGAGAAACCTCTAGAAAAAGGAAAGGGAAGGCAAAAGCTGCGACCTCCGAGTCATGGGAGATGGAGAGATTCATCTCAAGGGTGCATCAAGACCACTTCTATGAAGTTGTGGCCATGAAGAAGGTGATCCCCGAGGTCCCTTTCAAACTCAAAAAGAGTGAATATCCGGAGATCCGACATGAGATTCAAAGAAGAGGTTGGGAAGTTCTTACCAACCCCATTCAACAAGTCGGAATCTTAATGGTTCAAGAGTTCTATGCCAATGCATGGATCACCAAGAACCATGATCAAAGTGTGAACCCGGACCAAAAAAATTGGCTTACAATGGTTCGGGGGAAATGCTTAGATTTTAGTCCGGAAAATGTAAGGTTGGCATTCAACTTGCCCATGATGCAAGGAGATGAACACCCTTACACTAGAAGGGTCAACTTTGATCAAAGGTTGGACCAAGTCCTCATAGACATTTGTGAAGAGGGCGCTCAATGGAAGAGAGATTCAAGAGGGAAGCCGGTTCAACTGAGAAGGCATGACCTCAAGCCCGTGGCTAGGGGATGGTTGGAGTTTATCCAACGCTCAATCATTCCCACTAGCAACCGATCCGAAGTTACTATAATCCGGGCCATCATGATTCATAGCATCATGATTGGAGAGGAAGTAGAAGTTCATGAGGTTATATCCCAAGAACTTTATAAGGTGGCAGACAAGTCCTCTACCTTGGCAAGGTTAGCCTTCCCTCATCTCATTTGTCACCTCTGTTATTCAGTTGGAATTAACATAGAGGGAGACATCCTCATTGATGAGGACAAGCCCATCACTAAGAAGAGGATGGAGCAAACAAGAGATCCTACTCATCATGAAATCCCTGAGATGCCTCAAGGGATGCACTTTCCTCCACAAAACTACTGGGATCAAATCAACACCTCCCTAGGAGAATTGAGTTCCAACATGGGACAACTAAGGGTGGAACACCAAGAATATTCCATCCTCCTCCATGAAATTAGAGAAGATCAAAGAATCATGAGAGAGGAGCAACAAAGGCAAGGAAGAGACATTGAGGAGCTCAAGCACTCCATAAGATCTTCAAGAGGAAGAACAAGCCGCCATTACTAAGGTTGACCCGTTCTTTAATTTCCTTGTTCGTTATTTTTCTGTTTTTCGAATTTTCATGCTTATGTTTATCTATGTTTGTGTCTTATGATCATTAGTGTCTTAGTGTCTATGCCTTAAAGTTATGAATGTCCTATGAATCCATCACCTTTCTTAAATGAAAAATGTTCTTAATTGAAAAAGAGAAGAATTGCATGAATTTTGAATTTTATAACAGATTAATTATTTTGATGTGGTGGCAATACTTTGACTTCTGAATGTATGCTTGAACAGTGCATATGTCTTTTGAATTTGTTGTTCATAAATGTTGGCTCTTGAAAGAATGATGAAAAAAGGAGACATGTTACTGAAAATATGAAAAATCATAAAAATGATTCTTGAAGCAAGAAAATGCAGTGAATACAATTAGAGGTGTCCAGGGTTCTTAAGCACACTCTTTTTGCCTTGGATCATGACTTTATTATATATATATATATATATATATATATATATATATATATATATATATAATAAAGTCATGATCCAAGGCAAAAAGAGTGTGCTTAAGAACTCTGGACACCTCTAATTGGGGACTCTAGCAAAGCTGAGTCACAATCTAAAAAGGTTCACCAAGTTATGTGTCTGTGGCATGTATGTATCCAGGTGGTAATACTGGAAGACAGAGTGCTTTGGGCCACGGCCAAGACTCATAAAGTAGCTATGTTCAAGAATCATCATACTTAACTAGGAGAATCAATAACACTATCTGAATTCTGAGTTCCCATAGAAGCCAATGGATAGAGTGAGATGCCAAAACTGTTCAGAGGCAAAAAGCTAAAAGCCCCGCTCATCTAATTAATACTGATCTTCATAGATGTTTTTGGAATTCATTGCATATTCTCTTCTTTTTATCTTATTTGATTTTCAGTTGCTTGGGGACAAGCAACAATTTAAGTTTGGTGTTGTGATGAGCAGATAATTTATACGCTTTTTGGCATTGTTTTTAGTATGTTTTTAGTATGTTTTAGTTAGTTTTTATTATATTTTTATTAGTTTTTAGTTAAAATTCACTTTTCTGGACTTTACTATGAGTTTGTGTGTTTTTCTATGATTTCAGGTATTTTCTGGCTGAAATTGAGGGACCTGAGCAAAAATCTGATTCAGAGGTTGAAAAGGACTGCAGATGTTGTTGGATTCTGACTTCCCTGCACTCGAAGTGGATTTTCTGGTGCTACAGAAGCCCAATTGGTGCGCTCTCAATTACGTTGGAAAGTAGACATCCTGGGCTTTCCAGCAATGTATAATAGTCCATACTTTGCCCGAGATTTGATGGCCCAAACAGGTGTTCTAAGTCAGCTCAGAACTTCCCAACCTCTTCTTTGGATCTCATGTCGGATCTCCTGATACTCATTTTTCTTGAGCTTGAAAGGGACCTCAGGGATCACCTTTTTCTTGGCCACAACATCATAAAAGTGGTCTTGATGGGCTTTGGAGATGAATCTCTCCATCTTCCAAGACTCGGAGGTGGAAGCTTTTGTCTTCCCTTTTCCTTTTCTAGAGGTTTCTCTGGCCTTGGGTGCCATCAATGGTTATGGAAAAATAAAAATCTATGCTTTTACCATACCAAACTTAGAATATTGCTCGCCCTCAAGCAAGAGAAGAAAGAATAGAAGAAGAAGAAGAAGATATGGGGGAAAGGGAGAAGTGTGTGGTTTCGGCCAAGGTGAAGAAGAGAGGGTTGTGGTGTGTGAAAATGAAGAAGGATAGAGGGCTTTATATAGTGAAGGGAAAGGGAGTAGGTTCGGCTATTTAGGGTGGGTTTGGGTGGGAAAGAGATTTTGAATTTTGAAGGTAGGTGGGGTTTTGGGGAAGAGTGGATGGATGTGAGTGGTGAAGAGGTTATGGGGAAGAGAGATTGAGGTGATTGGTGAAGGGTTTTGGGGAAGAGTGTTTATTGGGTTGTGTGAAAAAGAGAGAAAGGGTGAGTTGAGGTAGGTGGGGATCCTGTGGGGTCCACAGATCCTGAGGTGTCAAGGATTTACATCCCTGCACCAATGAGGCGTGTAAAATGCCCTTTGCATGCAATCCTGGCGTTCAACGCCAGATTGATGCTTGTTTCTGGCGTTGAACGCCAGCTTCATGCTTGTTTTGGGCGTTCAACGCCCATTTGCAGCATGTTTCTGGCGTTGAACGCCAGTTCCATGCTTGTTTCTGGCGTTCAGCGCCAGCTCTCCACAAGGTGTATTCCTGGCGTTTAAACACCAGGATGTTGCTTGTTTCTAGCATTCAACGCCAGATCCATGCTGATCCATGCTCTATTCTGGTGTTGAACGCCAGCCAGATGCTCCTTACTGGTGTTTAAATGCTAGTAAGCTCTTCTTCCAGGGTGTGCTTTTTCTTCTGCTGTTTTTAATTCTGTTTTTAATTTTAGTATTTATTTTGTGACTCCACATGATTATGAACCTAATAAAACATAAAGAAAAAAATAAAAGAAAAATAAAATTAGATAAATAAAAATTGGGTTGCTGATGAGCGGATAATTTATACGCTTTTTGGCATTGTTTTTAGTATGTTTTAGTTAGTTTTTATTATATTTTTATTAGTTTTTAGTTAAAATTCACTTTTCTGGACTTTACTATGATTTTGTGTGTTTTTCTATGATTTCAGGTATTTTCTGGCTGAAATTGAGGGACTTGAGCAAAAATCTGATTCAGAGGCTGAAAAGGACTGTAGATGCTGTTGGATTCTGACCTCCCTGCACTCGAAGTGGATTTTCTGGAGCTACAGAAGCCCAATTGGTGCGCTCTCAATTGCGTTGGAAAGTAGACATTCTGGGCTTTCCAGCAATGTATAATAGTCCATACTTTGTCCGAGATTTGATGGCCCAAACAGGTGTTCTAAGTCAGCTCAAGAATTCTGGCGTTTAACGCCGGAACTGGCACAAGAATGGGAGTTAAACGCCCAAACTGGCACAAAAGCTGGTGTTTAACTCCAAGAAAATCTCTACACATGAAAGCTTCAATGCTCAGCCCAAGCACACACCAAGTGGCCCCGGAAGTGGATTTTTATGTCATTTACTCATCTTTGTAAATCCTAAGCTACTAGTTCTCTACAAATAGGACCTTTTGCTATTGTATTAGACATCTTTAGATCTTTTGATCATCTTTGGATCACTTTAGATCCTTTGATCATCTTTGGATCATTTTAGATCTTTTGATCATCTTTGGACGTCTAGTTCTTAGATTATGGGGGCTGGCCTCACGGCCATGCCTAGACCTTGTTCTTATGTATTTTCAACGGTGGAGTTTCTACACACCATAGATTAAGGTGTGGAGCTCTGTTGTACCTCGAGTATCAATGCAATTACTATTGTTCTTCTATTCAATTCAGCTTATTCTTGTTCTAAGATATTCATTTGCACCCAAGAACATGATGAATGTGATGATTATGTGACGCTCATCATCATTCTCACTTATGAACGCGTGCCTGACAACCACTTCCGTTCTACAAGCAAACAAGGCTTGAATGTTTATCTCTTGGATTCCTTAATCAGAATCTTCGTGGTATAAGCTAGAATTGATGGCGGCATTCAAGAGAATCCGGAAGTTCTAAACCTTGTCTGTGGTATTCTGAGTAGGATTCAAGGATTGAATGACTGTGACGAGCTTCAAACTCCTGAAGGCTGGGCGTTAGTGACAGACGCAAAAGAATCACTGGATTCTATTCCAACCTGATTGAGAACCGACAGATGATTAGCCGTGCTGTGACAGAGCGCATTGAACATTTTCACTGAGAGGACGGGACTGTAGCCATTGACAACGGTGATGCCCAACATACAGCTTGCCATGGAAAGGAGTAAGAAGGATTGGATGAAGACAGTAGGAAAGCAGAGAGACGGAAGGAACAAAGCATCTCCATACGCTTATCTGAAATTCTCACCAATGAATTACATAAGTATCTCTATCTTTATTTTATGCTTTATTCATAAATCATCCATAACCATTTGAATCTGCCTGACTGAGATTTACAAGATGACCACAGCTTGCTTCATACCAACAATCTCTGTGGGATCGACCCTTACTCGCGTAAGGTTTATTACTTGGACGACCCAGTGCACTTGTTGGTTAGTTGTGCGAAGTTGTGATAAAGAGTTGAGATTGCAATTGAGCGTACCATGTTGATGGCGCCATTGATGATCACAATTTCGTGCACCAGTTTCCTCCCAATAAGTGCTCCTTTAATGTCACTAGCTTGACAGTGGGCTCTCATGGAGCCTCACAGGTGATAAGGTCAATGTTGTAGACTCCCAACACCAAACTGAGAGTTTGGATGTGGGGATTCAACACCAAACTTAGAGTTTGGCTGTGGCCTCCCAACACCAAACTTATAGTTTGATTGTGGGGGCTCTGTTTGACTCTGTACTGAGAGAAGCTTTTCATGCTTCTTCTCCATGTATACAGAAGAACACCCTTGGGTCTTAAACACAAGGTAGTCCCCATTCAATTGAAGGACTAATTCTCCTCTATTAACACAAATCAGAGCTCCTGCTGTGGCTAGGAAAGGTCTTCCAAGGATGATGCATTCATCCTCCTCCTTCCTAGTGTCTAAGATTATGAAATCAGCAGGGATGTAAAGGCCTTCAACCTTTACTAACATGTCCTCTACCAATCCATAAGCATGTCTTACTGACTTATCTGCCATTTTTAATGAGAATATGGCAGGCTATTGATGCCAGGGCATCTAGGCCAGTTTCACTGACCTTTTCTTTACTGTTTTAGGATAGTTTCATGCATTTTCTTAGTGAATAAGGCAAGTTTTGGATGAAAATACACTCACACCTTGATTCAAGCAACTATTTTGAACTTTGCATGATTTCATGAGTATTTTGCTAGAATTGCATGATAAATTGATGATGCATAATCTCATGACTTTGGCTAGAGCTTTGATGCACTTTAATTGCTTGATTTCAGGGCAAAGGAAGTAAGGAAGAACCACGTTAGTATTCACGTTAACCTAGTTAACGTGGAATGGTAAAGCTTGCAACGTTAATAAGAAAAGTGATCACCAATAATGCCTGTGAAGCCATCCATAGCCCACGTTACTTGCCACGTTAACTAAGTTAACGTGGTAGTTAACGTAGAAGCAAAAGGGAACTCCAACGTTAAGAGAAAATGTGAACACCAATAACGTTTTCCTCCAACGTTAGTGGTAAAAGTGAACACCACTAACGTTGGAGAACTTGGCAATGATCTACGTTAAAAGTCATGTTAACTTAGTTAACGTGAACTCTAACGTGGAAGAGGAAAACAAAAGCCAATGTTAGTGACACTCACTTTTGTCACTAACGTTGGACCAACTAGCATTGCCTACGTTAACTTTCACGTTAAGACCATTAACATGAAAGTTAACGTGGAGTTAAGATCAAGGAGCCAACGTTAGTAACACTCACTTTTGTCACTAACGTTGGGAGATGGCATCACTACTACGTTAAGAGCCACGTTAACTTAGTAAACGTGAGTTCTAACGTAAAGAATTTGGGCATTTGGAGCGTTAGTGACAAAGGTGAGTGTCACTAACGCTCTCGAAGGTGAAACACACCCACGTTAAGAGTCACGTTAGCTATACTAACGTGAACTCTAACGTAGGAACAAAGGGCACTAAGCAACATTAATGGGAAAAGTGATTCCGATTAACGTTCGCGAAGGGGTATAAGCCAACGTTATTGGGATAAGTGAGTCCCAATAACCTTGGACAAAATTTGAGAAAGCAACGTTAGTGGTCACATTAAGACCACTAACGTTGGATTTAACATGGATACATGAGGGTGGAACGTTAGTGGAAAAAGTGAATGCCACTAACGTTCTCGAACCCACAATGGCACTCAACATTAAATCTTACTAAATACCCAAGCCTAATTCATATTTCTCTACAAGTTGGGCCCACTAAAGCTGAGAACTGCTTCAACTCAAGATCCAGAGCCCACATCCAAGACTTGAAGAACTCACTAGAAGATCAAGAGGAGTAGTATATATAGGAGTAGTTTTGAACTATAGGGAAGCTTAACACTTTTGGGAACTACTCTCTGTAGATTTACTTTTCTGCACTTTTAGCATGGATTCTTCTTTTCTGCCATTTTTCATTTCTAGAGCTATGAACAACTAAACCCCTTTCATTGGGTTAGGGAGCTCTGTTGTAATTTAATGGATCAATTATAGTTTTCATTCTTCTTCTTCTCTCTTTTCTCTTGATCTTACTAGAAAGCTTTCGATCTTAATTCAATTGGTTAGTTGTCTTGGAAAAGAAACTCTCCATAATTGGATCTCCTTTGAGCCTTGGAAAAGGGATAAGGAGATCATGCTAGAAATGCTTTCTCATGTTGGACCAAATTGGGGTCTGGGCGGATATAGTGACATGTAATCCTTCCAACACTTTGATTTGGAAATACATGTGGTATAATCAGTGACCACACTTCATCTCTTCCCATGAGCAATTAAATCAAGGAATTGGGCAATTGTTCAAGCTTAGAGAGATTGGATTGCCAAGGAATTAGGATCCAATCACTTAAGATTGCCAAGGAGATCAATGAATGCATTGATTGAGGAAGAGATAAAAATGAACTTGATCCGGAGAATGCAACATCTCTTGAACCCAATGATTTCCCCATTTCTGATCTTACCCATTCTCTTTACTTTCTCCCATTTATTTTCATGTTTATTTCCCCAAATCCCCATTTAAGATTCTGCACTTTAATTTCTGTTATTTACTTTCCAGTCATTTAAATTCCTGCAAGTTCCCAATCTAAATTCTGTTTAGCTCAACTAGTGTATTCTTCTAACTAAAGTTGCTTAACCAATCAATCCTTTGGGGATTCAACCTCACTCTATTGTGAGTTTTACTTGACGACAATTCGGTATACTTGCCGAAGGGAAATTTGTTGAGAGACAAGTTTTCATGCATCAGCTATACCTCAATGATCCCCAGCTTCTCCATTACAGAGAGTGGCATAAGATTTATGCCAGACCTTAGGTCACACAGAGCCTTCTCAAAGGTCATGGTGCCTATGGTACAAGGTGTTAAGAATTTGTCAGGATCTTGTCTCTTTTGAGGTAAAGTTTGCTGAATCCATGTATCTAGTTCATTAATGAGCAAGGGAGGTTCACCTTCCCAAGTCTCATTACCGAACAATTTGGCATTCAGCTTCATGATGGCCCCTGGATATTGAGTAACTTGCTCTCCAGTTACATCTTCATCCTCTTCAGAGGAAGAATAGTTTTCAAAGCTCATGAATGGCAGAAGGAGGTTTAATGGAATCTCTATGGTCTCTATATGAGCCTCATATTCCTTTAGGTCCTCAATAGGGAACTCCTTCTTGCTTAGGAGACGTCTCATGAGGTCTTCCTCATTGGGGTTCACGTCCTCTCCTTCCTCTCTAGGTTTGACCATTTTGATTATATCAATGGCCTTGCACTCTCTTTTTGGATTCTCTTCAGTATTGCTTGGGAGAGTACTAGGAGGAGTTTCAGTGACTTTCTTACTCAACTGGCCTACTTGTGCCTCCAAATTTCTAATGGAGGACTTTGTTTCACTCATGAAACTTAAAGTGGCCTTAGACAGATCAGAGACCAAGTTTGCTAAATTAGAAGTGCTCTGCTCAGAATTCTCTGTCTATTGCTGAGAAGATGATGGATAAGGCTTGCTATTGCTGAGCCTATTTCTTCCACCATTAGTAAAGCCTTGTTGAAGCTTTTGTTGATCCTTCCATGAGAAATTTGGATGATTTCTCCATGATGAATTATAGGTGTTTCCATAAGGTTCACCCATGTAATTTACCTTTGCTATTGCAGGGTTCTCAGGATCATAAGTTTCTTCTTCAGAAGATGCCTTTTTAGTACTGTTGGATGCATTTTGCCATCCATTCAGACTTTGAGAAAACATGTTGACTTGCTGAGTCAATATTTTATTCTGAGCCAATATGGCATTCAGAGCATCAATTTCAAGAACTCCTTTCCTCTGAGGCGTCCCATTATTCACGAAATTCCTCTCAGAAGTGTACATAAATTGGTTATTTGCAACCATGTCAATGAGTTCTTGAGCTTCTGCAGGCGTTTTCTTTAGGTGAATGGATCCACCAGCAGAATAGTCTAGTGACATCTTAGAAAATTCAGATAGACCATAATAGAATATATCCAAAATGGTCCACTTTGAAAGCATGTCAGAAGGACACCTTTTGGTCATCTGCTTGTATCTTTCCCAAGCTTCATAGAGGGATTCACCATCTTTTTGAGGAGGAAAGAACTTAGCCAAGAAGGCCGCGACCAGCTTATATCAGGAGTCCAGGCTATCTTTAGGTTGAGAATCCAACCATATTCTAGCTCTGTCTCTTACAGCAAAAGGGAAAAGCATGAGCCTGTAGACTTCAGGATCTACTCCATTAGTCTTAACAGTCTCACAGATCTGCAAGAACTCAGTTAAAAACTGGTAGGGATCTTCTGATGGAAGTCCATGGAACTTGCAGTTCTGTTGCAGTAGAGCAACTAGTTGAAGTTTCAGCTCAAAATTGTTTGCTCCAATGGCAGGGATTGAGATGCTTCTTCCATCAAACTTGGAAGTAGGTGTAGTGTAATCACCGAGCATCCTCCTTGCATTATTATTTTTGGCTGCCATCTCCTCTTCTTTTTCGAAAGTTTCTGTAAGGTTGTCTCTGGATTGTTGTAATTTAGCTTCTCTTAGTTTCCTCTTCAGAGTCCTTTCAGGTTCAGGATCTGCTTCAACAAGAATGTTCTTGTCCTTGCTCCTGCTCATATGAAAAAGAAGGGAACAGAAAATAATAATAGAGATCCTCTTTACCACAGTAGAGAGATTCCTTTATGTTAGTAGAAGAAGAAGGGAATAGAAGAAGGAAAAGGTAAGAATCCAAACACAAGGGTGAAGATAGGTTCAGATTCTTGAGATGAAGAGAAGTGTTAGTAAATAAATAAATAAATAGAATAGGATGAGAGAAGGATGAAATTCAAAAATAAATTTTGAAAAAGAGTTAGTGATTTTCGAAAATTAAGAGAAGAAATAAAATTAAAATTAAAATTTAAAACAATTAGTTAATTAAAAGAATTTTGAAAAAGAGAGAGGTAATTTTCGAAAATTAGGGATAGGAAAGTAATTAGGTGGTTTTGAAAAAGATAAAATATAGTTAAAACAAACAAAAAGTCAACTAGTTAGTTGAAAAAGATTTGAAATTTAATTTTGAAAAGATAAGAAGTTGGAGGATATTTTGAAATCAAATTTTTGAAAAAGATAAAATTTTGAAAAAGATATGATGGAAAAGATATGATTAAAAAGATATGGTTGAAAAAGATTTAATTTTTAAAATTAAAATTAATTACTTGACTAACAAGAACTAAAAGATATGATTCTAGAATTTAAAGATTGAACCTTTCTTAACAAGAAAGTAACACTTCAAATTTTTGAATCAATCACATTACTTGTTAGTTAAGTTCCGAAAATTTGAAATAAAATTAAGAAGAAGATTTTGAAAAATATTTTTAACTTTTTGAAAAATAAAAAAAATGAAAGAGAATTGATTTTTGAAAAAGTTTTTGAAAATATAAGGTTTTTAAAATTGAAAATTTGACTTGACTTATAAGAAATAGCTAAGTTTTAAAAAATTTTTACTAAGTCAACTCAAATTTTGAAATTTTGAGAAAAATAAGGACAATATATTTTTTTATTTTTGAATTTTTTATTATGAGAGAGAAGAACAAAAAAATGACTCACAACATGAAAATTATGAATCAAAACACATGATGCATGCAAGAACACTATGAATGTCAAGATGAACACCAAGAACACTTTGAAGATCATGATGAACATCAAGAACATATTTTTGAAAAAAATTTTATGCAAAGAAAACATGCTAGACACCAAACTTAGAAACCTTTCATGTTTAAACACTATGAATGCAAAAATGCACATGAAAAACATCATACAACACAAAACAAGAAAATTTAAAGATCAAACAAGAAGACTTACCAAGAACAACTTGCAGATCATGAAGAACACTATGAATGCATGAATTTTTGAAAAATGCAAGAACAAGATGAATGTGCAATTGACACCAAACTTAAAACATGACACAAGACTCAAACAAGAAACACAATTTTTTTTTATTTTTTTCGATTTTATAAAAAATTTTTTGGATTTTATTTTATATTTTTTGAAAAACATATAGGAAAAAGAGAATAAGAAATTCAAAATTTTTTTTAAGAAGAATTCTAGGAATCTTTCAATGTTAGCCTAAAGCTCCAATCCAAGGGTTGGACATGGCTTAATAGCCAGCCAGCTTTAGGATATAAATCAGACATACAACAGCTAATATTTCAATTAACTTGCCTCTATGCTGATGATTGGAAGCCTCAGTACAAAAGAATTAAACATGGCTTTACAGCCAGCCAGGCTTCAACATGTTTTATGAAACACTAGAATTCATTCTTAAAAATTTAGAATAATTTTCGAAAACATATGAGAAAATTTTGAAAGATTTTTGAAAAATTCTTGAAAATAAAACAAAAAGAAAATTACCTAATCTGAGCAACAAGATGAACCGTCAGTTGTCCAAACTCGAACAATCCCCGGCAACGGCGCAAAAAACTTGGTAGGCAAAATTGTGATTTCTGATAATGGCATTCATGTTCGTTCTCTCCCTGGTAATGGCGCCAAAAACTTGGAGCACGATACCATGGTCCAAACATAACTTCACAACTTCGCACAACTAACCAGCAAGTGCACTAGGTCGTCCAAGTAATAAACCTTACGTGAGTAAGGGTCGATCCCACGGAGATTGTTGGTATGAAGCAAGCTATGGTCATCTTGTAAATCTCAGTTAGGCGGATAATAAATGATTATGGAGCTTTCGAATAATAATAATGAATGAAAAGAAAATAAAGATAGAAATACTTATGTAAATCATTGGTGGGAATTTCAGATAGGCGTATGAAGATGTTGTGCTCCTTTTGCATCTCTGCTTTCCTACTGCCTTCATTCAATCCTTCTTACTCCTTTCCATGGCAAGCTGTATATAGAGCATCACCGTTGTCAATGGCTACATCCCATCCTCTCAGTGAAAAAGGTCCAAATGCTCTGTTACGGCACGGCTAATCATCTGTCGGTTCTCGATCATGTCGGAATAGAATCCATTGATTCTTTTGCGTTTGTCATCACACCCAACAATCGTGAGTTTGAAGCTTGTCACAGTCATTCAATCCCTGAATCCTACTCGGAATACCACAGAAAAGGTTTAGACTTTCCGGATTCTCATGAATGCCGCCATCAATTCTAGCTTATACCACAAAGATTCTGATTAAGGAATCCAAGAGATATGCGCTCGGTCTAAGGTAGAACGGAGGTGGTTGTCAGTCACGCGTTCATAGGTGAGAATGATGATGAGTGTCACGGATCATCACATTCGTCATGGTGAAGTGCAACGAATATCTTAGAACAGGAATAACTTAATTGAATGGAAAATAGTAGTAATTGCATTAAAACTTGAGGTACAGCAGAGCTCCACACCCTTAATCTATGGTGTGTAGAAACTCCACCGTTGAAAATACATAAATGATGGTCCAGGCATGGCTGAATGGCCAGCCCCCATAAACGTGATCAATAGTCTCCTAAGATGAATAATAGAATAAAACTGAGACCAAAGATGTCTAATACAATAGTAAAATATCCTATTTATACTAGACTAGCTACTAGGGTTTACAGAAGTAAGTAATTGATGCAGAAATCTACTTCCGGGGCCCACTTGGTGTGTGCTTGGGCTGAGCTTGAGCTTTACACGTGCAGAGGCTTCTTTTGGAGTTGAACGCCAAGTTGTAACGTGTTTTTGGCATTCAACTCTGGTTCGTGACGTATTTTTGGCGTTTGACTTCAGAATGCAGCATGGAACTGGCATTGAGCGCCAGTTTACATCATCTAATCTCGAATAAAGTATGGACTATTATATATTGCTGGAAAGCTCTGGATGTCTACTTTCCAACGACGTTGAGAGCGTACTATTTGGAGTTCTGTAGCTCTAGAAAATCCATTTCGAGTGCAGGGAAGTCAGAATCCAACAGCATCATCAGTCCTTTGTCAGCCTTCTATTAGAGTTTTGCTCAGGTCCCTCAATTTCAGCCAGAAAATACCTGAAATCATAGAAAAACACACAAACTCATAGTAAAGTCCAGAAATGTTGATTTTACATAAAAACTAATGAAAACATCCCTAAAAGTAGCTAGATCCTACTAAAAACTACCTAAAAATAATGCCAAAAAGTGTATAAATTATCCGCTCATCACTGGGGCGTGTTCTGGTGGGCTTGGTTCCTCAGAATTCCTCTCTTGCAGTGTGGTTCCAGATCATAGGGTAATGGCATTGATGCCACCCTTGGGGTTGGGTAGTGGCTGAGAGGGAGTCCACCAGAGCTTGAAGACTGGTTGTTAGAGTTATTCAGTGATCCAATCTGTGAGACAAGGGCTTGCAAGGTAGAGTTCAAACCATTTAGAGTAGAAGTAATGTTGTTTTCCATGGCCCGCTGTCTCCGATCAATAAATTGTAGTAATTCATCATTAAAAGATGAAAAGGGATAAGTGATCTGAGGGGTCTACTGAGATGCCTGAGGCTACTTTAGATGAGGTGCTCTGTAGGCCTGATTCTGATTGTACTGCCTGAAGTTGTTATTGTTATTCCACCTCTGGTTTCCATTGTTATCTCTGCCTCTTCTGTTATGTTTGTCCCTCCAACCCTGGTTAGAATTATCTCTCCAACCTTGGTTGGGGTTATCCTGTCATCCATTGTTGTAGCTGCCACCTTGATTGTACCCTTGATTGGGGCGGTCATAGAAGTTATAAGTGGCTGCCACAGTGTTGTCTTCCTGTTGGAGTTGCGTACATTCATCAGTATAATGACTGTAATCGGCACAGATCTCGCATACTCTTTTGGGAACCAACTATTGGCTTTACTGTGGTGGAAAAGGCTGAGCTTGTTGTTGACTCAATTGCATCTGCTTCAGTAAGTTGGTCATTTCACATAAGCTCTGAGTTAGAGCAGCGGTCTCTTTGCCAGAGGATACCTCTACAACAGCTCTTGACCGACTTTGTTTCTGCCTGTGATTCCTAGTAGATTCAGCTAAGCTGCTGATCAATTGCCATGCCTCATCAGTAGTCTTGTACTTTTTCATATACCCATTGCTAGCACCTTCCAATGTGGTCTTATCTTGAGATTTCATGTCTTGTGTAAAGTAGCCGAGCACTATCTTGTCAATCATATGGTGGGGACATGCTTCCAGAAGATTATTAAAGCTCTCCCAATATTCGTAGAGAGTCTCAGATTCGTCCTGAACGATCATGAAAATGTCTTTCCTCAGTTTATCGGTAACTTCAGCTGGAAAAAATTTCTCCAAAAATTTTCTTCTAAGTGTATCCCAGTTAGAAATAGTTGCTCTGGGTTGAGTGTAGTACCACTCTCTTGCCTTTCCCTCAACAGAGAATGGGAAGGCTTTTAACAGAATATAAGTTTCATCAGTACCATCACGCTTAATAGTAGAACAAGCTGTCTGAAAATCCCTAAGGTGCTTGATAGGCTCTTGAGCAGGTAAGCCATGAAACTTGGGCATCAAGTTGAGTAGTGCAGTCTTTATTTCAAAATCCACAGCCACCGTTGGGTGGTACGCCTGATACGGTTGCAGTGTAAAATCAGGGGCTCCAACCTCTTGGATAGTGACTCTCAAAGGTGCTGCCATTTCACCTACACGTAGATCAACTGAATCAGTAGAAAGGGAGCTTGTTTCTTCCTTAAATGACGTTTCAGATTTGTCCTCAGAGAGGACTAACCGACGCCAATCCTGCCTTATACGTGAAATAGTTCTTTCAATCTCAGGGTCAAATATTGGCAAGCTTGGATCAGGAAGTGAACGCGTCATTCAATGAAAGAAACATGCAGCTCATAGTAGCAAAATAAAAAAAATGCAATTAAATAAATTCCAATCAATAAATTAGCACACTATTGCAACTTCCCCGGCAACGGCGCCAAAAATTGATATAGACGGAAATTGGCAGATTAAGAATTAATTAGAAAAATGGCGTTGCAAGTACAGTTCTTAACCGGCGAAAAATCTACTTATCAATTTATAAAAGAGTTGTCACAAAGTTTAGAAATAAAATACTGGGAGTATGAGTCCCAGGTCGTCTCCCAACGAGTTGCAGGAAAATGTGCTATTTTATCAATCAGAGGTTTTCCAAATGGGTTTTGAGTTTGATGAACAGAAAATTAAATTAGAGAATTTATATGATTTAAATAAAAATCTTGACCGGGAGAAGATTAATTGGAAGTTCTATCCTTGTTGGAATTTTGTCAAGATCAATTAATAATTAGTCATTGTTTTCATTTTGTTAACCCTCAACAAATGAAGGAAAGTCAAATTAAAAGTCAACTTCTATTCACAAGTCCTAATCCTCTCCCTTGGAAAGGATTAGAGTTAGTGACAAACAAGCCAACCAACAATGAACCAATTACAATTGAACTCTTGAGTATTCCAACTCAAGGTTCTCCTTTTAATCAACTCCCAATCAAGTTGGGGTACTACTCCATCATCATAAATATAGACTTCACAAAATTAATGGGGAAAATAAAAAGAGACATAATAAATAATAATCAAAGAGATTAAGTAAAAGTAAAAATAGTCTTGTATTAATGAATTCTGAAAATAATCCAATATCAACTCTGGACAAATTAAGAATATGGAAGAGTAAATGAAAAGTAAATAACAAACTATAATGACCAATTTCGGAGGTAGACTCTTCTCAAAAGCCAAAGCTAAAAATCTTCAAATCCTAAATTATGAATGTAGAAAGAGAAACTTAGGGGAGGAGTAAAATCTGATCTAAAACTAGAAATTATGCGGAATGAATTCTTCCTCTTGTCTCTGCATGTTCTCTGGCTCTAATCTGTGTTTCTGGGCCGAAAACTGGGTTGAAACACGGCCCAGAATCTATGGCAGCGACTTCTGTAATTCTACAGATCGCGCACGTCACGCGACCACGTCTTCCACGCGTTCGCGTCACTCAGCGTTTCCCGTGCCACGCATGCACGTCGTCCACGCATTTGCATCGCTCGTGCAACTTCCAAACCACACGGTCGCATCAGGCATGCGAGCGCGTCACTTTGATTTTTTTCATTTCGCGCGATCGCGTGAGCCATGCGCCCGCGTCATTTCTCACTGGTCATCTCCTCAATTCCTTGTGTTCCTTCTATTTTTTTTTTGCAAGCTTCCTCTCCATTCCTTACGCCATTCCTGCCCTCTGAAGCCTGAAACACTTAACACATAGATCACGGCATCGAATGGTATGAAGGAAAATAAAAATATACAATTAAAATGTCTTTAGGAAGCAAGTTTTCAATCATAGAATATTTTTAGGAAGGAACTGTAAATACATGCAAATCATATAAATAAGTGGGCAAAGACTTGATAAAACCATACAATTAAACACAATATAAATCATAAAATAGTGGTTTATCAACCTCCCCACACTTAAACATTAGCATGTCCTCATGCTAAGTTAAAGGAGATAAATATGAATGAATAGGGACATGTAAGACTCATGCAATGCAATGCAACCTATATATATCTATGAATGCAACTATATGATTTAGTCCATATGATTGAAAATAGATAAGTTCTCTAAGACAAAGCATGGAGCAGATTCCACTAATTCAAATCATGCAGTAAAAGCAAGTAAATTTGTAAGAAGATAGCTCGTGAAAGCAGGGAACACAGGATCGAGCATTAAACCCTTACTGTTGGTGCGTGTGTACTCTAATATTCTCTAGTATATGGGGTAATCACTCTATCCTTCTCTAATCATGTTTTCAAAAATTTTTTGTTTTTCACCTAACCAATCAACAACATTTAAAGTATCAATGCAAACATCATGAGGTCTTTTCACGGTTGTAATGGGGCTAAGGTAAGGGTGAGGGTACACATATGGCTAAGTGAGCTTATACATTGAATCTTTAATTAACCTATGCTCTCACCTAAGATACATATAATCTATATAATTTCAACATTCATACTTAGCTACCCAAAATTTCCTTTTCATATTCCATACTCATGCATCAACCTTTATTTTAATTTTATCACATGTGCATTGATTATTGAACGCTGACTTATCATTAGGGTGATTTTGTCCCCTTATTCACTAAAATAAAGATATTTTTATTTTTTTTATTTTTTTATTTTTATTTTTTTTAAACATAGCTTATCAATGCACATAGATTTGTAATCTTTCTTTTTTGGTTTCACATGAATAGGTACCCAAATTCCCCTTATTTTATCATGACATATTCCGTTATTACCCTTTATTCCCACAATTTTCTCATACTCAGTTAACACACGAATTCTATCTTAAGCTAACCAAAGATTCAATTAGGATTTTCAATTGTTTTCCTGCTTAAGGTTGGTAATGTGATAATATGTAGAACAATTGGGATTAAAACGGCTCAAAGTGGCTAACAAAGGTAATTAAAAGGGTAGGCTTATTTGGGGTAAGTGAGCTAAACAAGCAATGGCCTCAATCATATGCATGCATATAACACATTAAGATTGGACATATAGGATAAAACAAAATTCAGATTACAATCATAGAAAAGTAAACACACAAGAAAAAAATGTTTATGGTTAAATAGTGTAACCATGTATTAAGGCTCAAAGTTTTACGGGTTGTGTGTTCTTTAGCTCAAAAAACCATGTTCCAATTTCAATTTCAAACAAATTTAACATAAATATTTTGATTTAAATTAGTGAAATTTTCAAAAAATATGGTCTTAAAAGAAACTTATTATCTTTATAATCAGGTAGAACATGCATGTAATTAACCTACTACTATGCAATCTATCCTATTCTAAAGAAAAAGAAATTGGTGTTAGGGGAAAGAATTACCTCCGGAAGTCAGGTACTGACCGACCTCCCCACACTTAAGGCTTTGCACCGTCCTCGGTGCCATCTGTCAGGAACAAGGGTGGGCTGGTGGCAGTATCTCCACAGTCGGGATTGTCATGGCTCCCTGTACTGGTAAAGGAAGTGGAGTCCGGAGTATCTGGGTCCTCTTCAGGTCTGTGGTTGCCTGTGAGTAGCTCCTTGAGGTATTTGAATCGGTGCTGGTTGCGGCACTCTCGTAGCTTCGCCTTCTATTCTAGCCGATCCAACCTCTCCAGTATTTGATGGAGCAGTTGACTAGTAGAAGGTGGAATGTCTGCAACATGTTCTGTGGACTGGCTGGTAGTGGCTGTTGGTGGAATGAGATACTTCCCATTAGGGACGTACTGATCATCCCGTGGAAGTGTGGCCTTGGTATCCCTAGCTCTGTAGGAGACTCCGGTTGCTGAGATAAGATCTGAGATCAAGGCAGGAAAAGGAAGGTTGCCCGTAATTTGTACGTGTCCCATGGCATTCCTAATGTGCCTCGGTAGATTTAGAGGCTGGTCTATGAGGATGCACCATAGAAGGATGGCCATGTCTGCAGTGAAGGAAGACTCATGAGTGCTCAGAAAGACATAATGGGACATAATCTATGCCCATACGCGAGCCTCCAAGGTGAGTACAGAAGCCGATATCCCCTTAGGACGGGAACGATGGTATCCAAAAATCCATCTGCTGCCAGGTTACGCGATAACTCCGATAACAGCGTCCCAGTCAAATTTGTATGTCTGGCGCTTGAGTGGGGCTTCTTGAAATGCGTCCAGTCCTTCTGGAGCAGGGGGAAGATCTAAGGCTCACTGAATGGCCTCTTCTGTAATGGGGACTTGCTTCTGACAGACATAAACAGACTGCAGGGTCGGCAGGTGGAAATTGGAGTAGAACTCAACTACCCAAGAAAGATTAACCTGTCGTGGCTGTCTCTGTAGGAATTCCCAGTGTCTTTGTGCAAGTCGCGGCTCAACAAATTTGGCAATACGAGGCGGAAGGATAAGAAGGTGTTCGTTGTTGTAATTCCGAGCTGCCAGAATAGGGAACATCTGCTCACAGTAGCGATTGGAAAATCGTGCAATGTCCTTTGCTAGGAAGGCTTTCTCCTTTTCATCGACCTTTATAATCCTTTTAATTCTTTTTGTTGAGGGCTTAACTACAGTTGAAGATGGCTCTGCCACTAATGCTCTTTTTATTCCTCTCCTTGCTGTGGATTTGGGAGTAGCTTTCTCCTTACCTTTCGTGGTGGCCATCCTGAAAGGGAACGAGTAAAGACATGAATATTTCAAGGGTTATAGCAAGGAAAAAAAAGGGAAAGGTGGTAATCAATGCACAGGAAGGAATAATGATGTTAACACATGGTCATGACTACATGTGAAAAATCAACAACGGAAATATAGCAAGTGCATGTGATGACAGTTAAATGTAAGGTGTTTATGGCATGCCGGCAAGGGCATGACAGCATAGATCAAGCATTCAATGTCCAAGTTAGATTACCAAGTCTACCAAACTAACAATATGTTTGTAATAACAATTATATAAAACTTAATAATATAGAAGAAGGGTTTTGTGAAAAGCAAGCATTTAGAGTAGCAGATTAAAAGAAATCCAAAAATAGTGCATAATGCCATATGGGCGTTTTCACAAACACATAGCATGCATGTTAAATAGGATATGGAAAGTATTAAATTAAACATGCAAGTAACCCTATAAAAATAATATATAACTGTTAAACAAGTCCTAAACAATCCACAAGCATCATATAAAAATAATGACCCAAATAAATTTCCAACACCAATAGGAGGAAAAAGAAAGAAAAAGAAAACATGGATAGAGAAAGTAGAAGGAAAAGAAAAAAACATGAAAATAAGAAGAAGAATGAAAAAGTAGGGAGGGAAGAAGAGAAGAAAAACTTTGATAATGGTGGTGAGAAAGAGGGAATAAAAGGGAGGAACAAGGGAGAAGGAAGAAGGGGGAAAAGTAGGGTTAGGGTAAGAAAAGATAAGATAATATGGCAAATTTGAATAAGTTGGGCGGCGCAAGCGACGCGGACGCGTGGGTCACGCGGTCGTGCGGATAGCCCTTGAATGAGGTGATGCGGACGCGTCAGTCATGCGGACGCGTGGCATTATTTGCGCTAGAGGCGCGAGGGGCAACTTCGCGCTTGCACAACTCTCTGTGTGAAACATGGTTTGCCAAATTTCAGGGTGACACGGTCGCGTGGTTGACGTGATCGCATGGATGGCCAAATTATGAAAATGGCGCAGTCGCGTAGGGCACGCGTCCGCGTGGCAGGGCTTGTGCGGTTAGCATAGGTTCAGCCCAGCTCCAACGCAACTCACTGCCATACACCCTTTTACGTCGAGTTGCAGAGCCACGCGTTCGCGTGGTTGACGCGGACGCGTAGGGAGGCCATTTTACAAATGACGCGATTGCGTCATCCACGCGGTCGTGTGGGTCAAATGGTGCTAGGGGCACGCCTCCAGCCACACTCCTGCGTAACTCTGTTTCTTTTCTTCAATGTTGCAAAGGCACTATGACGCAAGCGCGTCAACGACGCTGGCGCATCGCATGCCTTAATCCCTTTTTCTTTATATGCAATATGTAATATGTGGATGAGATGCAAAATATAGGCATTAGTACTGAGAAGAGTTATTGACGAAGGAAATTAAGGAGAAGGGAAAGAACGATCATACCATGATAGGTTGTCTCCCACCCAGCACTTTGCTTTAACGTCCTTAAGTTGGACGCTCCACTAGCTCAGTCTTCTGCTGTGGGCGGATCTTCCAAGAGGAAGATCTCTAGTTCCTGGTTTTTCGCCATCTTTTCGCCATGGAATAACTTCAAGCGATGTCCATTGACTTTAATAAGTTCAGGGCTTGAAGGATGGCTCAAGTGAAAGACTCCGTATGGTTCCGCCCTCTCTACTCGATAGGGACCGTCCTATCTGGATCTCAGCTTACCTGGAATGAGCCGCATTCTGAAGTTATAAAGGAGGACTAAGTCCCCAGGTTGGAACTGTCTTCTCTTGATGTTCTTGTCATGCACAGCTTTCACCTTCTCTTTATACATCCTGGAGTTTTCATAAGCTTCTAAGCGAAGGTTCTCTAATTCTTACAGTTGCAACTTCCGTTCAGCTCCGGCTCTCTCATAGTCCGTGTTGCATTCCTTTACCGCCCAAAAGGCTTTGTGTTCTAACTCAACTGGGAGATGACAGGCCTTTTCATAAACTAAGCGGAAAGGATTCATCCCAATCGGTGTCTTGTATGCTGTCCGATATGCCCAAAGCGCATCTTGGAGCCTGGTGCTCCAGTCCTTTCTATGAGGCTTGACTATCTTTTGCAGTATGCGCTTTATCTCTCAGTTAGACACCTCTGCTTGCCCATTAGTCTGGGAGTGATAGGCTGTTGATACTTTATGAATTATCCCATGCCTATTTAGTAAACATGTTAGTCTCCTGTTACAAAAGTGAGTGCCTTGATCGCTCACGATTGCTCGTGGTGATCCAAAGCGACAAATAATATGGTTTCTGTTCATACCCTGACCGGGCTCCTCCAACTCGGCAAATCTATGAAAAGTCCGACCTCGTCCTAAGGCCCACGCCTAGAGGTCAGACCTCGGACAACAAAGCAAAGGAAGGCCCATCAAAAGGAACGCAGCCCAAAACCTAAAGGCCGAAAAGGCCTAGCAAAGGCGGTTCCACAAAGATAGGGATAAAACTCCCAAAAGATAAGATAAGATAAGAATATCTTATCCAGGGAAGATCACGGCCAACTACTATAAATACACTGGAGCACCCAGGTATGACACACATTCCACATCTACACATATCTGCTTGGACCCATGCTAACTTAAGCATCGGAGTGTCATTGCAGGTACAACCACTAACCACTCTGCATATCAAGCTCGGGTCCCTGAACCCCCACCTCGGGCCTCTCCAGACGACCGAGCTACACGTTTCAGGTAACCCCCGGAACATTGGCGCCGTTGCCGGGGACCTGGAAGTCATCCCTCTATCATGGCGGACGACCCTCTCAACAATGACCACGCTGCATCTGAACAAGAGGACGAAATTGACACCAGAGAACGACCGGACAGCCCTCTATCACCACGCACTCCAGGAGGAAACAAACAGAATCGCCCAAAGACATCACTCCCAAACAAAGATCCACAAAATTCCGAAAAAGAGAAAAACTCGGAGATTCTAGAAACAGTCCGGGCACAACAAGACCGACTAAAACAACTCGAAGAGGACATAAAGAAGCAGAAAGAAACTGAACAAGATCTGAGAAGGGAGGCTCGAAAGCGCAGAGAATTAGAAGAAAAACTGCGGAAAATAGAGGCCAACCTGAAAGACCGAACAGAACACGGCACCACCCCCGAAGGCAACCATGATCCCTTCACGCGAGAGATCATGAAGGAGAAGGTGCCGCGAAACTTCAAACCACCCGACATGGATCTCTACGACGGCACCACCGATCCAAGTCACCACCTCAGCAACTTCAGAAGCAGAATGTACCTAGTAGACGCCTCCGACGCGATTCGGTGCAAAGCCTTCCCCACCACTCTCACCAAATCAGCCATGAAGTGGTTCGACAACCTGCCACCAAGATCAATCACCAGCTTCGAAGACCTAACCAAAAATTCCTAACAAGGTTTTCTATTCAAAAGGACAAGACAAAACATGCCCCCAGTCTACTCGGATCAAGCAAGGTAACCAAGAAACCCTCCGAGAATACATGGAGCGATTCAACAAAGCTTGCCTGGACATACAACACTTGCCCACTGAAGCAGCCATCATGGGACTAGCAAACGGCCTAAAAGAGGGACCGTTTAGCCAATCCCTATCCAAACGCTACCCGACCTCCCTATACGAGGTGCAGGAGCGGGCAGAAAAATATATCAACATGGAGGAAACCTCCCAGCTAAGAGACTCTTCTAGGAAGGAATCAACCTACCCACTCCGAGATCGGGATCGGGAACAGAAGAAAAAAGAAGACCCTAACTCGGACAAGCCACGAAAGTACCACAACTACACCCCCCTCCGAGTCTCCCTGGTAGACGTCTACAGAGAAGTATGCCACACCGAAAAGATCCCACCGCCCCGACCGCTAAAACACAAGAGAGCGGGAAGAGATCGGTCCGAATACTGTGAATATCACAAGCTCTACGGTCATTCTACTAACGACTGCTACGACCTAAAAAATGTCATAGAAAAGCTGGCCAGAGAAGGAAAACTCGACAGATACATAGCAGAGAAAGGAGAAGAGACCAGGAAGAGAAGGCGGGGAGATAACGAAGGTCGGGCCGAACAAACCCCGCGAACCCCTGAAAGACACGTTCACATGATAAATGGAGGTTTTGCAGGCGGAGGAACATCCAGATCCTCGCGAAAAAGACACCTCAAAGAAGTCTATCATGTCCGAGAAGACAGCCCCCTGCCCGAGTTACCTACTATCTCATTTACCCGAGAAGATGCTCAAGGGATAATTTCCGGGCACGACGATCCAATGGTAATCACCATTATCCTAGCAAACGCCAACTTACATCGAACCCTGATTGACAAGGGAAGCTCAGCAGATATCCTGTTCAAAACGGCATTCGACAAGCTCGGACTTGAAGAAAAAGAACTAAAGGCCTATCCCACCGACCTATTTGGGCTAGGGGATACCCCGATCCATCCCTTAGGATACATCCCGCTACATACTACCTTTGGAAGAGGCGAGCAATCTAAAACATTAAGCATCGACTACATTATAGTCGACGTCACTTCGGCATACAATGCCCTCATTGGGCGACCGACCCTAAACAGACTGGCAGCTATAGTCTCGACCCCACACCTCTGTATGAAGTTCCCTACCGCAAAAGGAATCGCTACCCTAAAAGGCGACCAAAACTTGCGCGGCGATGCTACAACGAAAGCCTGAACCTAAAAGGGAAGGAGGTCAACACGATAGAACTCGGACGAGTGCAGTCCCGAGAAGATCTTCGACCACAACCAGAGGGAGAGACCGAAAAAGTCCAGATTGGGAACACACCTGAAAAAATAACAAACATAGGAGCGAACCTCAAAACGGGCCTAAAAGAGGAACTCATAACCCTCTTAAAGGAGAATTCCGACCTCTTCGCCTGGAAAGCCTCCGACATGCCAGGCATAAGCCCCGACCTGATGTGCCATAAGTTATCAGTTTACCCGGGATCCCGACCTGTCCAACAAAGACGCCGGAAGCTCGGTCCCGAGCGCATGCAAGCGATAAAAGAACAAGTACAGGCACTACTAGATGCAGGGTTCATTAGGGAAGTAAAATACCCCCTATGGCTTGCAAACGTGGTCCAGGTAAAAAAGCCCAACGGAAAATGGAGGATGTGCGTCGATTACACAGACCTCAACAAAGCCTGCCCCAAAGACCCATATCCACTACCAAACATCGACGCCTTAGTAGACGCAGCCTCAGGCTACAGATATCTCTCCTTCATGGACGCATACTCGGGATACAATCAAATCCCGATGTACGGACCCGACCAAGAAAAGACCTCGTTCATAACCCCAAGGGCAAACTACTGCTACGTAGTAATGCCCTTCGGGCTGAAGAACGCAGGGGCAACCTACCAGAGGCTAATGAACAGAGTGTTCTCAGAGCACATCGGACTACAGCTAGAGGTGTACGTCGACGACATGCTGGTAAAGACACAAGAAGACAGAAACTTGCTGACCGATCTCGCCAGCGTCTTCGGCACCCTCAGAAAACACAACATGAGACTTAACCCGACAAAGTGCACCTTCGCCGCAGAAGCCGGAAAGTTCTTAGGCTTCATGCTGACCCAAAGGGGCATCGAAGCGAACCCGGACAAATGTCAAGCAATACTCAATATGAAGAACCCGACGTGTGTCAAAGAAGTACAACAACTGAATGGAAGGCTAGCCGCCCTGTCAAGATTCTTGGCAGGGTCAGCGATAAAATCATTACCTCTCTACTCGCTCCTAAAGAAAGGGAAACCCTTCTCATGGACCCCGGAGTGCGAAAAAGCCTTCAAAGAATTCAAGGAATTCCTCGGGCAGCCACCAATCCTAACCCGACCTCTAAAAGGAGAAGAACTCGTACTATACCTCTCGGTTGGAAATCGAGCAGTCGCCTCAGCATTAATACGCGAAAATGACCAAGGACAACACCCCATATACTTTGTAAGCAAGGCACTACAAGGGGCCGAATTAAACTATCAGAAGATAGAAAAATTTGCCTACGCCCTAGTGTTCACAGCTCGGAGGCTCCGTCCCTACTTTCAAGCCCACACCATCAAAGTCCGGACAAACCAACCCATGAGACACATCCTGCAAAAAACGGACCTGGCAGGACGAATACTACAATGGGCGGTAGAACTGTCCGAGTTCGACCTCCACTATGAAGCCCGGACTGCCATAAAATCTCAGTATCTAGCCGACTTCATCGCAGAATACACTGAGACCCCTGGAACCCCACTCTCATGGAACCTGTATGTCGACGGGTCCTCAAACAAGACAGGAAGCGGAGCCGGGGTTATACTCGAAAGCGACCAAGGAACGCGGATAGAACTATCCCTAAAATTCGAGTTCCAGGCTTCGAACAACCAAGCCGAATACGAGGCCCTACTAGCAGGTCTAAAGCTAGCCGAAGAGGTCGGAGCCCAGAGAATCACGATCTTCAGCGACTCCCAGGTCGTCACGTCACAAGTAAATGGAAGCTACCAGGCCAAAGATCCAACTATGAAAAAATACCTGGACCAAACACAGGCACAATTACGCCACTTTTCAGAAATACAGATCCAGCACATACCTCGGGAACAAAACGCCCGGGCAGACGCCCTCTCAAAACTCGCCAGCACCAAGCCCGGAGGTAACAACAGAAGTCTCCTCCAGGAAACCTTACAATCTCCCTCCGTGATAAGAGAGGAAGAAACGCTAAATATATCCAACCAACAGCAAGGATGGATGACCCCCATACTCAACTACCTGAAGTCGGGAACTCTCCCCACCGAAAGAAAGGAAGCTAAAAGACTCACGAAAGACGCCCAGAATTATACACTAATTCACGACGTATTATACAGAAGAGGATTCTCAAACCCCCTCCTTAGGTGCGTCCCGACCTCAGAAACAAAGAGCGTCCTCGAAGAAATCCACGGAGGCATGTGTGGGAACCATCTCGGAGCTCGGGCATTATCCAAAAAAGTAGTCCGAGCCGGATTCTACTGGCCGACCTTGCAAAGAGACGCAACGGAATTTGTGAAAATATGCCCCCCTGCCAAAAACACGCCAATTTTCACAAGGCACCACCCGAAGACCTTATCAGCATCACCGCACCATGGCCCTTCGCAAAATGGGGACTTGACCTACTCGGCCCGTTTCCCCAAGGACCGGGGCAAGTCAAATACCTCATAGTAGGGGTCGACTACTTCACAAAGTGGATCGAAGCTGAACCCTTAGCCACCATTACGGCTCAGAAAAGCCGCAAATTCCTATACAAAAACATTGTCACAAGGTTCGGAGTCCCCTACTCCATTACAACCGACAATGGAACACAGTTCACGGACACAAGTTTTCAGAACTTGGTGGCCGAACTAAAAATCAAACAGCAATTCACCTCAGTCGAGCACCCACAAGCCAACGGACAAGCAGAGGCCGCAAATAAAGTCATCTTGGCCGGGTTAAAACGAAGACTCCAAGAGGCCAAAGGGGCATGGGCCGAGGAGCTCCCCCAGGTATTATGGGCATATCGGACAACTCCACACTCTACAACGGGAGAATCGCCATTCCGACTAGCTTATGGGATGGAGGCAATGATTCCTATCGAAATAGATGAAGGGTCACCCAGAGTCATCTTCTACAACGAAGAAGGTAACCCGCAGGTGCAAAAGGAAGAACTCGATCTCCTCCCCGAGGTTCGAGAAAGAGCCCGGATCCGAGAAGAAGCCTTAAAACGGCGAACGGCCCTTAGATACAACCAGAAAGTAATAAAACGGAGCTTCTCCACTCACGACCTAATTCTAATCCGAAATGACATCGGAACACAAAAGTCGGGAGAAGGAAAGCTAGCTGCAAACTGGAAAGGACCCTACAAAGTAACAGAAGTCTTAGGAACAGGCTATTACAAGATATCCGACCTAGAAGGCAATGAGCTGCCCAGGGCCTGGCACGCCTGTAATCTAAGACGGTACTACAGCTAGAAAAATTTGACCCGAGGTGTACTCTTTTTCCCTACAAGGGTTTTTTAATGAGACACCCGGTCAAGTAAGGCACCCGACCTAGTCAAGGGTAAACACTCTGTAAATATTCTTTCTTTTTTAATACTAATCAAATTTTTCTATTTTCTTTTGTTCTTCCTCGTGATAAAACAAATCCTGAAAAAGTACCCCGCCAAGGCGCATTAATTTATGCTCGACAAAACGCAAAAAATCATTGCCGAGAGACCACACAAGGTCGGCAAGGATAAAAGCGACGAGGTTCAAATTAATGTGAGAAGTTATAAAAGTAACTCTGAAAAAGGCTCAAAGAAGCCAAATAAAAGAGATTACAAAAATAACTTAAGAAGGCCGACCAATGAAAGGTCGGACCCAACAAAGGGTGTACTCGACCGCCCAAACCCGAGGTCCGAGAAAAAGCCCGGACCCGAGAAGGAAGCCTTAAAACGGCGAAAACAAAGATTTCGAAAACGCCTACTAAAAAAGTTGCTATACAAAAACAACTAAAAAAGTACGAGCGAAAAAACGAAATCGAGCGCTAGCTAAAAAGTTGTTATCCAAAAAATAACTAAAAAGCATAAAAGCGGAGCAACAAGTCAAAACGGCGAAAACAAAGATTTCGAAAACGCCTACTAAAAAAGTTGCTATACAAAAACAACTAAAAAAGTACGAGCGAAAAAACGAAATCGAGCGCTAGCTAAAAAGTTGTTATCCAAAAAACAACTAAAAAGCATAAAAGCGGAGCAACAAGTCAAAACGGCGAAAAACAAAGATTTCGAAAACGCTTACTAAAAAGTTGCTATAACAACTAAAAAAGTACGAGCGAAAAAACGAAATCGAGCGCTAGCTAAAAAGTTGTTATCCAAAAAACAACCAAAAAGCATAAAAGCGGAGCAACAAGTCAAAACGCGAACAAAAACACCGCATAATAAGCTAAAAGATTACTACAAAGTAGCTAAAAGCAAAAAGGGTGTCCAAAGCATTCACAGAAACCATCCAAAAAACAAAAGAGCCCACAGGCCGGGCAAAAAACCAAAAGATAAAAAGATCACAGAGAATCAAAGATCCTTTCCGGATGCCACATCAGCAGAAGGCTGCGGAAGAAACATAGAAATCGGGACCGCATCAACGGCACCGTCATCTCGGTTTAAAACCTCCACACCAGATCCGTCCCCGACCAAAGGTGAAGTCGGGTTCGCAACCGGAACTTCGGGGTCGGACACCGGAACCTTGGGGTCGGACACCGGAACCTCATCCTCGTTGGGAGCAGGAACAACCTTTCCCTCAACAACAACGTTATCCATACTGAATAAACTCAGATCCAGGTCAGGAGCAAGAACCCGGACCTGAGCCTTCAAATTTTCATACATAGCATCCATACCCTTAGCCACATGCCCTTCTAGCTCGTAAAAGTCATCCTGAGCAGATCGCAACTTCTCCTTTGTCTCCACAAGCTCGGCAAGTGCCCGAGTATAATTCTCCTTCGCCGCCTTCACCATCTCCTCGGACGAACTCGCCGCCGCCACAGCCGCGGTAGCTTTAGCTTTCTCCTTCTCCAAAGACTCCTCCAGCTCAGCAATCCTAGCAGCCTTCAGTTTACTAATTCTCTCAAACTCAGACTGAGCTTTCTCAAGTCGGGAACTGGTCGCACCAATAGGGGCTTTCTTGAACTCCCGGGCAATAGCGGCATGAAGACTAGCCATCCGGACACAGCTCCGCGCCATATACTGAAAATGGTGCTCCATAGACACATCATCAGTAGAAATAAAAGTCTGAGGGAGAATATGCTGTTCAACCCAACCAAGAGCATCGAAATCCTTGTCATTAAAACCCGCAGGCTCTTGAGAGGTCTTCTGTTTCTTGGGAGGAGGACCCGAGGACAATGGAGGGGAAGAGGTAGCAGGTCCAGAGGTCGGAGGATCCTGATTTATAGCTCGGAACTGGGGAGTCGGAATAGTCTTTGACCGAGTAGTGACACCTACAGTAGTCTTCTCCGGAGAAGATCGGGCAGAAGCCCCCCCAGCCTCGATATTCCGAGCGGCCACAGACTTCTTCGTCCGACGAAGGTACTTCATGGAATCCGCCTGAGAAGACATCTCTGCAGAAATAAAAGAAAAGGATTACCACAACAGAAATTCCACCAAAACAAAGCAAAGCCAAAAATACTAAAAAAGATGAATCTCGGAGAGGTCGGGAACTACCTAACTCGGAACGGAGAAGGCTTGGATCTCCCAACATTTTTTTCGTGTCCAAGTGAGGTGCCCGACCCCATAAACTGCTCACCACACCCACAAAAGCCTGCTCCACCTCATCTAGACTCTCAAAAGTATACTTAGTAGACACTACATTCTCCTGCCAACAAAGAGGAAAAGAAGGCTCCCCACTCTCATCTAGAAAGAAAGGTCGGACATCTCCAGTAGCCCGGACCTTGAAATAAAAGTTCTTAAAATCATGAAAGGACTCATCATACAGGGTACAAAACTTCCTTCCCTGGTTAGCCCTAAAAGAGACCCAAGATACCTTCCCTCCACCCGACCCCGGCTTCGTCAACACAAACAAATAGGAAAAAAGAGAAATAGAGGGAGGGACCCCCAAAAACTGACACAAAAGTTGAAACAGCTTTAAAAACGCCCAAGAATTTGGATGGAGCTGCGTAGGGGCAAGGTTACAAGACCACAACACCTCGGACTCCAGGTCGGTAAAAGGAAGTCGGACACCCAGCTTAGAGAAAAAACAATCATAAGCATAAAAGAAGAGCTTCTCGGAACTCTCTAAAGGCGGGAAGCACACTCTCTCCTCGGAATCCGGGGCCACTAGTTCATAATCCCTCTCAGACTCTCTATTTTCACATATGCTACTGTGCCTACGGAACCTAGCTAAATACTCAGAATCTACCACAGAAGGGACTCTTAGAGGAAGAGGGTCTACCCAACCAAGACCCCGTGGAATCTTAGTCGACATCGCTTGAAGAACCTTTCGAGACATTAAAATTCCTACCTACAAAGAAGAATACAACAGCAACCAAAAATCATGTAAAGAAGAAAGCAAAAACCCGGAGCGAAAACACCAGAGAACAAAAAAAAGAGCCCCCCCCCCATATACAAACAACAGCAGTGGCGGCGCCTCTTTTTGGGGCAACCCAGGCATAAAGAAAAAGAAACAAAACAAAGAGCCACACAAAGAACAGAAGCATATGATCACAAGAAAGGAAAAATATGGGAAAACAAACCTGGAAGAAGAAACGAAGGCGAAAGAGCTCCGAAACAAGGAGAACAAGACGGCGGCGCAGAGGAAACCCCGGAAAGACACACGGAAAGATTCGGGGAAGAAGAACTAAGAGAGAGAAGAAGCAGTGCTCGAAAAAGGAGACGGCGAAACTTAGAAAAACAGGAAGGGAACAGAATAAACGAAGAAAAAGGAAGGAAGCAAATAAATAATGCCTTCACAGAGCCCGAACGGAAATCGAGGAGAAACGGTAAAAAGCAATAAATGCAGGAACGGCCATTTTTTGAATTTTGAAAAACTACTATGCCCGAGCTCGACCTCCAAAAAAGGACGAACTCAGGCAGGGGCACTGTTCATACCCTGACCGGGCTCCTCCAACTCGGCAAATCTATGAAAAGTCCGACCTCGTCCTAAGGCCCACGCCTAGAGGTCGGACCTCGGACAACAAAGCAAAGGAAGGCCCATCAAAAGGAACGCAGCCCAAAACCTAAAGGCCGAAAAGGCCTAGCAAAGGCGGTTCCACAAAGATAGGGATAAAACTCCCGAAAGATAAGATAAGATAAGAATATCTTATCCAGGGAAGATCACGGCCAACTACTATAAATACACTGGAGCACCTAGGTATGACACACATTCCACATCTACACATATCTGCTTGGACCCATGCTAACTTAAGCATCGGAGTGTCATTGCAGGTACAACCACCAACCACTCTGCATATCAAGCTCGGGTCCCTGAACCCCCACCTCGGGCCTCTCCAGACGACCGAGCTACACGTTTCAGGTAACCCCCGGAACAGTTTCTAACAAAGAAAACAACGGTGTTAGCATCATCAGTACGGGTAGGAATTACTTCCACCCATTTAGAAACATAATCTACAGCTAACAGTATATAAAGGTGGCCATTATAATTTGGAAATGGACCCATGAAGTCAATGCCCCAAACATAAAAATTTCACAAAAAAACATAATTTGTTGAGGCATTTCATCCCTCTGGGATATATTACCAAATCTTTGGCACGAAGGACAAGATTTACAAAGGTCAGCAGCATCTTTAAAAAGAGCAGGCCACCAAAATCCATAGTCTAAAACTTTTCTAGCAGTTCGTTGAGGGCCAAAATGTCCTCCACTCTCAGATGAGTGGCAGACCTCTAAAATGGACTGGAATTCTGATTGAGGTACACACCGTCTAATTACCTGGTCAGCACCACACCTCCATAGATATGGATCATCCCATACATAGTATTTGGATTCACTTTTCAACTTGTCTCTCTGATGCTTAGTGAAATCGGGAGGAAAAGTGTGGCTAACTAAATAATTAGCTACAGGTGCATACCAAGGAACTACATCAGATACTGCCTGTAAGCTATCAAATGGGAAATTATTATTAATAGGAATTGAGTTATCTTTAATGTGCTCAAGGCGACTCAAGTGGTCAGCCACTAAATTTTGGTTACCACTCCTATCTTTAATTTCCAGATCAAATTCTTGTAGCAGTAGCATCCAACGTATTAGCCTTGGTTTAGACTCCTTTTTAGCTAATAAATATTTTAGAGCTGCATGGTCAAAGTACACTATTACCTTAGTACCAAGTAAATAGGCTCGGAATTTATCCAGAGCAAAAACAATAGCTAGAAGCTCTTTTTCGGTAGTAGTGTAATTAGATTGAGCAGCATATAAAGTCTTAGATGCATAAGCAATTACAAAAGGATCGTTACCTTTATGTTGAGCTAGTGCTGCTCCTACTGCATGATTGGAGGCGTCACACATGATTTTAAATGGTTGGCTCCAGTCTGGTCCCCTCACAATCGAAGCTTGAGTTAGGGCGATCTTTAGCTTATCAAACGCTTGTTTGCAATCCTCATTGAACTCGAACCAATGTCTTTCTGCAGTAGTCTGGATAAGGGTAGTGCGACCTTACTGAAGTCCTTAATGAATCTCCTGTAAAAACCTGCGTGGCCAAGGAACGAACGGACTTCCCTCACAAAGGAGGGGTAAGGTAAACTAGAAATAATATGCACCTTTGATGGATCTACAGAGATACCAGTATCAGAAACAACATGTCCTAGAACAATGCCTTGCTTCACCATAAAATGACACTTTTCAAAATTTAAAACAAGGTTTGAACTAACACACCTGTCCAATACTCTAGATAAACTATCCAAGCAAAGGCTAAATGAACCACCATATATGCTAAAGTCATCTATAAAAACTTCCATACAGGTCTCAATGAGATCAGAGAAAAGACTCATCATACACCTTTGGAAAGTAGCTGGTGCATTGCATAAGCCAAAGGGCATTCTTTTATAAGCATAAGTCCCAAAAGGACATGTAAAACTTGTCTTTTTCGGATCTTCAGGAGCTATATGGATTTAAAAATAACCCGTATAACCATCTAGAAAGTAGTAATGAGATTTACCTGACAAGCGATCAAGCATCTGATCAATGAATGGCAAGGGATAATGATCCTTGCGAGTGACTTGGTTGAGACGCCTGTAGTCAATGCAAACTCTCCATGCGTTCTGCACTCTGGTTGTCAGAAGTTCTCCTTGCTCATTCCTTATTGTTGTGACTCCAGACTTTTTGGGCACCACTTGTATTGGACTGACCCATTCGCTATCTGAAATGGGGTAAATGATATCTGCTTCAAGTAGTCTGGTTACTTCCTTCTTGACAACTTCTAAGATGGTGGGATTCAATCATCTCTGAGGTTGACGGACAGGCTTTGTTCCTTCCTCTAAGAATATTCTATGTTCACAAACTTGAGGGCTGATGCCTACTATATCCGCCAAGCTCCATCCAATTACTTTCTTATGCATCCTCAATACACTAAGCAGTTATTCTTCTTGTTGGGAAGTGAGCTCCCTTGCAATGATGATTGGAAACTTATGCTTATCCTCAATGTATGGATACTTGAGGTGTGGAGGAAGGGGCTTTAATTCTATTTTTCGCTCATGGTTTGGCTCTAGATTATCTGGGGCTGGTGAAAATGGTAATGAATCTTCAGTATGTTCAGAGGTTATCCCCACACTTGGATCGTGCTCCATGTGGTTCTCTTCCATCTCTTCCTGGTGAGTTACAACTATAATTTCGTCAATGATGTCACATTGGAATATGGAGTGATCTTCTGGGGGGGCTTCATAGCTTCATCTAGATTGAAGCTTACTGTTCTGCCATCTACCTCAAAGGAATAGGTTCCCGAAAAGGCATCCAGCTTGAATTTCGAAGTCTTCAAAAACGATCTTCCAAGCAGGATTGACAAAGGCCTTCCTGAGTCATTTTGGGGCATCTCCAAGATATAGAAGTCAATGGGAGACGTGAGCCCCTTAATGCTCACTAATACATCTTCAGTAATTCCAACCACTGTGATAATACTTTTATCTGCTAACACAAAATGAGCTGCTGACCTTTTTAAGGGAGGAAGCCTTAAAGCATTATATATAGACAAGGACATAATACTCACGCACGCTCCTAAATCACACATACAGTCAGAAAATATCACACCTCCAATGGTATAGTTAACTGATGAGCGGATAATTTATACACTTTTTGGCATTGCTTTTAGTATGTTTTTAGTATGATCTAGTTAGTTTTTAGTATATTTTTATTAGTTTTTAGTTAAAATTCACTTTTCTAGACTTTACTATGAGTTTGTGTGTTTTTCTGTGATTTCAGGTATTTTCTGGCTGAAATTGAGGGACCTGAGCAAAAATCTAATTCAGAGACCAAAAAGGACTGCAGATGCTGTTGGATTCTGACCTCCCTGCACTCGAAGTGGATTTTCTGGAGCTACAGAAGCCCAATTGGCGCGCTCTCAACGGCGTTGGAAAGTAGACATCCTGGGCTTTCCAGCAATATATAATAGTCCATACTTTGCCCAAGATTTGATGGCCCAAACTGGCGTTCAAAGTCACCTCAAGAAATTCCAGCGTTAAACGCCGGAACTGGCACCTAATTGGGAGTTAAACGCCCAAACTGGCACTAAAGCTGGCGTTTAACTCCAAGAAGAGTCTCTACACGAAAATGCTTCATTGCTCAGCCCAAGCACACACCAAGTGGGCCCGGAAGTGGATTTTTATGTCATTTACTCATTTCTGTACACCTTAGGCTACTAGTTTTTCTATAAGTAGGACCTTTTACTATTGTATAAAAGATCTTCGGATCTTTGGAACCTTTTTCTAGAGATCTTTTGATCACTTTGGGAGGCTGGCCATTCGGCCATGCCTAGACCTTGTTCTTATGTATTTTCAACGGTGGAGTTTCTACACACCATAGATTAAGGTGTGGAGCTCTGCTGTACCTCGAGTATTAATGCAATTACTATTGTTCTTCCATTCAATTCCGCTTGTTCTTTGTCCAAGATATCACTTGTTCTTCAATTTGATGAAGGTGATGATTGACGCCCATCACCATCCTCACCCATGAACAAGGTGACTGACAACCATTCTTGTTCTACAAGCATCTGAGGCTTAGTGAATATCTCTTGGATTCTTGATAACACGATGCATGGTTGATCGCCTGACAACCGAGTGCTCGCCTGACAAACGAGCCAACCATTCCATGAGATCAGAGTCTTCGTGGTATAGGCGAGAACTGATAGCAGCATTCAAGAGAATCCGGAAGGTCTAACCTTGTCTGTGGTATTCTGAGTAGGATTCAATGACTGAATGACTGTGACGTGCTTCAAACTCCTAGCAGGCTAGGGCGTTAGTGACAGACGCAAAAGTATCAATGGATATTATTCCGGCCTGAACGAGAACCGACAGATGATTAGCCTATGCTGTGACAGAGCATCAGGGACGTATTTTCACTGAGAGGATGGGAGGTAGCTGCTGACAACAGTGAAACCCTACACGAGCTTGCCATGGAAAAGAGTAAGAAGGATTGGATGAAGGCAGTAGGAAAGCAGAGAGACGGAAGGGAAGGCATCTTCATGCGCTTATCTGAAGTTCCTACCAATGAATTACATAAGTATCACTATCTTTATCTTTTATGTTATTTTCGTTCATCATCATATACATTTGAGTTTGCCTGACTAAGATTTACAAGATGACCATAGCTTGCTTCAATGCTAACAATCTCCGTGGGATCGACCCTTACTCACGTAAGGTATTACTTGGACGACCCAGTGCACTTGCTGGTTAGTTGTGCAAAGTTGTGTAATGCCATGGAATTGAACCACCAAGTTTTTGGAGTTCATGACCAGGGATTATGAGAGTTGTGAAAAGTATTGTTCACAATTTCGCGCACCAAGTTTTTGGCGCCGTTGCCGGGGATTGTTCAAGTTTTGAGCAAGCTTTTGGTAACAATGCCTGGGATTGTTCAGTTTGGACAACTGACGGTTCATCTTGTTGCTTAGATTAGGTATTTATTTTTTTTCGAAATTCTTGAAGATGAACTCTAGAGTTTCATGATGATTTGTTGAAATCTGGCTGGCTGAGAAGCCATGTCTAATCTGATTGGACCGAGGTTTCAACTTATCACCACAAGAGCATGTTGATTTTCATCAATTTTGCTTTTGGGGCAGTGATCTGCTAAGGCTTGGCTGGCCTTTGGCCATGTCTAGTGTTTTGGACCGAAGCTTTCTTTGAAAGTTTGGCTGGCTATGAAGCCATGTCTAATTCCTGGACCGGAGTCTTAGACTAGCATTGCACTGATTCCTGGAATTCTCATTAAGAATTTTGATATTTTTTTCCACTTAATTTTCGAAAAACACAAAAAAAAATTACAAAATCATAAAAAACCAAAAATATTTGATGTTTCTTGCTTAAGTCTAGTGTCTCATCTTAAGTTTGGTGTCAAATGCATGTTTTTGTTATATTTTCGAATCCATGCATGTACTTCTTTGTTTTGATCTTTGAATTCTATTGACTTGAGTGTTCATGTGTCTCATGTAGTGTCAGTAGTATACAAACTGCTAAGTTTGGTGTCTTGCATGCATTGTTATTTGATTCTTGTTGCATTTTGATTATTAAAAATCCAAAAATATTTTTAATTTGTGTCTTTTCAAGTCAATGATACAAAGAATTGAAGATTCAGAACATACTGCAGAGGAATTATACAGAAAAAGCTGAGCATTCAAAAATGCCCAGTGAAGAAGACAGACTGGCGTTTAAACGCCAGCCAGGGTACCTGGTTGGGCGTTTAACGCCCAAAGAGGTAGCATTTTGGGCGTTAAACGCCAGAATGTATACCATTCTGGGCGTTTAACGCCAGGATGGTGCTAGGGGGAAGATTTTGTTTTCAAAATCAATTTTTTTCAAGTTTTCAAAGTTTTTCAAAATCAAATCTTTTTTCAAATCATATCTTTTCAATCAAATGTTTTCAAAATCAATTTCTTTCCTTTTTCAAAGATACTTCCTAACAATTAATGATTTGATTGAACATCTCAAATTTGTTACCTTTTCTGTTGAGAAAGGTTTAATGTTTGAATCATATCTTTTCTTGTTAGGCAAGTCACTAATTTTCAAAATCAAATCTTTTAAAATAATTTTCAAAACATATCTTTAAAATTGTTTTCAAATCATATCTTCTCAATCACATTTTTTTTTAAACCAATCATATCTTCTCAACCACATCTTTTTCAAAATAAGTTTTCAATCAAATCTTTTTGATTTCTAATTTCAAAATCTTTTTCAAAAATCACTTGATTTCTTTTCCACTCTCAATTTTCGAAAATTATCAATCAATTTTTCAAAATGTTTTTAAAATTTTTTAAATTTAATTTTCGAAAATCCACTTCCCTCTCCCTCACATCCTTCTATTTATGGAGTACTACTCCTTCTTAGTGCACAATTCGAACTCTATCTCATCAAGTTCGAATTCTTCTACCTTCTTTCTTCTATTTTTCTATTCCTCTGACACTTCAAGGAATCTCTATACTGTGACATAGAGGATTCCACATTTCTCTTGTTCTCTTCTCTTTCATATGAGCAGGAGCAGAGACAAAGGCATTCTTGTTGAAGCTGATCCTGAACCTGAAAGGACCTTGAAGAGAAAGCTAAGAGAAGCTAAAGCACAACTCTCTTTAGAGGACCTGACCGAATTCTTCAAGGAAGAAGAACACATGGCAGCCGAAAACAACAACAATGCCAACAATGCAAGGAAGGTGCTGGGTGACTTCACTGCACCTACTCCTGATTTCTATGGGAGAAGCATCTCTATCCCTGCCATTGGAGCAAACAACTTTGAGCTTAAGCCTCAATTAGTTTCTCTAATGCAACAGAATTGCAAGTTCCATGGACTTCCAATGGAAGATCCTCATCAGTTCTTAGCTGAATTCTTGCAAATCTGTGACACAGTCAAGACTAATGGGGTTGACCCTGAAGTCTATAGAATGATGCTATTCCCTTTTGCTGTAAGAGACAGAGCTAGAATATGGTTGGATTCTCAACCTAAAGAAAGCCTGGACTCTTGGGAAAAGCTAGTCAATGCCTTCTTGGCAAAGTTCTTTCCACCTCAAAGATGGAGTAAGCTTAGAGTGGAAGTCCAAACCTTCAGACAGAAGGATGGAGAATCCCTCTATGAAGCTTGGGAAAGATACAAACAATTAATCAGAAAATGTCCCTCAGACATGCTTTCTGAATGGAGCATCATAGGTATTTTCTATGATGGTCTCTCTGAACTATCCAAGATGTCTTTGGATAGCTCTGCTGGAGGATCTCTTCATCTGAAGAAGACGCCTACAGAGGCTCAGGAACTAATTGAAATGGTTGCAAATAACCAATTCATGTACACTTCTGAAAGGAATCCTGTGAACAATGGGACTAGTCAGAAGAAAGGAGTTCTTGAGATTGACACTCTGAATGCCATACTGGCTCAGAACAAGATATTGACTCAACAAGTCAATTTGATTTCTCAAAGTCTGTCTGGAATGCAAAATGCACCTGGCAGTACTAAGGAAGCTTCATCTGAGGAAGAAGCTTATGATCCTGAGAATCCTTCCATGGAAGAGGTGAATTACCTAGGAGAACCCTATGGAAACACCTATAACTCTTCATGGAGAAATCACCCAAATTTCTCATGGAAGAATCAAGAGAAACCTCAACAAGGTTTCAACAACAATAATGGTGGAAGAAACAGGTTTAGCAATGGCAAGCCTTTTCCATCATCTTCTCAGCAACAGACAGAGAGTTCTAAGCAGAGTACTTCTGACTTAGCAACAATGGTCTCTGATCTAATCAAAACCACTCAAAGTTTCATGAATGAAACAAGGTCCTCCATTAGGAATTTGGAAGGGCAAGTGGGTCAGCTGAGTAAGAAAGTTACTGAACTTCCTCCTAGTACTCTCCCAAGTAATACAGAAGAAAATCCAAAAGGAGAGTGCAAAGCCATAAACATGGCCGAATATGGAGAGGAAAGAGAGGAGGAGGACGCCACTGAGGAAGACCCCAGTGGGCGTGCACCAATCTCCTCTGAGTTCCTCAATGAGGAACAATGGGAATCTGAGGCTCAAAATGAGACCATAGAGATTCCATTGGACTTACTTCTGCCATTCATGAGCTCTGATGAGTATTCTTCCTCTGAAGAGGATGAGTATATCACTGAAGAGCAAGTTGCTAAATACCTTGGAGCAATCATGAAGCTAAATGACAAGTTATTTGGAAATGAGACTTGGGAGGATGAACCACCTTTGCTCACCAAAGAACTGGATGACTTGTCTAGGCAGAAACTGCCTCAAAAGAGGCAGGATCCTGGGAAGTTTTCTATACCTTGTACCATAGGCACCATGACCTTCAAGAAGGCCTTGTGTGACTTAGGGTCAAGTGTAAACCTCATGCCCCTCTCTGTAATGGAGAAATTAGGGATCTTTGAGGTGCAAGTTGCAAAAATCTCACTAGAGATGGCAGATAACTCAAGAAAACAAGCTCATGGACTTGTAGAGAATGTTTTGGTGAAGATTGAAGACCATTACATCCCTACTGATTTCATAGTCCTAGAGACTGGGAAGTGCATGGATGAATCCATCATCCTTGGCAGACCCTTCCTAGCCACAGCAAAGGCTGTGATTGATGTTGATGGAGGAGAGTTGATCATTCAAGTGAATGAAGAATCCTTGGTGTTTAAGGCCCAAGGACATCCCTCTATCATCATGGAGAGGAAGCATGAAGAGCTTCTCTCAAAACAGAGCCAAGCAGAGCCCCCACAGTCAAACTCTAAGTTTGGTGTTGGGAGGCCACAACCAAACTCTAAGTTTGGTGTTGAACCCCCACATTCAAACTCTAAGTTTGGTGTTGGGAGGTTCCAACACGGCTCTGAGCATCTGTGAGGCTCCATGAGAGTCCTCTGTCAAGCTAATGACATTAAAGAAAGCGCTTGTTGGGAGGCAACCCAATGTTTTATAGTTAACTATTTTCTTTTGTTATTTTATCTTTTTTGTAGGTTGATGATCATAAGAAGTCACAAAAACAATGAAAAAAGCAAAAACAGAATGAAAAACAGGAAGAAAAATAGCACACCCTGGAGGAGAAGAAGCTGGCGTTCAAACGCCAGTAATGCTAGCTGTTGGGCGTTTAACGCCCAGTCTGGCACCATTCTGGGCGTTTAACGCCAGAAAGGGGCACCAGACTGGCGTTAAACGCCAGTAAAGGGCAACAACCTGGCGTTAAACGCCAGGAATGGGCACCAGCCCGGCGTTTAACGCCAGAAATGGCTCAAAACGTGAATTTTGATGCCATTTGGTGCAGGGATGACTTTTCCTTGACACCACAGGATCTGTGGACCCCACAGGACCCCACCACCACTCTCTCTCTTCTTCCCCCATTCACCAATCACCTCAAAACCTCTTCCCCAAAAACCCTTCACCTATCAAATCCCATCTTTCTCTTCACCACTCACATCCATCCTTCATAAATCTCCACCAACCTCACCCTTCAAATTCAAACCACTTTCCCTCCCAAACCCACCCATAATGGCCGAACCATTACCCCCCCTCTCTCCTATATATACCCTTCTTCAACCCTTCATTTTCACACAACCTAAACACCCCTTCTTTCCCTTCTTGGCCGAACACACCACCTTCTCCCTCTTCCTCATTTCTTCTTCTTCTACTCTCTTCTTTCTCTTTTGCTCGAGGACGAGCAAACATTTTAAGTTTGGTGTGGTAAAAGCGTTGCTTTTTCATTTTTCCATAACCATTATGGCATCCAAGGCCGGAGAAACCTCTAGAAAGAGGAAAGGGAAGGCAAAAGCTTCCACCTCCGAGTCATGGGAGATGGATAGATTCCTCTCAAGGGTGCATCAAGTCCACTTCTATGAAGTTGTGGCCTTGAAGAAGGTGATCCCCGAGGTCCCCTTTTCACTCAAAAAGGGTGAATATCCGGAGATCCACCATGAGATCCGAAGAAGAGGTTGGGAAGTACTCACCAACCCCATTCAACAAGTCGGAATCTTGATGGTTCAAGAGTTCTATGCCAATGCATGGATCACAAAGAACCATGACCAAAGTGTGAACCCGAATCCAAAGAATTTTCTCACTATGGTTCGGGGGAAATACTTGGATTTTAGTCCGGAGAGTGTGAGGGTGGCGTTCAACTTGCCTATGATGCAAGGAGATGAGCATCCTTATACAAGAAGGGTCAACTTTGATCAAAGGTTGGACCAAGTCCTCACAACCATATGTGAAGAGGGCACACAATGGAAGCAAGATTCAAGAGGAAAGCCGGTTCAATTGAGAAGGCATGACCTCAAGCCCGTGGCTAGAGGATGGTTAGAGTTCATACAACGCTCAATCATTCCCACTAGCAACCGGTCCGAAGTTACCATAGACCGGGCCATCATGATCCATAGCATCATGATTGGAGAAGAAGTGGAAGTTCATGAGGTTATAGCCCAAGAACTCTACAAGGTGGCGGACAAGACCTCCACTTTGGCAAGGTTAGCCTTTCCTCATCTCATTTGTCACCTCTGTTATTCAGTTGGAGTTGACATAGAGGGAGATACCCCCATTGATGAGGATAAGCCCATCACCAAGAAAAGGATGGAGTACACAAGAGACCCCTCTCATCATGAGATCCCTGAGATACCTCAAGGAATGCACTTTCCTCCACAAAATTATTGGGAGCAACTAAACACCTCCCTAGGAGAGTTGAGTTCCAACATGGGACAACTAAGGGTGGATCATCAAGAACACTCCATCATCCTTCATGAAATTAGAGAAGACCAAAGAATCATGAGGGAGGAGCAACAAAGACAAGGAAGAGACATTGAGGAGCTCAAGCACTCCATAGGATCTTCAAGAGGAAGGAAGAGCCGCCATCACTAAGGTGGACCCGTTCCTTGATTTCCTTGTTCTTTATTCTTCTGTTTTTCGAATTTTATGCTTATGTTTATCCATGTTTGTGTCTTGTGATCATTAGTGTCTTAGTGTCTATGCCTTAAAGTTATGAATGTCCTATGAATCCATCACCTCTCTTAAATAAAAACGTGCTTAAATTGAAAAGAAAAGAATTGCATGAATTTTAAATTTTATAATAGTTTAATTAATTTGATGTGGTGGCAATACTTTTGTTCTCTGAATGTATGCTTGAACAGTGCATATGTCTTTTGAATTTGTGGTTCATGAATGTTGGCTCTTGAAAGAATGATGAAAAAGGAGACATGTTACTGAGGATCTGAAAAATCATTAAAAATGATTCTTGAAGCAAGAAAAAGCAGTGAATACAAAAAAAAAAAAAAAACCGAAAAAAAAGAAAGAAAAAAAAGAAAGAAAAAAAAAAGAAGAAAGAAAAAGAAAGAAATAAAGTTGTGATCCAAGGCAAATAAGAGTGTGCTTAAGAACCCTGGACACCTCTAATTGGGGACTTTAGCAAAGCTGAGTCACAATCTGAAAAGGTTCACCCAATTATGTGTCTGTGGCATGTATGTATCCGGTGGTAATACTGGAAGACAGAGTGCTTTGGGCCACAGCCAAGACTCAATAAATAGCTATGTTCAAGAATCATCATACTTTACTAGGAGAATCATTAACACTATCTGGATTCTAAGTTCCTAAAGAAGCCAATCATTCTGAATTACAAGGGATAGAGTGAGATGCCAAAACTATTCAGAGACAAAAAGCTAAAAGCCCCGCTCATCTAATTAATACTGATCTTCATAGATGTTTTTGGAGTTCATTGCATATTCTCTTCTTTTTATCTTATTTGATTTTCAGTTGCTTGGGAACAAGCAACAATTTAAGTTTGGTGTTGTGATGAGCGGATAATTTATACACTTTTTGGCATTGTTTTTAGTATGTTTTTAGTATGATCTAGTTAGTTTTTAGTATATTTTTATTAGTTTTTAGTTAAAATTCACTTTTCTGGACTTTACTATGAGTTTGTGTGTTTTTCTGTGATTTCAGGTATTTTCTGGCTGAAATTGAGGGACATGAGCAAAAATCTGATTCAGAGACCAAAAAAGACTGCAGATGCTGTTGGATTCTGACCTCCCTGCACTCGAAGTGGAATTTATGGAGCTACAGAAGCCCAATTGGCGCGCTCTCAACGGCTTTGGAAAGTAGACATCCTGGGCTTTCCAGCAATATATAATAGTCCATACTTTGCCCAAGATTTGATGGCCCAAACCGGCGTTCAAAGTCACCTCAAGAAATTCCAGCGTTAAACGCCGGAACTGGCACCTAATTGGGAGTTAAACGCCCAAACTGGCACTAAAGCTGGCGTTTAACTCCAAGAAGAGTCTCTACACGAAAATGCTTCATTTCTCAGCCCAAGCACACACCAAGTGGGCCCGGAAGTGGATTTTTATGTCATTTACTCATTTCTGTACACCTTAGGCTACTAGTTTTTCTATAAGTAGGACCTTTTACTATTGTATAAAAGATCTTCGGATCTTTGGAACCTTTTTCTAGAGATCTTTTGATCACTTTGGGAGGCTGGCCATTCGGCCATGCCTAGACCTTGTTCTTATGTATTTTCAACGGTGGAGTTTCTACACACCATAGATTAAGGTGTGGAGCTCTGCTGTACCTCGAGTATTAATGCAATTACTATTGTTCTTCCATTCAATTCCGCTTGTTCTTTGTCCAAGATATCACTTGTTCTTCAATTTGATGAAGGTGATGATTGACGCCCATCACCATCCTCACCCATGAACAAGGTGACTGACAACCATTCTTGTTCTACAAGCATCTGAGGCTTAGTGAATATCTCTTGGATTCCTGATAACACGATGCATGGTTGATCGCCTGACAACCGAGTGCTCGCCTGACAAACGAGCCAACCATTCCGTGAGATCAGAGTCTTCGTGGTATAGGCGAGAACTGATAGCAGCATTCAAGAGAATCCGGAAGGTCTAACCTTGTCTGTGGTATTCTGAGTAGGATTCAATGACTGAATGACTGTGACGTGCTTCAAACTCCTAGCAGGCTAGGGCGTTAGTGACAGACGCAAAAGTATCAATGGATATTATTCCGGCCTGAACGAGAACCGACAGATGATTAGCCTATGCTGTGACAGAGCATCAGGGACGTATTTTCACTGAGAGGATGGGAGGTAGCTGCTGACAACAGTGAAACCCTACACGAGCTTGCCATGGAAAAGAGTAAGAAGGATTGGATGAAGGCAGTAGGAAAGCAGAGAGACAGAAGGGAAGGCATCTTCATGCGCTTATCTGAAGTTCCTACCAATGAATTACATAAGTATCACTATCTTTATCTTTTATGTTATTTTCGTTCATCATCATATACATTTGAGTTTGCCTGACTAAGATTTACAAGATGACCATAGCTTGCTTCAATGCTAACAATCTCTGTGGGATCGACCCTTACTCACGTAAGGTATTACTTGGACGACCCAGTGCACTTGCTGGTTAGTTGTGCGAAGTTGTGTAATGCCATGGAATTGAACCACCAAGTTTTTGGAGTTCATGACCAGGGATTATGAGAGTTGTGAAAAGTATTGTTCACAATTTCACGCACCATTAACCATGCATGGGCCTGGGTTACTACACTTTTCAGGTATATTTCCCATTAAAGCAGATATAGAACTACCTTAAGGAATAGTTTCTAATTCATTGATTTTATCTTTATGTATGCATAATTCTTTTAGAAACTTTGTGTATTTAGGTACTTGCTGAATAACATCAAAAAGGGGAACAGTTACCTCAACCTTTTTGAAGATCTCTACCATTTTGGGATCGAGTTCCATCTGCTTTCTGGGCTTCTTAGCAAGGTGTGGAAATGGAATAGGAGTGGTGTCTTTTACAGCTTCATCTTGCTGGGGTTCTGCCTTTCTTGGTTGGGCTGCTTCTGCTTCAGCCATGCCTTGTGCTTTATCTTCTTCTTCAACATCCTCTACCTCAACCGTGTCCGCAGCTGGGGCGTGTTCTGGCGAGCTTGGTTCCTCAGAATTCCTCTCTTGCAGTGTAGTTCCAGATCTTAGGGTAATGGCATTGATGCCACCCTTGGGGTTGGGTAATGGTTGAAAGGGGAGTCCACCAGAGCTCGAAGACTGGTTGTTAGAGTTATTCAGTGATCCGATCTGTGAGACAAAGGGTTGCAAGGTAGAGTTCAGACCATTTAGAGTAGAAGTAAGGTTGTTTTCCATGGCCTGCTGTCTCCGATCAATAGATTGTAGTAATTCATCATTAGAAGATGAAGAGGGATAAGTGATCTGAGGGGTCTACTGAGATGCCTAAGGCTGTCTTAGACGAGGTGCTCTGTAGGCCTGATTTTGATTCTGCTGCTTGAAGTCGTTATTGTTATTCCACCTCTGGTTTCCATTGTTATCTCTGCCTCCTCTGTTATGATTATCCCTCTAACCCTGGTTAGAATTATCTCTCCAACCTTGGTTGGGGTTATCCTTCCATCCATGGTTGTAGCTGCCACCTTGATTGTACCCTTGATTTGGGCAGTCATAGAAGTTATGAGTGGCTGCCACAGTGTTGTCTTCCTGTTGGAGTTGTGGATATTCATCAGTATAATGACTGTAATTGGCACAGATCCTACATACTCTTTGGGGAACCAATTGTTGGCTTTGTTGTGGTGGAGAAGGCTGGGCTTGCTGAGCTTGTTGTTGACTCAATTGCATCTGCTTCAGTAAGTTGGTCATTTCACATAAGCTCTGAGTTAGAGCAGCAGTCTCTTTACTAGAGGATACCTCTGCAACAGCTCTTGACCGACTTTGTTTCTTCCTATGATTCCTAGTAGATTCAGCTAAGTCGCTGACCAATTGCCATGCCTCATCAGTAGTCTTATACTTTTTCATAGACCCATTGCTAGCACCTTCCAATGTGGTCTTATCTTGAGATTTCATGCCCTGTGTAAAGTAGTCGAGCAACACTATCTTGTCAATCATATGGTGGGGACATGCTTCCAGAAGATTATTGAAGTGCTCCCAATATTTGTAGAGAGTCTCAGATTCGTCCTAAACGATTATGGAAATGTCTTTTCTCAGTTTATTGGTAACCTAAGCTGGAAAGAATTTCTCCAAAAATTCTCTTCTAAGCGTATCCCAGTTAGAAACAGTTGCTCTGGGTTGAGTGTAGTACCACTCTCTTGCCTTTCCCTCAAGAGAGAATGGGAAGGCTTTTAACAGAATAGAAGTTTCATCAGTACCATCACGCTTAACAGTAGAACAAGCTGTCTGAAAATCCCTAAAGTGCTTGATAGGCTCTTGAGCAGGTAAGCCATGAAACTTGGGCATCAAGTTGAGTAGTGCAGTCTTTATTTTAAAATCCACAGCCACCGCTGGGTGGTGCGCCTGATATGGCTGCAGTGTAAAATCAGGGGCTCCAGCCTCCTGGATAGTGACTCTCCTAGCTGCTGCCATGTCACCTGCACGTAGATCAACTGAATCAGTAGAAAGGGAGCTTATTTCTTCCTTAAATGATGTTTCAGATTCGTCCTCGGAGAGGACTAACCGACGCCGAGCTTGCCTTATACGTGAAATAGTTCTTTCAATCTCAGGGTCAAATACTGGCAAGCTTGGAACAGGAAATGAACGCGTCATTCAATATAAGAAACATGCAGCTCATAGTAGCAAAATAAAAAGAAAAATGCAATTAAATAAATTCCAATCAATAAATTAGCACACTATTGCAACTTCCCTGGCAACGGCGCCAAAAATTGATGTGGGTGGAAATTGGCAGATTAAGAATTAATTAGAAAAATGGCGTTGCAAGTACAATTCGTAACCGGCAAAAAATCCACTTGTCAATTTAGAAAAGAGTTGTCACAAAGTTTAGAAATAAAATACTGGGAGTATGAGTCCCAGGTCGTCTCCCAACGAGCTGCAGGAAAATGTGCTATTTTATACATCAGAGGTTTTCCAAATGGGTTTTGAGTTTGATGAACAGAAAATTAAATTAGAGAATTTATATGATTTAAATAAAAATCTTGACCGGGAGAAGATTAATTGAAAGTTCTATCCTTATTGGAATTTTTTCAAGATCAACTAATAATTAGTCATTGTTTTCATTTAGTTAACCCTCAATGAATGAAGGAAAGTCAAATTAAAAGTCAACTTCTATTCACAAGTCCTAATCTTCTCCCTTGGGAAGGATTAGTGTTAGTGACTAACAAGCCAACCAACAATGAACCAATTACAATTGAACTCTTGAGTATTCCAACTCAAGGTTCTCCTTTTAATCAACTCCCAATCAAGTTGGTGTATTACTCCATCATCATAAATATAGACTTCACAAAATTAATGGGAAAAATAAAAAGATACATAATAAACAATAATCAAAGAGATTAAGTAAAAGTAAAAATAGTATTGTATTAATGAATTTTGAAAATAATCCAATATCAACTATGGACAAATTAAAAATATGGAAGAGTGAATGAAAAGTAAATAACAAACTATAATGACCTGTTCCGGAGGTAGACTCTTCTTAAAAGCCAAAGCTAAAAATCTTCAAATCCTAAATTATGAATGTAGAAAGAAAAACCTAGGGGAGGAGTAAAATCCGATCTAAAACTAGAAATTATGCGGAATGAATTCTTCCTCTTGTCTCTTCATGTTTCCTGGCTCTAATATGTGTTTCTGGGCCAAAAACTGGGTTGAAACGCAGCCCAGAATCTATGACAGCGACTTTTATAATTCTGCAGATCGCGCACGTCACACGACCGCGTCGTCCATGCGTTCGCGTCACTCAGTGTTTCCCGTGCAACGCATGCGCGTCGTCCACGCATTCGCGTTGCTCGTGCAGCTTCCAAACCACGCGGTCGCGTCAAGCATGCGAGCGCGTCACTTCTCGCTGGTCATCTCCTTAATTCCTTGTTTTCCTTCCATTTTTTTTTTGCAAGCTTCCTCTCCATTCCTTACGCCATTCCTGCCCTATGAAGCCTGAAACACTTAACACACAGATCACGGCATCGAATGGTACAAAGAAAAAAAAAATTTAAAATTAAAAGGTCTTTAGGAAGCAAATTTTCAATTATAGAATATTTTTAGGAAGGAATTGTAAATACATGCAAATCATATGAATAAGTGGGTGAAGACTTGATAAAACCACACAATTAAACACAATATAAATCATAAAATAGTGGTTTATCAGCTCTCCACCATATGCTTCGATACTTGAAGAGAAGTCCAGGACAAGGTTTGTTTCTTCCAGCCAACTCTGACATACGGCTCATGGCCTATGCTGATTCATATTGGGCAAGGTGTCCAGACACCAGACGCAGCATCACATGCTACCACACTTTTATTGGCAACTCTTTAATATCCTGGAAATCGAGCAAACAGACTACAATATCAAGATCCTCAGCTGGAGCATAATACATGGCATTAGCAGCAGTGGCGGCTGAACTTAGTTGATTAAAAAAATTGATGTTTGATTTCAATATCATCATTAATTCTACCATGTTATTTTGTGATTCCCAATCAGCTATACACATAGCTACCAATCTAATTTTCCATGAGCGCACAAAGTACATAGAAGTTGATTGCCACTTCATTCGAAAAAGAGTAGTTGCTAGATTTATCAAATTAATACATGTTAAATCCAAACATCAACTAGTCGACATCTTTACCCAACCCGTTTTAACAGCTCAGTTTCATAGTCTTATAGTTAAGTTTGGCATTTTAAACATTTATATGCCAAACTTAAGGGAGACATTATTTATGTATCTAGTTGTACAATTAATAAATTAGTTAAGACATTATTTATGTATGTAGTTGTACATATATATATACCAATATCAAATTCAATGAGCATAAGGTTATTCATTTTTTTCCCAAATCAAATTCAATACTGGGTGATAATAATATAATTCGCCATGTTACTGAGTGAGCGAACTGGTACGAATCAAACAAAAAGGATAGATTATTCTCATATTTAAAGTTGGATTTTTTTAAAATAATGAATTTTTTAGTTTAATAAAAAAATCCTAACATTAACATATCTTCAGTGGAAAATAGCCAGAGACCAACAGAAGAGAAATAAGTCAAATCAGTCGCTGAGTATCTAAATGCATTAAAAAATGTAATATATCAAAACTTCGTGCATGCTCGTAGCTAATTCGGAGAGAATATCTTACTTTGCCCATTTATTATTAGGTTGTAAGTTGTACGCTTTTTATTTTTAATATGGAGGAATGTATAGGATGATACAGCATTATGGAGAATAGAGGCACTTTCCATGCATGTAGTGTCATGAGGCTGAAATCGAACCGAGTAATTTAGAGTAAGGAACTCGGACGGTCCAATTAAAAGAAATCTACAAAAAAATATTTTTTAATAAAATTCGGAGGGTGCGTTTTGATTTTAAAAAAAAAAGAAAAATCTAAAAACGGAGGCCCGTTTTCATTTAAAGGAAAAATTAAAAAAACAAAAAATGTAAACGGAGGGTCCGTTTTCCATGGTTCTGAAAACCGTATCGGACCGGCCAGTTCGACTGGATTAACCAGGAACCGGTCTTATAGCGGGTCCGGTTGACACGCAAAACCATCTTGCAAAAAATCGGTTTAAAAACCAGTCGAACCGGTGGTTAACCGGTGAACCGGATGAACCAGCCAGGTCAAAAACCGGTTCTAAAAAAAAATCCACCCCCCAAAACACCCGACCCTCTCCCTTTTGTCTCACTCTCACATTCCAACCAAATCCCTAATTTGCCTAACTTTTGAGAGAAAACACCGCCGCCAACATCAGCTCCCAGCAACCACCACGGCATCCCTTCTCCCTTCTCCCTTCTCCCTCCCTCTCATCAGTTTCACTCACCCAAATCCCTAACCCACTACGGTGCTACTTCCCTCTCTCTCTCTCAGCCAGGCGCCAGCAGCCCCCGCCTCCTCGTCTCCTCCTCGTCTCACTCTCAACCAACAACAGCAGTCTCCGGCGACCCATCGTCCGGAAAGCTGACCACCATTCTTACCTTCCTTCTTCTCTTCTCGCCTCTCCTTTTCCCTTCAAACGCTTCTGCCCCCACTCAGCTCTCGTCACTGCCACAGAGAGAAGCTGAATCTCTCTGGGCGGCACTACTTTTGCTCTTCTTTCCCTTTTTATTTTCCAGTCTGTCTCTGTTACATTCCAGATCCACTGCCTTATCCTTGCTTCCTGCTCTGTTTCTTTACTTTCTTTTATTAATTCTATTATTAATTTTAGTTAGATTGCTAATTAATCATAATATAGAATTAAGAAATTGGTATGAATGATGAGAAAGAGACATGCATGAGGAGGGGGCCAGGGGCCAGGGGGCATTGAACTAACTTGATACACACATACACTAGTTTGATCTGCCTTTATAATGGGTGATGTAGGAATAAATGCTTCTAGTTATATCTCAAACGTGGTGATTGTAAGAGATCCCCAATTGAAACAAAAAACAATTTGGTTCTTTTTTGTTTTCTTTCCTTCTTCTTTGATATTATCATTATTGTTTGGTTTTGGGATCTTTTTCAGTTTCTGCTTGTTAGCTGCCATAGTTTTTTGGGGCTCTATTCAGCTTTAGGAGAATACAGAAAGAAAAGAAAGCTACAAAAGTAAGAGTTTTTCCTCAGAAGAAAGATACCATACATACATTTAATAAGGTTTGTAAATATCTTAAACTAGCAGAACCTAGTGCAGTGAAATGGGTAGTGCTCCTTTATCAAGCTGGCCATAGGAGAATTTTGGATTATTCAAGGTATATTATATTATGTGATGCATCTGTTATGTATATAGAATAAGTCTAACTACTTGTGTGTTTTCAATTTGATAAATACAGTATGTGTTATACGGTCCATTAGTGGGGAAAGTTGTGTATGAATGGTTGAATGGCGTGGAACTCTACTCCATGATCAGCTGCTGGAGCCTTCACTTGCTCATACTATGGATTCTAAGAGGAGGAGTTCATGTTCTGTGGAGTTCCTAATAATTCTGTTTGTTAGAATAGATAGATATATATGCTGTTAGGTAGCTAGGTTGTGGTTCGAGGATTCTAGACCTGATAATTGCTCCGTTCTTGATTATCAAACATGGCCTAATACTGCTTGTTTGCTGAATGATGTTGGTGTGATCATTACTATGTTGTTTCTGTTTCATGTGACCTGATTCTACCTGCTGTCCTGCTGAACTATACTTGTGAAATTAAGTTTGATGCTGCCTCTGTCCATGCAATCCATGCTTTTCTCATGTTAATTGCAATTTTTTGGATTCATGTGTTTATATTTTGCTGCTACTTGCTACCCAAATTTCTAGAAATTGCACTGTTTTTAAACTTGTTACTTAAGAGTTGAACGTGACACTTTTCAAATTCTTAATATCACTATAATTCTCTTCCTTAATGATCTATGAAGTTGTTTAGTTATAAACTTTGATGTTTGAAGTTATTTGTGAACCTCTAATATTAAGTTATGGATAATTTATTATGTGAAATTTTAAATTTTATTAAGTTAGAAATTATTGAATTTATATATTTAAAATTATTTTTAAATTTTTTAATAATTTTATTTAATATTTAATTAAACCGGTTGAACCCCGATCGAACCAGTGAACTATTGAACCAGTGATTTTACCGGTTTATGGATCGGTTCGGTTCTCGCAACCTTGCCGTTTTCAGTTCAAGAAAAAAAGTGTAAACGGAGGGTCCGATTTGATTTTAAATAAAAACAAAAAACAAAAACTAATCGGACGGTCCGATTTATGGTCAACAAATTTTTTAACAAAAAACTCGGACGATCCGATTTCTCCCTGTCCCACACCTGTGTCCAACATACACCTATATACACCATAACTGAACACAACTCACACACTCCTCCAATATAAAAAAAATTAGTCCTTAAGTTGTAACCAATTTAAAGAGAATATCATTACCTTTCTATATTTAGGGCGCAAATGTTTCATTCTTTATAATAATAATCATAATAATAATAATAATAATAATAGACTAAATTAAAATTTGAATTATTCAATTTACCTCTCTTATTTGTTAGGTTACAACTAATTTGGAAAGAATGCCACTGCCTTTCCTGCTTATCAGAATGCAACCTTTCATTCTTTTATTACTTCTGAAATATTGGGTGAATAAATTTTTTTAATAATTAACTCTAATCAAATTATGTTATATTTGAGTTTTTTCTTTTTAAAAAAAGAGTTTACGTGGTTTTTTTTCTTTTTTGTTTTTTTTTCTGTATTGAAAAGATTTTATGGAAAAAAAAGAATAATAATAATGAAGAATGAAAACATCATAAGAAAAAATAAAAAAAGAAAAATGCATAAAAAACGGAAAAACAAACAAATTTTACTTATACAAAAGATTTTTTATGATAAATAAACATAATATTTTGAGGAGAAATAATATAGAAAGAAAATATAGAAAATTTGTGATATAGACACAAAATATTTTAAAGTTAATCATACTAATATTTTAAGGTGGATTTTATGGTGTAGACTGAGAGAATCTTTTACACCTATATATATTTGTTATCAATAAAAAAAGGTACCAAATGTCCAGAGAAAAAATTTAAAAACAATATCTATTATTATTTTGTTAAGTTACAAAATGTTTTCAATTTTTTTCTTGATGTACGTAAAAAATTTAATAGTTAAATACAATAAATATTTATTTAATTAGTGATTATAAAATTAATATTGAACCTTTATTTGAATTTTTTTGTTTTTGTAAAATTTTATTTATTTTGGATCAAACCATATTTATAAATAAATATTAAAAATACAGACCTAAAAATTTTATAAATTACAAGATTTATAGAAAAAAGTCTTTTTTATATGTATGAGGAAAAAAAGTCTCCTTCTAAAATGTTCACAAGAAATACATAAAAAAATTCTATAGTAATTAGATACATTTTTTGGAATAATAATGAACAAAATTTATTTTAAAATACTAATTAAATTAAACAATTATTTAAAATAACTATCAAAATTTATTAAAAATATAAAAAGAGTAATAATTTGGTTAAAAAAATTGAGAAAGTAATATATATTTAGAAAAACAATATGGTTACGGTTTAAAAGGTTAAAAATTTTTCATAAATAATAGTTCTAGTAAATAATAAAAAATTTGTGATATACGTAAATATAATTTTTAATTAATATATATGATTTGAATATTAATTTAAACTTAAATTTAACTATTTTAAATATTAAACAGTATTTTATATTGTATTTTGATTTTTAAGTTGATAAATGAATAATTAATTATTTTTAATTTATTATGTGTTAATTTTTAATTATAAGATGAATTTGATTATTTCACGTATTAAGTATTGAATTTTTTTTTGGTGACTACATCAAGTATTGAATTTGATTATATTTACGTATATTGTAAATTTTATATTATTTACTATAATTATTATTTATGAAAATGTTTTAATCTTTTAAACCGTAATCATTACTCAAAATAAATAGAATTCACAAAAAAAAGTTCAATATCATTTTTATAGTCACTAATTAAATAAATATTTATTATATTTAGTTATTAAATTTTTTCACGTGTTTCGAGGAGTAACAAAAAAAATAAAAAAATTCTGCAACTTATTAAAATAATAGTAAATATTATATTTTAAATTTTCTCTCTCTAGACACTTGGTAGTTTTTTCTATTAACAACAAATATATATAAATATAGAAAATTTTCTCCTTCTACACTATAAAATTCATCATATTTTAATAGAAAAATTAAGGAAGCAACATAGATATTTGTTGTTGATAAACACATTTATAACGTAAACATAGAAACTTTTTTTTCTTTTGGTGACAAATATAGAAACTTTTTGAGAGTAAATACATAAATTTTTTAACAGAAAAAAGGAAGAAAAAATATAAATAAAATTTTTATTATAAACTTTGTGAAAAATGTTAATTGTCTTTTAACTTTTAGCCTTTATTCAGTCTTTTTAAGGATTTATTATTATTTAATTAATTTAAATATCAATTTTTACATATTAATTATTCAAAAAATTAGAGATGTTACTTATTTTTTATTTTCTCTTCTCTAAAAATTGAATAAACAACAATATTTAAAAGATATTTAATTACACTGAAAATTTTTTATATAAACGCAGAAAATTTTTTGAACCCCAACAAATAAAATTTTTTACAATAAACACATCAATTTTTTAAGAGAAACACAAGAAGAGTACATATAATCTATTTTACCTAATCAGAGAAATTTTTTTTTTTACGATAAACAATTTTAAAAAGAAACACATGAAGAAAAGCTAGATTTTTTTTTCACCAAAATACATAATTTTTTTCTACCCGAATACAGAAGTTTTATTCTTTCTTTTGGCTTAATACTTCACTTATCTTCATCGCTAGTCATAAAAAAATATTTTTTTTTTCTTTCATTGCTTTGATGGAACGAGATTATTGGACTAGCTTTTGTTCTCAATTTCATCAGCGACAAATTGGTGGAACACGTGCACGAATTGACATTCAGTTGCAGAATACAACCATCAAAACAAAAGTTCCATATGATTATTATTATAGTATTGTCAATGCTAACGAACCCCACAAAAGATACAGTAGAACACAAAAAACATTTTCTCGAGACTCCAGGGTATATGACTGATGCACCACTATTTTGTGGTATATTTTGTGTTTAATTGAGTGAATTTTATCTATTATTTTTATATTTATTTAAATAATTTGCATAATTTTACAATTTTTTTTCAATTTTATTCTATGATTGAAAACTTGCTTCCTAAACTTTTAAATTGTGTATTTTTAATCCCCCTTTATACAATTCGATACCGTAATTCGTGTGTTAAGTGTTTTCAGGCTATATAGGGCAGGAATGGCTTAGATGATGGAGATGAAGCTTGTACAAATAGAAGAAGCACAAGAATTGAAGGAGATAACCAGCGAGGAGCGACGCGTGCGCGTACCTGACGTGTACGCGTGACACGCGAAGAAGACCATCGACGCGTACGCGTGACATGCGCCATGTGCAGAAAACGCAGAAAGCGCTGGGGCGATTTCTGGGCTCCACTTTGGCCCATTTCCAAGCTCAAAAACACATAATAAAAGCTGTAGAGTGGGGGAATCATGAGGCATGGAGAGAACCTTTCATTATTCACAATTTAGGTTTTAGATGTAGTTTCTAGAGAGAGAGGCCCTCTCCTCTCTCTAGGTTTTAGGATTTCTCTTAGGTTTAGGTTTATTTCTTTCAAATTCCAGGTTCAACGTTTCTTTAATTTAGTTTCTCTCTACTTTTATTTATTCTAGTATTTTAGTTCATCTATTCTTCTTGTTGATTTCTCTATTTTTCCAATTTAGTTTATGAATCCCCATGTTAGATTTGATTTTCTATTTAATGCAATTTGAGGTATTTTATATTTATGATTGCTTTCTTTTTCATATAGGTATAACTCCAATCCTAATGTATACCAATCTAATGGATGTGGTAGTCCTTCTTGTACGTGTCGACAACCACTACCATATGCCTATAAACCCCCTCCTCAACATAGTTTTGAACCACCATACTCACAAGCCCCTTACCACCAAACACCTCCATATGATCCTAACCCATATCCACCATACCAACCACCATACGAATCATATGAACCATACTTAAAATCACCCCTATTCCAACATGATTACTCTCATGAACCACTAACTCAATACTTACCATCTCCATGTCCTTACCAAGAAGAACCACCTTCCTATTATGAACCGTTTCTCCAAAATAATGAACCCTCCCATCTACCCAAACCTCCACTGGATGGCAACACCCTTAGTGTTATTCACCAAGGGCGAATAAAGTTTCAAACCACAATTACCTCTACTCTCCAAGCTCTTATATCCCATGTGGGTGCATCAATACAAGATGAACATGATCACAATTATGCTATTGACACGGAACAAGAGAAGCACGCGGAGGCCCAAAGAGTGGAGATAGGAGGGACCTTTGAAGACGAAGGAGTAGTTGAAGAATTAGTGAAGGAAGACATCAAGAAGGAGCTTGATTTTGTACTAGAGCAAGTGGAGAAAGACGAAATTATCAAAGAAGAGGAAGTGGTTGACGACTTAAGAGATGCGGAACCTCCATGGGAACCTCAAGTCATAGAGCCTCCTTCTAAGGAGTTTGAATTTGATGTTGAAGAGGGTGTACAACCTCCAAGGCATATCATGGTTGAAGACTTTGAAGGGGTTGATCAAGAGATAGAGATTAAAGAAGAAGAAGAACAACCTCCCATGCCCTTGGTAAACAATGAAGAAGAGATTGAATTGGAAGAAAGCTACCAAGAGGAAGATGTTGAAATTGAAGAAGCTTGCAAAGAGGTGGAAGTTGTCAAGAAAGAACACAAGGGAGTGAAGCTTGCAAGATCATTCGAAACTCCTCTCCCAAAGCCATTACCATCAAATACAACATTCAAGTGGGTAAAATTCTTATCCTTGACCTTTACTTTCCCATTTGAATATGGTTTACTTGAGACGGATGGTCAACTTAGAGCTCTTTGTGGCTTTAAGAGTAAGAGGGAGATGGTTAGTGGTAGGAGTTGTCATGCAAGGTTCAATATGGTTGAAAGCTCAAAGTTTAAATGCAAAGGTTGGTGTAGAACTCGATTGAATGGGTCTAGAAGGTTCTTTGGACGTCTCTGTGAGAATTCAAATTGCTTGCCACCCAGTTGGAAAAATGATTATCAACAAGAAGATGGGTGCAAAAGCAAGGTTTGGGACCCCGGAATTCATTCTAGCAATCAACACTCTTGGGGTCTTGTCACTTGCTTTAACTTGCTTAAAGGCTTTATGCGCCTAGTTTGGGACCCCGGAGGCTATTGGAATTACAAACATTAGTGGGGATTCAAGGATCAGTACGAGAACAAGCCACAATCACAAGAAGCTTATCAAATTTCCAACTTAAGGACAATAACTAAAAGTGCTAGGTGGGAGACAACCCACTATGGTATGATCGTCCCTTTTTATTCTTAGTTTTATTTTATTTTATTTCTATCAGTGTTATTTCATAAATTCTGCATCATCATCTACATTCTGCATTAAAAAACAATAATAATATAATAAATAATAAATAAAAAAAGAGAAATAAGAAAAAGTGAAAACGACGCGTAAGCGTTGATGACGCGCACGCGTCATGTGTAGTTTCGCACTCTTGAAAAATGACTCGAAAGTTAGGCTGGAACTGTGTAGGAATGGTGCCTAGAGCACGAGCTACCCCACGCATACGCGTGCCTCACGCGTATGCGTCACCTGCAATTATGCCAATCCATGCGGAAGCGACAGTGACGCGTACGCGTGGCATGCAAATCGGCGTAATGTGGTAATTAGATAGAGAGTTGGGCTGGAGGTGTGTTGCCACGGTGCGACTGGCACGGACAGTTATCATGTGTACGCGTGACTGACGCTCACGCGTCATTGTTCCTTTTTGGGAATCCATGCGTACGCGTGGAGGACGCTTACGCGTCGCATGACTATTTCTGTTTTCACATGTACGCATGATGTATGCGCGCGCGTCGCGTCCGCTTCCTGTTTCCATTTTTTTCTCTCTTCTCTCCCTTCTTATTCTTTCTTCTTCCTTTCTTACCTTCTTCTCCCTTGACTTCTTATCCTTATTTTCTTTCATTTTCTTTTCCTAATTACATTTACATACTTTCATTCATTGCATTTTAACTTTGTGCATGTTCATATTTTCTTGTCTAATTTTATTATTTTTCCATTGGTGTTAAATGTTCCTATTCAACTGTTGCATCTTCCTGTCATTATTTTGGTGCTTAATGAGTTGTTCTATAATGTTGGGTGATATTATTTAGATCTCAATACTAATCTTTTATGATATTTGCATTCTTTATGCATTGATATATCCCTATAATGTCTCTCATGACCCACTCTCTCTCCCTCCTTATTGCAATTTTTGCACTATTGATATGCCATTTGCTTCTACTGTTTTCTCACTTACATGTTGTAGCTACTGTATAATTGAGAACCTCATTATTATTTGGCATTAACCCACCCATATTTTATTTGTTTTCATATCTTTGTTTGTGGGTTATTCTTCTTCCTTTTTCTCTTCTTTCAGGATGGCCACCAAGAAGGGGAACGGAACACTTCTAAATGGGGAGATGAACAAGTCCCGCCGCACACTCTTTTGGGAAACCTCATCAGTTGTAGCCACTCGTCTGATGACAAGTCATCATATACCCATTTCTCAAGCTAATTTCACTTGTTTCATTAGTTTTTATGCACTTTCTTGCACCATAAGTAAGCAATTTAGAGTGGAATTTCATGTTTTATTTGAATCAATCAACCACCACTTAATTGATGCTAAATCATGAGGTTTAAGCTAAATTTAATTGAATTTTAATTGATTTATAAACCTTGTGAATTTAGTGATACTTTGATTGGTTGTTTTGATTAATTGAAGGTGAAGAAAAAGAAGAAAAGAGTGAAGCGTGGCTTAAGAAAGCGTGGCCCAAGGAAGAAAAGAGTGTAGCGCATGGAAGGAAGGAAGCCACATTGCCCTCCTCAAGAGCACACTGCCCTCCAAGTGAGCACAACAATGAACCAAGCACTCAAGGCCTCACTGCCCTGCCCTCCTTGAGGGCGGAGCACAATTCTAGGCCAAGAAATAAGGGCAGGACAGCATCCTGAATGCCTCCCCCACACTTGGCACGCAACATGCTTCCTCACACAACTTCCCTGCTCTGCCCTCCACAAGAGCAGGGCAGCCTCCTGGGAGCAAGATGGGCTGAATTTCACTCAAAAATGCAACTTAATTCATTTCTTCACAAAATCAAAAAGCCCACTCAAAATTCTTAGATCCAAAATAGAAAGTGTATAAATAGGTGTTAGTTAGGATTAGAATAGAGGGTTTTTTGGAGAGAGCTTACTTTCATTTTAATTTTGATCCTTAGTCAACTTGAGAGCTCACTTTCCATTTTTCTGTTTTCTCCAATTGGAGGAGAGAATTCATTTCTTCTACCTTTGATCTTTTGTTTTCTTTACTGGGTTTTCTTTGAGTCTTGAGTGTGAAGAATTGAGGAATTTCTGTCTCAATCTCCCTTCAAGATCTCTTTGATTTTTCTACTGCATAATTGAGTTCAATTCCATTTCCTTTACTGCTGCAATCTTTAATTTCTCTTTAATTGCTTTGTGAACTTGGATCTAGGAAGGCAATTGAGATCTAGAATCTACTATCTAGTCTCTGGAGTTCTGAGATCTGATTTTATCTTTTGGTTCTTCTGCTGAACCACTGCTGCAATTAAATTTTCATTTTCTGTTTGAGATCTAGTCAATTTCAATTCATCTCTTGCTTGGTTAATTGTTGCAATTTAATTTCCCTTGCTTAAATTCTGAAGTCCCAGTCCCCAAATCCCTTTTCTGTTCAAGCAATTTATATTTCTTACACTCTAAGTTACCGCAATTTACATTTCTTGCACTTTAAGTTTCAGGCATTTAATTTCTTGTTCTTTAAGATTCAGTACCTTTACTTTCAAGTCTCTTTAATTTCTGCAATTCATCCCTCTCCCTTTACATTTCCTGCTATTTACTTACTGTTGGATACAAAATCACTCAACCAATACTTGATTCGCTTGACTAAATCAACCACTAAACTAAAATTACTCAATCCTTCAATCCCTGTGGGATCGACCTCACTCCCGTGAGTTTTATTACTTGATGCGACCCGGTACACTTGCCGGTGAGTTTTGTGTTGGATCGTTTTCCACACATTAAGTTTTTGGCGCCGTTGCCGGGGATTGAAATAGATTGATAATGATTAAGTGAAGTGGAGATCTAGATTAAGCATTTTTTTTCTTTTATTCTCAACTAACATATTAACTGTTTGAATTTTTGCTCAAGCTAACTAAAGCTTCATTCTAGCAATAGATTGAATTTTCACTGGTTTTCTGGTTCTGTGTGTTTCTTGTGGTGTGTTTGTATGTCAGGTACAGGGAGAGCTTCTCCTATTTTCTCTGAAACTGACCAAAGAACTCTTCGAAGATTAAGAAGAGCTGAAAGAGGGAAAAACATTGTTGGAGAGGAAGAATCTGAGGAGGAATTTCAAGAGATGAAAGGAGATCACAAAGAGAGGAAGGACAAGAGCAAGCTCATGGTGCCATAAACATGAGCCAACTACAAAGAGCAATTGAAGAGCTATCTCAGTAACTCATGCAAGCTCAACAAGAGCAAAATCAAGGGCGCCAAGAGCAATAATTAGAGCCCCATCCAGAGCACAGGGAGCAATATTTGAGGGATAAAGAGGAACAAGAAGCTTGGCAGCGTCAAATAGAGGAGAAGCAAGAGAGATGGCAACAATAAATGATGACTCAGCAGCAAGAGTTTCTAGCAAAGATTCTTGAAGGACAAAAAGAGCAATATAAAGAATTCAAAGAATCATATGATAAGCTGTACTTTAGTCAAGCTAAAGCAGGGGAATATAGTCACAACCTATATCAATGGAAGAACATTCATCACACTATTGGGGAAATTAGACATGTGCAACAAGTAGAGAATGATGAAGACATACAAGCAAGGTTGGAGTACTTGACCCACAATTTGCCAACACTCAATCCACAAATCAAGCCATTTGAGCAGTGCCAAGAATTTAGAGCCAAGCAGCAAGCAAGGTCTAATCACTACACGGAGGTAACACTTAGCAGATTGGAACAAGTTGGGCTCTCAGGACTCTTAGATTCTGTTTGGGATAGAAGATGTCCTGGCAAAGAAGCCAAAGACTATTCCAAGCTAGGGAAGAGAAAGAAGAAGAAATGAGAATCAAGCAGCAGCCACAATCATTAGAAGGTGGCAAAGTTCTTTCATACTTCTGATAAGGAGATGCATGTCTGAAACATGATATGCCTCCACTGTTTATTTCCCTTTATTTCATTATCGTGCACTTCTTTTTGTTCAATAAGTAGCTAGAGAAATAATTTGCATAAATGCTTGTCATTCATCACTTAGCTTTGAGTTTTGTTTGTTTCCCATATGCTTGAATAAAAGAGAAATGTTTGAATTAGAAAGTAAATATCCAATGTTGCATAAGTTAGAATGGAAGTTAATGGTGGTATATGTGTTTGATCAAATTCATAACTCATGAAATAATTGCTGCATGATGTCATTTTCATTGAAGTGTGAGCTAGCTCGCTGTCATAAAGGTTCCTATCAGTAAAAAAAATCCCTTGAGAAAAAAATAAAACAGAAAGAAAAGGAAAAAGAAAAAGCCAATGTGGCAAGAAAAACAAAGAATAATGGCTGGGCACCAATAGCTTGGACCCTAGGACACATGCCTGTGGTTTTCTTGTACTAGGATATGCTTGGATAAGTAAATTCTAAGGGGTATTTCAAAACCTGGCTACTTAGATCAACTGATTTGGGATGGCCAATTGAAAGTCCACAATAAAGAGCAACCAAGATACAGAACATTTAGTTATCCAAAGAGATGCTAGGCATCAATGATCCTAGGAGGAAATAGTGAGCCATGTGTCTGTGGTGGAGAGATGTTGAGTAAAAATAAAGCCAAAGGCAGCTGCAACATTTGACACCAAGCCTTCAAAGAATAATAAGCTTGTTAAGCAAAATGAGAAAAGAAAAGTTAGCAAGGGAGCAAGCAAAAAGTAAACCTTACAACAGCAAGTTTAGTGAGCCTTTGAGGAAAGGTGTATATTATGTAACAGCAATCAATAACTGAGTTATCATTGTCTGCATAAAAACTCCATGAATCAAGTTCTGCTATATGCCTAATAAGGATATGTATGCTTTTCTTTTTTTCATTTCATTTCCTCTTAATTTTGATGCTTGCTTGGGGACAAGCAAGTTTTAAGTTTGGTGTTGTGATGACAAGTCATCATATACCCATTTCTCAAGCTAATTTCACTTGTTTCATTAGTTTTTATGCACTTTCTTGCACCATAGGTAAGCAATTTAGAGTTGAATTTCATGTTTTATTTGAATCAATCAACCACCACTTAATTGATGCTAAATCATGAGGTTTAAGCTAAATTTAATTGAATTTTAATTGATTTATAAACCTTGTGAATTTAGTGATACTTTGATTGGTTGTTTTGATTAATTGAAGGTGAAGAAAAAGAAGAAAAGAGTGAAGCGTGGCTTAAGAAAGCGTGGCCCAAGGAAGAAAAGAGTGTAGCGCATGGAAGGAAGGAAGCCACATTGCCCTCCTCAAGAGCACATTGCCCTCCAAAGGAGCACAACAATGAACCAAGCACTCAAGGCCTCACTGCCCTGCCCTCCTTGAGGGCGGAGCACAATTCTAGGCCAAGAAACAAGGGCAGGGCAGCATCCTGAATGCCTCCCCCACACTTGGCACGCAACATGCTTCCTCACACAACTTCCCTGCTCTGCCCTCCACAAGAGCAGGGCAGCCTCCTGGGAGCAAGATAGGCTGAATTTCACTCAAAAATGCAACTTAATTCATTTCTTCACAAAATCAAAAAGCCCACTCAAAATTCTTAGATCCAAAATAGAAAGTGTATAAATAGGTGTTAGTTAGGATTAGAATAGAGAGTTTTTTGGAGAGAGCTTACTTTCATTTTAATTTTGATCCTTAGTCAACTTGAGAGCTCACTTTCCATTTTTCTGTTTTCTGCAATTGGAGGAGAGAATTCATTTCTTCTACCTTTGATCTTTTGTTTTCTTTACTGGGTTTTGTTTGAGTCTTAAGTGTGAAGAATTGAGGAATTTCTGTCTCAATCTCCCTTCAAGATCTCTTTGATTTTTCTACTGCATAATTGAGTTCAATTCCATTTTCTTTACTGCTGCAATCTTTAATTTCTCTTTAACTGCTTTGTGAACTTGGATCTAGGAAGGCAATTGAGATCTAGAATCTGCTATCTAGTCTCTGGAGTCCTGAGATCTGATTTTATCTTTTGGTTCTTCTGCTGAACCACTGCTGCAATTAAATTTTCATTTTCTATTTGAGATCTAGTCAATTTCAATTCATCTCTTGCTTGGTTAATTGTTGCAATTTAATTTCCCTTGCTTAAATTCTGAAGTCCCAGTCTTCAAATCCCTTTTCTGTTCAAGCAATTTATATTTCTTGCACTCTAAGTTACCGCAATTTACATTTCTTTCACTTTAAGTTTCAGTCATTTAATTTCTTGTTCTTTATAATTCAGTACCTTTACTTTCAACTCTCTTTAATTTCTGCAATTCATCCCTCTCCGTTTACATTTCCTGCTATTTACTTACTGTTGGATACAAAATCACTCAACCAATACTTGATTCGCTTGACTAAATCAACTACTAAACTAAAATTGCTCAATCCTTCAATCCCTGTGGGATCGACCTCACTCCCGTAAGTTTTATTACTTGATGCGACCCGGTACACTTGCCTGTGAGTTTTGTGTTGGATCGTTTTCCACACATCACCGTCCACTTGCACATCTTAGCATGCACCGAGGACGATGCAATCTTTAAGTGTGGAGAGGTCGATACCGATCTCCGTGGGTTAGTTACTCTCTTTCTAACACCAATGTTTAGTTTTCGTTGTTACTAAGTTGTTGCATTGCATAGTAGATTGCATGTGTAGTTAATTGCTTGCATGCATGTACTACTTGGTTGAAGTGATGAACTCTTTTCCAAGAAATTATTTTATAGCATTTCACTAATTTGAATTAAAATTTTTATTGAACTTGTTTGAAGAAATGGATTTTGGAACATGGTTTAGAGCTCGAACACACAAAACCAGTGAGATTTTAACCTATTTGATTGGTTGCATTTTATCAACCAATATTTTGTTTTGGTGTGTGTTGTTCTCTCTAAAATTGTGATCTATATCTTGCTTGATTCTATAGTTCCATGGTTTAATGTATGCATATACTTACATGATTGAGGCCTTGTTTCACTTAGCTTACATACCCATATGGCCTTACCCTTTCATTATCCTTTGCAAACTAAAGTTGAGCCTATTTTACCCCTTTGTTCTTTACTTTAGCACATCACTAACCTAAGCGGAAAATAATAATGTCCTTAATTTGAACCCTTGGTTAGCTTAGACTAGTGAGAGTGCTCACAAATTAAGTGTGGGAAAATTGGGATTGAAAACATTTGGTTTGAGAATTGAGTATTGTATATTTTTAGTGAATTTGTGAAAAAAAATATAGTTGAACACATATTCTTGCATTTAATATCTTAATCATATGCATTGAGAAAAAAAATAAAAAAAGAGAAAAAGAACAGAAAAAAAAGAGCAATTAATAAAAGCAGACAAAATGTCCCAAAGTAAATGGTGATAGCAATGCATATGTACTGTACTCAAATTTGGGATGCATGAATATGTGACAAAATATAGTTAATGGGTAGTTAGATTTTGCATTTTAATTACATGGATTGTCCTAAGTTAGGTGGAAAGTTTAGGTTAATTAAGGATTCAGATTTTAGTCCACTTAACCAAATACAATCCTACCTTGACCTTGACCCCATTATAACCCTTAAAAGTCCTTTTGATTTGTGTATTTGTGCATTAAATTTCTATTGATTGATAGACGAAGAGCAAGCCTTAGAAAGCAATATTAGTAGAGATTTGAGAGAATCAAACCTTAAACACTTGAGCGCTTAGAGTGTATACACTTCTAGTGAGGGTTCGATGCTCGATTCTTTGTTCCCAGCTTTCATGAGCTATTTTCTTCTGCAAGTTTTTTGCACTTCATTTTATGATTTGAATTAGTAAAATCCAGTTCATTTTTGTTCTTGGATAATTTGATTTACTTTTAACCAAGTAGGTAGAATCATTTTTGCATTTAGCTGCATTCATACAGATAGGTTGCATTTCATACATATCCTACCATTTTGCCTTCACTCTTTTTGGTCTCCTTAAGCTTAGCATGAGGACATGCTAATGTTTAAGTGTGGGGAGATTTGATGCACCACTATTTCGTGGTACATCTTGTGCTTAATTAAGTGGATTTTATCCACTATTCTCACACTTATTCATACAATTTGTATGATTTTACAATTCCTTCCCAATTTTGTTCTATGATTGAAAACTTGCTTCCTAAGCCTTTAAATTGTGTATTTTTAATCCCCTTTTATACCATTCGATACCGTGATCCGTGCGTTAAGTGTTTTCAGGCTATATAGGGCAGGAAAGGCTTAGAGGATGGAGACGAAGCTTGCACAAATGGAAAGAGTACAAGAATTGAAGGAGATAACCAGCGAGGAGTGACGCGTGCGCATACCTGACGCGTACGCGTGACATGCGTCACGTGCAGAAAATGTAGAAAACGCTGGGGGCAATTTCTGGGCTCCACTTTGGCCTAGTTCCAAGCCCAAAAACACAGAATAGAAGCTGCAGAGTGGGAGAATCATAAGGCATGGAGAGAACCTTTCATTATTCACAATTTAGGTTTTAGATGTAGTTTCTAGAGAGAGAGGCTCTCTCCTCTCTCTCGATTTTAGGATTCCTAATTTTATGCTTTTGAGTTGGATATTACAAGAGTTACTACCTCTATTGAAGTCTTTATTATTCCAGTTTGTTTTCTAATTCCTTTTTATTTTATTAGCCAATTACTTTAATTAGGGTTACATTTGAATATTTCTTATTTTGAAATTTATTAATGCAAGAGTATTTTTCTATTTAATTTCTTTATTTGCTTGATTATCTCAATTCAATTTCATTTATCATGTCTTCTTTCTACCCCCTTTATATGTATGCGAACATGGCATCCATGTCAATGGAGTAGGCTTCTAACTTGGCTTTGGAGTTGATTAATATTCGGAGACCTTTGAGTTGGTAGCCTCAAGAGTTAAATTGCGATTGGGTTTATTGTTGGCTGGCTTTCTAGTCACTAACGCTAATCCTTCCCAAGGGAGAGGATTAGGACTTGTGAATTGGAGTTAGCTTAACTACTTGACTTTCCTTTATTCAGTAAAGGTTAACTAAGTAGAAACAACAACCTATTACTATTAATCTTGGGAAATCCAACAAGGATAGAACATTCGATTAATCTTCTCCTAACCAAGGCTTTTTATTTCAATTACATCAAACCTCTTGTTAATTTTTATTACTTTAATTTATAATCATTTATTTTTCCATTCCTCATTCCAAAATTTCTCAGAAAACAAAAACCCATGACCAATAGTAACACATTTTCCTATAATTCCCTGAGAGACGACCCGATGTTTAAATACTTCGGTTATCAATTTTATTAGGGGTTTGTAACTTGTGACAACCAAACTCTTGCATGAAAGAATTTCTTGTTGGTCTAGAAGCTATACTTTCAACGAGAACTTAATTATGAATTCTAGACCACGCAAGGAATTCGTTCGTCAATGACCAAGAGAAAGTGCTAACGAACCCAAAAAACGAAGATGAACGCAGTAGCAAAACCGCACATCAGTTCTGCTAAAAAATTAATTAGAAATGTAGTCAAATAGAATTAATTAGTTGAAAAATAGGAGATCTATTATAAAAAAATTATTATTTTAAATTTTTAAATTTTAAAACTAAAAGTATAAAAAATTAATTTGAGTTGACTTATTTTGTGATTGACTTTTGAAACTTTTTCTTAAAATAAAAGCTAAAAGCTTATGTTACCTTTTAAATTTATTATATATATATATATATATATATATATATATATATATATATATTCTCCAAGTCTTTAATGTTTGTTTGGGCACCAATAAATTAATAAAAATAAAATATTTTTTAATAAAAATTATTTTTTTATTTTTTAGTGTGATTGATAAATTTTTAATAGTAAAAATAAAAACACTAAAAAAATAAAAAATATTTTTTTTGAAAAGTTACAATTTAAATTTTTTTTTAAATTTAAAAAAAAAAAGATATTTTTCACATAATAAATAAACAAAAAAATATATTTATTTTATTTTATCTAAACATAACTAATAAATAAAAAAATCTTTTTACATAAAATATCTAAATATTTTATTTTTGTAAAAAAATTTTTATTAAAAAATTATTTAAAAAAATATATTTTTCGAGAACCAAAGCCAAACAAGTTTTAGTATTTATGTAAATTCTCTTTAATCGATAATTCAATGATTACTTATTCCTCAATGTCATCAAGACTGAGGATGCATGCACATGGTTTGTTGTTTCAAACTGCAGTTTGTTGTCTCAAACTGCAGTTTGTTGTCCGAGAAAGATTGGTCAGAGTTCCTGCGTGATTGCACAAAAATGAGAGAGGTTTGATTCTTTTTGGCTTCCATCATAGAGCGTAGTACTAACTTCACTTGCATGCTTTTCATGCCCATTAGTTCGTTGTACCAAAAGGAATAACTTCAACTTTTTTATTATTAGGTCATTATTATTCTCCTTCTTCGTGTTTGAAGAAGCCTAATCATTCCAAAAGGTTCGTACCTTTGATAAAGACAAAGAACTCATGTCTTCATTATTAGTGTGCATTTGTAGGCTAGCTGGCTAACCAAAACTTTGGACATGAAAATTACTGTTATAGCGAAACACGGCAAAACCTACAAAATTTCAAGGAAACTTGGTTTCATATGATTTACTTTATACATTTTCTTAAAGTGCCACGTAGTAATCAAACCTCGCGAGCACGTAATTTAGCTAGCAGAAAATTATATAACTATATACACTGAAAAAAAAAAATCATGTGTTCTAAGTATATATAGTTGTGCTTGCGTTGTTATTATAACTAGCAAAAAGGAATTTATTTTATAGTTTAAATAATCTTATTCGGCTCGAACGCAATTTTCTCCGATTAAAAAATACAGGTAATTTCGACAAAAATAAGTATCATATGTTAAAAAATTTTAATTTCTAATTTATTTTTTGGGCCAATACATTTATAATTAATTATAATTACATTAATTAATTCATATAATAAAACTTATATTTGAATAATCTTATTTATTGTTTTAAATATTAAATAGAATAAATTATTTTATCTTGTATTCGAGTCTAATAAAAATAAAACAAGTTTCTATTTTACTTGAATTTTAAAAATTATGAAAGTCATATTCAAATATAAATAATAATTTTAAGATTTTGATCATTAAAGTAGCATTTGTTTTTGGAGACAGGACAGAGATATGGATAATACATGTTTAAAATGTGTTTGGAAGCAGAGACATAGACACGGAACACATTGTCTCGGAGACAGTTTTTTAAACTTTTATCTCCATTCTTTTACGAAGGGCAATGATGGACACAGAAATTAGAAGAGTGGACACGAACTTTTTTTATAAATTTTGTTTTCCTTTTTGTCCATAGATATTTTTTATTATTCCACTATTACCCCTTTGTATTTTTCCTATTGTGTTGTTCTCACAGAGATACTTTCTTCTCCCTACTCTTTTTCTATCTCTGCCTTCTCCTTCTTTCTTTTTTTGTCAGGTACTCTCGTTTTTGTAGAATTTTTTATTGGGTTGAATAATTTCTTCCTTCTTATCGTTCTTATTTCAATACCATTTTAATCTTATATTATATTATTTGATTTGTAATAAAAATAATAACAAAAATAATTAATATTAAAAATATTGAAAGATAAATATTATAAAAGGTTAAATTAATCTTTTAAAAAGCTAAAAAATAATTTATAAGTTGTAATTGATTTTATATAATTTAAAGAAAAATCAGTTTTTAGATAAAAAAAATTGGTTTTCTGAATAAAAATAGATTTTTATGTGCAAAAACTATTTTTTTCATGTAAAAATGGATGTTTTTTAAAATTAATTTTTTATTTAAAATTAATTTGGCTTATTAACCTAAACAAAATTTTTTCTTAATCAAACTCAGATTTATTTTTTTATTAATCTTAACCATATATATATTCTAACATATTAATAATAAATTTAAAAATAAAATAAATATATTTATAAATTTTATTTTAATATAAATACTATTATATATATTTTTTTTTAAAAATTTTGGTCTCTTCAAATATTTGTTTCAAGTTCTGTCTGTACTCCTACATACTCTCATTCTCTATTAAATTAGTTTGTACTTGATATAGAAAATTTGAAATCATATGGCTATTTTAGTCATTTTATATAATATTTTAGTCTTGACCATGTGTATCCAAACATAATACTGAATATTATATTAGTGTCTTGTACATCGTATCTAAACACAATACACAAAAAATAATGTTTAATATCTCTATATTTTATTATCTCTGTCTCAATGTCATATTCTGTCCCATCTCTAAAAACAAATACACCCTAATATATTAGTAAAATCTACTTTGCAACCCTTCTCTATAAGAGCTTATTATTCAACCAATTAGCCATATCGAAATACATAAAAGACTTTGGTCAAGGATTACTAATTAAGAATGAATAATCACAAGTTAATATCAAAATCACCCGTTCTTTAATTGCGTTGACAGATGTAGGTATATTTCTGCATTAATATTTTTTTCATGATTTAACACCTGTTCGGTAGGTCGGGTACCGGACGGTTCGGGGTGATCCTCGTGTGGATAGCTGGGGCGTGATCTGGAATGAATCGTGAGGGCGAGACGGGGAACCGACGTTCCAAGCTCTTGACGAAGAGGGGGGGTGTCACCTGCAATGACACTCCGACACTCAAGTCAGTCGAATGTGCAGGCAAAAAGGGGGTAAGGCAGTGTGTGACGTACCTTGGAGGAAGGGCAGGTCCTTCCCCATTTATACCGTGTCAGAGGTGGGCCCTGCAAGGACATGCTCACCTTCCTCAAAGCTTCCTCACAGCTGCAGTGGAGAGCTGTCAAGGACGCGTGTCCGGGTCGCGTAGTGAGTTGTACGTGCCCGACCGTTCGGGTCGGGTCATCAGTGGGTCGGGTTGACCCGCAAGTGGCCTGGGCCAGGCCGTAATAGTGCCCTCAACGCACCGGCAATTAGCCGCACGGGCTGTTGGTGGCGTGTTATCTCGTCGTTCGTTGTCGCCAGGTCGGTGGTCCGTGGAGGGAACGCGCCTCTTGTGTGCGTGCCCGTTCATTGTTGGGACGATCATCCGTCGCTTCGTTCCTCGCGCAGAACATTAAATGCTCATAATGGGTAGGAAAACCTTATACGCAAAGACCATTTTCCCCCAGGCCTTTCGCGCCCCCTTTACGGCAGTTTTAAACAGTTTTGCATTAGTTTTCCTCTCCCACTCTTGCTTCTCCAATCTCCTCCTTCTGCATTCTCTATTATCCAGAGACTTATTCGAGCATTCCTACGCGTCCCTTTCTTTTTCAAGTTTTCGCAATCAGTCCAGGTAATCATCGATCCCTTCTCTCTTCTGCTTCAATGCTTTCTTGCATGTCTACTGTATGTGCTTGCTGCTTGTTGTTTGGTTTTCGTAGGATAGATACCTTTTTAATGTCAAGTAAGGTGTGTTAGGGGGTTACCATTCTGGAATAGGGTTTATTTGGTTTTGACTTCAGGTATGCTTAGTTTGAGTTGCAGGATAGGCGAAGTGTGGTTTCTGAGTTTTTCCGGGCTCCCGACCTCATAGACTAATCGAGTGGTGCCCCCACTGTAGGTATGCCTCGTGTTGTCACCCGGGCTTCCACCTCCGATGCGGGTTACGACCCGTACGCTTGGGTGGTTTCTGACCTCAAGGACTCCCCAAACCAAATGGGTGAGGAGGAGCTCACGGAATTTCGTCAGGCCGAGTACCTGTGTGGGGGTACCGATGAGGAGGCCAATTTTGACGTCTACGTTCCTGCTCCTCATGAGCGGTTGTACGAACTCAACTTCCATGCCCCCCGGGTTGCCGACTGGATTTGGTTTTATAAAGCTATGTTCACCCAAGTGGGGGTTCGCATCCCTTTCTCTGCCTTTCAGATGGGTCTTCTTAGTCGGATCTCGGTGGCGCCATCTCAGCTGCATCCGAACAGTTGGGCTTCAATCTGCTGCTTCGAGATGGTATGCGAGTATTTGGAGCTGCCGGTGTCTGTTAATGTCTTTCTTTATTTCTTTAACCTTACAAACCCTTCCAAGGAAGGGAAGGCGAGGAAGGAGTTTATGTCTTTCTGATCTGCCCAGGGGCGGAGGATATTTGGCTTGTTCAAGGACTCCTACCATGGGTTCAAGGACAAGTATTTTAAAGTTTGACCGGTTAAGGGCCGTCATCCCTTTTGGTTGTCGCTGGAGGGAGCGCGCCTCATCTCGACATATTGGAGTTTCGGGGCGGGGTCCAACGCTTTTATCAAAGTTACTTACAAAGGGATGTCAGCCGTGGATCGAAAGATAGCCGACGTACTGTGGGCTATTTTTGGGAGAAATCATGTGAATCCCCACCTCCTCATGGGTAGCCGGGAGGTCACCCGGGATTATATTTGTGAGTCGTCCACGTCGTGTTGTCATTTGCATGATTGTTTGTTTTGCCTTGCTATGCTGATTACTGACTAACTTGTTCATTTCTTGCTTGTAGTGGGGATGTCTGCCGAAGTGACCGGTCTCGAGAACCTGTACAAGACTTTTTTGGAAGAAGATGTTGGGGAGAAGGCCGAGGAGCAACCAGTGGTACCTCCTGGGAACGAGGGGGAGCAAGCAGCACCCACACCTCCTGACGTCATCATGTTGGATAAGGGTGCCGGTGTGACGCGTGATTCCCCTATTCTCGAGGAAGTGGCCGGCACTGGGCACTCGTCTTCCGCTCAACAGGCTGAGGATGAGGAGTTGAGGCTCATTCCGACGCCAAAGAGGCAAAGGTCGCATTCTAGCCCGGAAGGGGTCTATACCATAATGGAGAGGAACCTCGATGCCGGGACATTTATAGAATCCCAATTGCTTCCCGGCACGGAGGAGCATTTTCCATGGTACCGACCTTTCGAGGAAAGCGCGATGGATGTATCGCACTCTCCTTTGCGACGCGGCCATAGCCCAGAAGGCTGTGTTTGAGTTGTCGGGCATGGCGTCGCTGCGCCGGAAGCTCGAGTCTACCGCCACAGCCAACAATAAATTCAAAGCTCAAGTTGAAACACTCCAAAGGCAGCTGTCCGAGGGAAAGGAGAAGCTTAAAACTGCTGAGGAGAAAGCCACATCTGTTGAGGAAAAGTTGAAGACTGCTGATGCCTTCGTGTCTCGTTTGACCGAGCGGGAGATGACTCTGGAAAGCCAGTTGAACGCTGCGCAAGGTCGAGTGGTCGCCTTAGAGAAGGAACGGGATACGACCACTGCAGCTGCTAAGACTACTCGAGAAGAGGCGGAGGAGTTCAAGAAGAAGCATAAGGAGGTGAGAGAGCATGGAAAAAACGCGATCTTCATGACCGAAGATGCTCTCAAGGCTCAGGTGAAGATTATTGCTCCTGATTTCGACACGTCGGCAATTGGCGTTTTCAAGACTATCAAGGACGGCAAGGTTGTCGATATGCCGAGGAAGTGATTTTCTGTACCTTGTGTTTTTGTGGGTTTGCTGTAGAACTTTATGAAACTTTAAAACTTTTTGTCGCACTTTTGACTTTGTTAGCCGTTTGGTTGGTTTGTGGATACATTTTTCTGCTTATTATGTTGCTTTCGTTTGTCCGTTTGCTCGTTTACAAATTTTACTGTTATGTTGGTATTTCGTCAAAGCCGAGTTCTTTGTTGTGGCCGTTTGTTATGGCCTTAGCTTAAGGGGCTCCCGGGGTGATCAGTCCCGCGGCCGCGTACTGTTCATTTGACATGCCTTGCGAGGAATTTCTTCGTACGAGGAGTGGGCTAAGAAATGTAACTAAAAGCAAAATAATAACAATTAGCCGGCAATTAGACATTAGCCGTTATATGCTTTGTCGCTAAAAGGTTTTAATGACAATTATAACATTTTCCGGTAAAGACCTTTTTAATGGCCGCAAAAAGTATATAACTTTTAGTGGCTATTTTCTTGGCATTTTATATAGCCACCAAAAGTAGTTCTAAAATTGCAATGTTATTCACTTTTAGCGACCATTAATATTGCCGCCAAAACTCATTTTACCGGTAATTTATATGGCCACTAAAAATAATTCTAAAATTATAATATTATTTAGTTTTAGTTGCCATTACAATTGCCAGTAAAATCTTAAGACTTTTTTTTTGTTATATTATACTCATTTTCTTAGAAGCAACGAACTATCTTTTTTTTTCTAGAATCTCAATTATTTTTACCAACAATTATTATTATTATGCATAATATAATTATACTGAAATTAATTACTACAAAATGAGATATTTTATTAAACTCAAAATATTATTACACAAATTTCTCTTGAAAAGTAAAAAATCATGTTACAAATCTAAACAACAACAAAAATTACAAGCTTATAACTATGTCGCATCAATGTTACAATACGAGTGTTAGCAATGATCTAAAGTTGCACCTCATAGAGCAAATAGGGGCAATGATTGTAACTTTCTCTTAGAGATACTGTGATCATCTTCTCCATTTTGTTCACTTCTATTAAGAAGAAGATCATCAGGAAATTCAAGCTCACTGAGATTGATATGTACTCCCAATGCCAAAAGCTTTTGTTTGTAAGCCAAGACTTGGAACTCGAGCAGTGGTTTCTATCTCCTTCTGATACATAAGCTCTTCAAAGACTTCAAGAGTTTCCTCAGCATGACCTATCTTCTCCTCTGCCATTCTCTTGTAGTGACTTGCCTCCATCTTCACGGTAACTTTTTTGCCTTGCAGACGAAGTATCATGCCCATAGCTTTGCTGGCTATAGTAGCAGAGGCTTCTCTTTCCTAATCCAACTCTACATGTAGCTGCTACAGAACAATTTGTTGGGCTCGAAGTGTTTCCTTCATTGCTGTTATATCAGCCTCAGCCATCGGAGACACCGTGCTAGTTTCAACTATTCTACAAGTTCACTTACATTACTTCTAAAAACAAGAGATAGCAGCATTTTAATCACAACTATATGATGACACAAATAAGAATTGAATTTTCTTTGTATCTATGTGATCAATTTCACATACAATTCAATAAATAGTGATGCATTTGAGCATACAAAATAGATATATACATATAAGAAATCAAGTTTTCAATGTTTATAAAAAACAATGCTTAATTTCCACAATTTTGGAAAATCAGGAACCTTTATTTTCACAAAAAAAAAAAAGAGAAATATAGGGTAATGAAGCAGAATGGTGTTAGCGGCAAGGCAGTTTTGGGATACTTAATGTTTAGATCAGAGGTTGAATCAGAAATAACTCTGAACCTTCCAAAAGAAAAATTCAGTTCAAAAGTGGCAATATACACAACTTTGGTTAACCCCATATCCAAAAGAAGTTAATAAGTGGTTGCTCAGCAAGCAGTTTCAACATCAAGAAGAAAAGAAAGGGAAAAGATACTCAGGTTTTAAACTGGCTGTGTGTCAATGTCATCTTAAGATAGTGAAGTGCATGAAACACAAGCAAAAGAGAAGTGCAAGAGAATACATGAAAGGAGAAAGAAGAGCAAACCAAAGTTTAACTTTAGAAAACCAACCAAGGTATCATCGGTTTTTTCATTCCATAGTCCCCGAAACCTGAATGAAAGTAATCACTACTTTATACCAATTAGAAAAGAATTCCCTGGATTAGGTTGTGGCGAAAAAGTTTAAGAATTGGATTTGGAAAAGAATTCCCTGTAATAATGTTAATCAATGTTAATCTTTTTTCTTGTCTATATCATTCATAGATGCAAATTTGCAATTTATGGTGATTGGAGAGTCTGTCCAACCCATTGAGAAATAGGCACATAGATCACACTGGACCACACATGATGCTTACTTTTTATTAACACACATAGCCATCTATTATTTATAGACACCTATAGCTATATATGTATGTATTGCAGTACTTTCAATTAATTTTTAACATTATATATAAATAAATATCAAATTAAAATTCATGGGCCAACATATATATATATATATATATATATATATATATATATATATATATATATATATATATATATATATATATACAAATCCATCACTAAAATAACACTAAAAAAGTAATCAATTTTATATGTATAGAAAAACCAGTAAAAATATCTACCTCAAAATATGTCATACTCAAGACAATGAATCAATAATAAAAAATACTTGACCTTGCACGAGGTGCCATACCCTTCAACTGCCATGTCCTAAGTAGGTGACACATTTATTTAATGTTGGGGTAGCATTAAATAAGAGATGCCGCATCCTTAAAAGGTGACATCCTAGTTTTAGGTTTTCACTGTCTTCTTACCAAGTTGAACAGGTTCCTTGATTTGTTAGCATAACATTCTAAGAGCAATATAACAGTAAGCTTAGTTGGAGGGGCTACAATAAAAAATTTAACCTATATTTGACTCAATACTTAGAAGAATTTATTTTAGTTTGAAAATAAATAATGAATGAGTTATTTGAAGCATCAATATATATTTCTGAGAGAATATGACCTGATACCATAATCAATATACTAATCCCTAATTATAGTACTATACTCCCAATCCTAGTTAAATAAGGAATCAATCATGAACTTAAAGTATATGTCAAAACTAATGCTAAGGAATCATTGCTGATTACCTAGTTTTTTAATATATGATAAAAAAAAGTATCATAAAATTATATAATCCTCCTATTATCTATAAGACTAATTATAACTGAGACTGACTAATAAGGTCCTAAGTAGCAGAATCAAATTGGTATTGCCACTAACTTTATACATCTTTTGCATGGATAGGTGGTTGTAGATGATGTTTCCTTCAATCACATTGTGCAAAACTTTTGGTTTGTAATTATGAATTATGATTATTGTTCTTGATATAAGAATGAATGGAAGAATTTTTCTTTCTTGTATTTGCCATGTTTCAGGTTTTGTCATATGTACAAAAAGCAAGGGAAAGTCACAATGAGGAGCAGGTTTCTCTATTTAAAAGAATGATAGAGTACAAGCAACTTGTCCATCTAGAAAGTAAGTTGTCCTTGAAGGGATTTTATGATTCTCCTAGTTAAGACTCTCGATTTTTTGGGATATCAAGTGATGTGTTAGATACAGTAACTGAATCTGTCAAATATGGTAGTAATTATCAAATTATCAAATATCGTAGTAATATGACTTTTCACTTTATCCAAATTGATAATTATCTTGAAACTATGGTAGTAATTATCAAGTATTTATACTCTAAGCTTGATTATGCTATCTCATTAATTGATCTTCTTAATAATTTTTTAGCATGAATACCATTTCAAGGTGTCAATTCGCAGAAGAGTCATCATACCTTTGATAATTCTTCTGTCATTTTGGTTCATTTCTCTCTAGCACACATCGTACAAACTAGAAATATATTGCCAAACAATCAAAAGTAAGCTAATTACAGTGAGAAAATAAAGAATGAGGGGAGGCAATGACAAGGAACTGATAATAAGTATATTTACCTGCCATGTCCTTCAGCATTAAAAGGTGAAAAGATTTCGACAGAAGCATTAAGGTTTACCTCAGCTTGGGCACTATCAGAGAAGAACTTGGCAGACAGAATCTTGCCATTGCAAGAAGAAACAGGGAAGAAGGGACTGAACTGACACTCAGCGGATGAGAAAGAAGAGAGGTTAAAGGTGAAAGGGTGCAAGTTGGGATCGTAAGCGAAACATTCAAACCACTTAATTCTTATATTATCAACCTAGAATCTAGAAGCTATATATGTATATAATCAAGAATACATAGTTGTTCATGAGAAATATAAAAAAATAGAAAGAAGACAAGATAAGGTTAAAAAGTTTGTTACCATTTTAACATCTTCACGCTCTTCCTTTAAAATGCTAAGCATTACAAGAAAGCCTGCAAAGAAGCATTAATCATCAAATGAAATAAATAAATAAAAGGAAAATAAAGCAAGACAATTCATTTAAGTATACCCATGGCGCCAAATGCTAACTGGGAAGCCTGATTTTCTGAGACAACAGCTTGAAGCTCAATAATAGCATTTCTTCTATCATCTGCTAGTTTACCATTTCTTATCTGGTCAAGCAATCGCTCAACATAGCTACAAGATAAATGAAGCAAAGCAAACGTGTTTGAAGTTTGCATTACTATTTTATTTCAGTTTTGTTCATTTTAACTTCAATTACACAATAAACTAGTTAACTATTGTAATAATAAACTTTCCTATTCAATTCAATCCTATATGCTACCTTTATATCTTTTACTTATTATTAGGATAAGAAACAATGATTTGCTTTCACTACAAAAAAAAGAGTTTAAAATGGCATTAATATTATGGCGGTTTTAAAGAACCACCGTAATACCCGGTTATTATGGCATTTTTGGTTGTTGCCATAATTAACTTTGTGTTTGGTGGCGGTTCTGGTGATTATGGCGGTTTTGAACCGCCATTTTCACACGTATATAAAATGAAAGAACTGCAACCCTAACTCATTAAACGAAACATTACGGTGCTCTCGATCTCCCTTCTCTTTCTCGTTCGTCTCCTCCGACAATGCCGTTCTTCCCTCTCAGCTTCTCCTCTCTCCGTCGGTTACGATTTCTCTAGGTACTTCTCCCTCTCAAGTTAAACTGAAACAGTTACTGATTTGTTTCTCTGCAGCTCCCTCTCAAGTTCTTTAGAGAAGGTGAAACCGAAACTGAAATTACTGATTTTTTCGTTTTTGCTCAGGTTATGGTTTCAAAATTGTTTTTGTTACTAATTTTTTGGGGTTTTTGTTTCTCTACAGCTCCGCGATCGGGTCTTGTGTTGAAGCATTCGATTGACGTTGGTGCAGGGGTGATTGACGCCGATCGGGTCTTATGTTGAAGCATTCGATTGACGTTGGTGCAGGGGTGATTGACGCCGATCGGGTCTTGTGCTCAACCAGTCAACGATCTCAGATCTTGGATCTTGGATCTTCCTTCCTCACATCTGCCGTCGACACTGCTTGCAAAGCCGGCAAGGTTGGTTTCGTAACCTTACCCCCTCCTCTCCGTCTCTCTCTCTCTCTCTCTCTCTCTCTCTCTCTCTCTCTCTCTCTCTCTCTCTCTCTCTCTCTGATCTCAGATCTAGTGCCAATGTCTAGTGTTCTGAACTGGTTATGTTGATTAAAGACCACTTCTTATCTGAACTGGTTTTGTTATGTTGATTCAAGTATCTAGTGTTCTGACTTGTTCTGAATTTATCTTTGCTGCAAGTTTTGAGCTTATTAACTAGTCAAAAATTGACATTGATTATAGTTGTTGCTGTTGCACTCAATTGCAAAATGATTTTAATAACTCACTGCAACTTGAATGCTTTCAAATGACATGTGTAAAACTGCAACTTGAATGTTTTTTGGTTTTTCTTGTTTGCTGGTTCAATTTTTAAGGTGCAGTTTCTGGATTAAAATAGTTCTCAAAGCACCCCATTTTAAATGCTCTCAATGACCAGTTAGATTTTTAGTATATTCTATTCTTTATTCACATGTTAGGCCTCTTTTTAATTCACATAGCTTGTTTTTGTTGACCCCTTTTTATATTTTAACTTTCAGTTTCAATTTTACATGTCTTCGGATACCCGATGTTGACTATTAAACTCACTTGTCTTACTTGTGTTTGAGACTTTCAGCTGGTTTTTAATCAATTATTCAAATATGCGCCAATAGATTTTACAGTTGACCAAGGAATGAAGAAATAAGAATTAATTGAAAACAGATAGTGTGTCTTTGTGTTCTTATGTAAACTAGTTGTTTGATTATTTAGATAACTAACTAACTTGCTTTAACTAACATGAATTTGTTGGTGATAATTTTTCATGTGAAACAGGTTTTAGATTTTCTTCAATTCTTGCTGCTAGCTACTTTACTTTGCTGCTGTTCTCATTCACTCAGAGCTAATGAATGCATATTAGAAACTAGCACTGGTTAGAATTATTGAACATTTCATCATTTTTTATTTTAATTCTATTACCTCTCTTTGTAGAACCCTATTTTTGTTATAATCTGGGGTTTTTGTTATTTTAATTCTGTTACCTCTCGATTGTAGAAGTTTAGGTTGCACTAAATATTAGCTGCTTTGTGTTTGCAGAAGGAAACACCACTAGGTTTGGCCACACGATTTGCTCACCCAGGTAGCTATAAATGAGTAATCTCAGTAGTTGTTTAGCTCTGCTGCCCTTGGTCTGTTCAATGTTTTTGGCATTAACTGAACATTCATTTATATAAAAAACGTATGTGAATTCAACAAATGATATCGTCACATGTATCATGATTAATTCTCAAATCTGTTATATAAATCATGTATCAGTTGACTATTTGCTTTGGTAGTTCTTATTTCTGGCGTGCCTTCTGGCATGCAATATCCTTAGTAACCCAGGACAGAACCCTGATTATGTGTTATTTTAGTTAGAGATGATATAGTTTATGCTAGTTGAAGAGTATTTTCTTTCAATCATGTTATGATGTTGAATATTTCATCCTAGATAGTAGATACAAAAAATGCACTCCAGAAAACCCCTCCCCCTCCCCCCTTTTATATTTTTTCATGCTTTTAATGTCCAGGAAGTGATAGAGGAGATAAAATATTATTTAATTTCTGCATATTTTCTGCTGCAACTTTCATGAGAAGAGAGATTAAGCCTATTGGTAGGACATGGTAAGTGGTGTTTCAAATTTCGTTGCATGGGCTTACAATTTTTCTTATTTTGTTTCCTTTTCCATGGTGTGTGGTGCACAAAATTACAATCACACTTTTGCAATCCCGCACAACTAACCAGCAAGTGCACTGGGTCGTCCAAGTAATACCTTACGTGAGTAAGGGTCGATCCCACGGAGATTGTCGGCTTGAAGCAAGCTATGGTTATCTTGTAACTCTTACTCAGGATATCAATAATTATCAGGGTTGATTGTAAAAAGCAAAAGAACATGAAATAAGTACTTGTTTTGCAGTAATGGGGAACACGTTGAGGTTTTGGAGATGCTCTATCTTTTGAACCTCTGCTTTCCTACTGTCTTCTTCTTCAAGCACGCAAGACTCCTTCCATGGCAAGCTGTATGTAGGGTTTTACCATTGTCAATGGCTACCTCCCATCCTCTCAGTGAAAATGTTCAACGCGCTCTGTCACAGCACGGCTAATCATCTGTTGGTTCTAAATCGGGTTGGAATAGAATCCAGTGATTCTTTTGCGTCTGTCACTAACGCCCAGCCTTCAGGAGTTTGAAGCTCGTCACAGCCATTCAATCCTTGAATCCTACTCAGAATACCACAGACAAGGTTTAGACCTTCCGGATTTCCTTGAATGCCGCCATCAATTCTAGCTTATACCACGAAGATTCTGATTAAGGAATCCAAGAGATATCTACTCAATCTATATCAATCTTAATTTTAGCAACTATGTAATTGAGACATGAACAGAACTAGGATCAGAGTATGTTTACAAGGCAGAAAAATCATCCTCTATAGATTGATCATCATCACCTACCCCAAGTGGAACAAGAAGCTTTGCACCTATAGCAAACAAGACAACATGTATAAAAATATATCTAATCTAAACTACATTACATCATCAACTTAAGTCTAACGTAAAAAATTAGATTCATGCCGTTACTTGCTCAACCTCTAATATTAGATCATTAAATCATTAAATCTCCATACATGTAAAGTTTAACATGAAAGTCAACATCACATAATGGTACTCAGTGGCTAAGAGAAGGGGGAGTTGAATCTTAGGCCCTTTTCGCTGAATATTAATTTCTGACTTTTAAAGGAACATCAGGAGATATTTATGCTTTTTGTCTCGTGTTGAGTTGAGAGACACTTTTGTTTTGTCTTGTGCCGAGTTGAGAGATATTTTAGTTTTTGTCTCTTGATAAACAGAAATAGAGAAAGGAGTAGGAAAGAAGAATTAACACCAGATATATCTTGGTTCAGCCACTAAGTGTAATGTGGCCTACATCCAGTCCCCATCACAACAATTATAGAATTTTACTATATTTTCACAATATTACAAACACCAATTTCTCCCCAGGAACTACCTATTCCTATCTGGGACAAATCCTTATTCTACACCCAATCTGAATTTGACTAGGACTCAAAACCTAGTTTTCAACTGCAAAGTGCTAACCCAACTTGCAAGAAAATTCCCACAAGATCATGACTCACAACAGAAAACTCTGAGACATATATGGCTTTTTCTCTAATTTTGATCACTGCCTTTTTCCTCTCACTAGCTTTTTCTTAGAAACCTCACCATGTTTGCCTTTTTCACCATGAGACTCAGACAGACAAAATTAAGAAAAAGAAAATAAAATGAACATCATTGAAGGAGAAGAACTCAGGAAGCTTAGGTAGCTACGAGAACTCTGTGCTTTCACTTTCTCTCTTTGATCTCAACTCTTGGTCATTCACCCTTAATATAGAAGGGTAATCTTTCAAGGTTGAAACTAGTTCAACTAACCCAGCTGCTTCTTCTCCAACCTTAGAGCAGCAACGGTTCGAACAGAGAGAGGAGAGAGGGAAAACGGAAAACCAACATGCATGTACCTCTCTCAACCCTTTTCATTAAGCTTCTTCAATCTGAACCCTTGATATTGTCTTTGGCTCCAAGAAAGGATTTGGACCCTTGATGAGCTTCTGATCTTGGACAGCTTCTTGCCTTCCATTTTAGCTTCTTCCTATGCGTAGCTTCAGAGGCTATCTTCTTTCTTTGATGAACAAAAATGGAAATGAACTTTTGCACCTCAGATTTGCTCCTTTACAGAGGCTGATCCTTCCTTTTCTTGGCAAGTAAAATCTTGAAGCTTTTCTTTAAATCATGCCTTCAATGGCTAAAATCTTGCTTTTGTTTTTCTTCAGATTTTTCTTCATAGACTTTTTCTTCCATAGGCTTCTGATAACTTCTTTACTCTTCTTTCCTGATGGATGTGACCAAAAGACAAGAGAGAGGAGAGAGAAGAGATAATGCTTTCAATTCACAATAAACTCATTTTAATTTTGAGTTTCGATTACCTATGCATGCAATTAACCAAAATTGAATTTTGAATTCCATTACACAAGAATGTGGGTAGCTGAAGCATGCTAAAAGACTTTGGCCCAGATTCATCATTCTTTTGTTTTATCAAAGTGGGCTTGTGATATAGGCCACTTTCATTTCAACATACAACCACTTATGTTTAAACTAATTTTTGCACAAAGCTTAAATTCAAATAATAAGTTGGGCTTATGTTGCTTCTGTCCCAATAGGAAATCTGCACACTAACAAACATATCAACCAAACAATTGGAAATAATTTAAGCACTTAAACATATTTTAATAATGTTTGGTCATCATTTAAAATATAAATTTTCCAAACTCAACAATCTCCCCCTTGATGACAAACATTATGAAAAATGAATTGAAGGGATTAGGATTAGAAAAATTCCCTTTGATGGTTTGGCCGAATCCTCCCCCTTTCCATTGTTCAATATGCTTCCCCTTAATGTGTGCCTAATTACCAAACAATATTCATGGTAGCAGCACCTGCATGCTTTCTCTAAAAGTTCCAAAAAAAAGATAAAAGTTTTAAAGAATGGAACCTTTAATAACAGAGCCACATTTTATCAAGAAGATGCTTGTACTTTAGCAAACACTTTTATCAAAATAATCAAGGCTCGTGTAGATATTAATCCACTAACAAAGTGCTCAAAATAAAAAATTCAAAATAGAGCACCACTACCCAAAACAGAGCACAGAAAGACAATAAAACAGAGCACAAAAGGATAATAAAACAGAGCAACCAGCAGCCCCAATTTCAGTTTTCAATTCAGCCCTATTTTCAGTCTTTTTCTCCCCGTTTTATCATCAAGGAGGGACTCTGCAAAAAATAAAGAGAGACAATGTAGTGCATAATATATAAAACACAAACAGTATCAAAGTATTTAGTTACATTCATCCAAAGTAAAAATAGTTCAACTGAAAATAAGTTCAAATGTAACAAAATAAAATGTGTCCATAGGCAAAAATAGCAGAGATCAAATCTTAGGCATCAAACAAGTTGGCATCAGATTCAAAATAGTCTTCTTCTCCTTCGAAATTGTCCATGTGCTTGTTAACAGATTCCAAATGCTTGATAAGCAAGTTAACCCATTTATGGCACTTTATCCAGGCTTTTTCATTCTCGAAAGCTTGCTTTCTAGCATCTTTATATGCATTGAGCATCAGATTAAACATGTTGGAGAATTCTGTAAGGACATCCTTTATCATTTCAGAGAATCGAGATTTATCCGAATGCTCAACAGAGGGAAGACTTTCATCTTTACTTTCAAAAAGCACAAATGCCTTTGTTCCCTTAACCTTTTTTCCTTTGGCAAATTCGGAAAATCCCCCACCTTTGATTGTAGAGACCATATTCTCCACTGGCTCATTACTAAGATCAACTTGAAAGTACTCAAAAATACATGTCAAAAACATACCATAGGGTAAATTGCATTTTTTGTTACTCCGAACACAATCCCACATGCACCTAATCATGAGATATGCAAATGAAATAGGAGCAGAATTCAGTAAAGCATATAGCACAAGTGTGTCGTAAACAATTACCCTTTGAAAAGAGCCACTTTGTGGCATGATGACATGAGTAATGATCCGATGCAACAGGGCTCGAATAGGACCAATATCTTTATGAGTTATCTTTATGAGTTAAAGAGGTATCATCCAGAGAAGAAAAATTTTCATATACTCGAGCCAGGGCGTCTTGAAAGAAAATACCAACATGGTGATCCCATTTTCCAAACATATAGGCCCTGGCCCCCTTATCTTCATAACCAAGTACAACACTAATTGTTTTAATATTCAAGGCAAAGTGAGTATTTTTAACAAATGAGTGCAGTTCTCTATCATGAAAAAAATCATGTTTGCATAAAACTCACGCACAAAATTTGGATAAATAGGTTTTCTGATTTTGAAAATGGGTGTCCATTTTAAATCATGAAAATAAGTTCTGAAATTAATCCCTTTATTAGAAAGTGTTTCAAGATCAATCACAAAGGAAGCATACAATTTTTGGTTAACCAAAACATGATTATGAAATTCATAGGCTACACATGATATGTAGCAAAAGGGGTTGTAGTGAGAATGACTTTTGCCAAAAATATTCTTGAAGTCCAGTGAGTCAAGATTCGGGGGTTCTCTGGTGTTGTGAAGAGTGGAGCGCCTTGTACGCTGAGAAGGAGCAGAGTGACCCGAGGGATGAGGAGTGGAGCGACGTGGTGGTGAAGAGTGGCGAGAAGGTGCAGAGGAAGAGTCATCTTCATCATGCATTGGTTCCTTTCCCTTAGAACCCTTCTTTTGAGATGCACCCACTTCCTTTCGTGGGGTTGAGCCCTTTGGATGAATAACTTTTCGAGCCATAGTCTCAGAGAAACGTGAAGAGGGTGAGGAAGATAAATGAGATTGTTTGTGGATGTGAGTGTGAGTTTGTTTGGATGATGGTGGATTTTTGGTTATGGGTCGGGTGCTTCTTCTGGAAGGAAGTTTCTTTCTCATGTTGAAGGAAGTGAAATAGAGAAAAAGGAGATGAAGAAAGTGGCGAAAAGAGTGGAAGGTGGAGAGAGGTTACACCGTCATAAATGCATGATGGAAGGGATCTCATTTAAAGCAATCAGCATTAATGAAAACAGTTTAAAAAAATTAAAATTAAACAAAAAAAAGATGCTTCCTCGAAAAGTGAAAGAAGTTATAGGAAAAAGATTTGATTTGACACTACTCCCCTGTTAAGATATGATGAGAAAACCTTCTTTAAAATAAATTATTAAAAAATAATAAATTTATCATACCAAAAATAATGAGCCGGTTTCATAGAGTGGACTTAAGGTGGTTGAATGGGCTTGGGTCCAAGGTACCGGATTTTAGTCTCCCCCTTTTAATGACTTGTTCATCACTTGCCCAGATTTGTTTCCCTACTGCCTACGAGACAAAAACACACAGAGGCATGAAATTCACATTTTTTCAATAGAACTTAAATCCATCATCCTTAAACTGTTTCTTAATGAATAAAATCTATCTTCACACAGAGGTTTAGTGAAATTGTCAGCAAGTTGCTCTTCAGATTTTACAAATTCGATATCAATAGTACTCGTTTACACATGTTCCTTAATAAAGTGATATCAAACTTTAATGTGCTTGGTTCTAGAGTGCAGTACAGAATTTTTGAAATATTTATTGCACTCATATTGTCACAAAATAAAGGTATAATATTGATTTTAATTTATAATCTTCTAATTGAGTTTTAAGCCATAAGAGTTGAGAGCAACAAGCAGCTACGAAGATATATTCGGCTTCAACCGTGGATAAAGCAACATTGACTTGCTTCTTTCTTGACCACATGTTAAGCGAGCTTCCAAGGAAGCAACACATTCCGGACGTGCTTCTTCTATCCACTCGATCTCCCGCGTAATCTGCATCACAAAACCCTACTGCACAAAACTCATTAGATTTAGGATACCATAAACCAAGATCACATGTGCCCTTATTGTATCTAATGATTCTTTTGAAGGCGAAAAGATGAGATTCTTTTGGGTGAGATTGAAATCTAGAACGCACACTCACACTTTGAACAATATCCAGCCTAGAGGATGTAAGATACATAAGTGATCCTATCATTCCTCTATACTTTGTTTCATCCACATCTTTGCCTTTTTTTTTATCTTTGTCAAGTTTACTGTTTGGATGCATTGGGGTTCTGATAAATCCACATTTCATAGAATTTGTTTGCTCTAATTAGGTGGATTTTATCAACCTTTCCTACACTTATTCAATAAAATAACTTGATTTTGTAAATTCTCCATAAATTGTGCTCAAAAGTAAAAACATGCTTTTTAGACCCTTAATTCCTAAATTTTATTCACCTTAATTCCATTTGATGCCTTGATATGTTTTTTGAGTGATTTCAGGCTTGTAAGGCACAGATAGGAATGAAGGAATGAAGACAAAGGATGTAAAAAAGTGGAGAATTCATGAAGAAATGGAGTTTGGAGCTTTTCAGCAAGTGTGCATATGCACAACCCTTTGTGCGTACGCACGAGTGGAAAAAATCAGAAAGTGTGCATACGCACAGGTGCCAATGACGTTAGGATTTTTGCTAGTAAAGAATTTTGTAAAAATATAGTCGCGTTGTAAGTATAGATTCTAAACCAACAAAAAATCGCTTCGTACAAACATTTGGTTGTCACAAGTAACAAAACCCGATAAATTTATAAACCGAAGTATTCAAACCTCGGGTCGTCTTCTCAAGGAATTGCAGGGAAGTATGATTTATTATTGGTTATGGAAAAAACAGTGTTTGGGTTTGAAAAAGGTTTTTAGCAAGAGAAATAGATTGCAAGAATTAATAAATTAATAACTAATAAAACTCTTCGCAAGGTATGAAAACTGGAAGTCCTATCCCAGTTATCCTTATCAATTGTGATGAGAATTGGATTTTTCTCCCACTAAGTTAACCTCTAACTATGAAGGTAAGTCAAGTGGATGGAATAAGATTGGTTCCTCAGGTCCTAGTCTTTCCTCGGAAAATGCTAGAGTTATTGGAACTCGAGTTAATTCTTGAAGAATTCCAATTTTCAGTCAACAATGAGTTTGAAAACTCAAGAGTTATCAATTAATCAACCAAGGCCAAAAGGGAAAAAAATCTACTCGAATGAAAATAATTTGGATAAAGCCAAAGCATCCATAACATATAAGTCTGAAATACCTCAATTTATATTAAATAAAGAAAATCCTAACATGAATGGCTCATAAGCCAAATAGGCAACATAAGTAATACAGGCATTAAAGTATCTAAAAATAAAAGAGAAATATAAAGTAAAAGGAACATTGAACCTGATGAAGAGTTTAATCCTAAATCCTTTAAGAGGAATCCTAATCCTAAATCCTAAAAGAGAGGAGAGAACCTCTCTCTCTAAAAACTACATCTAAAACCTAAAATTGAATTATGATCTGATATGAATTGATTTCCTGAGTCTCTGCATGTTCCCTAACTTTAATCTATGTTTCTGGGCCGAAAACTGGGTTGAAATGCGGCCCGGAATCTGTTCCAGCGACTTCTGTAATTCTGCAGATCGCACTCGTCACGTGTCCGCGTCATCCACGTGTTCGCGTCACTCAGCATTTCTCGTACCACGCTTGCGCGTCGTCCACGCTTTCGCATCGTTCGTGCAGCTTCCAATCCGCGCAGTCGCGTCAAGCACGCGAGCGCGTCACAGTAATTCTTTCTATTTCGTGCGGTCGTGTGAGCTATGCGACCACGTGACTTCTCGCTGGTCATCTCCTCAATTCCTTGTGTTCCTTCTATTTTTGCATGCTTCCTCTTCATTCCTTACGCCATTCCTGCCCTATGAAGCCTGAAACACTTAACATACAGATCACGGCATCGAATGGTACGAAGGAAGATAAAAATATACAACAAAAAGGTCCTTAGGAAGCAAGTTATTAATCATAGGATATTTTTAGGAAGGAATTGTAAATACATGCAAATCATATGAATAAGTGGGTAAAAAGCTTGATAAAACCACTCAATAAAACACAATATAAACTATAAAATAGTGGTTTATTAGCCAACACGTGACCTCATTAATTCAATTCGCTGATAGCAAATTTTGGGCCTCCAGAACCCAATCCAACTCATTTCTGAAACTATTTCAACCCTCATTCAAGAGGAGGCAAGGGTGGAGCAATTAAGCTTAGATTTTTCCATGTTTTTATCTTAGTTTCTAGAGAGAGAAGCTTCCCTTTCTCTCTAGAATTTAGGTTTTCTTAGTTAATTTCTCTTTAAATTTAGTTACTAATTCTTGTTTTATTGTAGTTTCATTTATGTTTTCATGCTTTATTGTCTTAATTCTCTTAGTTCTTCTTCTTAATTTCTCTTTTATGTCACTTTTCATTTTATGAACACTCTTGTAAATCTTAATTTTCTATTAATGCAATTTAATGTTTCTTTGCTTATTGTTATTTAATTGAGTTGTTATTATTATTTTCTTGCACTTGGTAGCTTTAGATTTTATTTTGATTGCAATTTAATATGCTTTTATTTTCATGCACACCAAGTGTTTGATAAAAATGCTTGGCTTAATTTTTACTTAGTTTCTCCTCACTTTTGGCTTGGAATTGAGGACTTTGGTGACCTTGAGTCATTGATTTTCATTCGTGATTGATATATTAGAGTAGTTAGTTGATTTGGTTTCCATTAACTCTAACTTTTACCTTAATAGAGTTGGCTAGGACTTGTGGATTGAAATCAATTATGCCTATTTGACTTATCCTCGATGTTAGGGTTGACTAAGTAGGATTAACTCTTCATAATCATCATATGTTTATGGTCAATGGCTAGGATAGGTAACCTTGACTCTCAATCCTTGTCAAGAGGTTTCTTAGCATTTGAATTTCTCTTCCTTTTCCTTTATTGCCTTTGAATTTAATTACTTTGATATTTAGTTATTGTTTGCTTATTTGCTTTCTTGTTATTTATATTTCTTGTCTCTTGCCATCAAAACCCCATTTTCCTCTTAGCCAATAATTGAGCATTTCATTGCAATTCCTAGAGAAGATGACCTGGGATTTAAAACTCCTGGTTTATATTTGATTTGAATTGTGACAATTCTTATTTTAAACTTTAATTGATGGTCAATTGTTGGGTTTGGACTATACTTGCAACGTCAATTCTATTTTGAGAAAAATTCCTATCCCACTTTAGGCCAATCATCAAGTTTTTGGTGCCGTTGCCAGGGAGTTGCAATGTTGTTATGTTATTATCTATTGTAAATATGTTTATATGTAAATATCTTGCTTATTTTTGGTTGATTAGTTGCTTGCTTTTGTTAGTTGTTAGGAGTTTGTTTTAGTTTCTCTTATTAGCTTTTATTTTTATTTCTTCTTTTCTCTATGAATTCTCACCCGTTTGGCTTGGAGTTTGGTTGTTATGATGTTGTAGGAAGTGAGAACCTAAATGATAGAATGCATCATGAATTGTGGGATAAATTGAGTGAGGAGCCATATGCTTATAGGCAACCCTCTTGGCAAGAACCTCCTCCATATCCTTATAGCTACTATCCACCTCTTGATGCACACCAATACAACCTAAACCCTCAACACTATGATCAATGTCACTCACAAGTCACATCATACTATCACCAAATACCTCCACATGAGCCAACCCTATTCCCACTATACCATCAACCTTATGTGCCTCATGAACAACCTTATGAACCACACTTAGAGCCACCACAATTCTAACACCAATACCCTACACCACCTCGATACTCTTACCAATACCAACCACCTTCTACACATAAGTACCTTCTCCCACATAATGAACCTCCTTTTTTCCCTCAACCTTCAACGGAGGAAGCATTCTAATTCTTTCCTCAAGAGCAAGAAGAGTACCAAAAGAGGCAAGATAACATCATGGCTACCTTAGCCGGAGCTCTATCCCACTTAGCCTCACTACACTCTTTCAACAATTCAAGCATCTCCATGAATGAAAGTGAAGAATCAACTTCAATTGAAATATGTGGAGTGGAAGAGAGGTTGAAACTACAAAGGAAAGAAGAGGAATTGAAGTATGAGTTGCAAGTGGAGAAGGTTGGGATCAAGGAATTAGAAGAAATGGTTGAAGAATTTGAAGAGGTGGAGATCATACAAGAAGAGAAAAAGGAATTGGAACCTACATTGCCATTTGAAGTCTCTTCTCCTAAGTCACTATCTCCTCATTCACTTAAGTGGGTAACATCTTTAACCTTGAGCTTCATTATTCCACTTGAATATGGTTTGCTTGAAAATGATCGTCAATTTAGGAATATTTGTGTATTGGAAAATGAAGGAAAATTAGGTAGTGGTTGGAAACATGATCCTAGGTTCATAGAAGTTGAATCTTTGAAGTTTTTCTTTAATGGTTGGTATAATTCTCAAGTAAGTAGATCATGGAGGATGTTTGAATGCTTGAGTGAGAGTTCTAGATGCTAGCTACCCAGATGGAATCATATGAATCAACAAGAAGATCGGGTGCACAAGATTTGGGATCTCGGAGGCTATTGGAGATGCAAACATTGGTGGGGATTCAAGGAAGAATTTAAGCACAAGCCACCATAGCAAGGACTCTCCCAATTGTCTAACTTAAAGACAATAAATAAAAGTGCTAGGTGGGAGACACCCCACCATGGTAACACCTTTCTACCCCTCTCTTTGTATATAGTTTTAATTCATTGCATTTTGTTTCTTGTAGATAGCTTATGTTTAGTTTAATTTCAAGCTTAGTTAGGTTAAAATTTACTTTGGATAATGTGGTTGTTCAATGTTGGATGTTTCGGGGTTGAAACTCTTTTGTTGGGCTAAAGTTTGGTGCCTTAGAGGTCTAAAAATTTTTGGAAAAAACAGAGCATGTGCAAGCGCACAACCCTGTGCGCTCGCACACTAATCCTATTTCTGTGCCTTGTGCGCATGCACCCAGATGTGCGTACATACATTCCTTTGCACAGCCCCTGTTCAAAGCGCTCGCATGCCTTGTGCGTGGGCGCCTCATTGTATTTTGCGCTCTATGCGTGCGCACCAGTTTGTGCGTACGCATACAACCTTCTTTTCGTGCACTCTGTGCGAGCGCACCAACCTGTGCGTCCACACACCAGCTTATACCCCCTTGTCTTGGGAGCGCTGGCACGTTTTGTGCGTATGGATCCCTATCAATTTTTGCTTTTGTGTGTGCGTACGAACCTGTGTGCATACGCACAGATGGCAAATTTTGATGTGTCATTTTCTCAAAAAAAAATCCTAATGTGCGAGTGCACACATATGTGCGCATCCACAAACCTAATTTCACCTTCTGCCCAGAGCACTCACACACTATTGTGCATACGCACACCCCCATTTTACACCTTTTGTGCGAGTGCATGACCTTGTGTGCGTACACACGACTCTGTTCTCACAACACACTACTTCTTTTCTTCTATTCTCTCCATTTCTTCTCTTCTTTTCTCTTTCCTTCCTCCAACCACCATCCATCACTATTATTCACCACCCACCATACACACCTTTAGTTAGTTAGTTAGTTAGTTGGTGTTTATCTAGTTAGTTAGTTTAATTTTCTATTCTAGTAGATTAGGTTATTAGCATAGGTTAGATTTTTTGTGATAATTGTTGGATTATTGATATTGTTGTTGCTAGATATCGTCAGATATCTTCATTGAGGTCATACTTTTTTGCATGGTATTGAGTTTTAAATGTTGAATATTTGCACATACCAAGTACTTATGACATTGCCTTCATGAATCTTGTTGGATTTCTAAATTGCATGTTGTAGCTAGCCACCATGTGATTTGATTTCATTATCTATTATTAGGCAATTGTATATGGTTAATGCATTTTTTGTTAGGTGATGCTTGTTTATTTGGATTTTTATTTAAATCACCTAGTTGATGCATTGAAATTAAGGAATTGTTAAATTGGATTATAAGCCACCTAAGGACATTTTTTGAGCTTTTTAATCTTTGTGGATTATGCTTGCCATGTTTTCCACTTCATGTCATTTAGGTGTTGCAAACAAAGTCTTCTCTATCATCCTTTCACAATTTTTTTATTCTTGCTTAAATGCTCTTGTACTTCTTCATTACTTGTTTGTTTATCTTAACCTACAAGTCTTTTTTAAAGTATTTTAAGCACACTATAATGACTGAAGTGCATGTTTCTTTTGTGTAATTGTGACATAGCTTTCTATGCTAGTGTGTGTGTTCTAAACCACGCAACTTAGAATACAGACACTTGTTTTCTTCATGTCACAAACTTATTCATTCACTCATTTTAGTGAATATCACCTCATTCCAACAATCTTTTCTTCCTTGCATTTGCATTCACTCAGCTTACTATCCTATTTTCTATTTTTCATGGATGAGTCACCATTAGCAACAAGGGAAGCAGGAAGATGCACACACAGTAGCATATTGACCCACCAGCTGAAGATGGCTATCCGAAGTCACCATACCCCCTTACTCACCTTTGGATGAACTGCAGACGGTGCAAACTTTAAGTGTGGGGAGGTCGTCACTGATCGACCATCTTGGGTGACAAATTCTAATCCTAAGATTTTCACATTCTTTTTGAATTCTTAGTTGCATTTTCTTTCTTGGTTTGTATATATTTTGAGATCTAATTGCAATTTTTCTTGGTTTATTGTATTTTCTTTCATATATAATAAGCTTTGATAAAATGATGAAATTATCCAAGAAAAATATTCATAGTAGGGCAATGATATCCTAATTGATTTGAGTTGGTATTTGTTTTATTGAATCTTGCTTGAAATATATTGTGGAACATGCTTTTGAGCTAAGAACACATAAGCATGTGAGTTTTGAGCCTCATTGTGTGGTTACATTATATAACCACTATTTTCATTCTTGTGTGTGTTATTTTCTTTTTATGATTGTAATCTTTGATTTGTTTGATTCTTTATGTCAATTGTTTGATGTATATATGCATTTATATGATTGCGGCCGTCAATTCATATAGCTCACTTACCCAAATAGCCTACTCTTTTATCTTCCTTTGTTAACTAACTTTGAGCCTATTTTTAAATCCTCTTTTATTCTTAATTTTAGCACATCACTACCCTTATGTGAAAAATAATGAATGTCCTTAATTTAGATCTTTGATTAGTTTAGGCTATTGACAGTGTTTATAATTTAAGTGTGGGGAAGCTTGGAAACATTGGTTGATATAAAGGTGTATTGTTGTATTTCTTTGTTCAAGTCTTGGGAATTGGGTACATACTCATGCATTAAAAGTTTAAACCATATGCATTGATGCTCTTGTATATGTTTTAGTTTGAAAAAAAAATGATGAAATGAAAATGGAAAAAAATAGAAAAATAAAAAAAGAAAGCAATAAAAATGGGACAAAATGCCCCAAAGTAGAGTAATAAGAACAATGCATATGAGTTGTGATTAAAAAGAGAATGCATGAGTGTGTAAGAAAAGTGAGGAATAGGCAGTTCAGTTTGCTTTGAGTTGTATAGGTTGTTATATATGTTAGTGAGAGCTTAGGCTAATCAATGATTCAAATATCAAGCTCACTTAACCATTTATAATCTTACCTTAACCCTAGCCCCATTACAACCTATGAAAAGTCCTCATGATACTTGTATGAATACACTGAATAATTGTTGACTGTTAGATGAAAAACAAATCTTAGAAAGCTTGATTAGAAGAGAATTAAATGAATCAACCCTAAACACTTGAGAGATTAGAGTGTATACACAACCGGTGAGGGGTTTGATTGCTTAAATTCTATGTTTCCACCTTTGATTATCTCCTTTCTTGAAAGTTGTTAACTCATTTCAATAACTCAATTCAATTGTGGATTTGATTTGATTGTTATTGCTTTCTCCCTTATGTTTATATATGTATTCTTGGAATTTAATTTATTTTAACTAAGTAGTTACATTCCTGTAGATAGATTGCATATAGGTAGTTTCCTTGCATTGAATAAATGCAATACCCCTTGTTTCTTTATTTTATTTAGCATGAGGACATGCTATTGTTTAAGTGTCAGGATGTGATAAATCCATATTTCATGGTATTTATCTGCTCTAATTGGGTGGATTTTATCAACTTTTCTTACATTTATTCAATGAAATAGCTTGATTTTGTAAATTCTCCATAAATTGTGCTCAAAAGTGAAAACATGCTTTTTAGGCCCTTATTTGCTAAATTTTATTCACTTTAATTCCATTTGATGCCTTGATATGTTTGTTGAGTGATTTCAGCCTTGTAAGGCACATATAGGGTTGAAAGAATGAAGACAAAGGATGTAAAAGTGGAGAATTCATGAAAAAATGGAGTTTGGAGCATTTCAGCAAGTGTGCGTACGCACAACCCTTTGTGCGTACGCACGAGTGGAAAAAATTAGAAAGTGTGCGTACACACACCTCTGTGCGTACGCACAGGTGCCAACACGTGACCTCATTAATGCAATTCACAGGCAGCGAATTTTTGGCCTCCAGAACCCAATCCAACTCATTTTTGAAATTATTTCAACCCTAATTCAAGAGGAGGCAAGGGAGGAACAATTAGGTTTATATTTTTCCATGTTTTTGTCTTAGTTTTCTAGAGAGAAAAGCTCCCCTTTCTCTCTAGAATTTATGTTTTCTTAGTTAATTTCTCTTTAATTTCAGTTACTAATTCTTGTTTTAATGTAGTTTCATTTATGTTTTTATGCTTCATTATCTTAATTCTCTTAGTTCTTCTTCTTAATTTCTCTTTTATGTCACTTTTCATTTTATGAACACTCTTGCAAATCTTAATTTTCTATTAATGCAATTTAATATTTATTTGCTTGTTATTTAATTGAGTTGTTATTATTATTTTTTTGCAGTTGGTAGTTTTAGATTTTATTTTGATTGCAGTTTAATATGTTTTTATTTTCATGCACACCAAGTGTTTGATAAAAATGCTTGGGTTAGTTTTTACTTAGTTTCTCCTCACTCTTGGCTTAGAATTGAGGACTTTAATGACCATGAGTCATTGATGTCCATTCTTGATTGATATATTAGAGTAGTTAGTTGATTTGGTTTCCACTAACTCTAAGTCTTCCATTAATAGAGTTGGCTAGGCCTTGTGGATTGAAATCAATTATGCCTATTTGACTTATCCTCGATGTTAGAGTTGACTAAGTAGGATTAACTCTTCATTATCGTCATATGTTTGTGGTCAATGGCTAGAATAGGTAACCTTGACTCTCAATCCTTGCTAAGAGGTTTCTTAGCATTTGAATTTCCCTTCCTTTTGCTTTATTGCCTTTGAATTTAATTGCTTTGATATTTAGTTATTCTTTGCTTATTTACTTTCTTGCTATTTACATTTCTTGTCTCTTGCCATCAAAACCCCATTTTCATCAAAGCCAATATTTGAGCACTTCATTGCAATTCCTAGGGAAGACGATCCGGGATTTAAAACTCTCGGTTTATATTTGATTTAAATTGTGACAATTCTTATTTTAAACTTTGATTGATGGTCAATTGCTGGGTTTGGACTATACATGCAACGCCAATTCTATTTTGAGAAAAATTCCTAACCCACTTTAGGCCAATCATCAGGTTTCCATTGGTTTGGAATTTTCTAAACAAAATTTCTTGATTAACTCTTTGGCATTTTTTTCTTGGTGAATAAAGATACCACTAGGAGTTTGTTTGATTTGAAGACCAAGAAAGAAAGTTAATTCTCCCATTAAACTCATTTCAAACTCACTAGCCATTAGTTTTCCAAACTCTTCGCACAAGGATTCATTTGTTGATCCAAACACAATGTCATCCACATAAACTTGAACAAGTAAGATATCATCATTAGATTCTTTTATAAACAAAGTAGTATCGGTAGTACCCCTTTGAAAATTATTTTTCAACAAGAAGGCACTAAGCCTTTCATACTAAGCTCTAGGTGCTTACCTAAGGCCATAAAGAGCCTTTGATAGCTTAAAAACATGATTTGGAAAATCTTTGTTTTCAAAACTAGAAGGTTGAGCCACAAATACTTTTCTATCTATAAAACCATTGAGAAAATCACATTTGACATCCATTTGAAATATTTTGAAACCCATGTGTGCAGCATAGGCAAGAAGCAACCGAATTGCTTCCATTATAGCTACCGGGGCAAATGACTCATCAAAGTCAATTCCTTCCTCTTGGTCATAACCTTGGGCCACTAGAATAGCCTTGTTACGTACCACACTACCATCCTCACCCAATTTATTTTTGAATATCCATTTTATACCAATTACTTTTTTACCATTTGAATTTGATACAAGGGTCCAAACCTCATTCTTTTCAAATTGAGATATCTCTTCTTCCATGGCTTTAACCATGAGGGGTCTTCAAGAGCTTGCTTCACATTGAGAGGTTCCAATTGGGACAAGAAGACAACATTGCTTTGTTCCATTTGCTTCTTGCTTGAGGATCTAGTGGTTATGCCTTGTGAAGGATCACCAATGATGAATTCATGAGGATAGCCCTTCAAAAATTTTCATTCACGTGGCCTTTGAGGAATGATTTTGCTTTGACTAGTTTCAGTTGGCAGCTCTGTTCTGGATTCTCTGGCTTGTTCAAGAGACAAAACAGAAATGCCTCCTCCATTTTGAAGAGAAGTTTCTGGACCGAAAGATTCAACAGCTGGGACAGATTTGGGATTTTCTTGATTGGCATGATGGTTCACATCAGTTTCACTACCTGCATCATCATCTACCATAGCACTTTAATAGAGTTAGAATCACAAAAAGGCACATGTATAGATTCCTCAATTGTTCTATGTTCTTTGAGGTAAACCTTAAACGCTTTGCTAGTGGTGGAGTATCCGACAAACATTCCTTCATAAGATTTTGGATCAAAATTTCCAAGATTTTCTTTATTGTTAAGTACAAAATATTTGCATCTAAAAATATGGAAATAGTTAGGATTAGGTGGGGTTCCTTACCAAAGATCATATGGAGTTTTCTTTAAACCTTTTCTAATGATGGTTCTATTTAGAATATAACAAGTTGTGTTTACAGCTTCAGCCCACCAAAACTTTGGAACATTATTTTCACAAAGCATTGCCCTAGTCATTTCTTGAAGGCTTCTATTCCTTCTTTCAACAACCCCATTTGTTGAGGTGTTCTTGTGCATAAAAATTTATGTGCTATTCCAAATTCATCACAAAAATTTTGAAAATCTTGATTTTCAAACTGCTTTCTATGATCACTTCTCAAGTGGGCAATTTTTAAATTTTTTTCATTTTGGATCTTTTTACAAAGAGAGGAGAAAGCATAGAATACATCATTTTTGTGAGCTAAGAAAAGAACCCAACCAAATCTAGAGTAATTGATGTGTGGAAAGCGATCCAACACAAAACTCACCGGCAAGTGTACCGGGTCGCATCAAGTAATAATAACTCACAAGAGTGAGGTCGATCCCACAGGGATTGAAGGATTGAGCAATTTTAGTTTAGTGGGTGGTTTAGTCAAGCAAATCAAGTTTTGATTGAGTGATTTGTGTTTAACAGAAATTAAATGACAGTAAATGTAAAGGGGGAAGGGGGAAGTGCAGTAAAATAAAGAACAGAAGAGTAAAAGTGCAGAAACTTAAAGAGCAAGAAAGTAAATGACTGAAACTTAAAGTGCAAGAAAGGTAAATTGCAGTAACTTAAATGGCAAGAAAGATAAATTGCTAGAATGTAAAAGGGAGTTGAGGAATGGGATTGCAAGATCTAAACAAGAAAAAGTAAATTGCAGCAAATAAAGAGATTAGAACTTGAAATGAGAGCAATGAGAATTAAATCAGCAAGGAAATAAAATGCAGCAAGGTTCATAGAAGAACCAAGAGCCAAATTGGGTCTCAGGTCTCAAGAGACTAGGTAGCAGAGCCTAGATCTCTATTTGCCTTCCTAGATCCAGATGAACAAAGCAATTGGCAAGAAAATTAGAAGAAGAAGCAGTAAAGGAAATGGAAACAGATTCAATTATGCAGAAAGTGAATTAAAGAGAATTTGAATGAGAATTGAGACAGAATTTCCTCAATTTCTCACACCCAATTCTCAGAAACAGAAGAGTAAAATTCCTAAGGCAAGAACGAGGGAGAAGAGAGATCAATTCCCTCCCTAATTCTCAGAAATCTCAACAGAAAGCTAGAAATTCAAAAGGTAAAAGTGAAAATTGACAAAAGGTGCATAAAGGTAGCTAAAAGTTTTTAATTACATTAAACTAACTACTATTTATACACTTTCCATTCTTGGATTTTGGGATTTGGATGGGCTTTTGAATTGGTGAAGAAATGAATTCAAATTAATTTTTAATTTGAATTTTTGGCCCAAAAATGCATTCCCAGGAGGCTGCCCTGCCCTTGTGGAGGGCAGGGCAGAAAATTGATGCTAGGCACAAGAAGTTGGTGCGGCCATAGTGCGCATGGTGAAGAAATTGGTGCGCCAGAAGCTGCGTGGTGCGCATGAGGAGGAAATTTGGTGCGCCAGAGACTGCCCTGCCCGCGCCAAGGGCAGGGCAGAAAATGTTGATGCGCGCGAACATGAAGCGTGCGTGCGCTTGGTGCTGCCAGAATTGAGAAGTGCGCGTGCGCGTGCTGCACGTTGATGCGTGGGACGGCCAGATTTAAGGAGCGCGCGTGCGCGCGAAGCAAGTTGACGCGCGGATGCTCCCTGCCCGCGCCAAGGGCAGGGCAGGAATGGTTTGGTGTGCCAGGAAGCAAAATTGGTGCGCCAAGGTCTTGTGTGTGATGCGCCAATTTCAAATGCTGTCCTGCCCGCGCCAAGGGCAGGGCAGGGTTCCTTCCTTCATGTCTTGGGTTCGATCCTGGGAGGGAGCAAACACGCTAGTTATTTTCTTGCTTTCTTGGCACCATAGTCACCCTTAGTCCTTGGCTCCCTCATGGTCCCTTGCTCGAGCCTTGTAGCATGCATAATTGACATTTTTATCTTGATTTTTTTTCCTCATGGAGCCCGATCCTGCTCTCCACAAGGGCAGGGCAGAGTTTGCTTCTCTTGGCTCCAAGGCACCATTTTGTGCTCTGCCCTTGGAGTGGGCAGGGCAAGGTTGCCTTGTCTTGGTTTGGTCACTTGATGCTGCCCTTGTGGAGGGCATTCTGCCCTTGTGGAGGGCAAGATTGCTTCCACTATGAGTTCGGCACACTTCTCCCTTGATTCGGCCACGCTTTTCTTTCCTCGGCTACACTTTTTATGCCACGCTTTTTATTTTCTTTTCTTTTCTTCACCTACAATAAACCAAAACAACCACTCAAAGTATCACTAAATTCAAGAGGCTTATAAATCAATTAAAATGCAATTAAAATTAGCTTAAACCTCATGATTTATCATTAATTTCATAGTGGTTGCTTGATTTAGAGAAGTTATGCATTTTCACTCCAAATCACTAACTTAGGATGCAAGAAAGTGCATAAATGCTACCAAAACAAGTGAAATTAGCTTGAAAAATGGGTATATGATGACTTGTCATCACAACACCAAACTTAAACCTTGCTTGTCCCCAAGCAAGCATCAAAACTAAGAGAAAATGGGATGAATAAGAAAATAACATAAATCCTTATTATGCAGATAGCAGAACTTCAATATATGGGGCATTTATGCAGACAATGATACTCATTTATTATTGCTGCTGCATAATACACATTTTGCATCCAAGGTTTGCTAGACTTGCTGTTATAAGACTCTCCTTTTGATCACTCCCTTGCTAACTTCTTTTTGGCTTATAATGCTTTAACAAGCTTATTATTCTTTAAGAGGTTTGGTGTTAAATGTTGCAGCTTAGCCTTTGGCTTCATTTTCTTTTATTTTGCTCAACATCTTTCCACCACAGACACTTAGCTCACTAATTCTTCCTAGGATCATTGATGCCCAGCATCTCTTTGGATCACTAAGTGCTTTGTATCTAAGTTGCTCTTTATTGTGGATTTTCAATTGGCCATCCCAAATCAGTTGATCTAAGTGACCGGGTTTCAAAATACCCCTTAGAATTTACTCATCCAAGCAGATCTCAGTACAAGAACACCACAGGCATTTGTCCTAGGGTCCAAACCATTGGTGTCCAACCTTTATTCTTTGTTTTTCTTGCCATTTTGGCTTTTTCTTTCTTCCTTTTCTTTCTGTTTTTGTTACCAAGGGTGTTTCATTGTTGATAAAGGTCTATATAACAGCAAGCTAACTTACAATTGAATGAGAATGATATTATGCAACACTTATTTCATGAGTTATGCATTTAATCAAACACATGTGCCACCACCAACTTCCATTCATACTCATGCAACATTGGATCTTTCTCTTTTCAATTCAAACCAAACTCTTTTATTTAAGCATATGGGAAACAAAGCAAAATTTAAATCTGAGTGATGGATACAAGCATTATGCAGACTTATCATTTTCACAAACAATTTCACTTGCAACTAGATGAACACTTTAGCAAGGCATATAATGGTTTCCAAATTCAAAATATCACACAGCAGCAAGAGTTAAGTTCAGATACAACCTTTGTAGTTGCAGCCCTTTGATTTTTCTTTCTGCTATGTTCCCTTTGAGTCAAAATGCATAGTGTCTTCAATTATTGATTCATGTCCTGCATAATCCTCAAAGTTGCTTGCTTCTCAAGCCCTTGATCATATGGTTAGTAAGCATAACTGAGTGTGGTTTCAGGATTTGTTTTGGTGTGTGAACACCAAACTTAATTGTTTTGCCACTGTCTCAGATGTACAAAGTTAACCATATTTGAAACCATGTATCCTTGCTAAAGGTTAATGGAATTAAAGCTAGAAAACAATTTAACAGTTGAGTAATGTGGTTGATTGCTTGGAGTTAGAATCATGCAAGAGGTGAGAATGTATTAAATGATATTTTTGGTGGAACACCAAACTTAGAAGTTTTCATTCTTCCTCAATTTGTTTTGGTGTGCAACACCAAACTTAGCTCCTTGCAATCCATACCAATTACTCAACATTTTTTATTGAAGAGCTATGAAAAGAAACTACCTCAGGTTGGGTTGCCTCCCAACAAGCGCTCTTTTATTGTCATTAGCTTGACATCTTCATTTTTTTGCTTCAAGGAGGTTGAAAATCGTAGTGTCTCAGCTTGTCTTTCTTTACTGTGAATTTCCTTCCGGTTCCCTCTTTGATGACCTCTATAGATTCTTGTGGAAGAATCTTAGTTACAATGTAATGCTCAGGTAACTGTGGGGACACCTTCAAAGGTTGAATATTGATCATCACTCGATCCCCTGGTGAAAAATCTCCGGTGAGGATTTTTTTCTTTCCTTTAGTTTTATCCTCTGTTTCTTCTTGATAGAATTCCTTTTTGTGTTTTTCTTGGCTGGTGCTTCCTTTGTCTAGTATTTTCTCATTGTCCTCTATGATCTCTTTCCATCCTTTCTTCTTTGTAACATCCTTGTTATTGGTTGGTTTGCCTTCAATGGTTTTGAAGAAAGTATTTGGTTTCTTCTCACCTATATCTGCAAAGTGCTTTGCCACTTGAGCTATCCGCTCCTCAAGTCTTCTCATTAACATATCTTGGTTCTTTGCTGTCTCCTCTTGATGTTTCATCATTCTCTCCATTAGAATCTCCAGGTTTGTGATTCTCTGAGAGTCTTGTGAGGTTGGTTGGTTATGACATGTTAAAGGTAGGAAGGGTGGGTGTGGTGGAAGCATGTAGTGGTTGTTATTGCTGTAATGATGTTCTTGTTGATTTGTGAAGTTGTGGTTATTACAACTGAAATCCCTTGGTTTGTAGTCTTGGCATTCATTCCTTCTCCAGTTGAAATGAGTCTGGGGGTGTCTGTGTTGTGAATGTTGGTTTTGAATAATGTTGATGGTTGGGTGATGTTGATTGTCTGTGGTCATGGAGTTACCCTGGTGGAAATTTCCTTGTTCTTGACGTTGAGGCTCCCTCATTCTCATATAAGAATGGGGTCTCCATGGTGGGAATTTGGTAATCTCTGCAGCAGATAGATCCATATTTTGCTGTGGTTGATGATGCATTTGTCTGTTTAAGTCATCTAACACAGTCACCCCTTCGATGTTTATTACTTCTTTTTCTGGGATTGCATTCTGTGATTTCTCAATTGAGTGTTGGTTGTTGACTCCTTTGTCATTGAAATCTGAAATTCCTTGGGTAGTTGTTGTTGCTTTGAGTAACCCATCTGAGAAGTGATCCACTGCTTTTCTTGTTTCTGGAGTGAGTCCTTCATAGAAAGCTCGGAAGCCCACTTTATCAGTTGCTTTCTTGTATCTTTCCCAGGCTTTAAAGAGCGGTTCTTCATCTCCTTGTATGAATAGATGTTCTTCCTTTTTCAGCTGGATGATCTGTCTAGATGGGGTGAATTTGGCCAGAAATTTGATAACCAAATCATCCCAACTAGTGATACTTCCTTGGGGAAAACTTTCAAACCATTGTGTAGCTTTACCCTTTAATGAGAAGGGAAATAGCAGAATCTTGTAAGTGTCTTGATCTGAACCATCGGTTTTGACTGCATTACAAGTCTTTAGAAAAGTGGATATGTGCTGCTGAGGGTCCTCCGACGGATTTCCTTCATAGGAACAATTGTTCTTGATGAGAGTGATGAGTGGTGGCTTCATGTCATGATATCCTTTGTCTGTAAGAACTTGATTTCCTGTGATATGCACACAATCAGGATGACCAAACAGCAACACGCTTGAGAATTAAGTGCAATTATTTGGGATAAAATGTTAGTGGGTTAATAGAGGCAATTTATCAAACAGTTAGTGTGTTAGTAGGAGTTAGAATAACAGAAAAAGAAAAAGTGCTTAATCTAGACCTCCACTTCACTTAATCATTGTCAATCTATTTCAATCCCCGGCAACGGCGCCAAAAACTTGATGTGTGGAAAGCGATCCAACACAAAACTCACCGGCAAGTGTACCGGGTCGCATCAAGTAATAATAACTCACAAGAGTGAGGTCGATCCCACAGGGATTGAAGGATTGAGCAATTTTAGTTTAGTGGGTGGTTTAGTCAAGCAAATCAAGTTTTGATTGAGTGATTTGTGTTTAACAGAAATTAAATGACAGTAAATGTAAAGGGGGAAGGGGGAAGTGCAGTAAAATAAAGAACAGAAGAGTAAAAGTGCAGAAACTTAAAGAGCAAGAAAGTAAATGACTGAAACTTAAAGTGCAAGAAAGGTAAATTGCAGTAACTTAAATGGCAAGAAAGATAAATTGCTAGAATGTAAAAGGGAGTTGAGGAATGGGATTGCAAGATCTAAACAAGAAAAAGTAAATTGCAGCAAATAAAGAGATTAGAACTTGAAATGAGAGCAATGAGAATTAAATCAGCAAGGAAATAAAATGCAGCAAGGTTCATAGAAGAACCAAGAGCCAAATTGGGTCTCAGGTCTCAAGAGACTAGGTAGCAGAGCCTAGATCTCTATTTGCCTTCCTAGATCCAGATGAACAAAGCAATTGGCAAGAAAATTAGAAGAAGAAGCAGTAAAGGAAATGGAAACAGATTCAATTATGCAGAAAGTGAATTAAAGAAAATTTGAATGAGAATTGAGACAGAATTTCCTCAATTTCTCACACCCAATTCTCAGAAACAGAAGAGTAAAATTCCTAAGGCAAGAACGAGGGAGAAGAGAGATCAATTCCCTCCCTAATTCTCAGAAATCTCAACAGAAAGCTAGAAATTCAAAAGGTAAAAGTGAAAATTGACAAAAGGTGCATAAAGGTAGCTAAAAGTTTTTAATTACATTAAACTAACTACTATTTATACACTTTCCATTCTTGGATTTTGGGATTTGGATGGGCTTTTGAATTGGTGAAGAAATGAATTCAAATTAATTTTTAATTTGAATTTTTGGCCCAAAAATGCACTCCCAGGAGGCTGCCCTGCCCTTGTGGAGGGCAGGGCAGAAAATTGATGCTAGGCACAAGAAGTTGGTGCGGCCATAGTGCGCATGGTGAAGAAATTGGTGCGCCAGAAGCTGCGTGGTGCGCATGAGGAGGAAATTTGGTGCGCCAGAGACTGCCCTGCCCGCGCCAAGGGCGGGGCAGAAAATGTTGATGCGCGCGAACATGAAGCGTGCGTGCGCTTGGTGCTGCCAGAATTGAGAAGTGCGCGTGCGCGTGCTGCACGTTGATGCGTGGGACGGCCAGATTTGAGGAGCGCGCGTGCGCGCGAAGCAAGTTGACGCGCGGATGCTCCCTGCCCGCGCCAAGGGCAGGGCAGGAATGGTTTGGTGTGCCAGGAAGCAAAATTGGTGCGCCAAGGTCTTGTGTGTGATGCGCCAATTTCAAATGCTGCCCTGCCCGCGCCAAGGGCAGGGCAGGGTTCCTTCCTTCATGTCTTGGGTTCGATCCTGGGAGGGAGCAAACACGCTAGTTATTTTCTTGCTTTCTTGGCACCATAGTCACCCTTAGTCCTTGGCTCCCTCATGGTCCCTTGCTCGAGCCTTGTAGCATGCATAATTGACATTTTTATCTTGATTTTTTTTCCTCATGGAGCCCGATCCTGCTCTCCACAAGGGCAGGGCAGAGTTTGCTTCTCTTGGCTCCAAGGCACCATTTTGTGCTCTGCCCTTGGAGTGGGCAGGGCAAGGTTGCCTTGTCTTGGTTTGGTCACTTGATGCTGCCCTTGTGGAGGGCATTCTGCCCTTGTGGAGGGCAAGATTGCTTCCACTATGAGTTCGGCACACTTCTCCCTTGATTCGGCCACGCTTTTCTTTCCTCGGCTACACTTTTTATGCCACGCTTTTTATTTTCTTTTCTTTTCTTCACCTACAATAAACCAAAACAACCACTCAAAGTATCACTAAATTCAAGAGGCTTATAAATCAATTAAAATGCAATTAAAATTAGCTTAAACCTCATGATTTATCATTAATTTCATAGTGGTTGCTTGATTTAGAGAAGTTATGCATTTTCACTCCAAATCACTAACTTAGGATGCAAGAAAGTGCATAAATGCTACCAAAACAAGTGAAATTAGCTTGAAAAATGGGTATATGATGACTTGTCATCAGTAATCATCTACCACTACCAAACTATAATGTTTTTCTCTCAAACTTTAAGTTCTAGTAGGACCAAAAAGATCAATATGTAATATTTCCAATGGCCTTTTAGTGGAAATTCTATCTTTGGGTTTAAAAGATGATCTTACTTGTTTTCCTAGTTGACAACCATCACAAGTAATATCTTTATCAAATTTAATATTTAGAATTCCTCTAACTAAATTCTTTTTAACAAGCTTAGATGTTTTCATGTCCCAATTTCTAATGCCAAAGCCATTTTTCAGATTTAAGAGAGGTTAAACAAGTTACTTTTTGATCCTTTAAATTATCTAGAGTTAATCCATACACATTATTGCATCTTTTTGCTTCAAACAAAATATCACCAAATTTTTCACAAATAACCAAGCAATCCAATTTTTTAAAAATAGCCAAATATCCAAGATCATACAATTGGCTAATGCTTAGTAGATTTTGCTTTAATCCATCAACAAGCAAAACATAATTAATGAAAGAAAAGAAATTCTTACCCACTTTACCTATGGCCACTATTTTTCCTTTTCTATTGTCACCGAAAGTAACAAAGCCTCCATCATACTCATCAACCTTGATGAAGAATGTTGACTTTTCGGTCATATGCCTAAAGCACCCACTATCCATATACCATATGTTGTCCTTTCTTTTGGATGCTAGGCAAACCTACAAAAAGGCTTAAGTGACCTTTGTAAAACCCACTCATAAATGAGAATTTATTCTAGAAAGCCCAAAATGTGATTTTTATGGCTAAATGTGATAGAGGAGACTGAGACGAGAATTTTGGTACCAATTTTATAGGATTCGGACCAAGATTGGACCGAACGGGCCAAACCGGACCAACCGGACCCAAAGTGGGCCCTTGGCCCAACATGACTAAACCAAAACCCTAGTTTTTAGTATTCTCTCTCCTCACTAAACACACTCACATGCTGAAAATGGAGGCCATGGAGGGAAGAACACTCTCTCAAGTTCTTTCTCTCACTTGATCTTCAAACCACCATAACTTTTGATCTAGAGCTCCGATTGCCGCTCCGTTTGCGGCCACATGTTCACCGCGGAGAGCTCTACAAAACCCATACAATTAATCTTGAGGTAAGCCACGTTTTGCTCTTCGAAATTCCAGTTTTGTTTTCGAGTTTTATGAGCAAAAATGTTGAGATTTTGGGCTCTTTGATATTATAGGACCCAACTCTCTTGAAGGAGAAGGTTAATCTTGTCTCCTTGGACTTTGGGTGTGGTAAGATTCTCAACCCTAGTGTAAATTGTTGTTCTATGATGTTTGGGTATTGAGATGTTGTGTATGGGTATGATGATTGTGGCTTAGGTTGTGTATATGTGAATATTGGAGCTTGATTGGTGATATTGAAAAGCTTAACAAGGGATTTGATGGTAAAAAAAATCTGTTCTTGGAGGTGTTGAGGCCTTGAGAGCTTGAGGAAAAGTGGTTTGGAAGTGCTCTGGTGGAGCTTGGGAAATCGGCTAAGGTATGGTTTTGGTTTCCCATATCTAATATGTAATGCGGTAGGAAATACTTAGGCTAGAGGCCCTAAGATAGGCATTGAATGGTTGATGTTGTTGAATGATTGAGATATATGATGTGGTCATATATGTGATGATGATTATTGATGCCTTGGAGGTATGATGTATGAGAAATATGCATGTTGTGATATATGCTTGATGATTGGTTATGGTTGAATTGTGGGTTGAACCATGTTGATGGTGAGTATGATATTGATTGTGTACAATGATGATTTATTGGAATTGGTGTTGTTGAAAATTGGCATGAGAAAGAGTATATGATATGTCAATATATTTGAGTTTGAGCCACTTGGGTGAAGTGGGTTAAAATGATGAGATAGTGATTTTCATAAATTGTGGTAAAGTTTCAATGTGTGAGTTGAGGAGGCTTGATGTTGAAATTGATATATTTTGATTGATTTCAAAGAAAATGGATGAAAATGGCATGTTTTGAGTGATTTTGAAAAGAGTTGAATATGGCTTGTTTTGAAAATGGCATGTTGTGGTTTTGTATGAAAAACATGGTTTTTAGGCATACTTTGACGGGACATAACTTGGACTACGGATCTCTTCTTTGTGCCAAATCTATTTAGAAATGAAATTGGATCCGGGATGTCCCTGCCGTTCGAAGAACGGGTGAAAAACGATTTAAAATGAGGAAGTTATGTCCGTCGGAAGATTAGGGGTTGAAACTGTGAATTCTGCAGCTTTTAACTTAGAAAAATTTTTAGCAGAATGACACCCCCGCGCGTAGGCGCACTTGGCGCGTACGCGCCGTTCTTCTCGAAAGCGCCATCCACGCGTACGCGTGATGTGCGCGGGCGTGCCGAATGTGCTGCACCCAATGCCCAGCCATTTTTCAGAGAGTTATGCCAGAACTGTGCCAGTTTTGTGCCTGGGGCACGAGAGTACCCACGCGTACGCGTGGTTGACGCGTGCGCGTCGTTTGGCTAGTTTTCAATCCACGCGTTAGCGTGCATGACGCTTACGCGTCAATGAGTTTTCGAGGACATCCACGCGTGCGCGTGGAGTGCGCGTACGCGTGGACCTGTTTTCATTCCAAAGTTGATTTTTGAGTTTTAAAAGCCAAATCACATACTTCTAAGCCTCCGATCTCACCACTTATGTCTTAAATCATTATGATATGCCTAGCTATTAGAAAAGGAGCTAGTGAATGTGGTAACTTGCGAGTGAAGCAAGGGAAAAATGAATGATCAATGAGGATCAAAGATGATTATGTGAGAGGTGGAGGATGGTGGTGGAAGTGCTTGTTATGCCATGGGCCGAAAGGCTGTAATTGTTAATGAAACGGCTGGTTATGGATTTAACCGTGAGCCGGATGGCTGGATTATTGCCGTGTTACGGCGGAGCCATGATTATGGCTAAGTATAAATGCATATATGTTGTTGAATGAATTGTGAATGTTGCACTTCCACTGTTGGAGATGAGAGTTTCCCTGGAAGGAAGCAGTGGCTAGCCACCACGTGCTCCAGGTTGAGACTCGAAGCTCTTTTGACCCTATGTCATAAGTGTGGCCGGGCACTGTGAAAGACCTGGATGAGCTCGCCCCCGTAAATATTCACCAGTGAAGGTGATGGATATAGTTCATGATTATGATCAAGTTTATGATGAGTATAACTCGAGTTGGGGATGCGTGACAGAGGGACAGTCCAATGGTTAGCTACCAGGACTTGTCGGGTTGGCTCTATAACCGACAGATGATATCATCAGCCACTAGGGAAAGGCATTCATCATATGCATACTATATGAATTGTTTGAGATTGCCTACTTGACTGCATATTATTTGCTAATTGTCTAAATGCCTTAATTGTTCCTACTTATATATTTCTTGTTTGATATAACTGTGTTTGCTACATTATATCTTGCTGGTGGTTGGGAGGTTTAAAGGAATTGGAAAGGGAAGTATTAGTTAGACTGAAGAATCTTTAGTCAGATGCCCTTATATGGTTTAGCTTGTTTATAAGCTTTGATATTATCTGGAGGAAGTTCTAGGGTTGCCTTTGGCTTTCCTCTATTATTATGTATTATATATGTGGAAGCTGTTACCATGCTGGGGACCTCTGGTTCTCACCCATGCAGATTTTGTGATTTTCAGATGCAGGATGTGAGGTTTCCCGCTGAGGCATGCTGGAGACTTCTTGATTTGCGAAGATCTTTTGTTCTCGGGGCTATGTTTTGGTTTATATATTTTGCTTAGATACCTTTATCTCCAATAAATAATATAAACTGCGATGACTCCTCTTATGGGAGATTTTGGAGAATAGGTTTTATGCATTTGTGTCCCTTTGGGTTTCCTTTGGGGTTTTCCTTATTTTATTATATGTATATATTGCTATGCTCGGATCGGTTATCTTCGCAGCCGGATTTTGAGTCTTGATATTCCTGTTTTTGACACTCCTTTGTATATATGTAATCATGTGTTGGTTATCCTTGTTCGTTACGTTATCGATCGGAGTGTTGCGCTTTCGAGTTGTGATTTTTGTTTACCCCTTTTTTCTACAAAGGCTCCTAGTTATAATCAATCATTCATACTACTATACGTACTAAATTTTTATTTTAGAGGTCGTAATACCTTGCCATCTCTGAATTATGACTTAAGCATGAGACTCTGTATGGTAGGGTGTTACATTATGGTATCAGAGCAGTTCGTTCCTATAGAGCCTGAGGGATGGACTAACTATGCTTATGTGCATTCTCTGTATGTGTGTTATGTGCTATTAGTATATCTGCTTGATATAATTGGCATAAACGTTCATGAGCATGCATTTGGGACTTTGAAGCACTAGACTTCCGATATTGAGACTGATCAACTTAATATCGATTGTTTGGAGTGTATAGGAACCAGATGGCGCCTCGTGGACGCGGTAGAGGTAGTGCGAGAGGTCGTACAAATGCTCATGCATCGGAGAATAACCCTAATGACCCGGTGAACTTTATGACTGCGTTGGAGAACATGGCTGCTGCTATGCAAGCCACTACTGCTATGCAAGCCACTGCTGAGGCTCTTGGTCAACAGATGAACAACCATGGTAATGATGGAGGTGGAGTTCAGGGCCCGATGACACTAGCAAACTTTTTGAAGGTTAATCCGCCTAAGTTCAAGGGAACTACTAGCCCGACTGAGGCTGATACATGGTTTCAGGCTATAGAGCGAGCTCTGCAAGCACAAGTGGTACCTGAAGGGCAGCATGTCGAGTTTGCTACCTATATGCTCACAGGTGAAGCGTCGCATTGGTGGCAAGGCATCCGACGTCTTCTGCAGCAGGGTGATGACTATATCACTTGGAATGTCTTCCAAGAGGAGTTCTATAAGAAGTACTTTTCGACTTCTGCTAGGACAGCTAAGGAACTTGAATTGTTACAGCTGAAGCAGGGTACCATGTCCATATCAGAGTATACTGACAAGTTTGTGGAGCTGTTCAGGTTCTCTCGTATGTGCCAAGGGACTCCAGTGGAATATGAGGAATGGAAGTGTGTTAAGTATGAAGGAGGGCTCCGGAGTGATATCTTCAGCTCAGTAGGACCAATGGAGATTAGGACTGTCTCCGAATTGGTGAACAAGTGTAGGGTTGCTGAAGAGTGTGTGAAAAGGGAAACCGCTGAGAAAGAGAGTCACAAAGGATCATTCCCACAGAATCGAGGGAAGAGCTTTGCACCTAGGGGTCCGTCTTTCAAGAGGGGAAGCTCTTTCAGGAGGCCCAACAACAACAACTCCCAAGGAAAGAAGTTTGGGAAGCAGCCTCAGAATGATCAAGCTTGTACTAGGTATGGAAGTCACCATCCGGGAGCACCATGCAAGGCCGGATGGGGTTTGTGCTACAATTGTGGAAAGGCGGGGCATAAAGCCGCAAGTTGTCCGGAGAAGCAGAAACAAGGTGCTGGGAAGGCACAACAGACTGGTCGGGTGTTCACCACCTCAGCTATAGGTGCCGAGGGATCTGAGACACTCATTCGAGGTAAATGTGAAATAGCTGGTCAAACTTTAAATGCTTTATTTGATTCGGGAGCATCACATTCATTCATTGCATTTGAGAAAGCCTATGAGTTAGGATTGAAGATTGTAACTTTATGTTATGACCTAAAGGTGTATAATGCTACCCATGAAGCCATGGTAACTAGGCTAGGATGCCCGGAAGTTTCCTTTAGGTTCAAGCAGCGTGATTTTATTCATAATTTAATCTGCTTACCGATGATCGGTCTTGATCTTATCTTGGGATTGGACTGGTTATCTAAGAACCATGTCCTGCTTGATTGTTCTACAAAGTCGGTGTACTTTATGCCGGAAGATACCGAAGGGCCGGTCGTGGTGAATAATTATTACTTGAATTCGATGATGGTGAACTGTTCTGGAATCGAATGTCAGGGTATCCTGTTGTTAACCGCGGGTGTTTCGGGTGATGATCAAAGGTTAGAACAGATTCCTGTTGTGTGTGAGTTTCCGAAAGTGTTTCCCGATGATATTGATGAGTTTCTACCTAACCGAGAGGTTGAGTTTGCTATTGAATTGGTGCCTGGGGCAGGCCCAATCTCAAGTGCTCCTTATAGGATGTCACCGTTAGAGATGAACGAGCTAAAGTCTCAGATAGAGGATTTGTTGGGTAAGAATTTTATTCGACCAAGTGTCTCTCCGTGGGGTGTTCCAGTATTACTGGTAAAGAAAAAGGATGGGAGTATGCGGCTCTGTGTGGATTAAAGGCAGCTAAACAAGGTCACAATAAAGAATAAGTACCCTTTGCCGAGAATTGATGATCTCATGGATCAGTTACAAGGAGCTGGAGTTTTCTCCAAGATCAATTTGCGATCCGGTTATCACCAGATAAGGGTGAGGGGTGAGGATATCCCTAAGACCGCTTTCAGGACTCGTTATGGTCATTACGAGTACACTGTAATGTCCTTTGGGTTGACGAACGCTCCTGCGGTATTTATGGAGTACATGAATAGAGTTTTCCATCCGTTTCTGGATAAATTCGTTGTTGTCTTCATTGATGACATACTGATTTATTCCAAGACTGAAGAAGAGCATGCAGAACACTTGAGGACCGTGTTGCAGATTCTAAAGGAGAAGAAACTCTATGCAAAACTATCTAAGTGTGAGTTTTGGAAGAGTGAGGTGAAGTTTTTGGGCCATGTGGTGAGTAAGAAGGGAATAGCCGTAGATCCAACTAAGGTGGAGGCTGTGATGGATTGGAAGCAACCAACCACCGCAACAGAGATAAGGAGTTTTCTGGGTTTAGCTGGCTATTACCGAAGGTTTATCAAGGGCTTTTCACAGATAGCCTTGCCAATGACAAAGTTAACCCGCAAGGACACTCCGTTTGTTTGGACTCCTGAGTGCGAGGAGAGCTTTCAGACATTGAAGAAAAAGTTGACCACTGTACCTGTGTTAGTGTTACCTGAGCTGAACGAGCCATTTGAGGTGTACTGTGATGCCTCATTGAAGGGTCTAGGGTGCGTGCTGATGCAGCATCATAATGTGGTGGCGTATGCCTCACGACAGTTGAGACCACATGAAGTTAGTTACCCTACGCATGATTTGGAACTCGCTGCGGTTGTGTTTGCCTTGAAGGTGTGGAGGCATTACCTCTATGGGGTTAAGTTCCAAGTTTTCTCTGATCATAAGAGCTTGAAGTACCTCTTTGATCAGAAAGAGCTTAATATGAGGCAGAGAAGGTGGATGGAATTGTTGAAGGACTACGACTTTGAATTGCATTACCATCCGGGAAAGGCGAACGTAGTGGCGGATGCGTTAAGTCGGAAGTCGTTATATGCGGCTTGGATGATGCTTCAAGAGGAGAAGTTGCTCAAGGGATTTGAGAGTCTGAAAATTGGTGCTCGAGAAGTATGCAGAACTTTGTGTTTGAGCCGATTAGAAATCTCAAGTGACTTTAAGTCTGAACTCCTAAAGGCTCATCAAAATGATGAAGCGTTATGGAAGGTGTTACCGGCTATTGAGCAAGGAAAACAGTGGAGAGTGTCAGAAGAAAAAGATGGGTTATGGAGATTCAATGGTAGGATCATTGTGCCGGATGTTGGCACTTTGAAGCAAGATATTTTAAAGGAGGCACACAAAAGTGGATTCTCCATTCACCCGGGAAGTACTAAGATGTACCATGATTTAAAGGCGATGTTTTGGTGGCCGGGTATGAAGAATGATGTGGCGGAATATGTTTCAAAGTGCTTAACTTGTCAAAAGGTAAAGATTGAACATCAAAGACATTTCGGGATGTTGCAACCCTTAGAGATTCCATAATGGAAGTGGGAAAGTATTGCAATGGACTTCGTGTCAGGATTGCCAAGGACTAGGGCTGGTTTTGATGCTATCTGGGTGATTGTGGACCGATTGACGAAGTCAGCTCACTTTTTACCCATTCGGATGACTTACACCCTTGAGGAGCTAGCACGGTTATACATAAAGGAGATTGTGAGACTTCATGGTGTACCTGCTACTATAATCTCTGATAGAGATCCTCGTTTCACTTCAAGGTTTTGGGGTGCATTTCAGAAAGCTTTTGGAACCCGATTAAGTTTGAGCACGGCTTACCATCCTCAAACGGATGGTCAATCTGAGAGGACGATCCAAACACTAGAGGATATGTTGAGAGCTTGTGTTTTGGACCAACCGGCGAGTTGGGATCGGTATATGCCATTAGTGGAATTTGCATACAATAATAGTTATCATGCGAGCATCGGAATGGCTCCGTATGAGGCCTTGTATGGCAGGAAATGTCAATCTCCGCTATGTTGGTATGAAGCTGGAGAGAAAAGCTTGTTGGGGCCAGAAATGATAGCTGAGACTACTGAACAAGTCAAGAAAATCCGAGATAGGATGCTTACGGCGCAGAGTCGTCAAAAGAGTTACGCCGATCAGAGGCGAATGATGACAAGTCATCATATACCCATTTTTCAAGCTAATTTCACTTGTTTTGTTAGCATTTATGCACTTTCTTGCATCCTAAGTAAGTGATTTGGAGTGAAAATGCATAACTTCTCTAAATCAAGCAACCACCATGAATTTAATGATTAATCATGAGGTTTAAGCTAATTTTAATTGCATTTTAATTGATTTATAAGCCTCTTGAATTTAGTGATACTTTGAGTGGTTGTTTGGTTTATTATAGGTGAAGAAAAGAAAAGAAAATGAAAAGCGTGGCCTAAGAAGCGTGACAAAAGAAAAGGAAAGCGTGGCCGAATCAAGGAATAGCGTGCCGCAACTCATAGGGGAAGCAACCTTGCCCTCCACAAGGGCAGAATGCCCTCTAGGAGGGCAGCATTAAGTGACCGAACCAAGACAAGGCAACCTTGCCCTGCCCACTCCAAGGGCAGAGCACAAAATGGTGCCTTGGAGCCAAGAGAAGCAAATTCTGCCCTGCCCTTGTGGAGAGCAGGATCGGGCACATCAAGGAAAGAAATCCAAGGAAAAATAGCTCCTATGCAAGCCACAAGTTTCGAACAAGGGAGCATGAAGAAGCCAAGCTCTAACACCCACTAGCGTGCCAAGAAATCCAAAGAAAAACTAGCGTGTTTGCTTCCTCCCAGAGTCGAACCCGAGGCGTGCAATATGGCAACCTTGCCCTGCCCTTGGCGCGGGCAGGGCAGCATTCAAAAGCTGGCGCACCAAATTTGCTTCCTGGCGCACCAACCGCACGCAACATCCCCTTCTTGGCGCATCAACACATTCCTGCCCTGCCCTTGGCGCGGGCAGGGAGCATCCGCGCATCAGCGTGCAGCACGCGCACGCGCGCTCCTCAAACATGGCGCACCAAGCGCGCGCATCAGCCTTCCCGCCCTGCCCTTGGCGCGGGCAGGGCAGCCTCTGGCGCACCAACCTCCTACCAGACGCGCACAAATTTGCACCACAAGCACCAAGGCCGCACCAACTCCAAGCACCAAGCATCAATTTTCTGCCCTGCCCTCCACAAGGGCAGGGCAGCCTCCTGGGAGTGGTTTTTGGGCCAAAATTCAAATTAAAAATTGATTTGAATTCATTTCTTCACCAATCCAAAAGCCCATCCAAATCCCATCATCCAAGAATAGAAAGTGTATAAATAGGACTTAGTTTGATGTAATTAGGACCTTTAGTGACCTTTACTTTGGAGCTTTGCATTTTTGGCTTTCATTTTGAATTTTGAACTTCCTTTCTGAGCTTTCTTGAGAGATTGGTCCGAGCACCAAGAGGATCAAAGGAGAATTGCTTGATCTCCTTCCTCATTTCCCTTGGGCAATTCTACTTACTGTTTTCTGAGTATTGGGTGTGTGAAATTGGGGAAATTCTGTCCCAATTCCCATTCAAACTCTTTGCATTTTATTTTCTGCATAATTCAATCCAAATTCTGTTCTTCTACTGCTTCATCTTTAATTTTCTGTCAATTGCTTAGTAACTTCAGATCTGGGAAGGAAATTGGGTTTTAGGCTCTGCTACCTAAGCCCTTGGGATCCTGAGATCACTTTTGGTTCCTCTGTGAACCTTTACTGCACTTTAAATTCCCTACTGTTTAAATTTCTGTTTGCATCCAATTCCATTTCTGCTATCTTCTTTACTGCAATTTACTTCTTCTTTGTTTAGATCCTGCAATCCCATTCCTCAATTCCCCTTTACATTCAAGCAATTTATCTTCCTTGCCATTTAAGTTACTGCAATTTAAGTTTCTTGCACTTTAAGTTTCAGTCATTTACTTTCTTGCTCTTTAAGTTTCTGCACTTTTACTCTTCTGTTCTTTATTTTACTGCATTTCTCCCTTCCCCCTTTACATTTACTGTCATTTAATTTCTGTTAAACACAAATCACTCAACCAAAACTTGATTCGCTTGACTAAACCACCCACTAAACTAAAATTGCTCAATCCTTCAATCCCTGTGGGATCGACCTCACTCATGTGAGTTATTATTACTTGATGCGACCCGGTACACTTGCCGGTGAGTTTTGTGTTGGATCGTTTTCCACACATCAAGTTTTTGGCGCCGTTGCCGGGGATTGAAATAGATTGACAATGATTAAGTGAAGTGGAGGTCTAGATTAAGCATTTTTTCTTTTCTGATATTCTAACTCTCACTAACACACTAACTGTTCGAGAAATTGCCTCTACTAACTCACTAAAAATTTATCTCAAATAACTGTACTTAAAATCTCAAGCGTGTTGTTGTTTGGTCATCCTGATTGTTTGCATATCACAGGGAATCAAGTCTCTACAGACAAAGGGTATCATGACATGAAGCCACCCCTCATTACACTCATAAAGAACAATTGCTCTTTTGACGGAAGTCCATCAGAAGATCCTCAGCAGCACATAACCACTTTTCTAAAGACATGCAATGCAGTCAGAACTGATGGTTCAGATCGTGACACTTATAAGATTCTGTTATTTCCCTTCTCATTGAAGGGTGAAGCTGCACAATGGTTTGAAACTTTTCCCCAAGGAAGTATTACTAGTTGGGATGATTTGGTCACCAAATTTCTGGCCAAATTCGCCTCATCCAAACAGATCATCCAGCTGAAAGAGGAGGAACATTTATTCATACAAGGGGACGAAGAACCACTCTTCAAGGCCTGGGAAAGATACAAGAGAGCAACTGATAAAGTGGGCTTCCGGGTTTTCTATGAAGGGTTGACCCCAGAAACAAGAAAAGCAGTGGACTACTTCTCAGATGGCTTACTCAAAGCAACAACAAATGCTCAAGGTGTTACAGACTTCAATGACAAAGGGGTCAACAACCAACATCCATTTGAGAAAACACACAGTGCAATCTCCGAGGAAGAAGTAGCAAATATTGAAGGGGTGAATGCGTTCAAAGACCAAAACAAACAAATGCACCATCAACCACCGTAAAACATAGAGTTGTCTGCTGCAGTGAGTGCCAAATTTCCACCATGGAGACCTCACTCTTATCTGAGAATGAGGGAGCCTCAACATCAAGAACAAGGAAGTTTCCACCAGGACAATTCCATGACCACAACCAATCAACATCCCCCACCCACCAATACCACCCAAAGCCAATACCCACAACACAGACACTCCCAAACCCATCTCAACTGGAGAAGGAGTGAGTACCAAAATCACAGACCAAGAGAATTTCATTACAACAACCCGAACTTCATAAATCATCAAAGACACCATTACAACAATAACAACCACTACATTCCACCACCACACCCACCCTTCCTACCTTCAACATGTCATAACCAACCAACCTCACAAGACTCTCAGAGAATCACAAACTTGGAGATCCTAATGGAGAGAATGATGAAACATCAAGAAGAAACAACAAGGAACCAAGAGATGTTAATGAGAGGAATTGAGGAGCGGATAGCTCAATTGGCAAAGCACCTTGCAGAAATGGGTGAGAAGAAACCAAATACTTTCTTCAAAGCCAGTAAAGATAAACCAACCAATAATGAAGATGCTACAAAGAAGGAAGGATGGAAAGGGATCATAGAAGACAATGAGAAAGGAAGTACCAGCCAAGAAAGACACAACAAAGAATTCCTTCAAAAAGAAGCAGATGAGAGAACTAAAGACAAGCAGAAAACCCCCACTGGAAGGTTTTCACTAGGGGATCGAGTAATGATCAATGGTCAAACCGTGAAGGTGTCCCCACAGTTGTATGATCACTACACTGTAACTAAGATTCTTCCACAAGAATCTATAGAAGTCATCAAGGAGGAAACCGGAAGAAAGTTCATAGTGAAGACAGACAAGCTAAGGCACTGTGATTTTCGACCTCCATGATAAACAAAAATGAAGATGTCAAGCTAATGACAATAAAAGAGCGCTTGTTGGGAGGCAACCCAACCTGAGGTAGTTTCTTTCCTAGCTTTTCAATAAAAATGTTGAGTAATTGTTGTGCATTGCAAGGAGCTAAGTTTGGTGTTGCACACCAAAACAATTTGAGGGAGAATGAAAACTTCTAAGTTTGGTGTTCCACCAAAAAGATCATTTAATACATTCTCACCTCTTGCATGATTCTAGCTCCAAGTAATCAAACACATTGTTCAACTGTTGAATCATTTTCTAGCTTTTATTCCACTAACCTTTAGCAAGAACACATAGTTTCAAATATGGTTAATTTGTTACATCTGAGACAGTGGCAAAACAATTAAGTTTGGTGTTCACACATCAAAATCAATCCAGGAGCCACACTCAGTATTGAACATACTAACCATATAATCAATAGCTTGAGAAGCAAGCAACTTTGAGGATTATGCAGGACATGAATCAACAATTGAAGACACTATGCATTTTGACTCAAAGGGAACACAGCAGAAAGAAAAATCAAAAGGCTGCAACTTCAAAGGTTGTATCTGAACTTAATCCTTGCTGCTGTGTATTGTTTCGGACATAGAAACCCTTGTGTATCTTGCTAAAGTGTTTATCTAGTTGCAAGTGAAATTGTTTGTGAAAATGCCAAGTCTGCATAATGCTTGTATCCATCACTTAGCTTTAAATATTGTCTTGTTTCCCATATGCTTGAATAAAAGAGTTTGGTTTGAATTGAAAAGAGAAAAAAATCCAATGTTGCATGAGTATGAATGGAAGATTAGTGGTGGCACATGTGTTTGATTAAATGCATAACTCATGGAATAAGTGTTGCATAATATCATTCTCATTCAATTGAAAGTTAGCTTGCTGTTACAAAGACTTTATCAATAATGAAGCACCCTTGGTAACAAAAACAGAAAGAAGAAGGAAAGAAAAAGCCAAAATGGCAAGAAAAACAAAGAATAAAGGTTGGACACCAATGGTTTGGACCCTAGGACAAATGCCTGTGGTGTTCTTGTACTGAGATCTGCTTGGATGAGTAAATTCTAAGGGGTATTTTGAAACCCGGTCACTTAGATCAACTGATTTGGGATGGCCAATTGAAAATCCACAATAAAGAGCAACTTAGATACAAAGCACTTAGTGATCCAAAGAGATGCTGGGCATCAATGATCCTAGGAAGAATTAGTGAGCTAAGTGTCTGTGGTGGAAGGATGTTGAGCAAAATAAAAGAAAATGAAGCCAAAGGCTAAGCTGCAACATTTAACACCAAACCTCTTAAAGAATAAAAAGCTTGTTAAAGCATTGTAAACCAAGAAAAGTTACCAAGGGAGTGATCAAAAGGAGAGTCTTATAACAGCAAGTTTAGCAAACCTTGGATGCAAAATGTGTATTATGCAGCAGCAACAATAAGTGAGTATCATTGTCTGCATAAATGCCCCATGAATTGAAGTTCTGCTATCTGCATAATAAGGATTTGTGTTCTTTTCTTATTCATATCATTTACTCTTAGTTTTGATGCTTGCTTGGGGACAAGCAAGGTTTAAGTTTGGTGTTGTGATGACAAGTCATCATATACCCATTTTTCAAGCTAATTTCACTTGTTTTGTTAGCATTTATGCACTTTCTTGCATCCTAAGTAAGTGATTTGGAGTGAAAATGCATAACTTCTCTAAATCAAGCAACCACCATGAATTTAATGATTAATCATGAGGTTTAAGCTAATTTTAATTGCATTTTAATTGATTTATAAGCCTCTTGAATTTAGTGATACTTTGAGTGGTTGTTTGGTTTATTATAGGTGAAGAAAAGAAAAGAAAATGAAAAGCGTGGCCTAAGAAGCGTGACAAAAGAAAAGGAAAGCGTGGCCGAATCAAGGAATAGCGTGCCGCAACTCATAGGGGAAGCAACCTTGCCCTCCACAAGGGCAGAATGCCCTCTAGGAGGGCAGCATTAAGTGACCGAACCAAGACAAGGCAACCTTGCCCTGCCCACTCCAAGGGCAGAGCACAAAATGGTGCCTTGGAGCCAAGAGAAGCAAATTCTGCCTTGCCCTTGTGGAGAGCAGGATCGGGCACATCAAGGAAAGAAATCCAAGGAAAAATAGCTCCTATGCAAGCCACAAGTTTCGAACAAGGGAGCATGAAGAAGCCAAGCTCTAACACCCACTAGCGTGCCAAGAAATCCAAAGAAAAACTAGCGTGTTTGCTTCCTCCCAGAGTCGAACCCGAGGCGTGCAATATGGCAACCTTGCCCTGCCCTTGGCGCGGGCAGGGCAGCATTCAAAAGCTGGCGCACCAAATTTGCTTCCTGGCGCACCAACCGCACGCAACATCCCCTTCTTGGCGCATCAACACATTCCTGCCCTGCCCTTGGCGCGGGCAGGGAGCATCCGCGCATCAGCGTGCAGCACGCGCACGCGCGCTCCTCAAACATGGCGCACCAAGCGCGCGCATCAGCCTTCCCGCCCTGCCCTTGGCGCGGGCAGGGCAGCCTCTGGCGCACCAACCTCCTACCAGACGCGCACAAATTTGCACCACAAGCACCAAGGCCGCACCAACTCCAAGCACCAAGCATCAATTTTCTGCCCTGCCCTCCACAAGGGCAGGGCAGCCTCCTGGGAGTGGTTTTTGGGCCAAAATTCAAATTAAAAATTGATTTGAATTCATTTCTTCACCAATCCAAAAGCCCATCCAAATCCCATCATCCAAGAATAGAAAGTGTATAAATAGGACTTAGTTTGATGTAATTAGGACCTTTAGTGACCTTTACTTTGGAGCTTTGCATTTTTGGCTTTCATTTTGAATTTTTGAACTTCCTTTCTGAGCTTTCTTGAGAGATTGGTCCGAGCACCAAGAGGATCAAAGGAGAATTGCTTGATCTCCTTCCTCATTTCCCTTGGGCAATTCTACTTACTGTTTTCTGAGTATTGGGTGTGTGAAATTGGGGAAATTCTGTCCCAATTCCCATTCAAACTCTTTGCATTTTATTTTCTGCATAATTCAATCCAAATTCTGTTCTTCTACTGCTTCATCTTTAATTTTCTGTCAATTGCTTAGTAACTTCAGATCTGGGAAGGAAATTGGGTTTTAGGCTCTGCTACCTAAGCCCTTGGGATCCTGAGATCACTTTTGGTTCCTCTGTGAACCTTTACTGCACTTTAAATTCCCTACTGTTTAAATTTCTGTTTGCATCCAATTCCATTTCTGCTATCTTCTTTACTGCAATTTACTTCTTCTTTGTTTAGATCCTGCAATCCCATTCCTCAATTCCCCTTTACATTCAAGCAATTTATCTTCCTTGCCATTTAAGTTACTGCAATTTAAGTTTCTTGCACTTTAAGATTCAGTCATTTACTTTCTTGCTCTTTAAGTTTCTGCACTTTTACTCTTCTGTTCTTTATTTTACTGCATTTCTCCCTTCCCCCTTTACATTTACTGTCATTTAATTTCTGTTAAACATAAATCACTCAACCAAAACTTGATTCGCTTGACTAAACCACCCACTAAACTAAAATTGCTCAATCCTTCAATCCCTGTGGGATCGACCTCACTCATGTGAGTTATTATTACTTGATGCGACCCGGTACACTTGCCGGTGAGTTTTGTGTTGGATCGTTTTCCACACATCAGCGAAAACCCTTAGAATTTGAGGAAGGAGACCATGTCTTCCTTAAGGTTACTCCAACCACGGGAGTAGGTAGGGCGATTAAAGCAAAGAAGTTGAATCCTCGATACATTGGTCCATTTCAGATCCTGGAGAGGATTGGGCCGGTGGCGAATCGGGTGGCTCTACCACCTCATCTTTCGAATCTGCACGACGTGTTTCACGTGTCGCAGCTTCGGAAGTACACTCCTGATGCTAGCCATGTGTTGGAACCTGAGTTGGTTCAGTTAAGGTAAGATTTGACGCTTCCAGTGGCTCCGGTCAGAACTGATGATACTAGTATTAAACGGTTGCGTGGAAAAGAGGTTTCATTAGTCAAAGTGGCTTGGAGTCGAGGCGGTGTTGAGGAACACACTTGGGAACTTGAGTCGGAGATGCGAACAGATTATCCGCATTTATTCTCAGGTAATTACATTTGAATTTTATGGGCAAAATTCCCAATTAGTTGGGTAGAATGTAAACCCGGTTAATTAACGGCCAATTAACCCATAAATGAGAATTTATTCTAGAAAGCTCAAAATATGATTTTTATGGCTAAATATGATAGAGGAGACTGAGACGAGAATTTCGGCACCAATTTTATAGGATTCGGACCAAGATTAGACCGAACGGGCCAAACCAGGCCAACCGGACCCAAAGTGGGCCCTTGGCCCAACATGACTAAACCAAAACGCTAGTTTTCAGCATTCTCTCTCCTCACTAAACACACTCACATGCTGAAAATGGAGGCCATGGAGGGAAGAACACTCTCTCAAGTTCTTTCTCTCACTTGATCTTCAAACCACCATAACTTTTGATCTAGAGCTCCGATTGCCGCTCCGTTTGCGGCCACGCGTTCACCGCGGAGAGCTCTACAAAACCCATACAATTAATCTTGAGGTAAGCCACGTTTTGCTCTTCGAAATTCCAGTTTTGTTTTCGAGTTTTATGAGCAAAAATGTTAAGATTTTGGGCTCTTTGATATTATAGGACCCAACTCTCTTGAAGGAGAAGGTTAATCTTGTCTCCTTGGACCTTGGGTGTGGTAAGATTCTCAACCCTAGTGTAAATTGTTGTTCTATGATGTTTGGGTATTGAGATGTTGTGTATGGGTATGATGATTGTGGCTTAGGTTGTGTATATGTGAATATTGGAGCTTGATTGGTGATATTGAAAAGCTTAACAAGGGATTTGATGGTAAAAAAAATCTGTTCTTGGAGGTGTTGAGGCCTTGAGAGCTTGAGGAAAAGTGGTTTGGAAGTGCTCTGGTGGAGCTTGGGAAATCGGCTAAGGTATGGTTTCGGTTTCCCGTATCTAATATGTAATGCGGTAGGAAATACTTAGGCTAGAGGCCCTAAGATAGGCATTGAATGGTTGATGTTGTTGAATGATTGAGATATATGATGTGGTCATATATGTGATGATGATTATTGATGCCTTGGTGGTATGATGTATGAGTGGTGGACGAAATTGTTATTCATGTGTTATTCCATTTTGCAAATTTCATTGCTTTTCATTCCCTGGTAATGGCGCCAAAAACATGATGCCAATACCATGGTTCACAACTTCGTTCAGCTTAACCAGCAAGTGTACTGGGTCATCCAAGTAATACCTTACGTGAGTAAGGGTCGATCCCACAGAGATTGTTGGTATGAAACAAGCTATGGTCACTTTGTAAATCTCAGTTAGGCAGATTAAATTTTTTTATGGGTTTCGAATAATTAATAATAAATAGAAAATAAAAAGGGATAGAAATACTTATGTAAATCAATAGTGGGAATTTCAGATAGGCGTATGGAGATGCTGTGCTCCTCTCGGATCTCTACTTTCTTATTGCTTTCATCCAATCCTTCTTACTCCTTTCCATGGCAAGCTGTATGTAGGGCATCACCGTTGTCAATGGCTACATCCCATCCTCTCAGTGAAAATGGTCCTATGCTCTGTCACGGCACGGCTAATCATCTGTCGGTTCTCAATCAGGTTGGAATAGAATCCCTTGATTCTTTTGCGCTTGTCATCACGCCCAGCCTTCAGAAGTTTGAAGCTCGTCACAGTCATTCAATCCCAGAATCCTACTCGGAATACCATAGACAAGGTTTAGACTTTCCGGATCCTCATGAATGCCGCCATCTATCTAACTTATACCACGAAGATTCTGTTGGGGAATCTAAGAGATATGCGCTCGGCCTAGAGTAGAACGGAAGTGGTTGTCAGTCACGCGTGTTCATAGGTGAGAATGATGATGAGTGTCATGGATCATCACATTCATCAAAGTGTTGTGCAACGTATATCTTGGAATAAGAATAAAAGTGAATTGAATAGAAAGTAATAGTAATTGTATTGAAACTTGAGGTACAGCAGAGCTCCACACCCTTAATCTATGGTGTGCAGAAACTCCACCGTTGAAAATACATAAGTGGAAGGTTCAGGCATGGCCGAATGGCCAGCCCCCATGATCTGAGAACTAATTGTCCCAAGATGCTCTTTAGATCTAAAGTGATCAAAAGATGTCTAATACAATAGTTAAATGTCCTATATATACTAGACTAGCTACTAGGGTTTACATGAGTAAGTAATTGATGCATAAATCCACTTTCGGGGCCCACTTGGTGTATGTTTGGGCTGATCTTGATCTATCCACGAGCTGAGGCTTTTCTTGGAGTTGAACTCCAAGTTATAATGTGTTTTGGGCGTTCAACTCCGGATCATGACGTTTTTCTGGCGTTTAACTCCAGACAGCAGCATGTACTTGGCGTTCAACGCCAAGTTACGTCATCAATTTCCAAATAAAGTATAGACTATTATATATTTCTGGAAAGCTCTGGATGTCTACTTTCCAACGCCGTTGAGAGCGCGCCATTTGGTGTCCTGTAGCTCTAGAAAATCCATTTTGAGTGCAGGGAGGTCAGATTCCAACAGCATCAGCAGTCCTTTTGTCAGCCTTTTTCAGAGTTTTGCTCAAGTCCCTCAATTTCAGCCAGAAATTACCTGAAATTACAGAAAAATACACAAACTCATAATAAAGTCCAGAAATTTGAATTTAACATAAAAACTAATGAAAACATCCCTAAAAGTAGCTTAAACTTACTAAAAACTACCTAAAAATAATGCCAAAAAGCGTATAAATTATCCGCTCATCACAACACCAAACTTAAATTGTTGCTTGTCCCCAAGCAACTGAAAATCAAATAGGATAAAAAGAAGAGAATATACTATAAATTCCAGATTATCAATGAATATTAATTATAATTAGATGAGCGGGACTTGTAGCTTTTTGCTTCTGAACAGTTTTGGCATCTCACTTTTTCCTTTGAAGTTTAGAATGATTGGCTTCTCTAGGAACTTAGAATTTCGGATAGTGTTATTGACTTTCCTAGTTAAGCATGTTGATTCTTGAACACAGCTACTTATGAGTCTTGGCCGTGGCCCCAAGCACTTTGTTTTCCAGTATTACCACCAGATACATAAATACCACAGACACATAACTGGGTGAACCTTTTCAGATTGTGACTCAGCTTTGCTAGAGTCCCCAGTTAGAGGTGTCCAGAGCTCTTAAGCACACTCTTTTTGCTTTGGATCACGACTTTAACCACTCAGTCTCAAGCTTTTCACTTGGACCTTCATGACACAAGCACATGGTTAGGGACAGCTTGATTTAGCCGCTTAGGCCTGGATTTTATTTCCTTAGGCCCTCCTATCCATTGATGCTCAAAGCCTTGGATCCTTTTTACCCTTGCCTTTTGGTTTTAAGGGCTATTGGCTTTTTCTGCTTGCTTTTTCTTTTTCTTTCTATTTTTTTTCGCCATTTTTTTTCGCAAGCTTCTTCTTTTTCACTGCTTTTTCTTGCTTCAAGAATCAATTTCATGATTTTTCAGATCATCAATAACATTTCTCTTTGTTCATCATTCTTTCAAGAGCCAACAATTTTAACATTCATAAACAACAAAATCAAAAGACATATGCACTGTTCAAGCATTCATTCAGAAAACAAAAGTATTGTCACCACATCAATATAATTAAAGTAAATTCAAGGATAAATTCGAAATTCATGTACTTCTTGTTCTTTTGAATTAAAACATTTTTCATTTAAGAGAGGTGAAGGATTAATGGATTTATTCATAGCTTTAAGGCATGGTTACATACTAATGATCATGAAGTAAAGACACAAAACATAGATAAACACAACATTAAAAACCGAAAACAGAAAGAAATAAAGAACAAGGAATGAATCCACCTTTAGTGGCATCTTCTTTTTGAAGGACCAATGATGTTCTTAATCTCTTCTATGTCCCTTCATTGCCTTTGTTGCTCCTCCCTCATTGCTCTTTGATCTTCTCTTATTTCATGGAGAATGATGGAGTGCTCATGATGTTCCACCCTTAGTTGTTCAACATTGTGGCTCAAATCTTCTAAGGAAGTGTTAAGTTGTTCCCAATAGTTTTTGGGAGGAAAGTGCATCCCTTGAGGCATCTCAGGGATTTCTTGATGATGAGCTTCCTCATGCATCTCTTGAGAACCGTGAAGGGTCTCTCTTGCTTGCTCCATCCTCTTCTTGGTGATGGGCTTATCCTCTTCAATGGAGATGTCTCCTTCTATGATAACTCCAGCTGAGTAACATAGATGGCAAATAAGGTGAGGAAAAGCTAGCCGTGCCATGGGTGAAGGCTTGTCGGCTATTTTGTAGATTTCATTGGAGATGACCTCATGAACTTCTACTTCCTCTCCAATCATGATGCCATGAATCATGATGGCCCGATGGTGCACGAAATTGCAATAACACTTTTGCAACTCCGCACAACTAACCAGCAAGTGCACTGGGTCGTCCAAGTAATACCTTGCGTGAGCAAGGGTCGATCCCACGGAGATTGTCGGCTTGAAGCAAGCTATGGTTATCTTGTAAATCTTAGTCAGGATATCAGAAATTATCAGGATTAATTGTAAAAAGTAAAAGAACACGGAATGGTTACTTGTTTTGCAGTAATGGAGAATAGGTTGGGGTTTTGGAGATGCTCCATCTTCTGAATCTCTGCTTTTCTACTGTCTTCTTCATCAAACACGCAAGTCTCCTTCCATGGCAAGCTCGTATAGGGTTTCACTGTTGTCAGCAGCTACCTCCCATCCGCGCAGTGAAAGCTAATGCACACACTCTGTCACAGTGCTGCCAATCACCGGTTTGGTTCCCTCCCCTACCGGAATAGAATCACTCTTTTGCGTCTGTCACTAACGCCCAGTAGGTTACAGGTTTGAAGCACGTCACAGTCATTCGATCATTGAATCCTACTCAGAATACCACAGACAAGGTTTAGACCTTCCGGATTCTCTTGAATGCTGCCATCAGGTCTTGCCTATACCACGAAGATTCCGATTAAAGAACCCAAGAGATAACTACTCAATCTAAGATAGAACAGAGGTGGTTGTCAGACACGTGTTCATGGTTGAGAATGATGATGATTGTCACGGATCGTCACATTCATCCGGATTAAGAACAAGTGTTATCTTAGAATGGAAGCAAGCATGATTGAATAAGAAACAGTAGTAATTGCATTAATCCATCAAGACACAGCAGGGCTCCTCACCCCCAACCATGGGGTTTAGAGACTCATGCTGTGGAAGAAAACGTGTAAAATGTCATAAGGTTGCATAAGGTACTGATTACAAAGTCAAAAGGTCCTATAAGTAGTAAACTAGTATCCTAAGGTTTACAGAAATGAGTAAATGACAGAAAAATCCACTTCCGGGCCCACTTGGTGTGTGCTTGGGCTGAGCATTGAAGCTTTTATGTGTAGAGACATTTTCTGGAGTTAAACGCCAGTTCTCATGCCAGTTTGGGCGTTTAACTCCAAGTTTTATGCCAGTTCCGGCGTTTAACGCTGGAATTTCTGAGGCCGGTTTGCTACGCGGGTTTGGGCCATCAAATCTTGGGCAAAGTATGGACTATTATATATTGCTGGAAAGCCCTGGATGTCTACTTTCCAACGCCGTTGAGAGCGCGCCAATTGGGCTTCTGTAGCTCCAGAAAATCCGCTTCGAGTGCAGGGAGGTCAGAATCCAACAGCATCTGCAGTCCTTTTCAGTCTCTGGATCAGATTTTTGCTCAGAACCTTCAATTTCAGTCAGAAAATACCTGAAATCACAGAAAAACACACAAACTCATAGTAAAGTCCAGAAAAGTGAATTTTAATTAAAAACTAATAAAAATATACTAAAAACTAACTAAAAGATACTAAAAACATACTAAAAACAATGCCAAAAAGCATACAAATTATCCGCTCATCACAACACCAAACTTAAATTGTTGCTTGTCCCCAAGCAACTGAAAATCAAAATAGGATAAAAAGAAGAGAATATACTATAGACTCCAAAATATCAAAGAAACATAGCTCCAATTAGATGAGCGGGACTAGTAGCTTTTTGCCTCCGAACAGTTTTGGCATCTCACTCTATCCTTTGAAGCTTAGAATGATTAGCATCTATAAGAACTCAGAACTCAGATAGTGTTATTGATTCTCCTAGTTAAGTATATTGATTCTTGAACATAGCCAGTGTATGAGTCTTGGCTGTGGCCCAAAGCACTCTGTCTTCCAGTATTACCACCGGATACATACATGCCACAGACACATAATTGGGTGAACCTTTTTAGATTGTGACTCAGCTTTGCTAAAGTCCCCAATTAGAGGTGTCCAGGGTTCTTAAGCACACTCTTATTGCTTTGGATCACCACTTTATTTCCTTTCTTTTTCTTTTTTTCTCTTTTTTTTTTCGAAAATTCTTCTTTTTTTTTTGTATTCACTGTTTTTTCTTGCTTCAAGAATCAAATTGATGATTTTTCAGATCCTCAATAACAGTTCTCTTTCTCCTCATTCTTTCAAGAGCCAACAAATTTAACATTCTTAAAGCAACAAATTCAAAAGACATATGCACTGTTCAAGCATTCATTCAGAAAACAAAAAGTATTGTCACCACATCAAACTAATTCAACTAGTTTCAGAGATAAATTTTGAAACCCTGTACTTCTTGTTCTTTTGTGATTAAAGCATTTTTCTTTTAAGAGAGGTGATGGATTCATAGGACATTCATAACTTTAAGGCATAACTTTAATTTTATTAATTATGAATTAAGAACAAGACTCAAAAATAGATATAGAATGAGACTAGAAAAACGAAAAATAAAAACAAAATAAAGGAAAATAAAAAAAACGAAAAAAAATTAGGCTCCTAATGATAGAGGTTTTCACAGAGTTAGGACTCAACAACCTTGATTTTGAGAAGTGGATGCTCCCTCAGCTTGAGAGGAAAGCTTTTGGCGCTTCATCTCTTGGATTTCACTCCCCTGCTTCTCTTGTTCCCTCAGCAATTTGCAGAGCATGCAGTGTTGATTCTGCTGTTCTTCCTTCAGTTGCTCCATAGTCTCTTGCAACTTGTTGATAGATGCTTCTAGGTTGGCCCAGTAGCCAATTTCAGGGAGTTCAGGGAGGAACTCATGTGCCCTCCTTTTGATGGAGTTGTCTTGCACTTGTCCTTCCATTGACTTCTTGGTGATTGGGTGTTCAATGGGTATGAACTCATCTACTCCCATCTTCACCCCAGCCTCTTTACAGAGCAAGGAAATCAAGCTTGGGTAAGCCAGTTTGGCCTCAGTGGAATTCTTATTTGCAATGGTGTAGATCTCACAAGCAATCACATGATGAACCTCCACTTCTTTTCCAAGCATAATGCAATGAATCATCACTGCTCTCTTGATGGTGACCTCAGAACAGTTGCTAGTGGGCAATATGGAACGCCCAATAAAGTCTAGCCAACCTCTTGCAATTGGTTTGAGGTCTCCCCTCTTGAGTTGGTTTGGGACACCCTTAGAATTGGTTATCCACTTAGTTCCAGGGAGGCATATGTCCTCTAGAACTTGATCCAACCCCTTATCTACTCTCACCATCCTCCTATTAAAGGAATCAGGATCATCTTGCAGTTGAGGTAACTTGAATATTTCTCTTATTTTGTCCAGATGGAAGTATATAACTTTCCCTCTGACCATGGTTCTATGAGTATGGTAAGCAGTTCCAGTCATTCTCTGCTTATCTGTTAGCCACAGGTTTGAGTAGAATTCCTGAACCATGTTCCTTCCAACCTTTGTCTCAGGATTGGTTAGAACTTCCCATCCTCTGTTTCGAATTTGCTCTTGGATCCCCGGATATTCATCTTCTTTCAGATCAAATTTAACTTCCGGGATCACTGACCTCAGACCCATTATTTTATGATAATGGTCTTCATGTTCTTTGGTTAAGAACTTCTCTTCATTCCAAAGATTCTTTGGATTATTCTCTTTCTTGCCTCTTAAATTGGTTTGTTTTCCCTTAGGAGCCATGATATTGATGAATCTTGGCTTAGTGATCACGGAAAAGCACACCAAACTTAGAGGTTTGCTTGTCCTCAAGCAAAGGGAAAGAGAGAAGAGAGGGGGAGGAAGAGAAAATTCGAATGGTGTGGTTGGAAGAGGGGAACAAACGTGTATTTATAAGGTGGGGAGGGGAGTTTTCGAAAAAAGAGAGAGGAATTTGAAAGGAGATTTGAGAAGATATGAGAAGAAATTGAGAAAAGGGTGAAATTTTTGAACAATGTTTGTAATTGATTTGAAATAAATTTGAAAAAAAAGGTTTTGATTTTTTGAAGATTTGAAAGTGAATGATGAATGATTGAAGTGCATTTATGTAGAAGAGTATGGTTAAAAAGAGGAAAGTTTGAAAAAAATTGAGTTGAAAACAAAAATGTGGTCCCCCCACCAAGCTGGCGTTAAACGCCCAGAATGGCACCCATTCTGGCGTTTAACGCCCATTTGTTGCCCATTTTGGGCGTTTAACGCCCAGCCAGGTACCCTGGCTGGCGTTAAACGCCAGAAAACCTTCCTCACTGGGCGTTTTTCCAAAACGCCCAGGATGCTGCACACCTGGCGTTAAACGCCCAGAATGGTGCCTATTATGGCGTTTAACGCCCAAAATGGCACCATTCCTGGCGTTAAACGCCCAGAATGGTACCCATTCTGGCGTTTAACGCCCAAAATGCCCCTTACTGGCGTTTTTTCGCCAGTAAGCTCATTTTCTCTGCTTTTTGAGCTGAATCCTTCTGTAACTCTGTGAATTCCTTCATTTTTGATACTTGCCTCTGTAAGAACTAATCATACAACTTTCTATTGACTGGGTTGCCTCCCAGCAAGCGCTTCTTTACTGTCTTTAGCTGGACTTTCTCTTAGGATCACTCAAGCCTCAGTTTTGAGCATTCCTGCTCAAAATTTCCTTCAAGATAGTGCTTGATTCTCTGTCCATTAACAATGAACTTCTTGTCAGAATCAATATCCTGAAGCTCAACATATCCATAGGGTGATACTCCTGTAATCACATACGGACCCCTCCACCGGGACTTGAGTTTTCCTGGAAACAGTTTGAGCCTGGAGTTGAAGAGCAGAACTTTTTGTCCTGGCTCAAAGACTCTGGTTGACAATCTCTTGTCATGCCACTTCTTTGCCTTTTCCTTATAAATTTTTGCATTTTCAAAGGCATTGAGTCTGAACTCCTCTAGCTCATTTAGCTGGAGCAGTCTTTTCTCACCAGCTAACTGTGCATCCATGTTTAGGAGTCTGGTTGCCCAGTAGGCTTTATGTTCCAGTTCCACAGGCAAATGGCAGGCCTTCCCATACACCAATTGGTATGGAGAGGTGCCTATAGGAGTCTTGAATGCTGTTCTGTATGCCCACAGAGCATCATCCAAGCTCTTTGCCCAATCCTTTCTTCGGGCCATTACAGTCCGTTCTAGGATTCTTTTTAGTTCTCTGTTAGAGACCTCTGCTTGCCCATTTGTCTGTGGATGATACGGAGTTGCCACTTTGTGGCTAATTCCATATCTGACCATAGCAGAGTATAGTTGTTTATTGCAGAAATGAGTGCCCCCATCACTGATTAGCACTCTGGGAACGCCAAATCTGCTGAAAATGTTCTTCTGGAGGAATTTCAGTACGGTCTTAGTATCATTAGTGGGTGTAGCAATTGCTTCTACCCACTTAGATACGTAGTCCACTGCCACCAGAATGTAAGTGTTTGAGTATGATGGTGGGAATGGCCCCATGAAGTCAATCCCCCATACATCAAACAGCTCTATCTCTAATATCCCTTGTTGAGGCATGGCATATCCATGAGGCAGGTTACCAGCTCTTTGGCAACTGTCACAGTTACGCACAAACTCTCGGGAATCTTTATAGAGAGTAGGCCAGTAGAAGCCACATTGGAGGACTTTAGTGGCTGTTCGCTCACTTCCAAAATGTCCTCCATACTGTGATCCATGGCAGTGCCATAGGATCCTCTGTGCTTCTTCTCTGGGTACACACCTGCGGATCACTCCGTCAGCACATCTCTTAAAGAGATATGGTTCATCCCAAAGGTAGTACTTGGCATCTGAAATTAATTTCTTTCGCTGCATGTAACTGTACTTTTTGGGTATGAACCTCACAGCTTTATAGTTTGCAATGTCTGCAAACCATGGAGCTTCCTAAATGGCAAATAATTGCTCATCTGGGAAAGTCTCAGAAATCTCAGTAGAAGAGAGGGACGCCCCAACTACTGGCTCTATTCTGGACAGATGATCAGCTACCTGATTCTCTGTCCCTTTTTTGTCTCTTATTTCTATATCAAACTCTTGCAGAAGCAACACCCATCTGATAAGCCTGGGTTTTGAATCCTGCTTTGTGAGTAAGTATTTAAGAGCAGCATGGTCAGTGTACACAATCACTTTTGATCCCACTAAGTAGGATCTAAACTTGTCAATGGCATAGACCACTGCAAGTAATTCTTTTTCTGTGGTTGTGTAATTCTTCTGTGCATCATTTAGAACACGGCTAGCATAATAAATGACGTGCAGAAGTTTGTTATGCCTCTGTCCCAACACTGCACCAATGGCATGATCACTGGCATCACACATTAATTCAAATGGTAATGCCCAATCTGGTGCAGAGATGACTGGTGCTGTGACCAGTTTAGCTTTCAGGGTCTCAAATGCCTGCAAACACTGTGTGTCAAACACAAATGGTGTGTCAGCAGCTAACAGGTTACTCAGAGGTTTAGCAATTTTCGAAAAGTCCTTAATAAACCTTCTGTAGAATCCTGCATGCCCCAGAAAGCTTCTGATTGCCTTAACATTGGCAGGTGGTGGTAATTTTTCAATTACCTCTACCTTTGCCTTATCCACCTCTATTCCCCTGCTTGAAATTTTGTGCCCAAGGACAATTCCTTCAGTCACCATAAAGTGACATTTCTCCCAGTTTAAAACCAGGTTAGTCTCTTGGCATCTTTTCAGGACAAGTGATAGGTGGTTAAGACAGGAGCTGAATGAGTCTCCATATACTGAAAAGTCATCCATGAAGACTTCCAGAAATTTCTCTACCATATCTGAAAAGATAGAGAGCATGCACCTCTGAAAGGTTGCAGGTGCATTGCACAGACCAAAAGGCATCCTCCTGTAGGCAAACACGCCAGAAGGGCAGGTGAATGCTGTTTTCTCTTGGTCCTGAGGATCTACTGCAATTTGGTTGTAGCCTGAGTAGCCATCCAAAAAGCAGTAATAATCATGACCAGCTAGTCTTTCTAGCATTTGGTCTATGAATGGTAAAGGAAAATGATCCTTTCTGGTGGCTGTATTGAGCCTTCTGTAGTCAATACACATGCGCCACCCTGTGACTGTCCTTGTGGGAACCAGTTCATTTTTTTCATTATGAACCACTGTCATGCCTCCCTTTTTGGGAACAACTTGGACAGGGCTCACCCAGGGGCTATCAGAAATAGGATAAATGATCCCAGCCTCTAGTAATTTAGTGACCTCTTTCTGCACCACCTCCTTCATGGCTGGATTTAGCCTCCTCTGTGGTTGAACCACTGGTTTGGCATTATCCTCCAACAGGATCTTGTGCATGCATCTAGCTGGGCTAATGCCCTTGAGATCACTGATGGACCACCCAAGAGCTGTCTTGTGTGTCCTTAGCACTTGAATCAGTGCTTCCTCTTCCTGTGGATTTAAAGCTGAGCTTATAATCACTGGAAAAGTGTCACCCTCACACAGAAATGCATATTTCAGGGATGATGGTAGTGGTTTGAGTTCAGGCTTGGGAGGCTTATCCTCCTCCAGAGGAATTTTCGAAAATTCCTTTGCCTCCTCTGGCTTTTCCTGATCAGGTTGAGCATCTTTGAAGATGTCCTCAAGCTCTGATTCTAGGCTTTCAGCCATATTGATCTCTTCTACCAGAGAATCAATAATGTCAACGTCCATGCAGTCTTCTGGTGTGTCTGGATGCTGCATAGCTTTCACAGCATTCAACTTGAACTCATCTTCATTGACTATCAGGGTTACTTCCCCTTTATGTACATCAATGAGAGTTCGTCCAGTTGCTAGGAAAGGTCTTCCTAGAATGAGAGTTGCACTTTTGTGCTCCTCCATTTCCAGCACCACAAAGTCAGTTGGAAAGGCAAATGGCCCAACCTTGACAATCATGTCCTCTATTATGCCTGATGGGTGTTTAATGGAACCATCAGCAAGTTGGAGGCATATCCTGGTTGGTTTGACTTCTCCAGTCAACCCAAGCTTTCTGATAGTGGATGCAGGTATTAGATTGATGCTTGCTCCAAGATCACATAGGGCTGTCTTGGTGCAGGCGCCTTCTAATGTGCAGGGTATCATAAAGCTTCCAGGATCTTGAAGCTTTTCTGGTAAGCTTTTCAAGATTACTGCACTGCATTCTTCAGTGAGAAACACTTTTTCAGTTTCTCTCCAATTCTTCTTATGGCTTAAGATCTCTTCATGAACTTAGCATAAGAGGGTATTTGCTCAAGTGCCTCTGCAAACGGAATCTTTATTTCAAGAGTCCTTAGATAGTCTGCAAAGCGGGCAAATTGCTTATCCTGTTCCGCTTTGCGGAGTTTCTGAGGATAAGGCATCTTGGCTTGATATTCTTCAACCTTAGATGCTGCAGGTTTATTCCTTACAGAAATGGTTGAAGAGGCCTTGTTAGGGGGATAATCATCAGAACTCTCAGGTGCCTGATTCTCCTTGGGCGTTTGAACGCCAGGAGTGGATGAAGTTTGGGCGTTAAACGCCAACTTCTCCCCCTTTTCTGGCGTTTGAACGCCAGAACTGGGCAGGGAATGGGCGTTTAACGCCAACTTTCCTTCCCTTTCTGGCGTTTGAACGCCAATAATATTCCTCTCTGGGCTCTTACTGTCCTCAGAGGGATTTTGAACAGTGGCTTGGTCATCCTCTGTCAACTGTTCCTTAATTGACTTCTTGCTCTTTTGAGCAGTGGCATTCAGTGTTTTCCCACTCCTCAGTTGAACTGCTTGACATTCTTCTGTTATTTGTTTAGATATTTGCTGTTTTGCTTGATTCAACTGCAGTTCTATGCTCTTGTTAGCAACCTTAGTATCATGGAGCATTTCTTTAAATTCTGCTAACTGTTTTGTCATCAGGAGCAATTGTTGATTAAGCTCATTCATCTGTTCTTGAGGATCAGGATCATTGACTACTGCCATGACCTCTTCTTGTGGAACGAATTCCTTGCTAGAATATAAGTATTGGTTTCTAGCAACAATGTCTATAAGTTCTTGAGCTTCTTCAATTGTCTTTCTCATGTGTATAGATCCACCAGCTGAGTGGTCTAAAGACATCTGAGCTTTTTCTGTAAGCCCATAGTAGAAGATGTCTAACTGTACCCACTCTGAAAACATTTCAGAGGGGCATTTTCTGAGCATACCTCTATACCTCTCCCAGGCATCATAAAGGGATTCATTATCCTCTTGTTTAAAGCCTTGGATGTCCAGCCTTAGCTGTGTCATCCTTTTTGGAGGGTAAAAATGATTCAGGAATTTTTCTGATAGCTGTTTCCATGTCTTTATGCTTGCTGTAGGTTGGTTATTCAACCACCTTTTTGCTTGATCTTTTACAGCAAATGGAAACAGTAACAGTCTGTAGACATCCTGATCTACCTCTTTATCATGTATTGTGTCAGCAATTTGTAAGAACTGTGCCAGAAACTCAGTAGGTTCTTCCTGTGGAAGACCGGAATACTGGCAATTTTGCTGCACTATGATAATGAGTTGAGGATTTAGCTCAAAGCTGCTTGCTTTGATGGGAGGTATACTGATGCTACTCCCATATGCAGCTGTAATGGGGTTAGCATAAGACCCCAGAGTCCTCTTGGACTGATTAATTCCACTTAAGTCCATAATGGACAAAAGGGAAATGAAAATAATTGCAAAGAGATAAATTTTGTTTAATTTTTTATTTTTTTTTTTTTGAAGTAACCGAAAAAAAAAAGAAATTTAAAATAAAATAAAATAAGATAAAAGAAAATAAAATAAAATTCAAAAATTAAAATAAAATAAGATCAAAACAAATTGAGAACTGAATCAATTAGTAAAGAAAAAGATTTTGAAAACAGCAATTAAGAAGATATGATTGAAAAAAATTTTTTGAGAGAGATTTGATTCTTAAAAAGAGGAAAGAGAAAAACACAAAAAGACACCAAACTTAAAATTTTAGAAAATCAAACACTAATTTTTTTCGAAAATTTTAAAGAGAAGAACACAAAGAGGACACCAAACTTAGAACTTTTATGAATCAAAAAGAGACTAAGAACCAGAAAAATTCGAAAATTAAAAGAAGAAAAATAAAAAGCATGCAATTGACACCAAACTTAGAATATAAAACTAGACTCAACTAAAAGGCTCTAAACCAACAAAAAGAAAACAGTCCTAATCTAAGCAACAAAATAAACCGTTAGTTGTCCAAACTCGAACAATCCCCGGCAACGGCGCCAAAAACTTGGTGCACGAAATTGCAATAACACTTTTGCAACTCCGCACAACTAACCAGCAAGTGCACTGGGTCGTCCAAGTAATACCTTGCGTGAGCAAGGGTCGATCCCACGGAGATTGTCGGCTTGAAGCAAGCTATGGTTATCTTGTAAATCTTAGTCAGGATATCAGAAATTATCAGGATTAATTGTAAAAAGTAAAAGAACACGGAATGGTTACTTGTTTTGCAGTAATGGAGAATAGGTTGGGGTTTTGGAGATGCTCCATCTTCTGAATCTCTGCTTTTCTACTGTCTTCTTCATCAAACACGCAAGTCTCCTTCCATGGCAAGCTCGTATAGGGTTTCACTGTTGTCAGCAGCTACCTCCCATCCGCGCAGTGAAAGCTAATGCACACACTCTGTCACAGTGCTGCCAATCACCGGTTTGGTTCCCTCCCCTACCGGAATAGAATCACTCTTTTGCGTCTGTCACTAACGCCCAGTAGGTTACAGGTTTGAAGCACGTCACAGTCATTCGATCATTGAATCCTACTCAGAATACCACAGACAAGGTTTAGACCTTCCGGATTCTCTTGAATGCTGCCATCAGGTCCTGCCTATACCACGAAGATTCCGATTAAAGAACCCAAGAGATAACTACTCAATCTAAGATAGAACAGAGGTGGTTGTCAGACACGTGTTCATGGTTGAGAATGATGATGATTGTCACGGATCGTCACATTCATCCGGATTAAGAACAAGTGTTATCTTAGAATGGAAGCAAGCATGATTGAATAAGAAACAGTAGTAATTGCATTAATCCATCAAGACACAGCAGGGCTCCTCACCCCCAACCATGGGGTTTAGAGACTCATGCTGTGGAAGAAAACGTGTAAAATGTCATAAGGTTGCATAAGGTACTGATTACAAAGTCAAAAGGTCCTATAAGTAGTAAACTAGTATCCTAAGGTTTACAGAAATGAGTAAATGACAGAAAAATCCACTTCCGGGCCCACTTGGTGTGTGCTTGGGCTGAGCATTGAAGCTTTTATGTGTAGAGACGTTTTCTGGAGTTAAACGCCAGTTCTCATGCCAGTTTGGGCGTTTAACGCTGGAATTTCTGAGGCCGGTTTGCTACGCGGGTTTGGGCCATCAAATCTTGGGCAAAGTATGGACTATTATATATTGCTGGAAAGCCCTGGATGTCTACTTTCCAACGCCGTTGAGAGCGCGCCAATTGGACTTCTGTAGCTCCAGAAAATCCGCTTCGAGTGCAGGGAGGTCAGAATCCAACAGCATCTGCAGTCCTTTTCAGTCTCTGGATCAGATTTTTGCTCAGAACCTTCAATTTCAGTCAGAAAATACCTGAAATCACAGAAAAACACACAAACTCATAGTAAAGTCCAGAAAAGTGAATTTTAATTAAAAACTAATAAAAATATACTAAAAACTAACTAAAAGATACTAAAAACATACTAAAAACAATGCCAAAAAGCATACAAATTATCCGCTCATCACCCGATCCACAGTAACTTCAGATCGGTTGCTAGTGGGAATGATGGAGCGTTGAATGAACTCCAACCATCCTCTAGCCACAGGCTTGAGGTCCAGTCTTCTTAGTTGGACTGGCTTGCCTTTGGAGTCTCTCTTCCATTGAGCTCCTTCCACACATATGTCCATAAGGACTTGGTCCAACCTTTGATTAAAGTTGACCCTTCTAGTGTAGGGGCATTCATCTCCTTGCATCATGGGGAAGTGGAATGCCAACCTCACATTTTCCGGACTAAAATCTAAGTATTTCCCCCGAACCATTGTGAGATAATTCTTTGGACTCGGGTTCATACTTTGATCATGGTTCCTAGTGATCCATGCATTGGCATAGAACTCTTGAACCATTAAGATTCCGACTTGTTGCATGGGGTTGGTTAGGACTTCCCAACCTCTTCTTCGGATTTTATGTCGGATTTCCGGATACTCATTTTTCTTGAGCTTGAAAGGGACCTCAGGGATCACCTTCTTCTTTGCCACAACATCATAGAAGTGGTCTTGATGGCTCTTGGAGATGAATCTTTCCATCTCCCATGACTCGGAGGTGGAAGCTTTTGTCTTTCCTTTTCCTTTTCTAGAGGATTCTCCGGCCTTAGGTGCCATTGATGGTAATGGAAAAACAAAAAGCTTATGCTTTTACCACACCAAACTTAAAATATTGCTCGCCCTCGAGCAAGAGAAGAAAGAAGAGAAGAAGAAGAAGAAGAAAATATGGTAGAGAGGGAGAGATGTAGGTTCGGCTAAGTGGGAGAAGAGGGGTTTGTGTTGTGTGAAAATGAAGTAGAATGGAAGGTTGTTTATAGGGAGAGGGGGGAGTGTAGTTTCGGCCATATAAGGTGGGATTGGGTGGGAAAATGTTTTTGAATTTTTGAAGGTAGGTGGGGTTTATGGGGAAGAGTGGATGGATGTGAGTGGTGAAGGGGGTAATTGGGAAGAGAAATTGAGGTGATTGGTGAAGAGTGTTGGGAAGTGTGACATGGGGAAGAGTAATCACAAAAACTAGGATTAGGAGGTAAGGTGGGAATATGGTAGGTGGGGATCCTGTGGAGTCCACAGATCCTGAGGTGATCCTGTGGGGTCCACAGGTCCTGAGGTGTCAAGGAATTCCATCCCTGCACCAAGTAGGCATGTAAATTGCCTTTGCACACCATTCTGGCGTTTAAACGCCGTGTGGTGCACATTCTGGGTGTTCAACGCCCATGTAAAGCATGTTTCTGGCGTTGAACGCCAGTTTCATGCTTGTTACTGGCGTTCAGCGCCAGCTTTTCTTCTCTGGGCACATTCCTGGCGTTCAGCGCCAGAATGTTGCTTGTTTCTGGCGTTCAGTGCCAGAATGATGCTCTGTTCTGGCGTTGAACGCCGGCCAGATGCATCTTACTGGCGTTGAACGCCAGCCTGTGCTTCCTCCAGGGTGCGAATTTTTTTCTGCTGTTTTTGACTCTGTTTTTAATTTTTATGATTTTTTTCGTGACTCCTCATGATCATGTACCTAATAAAACACAAAATAACAATAATATAGAATAAAATAAAAATTAGATAAATAAAATTGGGTTGCCTCCCAACAAGCGCCTCTTTAATGTCAATAGCTTGACAGTGGCTCTCATGGAGCCACAAGGTGATCAGGTCAATGTTGTATAGTCCCAACACCAAACTTAGAGTTTGGATATGGGGTCTTAACACCAAACTTAGAGTTTGGTTGTGGCCTCACAACACCAAACTTAGAGTTTGACTGTGTGGGCTCTTCTTGACTCTGAACTGAGAGAAGCTCTTCATGCTTACTCTCTTTTGTCACAGAGGGATGGCCATGTGCCTTAAACACAAGGTAGTCCCCATTCAATTGAAGGACTAATTCACCTCTGTTGACATCTATCACAGCTCCTGCTGTGGCTAGGAAAGGTCTTCCAAGGATGATGCAATCATCCTCTTCCTTCCTAGTGTCTAAGATTATGAAATCAGCAGGGATGTAAAGGCCTTCAACCTTTACTAACACGTCCTCTACTATTCCATAAGCTTGTCTCAATGACTTGTCTGCCAATTGTAATGAGAACAAGGCAGGTTGTACCTCAATGATCCCCAGCTTCTCCATTACAGAGAGTGGCATAAGATTTATCCCTGACCCCAGATCACACAGAGCTTTTTCAAAGGTCATGGTGCCTATGGTACAAGGTATCAAAAACTTGCCAGGATCTTGTTTCTTTTGAGGTAGAATTTGCTGAATCCAGGTATCTAGTTCACTAATGAGCAAGGGAGGTTCACTTTCCCAAGTCTCATTACCAAACAACTTGGCATTCAGCTTCATGATAGCTCCTAAATATTGAGCAACTTGCTCTTCAGTTACATCTTCATCCTCTTCAGAGGAAGAATAGTCTTCAGAGCTCATGAATGGCAGAAGGAGATTTAATGGAATCTCTATGGTCTCTATATGAGCCTCAAATTCCTTTGGATCCTTAATAGGAAACTCCTTCTTGCTTGGGGGACGTCCCAGGAGGTCTTCCTCACTAGGATTTTCGTCCTCCTCCTCCCTTGTGCATTCGGCCATATTGACTATGTCAATGGCTTTGCACTCTCCTTTTGGATTCTCTTCTGTATTGCTTGGGAGAATACTGGGAGGAGTTTCAATGACTTTCTTACTCAGCTGGCCCACTTGTGCCTCCAGATTTCTGATGGAGGATCTTGTTTCACTCATGAAACTGAAAGTGGCTTTTGACAGATCAGAGACTAGATTGGCTAAATTAGAAGTGTTTTGTTCAGAATTCTCTATCTGTTGCTGAGAAGATGATGGATATGGCTTGCTATTGCTCAGCCTATTGCGTCCACCATTGTTAAAGCCTTGTTGAGGCTTTTGTTGATCCTTCCATGAGAAATTTGGATGATTTCTCCATGATGAGTTATAGGTGTTTCCATAAGGTTCACCCATGTAATTAACCTCTGCCATGACAGGGTTCTCAGGATCATAAGCTTCTTCAGAAGCTGCCTCCTTAGTACTGTTGGATGTATGTTGCCATCCATTTAGACTTTGAGAAATCATGTTGACTTGCTGAGTCAACACTTTGTTCTGAGCCAATATGGCATTCAGAGCATCAATTTCAAGAACTCCTTTCTTCTGAAGTATCCCATTATTCACGGAATTCCTCTCAGAAGTGTACATGAATTGGTTGTTTGCAACCATGTCAATGAGCTCTTAAGCCTCTTCAGGCGTTTTCTTTCGGTGAATAGATCCACCCGCAGAATGGTCCAACGAAATTTTCGAAAATTCAGATAGACCATAATAGAATATATCTAATATGGTCCATTCTGAAAACATGTCAGATGGACATCTTTTGGTCAGCTGCTTGTATCTTTTCCAAGCTTCATAGAGGGATTCACCATCTTTTTGTTTGAAGGTTTGAACATCCACTCTCAGCTTGCTCAGCTTTTGAGGAGGAAAGAATTTATCCAAGAAGGCAGTTACCAGCTTATCCAAGGAGTCCAGACTATCCTTAGGTTGTGAATCCAACCATATTCTAGCTCTGTCTCTTACAGCAAAAGGGAAAAGCATGAGTCTGTAGACTTCAGGATCAACTCCATTCGTGTTTACAGTCTCACAGATCTGCAAGAACTCAGTTAAAAACTGATAAGGATCTTCAGATGGAAGTCCATAAAACTTGCAGTTTTGTTGCATTAAAGCAACTAGTTGAGGTTTCAGCTCAAAGTTATTGGCTCCAATGGCAGGAATGGAGATGCTTCTTCCATCAAACTTGGACGTTGGCTTTGTGAAATCACCAAGCATTCTCCTTGCATTATTATTATTTTCGGCTGCCATCTCCTTCTCTTGTTCGAAAATTTCTGAAAGGTTACCTTTAGAATAATATAATTTAGCTTCTCTTAATTTCCTCTTCAGAGTCCTTTCAGGTTCTGGATCAATTTCAACAAGAGTGCCTTTTTCCCTGTTCCTGCTCATATGAAAGAGAAGAGAACAAGAAAAGAAAGAGGAATCCTCTATGTCACAGTATAGAGATTCCTTTATGTTAGTAGAAGAAGAAGTGGGTAGAAGAATGAAGAAGGATGGATTCGGATTTTTGGATGGGGAGAGGTGAAGAGAAATGTTAGTAATTAAATAATTAAATAGAATAAGAAAAGAGAGGGAGAATTTTCGAAAATAATTAAAAAAAAGGGTTAGAATTTTTGAAAATTAAAAGATAAGATAGAATTAAAATTAAAACAATTAATTAATTAAAAAAAATTTTTGAAAAAAGGATGAGATATTTTTGAAAATTAGAGAGGGAAAAGTAATTAGGTGGTTTTGAAAAAGATAAGAAACAAACAAAAAGTTAGTTAGTTGATTGAAAAAGATTTTGAAATCAAATTTTAAAAAGATAAGAAGATAAGAAGTTAGATAAGATATTTTGAAATCACATTTTCAAAAAGATAAAATTTTTGAAAAAGATAAGATAAAAATTTTAAGAAAAAGATATTTTGAAAAAGATTTAATTTTTAAAATGACTTAACTAACAAGAAACTACAAGATAAGATTCTAGAACTTAAAGATTGAACCTTTCTTAACAAGCAAGTAACAAACTTCAAATTTTTAAATCAATCACATTAATTGTTAGCTAATTTTCGAAAATTTGATATAAAGATAAAAAAAAAGATTTTGAAAAATAATTTTTTTAAAATTTTCGAAAATAAAAAAAATGGAAGAGATATGATTTTTGAAAAAGATTTTGAAAAGATAAGATTTTTTTTCTTTTTTTATTTTTGAAAATTTGACTTGACTTGTAAGAAAACAACTAATTTTGAAAATTTTTGACCAAGTCAACCCAAAATTTCGAAAATTTGGAGGGAAATAAGGAAAAGATATTTTTTTATTTTTAAATTTTTAATGATGAAAGAGAAAAACACAAACATGACCCAAAACATGAAAATTTTGGATCAAACACTTAATGCATGCAAGAACACTATGAATGTCAAGATGAACACCAAGAACACCTTGAAGATCATGATGAACATCAAGAACATAATTTTGAAAAATTTTTGATGCAAAGAAAACATGCAAGACACCAAAATTAGAAATCTTTAATGCATGGACTCTAACAAACAAAAAATGCACATGAAAAACAACAAACAACACAAAACAAGAAATCATCAAGATCAAACAAGAAGACTTGTCAAGAACAACTTGAAGATCATGAAGAACATCATGAATGCATGAATTTTCAAAAAATGCAAGAAAAATTTTTAAAGCATTGCAATTGACACCAAACTTAAAAATTGACTCAAGACTCAAACAAGAAACACAAAATATTTTTTATTTTTTATGATTTTCTAATTTTTTGGATTTTCATTAATTTTTTTTCGAAAATAATGTTAGAAAAAACGAAAAAGAAAAGAAAAATTTTGAAAAAGATTTTTGAAAAGAAAATTACCTAATCTGAGCAACAAGATGAACCGTCAGTTGTCCATACTCGAACAATCCCCGGCAACGGCGCCAAAAACTTGGCAGACGAAATTGTTATTCATGTGTTATTCCATTTTGCAAAATTCATTGCTTTTCATTCCCTGGTAATGGCACCAAAAACATGATGCCAATACCATGGTTCACAACTTCGTTCAACTTAACCAGCAAGTGTACTGGGTCATCCAAGTAATACCTTACGTGAGTAAGGGTCGATCCCACAGAGATTGTTGGTATGAAGCAAGCTATGGTCACTTTGTAAATCTCAGTTAGGCAGATTAAATTGTTTTATGGGTTTTGAATAATTAATAATAAATAGAAAATAAAAAGGGATAGAAATACTTATGTAAATCAATAGTGGGAATTTCAGATAGGCGTATGGAGATGCTGTGCTCCTCTCGGATCTCTACTTTCTTATTGCTTTCATCCAATCCTTCTTACTCCTTTCCATGGCAAGCTGTATGTAGGGCATCACCGTTGTCAATGGCTACATCCCATCGTCTCAGTGAAAATGGTCCTATGCTCCGTCACGGCACGGCTAATCATCTGTCAGTTCTCAATCAGGTTGGAATAGAATCCCTTGATTCTTTTGCGCCTGTCATCACGCCCAGCCTTCAGGAGTTTGAAGTTCGTCACAGTCATTCAATCCCAGAATCCTACTCGGAATACCATAGACAAGGTTTAGACTTTCCGGATCCTCATGAATGCCGCCATCTATCTAACTTATACCACGAAGATTCTGTTGGGGAATCTAAGAGATATGCGCTCGGCCTAGAGTAGAACGGAAGTGGTTGTCAGTCACGCGCGTTCATAGGTGAGAATGATGATGAGTGTCATGGATCATCACATTCATCAAAGTGTTGTGCAACGTATATCTTGGAATAAGAATAAAAGTGAATTGAATAGAAAGTAATAGTAATTGTATTGAAACTTGAGGTACAGCAGAGCTCCACACCCTTAATCTTTGGTGTGCAGAAACTCCACCGTTGAAAATACATAAGTGGAAGGTTCAGGCATGGCCGAATGGCCAGCCCCCATGATCTGAGAACTAATCGTCCCAAGATGCTCTTTAGATCTAAAGTGATCAAAAGATGTCTAATACAATAGTTAAATTTCCTATATATACTAGACTAGCTACAAGGGTTTACATGAGTAAGTAATTGATGCATAAATCCACTTCCGGGGCCCACTTGGTGTATGTTTGGGCTGAGCTTAATCTATCCACGATCTGAGGCTTTTCTTGGAGTTGAACTCCAAGTTATAACGTGTTTTGGGCGTTCAACTCCGGATCATGACGTTTTTCTAGCGTTTAACTCCAGACAGCAGCATATACTTGGCGTTCAACGCCAAGTTACGTCATCAATTTCCGAATAAATTATGGACTATTATATATTGCTGGAAAGCTCTGGATGTCTACTTTCCAACGCCATTGAGAGCGCGCCATTTGGAGTCCTGTAGCTCCAGAAAATCCATTTCGAGTGCAGGGAGGTCAGATTCCAACAGCATCAGCAGTCCTTTTGTCAGCCTTTTTCAGAGTTTTGCTCAAGTCCCTCAATTTCAGCCAGAAATTACCTGAAATTATAGAAAAATACACAAACTCATAGTAAAGTCCAGAAATGTGAATTTAACATAAAAACTAATGAAAACATCCCTAAAAGTAGCTTAAACTTACTAAAAACTACCTAAAAACAATGCCAAAAAGCGTATAAATTATCCGCTCATCAATGAGAAATATGCATGTTGTGATATATGCTTGATGATTGGTTATGGTTGAATTGTGGGTTGAACCATGATGATGGTGAGTATGATATTGATTGTGTACAATGATGATTTATTGGAATTGGTGTTGTTGAAAATTGGCATGAGGAAGAGTATATGATATGTCAATATATTTGAGTTTGAGCCACTAGGGTGAAGTGGGTTAAAATGATGAGATAGTGATTTTGATAAATTATGGTAAAGTGTCAATGTGTGAGTTGAGGAGGCTTGATGTTGAAATTGATATATTTTGATTGATTTCAAAGAAAAGGGATGAAAATGGCATGTTTTGATTGATTTTGAAAAGAGTTGAATATGGCTTGTTTTGAAAATGGCATGTTGTGGTTTTGTATGAAAAACATGGTTTTTGGGCATACTTTGACGGGACATAACTTGGACTACGGATCTCTGTTTTGTGCCAAATCTGTTTAGAAATGAAATTGGATACGGGATGTCCCTGCCGTTCGAAGAACGGGTGAAAAACGATTTAAAATGAGGAAGTTATGTCCGTCAGAAGATTGGGGGTTGAAATTGTGAATTCTGCAGCTTTTAACTTAGAAAAATTTTTAGCAGAATGATTCCCCGCGCGTAGGCGCACTTGGCGCGTACGCGCCGTTCTTCTCGAAAGCGCCATCCACGCGTACGCGTGATGTGCATGGGCGCGCCGAATGTGCTGCACCCAATGCCCAGCCATTTTCCAGAGAGTTATGCCAGAACTGTGCCAGTTTTGTGCCTGGGGCACGAGAGTACCCACGCGTACGCGTGGTTGACGCGTGCGCGTCGTTTGGCTAGTTTTCAATCCACGCGTTAGCGTGCATGACGCTTACGCGTCAATGAGTTTTCGAGGCCATCCACGCGTGCGCGTGGAGTGCGCGTACGCTTGGACCTATTTTCATCCCAAAGTTAATTTTTGAGTTTTAAAAGCCAAATCACATACTTCTAAGCCTCCGATCTCACCACTTATGTCTTAAATCATTATGATATGCCTAGCTATTAGAAAAGGAGCTAGTGAATGTGGTAACTTGCGAGTGAAGCAAGGGAAAAATGAATGATCAATGAGGATCAAAGATGATTATGTGAGAGGCGGAGGATGGTGGTGGAAGTGCTTGTTATGCCATGGGCCGAAAGGCTGTAATTGTTAATGAAACGGCTGGTTATGGATTTAACCGTGAGCCGGATGGCTGGATTATTGCCGTGTTACGGCGGAGCCATGATTATGGCTAAGTATAAATGCATATATGTTGTTGAATGAATTGTGAATGTTGCACTTCCACTGTTGGAGATGAGAGTTTCCCTGGAAGGAAGCAGTGGCTAGCCACCACGTGCTCCAGGTTGAGACTCGAAGCTCTTTTGACCCTATGTCATAAGTGTGGCCGGGCACTGTGAAAGACCCGGATGAGCTCGCCCCCGTAAATATTCACCAGTGAAGGTGATGGATATAGATCATGATTATGATCAAGTTTATGATGAGTATAACTCAAGTTGGGGATGCGTGACTGAGGGACAGTCCAATGGTTATCTACCAGGACTTGTCGGGTTGGCTCTATAACCGACAGATGATATCATCAGCCACTAGGGACAGGTATTCATCATATGCATACTATATGAATTGTTTGAGATTGCCTACTTGACTGCATATTATTTGCTAATTGTCTAAATGCCTTAATTGTTCCTACTTGTATATTTGTTGTTTGATATAACTGTGTTTGCTACATTATATCCTGCTGGTGGTTGGGAGGTTTGAAGGAATTGGAAAGGGAAGTATTAGTTAGACTGAAGAATCTTTAGTCAGATGCCCTTATATGTTTTAGCTTGTTTATAAGCTTTGATATTATCTGGAGGAAGTTCTAGGATTGCCTTTGGCTTTCCTCTATTATTATGTATTATATATGTGGAAGCTGTTACCATGCTGGGGACCTCTGGTTCTCACCCATGCGGATTTTGTGGTTTTCAGATGCAGGATGTGAGGTTTCCCGCTGAGGCATGCTGGTGACTTCTTGATTTGCGAAGATCCTTTGTTCTCGGGGCTATGTTTTGGTTTATATGTTTTGCTTAGATACCTTTATCTCCAATAAATAATACAAACTGTGATGACTCCTCTTATGGGAGATTTTGGAGAATAGGTTTTATGCATTTGTGTCCCTTTGGGTTTCCTTTGGGGTTTTCCTTATTTTATTATATGTATATATTGCTATGCTCGGATCGGTTATCTTCGCAGCCGGATTTTGAGTCTTGATATTCCTGTTTTTGACACTCCTTTGTATATATGTAATCACGTGTTGGTTATCCTTGTTCGTTACGTTATCGATCGGAGTGTTGCACTTTCGAGTTGCAATTTTTGTTTACCCCTTTTTCTACAAAGGCTCCTAGTTATAATCAATCATTCATACTACTATACGTACTAAATTTTTATTTTAGAGGTCGTAATACCTTGCCATCTTTGAATTATGACTTAAGCATGAGACTCTGTATGGTAGGGTGTTATAACCTTAGGTATCCAAATTGTTGGGGATCCTTTTATATTAAACCATCTTCTTTGCCCCAATAATCTTATAAATTTTATCACCAATCATTCTTTCACTTATGAAGTATTGAATGGGAAAGTGACCATTCCGATTGCACAATCTACAAAACTTTTTAGGTTGCTGTTTGTTCAGATTGGTTGGGTTTTGAAATTTTATGTCATCCGAAGTAAAACCCAAACTAGCTTTTCCATAGAAAGGTTTTGGACTAGCTAAGAGTTGATTCAACTTTTGAAAACATTGAGCAAAATTAGCTAGGTCTTCTTTTAGTCTTTTTACCTCTTTATGAAACCTTTCATTTTCCTCAAAATAATTTAGATTTGCATTCATATAATGATAGTATTCATAGGTCTTAATTTCAGGTTTTAACTACTTATTTTCTTCAACAAGATCAACATCAGTTTTGGCTTCCCTCAATTTATCTTTGAGAAAATCATTTTCTGCTTTTAGAATGGTAAATTGAGATTCAAGATCACAGTTTTCATTTAAGAAGCATCTGATTTTTTCATTGAGATTATCTATCATAAGATGAAGTCTTCAGTTGAGGGGTTCAGGAAATATTACCACATTGGCTATGTTGGCCATGAGACAAGTTTGGGACTTAGTTTCTATTTCATCTTCTTTATCCGAATCATTCTCCAATTCTTCCCATGATGCCATGAGTCCTTTCCTCTTTTCTCTTTTCAGTTTGTCATCCATCTTCAGTTTTGGACAATCAAACTTGAAGTGTCCAATTTTTTTACAGTTGTCGCAGATCACCTTGCTTAGATCCCTCTTTGGTTTCCTTGAACTGCCTCCTTTGTTCCGTTTCTTTAACTTCATCATTTTCTTGAATTTCTTAGCAAACAACACAAAGTCATCGTCAGATAAATTATCGCTGGATTCATCATCCAGAGATTCAGTGACGGATTTGAGAGAAACTCTTTTCTTTTTTGTATCTTTTTTCAAATAAGTGTTTTCAAAAGCAAGTAAGTTTTCTCTCAGATCATCATAAGTTATTTTATCAATGCCACTACTCTTAGCTATTACAATAGCCTTGGTTTCCCACTCTTTAGTGAGACATCTCAATATTTTTCTCACAAACATAGCATCCAAGCCAGTGATGATAACGTTGAATCTTTCAAACATTTCATCAATTGTTTCTCCTTCCTTCATTGAGAATATTTCATATTCCCAGTTTAACATGTCTATTCTGGATTTTTTGACTTGGATTGTGCCTTCATGTGTAACTTGGAGATTGTCCTAGATTTTCTTTGCTGTTGTGCATCTTGATACCCGTCGGTATTCCTCAAAGGTGACAGCACAATTGAGCAAGTTGACAGCTTTAGTATTTTCTTTCTATCATCTTCATTCCAATTTACCTGAGCCTTGGAAACAACCACTCTATCAACTCCTGTGGTGGTTGAAAATTGTGGACCTTCCAGGATTATCTTCCAAAGCCTGTAATCTACAAACTGAATAAAGATCTTCATTCTTTCTTTCCAGTAGCTGTAGTTCTTTCCATTGAATAATGGGGTTCTGTTGCTTGACAGCCCTTCTGCCAACATATAGGCCACCAGATTTGAACCACTATTAACTGCTATCAGGATCTTTTCTCCAAGCTGCAAAGCTTGATCTCTTTGAGGCCAAGCTCTAATACCAATTGATGGTAATCAGTGGTTAAGAGAAGGGGAGGTTAAATCTTAGCTCCTTTTCGCTGAATATTAATTTCTGACTTTTAAAGGAACTTCAGGAGATATTTCTGCTTTTTATCCCGTGTTGAGTTGAGAGACACTTTTGTTTTGTCTCGTGCCGAGTTGAGAGATATTTTAGGTTTTGTCTCCTGATAAATAGAAACAGAGAAAGGAGTAGGAATATATCCTAGTTCAGCCACTAGGTGCAATGTGGCCTAGATCTAGTCTCTATCACAACAATGATGGAATTTCACTATGTTTTCACAATATTACAAACACCAATTTCTCCCTAGAAACTACCCATTCCTATCTGGGACAAATCAAGATTCTACACCCAATCTGAATTTGACTAGGACTCAAAACCTAGCTTTCAATAGCAAAGTGCTAACCCAACATGCAAGAGAATCCCCACAGGATCATGACTCACAACAGAAAGATGTAAAAAGAAACTCTGAGACATCTTTGGCTTTTTCTCTAATTTTGATTATTGCATTTTTTTGTTCACTGGCTTTTTCTTACAAACCTCACCATGTTTGTCTTTTTCACCATGAGATTCAGACAGACAAAACTAAGAAAAAAATGAACATCATTGAAGGAGAAGAACTCAGGAAGCTTGGGTAGCTATGAGAACTCTGTATTTTCACCTTCTCTCCTTGATCTCAACCCTTATCCGTTCACCCTAAATATAGAAGGAGAAGCTTCTAAGGTTGAAACCGGTTCAACCAACCAAGCAGCTTCTTATCCAACCTTAAACAGCAGTGGTTCGAATAGAGATAGGAGAGAGGAAAAACCAAAAATCAACATGCATGTACCTCTCTCAACCCTTTTCATCAAGATTCTTCAATCTGAACCCTTGATCTTGTCTTTGGCTCTAAGAAAGGATTCAGACCCTTGATGAGATTCTGATCTTGGATAGTTTCTTGCCTTCATTTTAGCTTCTTTCTATGCGTAGCTTCAGATGATATCTTCTTTCTTTGATGAACAAAAAAGGAAATGAACTTTTGCACATCAGATTTGCTTCTTCACCGAGGCAGATCCTTCCTTTTCTTGGCAAATAAAATCTTGAAGCTTTTCTTCAAATCATGCTTTCAATGGCAACAATCTTGCTTTTGTTTTTCTTCAGATCTTTCTTCAAAGCCTTTTTCTTCCATAGGCTTCTGAAAACTTCTTCACTCTTCTTTCCTGATGGATGTGACCGAAAGACAAGAGAGAGGAGAGAGAATAGATAATGCTTTCAATGCACAGTAAACTCAATTTAATTTTGAATTTCGGTTACCTATGCATGTAATCAACCAAATTGAATTTTGAATTCCATTACACAAGAGTGTGGGTAACCAAAGCATGCTAAGAGTTTTTGGCCCAGATTCATCATTCTTTTGTTTTATCAAAGTGGGCTTGTGATATGGGCCACTTTCATTTCAACATACAACCACTTATGTTTAAACTAATTTTTGCACAAAGCTTAAATTCAAATAATAAGTTGAGCTTATGTTGCTTCTGGCCCAATATAAAATCTACACACTAACAAACATATCAACCAAATAATCGGAAATAATTTAAGCACTTAAACATATATTAATAATGTTTGATAATCATTTTAAATATAAGTTTTCCAAACTCAACATCCCATATTTTAAATAAATTGGGAATATCAACGGCATGATATAAGTGCAAGTTGTGAGTTAACCGTCATGTTTGAACAAGAATTCACTTATCTCATCACTCAACTAATGAATTACAATGAGGCAATAACCTTGTTCATCCTTAGTCAATCAAGGAATCCCTCACTACTACTATAAAAATAAAAACAAAAATATATGAGTTGTAACTTTTTAAAATGTTCATATTGCTTGTTATCTAAGCTAAAAAAGCTCCATATGTAAAATGCTGAAGCTAGGTTCTTCTCTCCTCTTTTCCCAAAATTTTAAGCACCCAAAACTTAGAAGTTAGAATCATTAAATGGATCATGAGAATTTATAAGAGAGAAATCATAAAGCAAGAATTTTCTTAAAAATTTAAATGATTACTAATCCCGAGTTGCCATCGTTTGAGGTATAATAATCGGTACACTTTTGGGTTATAGCACCTATACCACTCCCACGATTAAAGTGACAGGTCACACTCTTGGGCTATAGGGCCTGTACCATTTTTCGGCAATCCACCAGATAAATCGATGACAAAAAGAGTTATTAGTATTGTCTTTCCAAACCTTAATCATCTCATCACATAATCAAATATCTTTCAAGATATAATAATTCTTTATCCATAATACCATAATTTCTCTAAAATAATAAGCTGAAACGGAGTGGGTCATAAGATTTAACTTTAGAATCACTTTTTCAAATATCTCATAATTATGTTTAAATTCTATAAATACTTTTAAAAATATGCATACATATGCCCACGGGAATAAAATATATAAATGTGCTTAAACTTTGAAAAATGTCATATTCTACAGGTTACTTTAATAAAATTGACGTACTTTAAAATTACTTTAAATAACTCTGAGCTTTTATAAAAAAGACCCAGTCTTTACTGCTTACTTTATAAATTATTCAAAATATTTTATAAACTTTCTAACACCCAAAACTTCATTAAAAATAAGTAAATTGAGCACAGTTTTTCAGTTTTCAAAATAAAACTTTTTTTGTTCAATCAAAATAATATTTTTTCCAAAATCGTCTTACTTGAAACTCTTTATTGCAACCCATTATTTTTCTTCAAAAACCAAAATCAATTAATTTTCAATAAAATTCAAATATTTATAAATAAATAATTTTATTCCTTAAATCTTTCTCAAAAGCCAAGCTTATGCTCTTTTTTATCCGAAATCTCTGTTCAAAATACTCATTTATTTATAATTAATTCCAAATCAAAATTTGATCGTCAAAACTTAGTTGCATACTATCATATAACTCAGATTTCAGCCAATTATTCAACAACAACATCTCAGTGCTTTATTTCTCCTTATGGCCAAAACACAACAACAAATTCAATAGCAATTCATCTAAAATTTCAACACCCAAAAATCATAGATTTGAGCAACAGACATCAACAGACAACAATCCAACCACATATATCAATTAATTTATAATTTTAACTGATTAAAGAGTCAAACCCTACCCCTGTGAAGCACATAACACACAAAAGATATCGGAGGAGGTTTCTGATCGGTCAAACGGTGTGAAAACGTCGAAAACTCGGTGGTTCCTCCTCTCTTTTGGTTCGGCCAAACTAGTCCCTGGTAGGGACAACTTCACTCACGATTCAACCGAACAAAATACATGTCACCGCGTAAAGGATGAAGATACGGTCACTTCTATCTGATTAGAATTTTTGTGGGAGGTCACGGATCTCAAGAAATCGAGCTCAGAAAGTCATAAAATTAACAAAACCTCCCATTTTTTCCATGCATGGCTTCAGCTGAAGTATGAAGGAGAGAGAGAATGTTTTAGGCTTATATAATGTGTAATTAGTGACTAATGCCACTTAATCAAATGGGAAAGGCATGCGTCGCAACACATGGCGTATTAAGCGCTGCGTGTCGCGATTTTAAGTTGTTGAGTCAGCGAGGTTAAATTTTTTAATTTCCTAGAAGGTAATTAAAGGTAATTGAGTATGGTAAAATTCAAATAATTATCTCAAGTGGTGGTATTTAATTAGAATATAAATTGCGTAAATTACTAATGTAAATGACATTAGTAAAACCGAATTTTTTAAATCTTTCGGACCCAATATCAATTGACCGTACTTCCTCAGATGAAATTAAATAATAACATAATATTAATATTATATTATTATTCATTTTATTTAGAGATCGCAAAAAAGCTTATCATAGGCATTACGCAAATAAAACTTAAAGCTCGCATACATGACTCTAACACGAAAACTAGGATATTATATAATATATTCTCAACATAATTTTATTATCTATTTATTTATTTTTTACCAACTATGACTTACTTTCACTTGTTCGAGAGACGGTGCACTGGAAGAAATAATGAGAAGAGGTGGTGAAAACCAAGAAGAGTAATGAGCAATTGATATATAATTCACCTATATATATACACTAACTCTAATTTTTTACAGCTCGAATCTAACGATTTGGGTTTAGTGATTTATAAAAATTCGAAGTCCACGGCTCAGACCCAACCATTTGGGTTTATGATTTAAAAAAAAAAATCAAAATTGTTGAAGTCAAATCCAACGATCGATTACTAAACTGGAAAATTTTAAATTTTCTCTACCATGACATCAAACTACGATTTTTTGTGGACCTCGCCCAACATCTAATCGGTTATTTACATTTTAAAATAAATTAACACCACATTAGGAAAAAACACATACCCCTATGGCCGTATCTAATGATATTAATACATAACACTCAATGTTAATCCATATCCAAAAAATCAGCCTTTCTCTGTCTGCTTTTCTCAAGATGTCAGTCTATTTCTTTACGTAATGTTCTCTCTAGAATTTAGTTTCGTATATCCTTTTTTCTTTCCTTGCTTTGTATTCAATTTCATATCAATAATCCTACTTTTGATATGATAAAAAAAGTCATCATGGTTTATATAAAAGCACAGGGTTGAACCGGCGCCTTGCGTGTCCATAGCTATGCCATAAGCTTTTGTCAACATTCAACAGATATGTTCATTTTTGTAAGGATTGAAACATTTGAAAAATTACTACACAAGATATCAATTTCCATGAAAGATGATATTGATATGCAATAAGTAATAATAGTGACATCTATGTGCTGTGCTGTACATGCCCTCACTTTATTTAAGAAAAAGAGAAAAAAAAAAAAAAAACACCACCCTGCATAATGTTTCACATATGGAGGAATAAATATATGGTAGAGTTTTATGTACGATTATGATGACAAGCTAAGGTACATATTTGAAAATGTGTGGTTTTCATCATTCTAAGATATATATATAAAGGCTTCATTCATTGAATTGACAGTACACTTCTATATATATTGTTAGATATAAAACTTCTTATTATATATGTCTCTTAATCCCCGGACTATCTTATTTATATATATTTGACTTTCATTTAAAAGAATAAAAGAAATTAGTAATGATCAAGTTTTAAGCGATAGTTCTAATACTAATGAATCAAAATTCCTAAAACTGAAACTTAACAACAATGTAAAGTTATATGATTAACTTTTAATTAAGTCCCAAGTAATTTTTGAAACTGCTGGCATGCATTAAAATATTTTTCAAGATTTCAATTGTATCAGCTAGATCTTTTAGATTCACAAAATGTGAATGCTAGTCTCTTGATCCTTTAGTTTTCTATTAATGATTTATCACGTCATTAGTGAGTTTACAATTTTTTACCAAGTTGGACACTTCAGTGGCTATTTAAGGGAGTTAAATCTCTTTAGTCCCTAAAATTTAGAAGTATTTTTAGATTGGCTTTCAAAATTATCATTACCTCAATCAAACCCCAAATTTATAGGCATCACTTACATTTGTCTTTCTGGTAATTTCTATTAATGAAAGATTAATCTGTCACATTAAGTTCACAGTGTGAATTTTAGGTAGCCTGACAAATGCTACGTGAGATAAGTAACAATTATATGATGTGGCCAAATTTGATAATGGCTCATTTTAACCCTTCATTCCGTATAAATCCCCATCAAAAAACCGTAATTTTACCACATTAGTGCGTCGTTATTGTCCCAATAATTCTATGCATCATCTTCCTCAAGATGATGCTAGGGATCAGCAACCAAGCATTTGGGATCTCTACGAATTCAAGGTCCCAAAGATCCTAGGCAAGGACACCCAATTGGAGCAAAGCCGAAAAGGAAATAGATTTTTTCAATTTTTTTTTTTAAATTGAGTAAATAAAGTGTAACTCCTACCATTAATTTTATAAGTGAAATTAAAAATAAATATGAAAAGAAGAACAATAAAAATTTAGAGATCATATTTACATTTAATTTTTTTAACCAAAAAAATTCTTCACTAGTGGGCTTGTGGGATGTGGCCTGTTTTTCGATAATTTGGGATAGAAACCAACCTTAAAAGACCGTTTTTGGTTGTCCAAATTTTAGTATGAGTTCTTTATATACCATAACATTATCTATGTAATTATTATTCATCAGTGCATAGGTGAATAGTAATTTTACTGCTATGTACCATGAAAAAATTAATTGGAGTAGACAGTAAAAAAGAGAGAAAGAAAACAAGAATTGAATTTTATTTTTCATGACATACTCTTCTCAATTGAACTAAATTAATGGCTTAAACTAATTCCAGCATATTAAAATAAAATCAGAGAAGGTTAAGAACTTTGGAAAAAAAAAAGGTCCAAAAACTAAATAAAGAAAAATGCAACTTTTTTTTTTAAATGCTAATAAAACAATTTGAAAACAACCAGCAACCAACAATCACTAATTAAATTTTTATCTACCAAATACCTTATAAATACATAGAGAGAAAGGAGAAATCAAAAAAGATTTGTAGAGAAAAGTATATGGTTATTAGCTTTTACTTTTGGTGCTCTTTGTTATTATGTGGTAATGCCTTTTAATGTTGGTTCATGGTTTCTTGTGACAGACTACTGACAAGAGATGTTATGATCTTTTTGTTTGGATATATAGTGAAGAAGATGAGGACGTGCTTAGGATGGTTGAATACGAAAACAATATAGACCACTGGAAGATCAATTTAAGTTGGAGGATAAGCACAATGAAAGCTGAAATTAGGATTTTAAAAATTGAAATTGTTTTTTAAGCTTGTTTTTCTTTTTTGTTGTGTTTGTGAGTGCTGCCTTTGGCCTAGATGTAGGAAGATAATAACCGACCAAGTATTGAATAGTATATCACTTGTGCACCAGTTTGCACAACTTATTAGAACGACTACAGCAGCGACATTTAATCCTCACAACAGCACACTCGGGGAGAACAAGTAGTAGTTACCCCAAGATATTAAACGGCATCACTTTCTCACACTTTAGATGCCAACAACTAAACGACATCATTCTATTACTGTCCATCATGGCAAATTAACGGCCAACTCAACCTTCCGTTAACGGAGATTACCAGAGGGGTATATATGAGTAACGTTTATAAATTTGGGTAGCCTGATTGAGGCAATGATAATTTCAAGGGCCAATCCGAACATACTTTCAAATTTTAGGAGTCAAATTGAGATTTAACTCTTAATTAAAGTGAAAAATAAACTTTGGTAATACAATGTGATTCATTTTCCACTTTATAATCTTAACCATAATCAATCCTCCCTTAACACCAAGTCATAACATTTTCTCTACATAATTCTTCTTCGTATCATTTTTTCACATTATTTTAGTTTTGGAAGCATGATTGGTGGCAAGAGTTTGGCATCAGAAAACTCAATTTAGGCAACCATGAGGACCCCCAAGAAGAGTAGGATACGTGAATGTAAGAGTGTGTGGTGTCGTTGCGGTTGTCCTCATATTCTTTAGTGGTCTATGATAGATTCAAATTCTTATAATCTTTTTTTTGGATGTCTCTATTACAATGTACGTGTTAGAAAGAAATTGTTTTGAATTTTCCTATTGACGAATGTGAAAAGGTAATTGCATTGTTGCAAACTAGTGGAAAAAGGTATTGTATACAGAGTATTTGTTTGGGCTGATAATGGGTATGTAAGAGAAAGTGAATGCAAAAAGAGATTTTGCAAATGACATTGGTGAATTGGATGAATTTTGCTTGAAGGTTTTGGAGGTTGATGGAAGCTAGAGTGAAGACATAAAAGTTGACAATTTAAGGTTTTCAGAGAATGGAGAATTGAGATTTGGTTGAAGGATTACCATGTGTTCATAACACGTAGTGGAAGAAAAGAAAGTAATCCTTAAAAATTTATTTTTGTGCTTAAACTTTATTCCAATAATATATAGATCAGATCTAAATACCTTTAGACGTTTTAGTAAAAATCACTTTATCCTTTGATGGTACGAAGGCGCTATGCGTATCCACACCGAGACCAACCTTTGCTGTCAACTCCTTGACCAATGGACCTCTGATTTAAATTGAGAAACTTCTTGCAACTCTTTGCACGCCATAAATTTCTTCTCCAAGAATCAGGCTCACATACGTTTATGTGTGTAGAGGTAAAGGAATAAAAACTCTTGTTATTCTCTTGTTTCTGTGATTCCTCTACTCTTGCATACAAATATATATAGTATGAGATTTGTTAATGATTTTAAATTTGAATCATATCTTAAAATTCTAAATCTGAATCCTTCAAATTTATGAATCATATCATAACTAAATTTGAAACAGAATCAGTTAGGATCTCATCCAAATTTAGAATTCAAATTTTGAAATAGAATAACTAATTATTCTCAAATATCATTTAATATTCTCAATTATCATATTATTATTATATTCTTGGTGCTAGCAAAAAATATAATAATATTCCATTTGAATTAATATAATTATTTGTTTGATCAAATCAAAATAATAATTACATAATTCTACAGCAAAGATTAGAACACTCGTTAGTATGTGACCCCATAGGTTCAATACTAAGCGGGTAGTAAATTAGTCATACTAAATTTACTAATCAATGTTGGCGTCTAACAACGCTCCTCAACGACCCGATAGTATGAAGTAATATATTTTTACTAAGAACCTTAGAAGAACAAAGTATAATTCCTTCCATCTTTCTAGCTCTTGGTTAATCCTTAGAGTATGGTTTAATTGTCAAACTCTAACATGTTACCATTATTATAATGAACTATGAATGACTTAAGAAACTCATTTCTTCATTCATTCAATTCCCTTGGCCAATGTTTCATTCATCTCAGTCATTATAATTATAGAGCTCAAACTCTTTACTGAGAGTTGACGGATTTCTTATTGACTAATCATTAATTCTACAAGTATTTAAATCATACCCAATGTCCATTCAACTAGCATCCTAGGGTATTAGGTGTCCGGAATCAAAGTATAATAAATACATTGTTAATTACTATGACAGTCGCAGGTCAAAGAAAACTCTATTACTATGTTCATCTTGAGAATATCCTATTGACAAATATGCAGTAATTGTAACCATTAGGAATTCTCAAAGTGAGTCAGTTCAATGGTCATATCCCTATATGCACCATCTATATATATAATTTAATAAATGAGATCTATTAATCTTCATCCAATGAAGACCATTATATATATATTGATCTTTCCGGATTATTAATGTCCTTTTTAATAATCCTATGACCAAGAACAATTTAGATTAAATTATAAAAGATTTATCTCTCAATATTGTGATCACTATCACAATGATAAATCTCTAAATTTAATCAAGGACGTTAATATATTAACATTTTAATATAATAACAATAACAAATTATTTGACACGTGATTGATTGGATTGTGGTCATACTACTTATTCCCAACAATCTCCCACTTGCACGAGAGCCAATCATGATAGATTGGATCTTGGGCATTCTATTATCACAATAATCTCCCACTTACACTAGAGCCAATCAATCATGTGTATAATTTTTTGATGCACATTTGTGAGCATGTTTGCTTGACCTTTTGTAAAATACACCTAGTACATAATAAATATCACGTTTTTTCAAAACATGAAATCTTCCATTACAATAGTGCATAATTTTATTTTAAGGACAATCCTTATTGAACATGATTATAAAAAAATCTAAGTAACCATTAGATCTATCTTTATAGAATTGTATCATTATACAAATAGGCTACTTTTTCGAAAAGTTAGTTTGACGATCAAACCTTTTATACTTTTAGGAGAAGGTATATCCTTTATTGAGTGGTAAATAATTTTAATAAAAGTAATTGTACTCTCACTCTTTCTTTAAGATGGAATCCCTTTTCTAAAAAAGAGTTTAACCTCTTATCACAGACACTTTGTCATAAGAAGGGTGATAAAAATAATCTCATTATTTTTCTAGGGTAACCAATAAATCTCATTTATTGGAGCTAATATCAATTCTATTGTTCTGCAATCTCTTAATACATATAAGACATCTCCAAACTCTAATGTTCTTGAGTTTCAGCTTATGCCTTTTCCATATCTCATATGGGTAAAAAATTGATTTAGTGAAAAGTTTGTTAATTTAGCAACATTTCTAAAATGTAGTCCAAATATTTAACAAACAGTGATACTCAACTAAATCAAATTTTATGTTTCTTAAACATGATGGAGTACATAGAGTATTAATATTTGTGCATTGAGAGAATCTCATCCTCTATCCAATAGAATATCAATTAGATAATTTAGAGATTTTACTTTAAGCTCTTATAATAAAAATACTCAATATCTTTATTATTGATCAAACCAACCCTTAAGAGCAATTTTGATACGCATCCTCAATACTCATATTGAGTTTTTCCAAAAAGATCACAAACCTTAATCATATTAGGGTCAATTATAAATTTTTCGTGACAAAATAAATCTCTAAAATTGCTTGTAAAAATAATTCTCGCTAAAGCCATTTGGCTCATGGCATTCCAACTTTTAAAGTTGTTTAATTCAAAATATATTGCCCAATACTCCCACTAGTTTAAATAAAATCTTTGATAGTCATACTATCTTAGTTTGGGCACCATACATCTTCTCAAGATGTTCAGTAATAAATAGTGGGTATATGCTTTTGAAATTAGAATTCATGGTTGTCAAAATAACCCATATTGTAGTAAAATAATATTTTAGATACTTCACAAGTACCGACTATTCCATCACCAATTTTATTGGACAATATTATTTCAATAGGATTATCATATCCATGATAACCCTTTCATACATAAGAACAATTCTCAATATATAACCAATTTATTACTTTCAAGTATGTCATACTAAAGATGGACATATTTAAAAATTTAAAATATGAAAGTAAACAAGAAATCTGTATTTCTGTTAAAATTATTTAGAATCATGAATGAGTACCTTGGTTGTCAAGTTGTTACTCATATCTATTCCAAATAAACATGAATAAATTGTATCACATACAATTATAATCCCAAATAATTATCTGGTTGTCAGAAAATTATTTAACTGAATTGTATTTTATACCCCTAGGTTGTCTAGGTTCAAGTATAAAATTAATTCTCCTTATATATCATTGTATGCATAAATAAATTCTATCTTTGAGTACAAGTCTCCTAGTTGTCAGGTTGCTCCTTGTAAACAAGAGATAAATTTATTTTTGACAATATCCTAACTTTTAGGATTTATCTCAATTGTTAGAGAATTTCTACCAGTATTCATGAATTAAATTTTATACTCCCAGGTTGTCTAGGTAAAAATATAAAATTAAATCCCTAATACATCAAATGTATATATTGATTATTATCTTGAAAATAAAACTCCTGGTTGTCAGATCGCTCTTTATAATAAAGAACATTAGAAAAACTAATTTCTAAAATTATAGGTTCAAAACACATCAATCAAATCAAAATTTGATTTTTCATGTACTAACATTTAGCATTAAAAATTATCAAATCAAATTTGACCTTTATATATACACTTTTATATATATATATATATATATATATATATATATATATATATATATATATATATATATATATATATATATTTTGCATCTTATTCCTTTTATTGTGATAAAAATCACAATAAAATTTAATATATAAATAAAATCAAACCAAATATTTGATTATAAATATAACTTTTATATTAAAAGAATGATAATTTAATCACAATTAAATAATTAAAATAAATTAACTATTAATTTATTAGAAAACCATCTCAATGGAAATAAATACATCACATGCTTAAAAATAATTTGAATTAATCCTATTAATTCACAAACTTTAAGAAAATAAGAATAAAAATTTAAACACAAAAAAGCCAAAGCTTTGATACCACAAAAGGATTACCATGTATTCATAACACGTAGCGGAAGAAAAGAAAGTAATCCTTAAAAATCTATTTTTGTGCTTAAAATTTATTCCAATAATATATAGATCAGATCTAAATGCCTTTAGACGTTTTAGGAAAAATCACTTTATCCTTTGATGGTACGAAGGTGCTATGCGTATCCACATCGAGACCAACATTTGCTGTCAACTCCTTGACCAATGGACATCTGATTTAAATTGAGAAACTTCTTGCAACTCTTTGCACGCCATAAATTTCTTCTCCAAGAATCAGGCTCACATACGTTTATGTGTGTAGAGGTAAAGGAATAAAAACTCTTGTTATTCTCTCGTTTCTGTGATTCCTCTACTCTTGCATACACATATATATAGTATGAGATTTGTTAATGATTTTAAATTTGAATCTCAATTCAAATTTGAATCATATCTTAAAATTCTAAATTTGAATCCTTCAAATTTATGAATTATATCATAACTCAATTTGAAACAGAATCAGTTAGGATCTCATCCAAATTTAGAATTCAAATTTTGAAATAGAATAACTAATTATTCTCAAATATCATTTAATATTCTCAATTATCATATTATTATTATATTCTTGGTGCTAGCAAAAAATATAATAATATTCCATTTGAATTAATATAATTATTTGTTTAATCAAATCAAAATAATAATTAAATAATTCTACAGCAAAGATTAGAACACTCGTTAGTGTGTGACCCCATAGTTTCAATACTAAGCGGGTAGTAAATTAGTCATACTAAATTTACTAATCAAAGTTGGCATCTAGCAACGCTCCTCAACGACCCGATAGTATGAAGTAATATGTTTTTACTGAGAACCTTAGAAGAACAAAGTATAATTCCTTCTATCTTTCCAGCTCTTGGTTAACTCTTAGAGTATGGTTTAATTGTCAAACTCTAACATGTTACTATTATTATAATAAACTATGAATGACTTAAGAAACTCATTTTTTCATTCATTCAATTCCCTTGGCCAAGGTTTCATTCATCTCAGTCATTATAATCATAGAGCTCAAACTCTTTATTGAGAGTTGACGGATTCCTTATTGACTAATCATTAATTCTACAAGTATTTAAATTATACCAATGTCCATTCAACTAGCACCCTAGGGTATTACGTGTCCGGAATCAAAGTATAATAAATACATTGTTAATTACTATGACAGTCACAAGTCAAAGGAAACTCTATTACTATGTTCATCTTGAGAATATCCTATTGACAAATATGCAGTAATTGTAACCATTAGAAATTCTCAAAGTGAGTCAGTTCAATGATCATATCCCTATATGCACCATCTATATATATAATTTAATAAATGAGATCTATTAATCTTCATCCAATGAAGACCATTATATATATATTGATCTTTCCGGATTATTAATGTCCTTTTTAATAATCCTATGACCAAGAACAATTTAGATTAAATTATAAAAGATTTATCTCTCAATATTGTGATCACTATCACAATGATAAATATCTAAATTTAATCAAGGACGTTATTATATTAACATTTTAATATAATAACAATAACAAATTATTTGACACGTGATTGATTGGATTGTGGTCATACTTCTTATTCCCAACATTGGTATTGTATTTGGTGGTTAAAAGATCGGAACTAAAATTTCAGTCCCGAGAGCACAAAATTTCAGTCCCTTTAGTACCCCTAGAAAGTGGAAATACAAGAAATTAAAATTTTTGGAGACAAAAATTGAAACTTTAATAATATTTTTTTTCAAAAATACCCTTATTTAACTTTTCAAATTCCAAATCAAACCCTTAATCTCTATATTTATCTTAAACTAAATATAATACTGAGACATAACTCAGTGTAATATATTTTTGGTGTGGAATTTACGATCCATAATTTACCGACAAGTGCACTGGGTCGTACCAAGTAATAACTCACGGTGAGTGAATGTCGATCCCATGAGGATTAACAGACTAAGCAAACAATGGTTGATTAGTTATTCTAGTTAGACGAGTTAAAATGAGAATTGTGATTGTCGAAAAGCATAAAAGGCAATAAAGTAAGAAAGCAGATAATGAATGGTTGAGAAAATGGTATGAGAACAGAGTTAAGGCTTTGGAGATGTTTAAATGTCCGGATTAATATTCAATATCAACTACCTTGATCAAGCAATGATTAAGTCTATGCCAAACTCCTATTCCTAGGCAATCCAATCTCCTCTAATCTAACCAACCATTAATTCCTTGATCAACCAATTGTATTAGAGGGTTAAGTTCAATTTTTGATTTACAAGCCATACAAACCCTAATAACCCAAAATTAATGCAGTTATATGTAACGTACCACACTAACCCAGACAATTGAGGAGTTGTGAGGAATTGATTTCGAACTGTAATTCTAATGATATAACCTTTTCAAGACTCATCAAGAAGAATTATAGTTAGACTAGAGTTATTTTTCAATAATCACTAATTCGTAGGATAACGAACGAAACCAATTATTAAATAATAATCAATGCACTAATCCAGATTAGAAGAACAAATAATTATCAATTCATTCAAGTAAATAGAGCTCCTAACCTTAACAATGGAGGTTTAGTTGCTCATGGTGTAGAAAACCCTAGAAGAGAAAAAGTGTAAAAGTGCGGAATGAAAAATTAGGAGAAGAGAAGTCTTCGCGTGGATGGATCTCAATCCTATTTATAGTTCCAATTAAAATTGATTTGAAACTTAAATAAAACCCGAAAAGATCCTTTCTAATAGTTATATAATTTATAAAAATCAAATCTCCAAAAGCCTTGTTGATTTGTTACACGTATGGCCCCCACTTGAATCCACGCTATTGGCGTTGAATGCCAGGTATTGGGCGTTTAGCACCGGCCATCCAGCAAATGTTGTACATGAAATCTGGTCCTCGACGCTAAACACGGGTGACAGGGCATTTAGCGCCAACTACCCAGAAGCCCAGGCACAATTTACGAAGCTCCTAGTGCTAAACCCGAGTCGTGGCATTTAGTGCCACTAGTCTAGAGAAGATTTGCCTCATTTAAGCTCTTGAAGTCTTGAGTATGCGCGGTGCATGCGTATGCATGACTTCCTTTGTTGCTCCAATGATACGTACACATGAGGTTCCTTTGCTTCTTCATGCCCTTTTTCATCAAATCTTCATTTGAATGCCACTTGAAATCAATCAAAAGGTACAAAACTCAAAGTAACATCCAATGGGGATAATTGATAAACCCAAATTTTATGGTTTATCTTATGCTTAATTTAGGGGATTTTATCGACTTTTCTCCCATTTATTCAATGAAATAGCATGATTTTGTAATTATCCTTTAATTTGTACTTAAGTGTAAAAAGATGCTTTTTAGGCCATTAAATTAGTAATTTTAATTCACCTTTGATTCCACTAGATGTCTTGATGTGTTTTTTAGTGAATTCAGGTCGAAATGGCTGGGAATGGATCAAAGGAGTGAAGAGAGAAGCATGCAAAGTGGAGAGTTCATGGAAAATCAAGGATTTGTAGGGCATACATCGACGCACATGCGTGACATACGCGCACGCGTGGAGATGAAGTCGCATGGGATGCATACGCGTGACATGACACGTACGCGTGAAAAGTAAAATGCCAAGCAATGTGTGCGCGTGACCCATGCGTACGCATCACAGCTCGTACGTGACCTCATTAAAGTGAAAATGTTGGGGGCGATTTTTGAGCTTTCCAGGCCTAAATCCAACTGATTCCAAAGACTATTTCATGCAGAATTCAACATGGGTCAAGAGGGAGCACTTAGATTAGTGATGATGAGCCTTTAGTTAGTTTTCTAGAGAGAGAAGCTCCCTTTTCTCTCTAGAATTATGTTAGAATTAGGTTAAATTCTCTTAGATATAGGTTTAATTTCTTGTTTTCACCTTGTTTTCTTTACAATTTCTTGTTTTATTGTCTTGATTTCCATATTTCCTCTTGTTAATTTCTCATTTTGGTTATTTTTATGTTATGAACACTCTTGTCAATTTCAATTTCCTTTAATGCAATTTAAGGTATTTCATGTTAATTGTGCTTCCTTTAGTTGTTGTTGTTGATTCCTTGTATTGGGTAGTGTGGATTTTATTAGTTCTTGCAATTTACTGTGTTTTTCCTATATGTCTTCCAAGTGTTTGACAAAATGTTTGGTTGGATGCTAGAATAGCTTTTTGAGCATTCTTGGCTTGGAAAGAGAAACTGGGCCATCTTGAGTTATTAATACCCAATTTAGATTGGTGATCTAGAGTTGTTAGTTAATATTATTTCCATTCTTAACTGAGGAACCCTTTGATTTCTGATTTTTCTCTTGAATTTTTCCAATAAGTTGTGCTCAAAGCCTTTGGCATACTCTTTGTTTGCTTTCGGCTTTGACTCTAAGTGCTCTATCTCAAGAATTTCTTGACACATTCACACCACAAGCATATGGCTAGAAAAATAACTCTTTTGAGCTTTTGATCATACTTAACCTTCCTAGCCATTGATGCTCAGAGCCTTGGACTTTGATTTTGATTTTTTTCTTTTTGCTTTCTCTTTTGCTCTAAGGATTAATTTCTTGTTTAATTTTGAGAATTTGTAGTACTTCTCTAAATTTCTATACCTCATGAATTAACAACCTTAACTCCAAGATCAAATATGCAATATTCTTTTCATGCATTCAAAATCACATATAAATACCACCAAATCAAAATAAATAAGACAATTCAGAATATAAACTCAATTTTTCATGCAATAAATCACCTCTTTTCTTTTTCTCTTTATAATTTCAAGCTCAATGAGCGGTATTTGAGACATCTTTTTCAAACTAAAATTAAAATACTAAAATAATTAACTAAAACTAGAAAATATAACAATACTATTAATCATGCAAAGGACTAAAAATAATTAGCAAAAAATAGAAAATACTAAAATAAGAGCAGAAATTGGGAAATAGCATAAAAAGAACTCAACCACCTTAGTCGTCATGGTGGCTATCTCCTCCCTTTGATGAAGCTCCTAGGAATCTTCTCTATACTCCAAAGTCATGCCTCATATGTGAGAGCTCCTGACACTGACTCTATTGTTCCTCCAGAAGTTGTTGAAGAAGAGCAGTGTGGCCCTCGTGACTCACCCTCAGCTGATCAATGAAAGAGGTCAGCTCATGCCAATACTCTTGTGGATGGAAGTAGTGTCCCTGAGGCATCACAGGCTGCTCCGACTGAGGTGGGGGGACTAGCTCCTCTCTCGCGACTCTCACATACTCCTGAGCATATTCTATGGTCTTCTTGGAGATGGGCCTCTCGATGGGGATAAGGGTATCATGCTCAATATGCACTCTGGCAGCATCAGAGAGGTGGTAGATAAGGTGCGATAATGCCATCTTGGCATGGGAGGAGGCATTGGAAGCAATGCTGTAGATCTCCTGTGGAATTCCTCTCTCCACCTCCACCTCAATCTTGAGTATGATATAATAGATCATCACCGCTCGATCTATAGTAACCTCAGAACAGTTACTCATCGGGATGATAGAGCGCTGAATAAACTCCAACCACCCTCGAGCAATCAACCTCAAATCGTGTTGCCGCAACTGGTAAGGCTGTCGCTCGGAATTGATCATCTACTGAGCTCCCGAAAGGCATATATGCGCAAGTATCTGATCCGACCTCCGGTCGTTGCTATTCCTCTCAATATAGGAATGACGATAATCTACAGTCTGTGGCAATCAGAGTATTTCTCTTACCCTTTGTGGACCAAACTTTAGAATCCACTCTCTAACCGTCGTGCGTCAGTTCTTCGGTCAGGGTTTATGCCCTTCACATGCTTCTATGTGATCCAAGCATTGGGGTCTAACTCTTGGACCATCAGTTGGCCCACCTCAGTAACTGGGTTGCACAATGTGTCCCAGCCTCTCGTTTGGATCTCAGCCTGAATTTTTGGATACTCATTTGGCTTGAGGTTAAATCGAACTTTTGGAATAACCTTCTTTCTCCTAGTGATCTCATGAAAGTGCTCCTCATGCACCTTGGAGCTAAATCGGTTCAAATTATAGGGACCGGTCACTAGGGCCTTCTCTTTCCTCTTCCTAGAGGAAGACTCTCCTCCTTTGGGTGTGACGGCGCCCAATTTTATGAGTTGCGATTTCTCAAAATAGGATTAACGTTGTAAGTATAGACCCAAACCCAACAATCGGTTGCCGACCAATTTGGAAATTCACAAGATGTGTGTCAACTCAAAACCAATTTAAAACCGAGAGTAATTGACTCCCGGGTCGTCTCCCAAGGAATCACTTAAGGGGTAATGAGTGTGCAAATTCCGGTTGTAGTGATCAAGGGGTTGTCAATGAAGAAATAAAAATATAAATCAATAAAAGAACATGCAAAATTGTAATGATTGAACTAATGAAGAAATTAAAGAACCGACTATGTAATATAAACAAGTAAAGTTTAAAAGAGATTAACATAGCAATGTATGAAAGATTGAAAACATAAAAGGGGTCTTTGCTTGGAGTGAGCTAAGGGTCCTTTCCTTGTTGGAACCACAAATATGACAATTATGATGGATTAGTCTCACTTGATCAACCCTCACATCGGAAGGTAAGTTAAATGAGCATAAATGTTCTTAACCCACAAATCTTAAATTGCTTGCTAATTGCCTTAGCAACAAATTAGCGTTAGTGGGAACAAGAACAATTAACAACCCAAGAATTGACACTAAATGTTGGACATTCCAACTCTAGGTACCCAAGTGCCCACTTTACCCAAGCCAAGAAACAAAAATTTAGCCTAAAACCATGTTTGACATTTTGTCAAACACTTGGAGGGCAAAAAGCTTAAACATGAGAAAAATAAGAAAAGACTTGAAATTGAAAGCAACAATTGATTTCAATCAACAAGAATAGCATAGGAAAGCATAGAACAAACACCAAACATCAAACTCATCAACAAGAAAGTGAAATTGCAAAAGAAAAGCAAAATTGAACTATAACTTGAATGAGAAGAAAGAGTAATGACAATGTAACTATAAAGAGTAATAACAAGAGAATACTTACAATGAGATTAGCAAAATACAATGATCAAAAATGGAAATTGCACTTGGAATGTAAAACCCTAATGGAGAAGATGAGAAAAATTTAGAGAAAACTAAAACTAAAAACCTTCTATTCTACTCCTAAAACTATACTAATGCTATGCTATGTTATTTCCTTCATTTCCCCACCAATATGAGCTAAAAGAATTTAGAAATGGGCCTCCAAAGCCCCCAAATTGCGAGTCACGTGCCTTTCTAATGAAGCCATGCGTGGACACCTGTGCGGACGCAAAGGCGTGTGCATCCACACACTCTGCGAAAATTCCCTCCTGTGCGTCCGCATGAGTATCTGTACGCACGCACACTAGGTGATGCTTGGCGAGATGCGTGACACGCTCGAATTGATCCACGCACTCTGCATGGGCTCCTGTGCGGACGCACAAGAGGCTGTGCGTACACACACGTCTCTGAGCTCACCTCCTTTGATTCTTCATGTTTCCTCCACTTTACAAGCTCTTCTTCCATTTTCTCCAACTCCTTCATACCTTATACACCTGAAATCACTCACAAACACATCAAGGCATTGAATAAAAGGCAAATGGAATAAAAATAGATCAAATTGAGCACAAAAGAGCATATTTTTATAATCAAGCACAATTTGGGAGGAAAGTTCAAAAGCATGCTATTGAAGGGAATAAGTGCAACTTTATGTGATGAAATCCATTCAATTCTAACAAAAAAATCATCATCAAATATGGATTCATCAATTCCACCACACTTAAACACTAGCATGTCCTCATGCTAAACATACTCAAAGGAGATAGATGAAAGGGGAAAAATGTCTTATGCTATATGCTATTTAAATGCATGCAACTATCCTAAGGCTAATAGCCAATATGCACTACAATGAGAGTTGGTTGAAACAAACCATGAAATTCCAATCCATCACAAGAAAGTTTAAGGGCCAATGCAAAGGGTTCATGCATTAAGATAAATGTCCAAAGAACTGAATTGAACTTTTCAAAATTACTCAATCAAGCAACTTGCAAGAAGATACAATGTAAGGCGCAATAACATAGAATTGAGCGATCGAACCCATCACCGGATGTGTATCCACTCAATTCGCTTAGTGTTTAGGGTTTAACCGCTCAATTCTCCTTTTATCATGCTTTTCAAAGATTTGCAAGTCATCTAACAATCAACTAGTATTTAATGCATGAATAACAAATATCATGAGGTCTTTAAAGGGTGTAATGGGGCTAAGGTTCAGGTAGGATGAAATATGGCTAAGTGGACCTAAAGAATTAGCTCTTTGATTAGCTTGAGTGTCCACCTATTCCTATATCACCTATTGATGAGTGGATAATTTATACGCTTTTTGGCATTGTTTTTAGGTAGTTTTTAGTAAGTTCAAGCTACTTTTAGGGATGTTTTCATTAGTTTTTATGTTAAATTCACATTTCTGGACTTTACTATGAGTTTGTGTGTTTTTCTGTGATTTCAGGTAATTTCTGGTTGAAATTGAGGGACTTGAGCAAAACTCTGAAAAAGGCTGACAAAAGGACTGCTAATGCTGTTGGAATCTGACCTCCCTGCACTCAAAATGGATTTTCTGGAGCTACAAAACTCCAAATGGCGCGCTCTCAACGGCTTTGGAAAGTAGACATCCAGAGCTTTCCAGCAATATATAATAGTTCATACTTTATTCGGAAATTGATGACGTAACTTGGCGTTGAACGCCAAGTACATGCTGCTGTCTGGAGTTAAACGCCAGAAACACGTCATGATCCAGAGTTGAACGCCCAAAACACGTTATAACTTGGAGTTCAACTCCAATAAAAGCCTCAGCTCGTGAATAGTTCAAGCTCAGCCCAAACATACACCAAGTGGGCCCCGGAAGTGGATTTATGCATCAATTACTTACTCATGTAAACCCTAGGAGCTAGTTTATTATAAATAGAACTTTTTACTATCATAATCTCATCCTGGATTGTACTTTGAATCTTGTGATCACGTTTTGGGGGCTGGCCATTCGGCCATGCCTGAACCTTTTACTTATGTATTTTCAACGGTGGAGTTTCTACACACCATAGATTAAGGGTGTGGAGCTCTGCTGTACCTCAAGTTTCAATACAATTACTATTACTTTTTATTCAATTCTATCTTATTCTTATTCCAAGATATTCATTCGCACCCAAGAACATGATGAATGTGATGATTATGTGACGCTCATCATCATTCTCACCTATGAACGCGTGTGATTGACAACCACTTCCGTTCTACATGCAACCGAGCTTGAATGTGTATCTCTTAGATTCCCCAACAGAATCTTCGTGGTATAAGCTAGATAGATGGCGGCATTCATGAGGATCCGGAAAGTCTCACCTTGTCTGTGGTATTCCGAGTAGGATCCTGGGAATCCGGAAAGTCTAACCTTGTCTGTGGTATTCCGAGTAGGATTCCGGTAATGAATGACTGTGACGTGCTTCAGACTTGCAAGTGCTGGGCGTTAGTGATAGACGCAAAAGAATCAAGGGATTCTATTCCAGCAGGAGCGGGAACCAACCAGTGATTAGCCATGCTGTGACAGAGCGCGTGAGCGTAGTTTTCACTGCGAGGATGGGATGTAGCCTTCGGCCAGTGTGATGCCTCCAGACGATTAGCCATGCGAGTGACAGCGCAGATGACCATTTTCCAGAGAGGATACAAAGTAGCCATCGTCGAACGGTGAACCCCTATACATAGCTTGCTATGGAAAGGAGTAAGAAGGATTGAGTTGAAGCAATAGGAAAGTAGGCGTTCTTGAGCCATACAGTATCTCCATTCGCTTATCTGAAATTCCCACCAATGAATCTGCATAAGTATTCTATCCCTTTTATTATTTCTATTTTATTATTAATTTTCGAAACCATAAACAAATTTAATCTGCCTAACTGAGATTTACAAGGTGACCATAGCTTGCTTCATACCAACAATCTCTATGGAATCGACCCTTACTCACGTAAGGTTTATTACTTGGACGACCCAGTACACTTGCTGGTTAGTTGAACGGAGTTGTGAATTCAAATAGAGCCAATTATTAAATTTCATACAAGTACAAAGACAATAGATCACAATTTCGTCCACCAAGTTTTTGGCGCCGTTGCCGGGGATTGTTCGAGTATGGACAACTAACGGTTCGTCTTGTTTCTCAGATTAGGTAATTTTCCTTTCAAAAGGTTTTCAAAAAAATTTTCAAAAATTTTTTTTTCTTTATTTTCGTTTTTTTAAAGAATATTTTCGAAAAAAATAATAAAAATACAAAAAAAAATCTTAAAATCATAAAAATCAAAAATATTTTGTGTTTCTTGTTTGAGTCTTGAGTCAACTTTTAAGTTTGGTGTCAATTGCATGCTTTAAAAATTTTTTCTTGCATTTTTCAAAATTTCATGCATTCATTGTGTTCTTCATAATCTTCAAGTTGTTCTTGACAAGTCTTCTTGTTTGATCTTGATGATTTCTTGTTTTGTGTTGTTTGTTGTTTTTCATATGCATTTTTCGTTTGTTAGAGTCCATGCATTAAAGATTTCTAAGTTTGGTGTCTTGCATGTTTTCTTTGCATCAAAAATTTTTCAAAATTATGTTCTTGATGTTCATCATGATCTTCAAAGTGTTCTTGGTGTTCATCTTGACATTCATAGTGTTCTTGCATGCATCTTGTGTTTTGATCCAAAATTTTCATGTTTTGGGTCATTTTTGTGTTTTTCTCTCTCATCATAAAAAAATTCAAAAATAAAAAAAATATCTTTTTCTTTTTTACCTCCTAATTTTCGAAAATTTGAGTTGACTTAGTCAAAAATTTTAAAAATTAGTTGTTTCTTACAAGTCAAGTCAATTTTTCAATTTTAAAAATCTTATCTTTTCAAAACTTTTTCAAAAATTAAATCTTTTCCTTTTTTCTTATTAATTTTCGAAATTTTTTTTAAAATATTTTTCAAAATCTTTTTCTTATCTTTTACATCATATTTTCGAAAATTAGCTAACAAGTAAATGTGATTGATTCAAAAATTTGAAGTTTGTTACTTTTTTGTTAAGAAAGGTTCAATCTTTAAATTCTAGAATCTTATCTTTTAGTTTCTTGTTAGTTAAGTAATTAATTTTAATTTTAAAAATTAAATCTTTTTCAAAACTAATTTCAATCATATCTTTTTAAAACCATATCTTTTAAAATCATATCTTTTCAAAAAATATCTTTTTAATCTTATCTTTTCAAAATCATATCTTTTTATCTTATCTAATTATCTTATCTTTTTATCTTATCTTTTTCAAAATTTTATCTTTTTCAAAATTTGATTTCAAAATATCTTATCTAACTTATTTTCTTATCTTTTTCAATTTGACTTTTTGATTGTTTCTTATCTTTTTCAAAACCACCTAACTACCTTTCCCTCTCTAATTTTCGAAAATACCTCCCTTTTTTTTCAAAAATTCTTTTTAATTAACTAATTGTTTCAAGTTTTAATTTTAATTTTAATTCATCTTTAATTTTCGAAATTACTAACTCCTTTTCAAAAATATTTTCGAAAATCCCTCTCTCATCTTCTTCTATTTATTTATTTATTTACTAACACTTCTCTTCATCTCTTATCACCTCCCCTATCCTTACTCTTTATACAGACTATTCATCCCTCTCCTTCCATTATCCCCTTTCTTCTTCTACTAATAATAAGGATCCTCTTTACTATGACATAGAGGATTCCTCTTCCTTTTCTTTTCCTCTTCTCTTTCATATGAGCAGGAACAAGGAAAAAGGCATTCTTGTTGAAGCTGATCCAGAACCTGAAAGGACTCTGAAGAGGAAACTAAGAGAAACTAAATTACAACAATTCAGAGACATAGTAGAGCTCAAGGACATCAATGGTCCTTCAAGAAGGCGCCACCCTCACTAAGGTGGACTCATTCCTTGTTCTTAAATTTTTCTTCTGCGTTTCATTTTTTTTTGTGTTATATGTTTATCTATACTTGTGTCTTTATTACATGATCATTAGTAGTTAGTAACTATGTCTTAAAGTTATGAATAAATCCATTAATCCTTCACCTCTCTTAAATGAAAAATGTTTTAATTCAAAAGAACAAGAAGTACATGAATTTCGAATTTATCCTTGAATTTAATTTAATTATATTGATGTGGTGACAATACTTTTTGTTTTCTGAATGAATGCTTGAACAATGCATATTTTTGATCTTGTTGTTTATGAATGTTAAAATTGTTGGCTCTTGAAAGAATGATGAACAAAGAGAAATGTTATTGATGATCTGAAAAATCATGAAATTGATTCTTGAAGCAAGAAAAAGCAGTGAAAAAGAAAGCTTGCGAAAAAAAATAGAAAGAAAAAGAAAAAGCAAGCAGAAAAAGCCAATAGCCCTTAAAACCAAAAGGCAAGGGTAAAAAGGATCCAAGGCTTTGAGCATCAATGGATAGGAGGGCCCAAGGAAATAAAATCCAGGCCTAAGTGGCTAAATCAAGCTGTCCCTAACCATGTGCTTGTGTCATGAAGGTCCAAGTGAAAAGCTTGAGACTGAGTGGTTAAAGTCGTGATCCAAAGCAAAAAGAGTGTGCTTAAGAGCTCTGGACACCACTAACTGGGGACTCTAGCAAAGCTGAGTCACAATCTGAAAAGGTTCACCCAGTTATGTGTCTGTGGCATTTATGTATCCGGTGGTAATACTGGAAAATAAAGTGCTTAGGGCCACGGCCAAGACTCATAAGTAGCTGTGTTCAAGAATCAACATGCTTAACTAGGAAAGTCAATAACACTATCCGAAATTCTAAGTTCCTAGAGAAGCCAATCATTCTGAACTTCAAAGGAAAAAGTGAGATGCCAAAACTGTTCAGAAGCAAAAAGCTACAAGTCCCGGTCATCTAATTATAAGTAATATTCATTGATATTTTGGAATTTATAGTATATTCTCTTCTTTTTATCCTATTTGATTTTCAGTTGCTTGGGGACAAGCAACAATTTAAGTTTGGTGTTGTGATGAGCGAATAATTTATACGCTTTTTGGCATTGTTTTTAGGTAGTTTTTAGTAAGTTCAAGCTACCTTTAGGGATGTTTTCATTAGTTTTTATGTTAAATTCACATTTCTGGACTTTACTATGAGTTTGTGTGTTTTTCTGTGATTTCAGGTAATTTCTGGCTGAAATTGAGGGACTTGAGCAAAACTCTGAAAAAGGCTGACAAAAGGACTGCTGATGCTGTTGGAATCTGACCTCCCTGCACTCAAAATGGATTTTCTGGAGCTACAGAACTCCAAATGGTGCGCTCTCAACGGCGTTGGAAAGTAGACATCCAGAGCTTTCCAGCAATATATAATAGTCTATACTTTATTCGGAAATTGACGATGTAACTTGGCGTTGAACGCCAAGTACATGCTGCTGTCTGGAGTTAAACGCCAGAAACACGTCATGATCCGGAGTTGAACGCCCAAAACACGTTATAACTTGGAGTTCAACTCAAATAAAAGCCTCAGCTCATGAATAGATCAAGCTCAGCCCAAACATACACCAAGTGGGCCCCGGAAGTGGATTTATGCATCAATTACTTACTCATGTAAACCCTAGGAGCTAGTTTATTATAAATAGAACTTTTTACTATCATAATCTCATCCTGGATTGTACTTTGAATCTTGTGATCATGTTTTGGGGGCTGGCCATTCGGCCATGCCTGAACCTTTTACTTATGTATTTTCAACGGTGGAGTTTCTGCACACCATAGATTAAGGGTGTGGAGCTCTGCTGTACCTCAAGTTTCAATACAATTACTATTACTTTTTATTCAATTCTATCTTATTCTTATTCCAAGATATTCATTCGCACCTAAGAACATGATGAATGTGATGATTATGTGACGCTCATCATCATTCTCACCTATGAACGCGTGTGATTGACAACCACTTCCATTCTACATGCAACCGAGCTTGAATGTGTATCTCTTAGATTCCCCAACAGAATCTTCGTGGTATAAGCTAGATAGATGGCGGCATTCATGAGAATCCGGAAAGTCTCACCTTGTCTGTGGTATTCCGAGTAGGATCCTGGGAATCCGGAAAGTCTAACCTTGTCTGTGGTATTCCGAGTAGGATTCTGGTAATGAATGACTGTGACGTGCTTCAGACTTGCAAGTGCTGGGCGTTAGTGACAGACGCAAAAGAATCAAGGGATTCTATTCCAGCAGGAGCAGGAACCAACCAGTGATTAGCCGTGCTGTGACAGAGCGCGTGAGCGTAGTTTTCACTGCGAGGATGGGATGTAGCCTTCGGCTAGTGTAATGCCTCCAGACGATTAGCCATGCGAGTGACAGCGCAGAGGACCATTTTCCAGAGAGGATACAAAGTAGCCATCGTCGAACGGTGAACCCCTATACATAGCTTGCTATGGAAAGGAGCAAGAAGGATTGAGTTGAAGCAATAGGAAAGTAGGCGTTCTTGAGCCATACAGTATCTCCATTCGCTTATCTGAAATTCCCACCAATGAATCTGCATAAGTATTCTATCCCTTTTATTATTTCTATTTTATTATTAATTTTCGAAACCATAAACAAATTTAATCTGCCTAACTGAGATTTACAAGGTGACCATAGCTTGCTTCATACCAACAATCTCTGTGGGATCGACCCTTACTCACGTAAGGTTTATTACTTGGACGACCCAGTACACTTGCTGGTTAGTTGAACGGAGTTGTGAATTCAAATAGAGCCAATTATTAAATTTCATACAAGTACAAAGACAATAGATCACAATTTCGTCCACCACCTATATACACATAACAATATAACATGTCTACCCATTTCCTTTTCTTTTTCCATTTCACCTCACTCATGCATTTTCTTTTCAAACATGACATATGCATCCTTTATTTTACTTTTTATTTCATACTTTGTTATGCACAAGTTTTTTTTCTAAGAAGCAAAATTGAACTATGAATGCATATGCCTTCATTAATGAGATGCATGAGCATTACCTAATTGCCAAAAAATTTTCACAATAAGATTATTCCTCCATCACCAATGTTTCCCAAAATTCTCCCACACTTAGAATCTACACACTAATCCACCCAAGCTAATCAAAGAGTAATTCGGGGACATCAATGGTTTTCCGTTTAAGGGGAGTAATGTGCTATCATCAGAACAAAAGGGGATTCATTGGCTCAAAGGGGTTCACAAAGGTTCATGCAAGGGTTGGCCATACAGGTTAGTGAGTTTATCATAAAAAATGGCCTCAATTATGCTAAATGCATTCAAACACAAATACAGGACATAAAGAGTCATGCAAATCAATGATCACAATAAAAAAGAGTTATAATCACACAACAAGAACAATATTATGGTTGAAAAGATGCAACCATCCATTAAAGCTCAAGACTCACAAGGTATGTTGTTCGAGCTCTTTTCCATGTTTTACAAACAATCTACTTCAAGCAAGTTGGCATACATAATATTTTCTTCAATTCAATCAATGGTACGCCTTAGAAAAAGACTTCATGGAAATTCCTTGGTGTTTCACCAACTTATTCGTTCTATCATGCAACATGCAAACATTAACTACTAAATATCCATAAATGATAAAGAAATATTTACAAGCAACCAAACAAGATAAAATAGACATAAAACTATTCAAAATAAAGAAAAAGTACTACAAGAAACATTGCAAAGTGCCTATAATAGAGAAATTTTACCCACCTTGGAATCATCGATCCTTTCCCACACTTAGTTTATGCATGGTCCTCCGTGCATGCTTACGCTCTGGGAGGATGAAGAGGGGCCACCTTCAGCTGGTGGACTCAGAAGTGGGTTGGTCAACTGCATCATACTCCTCCCCAGCTATCTCGGATGAAGTTCTAGGAGGCGGGCCGGGGTCTCTTCCTTCTAGCCTTGCCGCTATCCACTCAAAACGCTTTTGCTCCAAATGCTCCTTGTGGTGGATATCATGCAAGATGTCTTCGAATAATTTTGGAAGAGGATGGAGAACAAGTAAGGCAGTTGCCGAAGTTGGTAGTCTTGATGGTGGTGCTGTAGATGTCTTCTTCTCAGAGGGTATTGTGGTTGTTGATCTCTCTAAATCTCCCCTCGGGATGTACTTATTGCCTTTAGAGACCCTGAACATGATGTCTCTCAGACGCTTGTACTTGATTGGAACCTTAAGCGTCTGTTCCCAATGGATTGGCCTTTTCTCAAATTTGCCATATCGAAACTCGGCTCTTTGGTTGATGAAGATGTCCAGGTTATTGTCCGGGCGATCCAGGAATTATGGCCTTAATGCGCAGGTTGTAGGTTCCACAACCGGCAAAGTGACCGGTTTCTTACCCTTCTTTCGCATCCTAAAAATAAAACAGGAAATATCAAGGTCATAGGACAACAACAAACGTAGAACAATGAGGAAGCACTTAATGAAGTGAAGAAACTAAATCCTTAGTTGGAAGTTTAAAAATAGTGTGATTCATAAGAATGGCGGTGTGTATATTCCAATGGTGTGCGCAGTTGGAACACACACACCGGCCGCACACAATGGCAATCACACTCCTAAGGCAAATCAAAGTTCAAAACTTCGCAACTAAGTGCTTAAGTTGCACACATGAATCATAGAAATGGAATCAACTTCAACCAAGCACCAACAAGGAATTGTCAATTGTTCATCCTTAACATGTGTTAATCACATATACAATGCTCTTAATTGGAAGCCAAAAGATGCTTGATCAAGACATCATCAAAAGTGGAACATTTGTAAAGTGATTGATGTGCGGAAAATGATCCGACACAAAACTCACCGGCAAGTGTACCGGGTCGCATCAAGTAATAATAACTCACATGAGTGAGGTCGATCCCACAGGGATTGAAGGATTGAGCAATTTTAGTTTAGTGGTTGATTTAGTCAAGCAAATCAAGTATTGGTTGAGTGTTTTGTATCCAACAGTAAGTAAACAACAGGAAATGTAAAGGGAGAGGGATAAATTGCAGAAATTAAAGAAAACTGAAAGTAAAAGAGCTGAATCTTAAAGAACAAGAAATTAAATGACTGAAACTTAAAGTGCAAGAAATGTAAATTGCAGTAACTTAAAGAGCAAGAAATATAAATTGCAATAATGAAAAGGGATTTGAGGATTGGGATTTCAGAATTTAAGCAATGGAAATTAAATTGCAGCAAGTAATAATGCAGAAGATGAATTAGAAATACTTAAAATTCAAACAGAGGATGGAATTGAATTGCAGCAGAGGTTCACAGAAGAACCAAAAGGAAAATGTGATCTCAGGACTCCAGAGACTAGATAGCAAAGTCTAGATCTCAATTGCCTTCCCAGATCCAAATTCTCAAAGCAATTAACAAGAAATTGAAGAAGAAACAGTAAAGGGAATGTAATTGAACTTAATTATGCAGAAAAGAAATTAAAGAGTTCTTGAGTGGAGATTGAGACAGAATTTCCTCAATTCTTAACACCCAAGACTCAAACAAGAAAAGTAAAAATGCTCAAGCAAGAACAAGGAAGAAGAGAGATCAATTCTCCTCCCCAATTCTCAGAAATCTCAGTGAAGTCTCCCAGAGAGAATTCAAAAGTTCCAAAATAAAAGTCAAGATTCAAAGCTCCAAAAGAAAAGTCGTCCTAATTACATCAAACTAACTCCTATTTATACACTTTCTATTCTTGGATTTTGGAATTTGGATGGGCTTTTGATTTGGTGAAGAAATGAATTTTATTGGATTTTTAATCCAATTTCAGCCCAAGAAAAGTTGCTTCCAGGAGGCTGCCCTGCCCTTGTGGAGGGCAGGGCAGGAATTGATGCGTGCGGCCTTGGTGCGAGCGTGGTGTGCGAGTTGGTGCTGCAGGATGCTGCCCTGCCCTTGTGGAGGGCAGGGCAGAAATTTTTGGTGCGCCAGATTTGTTGCCCGTGCGTGCGCTATGTTGCTGCCGAAGCTCCTTGGTGCGTCAGTCTTGTGCGCGTGTGTGCATCACCAAAATGCTGCCTTGCCCTTGTGGAGGGCAGGGCAATGTGCCAAGGCTGAAGCTCCGCGTTCGAAACTCGGGTGACGCGCACGCTACCTCTTTTCCTTGATTTTCTTGGCACCAAAGTAAGGCTTAGTTCCTTGCTTCCTCATGGTGCCGTGTTCGATCCTTGTGGCAAGCATTGGTGAGCTTCTCCCTTGAATTAATTCCTTTGATGAGCCCGATATTGCCCTTGAGGAGGGCAGGGCAGAATTTTTGCTCCCTTTGATCCATGGCACCAATTTGTGCTCCGCCCTTGAGGAGGGCAGGGCAGTGTTCCCTCTCAAAGTTTGCTTCCTTATGTTGCCCTCCTTGAGGGCAGTGTGCCCTTGTGGAGGGCAATGCTTGCTTCCTCCCTTCCATGCGCCACACTTTTTCTCTCTTGGGCCACGCTTTCTTAAGCCATGCTTTCCTTTTTTCTTTCTTTCTTCACCTACAATAAACCAAAACAACCACTCAAAGTATCACTAAATTCACAAGGCTTATAAATCAATTAAAAATCAATTAAATTCAGCTTAAACCTCATGAGTTAACATTAATTTCATGGTGGTTGTTTGATTTAAAGAAGTTATGCATTTTCACTCCAAATCACTTACTTAGGATGCAAGAAAGTGCATAAAGACTAATAAAACAAGTGAAATTAGCTTGAAAAATGGGTATATGATGACCTGTCATCACAACACCAAACTTAAATCTTGCTTGTCCCCAAGGAAGCATCAAAACTAAGAGAAAATGAAATGAACAAGAAAAGAAAACATATCCTTATTAGGCATATAGCAAATTTGATTCATGGGGTTTTTATGCAGATAATGATAACTCAATTATTGTTGCTGTTACATAATATACATTCTTCCTCAAAGGCTTGCTAAACTTGCTGTTATAAGGTTTATTCTTTCTTTGCTCCCTTGCTAACTTTTCTTTTCTCATGTTGTTTATCAAGCTTATTATTCTTGAAGGCTTGGTGTCTAATGTTGTAGTAGTAGCCTTTGGCTTTATTTTTAAATCAACATCTTCCACCACAGACACATGGCTCACTACTTCTTCCTAGGATCATTGATGCCCAGCATCTCTTTGGATAACTAAATGTTCTGTATCTAGGTTGCTCTTTATTGTGGACTTTCAATTGGCCATCCCAAATCAGTTGATCTAAGTGACCGGGTTTTAAAATACCCCTTAGAATTTACTTATCCAAGCATATCCTAGTACAAGAACACCACAGGCATGTGTCCTAGGGTCCAAGCTATTGGTGTCCAGCCTTAATTCTTTGTTTTTCTTGCCACATTGGCTTTTTCTTCTTCCTTTTCTTTCTATTTTATTTTTGTTCTCAAGGGCTTTTTCTTTATTGATAGGAACCTTCATAACAGCAAGCTAGCTCACACTTCAATGAAAATGATACTATGCAGCAATTATTTCACGAGTTATGCATTTAATCAAACACATATACCACCATTGACTTCCATTCTACTTATGCAACATTGGATATTTACTTTTCAATTCAAACAATTCTCTTTTATTCAAGCATATGGGAAATAAAGCAAAAATTCAGCTCGGTTATGAATGACAAGCTTCATGCAGATTAGCATTCTTGATCAAGCAACTTCACTTGCAACTAAATAAACACTTTAGCAGGATATATAATGGTTCCCATGTTCAAAACAATACACAGCAGCAAGGATTAAGTTTAGATACAAACTTTGAAGTTGCAACCCCTTTGATTCTTCCTTCTGTTGTGTTTTCTTTGAGTCAAGATGCACAATATCTTTAATTGTTGACTCATGTCCTGCATAATTCTCAAAGTTGCTTGCTTCTCAAGCCCTTAATTGCATGGTTAGTATGCATAAATTGAGTGTGGCTCTTGGATTTATTTTGGTGAACACCAAACTTAATTGTTTGCCACTGTCTCGGATGCAACAAGTTAACCATATGTGAAACCCTGTGTCCTTGCTAAAGGTTATGGAATTAAAGCTAGAAAGCAATTAAATAGTTGAAAAATTTGTTTGACTGCTTAGAGCTAGCACTTTGCAAAAGGTGAGGATGTGTTTTTAAATGAGATTTTTGGTGGAACACCAAACTTAGAATCTTTCATTCTCTCTTAATTTGTTTTGGTGTGCAACACCAAACTTAGCTCCTTGCAATGCATACCAATTATTCAACATTTTATTGAAAAAGCTATGAAAAGAATACTACCTCAAGTTGGGTTGCCTCCCAACAAGCGCTCTTTTATTGTCACTAGCTTGACATCTTCTGATTTTACTTCAAGAAGGATTTAGGTTCTGAACCTCTTTTTCTTTGTCCCATTGTCCTCCTAGGTATAGCTTTGCTCTGTGACCATTTGCTGTGAATCGACCCTTTGTTGCTTCATCTAGCAATTCAATACTCCCATAAGGAAAGACCTTAGTTACCACATAAGGACCAGTCCACTTGGACTTAAGCTTGCCAGGGAATATCTTGAGTCGTGAGTTGTACAAGAGTACTTGTTGTCCAGGTTTGAATTCTTTCTTCAAAATCTTCCTGTCATGCCACCTCTTGGCTTTTTCCTTGTATATCTTGTTATTTTCATAGGCTTCTAGCCTAAATTCATCCAACTCATTTAGCTGCAACAACCTTTTTTTCCCTGCTGCTTCAGAGTCAAGGTTTAGAAGTTTAGTAGCCCAAAAGGCTTTGTGTTCAAGTTCTACAGGGAGATGACAAGATTTTCCATATAGTAGCTGAAAGGGGGACTTTCCAATGGGAGTTTTGAAAGCTGTCCTGTACGCCCAGAGTGCATCTTCCAACTTCCTAGCCCAATCTTTTCTTGTGCTTCCTACTGTTTTCTCTAGGATCTTTTTCAATTCTCTGTTGGCTAATTCAGCCTGCCCATTAGTCTGAGGGTGATATGGTGTGGCTACTTTATGAATAACTCCATATTTATGAAGAAGTTTCTCCATTTGTTTGTTACAAAAATGACCACCACCATCACTAATAAGACCCTTGGGTACCCCATATCTGGTAAAAATATGCTTCTTGAGGAATTGAAGGACAATTTGTGCATCACAAGTAGTTGTGGCTATGGCTTCCACCCATTTCGAAACATACTCCACTGCTACCAAGATATATCTGAAGGAATAGGAAGGAGGAAAGGGTCCCATGAAATCAATGCCCCATAAATCAAATAATTCTAATTCCAAAATAAAATTCTACGGCATCTCATTCCTTCTTGTCAATCCTCCTGCTCTCTGGCATTCATTACATTGGTGGACAAATTCTCTGGCATCCTTGAAGATAGTTGGCCAATAGAACCCACTTTGCAATATCTTTGCAGCTGTTCTTTCTGGACCAAAATGTCCACTATAAGCTGAACCATGACAATGCCATAATATATCTCTTATTTCACTCTCAGGGACACATCTCCTAATTACTCCATCAGAACACCTCTTGAACAGAAAAGGTTCATCCCATAAGAACTTCCTTGCTTCATTGATTAGCTTCTTCACTTGTTGCTTTGTGAATTCTTGAGGTATCTTCCTCCCTACTTTGTAGTTTGCTATGTCAGCAAACCAAGGTGTTTGTTGGACCTGCAATAGGTGTTCATCTGGGAAGCTTTCATTCACAGGTTGTGAGGCTTCTTGAATTTTTTCTTGTGGCAGCCTTGACAAATGATCGGCAACTCGGTTTTCAGTGCCTTTCCTGTCCCTTATCTCAATGTCAAACTCTTGTAGGAGTAGTATCCACCTGATAAGTCTTGGTTTAGCATCCTGCTTTGACATCAAATACTTGAGGGCAGCATGGTCAGTATAAACCACAATTTTAGATCCTATCAAGTACGATCTAAACTTATCAAATGCATAAACTACAGCTAACAATTCCTTCTCTGTTGTGGTGTAATTTTTTTGAGCCTCATTCAACACCTTACTTGCATAATATATGACATGATGCAGATTTCCCTTCTTTTGTCCAAGTACAGCACCAATTGCAATATTACTTGCATCTCACATGAGTTCAAAGGGTAGTTCCCAATCCGGAGGTGTGATAATTGGTGCTGTTGTGAGTTTGTGTTTTAAAGTTTCAAAGGCATGCTGGCAATTTTCGTCAAAAACAAAAGGATTATCAATTATTAACAGATTACTCAAAGGTTTGGCTATTTTAGAAAAATCCTTGATAAACCTTCTATAAAATCCTACATGCCCCAAGAAACTTCTAACAGATTTCACATTAGTTGGTGGAGGGAGCTTTTCTATAATTTCCACCTTTGCCTTGTCAACCTCTATCCCTTTTCTTGAAACTTTATGACCAAGAACAATCCCCTCAGGCACCATGAAATGGCACTTCTCCCAGTTTAAAACCAAATTAATTTCTTGGCACCGTTTCAAAACAAGAGTTAGATGTTTCAGGCAAGTATTGAAATTATCACCAAAAACAGAAAAGTCATCCATGAAAACCTCTAAAAACTTTTCGACCATATCTGAAAAAATGGAGAGCATACACCTTTGAAAAGTGGCTGGGGCATTGCATAGTCCAAATGGCATTCTTCTATAAGCGAAAACTCCAACTGGGCATGTGAATGAAGTCTTTTCTTGGTCCTTTGGATCTACCACTATCTGATTATAGCCAGAATAGCCATCCAGGAAGCAATAGTAAGCATGGCCAGCCAACCTTTCAAGCATCTGATCAATGAAAGGAAGTGGAAAATGATCTTTGCGTGTGGCATCATTTAGCCTCCTATAGTCAATACACATCCTCCATCCCGTCACGGTCCTTGTGGGGATGAGTTCACTTTTCTCATTGATAATGACTATCATTCCACCCTTCTTTGGTACTACTTGAACTGGGCTTATCCATGAGCTGTCGGAGATAGGATATATTATCCCTGCATTCCACAATTTCATTACTTCTTTCTGGACAACTTCCTTCATTGCAGGGTTTAACCTTCTCTGAGGTTGAATTACTGCTTTGGAATTGTCTTCCAAGAGAATTTTATGCATACACACTGCAGGGCTAATGACTTTCAGATCATCAATAGTCCATCCTAAAGCATCCTTGTGATATCTGAGAACATCAAAAAGCTCTCCTTCTTCTTTCTTTGTCAGGGATGAATTAATGATTACTGGAAAGCTCTCTGAAGTGCCAAGAAATGCATATTTGAGGTGAGAAGGTAGTGGCTTAAGTTCTTGTTTTTGCACTTCTTCTTTCTTGCTTGGTTCCATCTCTTTGTCAATGGAGATCTCAGCTGCGTGTTCCTCTACTGTTTCTTGATTTTCTTCTTCTTGCTCGTGCTGATTAGTGTCTAACATTTCTTCCACCAGGCTCTCTATCATATCCACTCTCAAATAATCTTCCTGCTCAGGAGGGTGTTGCATTGCCTTAAAAACATTTATGATCATTTGCTCATTGTGTACTCTGAAGATCATTTCTCCTTTTTCCACATCTATAATGGCTCTTGCAGTTGCTAGAAATGGTCTTCCCAAGATGATTGAATTGTTTTCTTCCTCGTCGGTGTCCAAGATCACAAAATCCGCAGGGAATATAAACTTTCCAACCTTCACTAACAGATTTTCTACAATTTCATTGGGTGTCTTGATTGATCTGTCGGCCATGACTAGTGACATCCTGGTGGGTTTGAGTTCTTCTATAGCAAGCTTCTTCATCATGGACAGGGGCATTAAGTTGATACTAGCTCCAAGATCACAGAGGGCTTTGTCCAAGGTTAGTTTGCCTATGGTGCATGATACTACAAAACTCCCTGGATCTTTGAGCTTTGGTGGAATTCCTTTTTGGAGCACAGCGCTACATTCCTCATTGAGCATTACCGTCTCCTTCTCATTCCAACTTCTTTTCTTGTTGATGAGCTCCTTTAAGAATTTGGCATATAGAGGCATTTGCTCTAATGCCTCAGCCAAAGGTATGTTGATTTCCAGCTTCTTGAAAGTCTCAAGAAATTTGTGGAAATGCTGATCCTTTGTCTCTTTGTGGAATCTTTGGGGATACGGTAGTGGTGGTGTTAAGCTCTTCTCCACTTGATGTTGTCTTGGATTTGGTTCTTCCATGATCTGCTTTCCCTTTTTTGAGTTCTTTGGTTGGTTGTTTTCTTCTGTGAGCTTTTCTGGGACATTCTTGCTTGTTATGTCCTTGTTGTTAGCTTCATCTTTCTCTGTTGACTCTTTGTCATTCTCCAAAAGTTCCTTAGTTGCTCCTTGGTTGCCATCCACTAATATCTTTCCACTCCTTAATTGCACGGCTTTGCATTCTTCCTTTGGGTTAGGAATGGTGTCACTTGGTAGTGAGCTTGATGGTTTTTCAACAGAAATCTGTTTGGAGATTTGTCCGATCTGCCTTTCTAAGTTCTTCATGGAAGCTTCTTGGTTTTTTGTTGTCAATTCTTGGTTCTTCATCATTTTCTCCATGAGCAGCTCTAGATTAGTGATCCTCTGAGATTCTTGTGAAATTGGTTGGTTTTGGGGTGTTGGTGGATGATGATAAGTGTTTTGGTTAGTTGGGTGGTTATTGGGTAGGTGATGGTTAGAGTTGGGGTAATTATTTTGTGGTTTTCTGTATGTGTTTTGGTTAGTGGTTGGCTGGGGGTTGTGGTTTGTGCTTTTCCAATTGTTCTGACTTGAGTTTCTTTGCCATGGTTGTTGGCTTTGATTTTGGTTGTCTCCCCATCTGAGGTTGGGATGGTTTTTCCAAGAGGGATTGTAAGTATCACCATAGACTTCATTTGTTCCAGGATTTTGGTTGTGCATGTATTGGACTTGCTCTTGCTGTTGCTCCTCTTGGGTTTCTTCATTTTGCACCCATGTGGTTGATGGTTGGCTTGTGGCACTCACTGATGCTACTTGCAGGCCATCAATTCTTTTGGCCATTTGCTCAAACTGTTGTTGAATCTGCTGCTGCATCATCTTATTCTGAGCTAGAATTGAATCCACTCCTTCCAACTCCATTACTCCTCTTCTTTGTGATGGTTGGCATTGCCTTTGGTGGGCAAAGAAATATTGGTTGTTAGCCACCATATCAATGAGGTTTTGAGCTTCCTCTGTAGTTTTCATGAGTTGTAATGAGCCTCCAGCTGAATGATCAAGTGCTTCTTGAGCTTTCAGAGTAAGTCCTTCATAGAAGTTCTGCAACTTATCCCACTCAGTAAACATCTCTGGTGGACATTTCCTCAACAGTGCCTTATATCTTTCCCATGCTTCATATAAATTTTCAGCCTCCATTTGAGTGAATGTCTGCACCTTAGTCTTCAATCTTATGATCCTTTGAGGGGGATAAAATTTGGCAAGAAACTTGCTCACCAAATCATTCCAAGTGTTGATGCTTTCCTTTGAAAATGTTTCTAGCCATTGAGTGGCTTTGTCCCTGAGAGAGAATGGAAAGAGCAGCAACTTGTAACTGTCAGGAGGCACACCATTGGTTTTGACAGTGTCACAAATCCTTAAAAAGGTAGATAGATGTTGATTCGGATCCTCCAATGGCCCTTGATGTGTGGAAAATGATCCAACACAAAACTCACCGGCAAGTGTACCGGGTCGCATCAAGTAATAATAACTCACATGAGTGAGGTCGATCCCACAGGGATTGAAGGATTAAGCAATTTTAGTTTAGTGGTTGATTTAGTCAAGCGAATCAAGTTTTGGTTGAGTGATTTGTGTTTAACAAGAAGTAAATGACAGTAAATGTAAAGGGGGAAGGGAGAAATGCAGTAAATTAAAGAACAGGAAAGTAAATTTGCAGAAACTTAAAGAACAAGAAAATAAATGACTGAAACTTAAAGTGCAAGAAACTTAAATTGCAGTAACTTAAATGGCAAGAAAGATAAATTGCTTGAATGTAAAAGGGGTTTGAGGAATGGGATTGCAGAATCTAAACAAAGAGAAAGTAAATTGCAACAATTGATTGAGCAGAAATTGAATTAGAAGCAATAAGCATTCAAACAGAAAGGAAATAAAATGCAGCAAGGTTCACAGAAGAACCCAAAATGAATTGTGATCTCAGGACTCAAGAGCTTAGGTAGCAGAGCCTAAAACTCAATTTCCTTCCCAGATCTGAAGTATCAAAGCAATTGACAGAAAATTTAAAGAAGAAGCAGTAAAGGAAATTGAAATTGAATTGAATTATGCAGAGAAGATTTAAAGAGAGTTGGAATGGGAATTGAGACAGAATTTCCTCAATTTCACACACCCAAAACTCAGAAACACAAGAGTAGAAATGCTTAGGCAAGAATGAGGAAGAAGAGAGATCAATTCTCCTTCCCAATTCTCAGAATTCTCAGTCAAGTCACCAAGAACAAGTGCCAAAGCTCAAAAGAAAGGTAAAAGTGAAGGTAAAAGTGCAAAAGTAAAATATGAAAAAGAAAGGTTGTTAAAAAGTCCTAATTACATCAAACTAGCTTCTATTTATACACTTTCTATTCTTGGATTTTGGGATTTGGATGGGCTTTTGAATTGGTGAAGAAATGAATTAAAATGGTGTTTTAATTTGGATTTTCGGCCCATGAAAATTCACTCCCAGGACGCTGCCCTGCCCTTGTGGAGGGCAGGGCAGAAAATTGATGCATGGTGCGTTGTTGGTGCGGCCTTGGTGCGAGTTGGTGCGGCCTTGGTGCTGCCAGGGACGCAAAACGCTGCCCTGCCCGCGCCAAGGGCAGGGCAGGAAGAGTTTGATGCGCCAGAATTGTGGAGTGCGCGCGTTGGTGCTGCCAGGGGAGGAAATTGGTGCGCCAGGATCGAAATTGGTGCGTGCATGGTGCTGCCACACACACGATGCTGCCCTGCCCGCGCCAAGGGCAGGGCAAAGTCCCTTCCTTCACGGCCCGTGTTCGAAACTGGGCGGACGCATGCGCTACAATTATTTTCTTGGTTTCTTGGCACGGTAGTGAACCTTAGTGCTTAGTTTGCTCATGGTCCCTTGTTCGATCCTTGTGGCATGCATGGTTGATATTTTTTTCTTGAATTTCTTCCTTGGAGAGCCCGATTCTGCCCTCCACAAGGGCAGGGCAAGGTTCTCTTCCTCTTGGTTCCAAGGCACATTTTGTGCTCTGCCCTTGTAGTGGGCAGGGCAGAGTTGCCTTCCTTGGTTGGTTCCTTTATGTTGCTCTCCTAGAGGGCATTCTGCCCTTGTGGAGGGCAATGTTGCTTCCCCCTTGCGATGCGGCACGCTTCTCTCCTCTTTGGCCACGCTTTCCTTTTCTTGTGTTACACTTCTTAGGCCACGCTTTTCATTTTCTTTTCTTTTCTTCACCTATAATAAACCAAACAACCACTCAAAGTATCACTAAATTCAAGAGGCTTATAAATCAATTAAAATTCAATTAAAATTAGCTCAAACCTCATGGATTAACATTAATTTCATGGTGGTTGCTTGATTTAAAGAAGTTATGCATTTTCACTCCAAATCACTTACTTAGGATACAAGAAAGTGCATAAATGCTAACAAAACAAGTGAAATAAGCTTGAAAAATGGGTATATGATGACTTGTCATCACAACACCAAACTTAAATCTTGCTTGTCCCCAAGCAAGCATCAAAACTAAGAGTAAATGAAATGAATAAGAAAAGAATATATATCCTTATTATGCAGATAGCAGAACTTGATCTATGGGGCATTTATGCAGACAATGACAACTCAAGTTATTGTTCTTGTTACATAATATACATTTTGCATCAAAGGTTTGCTAAACTTGCTGTTATAAGACTCACTTTTTACTCACTCCCTTGCTAACTTTTCTTGGCTTACAATGCTTTAACAAGCTTATTATTCTTTTAGAGGTTGGGTGTCAAATGCTGCAGCATAGCCTTTGGCTTTATTTTCTTTTCTTTTGCTCAACATCTTTCCACCTAAGACACATGGCTCATTAATTCTTCCTAGGATCATTGATGCCCAGCATCTCTTTGGATAACTAAGTGTTTTGTATCTAAGTTGCTCTTTATTGTGGATTTTCAATTGGCCATCCCAAATCAGTTGATCTAAGTGACCGGGTTTTAAAATACCCCTTAGAATTTACTCATCCAAGCAGATCTTAGTACAAGAACACCACAGGCATATGTCCTAAGGTCCAAGCTATTGGTGTCCAACCTTTATTCTTTGTTTTTCTTTGCCATTTTGGCTTTTTCTTTCCCTTTTTCTTTCTGTTTTTGTTACCAAGGGTTGTTTCATTATTGATAAGAGTCTTTGTAACAGCAAGCTAACTTACAATTGAATGAGAATGATATTATGCAACAATTATTTCATGAGTTATACATTTAATCAAACACATGTACCACTACCAACTTCCATTCATACTTATGCAACATTGGATATTTCACTTTTCAATTCAAACCAAACTCTTTTATTTAAGCATATGGGAAACAAAACAATTTTCAAGCTAAGTGATGGATACAAGCATTATGCAGATTTAGCATTTTTAACAAGCTATTTCACTTGCAACTAGATGAACACTTTAGCAAGACATACAATGGTTCCTGTTCATACCCTGACCGAGCTCTCCAAACTCGGTAAAGCTGATAGAAGGCCCGACCTCGACCCAAGGCCCACGTTCGAGGTCGGACCTCGGACAAACAGGCCAAAGAAAGGCCCGTCAGAAGGAACTAAGCCCAAAACCTAAAGGCCGAAAGGGCCTGGGAAAGGCGGTTCCGCAAAGATAGAGATAAATCTCCCAAAAGATAAGATAAGATAAGAATATCTTATCCAGGGATGATCGCAGCCAACTACTATAAATACACTGGAGCACCCAGGTATAACTCATACTCTAATTCTACTTGATATCTGCTTGGACCCATGCTAACTTAAGCATCGGAGTGTCATTGCAGGTACAACCCCCCGCCGTTCAGCACAACCAGCTCGGGTCACAGACCCCCCACCTCGGGCCTTGCCAGAAGACCGAGCTACACGTTTCAGGTAACCCTCGGAACATTGGCGCCGTTGCCGGGGACCTGGAAGTCATCCCTTTACCATGGCGGACGACCCTCCCAACAATAACCACGCTACATCAGAACAAGAAGAGGAAGTTGACACCGGAGAACGGCCGGACAGCCCTCTATCACCACGCACTCCAGGAGGAAACAAACAGAATCGCCCAAAGACATCACCCCCAGACAAAGATCCACAAAATCCCGAAAGAGAAAAAGTTCGGAGATTCTGGAAACAGTTCGGGCACAACAAAGCCGGCTGAGACAACTCGAAGAGGACGTAAAGAAGCAGAAGGAAACTGAACAGGATCTGAGAAGGGAAGCTCGCAAACGCAGGGAATTGGAAGAAAAACTGCGGAAGATAGAGGCCAACCTAAAAGATCGGATGGAACACGGCACCACTCCCGAAAGCAACCATGATCCCTTCACACAAGAGATCATGAAAGAGAAGGTACCGCGAAACTTCAAACCACCAGATATGGACCTCTACGACGGCACCACCGATCCAAGTCATCACCTCAGCAATTTCAGAAGCAGAATGTACTTAGTCGACGCCTCCGACGCGATTCGATGCAAAGCCTTCCCCACCACTCTCACTAAGTCAGCCATGAAGTGGTTCGACAACCTGCCACCAGGATCAATCTCCAGCTTTGAAGACCTAACCAAAAAATTCTTAACAAGGTTCTCTATTCAAAAGGACAAGGCAAAACATGCCCCCAGCCTACTCGGGATCAAACAAGGCAACCAAGAAACTCTCAGAGAGTACATGGAGCGATTCAACAAGGCCTGCCTGGACATACAACACTTGCCCACGGAAGCAGCCATCATGGGATTAGCAAACGGCCTAAAAGAAGGACCGTTTAGCCAATCCCTATCCAAAAGATACCCGACCTCCTTATACGAAGTACAAGAACGGGCAGGAAAGTATATCAACATGGAAGAAACCTCCCAGCTGAGAGACTCTTCCAGGAAGGAGTCAACCTACCCGCCCCGAGATCGAGATCGGGAACAAAAAAAGAAAGAAGAATCCAACTCGGACAAGCCACGAAAATACCACAGCTACACTCCCCTCCGAGTCTCCCTGGTAGACGTCTACAGAGAAGTATGCCACACCGAGAAGATCCCACCACCCAAACCTCTGAAGCACAAGAGAGCAGGAAGAGATCGGTCCGAGTACTGCGAATATCACAGACTCTACGGCCACTCTACTAACGACTGCCACGACTTAAAGAATGTTATAGAAAAGCTAGCCAGAGAGGGAAAACTCGACAGATACATAGCTGAGAAAGGAGAAGAAACCAGAAAGAGAAGACGGGGAGATAACGAAGATCGGGCCGAGCAAACACGAACCCCGCGAACTCCTGAAAGGCACATACACATGATAAACGGAGGTTTCGCAGGGGGAGGGACATCCAAATCCTCACGGAAGAGACACCTCAAAGAAGTCTACCATGTCCGAGAAGACAGCCCCTTACCCGAGTTACCTACTATCTCATTTACCCGAGAAGATGCTCTTGGAATAATACCCGGACACGACGACCCTATGGTGATCACCATCATCCTAGCCAACGCCAACTTACATCGAACCCTGATCGACCAAGGAAGCTCAGCAGATATCCTGTTCAAAGCAGCCTTCGACAAGCTCGGACTCGAAGAAAAAGAGCTAAAAGCCTATCCCACCGACCTGTTTGGACTAGGAGATACCCCGATCCGCCCCTTGGGATACATCTCATTACACACTACCTTTGGAAAAGGCGAGCAAACCAAAACACTAAGCATCGACTACATTGTAGTCGACGTCACTTCAGCATGCAATGCCCTCATCGGACGACCAACCCTAAACAGACTAGCGGCTATAGTCTCGACCCCACACCTCTGTATGAAGTTCCCTACCGCAAAGGGAATCGCTACCCTAAAAGGCGACCAAAAACTAGCACGACGATGCTACAACGAAAGTCTGAGCCTAAAAGGGAAAGAGGTCAACATAATAGAACTCGGGCGAGTCCAAGCCCGAGAAGATCTTCGGCCACAACCAGAAGGAGAGACCAAAAAGATCCAGATCGGGAACACACCCGAGAAAGTAACAAACATAGGGGCAAACCTCGAGGCAGGCCTAAAGGAGGAACTCACAACCCTCTTAAGGGAGAATTCCGACCTCTTCGCCTGGAAAGCCTCCGATATACCAGGCATAAGCCCCGACCTGATGTGCCATAAGCTATCAGTATACCCGGGATCCCGACCTGTCCAACAAAGACGCAGGAAGCTCGGGCCCGAACGCATGCAAGCAATAGAAGAACAAGTGCAAGCACTACTAGATGCAGGGTTCATTAGGGAAGTAAAGTACCCCCTATGGCTCGCAAACGTGGTCCTAGTGAAGAAGCCCAATGGAAAATGGAGGATGTGCGTCGACTACACGGATCTCAACAAAGCCTGCCCCAAAGATCCATATCCACTACCGAACATCGACGCCTTAGTCGATGCCGCTTCGGGCTACAGATACCTCTCCTTCATGGATGCATACTCGGGATACAATCAAATCCCGATGTATGGACCCGACCAAGAAAAGACCTCGTTCATAACCCCAAGGGCAAACTACTGCTACGTAGTAATGCCCTTCGGGCTGAAGAACGCAGGGGCAACCTACCAGAGGCTAATGAACAAAGTGTTCATTAGAACACATCGGGCTACAGCTAGAGGTGTACGTCGACGACATGCTAGTAAAGACACAAGAAGATAGAAACTTGGTCGCCGACCTCAGCAGTATCTTCGACACCCTCCGGAAACACAACATAAGACTTAACCCGACAAAGTGCACCTTCGCCGCAGAAGCCGGGAAGTTCTTAGGCTTCATGCTGACTCAGAGAGGCATCGAAGCAAACCCGGACAAATGCCAAGCAATACTCAATATGAAAAGCCCGACGTGTGTCAAAGAAGTACAACAACTAAATGGGAGACTAGCCGCCCTATCAAGATTCTTGGCAGGATCAGCGATAAGATCACTCCCTCTCTACTCACTCCTAAAGAAAGGGAAACCCTTCTCTTGGACCCCGGAATGCGAAAAGGCCTTCCAAGAATTCAAGGAATTCCTCGGGCAGCCACCAATCTTAACCCGACCTCTAAAAGGGGAAGAGCTCGTACTATACCTGTCGGTCGGACATCGGGCAGTCGCCTCGGCACTAATACGAGAAAATGAGGAGGGGCAACACCCCATATACTTCGTAAGCAAAGCACTACAAGGGGCCGAATTAAACTATCAGAAAATAGAGAAATTCGCCTATGCACTAGTGTTCACAGCTCGGAGACTCCGCCCCTACTTTCAAGCCCACACCATCAAAGTCCGGACAAACCAACCCATGAGACACATCCTACAAAAGACAGACATGGCAGGACGAATCCTACAATGGGCGGTGGAATTGTCCGAGTTCGACCTCCACTATGAAGCCCGGACTGCCATAAAATCTCAATACCTAGCCGACTTCGTCGCAGAATACACTGAGACCCCGGTAACCCCACTCTCATGGAATCTGTATGTCGACGGATCCTCAAACAAAACAGGAAGCGGGGCCGGTGTTATACTCGAAAGCGATCAAGGAACACGGATTGAGCTATCCCTAAAATTCGAGTTCCAGGCCTCAAATAACCAAGCCGAATACGAAGCCCTACTAGCGGGACTAAAACTAGCCGAAGAGGTCAGAGCAAAGAGGATCACGATCTTCAGCGACTCCCAGGTCGTCACATCACAAGTAAATGGAAGCTACCAGGCCAAAGACCCTACTATGAAAAAATACCTGGACCAAACACAGGCGCAATTACGACACTTCCCGGAAATACAAATCCAGCACATACCCCGGGAGCAAAATGCCCGGGCAGACGCCCTCTCAAAACTTGCTAGCACCAAGCCCGGAGGGAACAACAGAAGTCTCCTCCAAGAAACTCTACAATCCCCCTCCGTGTTAAGGGAGGAAGAAATACTAAATATATCCGGGCAACAACAAGGATGGATAACCCCCATACTCAACTATCTGAAATCGGGAACTCTCCCCGCCGAAAGAAAAGAAGCTAAAAGGCTTACAAAAGACGCCCAGAACTACACGTTAATCCACGACGTATTATACAGAAGAGGATTCTCAAACCCCCTCCTGAGGTGCGTCCCGACCACAGAAACAAAGAGCGTCCTCGAAGAAGTCCACAAAGGCATGTGTGGGAACCATCTCGGAGCCCGGGCCCTGTCCAAGAAAATAGTCAGAGCCGGGTTCTACTGGCCGACCTTGCAAAGAGACGCGGCAGAGTTTGTGAAAATATGCCCCCCTGCCAAAAACACGCCAATTTTCACAAAGCACCGCCCGAAGACCTCATAAGCATCACCGCACCATGGCCCTTCGCAAAGTGGGGACTCGACCTACTCGGCCCATTCCCACAAGGACCGGGGCAAGTCAAGTACCTCATAGTAGGGGTCGACTACTTCACAAAGTGGATCGAGGCTGAACCCTTAGCCACTATTACGGCTCAGAAAAGCCGTAAATTCCTATACAAAAACATTGTCACGAGGTTCGGAGTCCCCTACTCCATCACAACAGACAATGGAACACAGTTCACAGACACAAGTTTTCAGAACTTGGTGGCCGAGCTAAAAATCAAACAGCAGTTCACATCGGTCGAACACCCGCAAGCCAATGGACAAGCAGAGGCCGCAAATAAAGTCATCTTGGCCGGGTTAAAACGAAGACTCCAAGAGGCCAAAGGGGCATGGGCCGATGAACTCCCCCAGGTATTATGGGCATATCGGACAACCCCGCACTCTACAACAGGAGAATCCCCATTCCGACTAGCCTACGGAATGGAGGCAATGATTTCCGTCGAAATAGACGAAGGATCACCCAGAACCATCTTCTACAACGAAGGAGGCAACCCTCAGGCACAAAGGGAAGAACTCGACCTCCTACCCGAGGTCCGAGAAAGAGCCCGAATCAGAGAAGAAGTCTTAAAACGACGAACGGCCCTCAGATATAACCGAAAGGTGATAAAACGAAGCTTCTCCACTCACGACCTGATTTTAATCCGAAACGACATCGGAACACAAAAATCGGGAGAAGGAAAGCTAGCCGCAAATTGGAAGGGGCCCTACAAAGTAACAGAAGTCTTAGGGACAGGCTACTACAAGATATCCGACCTAGAAGGCAATGAGCTGCCCAGAACCTGGCACGCCTGTAACCTAAGACGATACTACAGCTAGAAAAACTTAACCCGAGGTGTACTCTTTTTCCCCACGAGGGTTTTTTAATGAGACACCCGGTTAAGTAGGACACCCGACCTAGTCAAAAAGGTAAACACTTTGTACATATTCTTCTTTTTAATACTAATCAAATTTCTTTATTTTCTCTTTCTCGTTATAAAGCATATCCTAAAAAGTACCCCACCAAGGCGCATTAATTTATGCTCGGCAAAACGCAAAAAATCATTTGCCAAAGGCCATACGAGGTCGGCAAAGATGAAGCGACGAGGTTCAAATTAATGTGAGAAGTTATAAAAGTAACTCTGAAATGGCTCAAAAGCCAAATAGAAAAGAAGTTACAAAAATAACTTAAAAAAGGCCGACCAAACAACGAAGTCGGACCTGACCAAAGGGGTACTCAAGGATCCCGATGTCCGAGAGTAAACTCGGACCCAAGAAAGAAGCTGGCAAAGAACCAGGACTTCGAGAAACGCTAGCTAAAAAGTTGTTACCCAAAAACAACTAAAAAGCAAAAAGCGAGAAAGTCAAGGCGCTAGCTAAAAGTTGTTACCCAAAAACAACTAAAAAGCAAAAAGCGAGAAAGTCAAGGCGCTAGCTAAAAAGTTGTTACCCAAAAACAACTAAAAAGCAAAAAGCGAGAAAGTCAAGGCGCTAGCTAAAAAGTTGTTACCCAAAAACAACTAAAAAGCAAAAGCGAGAAAATCAAGGCGCTAGCTAAAAAGTTGTTACCCAAAAACAACTAAAAAGCAAAAAGCGAGAAAGTCAAGGCGCTAGCTAAAAAGTTGTTACCCAAAAACAACTAAAAAGCAAAAAGCGAGAAAGTCAAGGCGCTAGCTAAAAAGTTGTTACCCAAAAACAACTAAAAAGCAAAAAGCGAGAAAGTCAAGGCGCTAGCTAAAAGGTTGTTACCCAAAAACAACTAAAAAGCAAAAAGCGAGAAAGTCAAGGCGCTAGCTAAAAAGTTGTTACCCAAAAAACAACTAAAAAGCAAAAAGCGAGAAGTCAAAAGCGCTAGCTAAAAAGTTGTTACCCAAAAACAACTAAAAAAGCAAAAAGCGAGAAGTCAAAACGCTAGCTAAAAAGTTGTTACCCGAGAACAACTAAAAAGCATAAAAGCGGAACGAGACAATCGAAACACAAAGCACGGCATAATAAAGCTACAAAAGTAGCTAAAATAGCAGAACAGGTGTCCAAAATGTTTGCAGAAAACATCCAAAAAACAAAAAGCCCACAGGTCGGGCAAAGGCACAAAAAGTACAAAAATTACAGAGGATCAAGGCCCTTTCCAGACTCCGCATCAACACCTGGCTGAAACATGGATATCGGGACTGCAGGAACAGCACCATCGCTTGGAACCTCCATACCAACTCTATCCTCGGCCAAAGGTGAAGTCGGGTTCACGACCGGAGCCTCGGGGTCGGACACCGGAGCCTTGGGGTCGGACATCGGAACCTCATCCTCAACAGGGGCAGGAACAATCTTCCCCTCCACAACCATGTTATCCGTACTGAACAAACTGAGATCCAATTCGGGAGCAAGAACCCGGACCTGATCCCTCAAATTCACAAACATAGCATCCATACCCTTGGCCACATTATCTTCCAGCTCATAAAAGTCATCCCGAGCAGATCGCAGCTTCTCCTTCGTCTCCACAAGCTCAGCATACAGCTTGGTATAGTTCTCCGTCGCCACCCTCGCCATCTCCTCAGACGTCTTCGCCACCGCCACAGCCGCGGTAGCCCTAGTCTTCTCTTCCTCCAAAGACTCCTCCAGCTCGGCAATCCTAGCATCCTTCAGCTGACTAACCTTATCAAGCTCGGACCGGGCCTTCTCAAGTCGGGAGCTGGTCGCCCCAAGGGGAGCTTTCTTAAACTCCCGAGCAATGGCGGCATGAAGGCTAGCCATCCGAACACAACTCCGCGCCATATACTGAAAGTGATGCTCCATGGACGCATCATCAGTAAAAATAAAAGTCTGAGGAAGAATGTGCCGCTCAACCCAACCGAGAGCATCGAAATCCTTGTCATTGAAACCAGCAGGCTCTCGGGAAGTCTTCTGTTTCTTGGGGGGAGGACCCGAGGTCGAGGTCGGGGAAAGCTGACCGGGTCCGGAGGTCGGAGGATCCTGAGTTATAGCTCGGAACTGAGGGACCGGAATGGTCTTCGACCGAGTCTGAACACCAATTGTAGTCTTCTGCGGAGAAGGTCGGGGAGAAGCTTCAGCCTCGATATTCCGAGATGCCGCAGATTTCTTCGCTCGACGGAGAAACTTCATAGAATCAGCCTGAGAAGACATCTCTGCAGAAACGAAACAAAGAGGTTATCAAACAGAAAGATCAAAACAAAGTCAAAATATGAAAATGAAATCTCAAAAAGAGGTCGGGAACTACCTAACTCGGAACGGAGAAGGCTTGGATCTCCCAACATTTTCTTCGTATCCAAGTGAGGTGCCCGACCCCATAGACTGCTCAACACACCAACGAAAGCCTGTTCCACCTCATCTAGACTCTCGAAGGTGTACTTAACCGACACCACACTCTCTTGCCAACAAAGAGGAAACGAAGGCTCCCCACTCTCATCTAAGAAAAAAGGTCGGACATCTCCAACAGCCCGGACTTTGAAGTAATAGTTTTTGAAATCGTGAAACGACTCATCATACAAAGTGCAAAATTTCCTACCCTGGTTAGCCCTAAACGAAACCCAGGACACCTTCCCAGCACCCGACCCCGGCTTCGTCAGTACAAACAGATAAGAAAAAAGAGAAACAGAAGGGGAGACGCCTAAAATCTGACACAAAAGTTGGAAAAGCTTTAAAAACGCCCAAGAGTTCGGATGGAGTTGTGTAGGGGCAAGGTTACAAGACCAAAGGACCTCGGATTCCAGGTCGGTGAAAGGAAGACGGACACCTAGCTTGGAGAAGAAACAATCATAAGCATAGAAGAAAAGTTTCTCGGAACTCTCTAACGGCGGAAAACATACCCTCTCCTCGGACTCCGGGGCTGCTAACTCGTAATCCCGCTCAGACTCCCTGTTCTCACAAATACTACACTCCCTACGGAACCTAATCAGATACTCAGAATCTACAACAGACGGGACCCTTAAAGGAGCAGGATCTACCCAACCTAGACCACTCGGAATCTTGGTCGACATTGCTTGAAACACCTTTCGAGACATAAAAAAATCTTGCCTACAAAGAAAGAATACAACAGCAAGACAAAAATCACACAAAGGCAGAAAAACCAAATTCAACAAAAACAAAAGAAAGCAAAGTTCTTTTACAAACAAGAAGGCAGCAACTCGAATAACAAAAATGGATCGGAGAAAAGAGTCCCCCCACACACACATACAAAGCAATAGCGGCGCCTCTTTTCGGGGCAACCCGGGCATAGAAGATATCAGAAAAAAGAAGCGTACGAAGAATAAAAGCGAAAAAAGCAAACCTGGAAAAGAAGAAAGCGACGAGCTCCGACGAAAGGAAAAACGGCGGCGCAGAAAAGAACTCTGAAAAAACGCACAAAAAATGGGAGACGAAGAACAGAGAGAAAGAAGAGAAGATGCTCGAAAAGAAGTGATGAATAAACAAAGAAAAATGAAGAAAGGGGCAAATAAATAAAGCCTCCACAGAGCGCCGCACGGAAATCGAGGAAGAAACGGTAACAAGCAATAAATGCTGAAACGACCGTTTTCAAATTTTGAAAAACTACTATGCCCGAGCTCGACCTTCCGAAAAAAGACGAACTCGGGCAGGGGCACTGTTCATACCCTGACCGAGCTCTCCAAACTCGGTAAAGCTGATAGAAGGCCCGACCTCGACCCAAGGCCCACGTTCGAGGTCGGACCTCGGACAAACAGGCCAAAGAAAGGCCCGTCAGAAGGAACTAAGCCCAAAACCTAAAGGCCGAAAGGGCCTGGGAAAGGCGGTTCCGCAAAGATAGAGATAAATCTCCCAAAAGATAAGATAAGATAAGAATATCTTATCCAGGGATGATCGCAGCCAACTACTATAAATACACTGGAGCACCCAGGTATAACTCATACTCTAATTCTACTTGATATCTGCTTGGACCCATGCTAACTTAAGCATCGGAGTGTCATTGCAGGTACAACCCCCCGCCGTTCAGCACAACCAGCTCGGGTCACAGACCCCCCACCTCGGGCCTTGCCAGAAGACCGAGCTACACGTTTCAGGTAACCCTCGGAACAGTTCCCATGTTCAAAACAACACACAGCAGCAAAGATTAAGTTCAGATACAACCTTTGAAGTTGCAGCCCTTTGATTCTTCCTTCTGTTGTGTTCTCTTTGAGTTAAAATGCATAGTGTCTTCAATTGTTGACTCATGTTCTGCATAATCCTCAAAGTTGCTTGCTTCTCAAGCCCTTAATTTATATGGTTAGTGTGCATAAACTGAGTGTGGTTTCAGGATTTGTTTTGGTGTGTGAACACCAAACTTAATTGTTTTGCCACTGTCTCAGATGCAACAAGTCAACCATAATTGAAACCATGTGTACTTGCTAAAGGTTAATGAAATTAAAGCTAGGAAACAATTTAACAGTTGAATAATGTGTCTGATTGCTTGAAGCTAGAATCATGCAAGAGGTGAGAATGTGTTTTTAAATGATATTTTTGGTGGAACACCAAACTTAGAGGTTTTCATTCTCCCTCAAATTGTTTTGGTGTGCAACACCAAACTTAGCTCCTTGCAATCCTTACCAATTATTCAACATTTTTATTGAAAAAGCTATGAAAGAGAACTACCTCAAGTTGGGTTGCCTCCCAACAAGCGCTCTTTTATTGTCACTAGCTTGACATCTTCTATTTTTGCTTCAAGGAGGTTGAAAATCACAGTGCCTTAGCTTGTCTTTCTTTACTGCAAACTTCCTTCCGGTTTCCTCTTTGATGACCTCTATAGATTCTTGTGGAAGGATCTTAGTCACAATGTAGTGCTCAGGTAACTGTGGGGACACCTTCAAGGGTTGAATATTGATCATCACTCGATCCCCTAGTGAAAACTCTCCAGTGAGGAATTTTTGCTTTTCTCTAGTTCTATCCTCTGCTTCTCCTTGAAAGAATTCCTTGTTGTGTTTTTCTTGGCTGGTGCTTCCTTTGTCCAGTATTTTCTCGTTATCCTCTATGATCCCTTTCCATCCTTCCTTCTTTGTAGCATCTTTGTTGTTGGTTGGTTTGTCTTCAATGATTTTGAAGGAAGTATCTGGTTTCTTCTCACCCATTTTTGCAAAGTACTTCACCAATTGAGCTATCTGCTCCTCAATTCCTCTCATTAACATCTCTTGGTTCCTTGTTGTTTCCTCTTGATGTTTCATCATTCTCTCCATTAGGATCTCCAAGTTTGTGATTCTCTGAGAGTCTTGTAGGGTCGGTTGGTTATGACATGTTGAAGGTAGGAAGGGTGGGTGTGGTGGTGGCATGTAGTGGTTGTTATTGCTGTAATGGTGTTTTTGATGGTTTATGAAGTTCGGGTTGTTATAATGGAATTCCCTTGGTCTGTGATTTTGGTACTCACTCCTTCTCCAGTTGAAATGGGTTTGGGAGTGTCTGTGTTGTGAGGGTTGGCTTTGAATGGTATTAGTGGATGTGTGATATTGATTGCTTGTGATCATGAGGTTGCCTTGGTGGAAACTTCCTTGTTCTTGATGTTGGAACTCCCTCATTCTCGGATAGGAATGGGGTCTCCATGGTGGAAATTTGGCATTCACTGCAGCAGATGTTTCCATGTTTTGCTGTGGTTGAGGATGTATTTGTCTGTTTAAGTCTTTGAACGCATTCACCCCTTCACTATTCATCACTTCTTTTTCGGAGATTGCATTTTGTGGTTTCTCAAATGACTGTTGGTTGTTGACTCCTTTGTCATTGAGATCTGTAATTCCTTGGGCAGTTGTTGTTGCTTTGAGTAGGCCATCTGAGAAGTAGTCCACTGCTTTTCTTGTTTCTGGGGTTAATCCTTCATAGAAAGCTCGGAAACCCACTTTATCAGTCGCTTTCTTGTATCTTTCCCAGGCCTTAAAGAGTGGTTCTTCGTCCCCTTGTGTGAATAGATGTTCCTCCTTTTTCAGTTGGATGATCTGTCTAGATGAGGTGAATTTGGCCAGAAATTTGGTAACCAAATCATCCCAACTAGTGATACTTCCTTGAGGAAAAGTTTCAAACCATTGTGCAGCTTCGCCCTTTAATGAGAAGGGAAATAACAGAATCTTATAAGTGTCATGATCTGGACCATCGGTCCTGACTGCATTACAGGTCTTTAGAAAGGTGGATATGTGCTGCTTAGGATCTTCTGATGGATTTCCATCAAAAGAACAATTGTTCTTGATGAGTGTGATGAGTGGTGGCTTCATGTCATGATCCCCTTTGTCTGTAGGAACATGATTTCCTGTGATATGCAAACAATCAGGATGACCAAACAACAACACGCTCGAGAATTAGGTACAGTTATTTGAGATAAATTGTTAGTGAGTTAATAGGGGCAATTTCTCAAACAGTTAGTGTGTTAGTAAGAATTAGAATAACAGAAAAAAAAAATGCTTAATCTAGACTTCCACTTCACTTAATCATTGTCAATCTATTTCAATCCCCGGCAACGGCGCCAAAAACTTGATGTGTGGAAAACGATCCAACACAAAACTCACCGGCAAGTGTACCGGGTCGCATCAAGTAATAATAACTCACATGAGTGAGGTCGATCCCACAGGGATTGAAGGATTAAGCAATTTTAGTTTAGTGGTTGATTTAGTCAAGCGAATCAAGTTTTGGTTGAGTGATTTATGTTTAACAAGAAGTAAATGACAGTAAATGTAAAGGGGGAAGGGAGAAATGCAGTAAATTAAAGAACAGGAAAGTAAATTTGCAGAAACTTAAAGAACAAGAAAATAAATGACTGAAACTTAAAGTGCAAGAAACTTAAATTGCAGTAACTTAAATGGCAAGAAAGATAAATTGCTTGAATGTAAAAGGGGTTTGAGGAATGGGATTGCAGAATCTAAACAAAGAGAAAGTAAATTGCAACAATTGATTGAGCAGAAATTGAATTAGAAGCAATAAGCATTCAAACAGAAAGGAAATAAAATGCAGCAAGGTTCACAGAAGAACCCAAAATGAATTGTGATCTCAGGACTCAAGAGCTTAGGTAGCAGAGCCTAAAACTCAATTTCCTTCCCAGATCTGAAGTATCAAAGCAATTGACAGAAAATTTAAAGAAGAAGCAGTAAAGGAAATTGAAATTGAATTGAATTATGTAGAGAAGATTTAAAGAGAGTTGGAATGGGAATTGAGACAGAATTTCCTCAATTTCACACACCCAAAACTCAGAAACACAAGAGTAGAAATGCTTAGGCAAGAATGAGGAAGAAGAGAGATCAATTCTCCTCCCCGATTCTCAGAATTCTCAGTCAAGTCACCAAGAACAAGTGCCAAAGCTCAAAAGAAAGGTAAAAGTGAAGGTAAAAGTGCAAAAGTAAAATATGAAAAAGAAAGGTTGTTAAAAAGTCCTAATTACATCAAACTAGCTTCTATTTATACACTTTCTATTCTTGGATTTTGGGATTTGGATGGGCTTTTGAATTGGTGAAGAAATGAATTAAAATGGTGTTTTAATTTGGATTTTCGGCCCATGAAAATTCACTCCCAGGAGGCTGCCCTGCCCTTGTGGAGGGCAGGGCAGAAAATTGATGCATGGTGCGTTGTTGGTGCGGCCTTGGTGCGAGTTGGTGCGGCCTTGGTGCTGCCAGGGATGCAAAACGCTGCCCTGCCCGCGCCAAGGGCAGGGCAGGAAGAGTTTGATGCGCCAGAATTGTGGAGTGTGCGCGTTGGTGCTGCCAGGGGAGGAAATTGGTGCGCCAGGATCGAAATTGGTGCGTGCATGGTGCTGCCACACACACGATGCTGCCCTGCCCGCGCCAAGGGCAGGGCAAAGTCCCTTCCTTCACGGCCCGTGTTCGAAACTAGGCGGACGCATGCGCTACAATTATTTTCTTGGTTTCTTGGCACGGTAGTGAACCTTAGTGCTTAGCTTGCTCATGGTCCCTTGTTCGATCCTTGTGGCATGCATGGTTGATATTTTTTTCTTGAATTTCTTCCTTGGAGAGCCCGATTCTGCCCTCCACAAGGGCAGGGCAAGGTTCTCTTCCTCTTGGTTCCAAGGCACATTTTGTGCTCTGCCCTTGTAGTGGGCAGGGCAGAGTTGCCTTCCTTGGTTGGTTCCTTTATGTTGCTCTCCTAGAGGGCATTCTGCCCTTGTGGAGGGCAATGTTGCTTCCCCCTTGTAATGCGGCACGCTTCTCTCCTCTTTGGCCACGCTTTCCTTTTCTTGTGTTACACTTCTTAGGCCACGCTTTTCATTTTCTTTTCTTTTCTTCACCTATAATAAACCAAACAACCACTCAAAGTATCACTAAATTCAAGAGGCTTATAAATCAATTAAAATTCAATTAAAATTAGCTCAAACCTCATGGATTAACATTAATTTCATGGTGGTTGCTTGATTTAAAGAAGTTATGCATTTTCACTCCAAATCACTTACTTAGGATACAAGAAAGTGCATAAATGCTAACAAAACAAGTGAAATAAGCTTGAAAAATGGGTATATGATGACTTGTCATCAGCCCTCCTCCAAAAGAACAGTTATTTTGGACCAGTGTGATGAGCTGTGGCTTTAGTTCAAAGTTGTTTGCATTGACATTGGGGGTAAGAATGCTACTCCCACAGTGTCTAGCATTTGCAAATGTGTAGGAAGCTAGTACTCTTCTTTGTTGTGGGTTATTGTTGGCCCCTCCTTCTAGTTGATTGGGATTTGATGGATCTCATTCCATTTCTTGGAATTCCTCCTCAGATTCTTCCTCTCCAATGACGTTCTTCCCTCTTTCAGCTCTTCTTATTCTTCGAAGAGTTCTTTGGTCAATTTCAGAGAGAATAGGGGAGGCTCTTCCTGTACCTGACATACAAACACACAATAAGAAACACACAGATCCAGAAAACCAATGAAACTTCAATCTATTGCTAGAATGAATTTTTAGTTAGTTTGAGCAAAAATTCAAACAGTTAGTGTGTGAAAAAAAATAAAGAAACAGAAAAGAAAAAGTGCTTGATCTAGACCTCCACTTCACTTAATCATTGTCAATCTATTTCAATCCCCGGCAACAGCGCCAAAAACTTGATGTGCGGAAAACGATCCGACACAAAACTCACCGGCAAGTGTACCGGGTCGCATCAAGTAATAATAACTCACATGAGTGAGGTCGATCCCACAGGGATTGAAGGATTGAGCAATTTTAGTTTAGTGGTTGATTTAGTCAAGCGAATCAAGTATTGGTTGAGTGTTTTGTATCCAACAGTAAGTAAACAACAGGAAATGTAAAGGGAGAGGGATAAATTGCAGAAATTAAAGAAAACTGAAAGTAAAAGAGTTGAATCTTAAAGAACAAGAAAATAAATGACTGAAACTTAAAGTGCAAGAAATGTAAATTGCAGTAACTTAAAGAGCAAGAAATATAAATTGCAATAATGAAAAGGGATTTGAGGATTGGGATTTCAGAATTTAAGCAATGGAAATTAAATTGCAGCAAGTAATAATGCAGAAGATGAATTAGAAATACTTAAAATTCAAACAGAGGATGGAATTGAATTGCAGCAGAGGTTCACAGAAGAACCAAAAGGAAAATATGATCTCAGGACTCCAGAGACTAGATAGCAAAGTCTAGATCTCAATTGCCTTCCCAGATCCAAATTCTCAAAGCAATTAACAAGAAATTGAAGAAGAAACAGTAAAGGGAATGTAATTGAACTTAATTATGCAGAAAAGAAATTAAAGAGTTCTTGAGTGGAGATTGAGACAGAATTTCCTCAATTCTTAACACCCAAGACTCAAACAAGAAAAGTAAAAATGCTCAAGCAAGAACAAGGAAGAAGAGAGATCAATTCTCCTCCCCAATTCTCAGAAATCTCAGTGAAGTCTCCCAGAGAGAATTCAAAAGTTCCAAAATAAAAGTCAAGATTCAAAGCTCCAAAAGAAAAGTCGTCCTAATTACATCAAACTAACTCCTATTTATACACTTTCTATTCTTGGATTTTGGAATTTGGATGGGCTTTTGATTTGGTGAAGAAATGAATTTTATTGGATTTTTAATCCAATTTCAGCCCAAGAAAAGTTGCTTCCAGGAGGCTGCCCTGCCCTTGTGGAGGGCAGGGCAGGAATTGATGCGTGCAGCCTTGGTGCGAGCGTGGTGTGTGAGTTGGTGCTGCAGGATGCTGCCCTGCCCTTATGGAGGGCAGGGCAGAAATTTTTGGTGCACCAGATTTGTTGCCCGTGCGTGCGCTATGTTGCTACCGAAGCTCCTTGGTACGCTAGTCTTGTGCGCGTGTGTGCATCACCAAAATGCTGCCTTGCCCTTGTGGAGGGCAGGGCAATGTGCCAAGGCTGAAGCTCCGCGTTCGAAACTCGGGTGACGCGCACGCTACCTCTTTTCCTTGATTTTCTTGGCACCAAAGTAAGGCTTAGTTCCTTGCTTCCTCATGGTGCCGTGTTCGATCCTTGTGGCAAGCATTGGTGAGCTTCTCCCTTGAATTAATTCCTTTGATGAGCCCGATATTGCCCTTGAGGAGGGCAGGGCAGAATTTTTGCTCCCTTTGATCCATGGCACCAATTTGTGCTCCGCCCTTGAGGAGGGCAGGGCAGTGTTCCCTCTCAAAGTTTGCTTCCTTATGTTGCCCTCCTTGAGGGCAGTGTGCCCTTGTGGAGGGCAATGCTTGCTTCCTCCCTTCCATGCGCCACACTTTTTCTCTCTTGGGCCACGCTTTCTTAAGCCATGCTTTCCTTTTTTCTTTCTTTCTTCACCTACAATAAACCAAAACAACCACTCAAAGTATCACTAAATTCACAAGGCTTATAAATTAATTAAAAATTAATTAAATTCAGCTTAAACCTTATGAGTTAACATTAATTTCATGGTGGTTGTTTGATTTAAAGAAGTTATGCATTTTCACTCCAAATCACTTACTTAGGATGCAAGAAAGTGCATAAAGACTAATAAAACAAGTGAAATTAGCTTGAAAAATGGGTATATGATGACCTGTCATCAGTGATTACTCATATTCTACCAACACAATGCATTTACTATTAAAGTCACCCATTAATAAGGTACACAATCTTAGAAAACATGGGTGGTTGAACTCAAAGTATACCAATAATGAAATGCATAGGAAAAATAATGTGATCAACATCAAAACCCATAAAGGAAGTCACACAATTCATACGATATGCCTAATCAAAGATAAATTGAAAGCATATGATGGCCAAGTCATATGAATCAAACAAGATGTTCATTAAGGCATTTCATCGAACATGTGGTATGTGATGTGCAAGTGCATCACAATTAAGCTCAAAATTGATCAAAATTAACCCAATAATCAAGTAATAACACTTTGCAATACAAAGAAACAACTAAGAAAGCAACAAATTTAATCTAAGCAAACATAAAGGAAAAGAAAATAATTTGCAAAAATATAAATATGAAAAGAAAGGAAAGATAAAAAACCTTAGGTATAGAGGTTGAAAAGAACAAGAACTAGGGAGGAAAAATGGCACTTCTCATAGCCACTGCGAAATCACGGCGGTTGGATTCGCCAGAAAGAATACCGGAGGAGAGAACTCACCGATGGTGAAAAGAGAAAAGAGAAGAGAGGGAAAGAGAGAAAGAAAAGAGAAGAGAAATAAGAGAAAGAGAGAGAGAGAGAGAGAGATGGTGGTCGCCGGTGGAGGGCTGACAGCGGTGGTGGCCGGCGGAGCTGGGCAGAGAAGAGAGGGAGAGAGCAGCCATGGAGAAGAGAAGAAAAGATGTGACTGTCTCTCAACAGGGCAACCTGCCCTGTTATTGTCCAGAACGCGACCTGTGCAGACGCACAGAGACAAAAACATGGAAGGGTGCGAACGCACACAGAACGCTGCGACCTGAGAGGTTTCAAAAGGACGTGCGGGCGCACAGAAGTGTGTGAGCGCACAGAGGGACCTTCTTTTTTTTTATATGTGGACGACAGCAGGTGTGCGTGCGCACACAGGTCTGTGTGCACGCACAGAGGATGAGAATGGGGGAGGTTGTTCACACGCACAGGCTGTTCCCTTAATCCCACCAGAGGGGCTTGCAAAAGGTGTGCGGACGCACACGTCTATGCGGCCGCACATATGAAGCGCAAAAGGGAACTTGTGCGTACGCACGCAGATGTGCGCACGCACAGGCTGTGTTGGCGCTGTGACCAGAGGGCATGTTAAGGTGTGTGCGGACGCACAGGCTTGTGCGGCCGCACAGATGGCGAAAAACACAGAGTTGTGCACACGCACAGCATGGTGCGTACGCATAGATGCCCTGTTTTAGAATTTTCTTTTCTCCTCAAAACTAAGGTTCCTAACCTTAGCACAACAACAAACCAACCCCAAATCATTCAAACAAGTACAAAATCATAGTCCACAAGTAATTCAACTTATACAACTCAAAATCATCAAACAAACCTAAACTAAGCATTATATCACAAGGAAACAAATAGTTCAAAAAGCTATAAACAAGAGATAGAATTGGAAAATGTCACCATGGTGGGGGTGTCTCCCACCAAGCACTTTGGTTTAAAGTCCTAAGTTGGACTTGCATGGCTTCATTGGTCAGTTAGAAACTTCCCCAAGAAGGAAATTTTCCAACTCCTTGGCTTGCTTTGGTTGAACATGATCCTTTGAAATTGACTCTTTGGCACTATCTTCCTTTCCTTGCTTCTTGCCATCTTCAATCACTTTGTCTTCAACTATGTCGCATCCAAAAATAGAGTAAGCTTCCCGAATGGGCTTGTTGGACTCCTCCAAAGTGAACTTGACTAACTTGCCATCCGATTCAAAAGAATAGACTCCCGAGTGTGCGTCTAACTTGAAACGGGCCGTCTTCAAGAATGGGCGACCAAGGAGTATTGATGATGGCTTGGTTGAGTCAATAGGAGGGGTCTCCAAGATGTTAAAATCAGTTGGAAAGAGCAATCCTTGAATATTAAATATGACATTCTATGCCATCCCCACGACGGACACAATACTCTTGTTGTCTAACACAAATCTCGCCCCGGACCTTTTAAGGAGTGACAAGTTCAATCTTTCATAGTTGGGGAATGGCATGATGCTCACACACGCCCCCAAATCACACATACAGTCTGTGAACTTGGTCCCACCAATCAAACAAGTGACCAAACATGGGCCGGGATCATTGCATTTTTCAGGAAGTAAAGAAGAAATAGAATCATCTACCGGCTTTTTGTTGAGGTTGCCAATCTTGTCCTTGTGAGTGCCAATATCCTTGAGGAACTTGGCATATTTCGGCACTTGTTGAATGGCTTAAAAGAGAGGGACGGTAACTTCAACTTTCTAAAAAACTTCCACGACAGTGGGGTCAAGATCTTCTTGCTTCTTTGCTTTCTTTACCAAGGTTAGGAATGGAATGGGCAAAGGCTCTTCAAGCAAGATATTTCTTTTGGGCTCCTTGACCTTTGGTGGTTCTTCCTCACTTATGTCAATAGTTTTATTCTTACTCCTCATCACTTCCACTTCATCTTCTACCTCCTCATTGTTTGTCTCCTCACTCAACTTTGAAGGTATAGCCACATTCTTATCCAATTTAGTACCACTTCTAAGAGTAATGGCTTTTATGCTTCCTTTAGGATTGGGTTGAGGTTGGGAGGGCAAACTACTTGAGGTTGAAGCTTGTTGGGTGCCTTGTGTGGTTTGAGGAGGGAGAGTTAAACGAGTAAAGGCTTCGGCTATTGTAGCCATGTATGCATCTTGTTTCTTATGAAACTCTTTTTGTTCTTGCATGAAGGTGTGGATTGTGTCATTCATGTGGGATTGATTGGAGGGAAGGGCTTGGTTAACTTGAGAAGGATTAGATCTACTGTTTGAATGTTGATATTTCACTTGAGATAGAGGTTGTAGGGGTTGTTGCTATGGCTGTTGGTATTGTGGTTGACCTTGTGGGTGTTGATGGTAGTAGACTTGAGCATTTTGGTTGGGTTGATCTTGGGGAGCTTGATTCCACCTTTTGTTTGAGTTATCTCTCCACCATTGGTTTTGATTACCTCCTTGGAGGTAGGGTCCTTGGTTGTAATTGGGTCTTTGTGGGTAAGGGTTAGAAACCGCCAATGTAGTGTCCTCTTGGATTTGAGGGCACTCATTAGTGTAATGAGTAGTACAAGCACAAACACTACATATCCTTGATGGTCCTTCTATTCTAGGAGGTTGAGGTGGAGCATTTATCAAAGCTTGAGGGATTTGTTGCCCTTGGGTGATTTGCCTCAATAAAATAGTCATCTCAATAAGGGTCTTAGTCAAAGTTGCATCTTCGGAGGGAGAAACCTCACTCAATGCTTTTGGTTGTGGACTTCTAGACCTAGAGTGTTGAGCTGAATCCGCTAGATCCGATATAACTTCCCATGCTTCTGCTGCGGTTTTGTTTTTGGTCAATGATCCTCCACTCGCGGCATCCAAGAGAAGCTTATCTTGGTGGTGCATTCCTTGACAGAAATAACTGATCAAAACTAACTCATCTATCCGGTGTTGAGGGCAAGCTTCCAGCAACTTCTTAAATCTCTCCCAATATTCATACAAAGTCTCTCCATCCCGTTGCACAATGCAAGAGATCTCTCTTCTCAGCTTGTCTATTTTCTGGGGAGGGTAGAACTTCTCCGAAAATTCTTTTCGCAGCAAGTTCCAATTGTATCGAACTTCACCCGGCTGAGTATAAAACCATTCCTTTGCTTTTCCCTCCAAAGAGAAAGGGAAAGCGAAGACCAACACCACGGCTTCATCCACTCCATGTCTTCTTGCAGTTGCACATGCAACTTGAAAATCTTTAAGGTGCTTTAGAGGATCTTCCCCAGGCAATCCATTGTACTTGGGGAGCAAGTTGATTGTGCCAAACTTAAGCTCAAAATTTGGGTCCAAGGCTGGATACAGAATTTGAAGTGGTTGCAAGTTAAAATCGGGAGCTCCGGCCTCCTTCGAGGTGGATCCGCCATGACGGTGTCACCTGAGTCACTCAAAGATAATTTAGTACTCCCCACAGATGAATATAGAGTCTCCTCGTTGATTGGAGAATGATGGTTACAGATTGGTGGTGATAGTGAATGGGAATGGTCCTCAAGGGAGCCCGATTCACTATTCACAAAAGCTAGCCGGCACCGAACTTGCCTTATACGAGTTAAAGTTCTTTCGATTTCTGGGTCAAAAGTGGCCAAGCTCGGGTCTGGAAGTGACCGTGTCATTTAACTGAGGAGACAATGAAAGCATGCAATTATGAAATGCAAAACAAAACAAAAAAAAAAGAAAAATAGGAAATTAAATAAGAACTAACTTAACAATCTATAACTACCAAGGCTAACTAAAGAGGAAAAGTAGTATTTACAATTAATGCCAATTAGCAAATCAAAAATAAACTATTCACACTATTCACATATTTACACAACCAAAATCATGACACTCATTGCACTTAAAGTGAATTCCCCGGCAACGGCGCCAAAAATTTGACGGCGCCCAATTGTACGAGTTGGGATTTATCAAAATAGGATTAACGTTGTAAGTATAGACCCAAACCCAACAATCGGTTGCCGACCAATTTGGAAATTCACAAGATGTGTGTCAATTCAACCAATTTAAAACCGAGAGTAATTGACTCCCGGGTCGTCTCCCAAGGAATCACTTAAGGGGCAATGAGTGTGCAAATTCTAGTTGTAGTGATCAAGGGGTTGTCAATGAAGAAACGAACATATAAAGCAATAAAAGAACATGCAAAATTATAATGATTGAACTAAAGAAAAATTTAAAGAACCGACTATGTAATATAAACAAGTAAAGTATAAAAGAGACTAACATAGCAATGTATGAAAGATTGAAAACATAAAAAGGGGTCTTGGCATGGAGTTAGCTAAGGGTCATTTCCTTGTTGGAACCACAACTATGACAATTATGATGGATTAGTCTCACTTGATCAACCCTCACATCGAAAGGTAAGTTAAATGAGCATAAATATTTTTAACCCACAAATCCTAAATTTCTTGCTAATTGCCTTAGTAACAAATTAGCGTTAGTGGGAATAAGAACAATTAACAACCCAAGAATTGACACTAAATGTTGGACATTCCAACTCTAGGTACCCAAGTGCTCACTTTACCCGAGCCAAGAGACAAAAATTTAGCCTAAAACCATGTTTGACATTTTGTCAAACACTTGGTCGGCAAAAAGCTTAAACATGACAAAAATAAGAAAAGACTTGAAATTGAAAACAACAATTGATTTCAATCAACAAGAATAGCATAGGGAAGCATAGAACAAACACCAAACATCAAACTCATCAACAAGAAAGTGAAATTGCAAAATAGAAGCAAAATTGAACTATAACTTGAATGAGAAGAAAGAGTAATGATAATGTAAATATAAAGAGTAATAACAAGAGAATACTTACAATGAGATTAGCAAAATCCAATGATAAAAAATGGAAATGGCACCTGGAATGTAAAACCCTAATGGAGAAGATGAGAAAAACTTAGAGAAAACTAAAACTAAAAACCTTCTATTCTACTCCTAAAAATATACTAATGCTATGCTATGTGATTTCCTTTATTTCCCCTCCAATATGAGCTAAAAGACTTCACAAATGAGCCTCCAAAGACTCCAAATCGCGAGTCACGTGCCTTTCTAATGAAGTCATGCGCGGACACCTGTGCAGACGCATAGGCGTGTGCGTCTGCACACTCTGCGAAAATTCCCTCCTCTGCGTACGCACGAGTATCTGTACGCACGCACACTATGTGATGCTTGGCGGGATGCGCGATGTGCTTGAATTGATCCACACGCTCTGCATGGGCTCCTGTGCGGACGCACAAGAGGCTATGCGCACGCACACGTCTCTGAGCTCACCTCCTTTGATTCTTCATGTTTCCTCCACTTCGTAAGCTCTTCTTCCATTTTCTCCAACCCATTCATACCTTATACACCTGAAATCACTCACAAACACATCAAGGCATCAAATAGAAGGCAAATGTAATAAAAATAGATCAAATTGAGCACAAAAGAGCATATTTTCATAATCAAGCACAATTTGGGAGGAAAGTTCAAAAGCATGCTATTCAAGGGAATAAGTGCAAGTTTATGTGATAAAATCCATTCAATTCTAACCAAAAAATCATCATCAAATATGGATTCTTCAGGGTGCCACAGGTAATGCTCAGAGAAAAAAAAAGCAGCGCGACCACACCAAACGTAAGAAGATTGCTCATCGCTAAAAAAAATAAAAAATATAATGGGGTAAGTAAGTAAGGGACAAAGAAAGAAAGAGAAAGAGGGATAATGGCAGGAGGATGTGGCTAAATATTTATGGAATGAGAATGTATGGGGGTGGGGTAAGAGAAATTAGAGTCGAGATGGAGAAAAAGTAGTAGAAGTGGGATTTATAGTGCGAGGTAAAAGGGTTGGGTAAAATGGTATATATAGGGAGAGGGGAAGGGGAAGGTTCGGTTCGGTTCGGGTGGGAAGAGAAAAGGTAAAAAAAATTGTATTGGAATTAAATGAAGGTTGGGTTGGAAGGGTGGGGTAACGGTAGGGAAGGGGATGGGGAAGAGAGAGTTAGGGATTTGATGGAATTTAATTGGTGGAGTAGGGGTGGGTTTGGTGGGGAAGAGAGATATGAGGGGGTGGGGTGCACGCCATTTCCTTTTTCAAAATCAAACTTCTCTGTTGAATCAGACTATGAGGCGCTACTAGCGCTAAACGCCAATCTCAGCGTTTAGCATTGGTAACGTGTTTTCAAAAAAAAAGTTTTCAGGACGAAGCTACTCACGCGTACACGCACAAATCTGTGCGTACGCATGTCTGGGGGAGAGAGAGTAGTTTGTGCATACACACAGTGGTGTGCGTATGCACCCGGCAGAGAGGATGGAGATCTTGGTCCTTCTTCTGGCGCTAAATGCTGAATGCCTACGTTTAGCGCCATGTGGACAGAGGCAAATTTTCTATTTGGAGCATGGGTTGTGCGTACGCATAGGGGGGTGCATACGCACCTGGCAGAGAGGATGGAATTATGAATGGCTCCCCTGGCGCTAAATGCTAGATGCTCACATTTAGCACCACCTTCAAAGTGAATGCTCCTCGAACTACGTGCAATATGGTTCTAAACACCAACTCAGGGCATTTAGTGCCAGCTTTACAGTGACCTAGCTTCGAATTGCGTGCCTTACAGTGTTAAACGCTAGGAGGCGACATTTGGCGCCAAGACACCTGAAGCAAATCCTCTCTAGAGTGTTCTGAACTTCTTTCTGATTACACATGTTCCTGTTTCCAACACTTTGCTTGACGAAAACACACATAAAAAGAAGAAAGACTATAGAAAAACAAAACAAATAAATGAAACTAAAATAAATGGAAAATCTAAGGATACAGATGGTTGGGTTGCTTCCCAACAAGCGCTTCTTTAATGTCACTAGCTTCACGGTCAACTCTGCAAAGTCAATAGATGAGCGGACCTCTCACGATCAATCTGGCCTCCAAGATAGTGCTTCAGCCTCTGGCTATTGATAGTGAACCTACTATCTGAGTTCTCTTCCTATAGCTCCACATGACCATACAGTGACACCCTGGTAATGGCAAATGGTCCTGACCATTGGGACTTCAGCTTGCTTGTAAAGAGCTTGAGCCTTAAATTGAATAATAAGACTTTTTGGCCTGGCTCAAATGCTGTGGTGGCTATTTTTTTTGTCATGCGACACCTTTGTCTTATCTTTATAGAGCTTGGAATTCTCATAAGCTGAATTTCTAAATTCATTAAGCTTATTCAGTTGAAGGAGCCTCTTTTCTCCTACAGCTTTGGCATCAAATATCAGGAACTTTGTTGCCCTATATGCTCTGTGCTCCAACTCTACTAGCAAGTGACAGCCTTTACCAAAGACCAACTGATATTGGGACATGCTGATAGGAGTCTTTAATACCATCTGGTATGCCCAGAGAGCATCATCAAGCTTCCTAGCTCAGACCTTCCTTGAAGTGCTAACGGTCTTTTCTAGAATCTTTTTGAGTTCTCTGTTAGAAACCTCAATCTGTCCACTTGTCTGAGGGTGATAAAGGATTGCCACTTTATGATGGACTCCATACCTCTAAAGAAGTAAGTCAAGCTATTTGTTGTAGAAGCGGCTTTCTCCATCACTAATTAGTGTCCTTGGGACACCAAACCAGCTGAAAATATATCTCTGAAGAAAGCTCAACACGACTTTGGCATGATTAATGGGTAATGTCACTACTTCCACCCACTTGGACATATAATCAACCGCCACCAAAATATAAGTGTTTGAGTATGAGGGTGAAAATGGCCCCATGAAGTCAATACCCCACACATAAAACAACTCAATCTCTAATATTCCTTGCTCTGGCATCTCATAGTTTTGAGAAAGATTCCCAATTCTCTGGCACTTGTCACAATTCCTCAAAAAATCCTGAGCATCTCGAAAGAGACTTGGCCAATAAAAACTGCATTGGAGGACCTTAGTGGCCATCCTCTCATTGCTCTCACCACTGAAGTGGCCACCATACTCGGAACCATGACAATGCCAGAGAATCTACTGTGTTTCTTCATCTGAGACATAATGCTGGATAATACCATCTGAGCATCTTTTGAAGAGGTAAGGTTCCTCCTACAAGAAGTACTTAGCATCATTGAGTAGCTTCTTAACTTGCTGTTTAGTGTACTCTTTGGAGATGAACCTCATAGCCTTGTAGTTTGCAATATCTGCAAACCACGAAGCCCTCTAAATCATAAAGTGTTGCTCATCTGGGAAGGTCTCAGTCACAGGAGCAGGTTGTTGCTTTCCCTCTTCAGCCTCAATTCTTGAAAGATGGTCAACCACTTGGTATTCTGACACCTTCCTATCTCTAGTCTCAATATCAAACTCTTGAAGAAGGAGCACCTACCTAATCAACCTTGGCTTAGCATCCTATTTGGTTAGAAGGTACTTAAGAGTAGCACGGTCAGTAAAAATAGTAACCTTAGAACCAATCAAATAAGACCTAAACTTATCAAAAGCATAAACTACAGCTAATAATTCTTTTTTGGTAGTTGTGTTATTCTTTTGTACGTCATTTAGCACACGACAAGCATAGTAAATGACGTGTACAAGCTTGTCTTGTCTCTGTCCCAAGATAACTCCTATAGCATGATCATTGGTATCACACGTCAATTCAAATGGCAAATCTCATTTAGGAGAAGTTCTGATGGGAGTGGAGACAAGTCTAGCTTTCAGAGTCTCAAAAGCATATACACAATCATCATCAAAGCAAAAAGGAATGTCTGCAACTAAGACATTACTCAAAGTCTTTGCAATTTTAGAAAAATCATTTATAAATCTCTTATAAATCTTGCATGTCCTAAGAAACTCCGGATTGCCTTTGTACTAGTAGGTGGTGCTAATTTTTCAATTACCTCCACCTTAGCTTTATCAACCTCAATTCCATTACTTGAAATTCAGTGCCCAAGAACGATACCTTCAGTTATCAAAAAATGACATTTTTTCCAATTCAAAACAAGGTTTGTGTCTTGGTACCGTTTCAAGACCAAGGAAATATGTCTCAGGAAACAATAAAAAGAATTACCAAATATAGAAAAATCATCAATAAATACCTCAATAAACTTTTCAATCATGTAAAAAAATATGAAAAATATGCACCTCTGAAAAGTTACTAGGGCATTACACTATCCAAATGGCATCCTCCGCTAAGCAAATACACCAAAGGGGAATGTGAATGCTATCTTCTCTAGGTTTTGAGGGCCCACTACAATTTGATTATAGCCAGAATAACCATCTAGAAAACAATAAAATGCATGTCTAGATAACCTTTTAAGCATCTGATCAATGAAAGGACAAGGAAAAGCGATCCTTCCTTGTTGTAGTGTTGAGCCTCCTGTAATCAATGCACATACGCCACCCCGTGACGGTCCTTGTTAGAATAAGCTCATTCTTCTCATTCTTGACCATTGTCACCCCTCCTTTTTTGGGAACCACTTGCATAGGACTTATCCAAGGACTGTCAGAAATTGGGTAAATTATCCCAGCTTTCCAAATCTTCATTACATCTTTTTGGACCACTTCTTTCATAGTTAGATTGAGTCACTTTTGTGGTTGCACTATCGATTTAGCATCTTCCTCAAGTAGGATCTTGTGCATACACTTAGCCGGACTAATCCCTTTCAAGTCACTAATGGTCCATCCAAGAGCCGTTTTATGGCTCTTGAGCACTTGTATCAAGGCTTCCTCTTCCTTATGCCTCAGAGAAGAGCTAATATTCACTGGATAAGAATCATGCTCACCTAGGAATGTATACTTCAAAGAGGGAGCCAAGGGCTTCAACTCAAGCTTCAGAGGCCATTCCTCTATGACAGACATGTGTGGCTCTGCCTCTTGAGGCGGTGAAACATCAATCTCAAGCAAACCATCCTCTAAACGGGGTTCCAAAACCTCATCTAGCTATTCAACTTCAAAAACCTCTTGAATTAGTGGCTCAATAAGATCAACTCTCATACACCCCTCAAAATTACTAGGGTGTTGCAGAGCCTCAAGCACATTAAGGACAACCTCTTCTTCGTTGACCCTCAGAGTCTTGGCATTTAACGCCACTAGCATGTGGTTTTGGGCACTGGTTACGAGGCATCTGGTGCTAAGCACCGGTTTGTGGCATTTAGCGCCAGCTCAACAGAAGCTTTGCACGAAGTACGAAGTGTTTGGCGCTAAACGCCAGGTAACGACATTTAGTGCTAGCTTAACAGAATCTAATTTCCTCCTTCTCTTCTGTAAGATCTCTGTCAAACTCACTCAAATCTTTTCTGAAATCAATAAAACTACAATGCGCATTAAAGTAGCATCCAAATAGGCCTAAAACACTAAAATATCATAAAACTTAATAAATTTATGTCTAAAATACTAAGGAAAAATATAGAAAAGATGCTCAAATACAAGATAATCATAGGGATGAAGACAAGGTCAATGTAACTCATGATGATTTTTTTCTTGTTAGGGAGTTTAAATCTGTTAACCTTGTTGACTTTGAAGCATGTAAAGCATGTTCCAGATATTTGGTTGAACTTACTTTTTATTGGTAAGTTGTGTGATGAAGAATTCGATAGCTCATTCTCTAGTGATAGTTAGAAGCTCACCAAGGGTTCCATAATTGTTGCTAGAGGTACACGACACTCTACTCTTTATTTAACTCAAGAAAAGATTGTGAAAGATGTTATTAATGATGCTGAGTTTATTGATGGAACTAATTTATGGCATGAGAGATTATGTCACATGAGTGAGAAAGGCATGAATATGTTATCAAAGAGGAATCTTTTATCTAATTGCAAGGATGCTTTGCAAAAGTGCAACCATTGCTTTACTAGGAAAGAAAACAAGGTTTCTTTCAAGAGCCATCCACTTTCAAGAAAGCTGGAGATACTTGGCTTGGTGCATTTTGATGTATGTGAGCCGATGAAGACAAGAACACTTGGAGGGTCTATTTATTTTGTAACCCTTATTGATGATTATTTTAGAAAATTATGGGTTTACACTTTCAAGACCAAAGATCATGTTTTGAATGTGTTCAAGCAATTTCAAGCTTCTGTTGAAAGAAAAACTAGGATGAAGTTGAAATGTATTCAAAAGACTCATCCGAAGACTCTTCAGTTGAATGGCTTGGCTGAAAGGATGAATAAAACATTAGTTAAAAGAGTTAAGTGCTTATTGTCACAATCTGGATTGGCAAAATCCTTTTGGGGTGAAGCTTTGAGCACTGTTGTTTATGTCTTGAACCGGACACCATGTGGTCCCTTACAATTTGAAGTGCCAGAAAAGGTATGGTAAAGTAAAGATATTTCTTATGATCATTTAAGAGTCTTTGAATGTAAAGCCTTTGTTCATATTTACAAAGACGAAAGATCCAAGCTTGATGTAAAGACTAGGTAGTGTATTATGAGTTTGGTTACAGGTTTTAAGATCCTGTTAACAAAAAAGTGATTCGAAGTAGAAATGTTTTCTTTGTTGAAGACAAAATATTGAAGGATATTGAAATACAAAGAAGCCAATGGTTCAGCCTAGTGATGATTTTTCTGAATTGAATATTACTCTTTCAATGCCTATGGTGAAAGATGGTAGAGTTGGAGCTCACAATAATAAGCATGATAGAGGTGCAGGTGAAGATAAAACAGTTGATCTGACCCTTGATGAAGTTGGCGATGATGATCATGATGAACAACCAACTTGAAAATTTCTGCAAATGTACTCAAAAGGTCTACAAGAGAGAGGAAGCCTTCATCAAGGTATTCTTCACATGAGTTTGTTTTGTTGACTGGTGGGAGAGAACCTGAATGTTTCAAAGAGGCTGTTGAAAATGGAAGCAAAGCTCAATGGCTTGAAGCTATGCAAGAAGAAATGAAGTCCTTTCTTGAGAATAATATCTATGAGTTGGCGAAGCTACCGAAGGGTATGCGAGTTTTGAAGAACAAATGGGTATTCAGAATAAAAAATAAAGAACACAATTCTTAGCCTCGATATAAAGCTAGATTGGTTGTTAGAGGCTTTACTCAGAGAAAATGTTTTGATTATGAGGAGATTTTTTCTCCTGTTTTGAGGATGTCATCCATTCGTGCGATACTCTGATTAGCAGCTTCTCTTGATCTGGAGATTTAGCAAATGGATGTGAAGACAACTTTTCTTCATGGTGAGTTGGGAGGACTTTGTTGTTAAAGGAAAAGAAGATTTTGTGTGCAAGCTTAAGAAGAGTCTTTATGGATTGAAGCAAGCTCCAAGATAGTGGTACAAGAAGTTTAAATCTGTTATGGGCAAGGTTGTGAGAACCGAACCGATCAATGAACCGGTAGAGTGACTGGTTTAATGGTTTAGAGGTTCAATCAGGATTCAACCGGAGTACAACCGGTTTAATAAAATATAAAATAAAATTATTAACAATTTAATATATAATTTAAATATTTAAATTTAATGATTTTTAAGTTGATAAAATTTAAAATTTTAAAAATTTTACCTAATAAATTATCCATAATTTATCATTAAAAGTTCACAAACATCTTCAAACGTAAAATTTATAACTAGTAAAAATCAAAATGCACATAAATAACAAATCAGAATAAGAAAAATTGGCATAAATAAGTCAATCAGCAAAATTAAAGTAAATAAAGTAAAATTCCAACTTAGCTATGCGCCACAGTATCTTCAACAACTCAAATTAATTAAAATAGATAAAAAAAGTCCAGTCCTACAACATTGATGCCAGGGCATCTTGGCCAGTTTCGCTGACCTTTTCTTTACTATTTTAGGGTAGTTTCATGCAGTTTCTTAGTAAATAAGCAAGTTTTGGGTAGATATACACTTACATCTTGATTCAAGCAAACATTGTGAACTTTACATTATTTCATGAGAATTATGCACGAATTGAATGATAAAATGGATAATGAATGATCTCATGACTTGGAATAGAGCTTTGATGCACTTTATTTGCTTGATTTCAGGACAAAGGAAGCAAGGAAGAACTACATTAGCAGCCACGTTAGTCTAATTAACGTGACCACTAACGTGGAATGGGAATAAGCTTGTAGCGTTAATGGAAAAAGTGATCGCCAATGATAGTGGATTCACGTGAACTCTAACGTGGGAGGAGAAAGCAATCGCCAACGTTAGTGACACTCACCTTTGTCACTAACTTTGGACTAAGCCAATATTGCCCATGTTAGTGGTTACGTTAAGACCATTAACGTGAAGGGTAACATGGAGCAAGAAATGATAGGCCAACGTTAGTGACACTCACCTTTGTCACTAACGTTGGAGATGGCAATCACCACCACGTTAGTGGTCACATTAAAGCAATTAATATGAGGCACTAACGTGGGAAGAAGGGGCGTTTGAAGCGTTAGTCACAAATATAAGTGTCACTAACGCTCTCGAAGCATGGGCATGCCGACGTTAAGGACCACGTTAGTTACACTAACGTGGGGGAAAAGAAGCAAAGAGCAATGTTATTGGTAAAGGTGAATGCCAATAACATTTACGAAGGACCAATAGACAACGTTATTGGAGAAGGTGAATGCCAATAACGTTTGCGAAGGACCAAAAGGCAACGTTAGTGGTCACATTAGTGCCACTAACGTTGAAGTTAACGTGGATCATTTTTGTTTAGAACGTTAGTGAAAAAGGTGATCGTCACTAACGTTCTTGAACCCACATTTTCGCTTAATGTTAACACCACTAACGTCCTAACTAACGTCCACCCATGCATAAGTCACACTTTTTCTGCAAGCAAAACTGAGCCCACTGAAGATTGTAACTGCTTCAACTTAAGATCAAAGGCCCATATCCAAGACATGAAGAACTGATTAGAAGATCAAGAAGAGTAGTATATATAGGAGTAGTTTTGAACTAGAGGGAAGCTTGGCATTTTGGAGAACTACATTCTGTATATTTACTTTTCTGGACTTTCTAGTTTGTTTTGGAATGTACTCTTCTCTATCATCTTCAATTTCCAGAGCTATAAACAACTAAACCCCTTTCATTGGGTTAGGGAGCTCTATTGTAATTTGATGGATAAATTATAGTTTTCATTCTTCTTCCTCTTTCTTTTCTCTTGATTTACTAAAAAGCTTTCGATCTTAATTCAATTGGTTAGTTGTCTTGGAAAAGAAACTCTCCATAATTGGATCTCCTCTGAGCCTTGGAAAAGGGATGAGGAGATCATGCTAGAAATGCTTTTTCATGTTGGACCAAATTGGGGTTTGGACGGATATAGTGACATATAATCCTCCCAATACTTTGATTTGGAAATACATGTGGTATAATTAGTGACCATACTTCATCTCTTCCCATGAGCAATTAAATCAAGGAATTAGGCAATTGTTTAAGCTTAGAGAGATTGGGTTGCCAAGGAATTAGGATCCAACCACCTAAGATTGCCAAGGAGATCAATGAATGCATTAATTGAGGAAGAGATGAGAATGAACTTGATCCGGAGAATGCAACATCTCCTAAGCCCAATGAATCCCCTATTTCTGATCTCACCCATTACTTTCTGCCATTTATCTTTATGTTCATCTCCCCAAACTCCCATTTAAGATTATGCACTTTACTTTCTGCAATTTACTTTCCCGCCATTTATTTTTCTGCAACTCTCAACTCAATTTCTGCTTAGCTCAACTAGCACATTCTTCCAACTAAAGTTGCTTGACCAATCAATCCTTGTGGGATTTGACCTCACTTTATTGTGAGTTTTTACTTGATGACAATTCGGTATACTTGCCGAAGGGAAATTTGTTGAGAGACAAGTTTCCGTGCATCAAGTTTATGGTGCCATTGCCGGGGATTGATTTTGTATCGACAATGATCAAGTTGGAAGATCACTAGATTGAGCATTTTTCTTTTGCTTGTTTATTTTACCTAGTCATTTACCTTCAGTTTCAGTTATTTCCTTCCTGTATCCCTTCTCCCATCTTTGTTTTTTTCTTTTTGTTGTTATTTACAATTTTTTTCACTAACCCACTAACTGTTTGACAATTTGCACCACTCACACTAACAACCACTCTAACAAGAATAATCTCTTTATTTTATTTCTTACTGCTGTGGGTTTTGTTAGTTGTATGACAGGGAGAAGAAGCGGAGCTTCAACTTCCTTTGATTTTGAACCTAAGAGGTCCTTCATCTAAATGGCTGGAATCCTTCCTGAAGGAGAGCTTAACAAATTGGGAAGATGTAGTGAACAAATTTTTAGCGAGATTCTACCCTCCTCAAAGAATCAACAGGTTGAGAGCTGAGGTACAAACCTTTAGGCAACAAGATGGTGAAACTCTCTATGAGGCTTGGGAGAGGTTTAAGGACTTAACAAGAAGGTGCCCACCAGACATGTTCAACTAATGGGTTCAACTGCACATTTTCTATGAAGGTCTTTCTTACAAATTAAAGAAGGCCGTAGACCATTCATCAGGGGGGTTCTCTAAACAAGAAGAAAACCATTGAAGAAGCCATAGATGTCATTGAGACTATAGCTGAGAATAACTACTTCTATGCTCCTAAAAGGAGCAACACTCGAGGAGTGATGGAGCTGAACCATATGGATGCCCTGCTGGCTCAAAATAAGATGATCACCAAGTAGTTAGCTAATCTTACCAAGAAGATGGAAGAGAACCAAGTTGCAGCAATCACCACCTCATCACCAGCTCAAGAAAGAGTGAATACAGGAGAAGAAGGTGACTAGGAACAAGCCAACTATGTTGGAAACTCACCTAGGCAGACCCAGGATCTATACTCCAAAACTTATAATTCTGGTTGGAGGAACCACCCCAATTTTGGGTGGGGAAATTAACAAGACCATGGTCAAGACCAGAGATGCCACAACCACAATTCCAACAACAATGCAACCCACCAACATCCCTCACAAAGATCATATCAACACCCACCTAGCCACCCTTCTCAACATCCGTATCAAAACCAACATGACCACCCTCAACCTCCTAACCTCAACCCACCATCACCAACCGAAGATAGACTCTCTATAATTGAGACTCTACTTGAAGGCATATGTAAGGAAGTTCAAGACAGTAAAGCATTTCGGGAAGAAGTGCGATCCAATATGCAAAATTAAGATGCTGCCATCAAGAAACTTGAAGCACAAATTGGCTACTTATTCAAGCAATCCCCTGGCCACAACATTCATAGCAACACTAATTCAACCCCAAGGGAGGAGTGTCAGGCTATCACCCTCATAAATGGGAAGGAATTGAAGGAGACCTACAAGAAACCACAAGAGAAGAACTCGGATAAAAAGGAAAAGGGACAAGATGAAGTTCAAGTTCCCACTCCCAATTCACATCAAGAGGGAGAAGTGCTAAAGCCATACTTTCCAAAAGCCCCATACCCTCAGCAATTGAAGAAGAAGGGAGAGGACAGCCAATTCTCAAGATTCTTGGAAATCTTCAAGAAACTACAGATTAACATACCCTTTGCTAAAGTAATAGAGCAAATGCCGCTCTATGCCAAGTTCTTAAAGGAGTTGATGACCAAGAAGATAAGCTGGAAGAACAACGAGACTGTGGTACTAACCGAAGAATGCAGTGCCATCATCCATCACAAATTGAAGGATCCTGGGAGCTTCCAAATTCCTTGTATCATAGGGGAGATCATAGTGGAAAAGGCTTTATGTGATCTAGGAGTTAGCATAAATCTGATGTCCTTAGCAATGATGAAGAAAATGAGGATTGAGGAGGCCAAGCCAACAAGAATGGCCCTGCAACTGACAGACTGATCATTGAAGTTTTCTCACGGAATAGTAGAAGACTTGTTGGTAAAGGTAGGAGACTTTATCTTTCCAGCAGACTTTGTAGTGTTGGATATGGAGGAAAGAGCCAAGACCTCTATCATCTTAGGAAGGCCATTCTTAGCCACTGCCGGAGCCATCATTTATGTCCAGAAGGGTGAACTTGTCCTTAGACTACATGAGGAGAAAATGATATTCAATGTGTTCAAGGCCATGAGTTACCCACAAGCCTCATTGGGAGAATGTATAAGGTTGGACTCAGTGGATGTTGTAGTGCAAGAGACTCTTAAAGAGGAAGAACTTGAGGGATTAACAGAAGAAGAGAAATCGACATCAAGAGAAGAGGCTGCAACAGCTGAAGTTCATGTTCAGGGCACACTAGAGGAGAATGATGAAAGAAAAGAAGCACCCAAACTTGAACTAAAGGCACTGCCGCCCACTCTCAAGTATGCATATTTAGGAGAGAATGAAAGCTATCCAGTGATCATAAACTCAGCCCTCAGCCAAGAACAAGAGGAGGAATTACACCAAGTATTACAAAAGCATAAGGATTCCATTGGCTGGACACTTGCTGACTTGAAGGGAATCAGTTCGGCCATATGCATGCATAAGATACTATTGAAAGATGATGCCAAACCTTCCATTCAACCCCAAAGGAGGCTGAATCCAGTCATGAAGGAAGAGGTACAGAAGGAAGTCATGAAGCTGTGGCAGGGAGGAGTAATCTACCCAATTTCGGATAGCCCATGGGTCAGCCCCGTCCAAGTGGTCCCCAAGAAAGGAGGAATCACTGTGGTACCCAATGAAAGGAATGAGCTAATCCCTACAAGAACCGTCACATGATGGAGGATGTGTATCGATTATAGAAAATTCAATGAAGCCACAAGAAAAAGATCACTTCCCACTTCCCTTCATGGACCAGATGCTAGAAAAACTTGCAGGACACACATATTATTATTTTCTAGATGGTTATTCAAGATATAACCAAATAGTGGTTGATCCAAGAGACCAGGAGGAAACATCATTTACATTGCCCATATGGGGTGTTTGCCTACAGGCGCATGCCATTTGGGCTATGTAATGCACCTGCAACTTTTCAACGCTGCATGCTTTCTATCTTCTCGGATATGATAGAGAAGTTCATTGAAGTCTTCATGGATGACTTTTCAGTATTCGGAGATTCCTTTCCTAATTGCCTAAATCATCTTGCCTTGGTATTAAAAAGATTTTAAGAGACCAATCTGGTCTTGAATTGGGAAAAATGTCACTTTATGGTGACAGACGGAATAGTCCTTGGCCATAAAGTTTCTAACTAAGCCATTGAGGTAGACAGAGCTAAGGTGGAACTAATTGAAAAATTACCTCCATCGAGTGATGTCAAGGCAATTAGGGGCTTTTTGGGGGCATGCTGGCTTCTACAGAAGATTTATTAAAGATTTTTCAAAGATAGCCAAGCCCTTAAGCAATTGATGAGCGGATAATTTATACGCTTTTTGGTATTATTTTTAGGTAGTTTTTAGTAGGTTCTAGCTACTTTTTAGTATCTTTTTATTATTTTTCATGCAAAATTCATATTTTTAGACTTTACTATGAGTTTTTGTGTTTTTCTGTGATTTCAGGTATTTTCTGGCTGAAATTGAGGGATCTGAGCAAAAATATGATTCAGGCTGAAAAAGGATTGCTGATGCTGTTGGATTCTGACCTCTCTGCACTCGGAATGGATTTTTTGGAGCTACAGGAGTCCAATTGGCGCTCTCTCAATTGGGTTGGAAAGTAGACATCCAGGACTTTACAGAAATATATAATAGTTTATACTTTGCTTGAAGATAAACGACGTAAACTGGCATTTAACGCCAGTTCCATGTTACATTCTGGCGTTGAACACCAGAAACAGGTTGCAAGTTGGAGTTAAACGCCAGAAACAGGTTACAACCTGACGTTTAACTTCAGAAATAGCCCAAGCATGTGAGAAGCATAAGTCTCAGCCCCATAACACACCAAGTGGGCCCCAAAAGTGGATTTCTGTACTATCTATCTTAATTTACTCATTTTTTGTAAACTTAGGTTACTAGTTTAGTATTTAAACAACTTTTTAGAGATTTATTCTGTACCTCAAGACATTTTAGATTAAACTTTGTATTCTCTGATGGCATGAGTCTCTAAACTCTATTGTTGGGGGTGAGGAGCTCTGCAGCGTCTCGATGAATTAATGCAATTATTTCTGTTTTCTATTCAAACACGCTTGTTTCTATCTAAGATATTCATTCGCACTTCAATATGAAGAAGGTGATGATCCATGACACTCATCACCATTCTCAACCTATGAACGCGTGCCTGACAACCACTTTCGTTCTACCTTCGATTGAATGAGTATCTCTTGGATTCCTTAATCAGAGTCTTGTGGTATAAGCTAGAATCCATTGGCAGCATCCTTGAGAATCCGGAAAGTCTAAACCTTGTCTGTGGTATTCCGAGTAGGATTCAGGAATTGGATGACTGTGACGAGCTTCAAACTCGCGAGTGTTGAGCGTAGTGACAGACGCAAAAGGATCAATGGATCCTATTCCGACATAATCGAGAACCGACAGATGATTAGCCGTGCAGTGATAGTGCATTTGGACCATTTTCACTGAGAGGACGGATGGTATCCATTGACAATGGTGATCCACCAACACACAGCTTTCCATAGAAGGAACCTTGCGTGCGTGAAGAAGATGACAGTAGGAAAGTAGAGATTCAGAAGACAAAGCATCTCCAAAACTCCAACACATTCTCCATTACTGCGCAACAATTACTCATTTCATGCTCTTTCACTTTTTACAATTGAAACTAAAGAACCCTATTGGTATCCTGACTAAGAATAATAAGATAACCATAGCTTGCTTCAAGCCAACAATCTCTGTGGGATCGACCCTTACTCACGTAAGGTATTACTTAGACGACCCAGTGCACTTGCTGGTTAGATATGCAGAATTACATAGTGTGAGTGTAATTTTCGTGCACCAGCAATCTCCTTATGTCTGATACACCATTTATCTTTGATGAGAAGTGCATGCTCGCATTTGAAAACTTGAAAAAGAAGTTGTCCTCAGCTCCTATCATCACCCCACCTGATTGGAACTTGCCATTAGAACTGATGTGTGATGCATCTGATCTCGCAGTTGGGGTAGTGTTAGGATAGAGGAAAGATAATTTGGTGCATGTCATATACTATGCCAGCAAGGTCCTCAATGACACTCAACGAAATTATACCACTACTGAAAAGGAGTTGCTGGCAATAGTTTTTGCATTTGACAAATTTAGATCATACCTTATTGGTTCTAAAGTGATTGTTTTCACTAATCACACAGCACTTAAATATCTATTTGCCAAACAGGAATCAAAACCAAGACTAATCAGATGGATCTTATTATTGCAGGAATTCAATATTGAGATTAAAGACAAAAAGGGCATGGAGAACAAGGTAGCAAATCATCTATCCAGGATCCCTTGTAAGAAAGGTGCTACACATGATACAAGTGTGAATGAGTTCTTTCTAGATGAGCAGTTAATGTTGGTTCACAAGGCAGCCTGGTTTGTAGATATTGCCAATTTTAAGGCAGCTGGTGACTTGCCTCCTGAAATCAACAAACATCAAAGAAGAAAACTCATCAATGATGCTAAATATTTCATTTGGGATGAGCCATATCTCTTCAAGAAGTGCTCAGTTGGAATCCTTAGGAGGTGCATTTCAGAAGAAGAGGGACGAGAGGTCCTATGGAATTGCCATGGTTCTAGCTATGGAGGTCATTTTGAGGAGAAAGAACCACAGCGAAGGTGCTGCAATGTGGGTTCTTCTGGCCCACTATCTTCAAGGATGCTAAGGAACTGGTGAGGAGCTGCGATGAGTGCCAAAGGGCTAGAAATCTGCCCAAGAGAAATGAGATGCCACAGTAATTCATCTTAGAACTTGAACTATTCGATGTATAGGGGATCAACTTCATGGGACCATTCCCAACCTCATATTCGAACAAGTATATTTTGGTGGCAGTGGACTATGTATCTAAGTGGGTGGAGGCTGTGGCAACCCCAACAAATGACAACAAGGTGGTCATAAACTTTTTTAGAAAGAATATCTTCAGCAGATTTGGAGTTTCACGAGCCCTCATCAGTGACGGAGGGAGTCATTTTTGCAATAGACCGTTGGAGACCCTACTCCTAAGGTATGAGGTGAAGCATAATGTTCCCACACCTTATCATCCCCAAACAAGTGGGAAAACTGAGATATCCAACAGATAGTTAAAAAGGATCTTGGAAAAGACTGTGGAGGCATCAAGAAAGGACTGGGCGAAAAAGTTGGATGATTCTCTTTGGGCGTACAGGACAGCCTTTAAAACACCAATTGGGATGTCCCCATATCAACTGGTGTATGGAAAGGCATGTTACTTACCATTAGAGCTGGAGCACAAAGCCTTTTGGGCTCTTAAGATACTAAACCTCGACAGCACTGCTGCTAGTGAAAAAAGGGGTCTTACAGCTGCAAGAACTGGAAGAGTTTAGGTCTCAAGCCTATGAAAACACCAAGATCGACAAGGAAAAACCAAAAAGGAGACATGATCTCAACCTGGCACCAAGAAGTTTCGAAGAAGGACAACATGTACTCCTCTACAACTCCAAACTGAGACTCTTCCCTGGAAAACTCAAATCAAGGTGGTCGGGACCCTTTTTGGTCACAAAGGTCTCACCTTATGGACACATAGAAATCATGGAAGAAAGCTCAAGGAGGGCATTCACTGTGAATGGGCAAAGACTCAAACACTACTTGGGCAGCATGGGGGAGGACCCCAAACAGAAGTATAATCTCAACTAGAGAAGCAACCGTCGAGCTAGCGATGCTAAAAAAGCGCTTTATTAGGAGGCAACTCAAGCTGAGGTAGTTTTCTTTTCATTATTGTCTCAATAAAAGATTCAAGTAGAGTACTTTGTATTGTGAGAAGCTAAGTTTAGTGTTGCACACCAAAACATTCCAAGGGTGAATGTGAAACTCTAAGTTTGGTGTTCCACCAAAGACTCCATCTGAAGAGTGCATTGCAACCCTTCAGTGATAAAGCATTTGCTCTAACAAACAGAAAAAATACTTGACAGATGTTCAACCTGTAATGCATAGTTTGCTTTTCTAGTTCATAGTTGTTTTCTTAATATAAGCACATGAGATTTCTGCATGTATTCAATTTGTTGCATTAGGCAAGGAACTAAGTTTGGTGTTCACACACCAAATTAAGTTCAGAAATTCACAAGCATACATGCATGCTAACTATCTTCCAAGTGCTTGGGGAACAAGCAACTTCCAATAGTGTCACAGGAATTCAATCAATCTCAGGGAATAATCATACATCATCATCCGAGGCAAGATGGCAACCCTTCCTCAGTCACTATGGATAATCACTCTGCACCACTCAAGACTCCTGAATACAAAGCTAGGCTACCATATCCTTAGAAAATCTATAAGGTAGAAAAGGATCAGCAATTTTTTAGTTTTCCAGAAACCCTCAAGACACTCGAGATCAAAATCCCATTTGCTGAAGCTCTTGAACAAATACCTTCCTATGCCATGTTTATAAAGGACAAAATAAGCCACAACAGGGATTGGAGGGAGGCAGGGATAGTTCTCCTCACCAAGGAATGTAGTGCGGTTATTCAAAGAAACCTACCAAAGAAACTATAGGATCTTGGGAGTTTTGTGATACCATGCACCCTTGGAGATACTTGCATAAGGATAGTGATGAGCGGATAATTTATACGCTTTTTGGCATTGTTTTTAGGTAGTTTTTAGTAAGTTCAAGCTACTTTTAGGGATGTTTTCATTAGTTTTTATGTTAAATTCACATTTCTGGACTTTACTATGAGTTCGTGTGTTTTCTGTGATTTCAGGTAATTTCTGGCTGAAATTGAGGGACTTGAGCAAAACTCTGATAGGAGGCTGACAAAGGACTGCTGATGCTATTGGAATCTGACCTCCCTGCACTCGAAATGGATTTTCTGGAGTTACAGAACTCCAAATGGCACGCTCTCAACGGCGTTGGAAATTAGACATCCAGAGCTTTCCAGAAATATATAATAGTCTATACTTTATTCGGGAATTGATGACGTAAACTGGCGTTCAACGCCAATTCCATGTTACTGTCTAGAGTAAAACGCCAGAAACACGTCACGACCCGGAGTTGAACGCCCAAAACACGTTACAACTTGGCGTTCAACTCCAAAAGAAGCCTCAACTCGTGGATAGATCAAGCTCAGCCCAAACACACACCAAGTGGGCCCCGGAAGTGGATTTATGCATCAATTACTTACTCATGTAAACCCTAGTAGCTAGTCTAGTATAAATAGGATAATTTACTATTGTATTAGACATCTTTGGTCTCAGTTTTGTTTTATTCTTCATCTTAAGAGGCTATTCATCACGTTTTGGGAGGGCTGGCCATTCGGCCATGCCTGACCCTCTCACTTATGTATTTTCAACGGTGGAGTTTCTACACACCATAGATTAAGGGTGTGGAGCTCTGCTGTACCTCAAGTTTTAATGCAATTACTACTCTTTTCGTATAAATTTCATTTATTCCTGTTCTAAGATATTCGTTGCACTTCAAATTGATGAATGTGATGATCCGTGACACTCATCATCATTCTCACCTATGAACGCGCGTGACTGACAACCACTTCCGTTCTACCTTAGGCCGGACGCGTATCTCTTGGATTCCTTAATCAGAATCTTCGTGGTATAAGCTAGAATTGATGGCGGCAATCATGAGAATCCGAAAAGTCTAAACCTTGTCTGTGGTATTCCGAGTAGGAATCTGGGATTGAATGACTGTGACGAGCTTCAAACTCCTGAAGGCTGGGTGTTAGTGACAGACGCAAAAGAATCAAGGGATTCTACTGCAACCTGATTGAGAACCGACAGATGATTAGCCGTGCTGTGACAGAGCATTTGGACCTTTTTCACTGAGAGGATGGGATGTAGCCATTGACAACGGTGATGCCCTACATACAGCTTGCCATGGAAAGGACTAAGAAGGATTGAAGGAAGAAGTAGGAAAGTAGAGAAAGAAAGGGCACAGTATCTCCATACGCTTATCTGAAATTCCCACTATTAATTTACATAAGTATTTCTATCCCTTTATTTTATTTATCTTTTAAATATCTAATCCAATTACATTTGACTCTACCTGACTGGGATTTACAAGATAACCATAGCTTGCTTCATATCAACAATCTCTATGGGATCGACCCTTACTCACGTAAGGTTTATTACTTGGACGACCCAGTACACTTGCTGGTTAGTTGAACGGAGTTGTGTCCACACATAGTAAAGAGCTATTATCTCGAATTAAATTTCATACAAGTACAAAGAGTACGAATCACAATTTCGTCCACCAAGTTTTTGGCGCCGTTGCCGGGGATTGTTCGAGTTTGGACAACTGACGGTTCATCTTGTTGCTTAGATTAGGTAATTTTCTTTTCAAAATTTTTCAAAAATTTTTTATTTATTTTCGTTTTTCTAAATAATATTTTTCGAAAAAAAATTTAATAAAATCATTAAAATAAAAAATATTTTATGTTTCTTGTTTGATCTTGATGTTTTCTTGTTTTGTGTTATTTGTTGTTTTTCATATGCATTTTTCGTTTGTTAGAGTCCATGCATTAAAGATTTCTAAGTTTGGTGTCTTGCAAGTTTTCTTTGCATCAAAAATTTTTCAAAAATATGTTCTTGATGTTCATCATGATCTTCAAAGTGTTCTCAGTGTTCATCTTGACATTCATAGTGTTCTTGCATGCATCATGTGTTTTGATCCAAAATTTTCATGTTTTGGGTCATGTTTATGTTTTTCTCTCTCATCACCAAAAATTCAAAAATCAAAAAAATATCTTTTTCTTATTTCTCTCCAAATTTTCGAAATTTTGGGTTGACTTGGTCAAAAATTTTAAAAATTAGTTATTTCTTGTAAGTCAAGTCAAATTTTCAATTTTAAAAATCTTATCTTTTCAAAATCTTTTTCAAAAATCATATCGTTTTCATTTTTTCTATAATTTTGAAAATTTTAAAATTATTTTCAAAATCTTTTTCTTAATTTTATTTCAAAATTTCGAAATTACACTAACAATTAATGTGATTGATTCAAAAATTTGAAGTTTGTTACTTTCTTGTTAAGAAACGTTCAATCTTTAAATTCTAGAATCATATCTTTTAATTTCTTGTTAGTTAAGTAATTAATTTTAAAATTTAAATCTATCTTATCTTATCTTTTATATCATATCTTTTTCAAAATTTTATCTTTTTCAAAAATTTAATTTTAAAATATCGTATTTCACTTCTTATCTTCTTATCTTTTTAAATTTGATTTTAATATCTTTTTCAACTAACTATTTGACTTTTTGTTTGTTTCTTATCTTTTTCAAAACCACCTAACTAACTTTCCCTTTCTAATTTTCGAAAATATCTCATCCCTCTTTCAAAAAATTCTTTTTAATTGTTTTAAATTTTAATTTTAATTATAACTTATCTTTAATTTTCGAAAATCACTAACCACTTTTTCAAAATTATTTTCGAAATTCTCTATCTCTCCTTCTTCTATTTATTTATTTATTTACTAACACTTCTCTTCACCTCTCTTCATCTCAAATCACTACCTCTATCCTTACCCATTCTTCTTCACTCTTCTTCCCTTCCTTCTTCTATTAACAACAATGATCCTCTTTACTGTGACATAGAGGATTCTTCTTTCTTTTCTTGTTCTCTTCTTCCCTATATGAGCAGGAACAAGGAAAAAGACACTCTTGTTGAAGCTGATCCAGAACCTGAAAGAACTCTGAAGAGGAAACTAAGAGAAGCTAAATTACAACAATCCAGAAACAACCTTTCAGAAATTTTCGAACAAGAGAAGGAGATGGCAGCTGAACCCAACAACAATAATGCAAAGAGAATGCTTGGTGACTTCACAAAACCAACGTCCAAATTTGATGGAAGAAGCATCTCTATTTCTGCCATTGGAGAAAATAATTTTGAGCTTAAACCTCAACTAGTTGCTTTAATGCAACAGAACTGCAAGTTTTATGGACTTCTATCTGAAGATCCTTACCAGTTTTTAACTGAGTTCTTGCAGATTTGTGAGACTGTTAAGACAAATGGAGTAGATCCTGAAGTCTACAGGCTCATGCTTTTCCCTTTTGCTGTAAGAGACAGAGCTAGAACATGGCTGGACTCACAACCTAAAGATAGCCTGGACTCCTGGGAAAAGCTGGTCACGGCTTTCTTGGATAAATTCTTTCCTCCTCAAAAGCTGAGCAAGCTTAGAGTGGATGTTCAGACCTTCAAACAAAAGGATGGTGAATCCCTCTATGAAGCTTGGGAAAGATACAAGCAGCTGACCAAAAGGTGTCCATCTGACATGTTTTCAGAATGGACCATATTAGATATATTCTATTATGGTCTATCTGAGTTTTCGAAAATGTCACTGGACCATTCTGCAGGTGGATCCATTCACCTAAGGAAAATGGCTGCAAAAGCTCAAGAACTTATTGACATGGTTGCAAATAACCAATTCATGTACACTTCTGAGAGGAATTCCGTGAATAATGAGACGCCTCAGAGGAAGGGAGTTCTTGAAATTGATGCTCTGAATGCCATATTGGCTCAGAACAAAGTGTTGACTCAGCAAATCAACATGACCTCTCAAAGTCTGAATGGATGGCAAAATGCATCCAACAGTACTAAAGAGGCAGCTTCTGAAGAAGCTTATGATCCTGAGAACCCTGCAATGGCAGAGGTTAATTACATGGGTGAACCTTATGGAAACACCTATAACTCATCATGGAGAAATCATCCAAATTTCTCATGGAAGGATCAACAAAAGCCTCAACAAGGCTTTAACAATGGTGGAAGAAATAGGCTCAGTAATAACAAGCCTTTTCCATCATCTTCTCAGCAACAGACAGAGAATTCTGAACAAAGCTCCTCTAATTTAGCAAACGTAGTCTCTGATCTGTCAAAAGCCACTTTAAGTTTCATGAGTGAAACAAGATCCTCCATTAGAAATCTGGAGGCACAAGTGGGCCAGCTGAGTAAGAAAGTCATTGAAACTCCTCCCAGTATTCTCCCAAGCAATACAGAAGAGAATCCAAAAGGAGAGTGCAAGGCCATTGATGTGATCAATAAGGCCGAATGCACAAAGGAGGAGAAGGATGAAAATTCTAGTGAGGAGGACCTCCTGGGACGTCTCTCAAGCAAGAAGGAGTTTCCTATTAAGGATCCAAAGGAATCTGAGGCTCATATCGAGACCATAGAGATTTTATTAAATCTCCTTCTGCCATTCATGAGCTCTGAAGACTATTCTTCCTCTGAAGAGGATGAAGATGTGACTGGAGAGCAAGTTGCTCAATATTTAGGAGCTATCATGAAGCTGAATGCCAAGTTGTTTGGTAATGAGACTTGGGAAAGTGAACCTCCCTTCCTCATTAGTGAACTAGATACCTGGATTCAGCAAATTTTACCTCAAAAGAGACAAGATCCTAGCAAATTCTTAATACCTTGTACAATAGGCACCATGACCTTTGAAAAAGCTCTATGTGATCTGGGGTCAGGTATAAATGTTATGCCACTCTCTGTAATAGAGAAGCTGGGGATCATTGAGGTACAACCTACCTTATTCTCATTACAATTGGCAGACAAGTCATTAAGACAAGCTTATGGATTAGTGGAGGACGTGTTAGTAAAGGTTGAAGGCCTTTACATCTCTGCTGATTTCATAATCTTAGACACTAGGAAGGAAGAGGATGAGTGCATCATCCTTGGAAGACCTTTCCTAGCCACTGCAGGAGCTGTGATAGATGTTAACAGAGGTGAATTAGTCCTTCAATTGAATGGGGACTACCTTGTATTTAAGGCACACGGCCATCCCTCTGTAACAAAGGAGAGTAAGCATGAAGAGCTTCTCTCAGTACAGAGTCAAACAGAGCCCCCACAGTCAAACTTTAAGTTTGGTGTTGGGAGGCCACAACCAAACACTAAGTTTGGTGTTAAGACCCCATGTCCAAACTCTAAGTTTGGTGTTGGGAGTTTACAACATTGACCTGATCACCTGTGTGGCTCCATGAGAGCCCACTGTCAAGCTATTGACATTAAAGAAACGCTTATTGGGAGGCAACCCAATTTTTATCTAATTTTATTTTTTTATTTCTTTATTGGTCTTTTATGTTTTATTAGGTGCATGATCATGTGGAGTCACGAAAAAAATAGAAAAATTAAAAACAGAATCAAAAACAGCAGAAGAAAAATCACACCCTAGAAGGAGGACATACTGGCGTTCAACGCCAGTAAGGAGCATCTGGCTGGCGTTCAACGCCAGAACAGAGCATGAATCAGCACTAGAAATAAGCAACATCCTGGCGTTTGAACACCAGGAATGTGCCTTGAGGAAAGCTGGCGCTGAACGCCAGTAACAAGCATGGAACTGACGTTCAACGCTAGAAACATGCTACACATGGGCGTTGAACGCCCAGAGTGTGCATCATCTCGGCGTTTAAATGCCAGAATGGTGTGCAAAGGCATTTTACATGCCTAATTGGTGCAGGAATATAAATCCTTGACACCTCAGGATCTGTGGACCCCACAGGATCACCTCAGGATCTGTGGACCCCACAGGATCCCCACCTAACATATTCCCACCTTACCTCCTAATCCTATAACACTCTTCCCCAAAACACACTTCCCAACAACTTCAATCTCTCTTCCCAATTACCCCCTTCACCACTCACATCCATCCACTCTTCCCCATAAACCCCACCCACCTTCAAAATTCAAAAAACTTTCCCACCCAAACCCACCCTAAATGACCGAAACTACACCCACTCCCCTCCCTATATATACCCTTCCATTCTACTTCATTTTCACACAACACAAACCCCCTCTTCTACACCTTGGCCGAAACACCATCCCTCACTCTCCTCCATATTTTCTTCTTCTTCTTCTCTTCTTTCTTCTCTTGCTCGAGGGCGAGCAATATTTTAAGTTTGGTGTGGTCAAAGCATAATCCTTTTGTTTTTCCATTACCATCAATGGCACCTAAGGCCGGAGAATCCTCTAGAAAAGGAAAAGGAAGACAAAAGCTTCCACCTCCGAGTCATGGGAGATGGAAAGATTCATCTCCAAAAGCCATCAAGACCACTTCTATGATGTTGTGGCAAAGAAGAAGGTGATCCCTGAGGTCCCTTTCAAACTCAAGAAAAATGAGTATCTGGAGATCCGACATGAAATCCGAAGAAGAGGTTGGGAAGTCCTAACCAACCCCATGCAACAAGTCGGAATCTTAATGGTTCAAGAGTTCTATGCCAATGCATGGATCACTAAGAACCATGATCAAAGTGTGAATCCGAGTCCAAAGAATTATCTCACAATGGTTCGGGGGAAATACTTAGATTTTAGTCCAGAAAATGTGAGGTTGGCATTCCACTTGCCCATGATGCAAGGAGATGATCGCCCCTACACTAGAAGGGTCAACTTTAATCAAAGGTTGGACCAAGTCCTTATGGACATATGTGTGGAAGGAGCTCAATGGAAAAGAGACTCCAAAGGCAAGCCAGTTCAACTAAGAAGACTGGACCTCAAGCCTGTGGCTAGAGGATGGTTAGAGTTCATTTAACACTCCATCATCCCCACTAGCAACCGATCTGAAGTTACTGTGGATCGGGTCATCATGATTCATAGCATCATGATTGGAGAGGAAGTAGAAGTTCATGAAGTCATCTCCCATGAATTCTACAAAATAGCCGAAAAGCCCTCCACCATGGCAATGCTAGCTTTTCCTCATCTTATTTGCCATCTATGTTACTCAGATGGAGTTATCATAGAAGGAGACATCCTCATTGAAGAGGATAAGCCCATCACCAAGAAGAGGATAGAGCAAGCAAGAGAGACCCCCCACGGATTTCAAGAGATGCATGAGGAAGCTCATCATCAAGAAATCCCTGAGATGCCTCAAGGGATACACTTTCCTCCCAACAACTATTGGGAACAACTCAACACTTCCCTAGAAGATTTGAGTTACAATGTGGAACAATTAAGGGTGGAACATCATGAGCACTCCGTCATTCTCCATGAAATAAGAGAAGATCAAAGAGCAATGAGGGAGGAGTAACAAAGGCAAGGAAGGGACATAGAGGAGCTTAAGGACATTGTTGGTCCTTCAAGAAGAAGACGCCACTAAGGTGGACTCCTTCCTTGTTCTTATTTTTCTATTTTTCGTTTTTATTTATGTTATATGTTCATCTATGTTTTGTGTCTCTACTTCATGATCATTAGTATTTAGTAACTATGTCTTAAAGCTATGAATAATTCCATTAATCCTTCACCTTTCTTAAATGAAAAATGTTTTTAATTCAAAAGAACAAGAAGTACATGAATTTCGAATTTATCCTTGAATTTAGTTTAATTATATTGATGTGGTGACAATACTTTTTGTTTTCTGAATGAATGCTTAAACAGTGCATATTTTTTATCTTGTTGTTTATGAATGTTAAAACTGTTGGCTCTTGAAAGAATGATGAACAAAGAGAAATGTTATTGATGATCTGAAAAATCATAAAATTGATTCTTGAAGCAAGAAAAAGCAGTGAAAAAGCAAAAGCTTGCGAAAAAAATTAGAAAGAAAAAGAAAAAGAAAGCAGAAAAAGCCAATAGCCCTTAAAACCAAAAGGCAAGGGTAAAAAGGATCCAAGGCTTTGAGCATCAATGGATAGGAGGGCCCAAGGAAATAAAATCCAGGCCTAAGCGGCTAATTCAAGCTGTCCCTAACCATGTGCTTGTGGCGTGCAGGTCCAAGTGAAAAGCTTGAGACTGAGTGGTTAAAGTCGTGATCCAAAGCAAAAGAGTGTGCTTAAGAGCTCTAGACACCTCTAACTGGGGACTCTAGCAAAGCTAAGTCACAATCTGAAAAGGTTCACCCAGTTATGTGTCTGTGGCATTTATGTATCCGGTGGTAATACAGGAAAACAAAATGCTTAGGGCCACGGCCAAGACTCATAAAAGTAGCAGTGTTCAAGAATCAACATACTTAACTAGGAGAATCAATAACACTATCCAAAATTCTAAGTTCCTAGAGAAGCCAATCATTCTGAACTTCAAAGGAAAAAGTGAGATGCCAAAACAGTTCAGAAGCAAAAAGCTACAAGTCCCGCTCATCTAATTAGAATTAATATTCATTGATATTTTGGAATTTATAGTATTTTCTCTTCTTTTTATCCTATTTGATTTTCAGTTGCTTGGGGACAAGCAACAATTTAAGTTTGGTGTTGTGATGAGCGGATAATTTATACGCTTTTTGGCATTGTTTTTAGGTAGTTTTTAGTAAGTTCAAGCTAATTTTAGGGATGTTTTCATTAGTTTTTATGTTAAATTCACATTTCTAGACTTTACTATGAGTTTGTGTGTTTTTCTGTGATTTCAGGTAATTTCTGGCTGAAATTGAGGGACTTGAGCAAAACTCTGATAGGAGGCTGACAAAGGACTGCTGATCGATGTTGTTGGAATCTGACCTCCCTGCACTCGAAATGGATTTTCTGAGCTACAGAACTCCAAATGGCGCGCTCTCAACGACGTTCGAAATTATACATCCAGAGCTTTCCAGTAATATATAATAGTTCATACTTTATTCGGGAATTGACAACGTAAACTGGTGCTCAACGCCAGTTCCATGTTGCTGTCTGGAGTAAAACACCAGAAACACGTCACGACCCGGAGCTGAACGCCCAAAACACGTTACAATTTCGCGTTCAACTCCAAAAGAAGCCTCAACTCGTGGATAGATCAAGCTCAGCCCAAACACACACCAAGTGGGCCCCTGAAGTGGATTTATGCATCAATTACTTACTCATGTAAACCCTAGTAGCTAGTCTAGTATAAATAGGATAATTTACTATTGTATTAGACATCTTTGGTCTCAGTTTTGTTTTATTCTTCATCTTAAGAGGCTATTGATCACGTTTTGGGAGGGCTGGCCATTTGGCCATGCCTGACCCTCTCACTTATGTATTTTCAACGGTGGAGTTTCTACACATCATAGATTAAGGGTGTGGAGCTCTGCTGTACCTCAAGTTTTAATGCAATTACTACTCTTTTCCTATAAATTTCATTTATTCCTGTTCTAAGATATTCGTTGCACTTCAACTTGATGAATGTGATGATCCGTGGCACTCATCATCATTCTCACCTACGAATGTACGTGACTGACAACCACTTCCGTTCTACCTTAGGCCGGACGCGTATCTCTTGGATTCCTTAATCAGAATCTTCGTGATATAAGCTAGAATTGATGGCGGCATTCATGAGAATCCGGAAAGTCTAAACCTTGTCTGTGGTATTCTGAGTAGGATTCTGGGATTGAATGACTGTGACGAGCTTCAAACTCCTGAAGGCTGGGCGTTAGTGACAGACGCAAAAGAATCAAGGGATTCTACTCCAACCTAATTGAGAACCGACAGATGATTAGCCGTGCTGTGACAGATCATTTGGACCTTTTTCACTGAGAGGATGGGATGTAGCCATTGACAACGGTAATGCCCTACATACAGCTTGCCATGGAAAGGAGTAAGAAGGATTGAAGAAGTAGGAAAGTAGAAAAAGAAAGGGCACATTATCTCCATACGCTTATCCGAAATTCCCACTATTAATTTACATAAGTATTTCTATCCCTTTATTTTATTTATCTTTTAAATATCTAATCCAATTACATTTGACTCTACCTGACTGGGATTTACAAGATAACCATAGCTTGCTTCATATCAACAATCTCTGTGGGATCTACCCTTACTCACGTAAGGTTTATTACTTGGACGACCCAGTACACTTGCTGGTTAGTTGAACGGAGTTATGTCCACACATAGTAAAGAGCTATTATCTCGAATTAAATTTCATACAAGTATAAAGATAGAGTTACTTATGTAAATCATTGGTGGGAATTTCAGATAAGTGCATGAAGATGCTTTGTCCCTGTTGAATCTCTGCTTTCCTACTGCCTTCCTTCAATCCTTCATACTCCTTTCCATGGCAAGCTGTATGTAGAGCATCACCGTTGTCAATGGCTACTTCCCATCCTCTCAGTGAAAATGGTCCAAATGCTCTTGTCACAGCACGGCTAATCATCTGTCGGTTCTCGATCATGTCGGAATAGAATCCATTGATTCTTTTGCGTCTGTCACCACGCCCAACAATCGCGATTTTGAAGCTCGTCACAGTCATTCAATCCTCGAATCCTACTCGAAATACCACGGACAAGGTTTAGACTTTCCGAATTCTCAAGAATGGCTACCAATAATTCTAGCTTATACCACGAAGATTCTGATTAAGGAATCCAAGAGATACACGCTCGATCTAAGGTAGAATTGAAGTGGTTGTCAATCACACGTTCATAAAGACGGATGATGATGAGTGTCACAGATCATCACATCCATCAGGTTGAAGTGCAGTGAATATCTTAGAATAAGAATAAGCATGAATTGAATAGAAAATAGTAGTAATGGCATTAGAACTCGAGGTACAGCAGAGCTCCACACCCTTAATCTATGGTGTGTAGAAACTCCACCGTTGAAAATACCTAAGTGATAGTGGTCCAGGCATGGCCGAATGGCCAGCCCCCAAAATGTGATCAAAAGACCGAATGGTCAAAAGACTAGACACTAATATAATAGTAAAAAGTTCTATTTATACTAAACTAGCTACTATGGTTACAAAGATAAGTAATTGATGTAGAAATCCACTTCTGGGGCCCACTTGGTGTGTGCTTGGGCTGAGATTGAGCTTTACACGTGCAGAGGCTTCTCTTGGAGTTAAACGCTAAGTTGTAACATCTGTTTGGTGTTTAACTCTGGTTTGTGACGTGTTTCTGGCGTTTTACTCCAGAATGCAGCATGGAACTGGCGTTGAACGCCAATTTTCGTCGTCTAGGCTCGAAAAAAGTATGGACCATTATATATTGCTGGAAAGCTCTGAATGTCTACTTTCCAACGCTGTTGAGCCATTTGGAGTTCTGTAGCTCCATAAAATCCAATTCGAGTGCAGCGAGGTCAGATTCCAACAGCATCAACAGTCCTTTGTCAACCTAAATCAGATTTTTGCTCAGGTCCCTCAATTTCAGCCAGAAAATACCTGAAATCACAGAAAAATACAGAAACTCATAGTAAAGTCCAAAAATATGAATTTTTCATAAAAACTAATAAAACATCCCTAAAAGTAGCTAGATCCTACTAAAAACTACCTAAAAACAATGCCAAAAAGCGTATAAATTATCCGCTCATCAGGGAGAACCAACATTGACGTTCAAAAAGGAGAAGTAACACTTAGAGTCAATAAGGATGAGTTCACATTCAATGCTGTTAGAGCCATACAACATCTTGACCCCACAAAGGAATGCTTGAAGATTGATGTCATAGAACCCCTGGTTGAAGAGGTACGTGAGATTGAAAGACTTGAGGAGGAGCTGAATAACATTCTTGAAGATGCCATGCCTGAATTGAATCCACCAGAAGAGCAGGAGGAGATGCTGACCACCCCTAAAGTGGAAGATGGGCCTCCTAAAGTCGAGCTTAAGCCTTTGCCACCATCCTTGAAATACGTGTTCTTAGGAGATGGTGACACATATCCAGTCATTATAAGCTCTGCCCTAGAGCAGTAGGAAGAAGAGATGCTAATCCAAGTACTCAAGGCCCACAAGACAGCTATCAGATGGACCATAAGTGACTTAAAAGGAATCAGTCCAACTCAATGTATGCACAAATCAGACTTGAAGATGATGCTAAACCTGTAGTGCAACCAAAAAGGAGACTAAATTCAGCTTTGAAGGAAGTGCTCCAAAAAGAGGTTACAAAGCTATGGGAGGCTGGGATCATATACCCCATTTTAGATAGTCCCTGGGTAAGCCCTGTATAAGTGGTACCCAAGAAAGGTGGGATTACAGTGATCTACAACGAGAGGAATGTGTTGATCCCTACAAGGACTACCCCAGGACGGCGTATATGCATCGACTATAGGAGTTTCAACAACACCACGAGAAAGGATCACTTTTTCTTACCTTTCATAGACTAGATGCTGGAGAGGCTAGCTAGCCATGCATTCTACTGCTTCATAGATGGCTACTCGGGTTACAATCAAATTACAGTAGATCCCCAGGACCAAGAAAAGACAACATTCAGATGCCCATATGGAGTGTTCGCCTATAGAAGGATGCCGTTCGGTCTCTGCAATGCACCAGCAACCTTTCAAAGGTGTATGCTCTCCATCTTCTCAGATATGGTGGAAAAATTATTGGAGGTTTTCATGGATGACTTCTTTGTTTTTGGAGATTCCTTTGACTCCTGCCTTAACCATCTAGCTATGGTGCTGAAGCGAGACCAAGAAACAAACCTAATTTTAAACTAGGAGAAATGCCATTTTATGGTTACTAAAGGGATTATTCATGGGCATAGGATTTCTAACAAGGGAATAGAGGTTGATCAAGCTAAGGTGGAAATAATTGGAAAATTACCACCGCCAACTAATGTTAAGGCCATTAGAAGTTCCTTACACTATGCAGGTTTCTATAGGAGGTTTATCAAAGACTTCTCCAAAATTGCAAAACCCCTGTACAATCTTCTAGTTGTATTCACACCTTTTGTTTTTGGTGAGGATTGCTTGCATGCCTTCGAAACCTTAAAGGCAAAGCTTGTCACTACACCTATTATTTCTGCACCTAACTAAGCCCTACCATTTGAGTTGATGTGCGATGCCAGTGATTATGCCATAGGAGCAGTCCTGGGGCAGCGAGATGATAAGCTTTTACACGTCATTTATTATGCTAGTTGCATTTTAAATGTTGCTCAGAGGAACTATACCACCATCGAGAAGGAACTACTAGCAGTTGTCTATGCAATTGATAAATTCAGATCTTATTTGATTGGTTCAAAGGTCATTGTTTACACTGACCATGCTACTCTCAAGTACCTCCTAACCAAGCAGGATTCTAAACCAAGGTTAATCAGATAGGTACTACTTCTTCAAGAATTCAACATTGAGATCAAGGACAGAAAGGGATCAGAAAACCAAGTGGCAGATTATTTATCCCAGATTGAGCCTAAAGCAGGAACGCCCCTGCTCATCACTGAGGTGTTTGAGACTTTCCCTAATGAACAGCTTTTTGCAATCCAAAGAGCACCATGGTTGGCAGACATTACAAACTATAAAGCCATGAGGTTCATTCTAAAGGAGTACAACAGACAGCAAGTGCGCAAACTTTTGCATGATGCTAAATACTACTTGTGGGATGAACCCTACCTCTTTAAGAGATGCTCAGATGGTATAATCCGAAGTTGTGTCTACAAGGAAGAAACCCAGCAGATTCTCTGGCATTGTCATGGTTCTGAATATGGAGGCTATTTTGGAGGAGAGCGAACCACTACCATGGTCCTTCAAAGCAGATTCTACTGGCCAACAATCTTCAAGGACTCCTGAGAGTTTTTCTGCAATTGTGACAAGTGCCAACGAGCTGGAAATCTCCCTCATAATCACAAAATGCCACAATAAGGAATTCTGGAAATTGAATTGTTTGATGTATGGGGGATAGACTTCATGGGACCTTTTTTACCCTCATATTCAAACGTATACATCTTAGTGGCAGTGGACTATGTGTCTAAATGGGTTGAGACAATTGCGTCACCCTCTAACAACACCCGGGTGGTGCTAAAATTCCTCTAAAAGAACATCTTCAGTAGATTTGGTGTCCCACAAACACTGATCAGTGACAGAGGTACCCTCTTCTGAAACAGACAACTTGAGTTCATCTTACAGTGATATGGTGTTCGTCACAAAGTAGCAACTCCCTACCATCCACATACAAATAGATAAGTTGAGGTCTCCAACAAAGAACTCAAGAAAATCCTTGAGAGGACAATGGGCACCTCCAGGAGGGATTGAGCACGGAAGCTTGACGATGCTCTCTGGGAATACCGGACTACACTCAAAACCCCATCGGGATGTCCCCCTACCAATTGGTCTATGGCAAGGCATGCCACCTACCCGTGAAATTGGAACACAGAGTATATTGGGCAACAAGGTTCCTAAACTTTGATCCCAAGGTTGCAAGAGAAAAGAGGTTACTCCAACTGAATGAGTTAGATTAATTCCAACCAGCTACATTTGAGAATACTAGAATCTTTCAGCCTGGCCAGCAGGTTCTACTTTTTAATTCCAAGCTCAAGCTCTTTCCTGGGAAGGTCAAGTCACGATGAACAGGACCATTTGTGGTCATTAGAGTGTCGCTCTATGGTTATGTAGAACTCTAGAGCAAGTACTCTGATGAAAGATTTACCGTCAATAGCCACAAAGTCAAACACTACCTAGGGGACCCAATTGAGAAAGAGGATTCCACCCTCCTGCTGACATGACAATAGCATTGTCCAGCTATTGACAATAAAGTAGCAGTTGCTGGGAGGCAACCCAGCCATATGTATTGTATTTTTCCTTTCCTTCATTTTTTTTAGTTTGATTTCATATTTTTATAGTTTTTATTAATTTCCATATTTTCCCCTTGCTTTTTAATGTTTGCGACCATGTGTAGCACTTAGAATAGGAACAGTATGCATAGGATGGAAAATAAAACACCCTGGAGAAACCCCTTACTGGTGTTGAATGCCAGAACTGGCGCCCAACGCCAAAAAGGGAATAGGGACGAGCGTTCAACGCCCATAGAGGAGCATTTGCACCAAGCTTTTGTTCCATATAGGGTGTTCAACGCCCATTCTTGGTGTTGAACGCCCCACTACAAAAAAAAATTGTTCCCCAACTGCCGTTCAACGCCAGATCTAGGTGTTGAACGCCCAGAAGGGGGAGGGCAAGAATTTAAATTTTCAAACAAGAGAGAGAGAGTTGACTGTCCAAATCAAATCTTTTCCAACCTTATTGTTCATACACCGGTCCGAGCTACAAGGTCCGAGTCGGCTGAAGCCGATGGGGCCGACCTCTTGAAAGATTGGCCTATTACCGACCTCTTCACAAAGAGATCAGAAAGATCACCATATAGGCCCAAGAAGGTCCAAAATGAAGGACCACAAAAAGATATGACCTTACCCACAAAAGATAAGATAAGATAACAAACTTATCTCAAGGAAGGTCGCCCAGCACTACTATAAATACACTGGAGCACCCAGGTATAATTCATACTCCAATTCTACAAAAAACCTGTCTAAAGCCTGTACTGACTTAAGCATCGGAGTCTCTTGCAGGTACCACCCACATCCGGTGAACGAGGACCAGCAGCGCCTCCCACTCAAACAAGTCAGACGCAGCCACCTTAATCAATTCAGAAGATCTCGTTCGAGATCGATCTCTCAATTTCAGGTAACCCTCTGAACATTGACGCTGTTGTCGGAGAACCTGGAAGTCATCCCATCACCATGGCAAACAACCTGCCAACGACCAAAACTCCAGTTTGGAGGAAGAACGTCGCTTAAGAACATGTATGCCACATCAAAGAACACACCCCAATCCAAGGGAGACAAGCAACCTCAGACATGGAAATTTTAGATGCCATCCGAGAACAGCAGGATCGCCTCAAACAGCTCAAACAAGAAGCCGAACGTCAGCGAGAAGCCGAGCGAAATCTCTGGAGAGAAACAAGAAGGCGTCGAGAGCTGGAAAAGAAGCTCCTAAACCTCAAAACTAAGACCACTCGATCCAACCGCGAGAATAGTCCTCAAAAGGACAAGACCCATTCACAAAGGAAATCATAAAGGCTAAAGTCCTAAATGACTTCAAAGCTCCTGACATGACCCCATATGACGGTACGTCTGACCCGAGCCATCACCTCAGCAACTTCAGAAGCTAGATGTACCTCACGGATGCCTCGGACGCGACTTGTTGCAAAGCCTTCCCAACCACTCTAACCAAGACGGCGATAAAGTGGTTCGACAGCCTGCCTCCAAGATCGATCGCAAGCTTCGACGACCTTGCCAAAATATTCCTCGCTAGGTTCTCCATTCAGAGAGATAAAGCCAAACACGCTCCAACCCTGCTAGGAATTAAACAAGGAAATCGGAAAAGCCTCCGTAATTACATGGAAAGATTCAATAAAGCATGCCTTGACATACAAAATCTCCCTACAGAAGCGGCCATCATGGGACTCATCAACGGCCTACGAGATGGACCCTTTAGCCACTCCATATCCAAGAAGCACCCAACATGTCTGAATGAGGTACAAGAACGGGCAGAAAAGTACATCAATATGGAGGAGAACTCCCGATTATGAGAAGCCTCAAAAATCGGAATCTCCTACCCACCTCGGGATAAGGATAAAGAGTCCAGAAAAAAAAAGAAAACTAATCTGCTGAGAAACCCAGGAAATACCACAACTACACCCATCTTCGAGTGTCCCTTGTGGATGTATTCCGAGAAATATGCAACACTGAGAAGATCCCACCCCCTCGCCTGATTAAACATAAGAGAGGAGAAAGTCGGACAGAGTATTGCAAATACCACCAAATCTAAGGTCACCCTACCAACGAGTGATACGAGCTGAAGAATGTCATAGAAAAACTAGCCCGAGAAGGGAGACTAGATCGGTTCCAAGCCAACAGAGTGGACAAGCCAAAAAAGAGAAGAAGGGACGAAGAGGATGGATGAGCTGAACGCCCCCCCCAACACCCCTGAGAGACATGTTCAAATAATCAATGGAGGATTCGCAGAAGGAGGGATCTACAAATCATCCCACAAAAGACAACTTAAAGAGGTATACCACGTCAGAGAAGGGGACAAGTCACCCGACCTCCCCACTATCACCTTCACCAAAGAAGATGCTGCGGGCATTATTCCTCGGCATGATGACCCCGTGGTCATTACCATCATACTAGCCAATGCCAACCTTCATCGAACACTAGTTGACCAGGGAAGTTCTGCGGATATCCTATTCAAAACCACCTTTGATAAACTCGGGCTACAGGAAAAGGAGCTCAGAGCGTATCCCAACAGCCTATTCGGACTGGGAGATGCGTCAATCCAACCACTTGGATACTACCTTTGGTAAAGGAACGCGGTCTAAAATACTAAGCATCGACTACATCGTAGACGACGTAAGCTCCGCATACAACGCCCTCATAGGTCAGACAATATTAAATCAGCTCACCGCAGTAGTTTCTACTCCACACCTATGCATGAAATTCCCAACCGCAGAAGGGATAACCACCATAAAAGGAGACCAAAAACTCGCATGACGTTGTTACAACAAAAGTCTGAATCTTAAAGGTGACTCCACAGGAAAAGAAACCAACACTCTAGAACTCGGGGGAACCCGAGCTCGCAAAGAACTTCGCCCTCAACCGGAAGGCGAGACTGAAGAAGTTCAAGTCAGAGATACTCAAGATAAAACACCAAACATAGGGGCGAACCTAAAAGGAGACCTAAAGGAGCTGCTGACAAAGTTCCTAAGAATAAATTCCAACTTATTCGCATGGAAGACCGCGGACATGCCTGGCATTGATCCCGGACTAATGTGCCATAAACAGGCAGTGTACCCTGAATCTCGGCCAGTGCAACAAAAGTGCAGAAAGCTCGACCCAGAGAGATTGCAAGCCGTAGAAGAACAAGTACAGGCCTTATTAGAGGCAGGGTTCAAAAGGGAGGTTAAGTACCCATTATGGCTGGCCAAAGTAGTACTGGTCAAAAAGTCAAAGGGAAAGTGGCAGATGTGCACTGATTACACTGACCTCAACAAAGCCTGCCCAAAAGATCCATATCCACTCTCGAATATAGACACCCTAGTCGACGCCTCATCGGATACAAATACCTTTCCTTCATAGACACCTACTCGGGGTACAACCAAATCCCGATGTATCAACCCGACCAAGAGAAAGCCTCATTCCTAACCCCAAGAGCAAACTACTGCTACGTATTCATGCCATTCGGACTCAAGAATGCGGGGGCTACATACCAAAGGTTGATGAATAAATTTTTTGCCAACCACATCGGAAAGCTGATAGAAGTCTCCGTAGACGACATGCTGGTAAAGACACAAAGAGAAGAAGCGCTATTATCTAACCTCGCCGAACTGTTCGACACTATAAGAAAGCACGGGATGAGACTAAATCCCACAAAGTGCACTTTCGCGGTAGAAGCTGGAAAATTCTTGGGCTTCATGCTCACCCAGAGAGGGATTGAAGCAAACCCAGATAAATGCCAGGCCATACTCAACATGAAAAGCCCGACCTGCGTCAAAGAGGTATAGCAGCTAAATGGAAGACTAGTGGCTCTGTCTAGATTCCTAGCCGGATCGGCCTTGAGATCTCTCCCTTTCTACGCAACACTAAGAAAAGGAAAGAGGTTCAAATGGACCCTAGAATGTGAACAGCCTTCCAAAACTTGAAGACATTCTTGTGGCAATCGCCTATCCTAACCCGGCCCCGGCAAGGAGAAGAACTGATCCTATACCTCGCCGTGGGAAGTCGGGCGATAGCCTCAGCCCTAGTCAGAGAAGACGAGAATGGACAACAACCCATCTACTTTATCAGTAAGACTCTACAAGGGGGCAAACTAAACTACCAAAAGATAGAGAAGTTCACCTACGCCCTTATACTTACTTTCTGACAACTCCAACCATACTTTCAGGCCCATACCATCAGAATACGGACCAACCAACCCATAAAAGGTATCCTACAGAAAACCGACTTAGCTGGAAGAATCCTACAATGGGCAATTGAGTTATCCGAATTTGACTTTAAGTATGAAACTCGGACAGCCATCAAGTCTCAACACCTAGCCGATTTCGTCGTAGAGTACACCGACACTCCAGGAATTCCCATTAACTGGCACCTTTACGTTGACGGCTCATCAAACAAAGTCAGAAGTGGAGCGGGCGTTATTCTAGAAAGTGACCAGGGAACCCAACTCGAACTCTCCTTAAGGTTCGAGTTTCCCGCCTCAAATAATCAAGCTGAGTATGAAGGTTTGAAGCTGGCTAGAGAAGTCAGAGCCCAAACGCTTACCATCTTTAGTGATTCATAAGTAGTCACCTCGCAAATAGAAGGAAGCTACCAGGCAAAGGATCCCACCATGAAAAAATATCTAGACAAGATTAGAGAGCAGCTCGGAAAATTCATGGGATACGAGATCTGACATATATCCCGCGAACAAAACGCCCAGGCTGATGCTCTTTCAAAACTAGCCAGCACCAAACCAGGGGGCAACAATAGAAGCCTCATCCAAGAAACACTACAAAATCCGTCGACCTTAGAAGAAGAGAAGGTCCTAAGCATATCAGACCAGAACCAAGGGTGGATGACTCCCACAATCAGCTACCTCAAGTTCGAAACACTCCCCACAAATAAAAAGGAGGCAAAAAGGCTAGTGCGAGAAGCACAATACTACACCATAGTGCATGATGCCCTATATAGGAAAGAGATCTCAACACCCCTCCTAAAATGTGTCCCGACCTCTGCTACAAGGGAAGTCCTAGAAGAAGTCCACGGTGGCATGTGCGGCAACCACCTTGGGGCACGAGCTCTTTCCAAAAAGGTACAACGAGCTGGTTTTTACTGGCCGACCTTGCAAAAGGAAGCAATGAAGTTCGTCAAAACATGCCCCCTCATGCCAGAAGCACGTCAACTTTCATATCGCACCACCCGAAGAGCTCATCTGCATCACTTCACCATAGCCATTAGCAAAGTGGGGGCTCGACCTCCTCGGACCATTCTCTCAGGAATCAGGGCAAGTCAAGTTCCTCATTGTAGGAATAGACTATTTCACAAAGTGGATCGAGGTAGAGCCGTTAGCCGCTGCCACTGCCCAAAGAAGTTGGAAGTTCCTATACAAAAACATTGTCACAAGGTTTGGGGTCTTATGTTCCATCAGCATAGACAATGACACTCAGTTCACCAACACGGGCTTCAGGAACTTGGTAGCCGATCTGAAAATCAAGCACCAGTTCACCTCTGTAGAACACCCACAACCCAACGGACAGGCAGAAGTCGCCAACAAAGTCATATTGGCCGGGGTAAAATAGAGACTACAGGACACAAAAGGAGCTTGGGCTGAAGAGCTCCCGCAAGTCCTATGGGCATACTGGACAACACCACACTCCACTACTGGGGAATCACCCTTCCGACTTGCTTACAGAACGGAGGCAATGATTCCCGTAGAAGTAGAAGAAATATCCCCTAGGGTGACCCTCTATAATAAAGATACCAACTCCCAAGCACAAAGGGAAGAGATCAACCTACTTTTAGAAGTTTGAGAAAGAGTTCGGATTAGAGACAAAGCACTAAAACGTTGAATGACTTCAAGGTATAACCAGAAAGTAATCCAGCGAAGGTTCACAACCAACGATCTCATCGTAATCTGAAATGATATCGGAGCAAGTCGGTCAGGAGAAGGGAAGCTAGCGGCTAACTGGAAAGGGTCATACCGAGTCACATAAGTGCTAGGAAAAGATTACTATAGGGTGGCCGACCTCCAAGGGCAGGAGCTACCGAGGTCATGGCATGCTTGTAACCTAAAGAGGTACTACAGCTAGAAAAAAGGTCTCGGGCCAAGGCGCACTCTTTTTCCCTAAGGGTTTTTTTAATGAGGCATTAGGCCAAGACTTAAAAGCTGCTTGGCTAATAGGGTATGCTGTCATATGTACATACTCTTGTCTATATTTTTCATGTTACTACTTGAATAAAAGTTAAGATTCCCTAAAAAAGTTTCTACCATGACGCATTAATTTATGCTCAAAAATGCAAAATTCAACACCCAACCAAGAAAGGTTGGCAAGGTGAAGCGATAAAGATCGAGTTAATGCAAGAAGTTATAAAAAGTAACCCATATAAAGTGACCTGACTAAGTTGGAGTAAAAATGGGATTACTAAAAGTAACTTGAGAAGGCCCGACAAAGAAGTCAGACCAATGAAAGGATCACTAAAAAGGGAACAACATTACGTGAAGGCCAAAAAGGTTGAAAAACCTAGGCCCAAGGTGCTTAATTAAAAGGTAAAAGTCTCAAAAAAAGACGCTACTTAAAAAGCGAAAGCACGACCTCAAGATGGAGCTAAAAAGTCATCCAAATAAACTAAAAAGAAAGGGTTTAAAATGAGAACACCACCTAAAAAGTTGTTGAAAAATGACTATAAAGCCCGGACAGTAAGGTATAAAAGACAATGTTGCCAAAACAAGAAGGTTGACAACACAACCAAGACAAGGCATAGTCTGAAGAGCAAAGGTAGAAGTTCCTAAAACAAACACTACCTCAAAAGACATCGGACCACGGAGCTCCAAACACCTGGATCCCAAGGGCGTAAGAGCCTGCAAAGGGGTGCTATCATCAAAACGTAAAACCATACACAGGTTAAAAACAAAAGCACCCCCACAAAGCCATTTAATACACCATACACAAAAATTAAAATATTAAAGGCTCAGGGGCTGCCCGATGGCAATCCAAGAGTTAAAAGTGTTTTAATTAAAAACAAAAGTTGCCAAGAGGCAACTAGGAAGTGTAAAGGAATGGCCAAAATAAGGCTACAAAAACAAAGTTCAAAATGTGCACAGATCAGACCATACGAGTACATAATGAGAGAGATATAAAAAAGGAGTCACAAGGGATCCAAATTCGCCCCGGTAGCCACATCTTTAGGAGAAGGAGGGATAACTGAGATGGGGGTAGTTCTAACAACTCCATTCGGGCCATTCAATATTTTCATGTTGAGCTGAGGCTCAGGAGGGACCACCTCGGTGGAAGGAGCTGCGGACGACTCGGCAAGAAGGTCTACAGAAGCCTTGGCTGTCGACACTAAAGGAAGAGCCTCGTCATCATCATCTTCAGGGGCATACATAATTTTTCCATCCTCCACAACATTGTCCATGCTTAATAGGGAGAGGTCGACATCAGGAACAAGAACTCGGACCTTGGCCTTCAAATTCTTATACAACACAGTCATACCATTCACCACATGGCCCTAGAGCTCGGCATAATCGTCGTATGCAGACTGAAGCCTCTCTTTAGTCTCCAACAACTCGCCATAGGTCCGAGTATAGCTCTCTTTGGCCTTCTTGGCCATATCCTCGGCCAGATTAGCAGCCGCTTCCGCAGCAGTAGCCTGAGCCTTTTCCCTCTCTACATCAAGCTCCAATTCAACAACCTTGGCCTCAAACTCGTCCTTCAAAACCTTCACTAATAAGAGAACTATTGTATAGTTTGGAATCAATCAAAATAAGAATCACTTCGTTAGTAGCATAGTCCAAACTAACAACGAATTCTCATAATCAAATGTTAATCCAAAACATGTCACGATCAAAACACAATAATCGGGAGTTTTAAGTCTCAGGTCGTCTTCCCTAGGAGTTGTAATTAAAGTGCTAAATTATTGGCTATGGAGGGAACATGGGGGTTTGATGGCGTGAGACAAGGAATGCAAATGGCAATAAATAAAACAAGCATGCAAATAATTGAATGAAAGCAAATAAAAGTAATGAAAATAGAAATTAAATGGTAAAAAGAGCTCTTGGTGAGAATTGGGTAATTAGGGCTTTCTATCCTAGTTGTGGACCACAAACATAGTAATTCTGTGTGGATTAATCCCAATTAGTCAACCCTACATCGAGAATAAATCAACTAGGCATAATTAATCTTAATCCCTAAGTCCTAAGTCAACACTATTTATGGGTCACTTAGAGTCAAGGGAAACCAAATTAATTAACAATCCTCACACAATGTGGAATGGACATCCACCACTCAAGTTCACCCAAGCCACACAATTTTCCAACCAAGAGTGAGAAATACTAGGCTAAAACTAACCCAAGCATTTTATCAAATACTTGGGAGACATGAAAATAAAGCATGATAAAATAACAAGAAATAATAAAGGCTACATCTATCAAGAGCAAGGAAAGTAAGATAACAACTCAATTAAACAATAATGAGGCATGAAACATAAAATTGTATTAAATATAAATTAAAGTAACAAGAGTGCAAATACATAAAAATGGCAAAAATAGAGAAAATGACAAGATAAAGTAATGAAATTAAGACAACAAAACAAGGAAAGGTAGAAGAAACTAGATTAAAACAAGAATAAAAAAAAGAAAAATTGCAAAGAAAATAAACTAAGAACCCTAATTTCTAGCTCTAGAAAACAACATACATAATGCTAAACTAACCCTAATTTCTCCCCCCTTTCACATGGAGTGAGGCCTTCTTAGATATAGGAAGAATCAGCTTCAGAGAGTCAAAAAACTGGGCTCTGGAGGGCCAGAAATCGCCCCTAATGATTTCCATTAAGTGAGTCACGTGCTAGGACGTGTGCGTATGCACAGGTGTGTGCGTCCGCACACATGCTGATTTTCTTCTTATGCGCACGCACAGGAGGTCATGCGTACGCATACATGACTTTGTGGTTCTGGTGCGTACGCACAGTGCACACTCCAATATGTGCTTCTCCTTTGTTTTTTTCATGTTTTCTCCCTTTGTACATGCTTCCTTCCACTTTTGCCTTGCCAAACTTGCCTCTAGGACCTAAAATTACTCATCAAACATGTCATGGCATCGAATGGCATAAAAGTGGGATTAAAATCACTAATTTAAGCTCAAAATAGTATGTTTTCATAATTAGACACAATTTAGAGAGAGCACAAAAGTATGCTATTTACATGAATAAATGTGGGTTTATGTGATGAAATCCACCCAATTCAAACCAAAATATATCGTCAAATATGGATTCATCATTTATCCTCTCATAATCAGTCTTGGCCTTCTCCAAAAAGGCCTTAGTAGCATGGATCGGAGACTCCTTGACAACCCGGGACAAGACTGCACTGAGGTTGGCCATCCGGACACTATTGCTTGATATAAAATTAAGATGGCGAAGGATCAACACGTCATCAAGAGGAACCTTACCATAAGGGGCAATCAGCTCTGTGGCAAAAGCCACGCCATCAAATTCCTTGTCATCCATGTTATAAGGGCTGATAGACCTCGGGTTCTTGGGAGGAGGACCAGCTGAAGTAGGGGAGGAGGCAGCACTAGAGGTCACCATGGGCGCATCAGTAGAAATCGTCCGAACTCGAGGGGTCGGGATAACTTTCCTTGGCCCTGAAGATTAGATTCTGGCTTCTACAGGGGTAACTGTGAAGAGCCCTCCCCCGACATCTTCCTCGACAAATTTTGGGCAGCCACTGCCTTTTTTGCCTTGTGGAAAACCTTCATCGAATTTGAAGACGACACCATCTCTGAAAGGAAGCCAGGAAAATAGTTACACAGTAGATAATGACAAGATCACAACCAATAAAATAAAACTTTCTATGAAAGAAGAGGTCAGACACTACCTAGTTCGGAACAGAGAAGAGCGGGATACCCTAAAAACTTCTTAGTCTCCAGGTGAGGATGCTCCCCCAATGCTCCTCTAAAACATCTACAAAGGCCCTTTCTACTTCATCTAAACTCTCCCAGAGATACTTAAGAACTACAGGATCCTTCTGCCACCATAAGGGAAAAGTTGGCTCATCATTTTCGTCCAAAAAGAAAGGGCGAACATCTTTAACAGCCCGGACCTTAAAATAAAAATTTGTAAAGTCCCGAAAAGAGTCATCAAACATGGAAAAAACTTTTCTCCCCTAGGTAGCCCGAAAGAAGATCTAAGAAGCCTTCTTTTTGGCCACCCCTAGTTTGGTCAGCACAAACAAGTAAAGGAAAAAGAAAAGGGAAAGGGTAGGACGAACACCTAACTCTTGACACAATAGCTGAAAAATCTTCATAAAAGCCCAAGAGTTCAGATGAAGCTGCGAAGGGGCCACATTACAGTTCGACAAGATTTCAGTCTCAATGGCAATAAAAGGAATGTTAATACCTAGCTGGGTAAAGAAATAGTCGTAGGCATAGAAGAAAGGGCGTTCTACCCGACTTAAGGGAGGGAAACTAACCCTTTCCTCAGAGTCGGACGACACTAACTCATAGTTCTTTTAATCCTCCCTACGCTCAAAAATTCTATGAAATCTCCTAAGCTTTTCACAATACTCTAGATCAGCCACAGCAACACACATTAACACTATAGAATCCAACCAATCAGCCATACCAGCAGGAACCTTTGTAGACATCACGACAATATTCTTACGAGAAGACATAAAAAAATATATCTACAGCAAGGAAATAAAAGGAATGTAACCACCGAACAACTCGGACAGAAACAAAAAATGAAAAAGCAACCCGCAAACAGCAAGCATAGCAGCAAAAGGGCACCCCAAGGTTCACAAAAACAAAGAATCACCACCAAAACTCAGAGGTACCCTTTGGAGGCAATACAAACACAGAAAGAAAAGAGAATCGAAATCCATAAAGAGCTAACTTTTTCCAACAATAGGAAAACAAAAAAGATCAAAACTTTCCAACAAAAGAAAAGCATGCAGTACCACCAAAAGTTAGCACAACCATTAAAACAGGAAAAGAACAAGGTGCATAAGCAAAAACCAACCTAGAAAAAGGAAAAAGCCAGAAGCGACAACAGATGCATAGCAAAACACGAACGGTCCACACCAACAAAGCGCCTCGAAACTCTAGAGAAAAGAAGAAAGCTTGGGGAAAATCGAAGAAATAGGACTGAAGAAAGAAGCTTCCCTTCAGAAATGTAAAAGTGAAGCAAAATAGAAGCAAGAAACTAAAGAAACCAAAGAATCACTTTGATTTCAAATTTAGGCATGGAACAAAACAGAAAAAAGGAATTAAAGCCCTATTAAAAGGCTTTAAAAGCGCTTGCTTAAACCCAAAACTGATGCACTCGAGAATGACACCGCATTTAAAAACAAAAACGCTTCGCGTTTTGAAAGCATTAAAGAACCCGAAATTTGCCCGAAGTGGGAGCAAACCGGGCGCGACCAGGAGAATGCTTGAACACGACTTCTCCAAAGAGGTTGAAGCTCAAAAATGAGCACAACCTCATAGAAAAGGTCGAAGCTCAAGTAGGGGCACTGTTCATACACCGGTCCAAGCTACAAGGTCTAGGTCGGCCGAAGCCGACGGGATTGACCTCTCGAAAGATTGGCCCATTGTCGACCTCTTCACAAAGAGATCGAAAAGATTGCCATAGAGGCCCAAGGAGGCCCAAAACGAAGGACCGCCGTCTACAGAGACGCGGTTAACAAAAAGATATGACCTTACCCACAAAAGATCAGATAAGATAACAAGTCGGATGCGAACCAGCAGTGCCTCCACTCAAACAAGTCAGACGCGACCGCCTTAATCAATTCAGAAGATCTCGTCCGAGATCGATCTCTCAGTTTCAGGTAACCCTCGGAACATTTATCTTTTCAAGCCATATCTTTCCATTTCATATCCTTTTCAACCTAAATTTTAAAATTAAACCTCTTCAAACTCAATTCTTTTTTTTTTTATATTTTCAATCTTATCTTTTCACAACATATCCTTTTCACATCACACTTTTCCACTTCAAATCTTTTCAAACTAACCATATTTTTTTCAAATTATATCTTTGCATCATATCTTTCCACTCATATCTTGATTATCTCTTTTAATTTTTGTTCTTTTCTTTTCCTATTAATTTCAAAATTTTGTTATCTTATCTCATCTCTTTCTAAATTCAATTTTGAAACCACCACCAACCCACTCCTGTTAATACACGTTCACCCTCCCTCTCTCTCACGCCCCACACTCCTCAATCTAACGCTCTCTCTGCTTCTTCTTCCCCAGTGTTCTTCTCTCTTTGCTCAGGACGAGCAACCTCTTAAGTTTGGTATTGTGCACACTTTGCTCTTTAATTTTCTCACACTACATGGCACTAAAGGGTGAAGGATCTATCTCAAGAAACAAGAAAGAAAAGGCTTCCTCAACTATCACCTATGAGCTTTATAGGTTTTATTCCAAGTTTCATGAGGAACACTATTATGATGTAGTAAGCAAGAAGACAGTAATTTCGGAAGTCATGTTCGAACTAAAGGATGACAAATATCCAGAAATTTAAGAGTAGATTCGAATAAGGGGTTGAGAAATTTTGGCCAACCCTGCAACTAAGGTTTGAATTCTAAAAGTTTGAGACTTTTATGCAAATCTATAGATGACAGACAAACAGAAGAAAGAGGGACCGAAATTTAACCAGTGGCGCACCATGGTACAAGGAAAGACCTTGCATTCAAATCTGGATAAAGTGAGGGAAAGTTTCAAGTTGCCCCCTGATGAGCAGATATTTTATACGCTTTTTGGCATTATTTTCATATAGTTTTTAGTATGTTTTGTTTAAGTTTTATTAAGTTTTCATAGGTTCTAGTGTAAAATTCACAGTTTTGGATAATACTTTAAGTTTGTGTGTTTTTATGCAATTTTAGGTATTTTTTGGCTGAAATTGAGGAGTTGGTGTAAAAGTCTGATTCAGAGGCAGAGAAAGCACTGCAGATGCTGTCCGGATCTGACCTCCTTGCACTCGAAAGAGATTTTCCTAGAGCAATGGAAGTCCAAATGGAGTGTTCTGATCGGATATAAAAAGCTAACATCCAGGGCTTTTCAAAAATATATAATAGTCTATACTTTGCTTCAGTATTGAAGGCCCAAAACTAGCGTTCAACGCCAGCCTCCTGCCCTATTCTGGTGTCCGGCGCCCAAGGGAGAAGAGACCAGCGTCCAACACCCATAAAGGACCCCCTAGCCAGCGTTCAACACCCTAGAGGCCTTCTAGCACGTGTATCTCAATCAAGCTCAACCCAAACGCTCAACCCAAACACTCACCAAGTGGACTCCAGAAGTGGATTTTAGCACTAAAAGACTGTTTTACCATTCTTAATGTAATCCTTAGTCATTAGTTTAGTATTTAAAGACTTTTACACCTCTCATCAAAGGGAGGACCTTCCATATTTCATTTTACACATTGTATTTTCTATCAGTATGAGTCTCTAAACCTCCTAGATTGAGGAGAGGAAATCTGATGAATTTTATGGATTAATAAAGTACTATTGTTCTATTTCAATTCGTGTTTGATTCTCTATTCTAAGATGTATCTTCATTCTTCATCAATATGAATGCGTTGAACCGGCATAAGGTTATCGTATTCTACATGGGTTCAGAGTGAGTATTTCATCGGACAATGATAAACCACCAGCTTGAGTATACATCTCTTAGACGGCTAATCCACGACTTTATTGGGGACTTCTCGAAACACCAGTCCAGCCAAAGTATGGGGAGATTAGAGTTTTTGTGGTAGAGGCTAGAACCAAAAGGCGCAGCATTCTCTGATTCGGAAGATTTGACCTTGTCTGTGGCATTTTGAGTAGGATCACCAAAGAGAATGAACTGTAGGAGCTTCACCTTCAATCATACTGGATCCGCACTAACCCTGGGGTTCAGATCTGGAGTAGTATTAGCGATCTCTTAAAAAAGACGTTAATCACATACATCCTGCCATAGAAGAAATCATTCACAATTGAAGAAGACAGTAAGACCGGATTGATCCAGAAGAACAAAGCATCTCCAAGCCTTAACCATCTTCATATCATTGCATTCACCATCAACTGAGTAACATTCTATTTATATTTATTTTATGCGAATTAAACAAACAAACAACTCTTCTATCCGCCTAATTAAGATCTACAAGATAACCATGACTTGCTTCAAATCACAATCCTCATGGGATCGACCCTGACTCACTTAGGTATTACTTGGACGACCAAGTGCACTTGCTGGTTCAATAGTGCGAAGTGTAATTCCCCGCTACCACCCCCACTAAAGGACGGCCCTAACTCCTTTACCAGGAGATCAGAGTGTATGCTGATCCAAGGCTAGACCAAGTCCTATAGGATATATGTCTCCTTAGAACACAGTGAAAATTTGACAAAAAGGGTTAGCCAATCTAACTAAGGAGAATGGATCTCAAGCCAGTTGTTAGAAGATGGCTAGATTTTATTGGGCGCTCTATCCTCCCCACTAGCAACCATTCTGAGGTCACAGTGAGGTGGCCCATGATGATCTACTGCATCATACTTGGCAATGAGGTGGAAGCTTATCAATTGATACCTTTTGAGATGTACACCTCAACTCAATCTAGGCTGGCTTTTCCACACCTCATCTCTCGCTTGCGTGACGAGGCAAGAATCATAATTGACAGAGATACGTTCATTACAGTAGACGACCTAATCACCAAGGAGATCATGGATTAGACTAGGAAACCGGTGTAAGCCAAAACTCAGAGGCCAGTTTCTCCCTCTAAGAGAAAGATGCATGAGCATCCCTCTAATTGAATATTAGACTCAACTGGCAGCTTTCATTGAATAGTTGAGATCCACAGTGGACCAACTAAAAGAGGAGCAAAAAGACCAGTCCCGGATGCTTCACAAGCTGACCGAAGTGCAGGAGAGCCAGAGTCAAGAATTATAGGAGTTGAAGCGCCATAAATTCTTAGAAGAGGGAGGCATTCACAATGAGTGAGGTGGTTAAGTTCCATCTCCCCTATTCTATCCCCATTTTTAGCACTTTACTTTCTGTTTTTCAATTCTAGGATACATGATCACTATTAAGATTTCCCATTTTCTAGTTTAGTATTTAATTTCAATTTTTGTTGACTAAATTTTAAGATGTTTCGCGTATACCCCATTGAACTTAAATAAATTTTAATTAAGAAGTAGTAAAATATAAAAGGTCTTGAGTTTATTACCAATCATTCTACTCATGTCAAAGTGGTGGCCTTGTCTTTATTTTATGATTGCATGAATTAACTATGCATGATTGATATTGAAGTTGAGTATGTTGGCTCTTGAAGAACAATGAATTTAGAAAAGTATTATGGATTCTCTGAAAAATAAAAAAGATTTATTCTTGAAGCAAAAGAAATAGCAGAAAAATCAAGAGAAGAAAAAGAAAAAAAATATGAAAAAAGAAAACCAAGAAAAGGATCTAAAGCTTTGAGCATCAATAGATAGGAGGGTCTAAATTGGCCTCAAAAGGGGCTGCTATCCCTAACTATATGCTTGTGGTGTGAAGGTGTCAAGAAAATCTTGAAACTAAGCATTTAAAGTTCTGATCTACTGCTAAAATAGTACGCTTAAGAACTCTGAGCTCCACTGTCTGGGAATTTAAGCAAAGCTAAATTCGAATCCAAAGGGTTCCCCCAGTTATGTGCTTGTGGCGTTTATGTATCCGGTGGTAATACTTGAAAATATAACGCTTAGAGTCACGGCTAGGCTCAAAGGTGCAAAGCACCAAAAAGAAGTTGTGTTCAAGAATTAAGAAAAACTAAAAGAAGAGAATCAATAATATCATCCGGATTCTAGTTCCAAGGGATGCCAATGTTCTGAGTTTCAAAGGAAAGTGAGATGCCAAAGCTATTCAGAAGTATGGAGCTAATAGCCCCACTCAGTAATTGGAACTAAACATTGACAACTAAAAAACCTTATGTATTTTTCTCTTCCATTTAGTCATATTTTGTTTTTGCAAACACCAAAGTGGACCCAAAGTGGATTTCAGCACTCTTTATCTTATCTAGTCTTATCTTTATACTTTTTAATTTAAATTTACATTTCTTAGGCTGAGTATTTTACTATTTAAATACGAGATCACTTAGGATTGAGGAATCAATTTACAAATAGACAGATCTTCTCTATTTTCTCTGTAAACTATGAGCAACTAAACCTCCTAGGTTAAGGTTAAGAGCTCTACTTGCCCTATGGATTAATATTATTATTTTTCTCCTTTAATATATGTTTGATTCCATTCTATGATATATTGTCGTTCTTTATCTAAACGAATCTGGGTGGAACGAGAGTATGACCCCTGATTCTACATGAGTTCTTATGAGTCCTGACCCGGATAGTATTAAGCTATAGCTTGAGAATACATCACTTAAACCAATAGTTTATCTGGGCTAATTGAGATATGTGACATAAAATCTCGTTAATTATGGGTAATGAGGTTTTTGTGGCGCTAAAGCTAGAATATTGAGCTTCATTCTTCGATCCGAAAGATTTGACCTTATCTGTGGCACTTTAAGTAGGATCAAAGGAGAGTGAATTGCGTGAGCTTCATCCTCATTCATATTAAAACACCATTGACAACGGTGTTTGATATAGATTAGAGGAGATTAATTGACCACGACCAATGGCGTTTATCACTTACAGCTTTGCCATAGAATGAATCATTCATTGTTAAAGCGGTTGGTAAGAAGTATTAATCCGGAAAGATAAAGCATCTCCAACGCCTTAACTAATTTCTCATTATTGTTTCTACATTAATTCTACTGCTTTCTTTACTAATTTGTTTTATGCGCCTACAACAACAACCACTATCTTTCTATTTTCCTAACTAAGATCTGCATGACAATCATTGCTTGCTCAATCCAACAATCCTCGTGGGGTCGACCCTCAGTCACCTGAGATATTACTTGGACGACTCAATGCACTTGCCGGTGAAGTTGTGAGAGTTCAAAATCGTGCACCAGTTATGAACAAAAATAACTCAGCAAACAAAATTAACTATAATCAAAGGGAACTCAATTATTTGTAACAAAACTCCACAGTAAAACTAGCAACACAATTATTAGTTGGAGAAAGGGGGCACCAGACACAAAGGGCCCCAAAGGAGAAAGGGGACACAGCAAACTAATTAACTATTATCACAGTGCTTATCGGTGGCGAAGAGGAAGGGAAGTGACAGCGACGACAGACGAGACGGCGATACCGGCAAAAATAGAGAGAGAGCTCGAACAGAAAAGAGCCTGCAGGGCTGTGGGGGCTGTAGGGCTGCGTGGGTTCGGTGGCTGCAAGGGCTGCGGTGGATGGGGCTGGGGGGCTATGGTGGACGGTGCTGGGGGCTTACGCCGCTAGGGTTCTTTTCTTTGTTCTTTACTTCTTTCAATTTTCAGATAGGAGAGAAGTGAGTGGGACTGGGGGGACTAGGCGTTGGGTAGCCATTTTGTTTTTGTTTTATTTAAAGGTCAAAACGACACCATTTTAGAGAGTGTCACCAAATCGGACGACCTTTAAAAAACTGGCCGGTTCTGTCAGTTCACCAACTTTTTCACCGATTTTTTGCCATACAGTTTTTTAAGCTAACCAAACTGCCTTGGTGACCGATTTTTAGTTAACCCAGTTGAACTGATCAATCTGGTTCAGTTTTCAGAACTATGGTTATAAGAGAGCATGGTTGCCGTAAGACAACTTCAGATCATTGTGTATTTGTGCAAAAATTTTCTGATGGTGATTTTATCATTTTTTTATTTTATGTGGATGATATTTTGATTGTTGGCAAGAATACTTTGAGGATTATGAGTTGAAGAAACAATTGAGCAAGTTCTTTGTTATAAAGGAACTGGGTCCTACCAAATAGATTTTAGGCATGACTATTACTCGTTATAGAGATTCCAAGAAGCTTTATTTGTCACAGAAAAAGTACATAAAGAAGGTGCTTCAAAGGTTTGACATGAATGATGCCAAATGTGTTGCTCCTCATGTTAAGTTGAGTACAAAGCAATGTCTAACCACTGATGAGGAGAAACAAGCAATGGATGAAATTCCTTATGCTTCAGCTGTTGGAAGCTTGATGTATGCTATGGTGTGCACTAGACCAAACATCGCTCATGCGGTTGGTACTATAAGTTGTTTCCTCTCTAATCCAGGTAAAGAACATTGGAATGCTATTAAATGGATTATGAGATATCTCAAAGGTATAACTAACTTGAGTTTGAGTTTTGGTGGTAAAAAACTTTTGCTAGTTGGCTTTATTGATGCAGACAGGGCAGGAGATATTGATTCTCGAAAGTCTATTTCAGGTTACTTGGTCAAGTTTGCAGGAAAAACTATTTCATGACAATCAAGGCTACAGAAGTGCGTTGCACTTTCTACTATGGAGGCAGAGTTTATTGCAGCAACTGAAGCATCTAAAGAGTTATTGTGGATGAAGAAGTTGCTTCGATAGCTTGGTTTCAAGCAAGATCGTTATGTATTATTGTGTGATAGTCAAAGTGCTATTCATACACCTAAGAATACTACTTTTCATGCAAGATATAAACATATCGATATTAGGTATCATTGTATACGAGATGTGCTAAACTCCAAGTTGTTGGAAATTGAAAAAGTTCACACTGATGATAATGGTGCTGATATGATGACAAAAGCATTGCAAATAGATAAGCTTAAAACATGTTGTTTGATCACCGGGATGGCGAGGGCCTCCACCTAATCAAGAATGGGAAGACTTGTTGGGCTTTTTTTTCTCTCTTTTGTGAGACCTAAGTCCAATTTTTGGGGTGTATCTTTGCACCTATTGTGTCACAACCCTAATCAAATTTTTGGGGTATTGAGAGTGAAAGAGAGCAGCCATTAAAGTGAGAGAGAAGAGAAAAAACAGAATTTTTGTTTTTGTTCAGAGCAGCATATTTAAAATGGCAGTTTCTCATTCGTTCACTGTTGGATCGGCCTAAAATTTAAACTACAGCTTCGTCTCATCTTTTTCTTCATTATGAAAGGTGAAAATTTTTATTGGAAGTCTCACAGTTGCTCACAAGATGAATGTGAATAGTAAAACCCTCTCCTCTCTTCTCTCAACTCAGTAGTGCCCCTTTTCTTAATTGTGGGTGGAAATGAGCTGAACTGGCTCTTATGTGAGGTATATATATGTTGGGATTGGGTCCAACTTGGGCCCGATCCAATCCGTTAGAGTTTTTGGTCCGTTTGTCCCAATTTTTGGCCAAACCTTTAAAATTAGCGTCTGATTTTTAACTTTAATTATTTTTCTAAGTTTTTCTACTATTTTTATCATTCTCACATAGTACCGGACAGACTTAAACCGGTACTACCGGCTAATTTACCGGTAGGCATTTTTACGTAATATTCTGTAAAAATTTACATTTTTCAACTCAGAAAAATATATTGAGTCCAAATATCCTATTTAAATTTTCTAATTAATATTCAAAATTTTTGAACCTATTTTGACCAATTAATTTATTATTTTACGTTAATTAATCGGTTAATTATTTTCGGTTCTTACACTTGTACCTCATATTTGATTATAGTGGAGTTATTTTCTTGGTCTTGGTGATTCGTAGTTTTTACCTCTCACATTAAGGGATTTTCTACGTTAAAATATCGGTGTATTATTGTTATTGCTTTACTTGATATATTTAGATTTTTTTATTCTAAAATAAAAAAATTATTTCTCCAAAAAAATTATTTGAACTTTAATTTCCCGCATCCATTTTTTCTTGTGGGGGCAAGTTCGTTGTATCCCCGACAAACTTTATAAAATTAATAAAGTTCGTCGTGCCCCCAAGAACTTTAAATTTCTATGCTTCTAATTTGGAAAAATATATACTGTGATCAAAACTTTTAATTTTTCAAAAAACTTAGTTTGATTTAATTTGGATGAGAAAAAAAGTTGGAAAGTTGAATACTGGACAGATAACAAGTATGGCTTCTTCAACATCGCCAGCAGCAATTGCAACCATTGTTAAACCGAACTAGGTTTTTTCAAAAATAAGATGTTGGGGAGTAATATTCCTACTATACTGTGTCTGTGTATTCTTGTGTATTTCTATGTACTCCTGGAGACAATGATAATAGTTACTATTACCACTGGCAGTACTGTCCAATATTCAACTTTCCAACTTTTTCTTCTCACACAATCTGTTATTTATGGGAAGAAACGAAGTGAAGTTTGCCGAGAGTGCAGTAAACTTTACAAAATTAGTGAGGTTTGTAGTGGGGCCGCGAACTCAACTTAAATGCAAAAAAAAAACATATTCTGCGAATTAAAGTCTAATTAATTTTTTTGTGGAAATAAAGTTTTTTTATTTTAGAATAAAAAAAATCCAATATATTTGCTTGCTTATAGATGCTGCCATATGATTTTGTGAGTACTTTTATATTATTCTTGTATTAGATATTTGTGTTGTTTTCGTTGTTGACCTCTTTCGGCTGCAGTTTCCTTAAAAGCTTTTTACTAGCTATCTAGTGTAGTATGTTAAATGGATAACTCAATCCTAAAATGACATGTGTGCAAGTGAATAAATAGATTTTTAAAACAAATAATTCATATAATAATACAATTTTAATCATATTAGTCCCTAAAAATATTAATTATCAAATAAATTGGTCCAAAAAATTTATTATCATACAAATTGGTCCTAAAAGAAATTCATAATAATAGTCACGTTAACTACATAATCATGTATCAATTATTTCTTACCTTGAAAATTAAATTTTTGATTATTTTATATTGTTGAAGACACCACTCGTCTTATATATATGCATACTCTTTCAACGTTTTTCCCTGATCACATTGTACACTAGTTGCCAAATATCTATACCCATTTTCATTTTATTTTGTAAAACAAAATAGCATGAAAAAAATAATTTTAAAATTTTAAAATTTATCTTTAGCAATGTATTTTCATAATTAAAAATTAAAAGTTAATTATTTAATATTATCCGATGACTTAGTTGTCAGTAGATTTAGAGACATCATTAATTAAATTTGTGCCATTCGACGCCAACTTATATAGACAGTCTGATTATAGGTAATAGTGAGCTTAAAAAATTTAAAATTTGTCAATTTTACCAATGGATTGGCCGTCGCTAATATGTTACTCTGAACCCGCTGTCGATACAGTCACGATATAATGAGCACCTGTATAATAGTTAACCATCTATGTTAAATTATGAAAAAAGATCTAAACACACAACTTTAAAATTAAACCCAAATCAAGATCCGGGATACACATGAATAAAATAAATTTATTGATTTTCAATTATCTAATTACGGATGACTCTAATACTACTTGATGAAAGATCCAATCATATAAAATTATTAAAAAAAGTATCCAAAAATAGAAGCGTACATGAATCCACGAACATGATCTAAGGACTTTGATTGATTCTTGATGTTGACGCAATTCTTGATCTCCATCTTGATTCATCAAAATGTATGGTCGTCCTTTGATATTTCTTAATCAAAATCTGCTTAATATTTATTAGGATAAACTATGAAGCACGGATATTTCGTTGAGTTACCGTGTCTGCGTGTCAGACACATTTTGAATACGATATTTATCGATATTCGTCTGACACGCATGTCTTTTGTGTCCAACTGTGTCTTAATAAAAAATAAAAAAATTCTTCTCCAGATACGTCTAGATACACCTAAATACTATCACGTATCAGCGTGTCAAATCTTATATTTAATATATATTCTTAAAATAAATTTAGATATAATATTATTATTTATTAAAACAAAAAATATTTTAAATAGACAGTACATCTTCCCTATCATTTAAAATCGATGGTTTATCTTCTCTATTATTTAAAATTGTTCATCTTCTTTATTATTTGAAACGTTTCATTTTTAAGAGTTTTGTCCAATTTAAATCATTAATTTTTTTTATTATTTTTCAAAAATTATATTTAATTATTTATAAATACATCTATCTCGTTTACAGTATAAATGAGATTTACGAAAATTGAAAAATTACACATATCTCGTTTACACTGTAAACGAGATACATACAAAATTATCTCGTTTACTATGTAAACAACATAAAAAAATATTTATTTCAATAAATATTTTTTAAATTATTTATTTCGATAATTATTATATTTATTTAATTTATAAAAATAAAAAATCCGTGTATCATACGACATAGACTAAGAAAATAAATTTTTCTTATAATATAGTACACGTTTGTCAATTTCACAAACATAATTAGTGCACTGAAGTCTTAAAACTTATTTTGATATACATGACTAATCTCAAAGATTACCCAAAAATTGGGCTGGAACTGTGCGGAAGGTGTGCCTGGCGCACAACCCACCCAGGCGTACATATGACCAACGCTCACGCGTCGCTTTTCATTTTTGGGCATCTACGCGTGCGCGTGGACGACGCTTACGCGTCACTTCTTCATACTGCAACCCCCGCGTATGCATGGGTGACGCTTACGCGTCGCTTCCTGTTTCCATTTTTCCTCCTTTCTTCTCTCCTTTCTTATTCTTTCCTCTTTCCCTTCTCCTTCCTTTTCTTCTTCCTTTCTTACTTTCTTCTTTTCCCTCTCTTCAAAAAATAAAATAAAATAAAATAAAAATATAATAAAAAAATAAAAATAAATAAATAAATAAATTAAATAAAAATAATAATAAAAAATAATAAATAAAAAAATAAAAAAAGAAAAAAATTTACTTTTTATTTTTCTCGTCTTTAATTTTCTTTTATTTATTGTATTTGCATACTTTTATTCATTGCATTTTAATTTTGTTCTTATAACTTGTTCTTCTTTTCCCTTCTAAATTTTTTTATTTTAATAATGGTATTAAATTCTCTTACTCAATTGTTGAAAATTTTTTGGATTATTTTGGTGCTTCTTGACTTGTTTGGTATTGTTGGGTGATGAAATTTTTAGGTCAATGCTTAATCTTTGATGACTCTTTCTTGTTTGAACTTGATGCTCAACATGCTCTTTATGTCATTTACTTATGCTTTGACTTTACTCTTGCATCAAGTGTAGTGATATGCCTTAGCTTATATTGTTTTCTCACTTACATGTTGTAGCTACCATGTAGTTAAAAATCCTACTTTTATTTGGCATTAGCCCCCGCCTATGTTTTATTTGCGTTGATATCTTTGTTATGGGCTTAATTTTCTTTCTCTTTCTCTTCTTTCAGGATGGCCATCGAGGAGAAAAACGGAAAAGCTTTCGAATAGGGCGACAAACAAGTCCCTTCGCACATTCTTTGGAGAAAGCGCAGCAGTTGTAACTCACAACCCCATCCACTTGCACATCTCTGCATGCACCGAGGACGGTGCAATCTTTAAGTGTGAGGAGGTCGATACCAACTTTCGTGGGTTAGTTACTTTCTTTTCAACACCAATTCTTAGTTTTCTTTGTTAGATTAATTATTGTATTGCATGATAGATGACACTATAGTTAAAGTTTGTGCATATTTTACCACTACTTGGTTGAAGTAATAATTTCTTTTTCAAGAAACTGCTTTGGGGTATTTCACTAAATTGAATTAAAATTTTTGTGTTAAATTTGCTTGAAAAAAATTTATTTTTAGAACATGGTTTTAGAGCTTGAACACAGAAAACCAGTGAGTATTTTGAACCTATTTGATTGGTTGCATTTTATCAACCAATATTCTATTTTGATGTGTGTTGTTCTCTCTAAAATTGCGATCTTTGTCTTGCTTGATTCTATATTTCCATAGTTTGATGTATGCATACACTTATATGATTGAGTTCTTGTTTCACTTATCTCACATATCCATATGGCCTTACGCTTTTTATTATCCTTTGCAAACCAATGTTGAGCCTTTTAACCCCATTTGTTCTTTACTTTAGCACATCATTAACTCTAAGTCGAAAACAATAATGTCCTTAATTTGAATCCTTGGTTAGCTTAGACTAGTGAGAGTGCTCATGAATTAAGTGTGGAGAAATTGGGTTTGGAAATATTTGGTTTGGGAATTGGGTGTTGTATATTCTAGTGAAAATGTGAAAAAAAATAGTTGAGCATATATTCTTGCATTTAATACCTTAATCATATGCATTGAGAAAAACAAAAGAAAATAAAAATAAAAAAGAGAGAGAAAAAGAAAAAAAGAGCAAATAATAAAAGGGGATAGAATGACCCAAAGTAAATAGTGATAGCAATACATATGAGTTGTACTCAAATTTGGGATGCATGAATATGCAGTAAACATAGTTATTAGGTAGTTAGATTTTATATTCTGATTACATGGATTGTCTTAAGTTAGGTGAAAAGTTTAGGTTAATCAAGGATTCAGATTTCAATCCACTTAACCAAATACAATCCTACCTTGACCCGAACCCCATTATAACCCTTAAAAGACCTCTTGATATGTGTATTTGTGCATTAAATTTTTGTTGATTGGTAGAAGAAGAGCAAGTCTTAGAAAGCAAGATTAGTAGAGAATTGAGAGAATCGAACCTTGAGCACTTAATTGATTAGAGTGTATACACTTCCGGTGAGGGTTCGATGCTCGATTCTTTATTCCCGGCTTTCACGAGCTTTCTTCTTGCAAGTCTATTTGTACTACATTTTATGATTTGAATTAGTGAAACCCATTTCATATTTGTTCTTAGAGAATTTGATTTACTTTTAACCAAGTAGGTACAATCATTTTTGCATGTAGTTGCATTCATATAGATAGGTTGTATTTAATAAGTCTTACCATTCTTCTTCACTCTTATGGTTTTCTTGAGCTTAGCATGAGGACATGCTAATGTTCAAGTGTGGGGAGATTGATAAACCACTATTTTACGATTTATTTTGTACCCAATTGAGTGGATTTTATCCCTTATTCTCACACTTATTCATATAATTAGCATGTTTTACATTTTCTTTCCTAATTTTGTGCTGTGATTGAAAACATGCTTTTTTGGCCTTAAATTTGCTAATTTTTAATCCTCTCTTATTACCATCGATACCGTGATATGTGTGTTAAGTGTTTTCAGGTTTTATAGGGCAGGAATGGCTTAGAGGACGGAAAAGAAGCATACAAAAGTGGAAGGAATGCAAGAAAATATTATTTTGAGAAGCTGGCAGTGATGCATACGTGTGAGCGATGCGTACGCGTGACCAGTGCAGCAGACGAGCGACGCGTACGCATGGATGACGCGTACGCGTGACCAGGATTTTGTCAAGCGATGCGTACGCGTGGCTGATGCGTACGCGTGACAAAGTGTCACGTGCTGCAGATATCAAAAAACGCTGGGGGCGATTTCTGGGCTAGTTTTAGCTCAGTTCCAAGCCCGAAAACACATATTAGAGGATGCAAAGTAGGGGAATCAAGGATGCACTTTCATTATTCATACACTTTAGGTTTTAGATGTAGTTTTTTGGAGAGAAAGACTCTCTCCTCTCTTTAGGTTTTAGGGTTTTTAGGTTTAGCTTTTCTCAAATTTAGATTTCTACCTTGCTTTTATTTAGTTTTTCTTCTATTTTTATTTGTTCTAGTACTTTGGTTTGTCTACTTATATCATTGATTCCTTTATGTTGCTAATTTAGTTTATGAACTCTTATGTTTCCTTTGATCCATGTTAATGCAATTTATGTTTCCACAGGTATGATTGCTTCCTTTAATTTGTTGTTATTGTTCTCTCTTGTAATTCTTAGTTTTAGATTTTGCTGTCTTGTTGATTTTCTATGTTTTTATTTTATGCCTTCCAAGTGTTTGATAAAATGCTTGCTTGGGTTTTAATTTAGATTTTTATGTTCTTAAGTTGGATTGACCAATTAGAGACTCTTGAGTTATCAAAAGTCTTTTGTTGATTGGTAATTAAGATTGCCGGTTAGCTTGAACTTCACCAAAGCTAGTCTCTCACTATGAGTTGACTAGGACTTGTGAACTCAAGTTAATGTTGCTCACTTGACTTTCCTTCATTGTTATATGTTAACTAAGTGAAGGCAATTCACATTTACCATCACAATTGATGATGATAATAAGGATGAGACTTCTAAACCTCAATCCTTGCTAAGAGCTTTCTTAATTATTAGTTTATTTTTCTCGCAATCTATATTTTTCTGTTCCTTATTTCAAATACCCAAAAATATACTTTTCCATAACCAATAATAAACATACTTCCCTGCAATTCCTTGAGAGACGACCCGAGATTTAAATACTTCGGTTAATTTTATTGGGTTTGCTTAAGTGACAAACATATTAAATTTGATTTGAGGATTCATTGTTGGTTTAGAACTATGCCTGCAACGTGATTATTTTTGTGAAATTTTATAACGACAAAAACCCCCTATCAGGGACTGAGATTAGGATTTCAATTTAATTTAATTTGCATTGAAAGCTTTGTCTCTTCCCTCTCCTCTCTCTCTTTGCATTCGGTCATATCAACAAGAAAGAAGCATGATGAAGCTATCAGAAAAGTGAAGTCACAAATGAAGCCTATGGAAGAAAAGGCTATAAAGAAAAGATCTGAATAAAAACAAAAGCAAGATCTTTGCCATTGAAGGCAAGATTTAAAGAAGAACTTCAAGATCTTCCATACCAAGAAAAGAAAGGATCTGCCTCGGTCAGAGAAGAAGATCTCAATTGCAAAAGTTCATTTCTATTTTTGTTTATCAAAGAAGGAAGCTAGCCTCTGAAGTTACGGATAGGAAGAAGCAAAAATGGAAGGAAAGAAGCACTCCTGTGTCAGAGATTTATCAAGGGTCAGAGTTCTTTCTTGGAGCCAAAGTCAAGATTAAGGGCTCAGATTGAAGAAGCCTGATGAAAATGGTTGAGAGAGGTACATGCATGTTGATTTTCGGTTTTTTCTCTCTCTTCCCTCTGTCCGAACCGAAGCTGTTTTTGTGTTAGAGAAAAAGTTGCTTGGTTGAACCGGTTTCAACCTTGAAAGCTTCCTCTTTTATATTAAGGGTGAACGGCCAAGGGTTTAGATCAAGGAGAGAAAGTGAAAAGCACAGAGTTCTCATAGCTACCCAAGCTTCCTGAGTTCTTCTCCTTCAATGTTGTTCATTTTATTTTCGTTTTCTTAGTAATGTCTATCTGAGTCTCATGGAAAAAGGCAAACATGGTGAGGTTTGTAAGAAAAAGTCAGTGAGAGAAAAAAAGAAGTGAGCAATATTAGAGATAAAGCAAAAGATATCTCAGAGTTTCTTTGTACATCTATTTATTGTGTTTCATGATCCTGTGGGGATTTCCTTGCAACTTGGGTTAGCACTTTGTGGTTGAAAGCTTGGTAGAAGCCCAAGTCAAGTTCAGATTTGGGGATAAAATCTGGATTTGTCCCAGATAGGATTGGGTAGATTCTAGGGAAGAATTGGTATTTGTAATCTGATGATTATAGTGAAATTCCATCACTGTTGTGATGGAAACTGGATGTAGGCTGCATTACACTTAGCAGCTGACCCAAGATACATTTGGGTGTGATTTTCTCTTTCTCTTCTACTCCTATTCTAGTTCTATTGCATTGGAGATAAAAATGAAAAATATCTCCTAACCCGTTACGAGACAAAAAGAAAATGTCTCTTGACTTGTTATGAGACAAAAGCATAAATATCTCCTGAAGTTTCCTTGAAAAAGCAGAAATTAATATTCAGCAAAAAGGGGCTAAGATTCAACCCCCCTTCTCTTATTCACTGATTACCATCAAAGTGAACACAATTAACTTTAGTTCACAAGTTCTAGTCACTTCACAGAGAAGAGCTAGAGTTGGTGAGGTTCAAGCTAATTGGCAATCTTCAATTACTAATCAACACTTGAATATAACAATTCAAGTGGCTCCAATTACTTAACCCCAAACGAAGCAAGGAAATCTACTCCATGATCATGGATGATATTTCCTCAAATACTTGGTGAGCAAAGATAAAAGACATGAGAAAAACTAGGAAAAGAATTCAATTCAAATTACCACTAACAATAATCAATAATAATAAAACAAGCAATAATAATGGATATGGAAATAACTCAATGCATTAACAAAATTCAAGAGTAACAAGATCCAAACGTGAATTCAAGATAACCAAATTGAAAAGACTACTGGTGCACAAAATTGCAATCACACTTTTGCAATCCGCACAACTAACCAGCAAGTGCACTGGGTCGTCCAAGTAATACCTTACGTGAGTAAGGGTCGAATCCCACGGAGATTGTTGGCTTGAAGCAAGCTATGGATATCTTATTATTCTTAGTCAGGATATAATATCAATAATAATTTTTAGTTTTAATTGTAAAAAGTAAAAGAGCATGAAATAAATACTTATTATGCAGTAATGGAGAATATGTTGGAGTTTTGGAGATGCTTTGTCCTCTGAATTCCTGCAACATAATGCTTTCTCACTTTCATAAATACAAGGCTCCTTCCATGGCAAGCTGTATGTAGGGAATCACCATTGTCAATGGCTACTTCCCATCCTCTCAGTGAAAATGGTCCAAATGCTCTGTCACAGCACGGCTAATCATCTGTCAGTTCTCGATCATGTCGGAATAAGATCCATTGATCCTTTTGCGTTTATCACTACGCCCAACACTTGCAAGTTTTAAGCTCGTCACAATCATCCAATCCCAGAATCCTACTCGAAATGCCACAGACAAGGTTTAGACTTTCCAGATTCTCAAGGATGCTGCCAATGGATTCTAGCTTATACCACGAAGATTCTGATTAAAGAATCTAAGAGATACTCATTCAATCTAATGTAGAACGGAGGTGGTTGTCAGGCACACGTTCATGGATTGAGGAAGGTGATGAGTGTCACGGATCATCACCTTCTTCATAGTGAAGCGCGAATGAACATCTTAGATAGGAACAAGCGTGTTTGAATAGAAAACAGAAATAATTGCATTAATTCATCAAGAAGCTGCAGAGCTCCTCAACCCCAACAATGGAGTTTAGAGACTCATGTCGTTAAAAGGTACAAAGTTCAGATCTAAAAATGTCATGAAATACAAAATAAGTCTCTGAAAGTTGTTTAAATACTAAACTAGTAGCCTATGTTTACAGAAAATGAGTAAACTAAGATGAATAGTGCAGAAATCCACTTATGGGGCCCACTTGGTGTGTGCTGGGGCTGAGACTTAAGCTTCTCACGTGCCTGGGCTATTTCTAGAGTCAAACGCCAGGTTGTAACTTGTTTCTGGCGTTGAACTCCAACTTGCAACCTGTTTCTGGCGCTGAACGCCAGACTGCAACATGGAACTGGCGTTGAACGCCAGTTTACGTCATCTATCTTCGTGCAAAGTATAAACTATTATATATTGTTGGAAAGCCCTGGATGTCTACTTTCCAACCCAATTGAGAGCGCGCCAATTGGACTCCTGTAGCTCCAAAAATCCATTCCGAGTGCAGGGAGGTCAGAATCCAACAGCATTAGCAGTCCTTTTTCAGCCTGAATCAGATTTTTGCTCAACTCCCTCAATTTCAGTCAGAAAATACCTGAAATCACAGAAAAATACACAAACTCATAGTAAAGTCTAGAAATATGACTTTTGCCCAAAAACTAATAAAAATTTACTAAAAACTAACTAAAACATACTAAAATCTACATGAAATTACCCCCAAAAAGCGTATAAAATATTCGCTCATCAAGTACTAATGGAGTTAAAGAAAAAAACCCAAAAAGAAAATACTAGAAATGAAGGTAGCAGCAGTTTCTCTCAAGATCCAATTGAAAACAAACTAAGAAAACCAAAAACCCTAAAGAGAAGTAGGAGTTTCTCTCACTAGAATTTAAAACTAAAACTAAAACTAAAACTAAAGTAAAGTGTTTTTGTCCCAGCTCCATTCCCTGCGTATTGTTTTCATTTTCGGGCTTGAAACTTGGCCAAAATCAGCGCAGAAATCGCCTCCAGCGTATTCTCTTTATTGCAGCACGTGACGCTTGTCACATGTACGCGTCAGCCACGCGTGCGTCGGTGGGCTCTGCACTGGCCACACGTACGCATCAGTCACGCATACGCGTCAGTGGACGACGCTCCTGGTCACGGGTACGCATCAGTCATGCGTACGCGTCGCTTGGAAGATGGCTTGATCACGCGTACACTTCAGTCATGCGCGCGCATTGGTTCCAGCTTCTCAAATATTCAAATTCTTGTGTTTCTTCCACTTTAGCATGCTTCCTCTTCATCCTCTATGTTATTCCTGCTCTATAAATCCTGCAATCACTCAACAAAAGCTAGCATTACGGCATTGAATGATAATATGAGAGGATTATATATTAGTAATTTAGAGGCCTAGGAAGCATGTTTTCAATTATAGCCCAAAATTCGAAAGAAAACTTAAAAACATGCAATTTACATGAACAAGTGTGAGGATAGTTGATAAAATCCACTCAGTTCGTTATAAATTAAGTCATAAAATAGTGATTTATCAATCATCTTGCTCACATTTGTTGCTTTTGGATTTCTCTCCATAAATCTTGTTTTTCACATGACACTTTATATATATATATCTCTATGAAAAATACTGAATTTCTTTGTCCCTAGTGTAAGTAGTAGAGCTCTATTGTTATTTAAGGTAGAGTATACCTTTTTTTTTCCTTAAAATTTGTTAAATATTTAATTTTAAAATATTTTTAAATTTTATTTTAATTTTTTAAAAAAAATTTATTTGTATCAAATATATTTTTAGTAATTAAATTTTTAAAAAATTAGGACTAATCCAATAATAATACTTGACAATTAGGATTAGTAGCTAAATTTTGTAGTTAGTTTGCTTATGTTAAAAGTTATCCTTTTGAATTAAAATTATTATAAAGTAGTCTTGAATTTTTTAAAATATTAACTATTAAGGATATATTTGATACAAATAAAAACTTTTTTGAATAACATTAAAATAAAATATAATATAATATATTTTAAAAATTTTTGACAAATTTAAGACACAACAGAATATACTTTATTTTATTATTTAGGTGACTTTCCATTCTTAGATATAAGTTATTTAAGCTTATTACAGCAAACTACTGTAACAAACAAATCACACAATTATCCAATAATTTATTAATATAAATTACTATATTAAGAAATCTATTCTTACTCTACTATTGCTGCAAGATTCTTGCATTCTGTAGTCTCTACAGATTTTAGGTACTTTAATTTGTCAATTTCACAAACATATATAATTAGTGCACTGAAGTCTTAAAACTTATTTTGATATACATAAGTAATCTCAAAGACTACCACGAGGTTCACTCGGTTAATTTTATAGCTAACATTTTTAATTATCCCTTTTAATCATGAAAACTATTTTATATTATATGATATTCTTTAGACTTAAATCTATAATTATGTTGATACGAAAAATATTGAAGTTATACACAGACAGGATATGTGCATCGACAGAAGAGGAATGAAATCAAATTAAAAACATGTCAATTAAGTAAGCTTGCACAAAAAGTATAGAGAAGGTAATGTTCTTCAAAAAAAAAAAAGGTAATGGCCGAAAATCCAGGAAACGTGACAACAGGTGCTTGGAATACAACGACAAGTCGTTTGTACATACACATTCTAAATAAATAAGAAGAAAAAGCTATTGTAAAATAGGCTTCCATTGATGTACATACACACACTCTAAGAATTTCTAATTGCACTACCAAAAATATGAGTGTTTGGAGTTTGTGTTTAGTTTTTTTGCATTTTAAATCCCTTGACTTTATTTTTATGCAATTTATAGTTTTTTCCTTTAAATTTTGCAACTTATTATTCTGTTTCCTTTGAATTACTCGTTTGCTCTTCATTTTATCAAATTTGTAAATGCATGCATTCTCTATCTTAAATAAATAATATTCTTTCCATATACTTCTTGTTTCATTAAGCTCGCTAAAAGTTTTATTGCATCTCTGATTAAAACATCACACTACTATAAATCCTTTAAGCAACATACCAAATTGATATTTTTTTATAGGATTTAAATCTTCTAAATTTTTTTTTATATAGAAAGTGTTAGGAGATAGTAGATTTTGTAATTTATAGCCATCAATTAGTTATTATTAGTGTTTTTAATGGTAATGAACTAATGATATGGGATTACTCATTTTTTTTTTTTTTTTGCTGGTTAAGTGCTAACCTCCTAAACTTTCTTTTTTGAATTTGGATTCTCTAAATTTTATTTTTCACTTGAGAAGGTAAAGTATAATCTTTCATCGTTGAATGTTTTCTCTTTTATGTTTTATCTTAGTCCTACTTATAAAATAAATGGTAAAATATCACGCTTTACTCTCTCAAATAAAAAAATAAAATTTAGAAGATCCAAATTCTTCTCTTTTGGTATAAGTTTAGTCGAGGATTTATTTGTTCAAGTCGAGCAAAATCTAAGCAAAACAAGTATAAATGTGAAATATATATAGGTAGAAGCACGCAATTCGTATAATAGATTATATCATATATCATTCGATACAATTCATATAAAAGAAAAGAAGCACATGACAAACTATGAGATCATATAATCTATTCGATTGTACGGTATAGAGGTTGAGTTTGCAAACTGAATTGTCACTTGCCATCGGGAATTTCGTCCTCTTCTACATAGTAGTAGACAAGTGTTGTCACAACACTAAGACTTCTTTGATCTTTTGTGTGGGTGTGTAAATATATAGCACCGTATTAGCTTTAATAATAGTACATTTCAACTTTCATTATTATTATTCATACCAATCACTGTTAGATGGAGCCCTTGAATATAGACATATACATCTATGTATGATTGTGATGTTAAGTATCGTTCAATTCAATCCTACAGATTTTTGCCGGTTGTTGGAGAATTATGGTGAATCGTATTTCCTATTTTTAGAAAGAGGGTTTTGTTTAATTTAATTAAAGGCGTATATTGTCACAACTTTTGGTACAAATGTCTAGAATAAAGGTATATCACGCTTTTATGAGCACGGTGACTGATTAGTAATTTTGCCATGCTTTTTTTTACCACGTTTTTTAGAGAAATAGGCACGCTTTTATGAATGTGGTGGCTGATTAGTGATTTAACTATTCTTTTTTTTTAGTCATGCTTCAAAAGCGTAACCATAAAGGAAAACAAGCATGCTTTTGAAGAATGGCGAAATATCTTTGTTATCGTTACGTTTTTAAAGCCTGCCGGTTTTCTCTAACTCTTTCGGCACCCCTAAAAAGTGTGGCCACAAAGTTTTCACTAAAAATTTTAAAAAATTTTCTACCACTCTTAACGAAACCCTTATTCCCCATTCTATTTCTACTCGTCGTCTACACTCTACAGTCTATAGCGTCGCACACAGAGAGAAACCCTAAACCTAAAGTCACACTCTCCCCTCAGTTGAACCCTAACTCCCTAAGTCTCTTCTCTTGTTCTCTTCTCTCCCTCTTAGCTTTCTCTTTTGTCACTCTCTTCTCTCCCTCACATATGCCAGAACCGTCCTCGTTCATGGCCTCACGCTGTCGCACAGAATTCCCTTCGCACACGCCATTGCAAACTCGCACGTCTCGCAGTCTCGGTCCAAGGCATGTCCTCCTCGTCGTGTCACCGTCATTCTGTGAACACCTGTGTCCTACTCCTTTCCATCTCGTTAACGTTGCTGTCCTCCCCTCCCGTGAATGTTGCTGTCATTCTTCCTGATTCTTGGGTTTGTGATATTCTCCTTTTAACTACTTTGTTTTTTAATTCTTCTAGACCTCTCTTCTCTCTATTAGTCTTCTATTTTGTTCTGGTTCTATAATCAAATTGATTTTGCCGTGTTTAAATTGTTATTAATCTTCTATTTGTTTTGTTTTTTCTTCCTTTTGTAGTATTTAAATTTTGTATTGTATTTTTTGTTGTTGTAGAACTTGATCTAACTCACCAAGTAATAGATGAGGAAGATTATGAATCTGACTAGTGTAGCAAAACTTTTATTGCTTGCTGGATTTGTACAAGAATAGTTTTACGTTGGATTTGCTTGCCAGATTTGTGTTGTAGCAATATTTTTATGAATTTGTTTGGATTTATGTCTTGTTTTATTTTGCTCATTTTTCTACATCAACTATCAGTAGGTTAATTTTTTCATACTTTAAGCATATTCATGATTTTTTCTACACCAACTATTTGGCCAAATTTTTTCTTGATCTGATTATTTGTTTTTGTATTTGATTTTTTGTTTCGATTTTCTTGGTTCATCATTTTTTGGTTTAGGGTTCTTTTTAGTAAAGTATCATTTTTTTCCCAATGTTTGGGGTAAGTCCCAAAGTTGTCCCTAACATTTCAATCGTCCTATTTAAGTCCCTAATGTTTCAAAACTGACTCAATGTTGTCCTGCCGTTAGGGATCCATTAATAGAATTGACGGCGGGACAAAATTGAGACGATTTTGAAACGTTAGGGACTTAAATAGGACGAAAATGTTGGGGACAAAAATAATACATAGAAATAAATTTTAATTTTATTCTTCAATAATATCAATTTTTTACTATACATAGTATTCAATTATTTTTTAATCATATCTAAGTAAATTACACTTAATCATATTACTTTCATTTTAAATAAATTATTTTTTTATAATTTTACTCTTAAAGATTTTTAGTTATCATGAAATGTTTGTAGAATGACTAGTATATAAACTTTCAAAAAAGAAAAAAATAATATATATACAATAAAATATAAATTATACCTTTTGTCTCTAATGTATCAAAATTCTTTAAAATTATAAAAAATAAATTTATTTAAAATGAAAGTAATGTGATTAAGTGTAATTTATTTAGATGTAATTAAAAAATAATTGAATATTATGTACAGTAAAAAATTAATATTATTGAAAGATAAAATTAAATTAAAATTTATTTTTATGTATCGTTTTTGTCCTTAATGTTTTCGTCCTATTTAAGTCCCTAACGTTTCAAAATTGTCTCAATTTTGTCTCGCCGTCAATTCTGTTAACGAATCCCTAACGGCAGGGCAATATTGAGTTAATTTTGAAACGTTAGGGACTTAAATAGGATGATTGGAATATTAGGGAAAACTTTGGGATTACCCCAAACTTTGAGGACAAAAATAATACTTTACTCAGTTTTTTTCAACAAACAAGAAGAAAATTCATAGTTGCTGACTGCGGTCAAGTTAGTAGTTTACGTTCCCATTATAATTCAACAAACAAGAAGTTTTTGCTTCCGATGCATTCAGAGAACTTCCAACCAACATCTAAAAACGCCTGACAGAAATAGGTGAGTTCTTTAGGGAGTTTTAGGGTATGAAACTGAGCATGAATGACTTCACAGTGATGGACAAAAACATTCCCATCATATTCGTTAAGCTGGAGAGGGTATTCCCTCCATCCTTTTTTTGACGTCATACAATATTTAGCAGTCCACCTGTAAGAACCGGAGTTTTTTACGAAAACCATTTTAATAAAAATAATAGCTTTAACTACCCGGAATAGATTCAAAAATATAGAAATGTCCTTTTAAAATATAAAGGTAAAATTTTGTTTCAATGAATATTTCTGAATTGGAAAATGTATATTTTGCGGAAAATTTTTATAAAAATGCGTACCAGTGCTTAAGCCGGCAGTACCGGCTCTAGTCTGTCCAGTACTGCGTATTTTAGAAAATAAGATTTTAAAAATTTAATTTATTATTTTGAAAGGACAAAAATAATTTAGAATTAAAAACCAGGTACTAATCTTAAAGGTTTTGGCCCAAAGTGAGTCAAATGGACTAAAAACGCTAACGAATTAGATCGGACCCAACTAGGCCTAAGGCCCAACATATATATGCTCATTAAATAAGTATTTCAGCTCATTCACTCACCAAAGAGGGTGAGGGCACCCTGAAATGAGAAGGGGGGAGGAGAACTCCATGTTACTATTCATCTCCTTCTTTAAAGCTCCATAACTTTTGATCCAGAGCTTCGATGGACGAGCTGTTTGTGGCCACGCGAAGCTCTTGTTGAGCTCTTCATTTTTAGCTAAGTTTTGTTGGTAAGAAATTGAAACTCAAGCTCTAGTTTCCAGCTCTAATAATTCTGCGTTTTTGGATTTGATTTTTGAGTAAGTTTTACGATTTTATTTGTTTAGGTGATCTCTAGTAGTGGATAATTATTGTGTTTTCCCCTAATTTCATTGGGTAAGGTAAGTTCTCACTAAACCTTTGTGTTTAGTTATTTTGTGAATCCTAGGTTTGATGTTGGTATGTTATATGATGTTAGATTGAGTTTTGGAGTTTGTTGGAGTGATGCTTGGTTGTTTTGAGCTTGGTGGCTTTGCTTGGTGTTTTGAGTAGCGTGAGAATCGGCCAAGGTATGGTTTCGGTTTTCTTTATATAATATGTAATGTTTCAAGAAATTTAGACTAGTAGACCTTAGGATAGGATTGAATTGATGTTAATTGTCGGTTGTTATTGATTATTGTGGTTGATGATGATTGTTGAAAATTATTGTTGTTAATGAGGGGTGTTGATATTGTTGATAAATGATGTGGATTAGGAATTTTGATGATGATAAATTGATGCTTAGGTTGATAAGTGTTGAAAGAGTTGAGATATTGAGGTTTGGATGATGTATGGTTGAATAATGATGGAATTTAGGAGCTTTGGTGTGATTTAGGTTAAATTTAGATGTTGGTGAATAATAATTTTGATGGTGTAAAATAGTGTAATTGGGATGTTATTGATGGTTTAGTTTGAGGAATGAATGGTATAGACTTTTGTGTTGTTTTGGTAGTGTTTGGGTTGTGAGTAGTTTGGTTTTGAATTGAGAGTTTTGGTAAAATTGAGTTTTTAAGGTTTTTGGTAAAAATGGGTTTTAAGCACCCTTTGGTGGATCATATCTTGAGCTACAGTTTTTGAAATTGATTAAATTTTGTATAAAATTAAAGATAATTCAAAGAGCTTTAAAATGGTATAAGTTTTGTGGAAATTGGAATTTTGTAAAAAAAGATATGATTGTTGGAAGTTGGTGTCAAAAATCTTATTTCTGTGATGTTGCAAAAATTGTGAGTTCTAGTTTCTGTGCACACGCACACTGTTGTGCGCGTGCTCTGAACAGGGGCCATGTTTTGATTTGTGCGTACACACGCCTTTGTGCGCACGCACACCTTGTGATTTTTAGAAAACGTGCGTACGCACACTCTGGTGTGCACTCACACACATGGATATTTCTACTGTTGAGAGTGTTCGCACACTCTGGTACGCACACACACTCTGTGAAATTTAAAAGTTATGCGTACGCACAACATCATGCGTACGCACAAGCTAGGAAAACTCTTCTGGGCATGCATATGCACACTGCCCTGTTTTTCAAAAAAAACCTTGTTTTTAACTGTTTTACCTTTCTGGCAAGCTTGTAAACTTCTGTAACACTTGTTTAAACCTTTTTTCCAATTTTAGGCTTTAAATCAAGGCAGAAAATAATAAGTGAATAAAAAGGGATATTTTTGGTTATGAGTTTAGAAGACGGTAATTTAGGCTTAGGAAGTTTTGTGAATGGAATAGTTAGAGTGTTTGGGCAGAGTGTTGAGATGATCTATCTTGAGAAAGATGAATGATTATGGTTAATGGATTGAGTATGAACGGAAGTGCGCTATGAGCAGTGGCCTCTGAAATGGATTGTGTGATTGTGATATACTTTGTTCTTCGTCATAGGGGCTGTGGCAGTCTCCTGCCTACGTTCGGATGTGAGGGTTGAAGCTAGGATTCCCACACACATTTCTCACTCATGGAGAAGGTGGTAGGGCACTCATCCCTTAGAATTATTCCTCCTGAGTATGCATTTTCTCTCTGGTTGCAAGATGATATTGCACTAACCCACGGAATCATGTAGCATCCAGAGGAAGGTGGTAGGGCACTCTCCCTCGGAACATTTTTCTCTGAAAGGAGAAGGTGGTAGGGCACACAACCCTCGGAATTATTCCTCCTGAGTATGCGCAACAGAGAGACTACTCCGAGAGTTGCCAACCAGAATATGTGTCGGGTTTGTCACTTTAACCGGCATGTGATATCACAGCCAATAGGACAGACATTCATGACGTGGCAGAAATTAGCGAGTTAAGAAATTATTAATAGAAATACGTTGCAAGTATAGTCCTTAACCAGCCAAAAATCCGCTTACAATTTAGAAAGGTTGTCATAATATTGAAATTAAAATACTGGGAGTATGAATCCCAGGACGTCTCCCAACGAGTTGTAGAAAGATGTGCTATTTTATCAATCAGGTGTTTTCAAAAAATGGTTGAGTTGATAAACAGGAAATTAATTTAGAGAATTTAATTAATTTTAAATAAAAGCCTTGGCTGGGAGTAGATTAGTTGGAAGCCCTATTCTTGTTGAAGTACTCTCAAGATTAATTAATAATTGAAAGTTGCTCTGCTTAGTTATCCCTTACTAGGTAAAGGAAAGTCAAGCAAGTTGGAAAGCTATTTCTAGTCACAAGTCCTAATCCTCTCCCTTGGGAAGGATTAGTGTCAATGACTAGAGGGTGACCCAACAATGAACCCAATTATAATTTTTCTCTTGAGTAATTTAACTCAAGGTTCCCTTTCAATCATCTCCCAATCAAGTTATGGAACTACTCACTCATCATAATTATAGACTTCACAGAATCAATGGGGGAAATAAAAGAAGACATAATAAATAATAATGAAAGGGATTAATTAAAAATAAAATAGTCTATATTAATAACTTGTGAAAATAATCCAATGTCAACTTTGGAGGAAGTAAGAATATGGAAGAATAAATGAAAAGTAAGTAGCAAGCTATAGTGACTAGTATCGAAGGTAGACTCTTCTCAAAAGCTAAAGCCAAAATCTTCAAAATCCTAATTATCAATGTTCAAGTGTGTAAACCTAAGGGGGAGTAAATTCAGATCTAAAAACTAAAAATTGTGCCGAATGAATGTTGTTCTCTGCCTCTGCATGTTCCCTGGCTCTAATCTGTGTTTCTGGGCCAAAAACTGGGTTGAAATCTGGCCCAGAAAATCTGCCAGCGACTTCTGAAATTTTGCAGATCGCGCACGTCACGCAGCCGCATCGTCCACGCGTTCGCGTCACTCAGCGTTTCTCGTACCACGCGTGCGCATCGTCCACGCGTTCGCGTCGTTCGTGCAGCTTCCAATCCGCGCGGTTGCGTCAGGCACGCGAGCGCGTCACTGTGATTTCTTCGATTTCGCGCGGTCGCGTCAGCCATGCGACCGCGTGACTTCTCGCTGGTCATCTCCTTAATTCTTTGTGTTCCTTCCATTCTTGCATGCTTCCTCTTCATTCCTTATGTCATTCCTGCCCTATGAAGCCTAAAACACTTAATACACAAATCATGGCATCGAATGGTACAAAGGAAGATAAAAATATATAACTAAAAAATCTTTAGGAAGTAAGTTATCAATCATAGAATATTTTTAGGAAGGAATTGTAAATACATGCAAACCATATGAATAAGTGGGAAAAGACTTGATAAAACCACACAATTAAACACAATATAAATCATAAAATAGTGGTTTATCAACCTCCCCACACTTAAACATTAGCATGTCCTGATGCTAAGTTAAAGGAGATAAATATGAATGAACAGGAACATGCAAGACTCATGTAATGCAATGCAACCTATATGCATATGAATGCAACTATATGAGTTGGTCTACATGATTAAAAATAGATAAATTCTCTAAGACAAAATATGGGACAGATTTCACTAATTCAGAGCATATTGTAAAAGCAGATAAATTTGTAAGAAGATAGCTTGTGAGAGTAGGGAATACAGGACTGAGCATTAAACCCTTGCTGTTGGTGCATGTGCACTTTAATCATCTCTAGCATATGGGGTAATCACTCTATCCTTCTCTAATCATGCTTTCAAAAAATTTTGTTTTTCACCTAATCAATCAACAATTTTAAAATGCCAATGCAAACATCATGAGATCTTTTCATGGTTGTAATAGGGCTAAGGTAAAGGTGAGGATACACATATGGCTAAGTGAGCTTATATATTGAATCATTAATTAACCCAAGCTCCTACCTAACATACATATACTCTATATAATTTCAACATTCATCTTAGCTACCCAGAATTTCCTTTTCACATTCCATATTCATGTATCAACCTTTATTTTAATTTTATCACATGTGCATTGATTATTAAATTATGACTTATCATTGGGGTGATTTTGTCCCCTTATTCACTAAAATAAAGAAAATATTTTTTTTATTTTTTTATTTTTTATTTTTTATTTTTTTTGTATAGCTTATCAATGCACATAGATTTGTAATTTTCTTTTATGGTTTCACATGAATAGGTACCCAAATTTCCTTTATTCTATTATGATATATTTTCTATTACCTTTTATTCCCACAATTTTTCCATACTCAATTAACACACAAATTCTATCTTAAGCTAACCAAAGATTCAATTGGGATTTTCAATTATTTTCCACTTAAGGCTAGTAATGTGGTATAATATGGAACGAATGGGATTAAAAACAGCTCAAAGTGGTTAACAAAGGTAGTTAAAAAGGGTTGGCTTATTTGGGATATGTGAGTTAAACAAACAATGGCCTCAATCATATGATGCACATAACACATTAATTTTGGACATATAAGATAAAACCAGATTCAGATTACAATCATAGATAAGTAAACACACAAGAAAAAAATATGTTTATGGTTAAATAGTGTAACCATGTATTTAGGCTCAAGGTCTCACGGGTTGTGTGTTCTTTTTAGCTCAAAACTTCTGTTCCAATTTCAACTTCAAACAAATTTAACATAAATATTTTGATTTAAATTAGTGAAATTTTGAAAAATATATGGTCTTAAAAGAAACTTATTGTCTTTTCAATCAGGTAGAACATGCATGCAATTAACCTACTAATATGTATTCTATCCTATTCTAAAGAAGAAGAAATTGGTGTTAGGGAGAAAAGAATTACCTTCGGAAGTCAGGTACTGACCGACCTCCCCACACTTAAGGCTTTGCACCGTCCTCGGTGCCATCTGTCAGGAACAAGGGTGGGCTGGTGGCAGTATCTCCACAGTCGGGACCGTCATGGCTCCCTGTGCTGGTAAAGGAAGTGGAGTCCGGAGTGTCTGGGTCCTCGTCAGGTCTGTGGTTGCCTGTGAGTAGCTCCTTGAGGTATTTGAAATGGTGGTGGTTGTGGCGCTCTCGGAGCTTGGCTTTCTTGTCTTGTTGGTCCAACCGCTTCAGTATTTGATGCAGAAACTGACTAGTAGATGGTAGAGGAACTACAGCATCCTCTGTGGACTGGCTGGTAGTGGTAAGTGGTGGCCTGAGATATCTCCCATTAGGGACGTACTGATCATCCCGTGGAAGTATGGCTTTGGTGTCTCTAGCTCTATAGGAGACTCCGGCTGCTGAGACAAGATCAGAGACTAAGACGGGGAAAGGTAGGTTGTCCGCGATTTGCACGTGTCCCATAGCATTTCGGATATGTCTCGATAAATTTAGAGGATGGTCTGTGAGGATGCACCATAGTAGAACGGCCATGTCTGCGGTGAAGGAGGACTCATGAGTGCTCGGAAAGACATAATGGAACATAATCTGTGTCCATACGTGAGCCTCTAAGGTAAGTGCGGAAGCCGAGATTCCCTTAGGATGGGAACGATGGTATCTGAAGATTCATTTGCTGCCAGGTTGAGCGATAACTCTGAGAACAGCGTCCCAGTCAAAGTTGTACACCTGGCGCTTGAGTGCGGATTCTTGAAAAGCGTCTAATCTTTCTGGAGCAGGGGGAAGATCTAAGGCTTCTTGAATGGCCTCTTCTGTAATGGGGACTTGCTTCTGACGTATATAAACAGACTGCAGGGTCGGCAGGTAGAAGTTGGAGTAGAACTCAACTACCCAAGAAAGATTAACCTGTCGTGGCTGTCTCTGTAGGAATCCCCAATGTCTTTGTGCAATTTGTGGCTCAACAAATTCGGCAATACGAGGCGGAAGGATAAGAAGGTGTTCATTGTTGTAATTCCGAGCTGCCAGAATAGGAAACATCTGCTCACAGTAGTGATTAGGAAATCATGCAGTGTCCTTTGCTGGGAAGGCTCTCTCCTTTTCATCAACCTTTATAATCCTTTTAATTCTTTTTGTTGAGGGCTTGACTGCAGTTGAAGAAGGCTCTGTCACTAATGCTCTTTTTGTTCCTTTTCTTGCTGTGGATTTGGGGGTAGCTTTCTCTTTGCCTTTCTTGGTGGCCATTCTAAAAGGAAATGAGGAAAGACATTAGCATTTCAAGAGATATAGCAAGGAAAAGAATAGGAAAGGTGGTAATTAATGCACAGGTATGGATAATGATGTGAACACATGGTCATGACTACATGTGGCAAATCAACAATGGAAATATAGCAAGTGCATGTGATGAAAATTGAATGCAAGGTGTTTATTGGCATGCCGGCAAAGGGCACGAGTAGCATAAAGCAAGCATTCGATGTCCAAATTAGATTACCAAGTCTCTCAAACTAATAATGTGTTTGTAAAAATAATTATATTTAAGTAATAAAATAGGAAAGGGGTTATGTGAAAAGTAGGCATTTAGAGTAGTAGATTTAAAAGAAATCTAAAAATAGTGCAAAATGTCATATGGGCGTTTTCACAAACATATAGCATGCATGTTAAAAAAATATGGAAAATATTAATTAGAACATGCAAGTAACCCTATAAAAATAATATATAATTGTTTAAATAAATCCCAAACAATCCATAAGCAACATATAAAAATAATGACCCAAATGAAATTCCAACACCAATAGGAGGAATAGGAAAAGAAAAAGAAAACATGGTTAGGGAAAGTAGAAGAGAAAAAAAAGAAAATATGATAATAAAAAGAAGAATGAAAAAGTAAGGAGGGAAGAAGAGAGAAGGAAAACCTTGATAATGGTGGTGGAAGAGAGGAAGAAGGGAGGAAGAAGGAAGAGGGGGGAAAGAAATAAGATTGGGGTGAAAGAAAAGATAAAATAGTCTGGAAGATTTGAATGAGTTGGGCGGCGCAAACGACGCGGACGCGTGGGGCATGCGGGCGCGTGACGTGAACTGCGCTAGTGACGCGATGGCAGCTTCGCGACCGCACAACTCTCTGTTTAAATTGTGTTTTGCCAAAATTTGGGGTGATGCGATCGCGTGGTTGACGCGATCGCGTGGATGGCCAGATGGAAATAATGGTGTGGACGCGTAGGACACGCGTTTGCGTGGCAGGACTTGTGCGACTAGCATAAATGCAGCCCAAGTCCAGCTCAACTCTCGGCCATTCACCCTTGTTACGTCAAATTGCAGGGCCACGCGTTCGCGTGGTCGACGCGGACACGTGGGGAGGCCAATTTACACATGACACGATTGCGTCATCCACGCGGTCGCGTGGATCAAATTGTGCCAAAGGCACGCCTCCAGCCACATTCCGGCGCAACTCTCTGTCCTATTTTCTTTATTTCCAATGCTCATGCAACACGGACGCGTCGGCGATGCTAGCGTGTCACGTGCAATTTCTCTCTTTTTTTTCTGCAAATGCAGTATGCATATTAGGTGCAAGATATAGGCAGTAGTCCGGAGATGAGTTATAGAAGAGGGTAGATAAGGAGAAGAAGAGGAACGATCATACCATGGTGGGTTGTCTCCCACCTAGCACTTTGCTTTAACGTCCTTTAGTTGGACGCTTCATTAGCTCAGTTTTCTGTTGCAAGTGGATCCTCCAAGAGGAAGATATCTAACTCCTTGTTTTTCGTCACCATCTCACCATGGTAGAGCTTCAAACGATGTCCATTAACCTTGATGAGTTCAGAGCTTGAAGGGTGACTTAGGTGAAAGACACCGTACGACTCAGCCTTCTCGACTCTATATGGGCCTTCCCACCTTGATCGCAGCTTGCCTGGCATGAGCCTCAGTCTGGAGTTGTAAAGGAGGACTGAATCCCCAGGTTGGAACTCTTTCCTCTTGATGTGCTGATCATGTACAGCCTTCATCTTTTCCTTGTACAGCCTTGAGTTCTCATAAGCTTCTAGGCGAAGGCTCTCCAATTCTTGCAGTTGCAACTTCCTTTCAGCTCCGGCTTTCTCAAATCCCATGTTGCACTCCTTTACTGCCCAAAAAGCTTTGTGCTATACCTCAACTGGAAGATGACAGGCTTTTCCATAAAATAAGCGAAAGAGACTCATCCCAATGGGTGTCTTGTATGTTGTTCTGTATGCCCAGAGTGCATCTTGTAGCCTGGTGCTCCAGTCTCTTCTATGAGGTTTGACTATCTTCTGCAATATGCGCTTTATCTCTCTGTTAGACACCTTGGCTTGCTCATTAGTCTGAGGATGGTAGGCTGTTGCTACTTTATGAATGATCCCATGCTTCTTCAGTAATCCTGTTAGTCTCCTGTTATAGAAATGGGTGCCTTGATCGCTCATGATTGCTCGTGGTGATCCAAAGCAACAAATAATGTGGTTTCTAACAAAGGAAACAACAGTTTTAGCATCATCAGTACGGGTAGGAATTGCTTCCACCCATTTAGAAACATAATCTACAGCTAACAGTATATAAAGGTGGCCATTAGAATTTGGAAATAGACCCATGAAGTCAATGCCCCAAACATCAAAAATTTCACAGAAGAGCATAATTTGTTGTGGCATTTCATCCCTCTGGGATATATTTCCAAACCTTTGGCATGGGGGACAAGATTTACAAAATTCAGCAGCGTCTTTAAAAAGGGTAGGCCACCAGAATCCACAGTCTAAGATTTTTCTAGCTGTTCTTTGAGGGCCAAAGTGTCCTCCACTCTCAGATGAGTGACATGCCTCTAAAATGGACTGGAATTCTGATTGAGGCTCACACCTTCTAATTACCTGGTCAGCGCCACATCTCCATAAATATGGGTCATCCCATATATAATATTTAGACTCGCTTTTCAGCTTGTCTCTTTGGTGCTTAGTAAAGTTTGGAGGAAAAGTGCGGCTAACTAGATAATTAGCGACAGGTGCATACCAAGGGACTACCTCAGATACTGCTTGTAGGTTATCAAATGGAAAATTGTCAGCTATAGGAGTGGAGTCATCTTTGATGTGCTCAAGGTGACTCAAGTGGTCTGTCACTAGATTCTGGTTACCACTCCTATCCTTTATTTCTAAATCAAATTCTTGTAGTAGCAGTATCCAACGTATAAGCCTTGGTTTGGATTCCTTTTTAGCTAATAAATACTTTAGAGCTGTGTGATCTGAATACACTACTACCTTAGCACCAAGTAAATAGGCTCGGAATTTATCCAGAGCAAAAATAATAGCAAGAAGCTCTTTCTCAGTAGTAGTGTAGTTAGACTGAGCAGTGTCTAAAGTCTTAGATGCATAAGCAATGACAAAAGGATCTTTACCTTCACGTTGAGCCAGCGCTGCTCCTATTGCATGGTTGGAAGTATCGCACATGATTTTGAATGGCTGGCTCCAGTCAGGTCCTCTCACAATTGGAGCTTGAGTCAGGGCGGTCTTCAGCTTATCAAATGCTTGTTTGCAATCCTCGCTGAACTCGAACTCGATATCTTTCTGCAATAACCTAGATAGGGGAAGTGCTACCTTACTAAAGTCCTTAATGAATCTCCGGTAAAAACCTGCATGGCCAAGGAACGAACGAACTTCCCTCACAGAGGAGGGGTAAGGCAAACTAGAAATAACATCCACCTTTGCTGGATTTACAGAAATGCCAGTATTAGACACAACATGTCCTAGTATAATTCCTTGTCTTACCATAAAATGACATTTTTCAAAATTCAATACAAGGTTTGTACTAACACATCTATCTAGTACTCTAGATAAACTATCCAAGCAAAGGCTAAAGGAATCACCATAAACGCTAAAATTGTCCATAAAAACCTCCATACAGTCCTCAAGAAGGTAAGAGAAAAGACTCATCATGCACCTTTGGAAAGTAGCTGGTGCATTGCACAAGCCAAAAGGCATTCTCTTATAGGCATAAGTCCCAAAAGGACATGTAAAAGTAGTCTTTTCTTAATCTTCAGGGGCTATATGAATCTGGAAATAGCCTGTGTAACCATCTAAAAAGCAATAATGTGATTTACCTGACAGGCGATCCAGCATTTGATCAATGAATGGAAGAGGGTAGTGATCCTTACGAGTGGCTTGGTTGAGACGCCTGTAATCAATGCAGACCCTCCAGGCGTTCTATACTCTGGTTGCTATGAGCTCTCCATACTCATTCTTCACTGTAGTGACTCCAGACTTCTTGGGCACCACTTGTATTGGGCTCACCCATTCACTGTCTGAGATGGGGTAGATAATATCTGCCTCTAGTAGCCTGGTCACTTCCTTCTTGACAACCTCTAAGATAGTGGGGTTCAGTCTTCTTTGGGGTTGACGAATGGGTCTTGCTCCGTCTTCTAAAAATATTATGTGCTCACAAACTTGAGGGTCGATGCCTACTATGTCTGCCAAACTCCACCCAATTGCTTTCGTGTGCCTCCTCAGCACACTAAGTAACTGCTCTTCCTGTTGAGAAGTGAGGTCTCGTGCAATGATAACGGGAAACTTCTGCTTGTCCTCGAGGTAAGCATATTTGAGGTGTGGAGGGAGGGGTTTCAATTCTAACTTCTGTTCATGGTCAGGCTCTGGATTGTTTGGAGCTGGTGGCAGTGGTAAAGTACTTTCATTGTCCTCAGAATTCCCCACACTCGGACCTTGTCATATGTACTTCTCTTCAAACTCCTCCTGGTGAACTTCAGCTACGGTTTTATCTATAATGTCACACTGGAGGATAGAATGATCTTCTGGAGGGTGCTTCATAACTCCATTCAGATTGAAGCTTACTACTCGGCCGTCTATTTCAAAAGAGTATGTTCCTGCAAAAGCATCTAATTTGAACTTTGAGGTCTTCAAGAAAGGTCTTCCGAGTAGGATTGATGATGGCTTCTCTGAGTCATTTTGGGGCTTCCGAGTAGGATTGATGATGGCTTCTCTGAGTCATTTTGGGGCATCTCCAGGATGTAAAAATCAATGGGGAAAGTGAGACCTTTAATACCCACTAATACATCTTCAGCAACTCTAGCCACCGTAATAATACTTTTATCTGCTAACACAAAACAAGCTGCCGACATTTTTAAGGGAGGGAGCCTCAAAACATCATATACAGACAAAGGCATTATACTAACACATGCTCTTAAATCACACATGCAGTCAGAAAATATCACACCTCCAATGGTACAGTTAACCATGCATGGGCCTGGGTCACTACATTTTTCAGGTATATTTCCCATTAAAGCAGATATAGAACTACCTAAAGGAATAGTTTCTAATTCATTAATTTGTTTTTATGTATGCATAAATCCTTTAGAAACTTTGCATATTTAGGTACCTATTGAATAACATCAAAAAGGGAAACAGTTACCTCAACCTTTTTGAATATTTCTACCATTTTGGGATCAGGTTCCAACTGCTTCCTGGGCTTCCTTGCAAGTTGTGGAAATGAAATAGGAATGGCATTTTCTACAGTGTCTGTGCCCTTTGGTGCTTCTTCCTGTGATTTAGCATCTTCTTCCTCAGCCATGTTCTGTATACCCTTTTCCTCCTCAACATCTTCTATTTCCACTACCTCTTCAGCTGAGGCGTGTTCTGGTGGGTTTGGCTCTTCCTGATTCCTCTCTTGCAATGTGGTTTCGGACCTTAGGGTGATGGCATTAATGCTACTTTTTGGATTGGGTAATGGTTGAGAGGGGAGTCCACCAGAGCTTGAGGACTGGTTGTTGGAGTTGTTCAGTGATCCAATCTGTGAGACAAGGGCTTGCAAAGTAGAATTTAGACCATTCAGAGTAGAAGTAAGGTTGTTTTCCATGGCCTGTTGTCTCCGATCAATAGATTGTAGTAACTCATCATTAGGAGATGAAGAGGGATAAGTGATCTGAGAGGTCTGCTGAGATGCTTGAGGCTGTCTTAGATGAGGTGCCCTGTAGACCTGATTCTGATTCTGCTGCCTGAAGTTATTATTGTTATTCCACCTCGAATTTCCATTGTTATCTCTGCCTCCTCTGTTATGATTGTCCCTCCAATCCTGGTTAGAATTATCTCTCCAGCCTTGGTTAGAGTTATCCTGCCATCCATGGTTATAGTTGCCACCTTGATTGTACCCTTGATTGGGGCGGTCATAGAAGTTATGAGTGGCTGCTATAGTGTGGTCTTCCGGTTGGAGTTGCAGACACTCATCTGTATAATGACTGTAATCGGCATAGATTCTGCATACTCTTTCTGGAATTAACTGCTGGCTATGCTGTGGTGGAGAAGGCTGAACTTGCTGAGCTTGTTGTTGACTTAGCTGCATCTGCTTCAGCAAGTTAGTCATTTCACATAAGCTCTGAGTTATAGCAGCAGTCTCTTTTCTAGTGGATACCTCTGCAATAGCTCTTTACCGACTTTGTTTCTGCCTGTGATTTCTAGTAGATTCAGCTAAGTCGCTGATCAATTGCCATGCTTCTTCTGTAGTCTTGTACTTTTTCATAGACCCATTGCTAGCACCTTCCAATGTGGTCCTATCTTGAGATTTCATGCCCTTTGTAAAGTAGCCGAGCAACACTATCTTGTCAATCATATGGTGGGGACATGCTTCTAGAAGATGTTCTAAGTATTCATAGAGAGTCTCAGATTCATCCTGAACGATCATGGACATGTCTTTCCTCAGTTTATCGGCAACCTCAGCTGGAAAGAATTTCTCCAAAAATTCTCTTCTAAGCGTATCCCAGTTGGAAACAGTTGTTCTGGGTTAAGTGTAGTACCACTATCTTGCCTTTCCCTCAAGAGAGAATGGGAAGGCTTTTAACAGAATGGAAGTTTCATCAGTGCCATCACGCTTAACAGTAGAACAAGCAGTCTGAAATGTCAATAAAAAATGTCAAGAGAGAATGGGAAGGCTTTGATAGGTTCTTGAGCAGGTAAGCCATGAAACTTGGGCATCAAGTTAAGTAGTGAAGACTTTATTTCGAAATCCACAGCCACTGCTGGGTGGTGTGCCTGGAATGGTTGTAGTGTAAAATTAGGGGCTCCTTCCTCCTGGATAGTGACTCTCCTAGGTGCTGCCATGTCACCTGCACGTAAATCAACTGGATCGGTAGAGAGGGAGCTTATTTCTTCCTTAGATGATGTTTCAGGTTCGTCCTCAGAGAGGACTAGCTGACCCCGAGCTTGCCTTATACATGAAATAGTTCTTTCAATCTCAGGGTCAAATACTGGCAAGCTTGGATCAGGAAGTGAACGCGTCATTTAACGAAAGAAACGTACAGCTCATAGTAACAACATAAAAGGAAAAACTGCAATTGAATAAATGTCAATCAATAAATTAGCACACTGTTGTAACTCCCCGGCAACGGCGCCAAAAATTGACGTGGCAGAAATTAGCGAGTTAAGAAATTATTAATAGAAATACGTTGCAAGTACAGTCCTTAACCAGCCAAAAATCCGCTTATCAATTTAGAAAGGTTGTCACAATATTGAAATTAAAATACTGGGAGTATGAATCCCATGTCGTCTCCCAACGAGTTGCAGAAAGATGTGCTATTTTATCAATCAGGTGTTTTCAAAAAATGGTTGAGTTGATAAACAGAAAAGTAATTTAGAGAATTTAATTAATTTTAAATAAAAGCCTTGGCTGGGAGTAGATTAGTTGGAAGCCCTATTCTTGTTGAAGTACTCTTAAGATTAATTAATAATTGAAAGTTGCTCTGCTTAGTTATCCCTTACTAGGTAAAGGAAAGTCAAGCAAGTTGGAAAGCTATTTCTAGTCACAAGTCCTAATCCTCTCCCTTGGGAAGGACTAGTGTCAATGACTAGAGGGTGACCCAACAATGAACCCAATTACAATTTCCCTCTTGAGTAATTCAACTCAAGGTTCCCTTTCAATCATCTCCCAATCAAGTTATGAAACTACTCACTCATCATAATTATAGACTTCACAGAATCAATGGGGGGAATAAAAGAAGACATAATAAATAATAATGAAAGGGATTAATTAAAAATAAAAATAGTCTATATTAATAACTTGTGAAAATAATCCAATGTCAACTCTGGAGGAAGTAAGAATATGGAAGAATAAATGAAAAGTAAGTAACAAGCTATAGTGACTAGTACCGAAGGTAGACTCTTCTCAAAAGCTAAAGCCAAAATCTTCAAAATCCTAATTATCAATGTTCAAGTGTGTAAACCAAGGCGGGAGTAAATTCAGATCTAAAAACTAAATATTGTGCCGAATGAATGTTGTTCTCTGCCTCTGCATGTTCCCTGGCTCTAATATGTGTTTCTAGGCCGAAAATTGGATTGAAATCCGGCCCAGAAAATCTGCAAGTGACTTCTGAAATTCTGCAGATTGCGCACGTCACACGGCCGCATCGTCCACGCGTTTGCGTTACTCAGCGTTTCTCGTACCACGCGTGCGCGTCATCCACGCGTTCGCGTCGTTCGTGCTGCTTCCAATCCGCGCGGTTGCGTCAGGCACGCGAGCGCGTCACTGTGATTTCGTCGATTTCGCGCGGTCACGTCAGCCATGCGACCGCATGACTTCTCGCTGGTCATCTCCTCAATTCTTTGTGTTCCTTCCATTCTTGCATGCTTTCTCTTCATTCCTTACGCCATTCCTGCTCTATGAAGCCTGAAACACTTAACACACAAATCACGGCATCAAATGGTACAAAGGAAGATAAAAATATATAACTAAAAGATCTTTAGGAAGTAAGTTATCAATCATAGAACATTTTTAGGAAGGAATTGTAAATACATGCAAACCATATGAATAAGTGGGCAAAGACTTGATAAAACCACACAATTAAACACAATATGAATCATAAAATAGTGGTTTATTAATTCATCATATGCATCTCTTATGTGCTTGTTTGCTTTGATTACTTGCGCTTTGCCTAAATGTATAATATGCTACTTGCTTCTTGTATTACTTGCTATATGAGCATTACCTGTGCATTACTTGCTTGCATTATCTGTGATTTTCTGGTGTTGAGGATGTTAGGTAGGCAGTAGCGATGGGATCGCATGGAGGGTTGGTTGGTGAAGGTTGTGGGACAGCAGTGACTAGTTTTAGTTAGAATTTCCCTAAATTTAGATAACCTTGTTTATGGTTTATGGTTTGAGTTGTTTATTTTTGATAAGCTTGAATATCAGTATCGATGTGAAGTTCTAGGATTGTCATTGGCATCCCGGAACCTTACATCTTATATATTGGGCACTGTTACCATACTGAGAACCTTTGGTTCTCATACTATATATTGTTGTTGCTTTTCAGATGCAGTTCGTAACTCACCTCGGTGAGTTATGGGATGGTGACAGAGTGGAGGATCTTTTGTTATCTTTTTGATATTTTTTATTATTTTGCTATAATACTTTCTCTCACTTTTCTGTTTTAGATTTTATGGCCTTAGAGGCTTGATTTAAGAGATAAGTTGTATAAGCTGTTTTACACTTCAAAACTTTGTTGTGTTCAGTTTGACTAGTCGGCCTAAACTCTGCAGGCTGTGACTAGTCCTTCTTTTGTATATCATATTTATATATATGTCTTGTTTAATTTAAGTACTACCTTGTGTATCCTGGAGCTATCTACAAGGTTATATATATTATGTCTGGTTCTGTCCATGCCTATTTGTTTAGTTATCGTGTGTGAATGCTTCGCGTTTCGTAATTCTGCTTTACGCGACTTTGTGCTTTATTCTTTCATCGGGCTTCTAGTTATATAAATTTTTGGACATATATTATATATTATAAGCTTTAGAACTGTCGTGGAACTTTGTTATTCTTTGCTTTACGGCTAGAGGTAAGGCTTATGGCAATAGGGTGTTACACCACCTACTGTACGAAGCAATGCTATGTGGGACGGTCCAATTTCAATGGATGTACTCATTTGAGAGGATGAGTGGTCCATTCAAGTGCACCGTGAAGAACAGAGCTCAGATTGAGCATAGCATCTGCGAAGCATTTCTGGCTAAGGAAACTTTTGCATTTTGCTCCTTCTATTTTTAGTCTCATATTGAGTCACATAGAACAAGGGTTACAAGAAACGATAAGAGGAGAGAATCCTTGTCAAATGGAATAATATACCCAATCTTTTTGTCAGAAGGAGCTACAATGAGTGCGATAGTGACTACTAGTTTGAGCAAAAGGAGATCGATGTCGCATATCTGCATGTGTTGCTTAACTGTGACCAAGTTCCACCCTACCTCGTGTGAGTTTTTTAAGTCTTCATAAATATCACAATCAGTAATATACTAGATTCGTAATCTAATTATAACTTTGTTATGATTTTCTATCATACAGGTTATTCCGAGAGGCAAATCTGGAGACATCATTGAACAATTTTTCAAGTTGGTTCTGAGAATTCGTCAGTGTGTAGCTAACTGATAACAGATTCAAAACTAGTTGCATTTAGTTAGAGCCCATTAAATAAGGCAACTAGCTACCTAATGTACAATGTTAATGGATATCGGTTTCATACCTTACAATGGTTGATTGAAAAAAAATAGATAACACCAGAGTTTGGGTTCGTATGGATTCAAGCGGGATCCATTCTAATTGGTTTGTTGTGTTGCACATCATAATTAAATTACAGTATTTCTGTCGCACTACATACAAGGTGTGTGTGTTTAAATTTGAATAGTATGATCCAAGTTTGCGACAAGGAACACGAAAGCACAAGGACTACGATATCACTAAAGTAAATGTAACCAGAGAATATAGGCACTACGATCATTTTATTCTACTTCAAAATGCACGATATGTATATTATTTGCCTTATCTGGGTTCATGCAAGTCTAGTTGAATGGTTGTAGTTAAGACTAAGCCAAAAGACCGCATTGAGTCTAATAATACGATAGAGGGTAACCTTACCATATTGATGACCCAACTCCTTCGAAAACGATTATTGATACTGGTGAGACGATCTCCCTTCGATCTGCTGTTATGGATGAAGATATCATTGACCTTCGACTAGATGCTGACGCACTTCCACCAGAGGACAACAATCTTCAAAAAGAAGACGGGGTCGACGGTGACGAAGAAGAGGAACACTAGTTCAATGATAATCAAGAAACTATATTAGAATAGGAGGATACTGAATCAGAAGAAGAAGGTGATGAATCTGATTAGGGCTAATGTAAACATAGTTTTATTATATGTATTTCTTTGAGAAAATTTACATTTTTGTAATATATGTTTCAGTGAATGTAAATATATTTCTATGAATGTAATATAGTTAATATTGTATCAGATATTTCAGTTACGATCACTCGATATTTGTAATTTAAATTTTTCATACTTCACATCAGGTTTGAAACATTATTTCAATTGTTAATTATCAAGGTACACTCAAAATGGATGGGAAAAGATAATTTAAATTAAAAAAAAAAGACTACCATCGGATATTTCGATGGTAACATTATTTTTTAAAAAAATTTAAAAAACATTTCCGTCAGTATTAGCGTCGGATGAATCCGCCGGTAATATGGCGGGAAAAACGAACAAAGTGGTGCCAAATATTACAATCGAATTATTCCGATGGTATCGTCGACTAGGATCAATTTTCGTTTTTACTGTATTTCGGCGAAAAATCTGACAGTAATTTCTGTAAAATTCCGATGGTAAACGTTTACAGGCGAGGTTTATACCAGCTGATATTTTTTTATGGAATATCCGACGGTAAATCCGACAGTACTCAACATTTTTCTTGTAGTGTAGTGAGGTATAATGCAAACACAGACTTGAAAGACAATGATGGCAGTTCCTTACGTGACATATGTGAGGTTTGAAGTAGAGGTGGAAATGAACAAAATTATGGAGTATGGTTCAGGAAAATCTATTTAACTCAACTTTTATTCTTTTACCATTCTATAGGTGATACATGTTTGAGGATTTTATTAATTGTACAAGCTTATAACTACTTTGGCTATAAGCGATTGATATGGCTAATTTGGTTTAAATTCTACTAATGTGATACTAATTTTTATTTTTTAATTTTTTTAAATGATATTCACAGATTTTTGTCAATATTTTTTATTGTTTTTAGAGTGCATTAGAATACATCTAAAAGTACATACCAAGATTTTTTTTATTTGATAAGGATATATCCACGCGTTAAAAGCGTGGCAATAGGTTCACATCTATGTACGTTCAAGAAAGCGTAGCCATATCGTATCCTATCGACACGCTTTTGAAGGGTAGCCAAATTCAACCAAACAGGCACGTTTTAAAAGCATGGTTGTATGCCCACTTTTTGGCATGCATTAAAAGCATTGATATAGGGTTATTTATACAAATACGCTTTTAAGTGTGGTAATAGATAAAAGCATGACAAAAAATAAAGCGTGCCAATAGATCGACAAAAGCATGGCGATAGAGCAACCCACACGCTTGCGGATATAATCCTTTCATGTCGATAGCTCAAAAAACGTGGCGAAAAGCTATCACTATGCTTTTTCGCACTTTTTAGCACATTTTAAAAGTGTGGCAAAATCCTGTTTTATAGAAGAACATGAAAATATAACGATCTACAAATACATTTACAATGCTAAGAGAGAATGAATCATGTGATGTTAACTTAGGGATAAAATTTTATTATATATAAAGAGTTGACTACATGCGTCAATAATTAATCATATGGTGTGTTTGTATATATTTAGAATATTATATATTTATAGTATTAAAGTATATTTTGTATTGATTTAGTTTGATATTATGTTGATTTGTAATTATTATATATCATATTTTTGGTTTAGGCATTTTTTATTCTACATCAAATAACACAAGAATAACATTTGATATTTGTTTTGGAATTATTATCATAATTTCTAATATAATATTAGAGTCACGGTATTCTTCTTGAATTTTCTATATTCTTTTTGTTATTCGAAACTATTTTACGAAAGTTGTTTTTTAATTTTTTTTTTTTTACTTTTCAATTCCAACAATACACATTTTGTTTGCATTCGAATTCTTGCCGTTTTGTTTACGTCCTATTTTTAACAATTTTTTTACACCCCGAATTTAGATAATTTTGTCTGCAACCTAAATTCTAGCAGTTTTGTCTGTACCACGAGTTTTGGCAATTTTGTCTCTAAGTTGAATTTTTGTAGTTCTTTCTACACTTCAAATTTTAACAATTTTGTCTGTATTTTGAGTTTCACAGTTTTAATTGCACTTGAGTTTCTATGTGTCATTTGCACTGTGTATTTTTGCAGTTCATAATAGTTTTAAATTATTTTTGATAATTTTTATTTTTATTTTAGTTTTCTTATTCTACTATTTTTCTTTAATAAATTTCAAACTAATTTGAGATTGAGGAGAGATATTATAATATTATATATTAATATGATATTTGTGTCTATCTCATGTTGATTCAGTTTGATATTAATTTGATTTTACCATTATGATTAATGAATGAAGATAATATTTTCCAGTTATAATATTATTGCAAACAATTTTGTGACATTAAACTCCTTTAAAATTATGGATAATATAATAATTTTTTACTAATATTGCAAAGTTTAATTTAATAAGGTCCATATCAATTAATAATTTTTTATTAAATATATTCTTTGACATTTTAATTTAGTTATTTTTTTGAAATAAAACTTTGCATTGTTATATATATTAGCATGAGGACCCGTGCAGTTGCACATGATCAATGTTTTCTCAAAATTTTCAAATAAAAAATATCAAAATATAGCCAAAACATCTTGTATAAAAATACATATCTTATATTAATATTCAAATAACAAAAAAATTATCTCTATACAAAAATAGAATCACAGGGTATAACAATCATTTAGCATGTTAATTAATTAATATTATAACTTAAAAACAAAACACCATGCTAATTTGATTATTAATACAAATGAATAAAAAAAGATAACCAAAAACTTCACATTTTTTACAACAACTATTCATACCATAAAACATAAAGTACCTAGATTAACTAACAACTTCACATACTATACATATTTTAAGTATTGGAGTACGAAGAAGTCTAGACTCCAAAATGTAATATCAATCCCAAAAATAATACCACAAAGTTTTAAATCATCTAGATCATTACCTTCTAGTTACATAAACTTGAATTAAATAATCTTCTTTGAAAACCATCTAAAAAACACAAAACTCTGTAGTTTTAAGTTTATGCATTTTCACAAAATCTTTTCACTTAAGAACAATTTTGTATTCTTGTTCTCTATTTTTACCTTTCAGCACATTCATTTCGAATCTTTTAGTATTCTTTGAGGGTTCAACAACCAACTTCCAATGCTTTGATCCTCCAGTATAAAATAGTAATTTAGCAAAGTGATATGGAATATACTGTATAAAAAATTAATAATTAGTCTATAAAAAATAAAGTAACAAATAATTATGAAATTACAATTTTAAAAACTTACAAATCGATCAACTTTGATGTCATATTTAGTTAAGGTCTTGTACTGATGTAAAACAATATATCTGTTTAACAATTAGTTTTTTTAGCATGATTTTAATAATAATTCATCAAACTAAACTAACGATAATGAAAAGTGTAAAATAATGTTATGCACAATATCCCAAAATATAAAGTAGTTCATTTATTCAATATACTTTTCTTGTAACATATTTATCTACCAATGACTTGATAAAGACAATGATAAAATTTAGAACACATATAACATAATATTATGGTATTAAATCAAGAAAAAATTAGCAAACCCTCTGTTTTTTTTTTTTTGTGTTTTTCACGATCCTTTCATTTGTATTATTTTTTCTATAATCCCTTGAAATCAAATTAAAAATTGAATTTTCAACAAGAGAACATAATGTGCATAAAATCTTAGGGAAAAATATAAAATAAATATAAAATCAATAATCAATAATAAACAAAAAAAACTTTGTTAAAATAAAAAATAGCATTCAACATACTTATTGGTATATATAGTTATGCAATAAAATTGCATATTAGGACAAAATCTCATTATAATAACATACCTCTTTTTGTTGATATAAGTACGTTTTGAACTATCTTCTTATTCGCAGTTCTATGCACACCAGAACTATAAATACAATTAGGCAAAAAATAAAAAAACCAAAAATAAGAAAAAAATATAGATAATAGAAGAGGAAAATAAGAAAATTATATTGTACAATGTATTATAGACATATTTAGAAATAAATATGGTAATAACTACAATAATTAATATATAATATATACATTCAATAATAAATATAAACAAAAAATTGTGAAAAGTCTAACATTTTCATTTTCATATGCGCTCCATCCTTTTCTATATCCGAAGTAACATTCTCTGATACATCAAAGTAATTTAAACCTAACTTATATTTGATCACTTTCGACAAAGATATCCCAATAACATCTTTAACATAATGGGATTTATAAAAATCCAAATGAATTTAATCATTCTATTTATCCACAAAATCCATTAAAAGATTCTACTTGTGATATACATTAAGTACACCCATGCCATGTTTTTGAAGTTATAGAATGTGATTAACTTTTCTACCTCATGTGAAGATATCCATATTTTTCTTCCTCGAATATTTATCTTAATCTTGATACAATTATCACGTTAATCAATCAACACAATTTTATCTTTCAACTCAGCACCATATTTAACAATTATGTTCTCTGAAATTAACACATTACCTTGAATAAAAAAAGATAGTTATCACATACATTTATTTTATTATGATAAATTTTATTATTTGCATAATATGTAATTTATGTGGTTTTATATGGTTATTAAAATATACACAAAGCTAAGTATATATTATTTTAAATTTGTACCTATCCTTTGTATGCACTAAATCTAAATCTTGAATCTTTATCACTTTGCCAATGTTATCTTGTAGCAAAAAAGCTCCTAAATCAAATTCATTCCGTATATTTACAACATATATAATAGAAAATCATTAACAGAAGTAATAAAGAATATAATGTCTACCTTTTCCGATTATTTCTACATGCAAAAGTACTCATTGTAACAAATAGAAAGAAATGAATAACAGTATTGCTTGAAAATGTATGATACAGATAGCTGGGAAGAACTAATCAGAAAAAAATAATGCATTATAACAAAAAAAATTAACCAAAAATTGAATCATTTTTCGGAAGATAACTATAGCCTTCTCTTGTTGAAATGCAGAGAAGAAGCTCCTGAAGTCATCTCGGCATATTATGAATAAAGAAAAAAGAATGAAAGATAGTTCTTACGAAATGGGAAGTACCAGATCTTTACCTTTTATATTTTGAGTTTTATTTTATATTTCTTTTACTTTTTTGAGAACCATGTAATTATATATTATTAATGTAAAGTTAATAACAATAAAGATGATAATCATAACAATAACGATATACGTTATCTATCTTAAATTGAATATACATAATTCAATATATTACATTATAATATAGTCATATTTTTTTTATTTTACCTTAATATAAAAAAGTTTGTCTATTTTTTATCTCTTATTTAAAGTCTTTGCATAAAATTGGACAAAAATGGTTCTTTTAAATAACATGTTTTATAAAAAAATTTTAACATATTTTACTAATTTATATATGTAAACCTTAAAAAATATAAATGTAAACTGTATTAACTTATGTGTACAAATTTTGGTAAAATTGTATGGTCAATTTTAGATAAATTCTCTAGTACTTAAAGTAGCATTTCGTTCTATAAAGATTTGTTTCATTATCTTCTCTTTCTTGCCCTATTTTAAAAAATTACATAAATTTTTTAAAAAAAAGTACAATGAAAATAACATTAAAACCATTTTCTATTTATATCTCTAGTTATTAATATTTATTAATTATTCGTTTACACTAATTACATTAAATACATACTAATTTCATTTTTTTATACAATGTATTATTCATATAATACATATATATGGATTGATTAAAGAAGATAACATGAAAAAATATAAGAAAATAAAAATTCTTTTGACTTATGAATTTAAAGATAAAACTAATGTCTAAAATTATAAAAATATATATTATTGTTGATTACATATCTTTACAAAAAGATTTAAAGTGCTGAATATAGCTGACGTTATTTTTCAATGGATACAATACCAAATATATAAACATAAACATACACATAGATATTCCATTACACAAATACATATATTAGACATTGTATCCATCCATTCTTTCATTATTCTTATGAGTATTTTCATAACCACCAAATACAAGTTGAAGTTCTTCACCAATTTCTAAAAAATGAGTATGTCAAAGGACATTTGAATTGCAGGAAGATTTATTAGTTTCATTCAAATGATCATATTTAATCTTATAAATTAAAAAAAAACAAGAATGAAAACAAAATAGAATCAGTAAGCACAAAAATAAAAGTTAGAGCATACACTCAGCATGAAGCATCAGATTGAGAATGCACTAGATAACATCCTCTTATAAAAAACTTAGATTACGCAAGAAGAATACTTTCCCACCAATAAATTATAGATTTTTCACACATGTATTTACATTAATTAAAAAAAATTTATATCCAAAGTTTCATATAAGATGAGAGATCAAATTAAAGTACATATAAATTGTGGATGATCAAACAACCACCAAGACAAAAGACCAGCCATTCACACTAATGAAACCACATTAAACATTAGTTATTGACCAAATATTGCAGTAATTTAATTGAATTCAACAGGAATATTAATCATAAAATAATATTGTAATAAAACATATATATAAGTCTACTCTTCTTTTTTATTCAATCAACTTCCTTCATTATTTTTAGAGTAGGAATGACACAAAATGATAAAAATGAAATGAACAGAATGAATAGTAATAAAATTTACTATCACAATAATGATTCATTTTTATTTTCACAATCAACATCATAGCTAGTGTATCCATACAAATCAAATAAAATAGAAGAAGAAATTAGAGGCCTTTAATCAAAAAATAAAAAATAAAAAAAGAAATTAATAAGAATTAAAGGAAAAAATATCAATTCATTCAGCTAATTACTTAAATCTATAGTATATCTAAAATTAACACAATTAAACAGTAGTAAATTTAAAGTAAAATTCAAACAACTTACTGCAAAAGTCATTTTTCTAACTACTCAAAATAATCCACAGAAAAAAATAGATACCCGTAAAAAAAGCAAGTTAAAACCACGATTGTAAAAAATTTAAAAATCGCAACAATGAATCATCTTCATCTTCATAATCAACATCATAGCCAGCATATCCATACAAATTAAACAAAGTAGAAGAAGAAATTAGAGGCCTTTCAACAAAAAAAAAAAAAAAAATTAAAATAAAAGTAGTTAATAAGTTCTAAAAGGAAAAAATATCAGTTTATTCAATTAATTACTTAAATCTAGAGCATCTCTAAAATTAACATAATTATGCAGTAGTAAATTTAAAGTAAAATTCAAACAAGTAGTTGCCAAAGCAATTTTTTTTAACTACCCAAATAATCCACACAAAAAGAAACAAATACACATGGAAAAATCAAGTAAAAATCATAATTGTAAAAAATCTAAAAATCAAAAAAGGCTTAAATTTGATGCTAACCGTAACACCAAAAAGCACGAATAATATAATCTTTTCAAATTAAAGTACATATAAATTGTGGAGGATCAAACAACCAGCAAGACAAAAGATCAGCCACTCACACTAATAAAACCACATTAAAATTAGTTATTCACCAACTGTTGTAGTAATTTAGTTCAATTCAACGGGAATATCAATCATCAACTATTATTATAATAAAGCACATATATAAATCTACTCTTCTTTTTCAATCAATCAACTTCTTTCATTATTTTCAAAGCAGGAATGGCACAAAATGATGAAAATAAAATCAACAGATTGAACAGTAATCGGGTTTATCATTGCAACAATAATTTATTTTCATCTTCACATCAACATTATAGTTAATGCATTCGTACAAATCAAACAAATCAGAAGAAGAAATTAGAGGCCTTTAAACAAAAAAAGAAAAAAATAAAAAAATAAGAGAAACTAATAAGATCTGAAAGGAAAGAAATATCAGCTCATTCAACTAACTAATTAAATCTAGAGTATATCTAAATTAACACAATTATGCAGTAGTAAATTTAAAGTAAAATTTAAACAGGTAGCTGCAAAAGTCATTTTTTTTCAACTACCCAAAATAATCCACACTAAAAGAAACAGATACCCACAGAAAATCAAGTCAAAACCATGATTATAAAAAATCTAAAGATCACAACAATGATTCATCTTCATCTTCACAATCAACATCATAGCCAGTGTATCCATACAAATCAACCAAAGCAAAAGAAGAAACTAGAGGTTTTTTGTAACATCCCAACTTTTTGAATAATGTTCATTATTTAATAATTAATTAATTAAAACTATAATGATTTAAAGTTAAATTCATAATAAAAAATTAAAAAAATAATACATTTGAAAAACTAACATATCTAATTTAAAATTTGAAATTATGAAAATATTAGCTATAGTGAATTCCTAACTGACAATAAACCATCTTTCAAGATATAGTCATAACTAATTTCACACTTATTAGATTTGAATGATCTTTAGTTATATGAAAATGTAAGAAAACTAGCTTTTATAACACCCTACCACACAAAACCTTACGCTTAAGCTGTAAAGCAGAAGTGGCCAGGTATTACGACCTCTAAAAATAAAATATACATATATAATATACTAGAAAGGATGTAATATTCGAGGAGCCTTGAAAGATGGTTAAATCAAAATCATGAAAAAAAAAACGCAACGCTCAAAAGCAACATTTACTAGCATAAGAAGAGCGAAAAAATACATACATACATATATATATACACACACACACACATAAGAGTAGAGGGTCAATAAATACAAAATATTCAAGCTCCGGGCTCAACCTGTGAAGCTAAGGATGGTCGGAGAATATATATATATATATATATATATATATATATATAATCCCAAGTCTTCCAAAAATACTTAAAGAAACACCTAGTTCTCCATAAAGCCTCTATGAGGTACAAAAGTAAAACATATACTAAGGAGAAGTCTAAACATAAATATATATATATATAACAAAATACGATGGACAATGTCCCAGCTTTGCTTGCAACAGGAAACTCCAGACGCTCATTGATACGCATCTCGACCTGCATCTGAAAAACAATAATATTGTATGGGATGAGAATCGGGGATTCTCAGTATGGTTAAGGTGCCCATATACATAATATATAAGGTCCCAGAAAAGCTAGAGACAATCCTAGAACTCTGACATTCAAATTTGAAACTTAAATATAACTGAAAACCATAAGTAAGGTAGGTATTCTAAGGTTCTTAAGGTTCTAACTCAATCCTAACTTGATCCCTCACTTTTCCCTTTTGTCCAATCCTCCAAAACTCCGGTGGAACTACTCTCGTCACTCCTACGCCAGACAAGGGCATCTCAATTGAACAGACAAACGATGCATGTAAGTAATACACAACTAAAGGTACAATTAGGGCAAATAGAACAAGTAGCAGGTAAGCAGAGTTATACAGTTAATCAATCTAAAAACAATGCACACCCAAGCAAAACATACAAATGCATATGATGCATGCTTGTCTTATGACTGATGATATCATTTGTCGGTTATATAGCCAACCTGACATGTCCTGGTAGCCAACCGTGGACAAAAACACCCATTGTGGAGCAAGTGAGTTTGAGCCACAACCCCCTTGCTACTACTCGCTTAACCCAGAGCAAGTGGAATAACCACTACTGCTGCTACTACCCAAGCGGGTGTTTAAAAGCTCAACCTAGAGCAAGTAGAATAATCCACTGCTGCTGCTACTACCCAGGCGTCACAATCACTGACCTGGAGCAAGAGGGACAAACCACAATCCTTGCTACTGCTTAGGTATCTCAAACATGCATTCATTCAGTCTAATTCAATCATCATTATTATAAAATCTCAATCATTGACCCAAAGCAAGTGGGATGAACCACAACCCTTGATACTGCCCAGATTTCACATTCAAAAATTCATTATCATTACAATTCTTTCATAATTATTCGAAATTCCATAATTAAACTCAGTTTTCATAATTCTCCCTCCTCATCTCATACCCGGAGCAAGAGGACAATGCCACTAACTACTACCCGGTCACATATATCTCATTTAATCACAAATCATCCTTACTCCATCATCCTCATCAAATCAAGTAGCCCCTTCTTCAATTCCTTCGAAACCAATTCTATCTTCTTCCAATCACTAACCCTTACTTTGTAACCCAAAATCTCACCAATAAACCTTAAATAAAACTTCTAGAGGTTTGGAAAATCAGAAGAATGATTGATAGTTCAAAAAAAGTGAATTTCCATAAAAATAATAGTTTCAGAGGTTTACAGGCTTGTTGGGAAGGTCAAACACTGAAAAATGGAGTTTTTTTGCAAAACAGGGTAGTGTGCATATGCATAGGTACTGTGCATACGCACCCAATAGAACAACCATTCCAACCTGTGCGTACACACCCTTGTGTGTGTACGCACACCCCAAATCACATTTCCTGGTCTGTGCTTACGCACACACTAGAAATTCTGGTTTTCTACACTTAGGAAAATTTCAGTTTCCTGCACCTAATTTCTAACGTTCATAACTTCCTCTACAAAATTCCGATTTCAACAAACTTTATACCATTTTAAAGCTCTTGAAATTATCTTTAATTTGAAATAGATTTCATTGAAATCCAAAGTTCAAGACTTAATTTATAGATCACCGAAGTTCATTAAAAATCTATTTTTACCAAAACTTCAAAACTCAAGTTTTCCAAACCAAAACCAACCAAATCATATTCAAAACCATCTCATGCCATATCATAACTCATCAAAAATGAACCCATGATTTGTCAATCATTTAATTATCTAAAAATACCAACATTTCTTATCAACTCATGATCATATTCTCCACATATATATATACATGTTAATTCCATCAATTCAAGCAACACCACATCAATCCTTAACACATCATCAATTATCATTATTTATACTCATCAACATCGTAATTTCACATATAGACCCTTTTAGTATTCATCAACCTTATGCATAATTTTCCACCAAATTCAACATTCATATCAACAACTCACAATCATCATCAACTCATTACATTAACAATTAAAAATTCACTATACTACCCCAATTTCATACATACATATACAAATACTTATTTACTAACCACATTACCCAATCGCTCATACCGTTCAACTTATCCTACGGTCACTTAGCTTAAGTTTTCATGACACATTATATATTACATACGAGAAACCAAAACCATACCTTGGACGATTTTCTCGTAAAATCCAAAGACATATCAAGGTCAACGTTCATCAAGAGTCCACAGCCCCAAAGCCTCTCTAAACAAAATTTTCAGCCACCAAGGTCCAACAATCAAGCTCCCAACATCATCCATATACTCGAATTCAATATTATTCAACCTAATTCCACAACATAACACTATAATCAACATTCAAGCATTCTAATTCACTAATCAACAAGAGGTTTGGGGTCCTTACTGTATTCATGCCTCAGCTGAACAAAACCTACTAATTCTCGCGAGCTGATTCAAACATAAAATACCAAAATCATATAAATTCTCAATTCCAACACTCCTCAAACTTGAAAGTGAGAAGGGAAGATTTGGGTAAGAAACAATGAATTCCATAAAAAATTAATCTATAGGTTTTGTAGATGATTCTGAGACAAATGCGTGGCTGCTGACTGCTCATCAATCAGAGTTTCGGATTGAAAGTCATGATGAAATGAAATTGGACCAAGGGTTTGGCTATGGCTTCTTCTCCCCCTCACCCATTTCAGCATGTTTCCATCTTCAATTGATGGAAAAAGGGCCGATGCCCTTCATTTATATGTTAGTGGACTGGGGCTTGGGCCCATTTTAGGCCCGGTTTGCTTGGTTTGGCCCGTTCGGCTCAATTTTGGGCCAAAACCTTAAAAATTATGTTAAAATTTATATTTTAATTATTTCTTCCATTCTAAACTATAAAATTTAATTTTTCCAATCTCTTTAAATAATAATTTATTTATTAGCTAATTATTTACTAATCTCTCGGGTTTTACTGCTTTAATCTTTAATTTTATTACAAAATCAAATTCAAATTTAATTAGGTAGATAAATCTATTACAAGTTCACAATAGAAAATCACGCTCTAACCAACCAACTTAATATACTAACAGTATTTTGTGAATATCTCAAGCTATGGTTATCCGATTGACTTCATTTAAGATTATTTTTAAAGATAACTAAATTCTATATAAATTTGCATCTAATAACTATTTCCAAATTTCAGACGTAGAAAACTTTATAGGACTTGCAAAATGATGATTCAGATTGGAGATTTTACGTACACGCGAGTTAGATTCTCCTAACACAATATGTACATACCTAAGAGGTATTTGAGTCCTTCCTTTGTCATTCCATATCTTTTTTTTATACAAAACATTCTACCTAACCTATCTTCTCTTTCTTCTATTATCTTTATAAATTGTCATTTATATACTTTCTCCACCATATTAAAAGAAAAACCATTATTTCTTCTCACTTCCTTACTCTCACTCTAAACCCTTTACCAAACTATTCACAAATACCACTCATATATTATTCGGAAAGATATCCTCTCTAAACTATGCAACTACAGAATATGGAGATTTCCTTTATATCAAGTCAAAAATTCATACCTACATGAAAACATACACAAAGTCTAGCCATGGATCAAGTCTCTCTTCACTAACGAATCGTGTTTTTTTTGCATTGGAATATATACAGAAACTTCATTGGAGGTAGAAATTTTATACTACTTTTTCTGTAACACCCTACTACACATAGCTTTACACCTAAGATGTAAAACAGAAGTGGCGAGGCACTACGACTTCTAAAAATAAAATCTTATATATATAATATAGTTGAAGAAGATTTATTCTAGGAGCCTTTGAAGAAAAATTAAAATTAAAAATGGTAAAATGAAAAGCGCAATACTCACGATACATAAACGATAAACGAAAAGGACAAGAGAAGCTAATATAAATATAACCGAAAGAGAGTTCCAAGGTACAAATATCAAAGCTCGAGACTTGGCTCGCGAAGATAAACCGGCTTGAGCACATAAGTATATAACATATATATAAGAGAACCTAAAATAAGCCCAAAATACAAGTTACAGAACCTATTTTTCCAAAATAACCTCTAAGAGAAAGTTAATACATCAAATACATAAATAGTGGAGATAAAAGTATCCACATTCAATTCAACACAATATACTACAACATACATCATTATTATCATATCCAAGTCCAATACGTACCACCATCGTTATTATTATCATAACATCATAATTATCATTGTTCAACATACACTCAAAGTTAGTTCTCAATATTCACATCTTCCAATCCTAACAATCAAAATCATGCAACACAAATCATGAATACCAACATTCCTCACCCAAGTTCAAGATAACTCAACATTTACTTTAAGGTCACTAACCACTAATCATCCATGCATGCTTTAACCTATCTTATGGTCACCTAGCCTATGTTTTCACAAGACATTACATTTTAGTTACGAGAAACTGAAATCATACCTTGACCGATTGCCCGGTAAACCCAGAACACCTCCCTTATATACCACACTCCAAGCTTTGAAATCCCATCTCCTTCCCAAGCAAAAACCCAGCCTCCAAGGCTTGATCACAAGCTTGCAAATTCTCAAATCGACTCCAATCGACAACCAATTTTAATCTAACAACACAAGTATCATCACAATCAACATAAATTCAGTAACTCTATATTTCAAAAATGGTTTTGAGGGTCCTTACCTTTTTCAAGCATCAATAGAGCAAAATCCAATGATCTTCTCAAGTTAGTTCAAGCCTATAACATCAAAGGATTAAAAATCTCAATACCCACACATTGAATTTTTGAAATTGGAGGGAGTAAATTCGAAACTGAAAATGAAACCTCCTTAACAAATTGATTATTGGTATTTATATCAGATTCCAAGACGAACGCGTGGTCGCTGACGGCTCGTCAATTGGAGCTCCGGATCAAAAGTTATGAGGAATTGAAATTGTGATCAAGGGTTTGGTGTTTATGTTCATGTTCTTCCTCCTCTTGCTTCCAAGTTCAGCATGATTCTCCTTTTGGTTGGGGAAGAAGGGCTGATGCCCTTCATTTAAGTGGAGTTGGACTGGGCTTTGGACCCAAAGTGGGACCGATTCGGTCCGTTTGCCCCAATTTTGGGCTAAATTTTTTAAAATTAGTGTCAAAAATTTATTTTAATTAACTCTATCTCATTAAATTATAAAATTTCATTTTCTAATTTTTCTAACTAATTATTAATTTATTAACTAATTATTTACTAATTTTTCGGATTTTACGTTTTCTATATGTCATATCTTAAACTTTTTTAGTATAGATGTTAGCAATGCATGTCAAGATATAATGTGTCTTTCTTTCATACACATTATGCATTATAATAACAATCTTATGTGCATTAAAGAATTGAGAAAATGATCCTTTGGTAAGAGAAGGTGACCCCCAAAGACAAAATAATCTAAATGATTCTTCGGTAAAGGATGGTAATCGAATCGAGATGATCTTTTGGTAAAGAAAGGTGATCGACAAACTATTGGGATAAGAACCTTCGGTAAGAGAAGGAGACTCCCATAAATTTTATATAATAATATCTATTTGTTGGCATAACTTCCTTCTTGTGTATGTCTAAATAACCTTGATTGTAAATTGAACTGAGTGAATGATCTCTCGGTAAGGGAAGGTAACCACCAAAGACAAGATATCGATATGATCCTTCAGTAAGAAAAGTTGATCGCCAAAATGTTTGGGATAAGAACTTTTCATAAGGAAAGGGGACTCCACCTTTTATACCGGTTTGAGCTCAATACCTTCTATAAAAACTACGAGAAAAAGTAATGAAAAGTATAAAGAAAAGTGTGATTATAGTTGTTCTTCTTTTATCCTTTCTGTTTGATTTATGATCAAGTTTATTATTCTTATTTTATTCAAAAATCCTTCTTTTATTCAAAGATCCTTTTTGTTTAATTTATGATTATGTTTATTATTCTTATTTCATTCAAAGATCTTTTTTTTATTCAAAGATCCTTTCTGTTTGAGCTATGATTATGTTTATTTTTCTTATTTTATTCAAAGATCCCTTTTGTATGATTTATCTATGCCAATGTTACTATTCTTCTCTTATTTATTTTGCCTTGTGTTATGGACTACGAGAACATCGAATCAAGGTTTATGAGTTTGCATTCTATATGTTTTAACGTTATAGGCATTTCATTATGAGTCACATGTGTCATAATATAAGTAATTGAGAAGCATCTAAAAGTCACCCCATTCCGACTAACCAAGACTTTTGAAAATAATAATTGAAAAACATTGCATTATCATTATTTTTTTAAAACTCAGAGTGGTTGGGGATGGATACGATAACACCATATATAGATAAATTTCTGAGAAACTTTTGTTTCTCAACCCTTTCTCTGTGCCATCTTCAGGAACAATGGGTGCAAAGTAATATACTACTTGATTGAACTAAAAAGACCATTACACTGTAAGATGGTTAGGAGTGAGTTATCAAAAATATAGATACGAAATATTAAGCACTTACCCAAATTCATATTAAGGATGGAGGATAGGCAATTATTTTAACCACAGTTATGCAAAGTGAGAGAATTAGGAGTCCTTGTGTGTCTTATTTAATCTTTATTGAGCTACTATAATTGTGGTTATGATGTTTGTCTTTATTTATTATATGATTATTTGATATGGGTAAAGTTTATCGTTGTTTTTGCCTTTATAATTTAGTACGCCCAATTTTCGTCTTAGTATCACTAAGTTCACTTATATTTCCTAACTAGTAACGATTCTTGTGATCAAGGTTCTCACTATTTTCAAATGACTTTCAAAAATAAAAACTAGTTATCCAGTATTTTTTATATAATATTTTATATAAGGACTTTAAAATTTTGTAAAAGTTGAGTATTAACAACTAATATAATTCAAATAAGGTCTAGGGATAGTCTAGAAATATTAGGATGTTACACCTTTAAACAAAAAAAAAATAAAAAATAAAAATAAAAGTAGTTAATAATATCTTAAAGAAAAAAATATCAATTCATTCAGTTAATTACTTAAATCTAGAGTATAGCTAAGATTAACACAATTACGTAGAAATAAATTTAAAGTAAAATTTAGACAAATAGCTGCAAAAGTAATTTTTTTTCAACTACCTGAAATAATTCACAAAAAAAATAGATAACCATAAAAAAAATTAAGTCAAAACTAACGATTGTAAAAATATAAAGATAAAAAAAGCATAAATTTAATGCTAACAGTAACACCAAAAAACATGAATAATAAAACTTTTTCGAATTAAAGTACATATAAATGGTGGAGAATCAAACAACTACCAAGACAAAAGATGAACTTCTTTCATTGACAGTCAACATTATTTTCAGAGCAAGAATGACACAAAATGATGAAAATAAATGAACAAATTAAATAGTGATAAGATTTACTATTGCAGTAATGATTCATCTTCATCTTCACAATAACACCATCGTTAGTATACCCGTACAAATCAAACAAAACAGAAGAATAAATTAGAGGCCTTTAAATAAAAAAAAATAAAAGGAGTTCACCAAAAGTATGAGAAAATAGAGTAGTTGAGGAATGACAAAGAAGGTGAGGGTGATCTAAAAGGGAGCTACCGACAGATCAGAGGGCGAGATCTGATTTCGATTCTGGAGACTGCGTTCGAGCTTCATCATGCCGCTCATCTTGTCCACCCAGATGGTGAGCATGTTTCTGTTCCCTCTCGAAGAATTTACTATTGAATCTCATCACACTGTTCGATTATTTTTTTCTGATGCCTCTTTGCGTCTTCACGGATTTCCATCATAATCCCTTGAGGCTGTTTGATGGTTCACAACTATAAGAGATGGTTTGAAATTAGAAAGAAGAAGAGGAGTAGAATGAGAGTGAGGGTGAACATCGATCTATTTTACTATTAAAGAAAATTAGGGTTTTAAAAACAGAAAGAACAAAGAAGAACATCAAATAAAAAAGAAAAAATAGAAAAAAAAGATGAGTACGAAAAATTGACTTTTGAAGTGACAATTTTCTTTTAAAAAAAATCTAGAATTAAAAAAAATTATATCAGCTATAAACTCACAGATATACTATAAATATATATTCACAAGTATACTATGGGTATGTATATATATTAGTAAACCGGATTTTTTGTGGTTCCTAAACAATTAATTAGATTATACATAAACCATTTTACCAAAATCGAGAAATATCTTTAGAATTTTGTAAATGTTTATAGATTATCCACCAAAATAAATTTGAACTTGCCTCTTTATAAGAGCTATACATAATGTTACAACTATTTTTGGAGATGCTGAGACGAATATGTGATATAATATGTATAAGACTCACAGACATATAAATTTAATTTTTTTATAAGACATGAGAATAAAATAAATATATATAGATATTAAAATAAATTATAATAATATTAATATTTTATTTATAATAAAATATAAATTATATATTTTAACAGTTTTTAATATCTTTTTAATTATATAAAATATTTAAAATAATTTATTGTGTTAAAATAATAATATATATTATTTTTATATTTATTTTAAAATTATAAATTAAAAATAAATTTAAATATAATTGATATGTAATGAAATTTAAATATATTTTAAAAAATATTTTATATTTCTTTTAAAATACAACTAAATATAAAAATATATATGTGTCGAACAGAGATAAAATGAATATTATATATAAAATGTATTCAATAGCAGACATAGCAATTCAGAAAAATATGCATGCTTCCTAGTTCGGAGATAAATTATTTGATTAATAATTATGAGATTATTTACTACCTCAACCACTTTTAATTTTACGATGAGGAAACAACAGTAACTAAAGTGATTCTGAACCTTCACAAATCACATGCATGATGTATAATTGACTAATTGTATATAGCATACACCGCAAATAAATAAATAAAAAAAAAAGAAAAAAAAAGTGTGACCCACAAAGTCACAAACACAATATTTACCCTCTTTGTTTATATCAAGGTTGCGAGAACCGGACCGGTCAATGAACCGGTAAGACAACTGGTTCACTGGTTTAATGGTCCGACCAAGGTTCAATTGGGGTTCAACCGGTTTAATTAAATATTAAATAAAATTATTAAAAATTAATATATATAATTCCTGATCACTATCTAGTTGTTCTATCTTCAAAAATAAAAATTTCTAATCAGTAACTACAATTTACAAACACAAATTTACACAAATTAAATACAGTTACAGTCAATGACTAAATATTGATTGTTGAAAAGAAAAGTGAACCTGAACAAAATCACTAAATGAAGTCAATCAAAATACAATAGTTCTCAACAAGCAACTAGAGAGGGCTAATTCCATAATTTCTAGCCTTGAAGATGCCCACAGAATTATGTTGTAGTTGCTTATCATTTTGTGTCTGTTCCATCTAAATTCAAAATGACAGCAATCTAGAATCCAGAAAAATATATCAATCCATATAACTCATACGACATTCATTCAACATAATTAACAAAGCAGAATGAATTTAAATTTTAAACCCCAAAATTCAACAGCGCAGTATTCAACAGAGCAGAAATAAACAAAACTCAATATAGCCAAATCCAACATAGCAGAATTGAATTTATATACCGAAATTCAAAATAAACAAAATTGAAAAACAAAACAAGAATAATTAACAAAATAAAAAAATTAATTGAAAAACAGAACAAGAACCCATGAACAAGAACTCAGAAGAAGGAAAAGATTTGAAAAACAGAACAAGAACCATGAACTCAGATCTGTCCAATTCATACAGTTTTATCACCAAATAAACGAAATTAATTGAAAGAAGAAAAAGATTGAAGTACTGACTACTGAGTACTCACCGCGGGAGAGGCCGAGAGCATAGAAGGTCAGACTGTCAGAGCCAGACGTCAACCCACACTTTGGTGACGGTGACAGTTTGGTGCCGACAACAAGCTGACGACCACGACGACGCCAAGCCGATGACCAGACGACGCCAACACGGTGATGCTTCGACCCGCGACGGTGGCCTTCAACCTCGATTCGCGACGGCGACCTTCGACCCAGACAGAGGAGAGATGTCTCGGATACAGAGGCGTTTTTGATGACGAGAAAGAGGCAGCCGACGACGGGGACGACAGAGAAGATTGGCGGCGTCTGAGACTAAGAGCGAGATAGATTGGGGGATTTTGCATTTTGGTGAGACTGAGAGTGAGAGAGAAGAGAGAAGAGAGAAGCAGAGAAGCTCGGGAAGCCATGCACATCAACCACAGCTCCACCGCCTCCTTCCTCCGCCGCTGCCATGCTCCGACAAGCCTCATTCTTCGCTGCTCTCCAAAGAACCTTTGAATTAGGGATTTTGATTTTGGTACGTTGGTGACACTGAGAGTGAGAGAAGGGAAAGAGGATTGGGGGGCATTTGGGATACGCGTTTTTTTTTTTTAAAAACAAAACGACGTCGTTTGGTGTTGAAGGGAGAGAACCAGGCTTCAAAAAAAACCGGTCGGTTCGTTCGGTTCACCGGTTAACCACCGGTTCGGCCAGTTTTTTCACCGGTTTTTTGCAGGCCGATTTTAGGCGTTGACCGGACCGGTTAACTGACCGGTTCCCGGTTATTCCGGTCGAACCTGCCGGTCCGGTCCGGTTTTCAGAAAGTTGGTTTATATCTACATACCTGCTCAATATGTGTGTAGTGTACACCGTAAGTGATACGCTATATATTATCGGAAAATTTTTTTTTTTTTTTGGTCAAGTGGATTGGACAGCCCCCAATCCTAGGCATTACACCCATGTTTCACACACACACAACACACTCACACACACTACCATGGGTATCATGGGTTCTTAAACCAACAACCAGCCTCAGCTGGGATTTGAACCCGGGTGCAGCGTTGTATGAGGCGGACAGGTATGCCAACTGTGCTGGGCCTCAGCTGCGGAAAATTTTTAAGTATATTCATACACCATACACTAGTATTTTAGTTATTTTTAATAGTTAATTTTAATTATAAAAAATATATAATATATAATTAAAATTAATAATTAAAATTTACTAAAATATTAATATATTAATATACTTAAAAAAAATTTTATATTATTTACTCGACATAACCGTCTATATTAACTATAGAAATAGTCAAGATTATATTAAAACATCTAGAAAAAACCAAAATAAAATTAAGAAAGTATGTATAATATAATTTTTATTATACTATAATTTAAAAATATAAATATTTTATTATAATATTCTATTAATACATTTATTTTATCTTTTATTTATTGTTTTAAAATTTTAAGAAATAAATGGATATATACTGTTATGAAATAATATAAAATTTTAATACTTGTATGATGCACCCAAGATATTTAAAACTTTTAATTTTTCGTAGGATATTTTCTCCAATCTTCACCTCTATATTGGGGTTTTTCCTTCTCAGATTGAACTTACATTCCATATATTTTGTCTTGCTACGGCTTATGCGCAGACCATACACTTCTAAAGCTTCTCTCCATAACTCCAACTTCTTATTTAGGTCTTCCCTTGACTCTCCCATAAGGACGATATCATAGGCAAAAAGTATGCACCATGGCACAGGCTCTTGGATGTTCTCTGTGAGTACTTCCAAGACTAATGTGAAAAGGTATGGACTTAAGGATGATCCCTGGTGCAATCCTATACCACCTTGAGTCTTCACACTAATTGTGGCCCCATCATACATGTCTTTAATTGCCCGAATATATGCGATCCTTACTCTCCTCATTTCTAAAACCTTCCATAAGACCTCCCTTGGTACCCTATCATACGCTTTTTCCAAATCAATAAACACCATATGTAGATCCCTTTCATTACTACGATACCTCTCCATCATCCTTCTTAATAGGTATATCGCTTCAGTGGTAGATCTGCCTGGCATAAATCTAAATTGGTTCTCTGTTACTTGTGTCTCTTTTCTCAACCTTCGTTCTATCACCCTTTCCCATAACTTCATAGTATGACTCATAAGCTTAATTCCTCTATAATTTCCGCAACTTTGTATATCCCCCTTATTCTTGTAGATAGGTACCAAGGTGTTGTTTCTCCACTCATCAGGCATCTTCTTTGACCTTAAAATCTCATTAAAAAGCTTGGTTAACCAATTGATGCCTTTTTCTCCAAGACCCTTCCAAACCTCAATTGGGATATTATCAGGTCCTACTGCCCTGCCATTTTTCATCTGCTTTAGAGCCTCTTTTACCTCGAAGTCTCGAATCCTTCGATAGTAGTCAAAGTTTTGATCTTCTTCCCTTGTGCATAATCGACCAAGGCTCAGAAAGAGTCTTCTGTTCCTCATTAAATAACTCGTAGAAGTAGCTCTTCCACCTTTCATTAATCTTCTCCTCTTGAGCCAACACCTCTCCATCCTTATCCTTTATGCACTTAACCTGATCCAAATCTCTCGTTCTTCTTTCCCGGCTCTTTGCGATTTTATATATACCTTTTTCTCCTTCTTTCGTGCCCAAAGACTGGTAGAGACCCTCATATGCTCTTGTTCTTGCTTCACTTACAGCCACTTATATCTCTTTCTTAGCCGCCTTATATTTTTTCCAGTTATCTGCATTGCAGCATAAAGACCACTCTTTAAAGCATTCCCTTTTTATCTTTATCTTTTCTTGTATACTCGCATTCTACCACCAGGACTCCTTGTTTCTTGGTCCTATTCCTTTAGATTCACCAAAATTTTCTTTTGCTGTTCTTCTAATAACTTCTGCCATCTCCCTCCACATCTCTTCCGCGCTTCCATTTCCATCCCACTTTGCCTCTTCTCCTACCCGTCTTAGGAAGCTTCTTTGTTCCTCACCTTTCATCCGCCACCACCTCATCCTTGGGTTCTTCGTATGATGTCTTTTCCTCAACTTTTTCTCAACGCAAAAATCCATGACAAGCACCCTATGTTGTGTTGTCAAACTCTCTCCCGGGATAATTTTATAGTTAATGCAAAATTTCCGGTCGACTCTCCTCAACAAGAAGAAGTCGATTTGAGAGCTTGTCATGCCACTCTAATAGGTTATAATATGTTCGCCTCTCTTTTTAAAACATGTATTTACAATGAGAAGATCAAAGGTTGAGGAAAAGTCCAAAATAGTTTTACCTTCGGCATTGATCACCCCGAAACCATGGCCTCCGTGAATACTCCCATATCCAGTCACTTCTCTCCCAACATGGCCATTTAAATCTCCTCCTAAGAAAATCTTATCTCCCAAAGGTATGCCTTGAACCAAACTCTCTAGATCCTCCCAAAACCTTATCTTGTGTTGTTCGTCCGAACCCACTTGCGGTGCATAGGCGCTAATCATATGGAAAGCACCTCCCTCCACCACAAGTTTGATAGAGATGATCCGATCTCCCACCCTCTTGACATCCACTACGTCCTTCTTCCACTGCTTATCCACAATTATTCCAACCCCATTCATATTCTTCACCTTTCCTGTATACCAAAGTTTGAAACCAGAAGTATCCAACTCCCTAGCCTTTGCACCAACCCATTTCGTTTCTTGTAGGCACATAATGTTAATCTTCCTCCTTGTTATGGTGTCCACCACCTCCATGGACTTTCTTGTTAGAGTGCCTATGTTCCATGTCCCAAATCTCAACCTTCTGTCGCTTCGACCTTTACCTTTTACTTTGTGAACTAGCTTATTTACCCTCGTCCGTTCAAGAAAACGTGAGAACTCTTGCTCATTTAACACTACATCCAGGCACCGATGCAGCGGCTCTTGCTTTGACACCGTACTCGAGCCATACAGAACGTTGCTTCCGAACAACGACCTAGCTTTAGCGCAATAATGTCTTTAATTCATGTCATGGGGGTTCGGCTATATTTTTATGTTGGTTGCCGAAGACCTAACACAACCCTCCTCCATTATCCGGGCTTAGGATCGGCTATGTACCGCAAGTGTAACATAGGCGGAGTTATATGCAATTATATATATCGCATTAAATTTAATTTCGTATCAAAACTAAAAATAAAAAATAATAAATAGTGATAATGTTCTTTTTAAAATAGTCAATTAATTAATTACTAAATTGATGTTTAATTTTTTAAATATAAATAATTTTTTTTAAATTAGTTGAGATAAAAAATATTATTTATATATTAAATAATAAATAGTGATAATGTTCTTTTTGTATATAAGTATATTATTTTATATAATATATCAAATTCAATTTCATTATTTAAATATCAAATTGACTACTTACTTAAATTAAATTAAATTGAGCTAAGATTTTAAAAAATGGTCCAACCAAAGAGTTATGCTGAATTTGTTAGTTCTCTTAATATTGATCTAAATAAAATTCTAATTGAAGAAGCCATGAACAAAGAAGAGATACAAGATCAGGAGAGTGAGGAGAGTGAGGAGAGTGAAAGTGAATCTCCAGCAGATGAACCCAAAGTATCTAGGACCAAGAACAGACCTAATTGGATGGATGACTACATTGTGGGATGAAGTAGCATTGTAGTTGACCATAGCCTTGCCAGGATGACAGGTTAGTTACGTGAGAAGTGATATATTGGAGGCTAGGTATTTTGGAATTCAGTTAGAGAAAATTGTGAGAGATGTTTTCTTGGAGTTTTTCCCTGACTCGAACAGGGCGTTGTATTTGTATTTCTTTCTTCTTCTTCATCAATTCAATCAAAGCATCATTCATTATTAATTTCTTTACTGTGTCTGTATGGTTCTCAATAATGTTCTAACATGTGGTGCTCTCATTGAGAGAAAAATGATCCTTTCTGAAGAACTCAACCCATATGCTGAGATTACTGCTCCTCAGCACAGTCATGTGGAAGTAATAAGTCAACTTTCCAACACTAACGTCAGAATGAATGGAATGAAGAATTCGTTGAGGGAGATTCATAGCTTCCTCAAGGATGCCTTGAAGATGACGAGGATGTGCGATGATCTTGAAGAACAAGATTCCCTGCAAGGCTCTTGCATTAGCGGATCCGGTACCTTCCAACCAGCCGTTCAAAGTTTCAAGGATTTTTTTCCCAGTTCAACGGTGAACGAGTAAAGGAGTGGGTTTTTAAGGCCAAGGAGTATTTTGAGTGGTACTCAATTCCTTTTGACATGAGGGTACATATGCTTTCATTTTATCTATTTGGACCTGCTTACTCTTGGTATCGTTGGGTGATTAACAATAACAATAGACATACTTCGGACTTTTTTTTGGATGCACTACTGGTGAGGTTCAGTTAGAATCAATTTTATAATCCTAAAGTAGCCCTTAAAGAGTTGAAACAAACCACAGCTATAGCTGATTATCAAAGCCAATTTGAGGAATTATCAAACCAGTGACAGGGTTAAGTGAACAGTGGCTGGTTTCCTTATTTGTGGCTGGACTTCAAGATTATTTGAAGTACGAACTATTGTTAGCTAAGACAACTTCATATGAGACCGCTATAGCAATGGCTACATAACACGAACAAAAACACTCCGTAACCAACCCAAACCACAAACGATCCATAACTACAAATTCACTACCACCTTTGAACATACTAAACTATAACCCCATTAACCGAACAACCAGCACCCCAAAACCTATTGTATCCCCTGTACCATTTAATTCTCACCCATCTAATTAAAACCAGATACTTAATACCAATTATAATACCAATTCGAATCCACCCTACAAGAAACTATCTGCTTCAGAAATCAAATTAAAGAGAGAAAAAGGGTTGTATTACTACTACGAGGACAAGTGGTCGCCAAGTCACAAATGCAAAATCTCATGCTACTTGCTGATAGGTGAAGAAGAGATGTAGTAAATATTAAAAGAACTTGAACCATAAGTTATTCAAATTTTGAGAGCAGAAAACCCTGTAATTGTGCAACCAGTGCAGCCAGAGATTAGCTTTAACACTATCGTGGGGCAGTTCTAACCCGCTACATTAAGGCTAAAAGGGAACTACAAGGGTCAGCCGGTTATGATCTTCATCGACAGGGGAAGGTCACACAACTTTGTAAAGGGAAGCGTGGCAGAAAGACTTGAATTTCCAGTAAAATAAACAACTCCACTTCAGGTGCTGGTAGGAAACGGGGATGTCATTGGTTGCAAGGCATATTGTGATGATGTTTCGTTAGTGATGCAAGGTTACTAGTTCACGTTCAGTACATTTATTTTAGACTTGCAAGTGGTTGATATTGTGTTGGGGGTACAATGACTGATGTGTTTGGGCTATGTCACAACTCACAATGGATTACTCACCATGGAATTTGTGATTAATGGGCTGCCAATCAAGTTACAAGGGGATAGATTGCTATAATTCGAGGCCAATAGTAATAGGATGCTACAGAAAATTTTGATAACCAAATTAATTACTACTCTGTATCATTTGAAGATGGTAGAGAGTGTAGAAGACTCAAAGGAGGAGGCAATGCCTAGTGAACTACAGTACGTGTTGGATGAGCACTATGCTATTTTTGAAGAACCAAATTAGCTACCACCACATCGTGACATTGATCACAAGATTCACCTATCACCGGGTTTGCAAAGGATGAGTATACGGCCTTACAAGTATCTTCATTTCCAGAAAAAAAAAAGATGGAGCGATTAGTGAAGGAGATGTTAGACGCTGGCATTATACGCAAAAGCCAAAGCATGTTTTCTATCCCGATTCTATTGGTCAAGAAAAACAATGGAAGTTAGAGGTTTTGCTATCGAGCACTAAATGCAATCACCATTAAAGATAAATTCCCGATACCCACCATTGAGGAAATATTGGATGAACCCCTTGGTGCAGATTTTTTCTCCAAGATTGACCTTCGCTCCGGCTATCATCAGATATGGATGAATGAGAGTGCAGTTCACATGATCGCCTTTCGGACCCACCAAGGCCACTATGAACTTTTGGTGATGCCTTTCGGCTTACGAATGCCCCATGCATCCACCTTCCAAGCTACCGTGAACAAAATATTCCAGTCCTATCTTAGAAAATTTATTGCAGTCTTTTTTTATGACATTTTGGTCTATAGCAAGACTTAGGAGGAGCACTTACAACACTTAGAACTAACTCTCACACTTCTGGCTCAGCAACAACTCTGCGCTAAGCATACTAAGTTCCATTTTGGACAGTAATAGGTGGATTATCTAGGCCACAATGTATGCACAACAAGGGTTATGGTTGATCCTGCTGAGATTGATGCTATTAAGGCATCGCCAAAGCCGAAATCATTAAAATAGCTTCACGGTTTTCTTATATTGATGGGCTATTACCGTAAATTTATTGCTAAGTATGCTCAAATTGCCCACCCATTAATTGAGTTGCTAAAGAAAAATAATTTTAAATAGGGACCGGAAGCTGAAGTAACCTTTGAGGAGCTTAAGGTTGCGTTGATAAAGACATCGGTTTTAGCTCTCCCCAATTTTACTCAGCCTTTCACGGTTGAGACGAATGCATCGCAAATGGGGATTGGAGTAGTGCTGTCACAAAATGGTCACTGGCTTGCTTATTTTAGCAAGAAGCAAAATCGGAAAGTGATATTGTCCTCGACTTATATCTGTGAATTATATGCGATTACTCAAGCAGTGTCTAAATGGCGTCATTAACTTTTGGGTAGGTGCTTTGTGATTAAGACTGATGATGAGCGAATATTTTATATGCTTTTTGGCATCATTTTCATATAGTTTTTAGCATGTTTTGTTTACGTTTTATTAAGTTTTCATAGGTTTTAGTGTAAAATTCACATTTTTTGGATTCTATTTTGAGTTTGTATGTTTTTATGCAATTTCAGGTATTTTCTGGCTGAAATTGAGGAGTTGGAGCAAAAGTCTGATTCCGAAGCAGAGAAAGCACTGCAGATGCTGTCTGGATCTGACCTCCTTGCACTCAAAAGAGCTTTTATGGATCTACAGAAGTCCATATGGAGCATTATTCTCAACGGCTTTGGAAATCTTACTTCCATAGCTTTCTAGCTATGTATAATAATCCATACTTTGCTTCAGAATAGAAGGCCCAAAACTGCGTCCAACGCCAGCCTCCTGCCCTAGTCCAGGCGTCCAACGCCTAAAGGAGGAGACTAGCGTCCAAATGTCCAAAGAGGACCCCCTAGCTAGCGTTCAACGCTCTAAAGGCCTTATAGCACCTGTATCCCAAGCAAGTTCAGCCTAAACACTCACCAAGTGGGCCCCAGAAGTGGATTTTAGCACTAAAAAAGACCGTTTTACCCTTCGTATGTAATCCTTAGTCATTAGTTTAGTATTTAAGGGATATTTTACATAATCATAGAGGACCTTAAGCCATATTTCATTTTCCACATTGTATTTTCTATCAGTATGAGTTTCTAAACCTCCTAGGTTGAGGGGAAGAGCCCTGCTGAGTTTTATGGATTAATAAAAGTATTACAGTTCTTTCTCAATTCGTGTTTGATTTTCTATTCTAAGATGTATCTTCGTTTTTCATCAATATGAATGCGTTGAACTGGCATAAGTGAAGGTTGTGTTAGGCTTAGAGAAGGGGGGGTTGAATCTATGCCTTCCTTTTACAGTTGCTGTTTTTGACCTTTTTGATCAAAGTTACAAATCTGATTCTGTTTGAACTCAGCAGCGAAAATTTATGAGACAATTTATTTTTGTCTCATGAAAAACAGAAAACAGAACATGACAGAGAAGAAAAAGCTAACACCAGCATATATCCTGGTTCGGTTGCCTTGTGCTATGCAACCTACATCCAGTCTCCTCCACAAATGTGGAAGAATTTCACTATAGTTAACAGTTTTACATACACCAATTTCACACTCAAGTTCTAACCTAACTTGACATTGGCTATGCTAACACCTAACTATTTTCTCTTAGTGCTAACCCAACTAAGAAAGGGATACCAAACAGGAATAAGATACAAGACACTTGACCAACCTAAAGAAATCTGAAAATAACTCTAGGCTTTTCTCTCAAGTGTATCTCTCAGCCTTTTTTCCACTCATGGCTTTTTCTCAAGCTTTCTCACAATGCCTTTTCTCTCAAGAAATTACAGAAAGATAAGCTTTAGAAAAGTACATTATAATCAGAACAACATGAAGGAGATTGACTTCATCAACAGCCTCTAAGCTATGTGAAAAACCAGCTTTGCAAACCTCTGAATTTGTTCTTCAGTGTTGGCAGAATGCTTCTTTGATAGAGAGCATTGTCCAAGTAGAGGAACTTCACAGGGAATACTTCACAGAACTCAACTTTTCAAACTCTGGTTTTCTCTCCTTGCCTTGAATGAACAACAAGCTCCTCTTTTATCTTCATGCATGTTCCTTGGTTCTTCCTCCAAGGTCAACATCTTGAGCCTTGAGCTTCACCAACCCACCAGCTCACCTTTTTCTTCTCAATCATCAAAGTAGCACCTTTCCTTCTGACTTCTCTAATTTGACCGAAAGCCACAAAGGAGTAACTGAAATTGTTTTTCAAAAGTCAACCGAATCTGAACCTTTGAATCCCAACTTGGTCCCCAAGTTTTGATTAAGATCGTAGATACACAGCAGAATGGTGCAGAGAGCAACTTTTCCTTCAAAGCCATTTTCGGATAGAGCAGAGAGTAGGGAAGAAAGGATGAATATCTGATGCATGCAAGATGATATGGTTTACCTTTCTTAAGCTCGATTTAGCTTCTGTGTTACAGGCTTCAACACTCTCTCTCTTGCTTCTTTGGTTAATGGCTTATGGAAGAAGTTTTTCTTTTCTTTCTCTTTCTTACTTTTCTGATGCTATGATTTGACTTGATTTAAAGAAGTGTACGTTGCTGTGGTGAGAGCAAGCGAGAGGGAAAGAAAGCTTCTATTTTGTATGAGAAGCTTTGTGGGATGGATACGGGCTTGGATCCGGTTTTCATTCAGCCACCCGTTTGGCCCATTGGATCCTTTGGCTTTGATTCTCTTGGGCTGTGCTTGATTACTTATCCATCAGCCTTGCTATACCATTTGGGCTGCTTGAGATTTTGTTGGCCTGCAATATGAAATAAATAATTAGCAATGTGTACTTATAAATTTAACTACTCTAATTATTTATTTTGCCAAAAATAATGTTTGTCATCACTTATTATTTTAGTTAATTTCTTAACTCAACAATCTCCCCCTTGATGACAAACATGATTTAAGCAATAATCAAAAGGAAATAAGTTTGAGTTAGGTTTAGAAAACTCCCTTTGATTTTATGTTGCTCCCCCTTTCTTTTTGAAGATTAGCTCCCCCTGGATTTGTGCTTTCCTCCTTGTTCCTGTTTATGCATTGTACTTAAAGAAAGCTATACACATTTATTTTGTCTAAGAGATATCAACTGAGCTACATCACAAAAAATTCGAATGCAACTACTAGTAGCTGCATTAACATCAAAAAATAAATACCAAATACTATCCAAATACTATCCTTACTCCCCCTTTTGTCATCAAGGGTGGACAACTCAAAGGATCAACAAAAACATCAATTCAAACCCTGCAAGGAAAGGTTAGACAGTAGTTGAAAAGTTCTAACTAAACCAACAAAAGTGCAGCAGTATTTAGAGTTATTACAGTTATCCAAAAAGTTCAACAGATGCAAAATAAATAAAATTCATGAGACAAAATGAGAGCAGCAGCAGCATTCTTCATGAGACAAAACTTAGGCATCAGAACCATCTCCTTCCGAGGCAGCATCCTCTTCAACATCAGTGGCAATGTCTTCATCATTGTTAAGGTTATCAATGAAGGTCATGAGCACAGCCACCCTATCCCGAGATTTCTTCAGAAAGTTCTCATGCTTGCTAGCTAACTTCCTTTGTTCCTTGCTCATGGCAATCATGTGATTTGATTGAGATACAAACTCTTGAGCTACATCCTTGACCACATTCAGCAGAGTGGATTTCTTCCCAGTGGAAATGGAGGTACCCTCGGTGGAAGGAGCAGGAGAATCCTCAGGAACACAGTCCTCATCTTCATCATCTAGGACGACTCTTTCAGATCTAGTGGGTCCTTTGTTCTGTTTCACTGAACCACCCCCCTTTAGGTATGAATGTCTATTTTCATATTTCTCATTGGTCAAGTCAACACCAAAATGCTCAAATATGCAAGTTAGAAACATGCCATAAGGAAGTGCTTTATCTTTTGTACTTCGAACAGAATCAAACATATATCTAGCCATCAAGTATGCAAAAGATATTTCTGTTTTTGTAATGAGGGCATATAAAACAAGTGTGTCAGTGTAAGAAACCCTTTGATATGAACCACTTTGAGGAATCAAAATGTGGTTGACAATGCGGTGTAATTGAGCACGTTCATATCCTAGGGCTTTGTGTGTGGGTGTGATGCCATCAATTAAAGAAACATGTTCACAAATGTGAGCCAATGCATCAAGATAAGAAATTCCAACACCTTCATCCCACTTAACCGAAGTGTAAGCACAAGGCCCAACATCAGTATACTTCAATGCATCACTGACAGTTTCATTGTTTAAAAAGATGTCTCTGCCCTTAACATAAGAATGCACACTTCCTTCATGATAAGTCATGTTCGCATAAAATTCTTTGACCAACTTAGGATATACAGGTTTTTTGATGTCAAAAAGGTGATTCCAGTCTAAAAATTCCAAGTTTGCAACAAAAGGAAAACCTTTCTTTTTCAAATCAGGTAAATCAGCCAGAAAAGATGGACATAGAGTACGATACTGAATGACTCCCTCATAGAAATTGTGGTTCATGGCAGATTTGAAACGATGGGGGTTAAAGTCAGAGTGAGATGTCATATAGTGTGATTTGTGAGCAAAAGGATCAACTTCTGGTTCTCTAACAGATGAGAGAGGAACTCGAGCTTTACCTCTTTGAGAACGTGAAGGAACAGACCTAGATTTTGGTTGTGTGGACTCAGGTGGAGGTTCTGGTGCTGCAGGTCGCTTCCCTTTGGATGAACTTGGTTTCGATGAACCTGGCTTGGATGGTGTGACTTTTGGTGGTGGCGTTGGCTTGGCAGAAGCAGGGAACCTTGGAGTAATTTTTGTTCGAGCCATGGGGTCACAGCGAGGAGGAGAGGTTGGAGGTGAAGGAGAAGGCGTAAAGGTTCGGTCTTGAGAGCGAGTGGAAGGCTTTGTGGGTAGTTTGTATATCTTCTCACGAGGAGCCCTTTTTGCAATAACTTTCTTCCTCATTTTGGTTAAAAAAGATGTCTTTGATGAAGGAGAGATAGTGGTGTGAGAGGGAAGAAACCGAAGGGTTGAGGAGAAGTTATGGAGGGAAGAGAGGGAGTGTTGGTAACCGTACCCAAAAGCAAATTTCCAAAACCATGCAACTGCATCACCATTTGAAAAGACTTGACATGACATGACCTCATAAAAGAAAGATTTTATTTGATTTTAAAGATCAAAAATTGAAAACAACAAAATTAACCTGAAACCTTTTTCGGCCAAATTTAAATTTTCTTGAAAACCTTTTGGGCCACAAAACATTTAGTGAAAGCCTTTTATGAAACACAAAAGAAAAACAAACAAGATTGTAACATTCACATTTGGGCCTTGAGGTGGTATGAAATCAATGAAATACACTTGGACTACTTTTGATCTGAGTAATGAGGTTGGCCCAGATTGAGATTTACTTGAAACAAGCCCAGATTACACGGACTAGAAGGAAACGTTCATCACCTGCCCAGAATTGTCTCATGCCTGTTTATGAGACAAAAAAGCTCCAGCAAATACATCAGTGATTTTCAAACAAGGAATCATAACTCAAAATTCCTAGACAAGTCCTAAGCATGCAAAATCTATCCTCAGCCAATGGTTTTGTAAAAATATCTGCTAATTGCTCTTCTGATTTAACAAATTGAATGCAAATATCCCCCTTTTGGACATGTTCTCTTATTGAGTGAAATTTCACTTCAATATGCTTAGTCCTAGAGTGCAAAACTGGATTTTTAGAAATATTGATGGCACTCATATTATCACACATTAAGGGAATATTTTCAGCATTTAACTTGTAATCAGCAAGCTGTGTTTTTAACCATAAAAGCTGAGAACAATAAGAAGAAGCAGCTATATACTCAGCCTCTGCAGTGGAAAGGGCCACTGTTGGTTGCTTCTTACTTGACCATACATTTAAGGACTTCCCAAGGAAGCAACATGAGCCAGAAGTGCTCCTTCTATCAACTCTATCACCAGCAAAATCTGCATCACAATACCCAACTACAGAAAAATCATCAATCTTAGGATACCAAAGACCAAAATTGGATGTGCCATGAACATATCTAATGATCCTTTTAACTGCAGAAAGATGTGACTCTTTTGGTTTGGATTGGAACCTAGAACACAATCCAACACTTTGCACAATATCGGGTCTAGAGGAAGTTAAGTACATAAGAGATCCAATCATTCCTCTATACCTAGTCTCATCAACATCTTTCTCAGTTTCTCCCTTATCTAATTTGGAATTTGGATGCATGGGAGTTCCCATGGGTTTGGCATTTTTCATACCAAATTTCTTAACTAATTCCTTGGCATACTTCTCTTGATGAATGAAAATGCCCTTTTCAGTTTGTTTAATTTGCAGCCCAAGGAAAAAATTAAGTTCACCCATCATACTCATGTCAAATTCACTTGTCATGAGCTTTCCAAATTCAGCACAAAGGGATTCATTTGCTGATCCAAAAATAATGTCATCAACATATATTTGGACTAAAATAAAAGAATCATTAGAATTCTTGATAAATAGAGTTGTATCAGTGGTGCCTCTTTGAAAACCATTTTTCAAAAGAAAAGAGCTAAGTCTCTCATACCAAGCTCTAGGAGCTTGTCTTAAACCATAGAGAGCTTTAGACAATTTAAAAACATGATTAGAATGCTCTTTATTTTCAAAACCCGGAGGTTGCTCCACATATACTTCTCTATCTATCACACCATTTAAAAATGCACATTTCACATCCATTTGGTATAATTTAAAACCACAAAATGCAGCATAAGCTAAGAGAAGTCTTATGGCTTCCATTCGGGCAACAGGGGCAAAGGATTCATCAAAGTCGATTCCTTCTTCTTGGTCATATCCTTGTGCCACTAGCCTTGCTTTGTTCCTTGCAATGCTACCATCTTCTCCCAACTTGTTCCGGAATATCCACTTGGTGCCGGTCACTTTCTTTCCACTTGGCCTTGGAACCAACGTCCACACTTGGTTCTTTTCAAACTCAAGAAGCTCATCCTCCATAGCCTTAATCCAAGATGGGTCACTAAGGGCTTCCTTGACGTTTTGAGGCTCCATTTGTGAAAGAAGGGCAATGTTTGAACCTTCATTTGCCTTTCTAGTGGAAGACCTAGTTTGCACTCCATGAGAGACGTCTCCAATGACAAATTCCTCAGGATAGTTCTTTAAGAACCTCCATTCACGAGGTCTAGTGGACTTGGAGGCAGATTCGGTCACCAATGGAATCTGTATGCTGCTGTCTGCAGAATTTCCTTCAGATTCATGAGACAAAATGGAATTGTCCCTTGAATTTTCAGCATTTGCTGTTTCTGGCTCAGCTTGTCCAGAATTTTCTTTTCCATGATTCTGAGCAGCTTCATCATCCTTTTGAGCTTGATTTCCTGCATCACCATCTTCCAAAATGCTTTGCACCAAGTTAGTATCACAAAATGTAACATGTATGGATTCTTCAATAATTCTAGCATCTTGATGATAAACTCTATATGCTTTACTAGTTGTGGAATATCCTACAAACAAGCACTCATAAGCCTTTGGATCAAATTTTCCCAAATTTTCTTTGTTATTCAAGACAAAACATTTGCATCCAAAGATGTGCAAATAATCTAAGTTTGGTGGGTAGCCTTTCCAAAGTTCATAAGGGGTTTTCTTCAAAAATTTCCTTATGATTGTTCTATTCAAAATGTGGCAAGCCGTGTTAACCGCTTCAGCCCAAAGGAATTTTGGAACATTACTCTCACAAAGCATAGCTCTTGTCATCTCTTGTATGCTTCTATTTCTTCTTTCAACAACACCATTTTGTTGTGGTGTCCTTGGACAAGAGAAGTTGTGAGATATTCCATATTCCTCACAAAAGGATTCAAACAAATTATTTTCAAATTCAGTTCCATGATCGCTTCTTATAGAAGAGATTTTCAAATCCTTTTCATTTTGAATTTTCTTGCAAAAAGGTTCAAAGGCCGAAAAGGCTTCATTTTTGTGTGCAAGAAATAAAACCCAACCAAACCTAGTATAGTCATCCACAATTACTAAACCATAATGTTTACCACCTAGGCTTTGAGTTCTAGTTGGACCAAATAAATCAATGTGTAGCAACTTAAGTGGTCTTTTAGTAGAGATGTCTTCCTTTGGTTTAAAAGAGCTTTTTGTTTGTTTTCCCATTTGGCAAGCATCACAAGTGATGTCTTTGTCAAACTTTATCAAGGGAAGACCTCTTACTAATTCTTTCTTTACAAGTTTGTTTATTTGAAACATACTTGCATGGCCCAATCTCTTGTGCCATAACCACTTTTTAGAATCTTTAGAGTGGAGACAGGCTACATTTTGATCTTTTAGTTCATCAAGAGTAAGTCCATACATATTATTGAAACGCTTGGCAACAAACATTACTTCATTTGTCTTTTCATTTATAACACAGCATTCAAGCCTTTTGAAAACAACTAAATATCCTAAATCACACAGCTGACTTATGCTCAAAAGATTGTGTTTTAAACCACATACCAAAAGCACATCATCAATGAAAGTAGATTGCTCATTACCTACTTTTCCAACAGCAATGATTTTACCTTTACCATCATCTCCAAAGGTCACAAAACCTCCATCATACTTATTCAGTTTGATAAAGTAAGCTGACCTTCCAGTCATGTGCCTTGAACATCCACTATCCATGTACCACATGTCCTTTTTGTTCTTGGATGCTAGGCAAATCTGCATGAAGAGTTTCAAGCAGCTTTAGGTATCCAAACTAGTTTGGATCCTTTGAAGTTAATCCATCTTGGTTGCCCAAGAGCATTGAAATCACAAACAACATTGTAAACTTTGTTTCCTACAACTCTCTTTTCAATGAAGCATTGTGCATATGAGTGACCAAATTTCTTGCAATTAACACAATGATTTTCTGATGTGTGCCGCTGAAATTGAGGTGAGTTATGTTGCTTGAAATGATTAAAGCTTTGAAATTTTCTGGTTTTTGGAGGAGATGCATTTCTTTTAACAAACTGATTTTTATTAAAGTTATTCCTTTTTGCAAAAGTATTTTCACCAGAATTTTTTTGAACATTATTGCCTTTCGAATATGAGGTTTTGTTATAAAATGGTGGTTTCTTGAAAACAACCTCATTTTTCGAAACATAACCCAAACCTGGTCGGTTTGAACTCGGACCAGTTCTTGGTGAAATTTCAGTTTCATTTGTGTATTCTTCATCAGATTTTTCTTCACAAGTGGAAACATATCCGATACCTGATTTATTTGGTATGGATTTAGTATTTGATGAAGAGGCCACAAATTTTATAGAGGAAGTGTTGGAAACAGCATCTTCCTTGGCTATGTAGCCTAAACCAGATTTTTCAAACAATGGTCTTTGACTTGCAAGTAATTTATCCAAGTTACTAGAACCTTGTGCAAATTTTGCCAAGTCACCATTCAGTCTTTTAATCATATCTTTTAATCTTTCATTTTTAGCAATTAACTCATGAGAAGGATCCACAATGTGCTTTCCTTTTAATCTTTCAAGTTCAGATTTTAAAAATCTGTTTTCTTCAATGATGTCCAAAGCACATTCAGTTTCCTTTACTTTTTCTTTTAAAAATTCATTTTCAGCTCTTAACACATCTCTTTCAGATCTGCAACCATTGTATTTATTAAGCAGTTTTGAGGTATTTAAAGTGAGATCATCAATAATAACATGCAAGTCCTCAATGGTCAAATCATAATAATTTACCTCATCAAGATTGTTGTTTCCAGCCATGAAACAGTCTTTATCATCTCCTTCAGATTCTTCTTCTTCATTTGAGTCACTCTCAAGATCCTCCCAAGCTGCCATGAGTACTCTCTTCCTTTCCTTCTTTCCTTTGTCCTCCCTTTTGAGCTTTGGACAGTTTGACTTGAAATGTCCAGCCTCCTTGCAATGATGACATGTCACCTTGCTCAAGTCTATCTTGTGCTCCTTTGAACTCGAGCCCTTGTATTTGCCTTTGCTCTTCAACATCCTTCTAAATCTCCTAGCAAAAAACAAAAGTTCGTCATCTGAAATACCATCACTTAACTCACTCTCTTTCGGTTCTATTTGTGACTTAAGAGCTATTCCCTTTTTCTTTGAGTCTGTGTTTGTGTGTGCGGCTTCATAGGCAAGGAGTTTTCCTCTCAGCTCATCATAGGTTATTGGACTTATGTTGTTACTTTCGGTTAGGACAGTGGCAGTGTTTTCCCACTCTTTTGTGAGGCTTCTAAGGAGTTTTCTCACCAAGGTTTGTTCTGCGTAGTTTGTACCCATAGCATCAAGGTTGTTGATTATGATTGAGAATCTCTCAAATGCTTCATCAATGCTTTCTCCATCCTTCATGCTGAACATCTCGTACTCTTTTCGCAGCATATCAATCCTCGTTTCTTTGACTTGTTTGGTGCCTTCATGTGTAACCTGGAGTTTTTCCCAGATTTCTTTGGCTGTCTTGCATCTAGACACCTTCCGGTACTCTTCAAAGCTGATAGCACAGTGAAGAAGGTTGATTGCTTTAGCATTCAGCTCTATCTTCTTCTTATCGTCTTCATTCCATTCAGCTTCTTCTTTTGGAGTCACCACTCCATCAGCACTTGTTTTTGTTGGGATCTTTGGACCGCTCACAACGATCTTCCATAGGTTGTAGTCAATGGATTGGATGAAGATCCTTATCCTTTCTTTCCAGTAGGAATAGTTCTTCCCGTTGAAGAAAGGTGGTCGGTTGTTTGACTGACCTTCAGTGAGGGTATAGGCAACTGTGGTTGTGCCCAAGTTGTTCGCCATTGGATCTTTGCTCCAAGCGGTTAAGCTTGATTCTTGAGACCTTAGCTCTTGATACCAATTGAAGGTTGTGTTAGGCTTAGAGAAGGGGGGGTTGAATCTATGCCTTCCTTTTACAGTTGCTGTTTTTGACCTTTTTGATCAAAGTTACAAATCTGATTCTGTTTGAACTCAGCAGCGGAAATTTATGAGACAATTTATTTTTGTCTCATGAAAAACAGAAAACAGAACATGACAGAGAAGAAAAAGCTAACACCAGCATATATCCTGGTTCGGTTGCCTTGTGCTATGCAACCTACATCCAGTCTCCTCCACAAATGTGGAAGAATTTCACTATAGTTAACAGTTTTACATACACCAATTTCACACTCAAGTTCTAACCTAACTTGACATTGGCTATGCTAACACCTAACTATTTTCTCTTAGTGCTAACCCAACTAAGAAAGGGATACCAAACAGGAATAAGATACAAGACACTTGACCAACCTAAAGAAATCTGAAAATAACTCTAGACTTTTCTCTCAAGTGTATCTCTCAGCCTTTTTTCCACTCATGGCTTTTTCTCAAGCTTTCTCACAATGCCTTTTCTCTCAAGAAATTACAGAAAGATAAGCTTTAGAAAAGTACATTATAATCAGAACAACATGAAGGAGATTGACTTCATCAACAGCCTCTAAGCTATGTGAAAAACCAGCTTTGCAAACCTCTGAATTTGTTCTTCAGTGTTGGCAGAATGCTTCTTTGATAGAGAGCATTGTCCAAGTAGAGGAACTTCACAGGGAATACTTCACAGAACTCAACTTTTCAAACTCTGGTTTTCTCTCCTTGCCTTGAATGAACAACAAGCTCCTCTTTTATCTTCATGCATGTTCCTTGGTTCTTCCTCCAAGGTCAACATCTTGAGCCTTGAGCTTCACCAACCCACCAGCTCACCTTTTTCTTCTCAATCATCAAAGTAGCACCTTTCCTTCTGACTTCTCTAATTTGACCGAAAGCCACAAAGGAGTAACTGAAATTGTTTTTCAAAAGTCAACCGAATCTGAACCTTTGAATCCCAACTTGGTCCCCAAGTTTTGATTAAGATCGTAGATACACAGCAGAATGGTGCAGAGAGCAACTTTCCCTTCAAAGCCATTTTCGGATAGAGCAGAGAGTAGGGAAGAAAGGATGAATATCTGATGCATGCAAGATGATATGGTTTACCTTTCTTAAGCTCGATTTAGCTTCTGTGTTATAGGCTTCAACACTCTCTCTCTTGCTTCTTTGGTTAATGGCTTATGGAAGAAGTTTTTCTTTTCTTTCTCTTTCTTACTTTTCTGATGCTATGATTTGACTTGATTTAAAGAAGTGTACGTTGCTGTGGTGAGAGCAAGCGAGAGGGAAAGAAAGCTTCTATTTTGTATGAGAAGCTTTGTGGGATGGATACGGGCTTGGATCCGGTTTTCATTCAGCCACCCGTTTGGCCCATTGGATCCTTTGGCTTTGATTCTCTTGGGCTGTGCTTGATTACTTATCCATCAGCCTTGCTATACCATTTGGGCTGCTTGAGATTTTGTTGGCCTGCAATATGAAATAAATAATTAGCAATGTGTACTTATAAATTTAACTACTCTAATTATTTATTTTGCCAAAAATAATGTTTGTCATCACTTATTATTTTAGTTAATTTCTTAACTCAACAATAAGGTTATCACATTCTACATGGGTTCAGAGTGAGTCTTTCATCGAACAATGATGAACTACCAGCTTGATTATACATCTCTTAGACGGCTAATCCACAATTTTATTGGGGACTTCTCGAGACATCAGTTCAGCCGAAGTATGGGGAGATTAGGGTCTCTGCGGTAGAGGCTAAAACCCAAAGGCACAACATCCTCTGATCCAGAAGATTCGACCATGTCTGTGGCATTTTGATTTGGATCACCAAAGAGAATGGACTGCAGGAGCTTTACCCTCAATCAGAATGGTTCCACACTAACCCTGGGGTTCAGATCTGGAGGAGTATTGGCGGCTGCTCAAACCAGTGTCAATCACGTACAGCCTGCCATAGAAGAAATCATTCACAATTGAAGAAGACAGTAATACCAGAGTTAATCCAGAAGGACAAAGTATCTCCAAGCCTTAACCATCTTCTTATCATTGTAAACAGGTCAACCTAGTTTAGATCTCACAAATCCAACAACTCTTCTATCCGTCTAACTAAGATCTGCAAGATAACAATAGCTTACTTCAAACCACAATCCTCATGGGATCGACCCTGACTCGCTCAGGTATTACTTTGATGACCTAGTGCACTTGCTGGTTCAGTTGTACAAAGTATGGGGATTCGTGCACCAAGTTTTTGGCGTCGTTGCCGTGAATTGTTCGAGTTTGGTCAACTAACGGATTATCTTGTTCCTTAGACTAGGTATTGTCTTTAATTTTGTTAGAGTCTTTTATTTTATTTTTATTTTTTTTTGAAAAAATCAAAAAACTTTTTCAAAAAATTTTTTGTTTTCTTTGTTTAATCTTTGTTTTTAGTTTGAGTCTTTTGTTCTTGTTCTTGGTAATTTTCAAATTCTTTGAGTCTTTTTTCTAAAAAATTTTCAAAATAGTTTCTTTTGTTTGAGTCTTGTGTCAATCTTTAAGTTTGGTGTCTTCTTGTGTCTTTTCTTTAAAATTTTCAAAAATTTTGTCTTTGGTTTTCAAAAATTTTAAGTTTGGTATCTTTTGCATGTTCTTGTGTTCTTTGAATTCTTTGAGTTTTGTTCTTGGTATTCTTCTTGATCTTCAAAGTGTTCTTGTTTTTATTTTTGTTTTGATCTTAAAATTTTTAAGTTCGGTGTCTCTTTATATTTTTCTTGTTAATTTTTGCACACTAGGTCCCTTTAGATCTAAAAATTTTAAGTTTGGTGTCTTTTTGTTGTTTTTCTCTTTTCTCATTAAATTCAAAAATAAAAAATATCTTTTCTATCTTTATTTTAATTTCAAAAATCATTATCTTATCTTATCTTAGTTTTAAATTTCAAAATTCAAATCTTTTCAAAAGCAAATCCTTTTCAAAATTCATATCTTTTTCAAAATTTATCTTATCTTTTTATCATTCTTTAAAATTCAAAGATCTTATCTTATTTCAAGTTTTAAAATTTAATTTTAAAATTCAAAATTTAAATTTCAAATTTCAAATTTCAAAATCAAACCTTTTCAAAAACCATATCTTTTTCAAATCTTTATCTTATCTTGTTGACTTTTTCAAAATTCAAAATTCAAAAATTCAAAATTTAAAATTTCAAATTCAAATTTCAATTTCAAAACTCAAAATTTAAAATTTAATTTTCAAATTTCAAATTTTAAATTCAAATCTTTTCTAATCTTATATCTTATCTTGTTTTCAAATCTTTCTTAATTAGTTACTTATCTTCTCTCTCTTCTTTTTCAAAATTTTTTAACTAATTCTTCTCTCTCCTAATTTTCAAAAATCCTTCCTCTATTTCTCTTTCTTCTTTTTCGAAATTCATAATTAAATTTTCAATTCCTTTTAATTCATTAACCTTTATTTTCGAATTACATAAATAAATAAAACAAAAACAAAAATATTTTAATTCTTGTTTATCTTTTCTATTTCTAATTCTTCTCTCTACTTTTATTATTTGAATTATTCTTCTTCTCCTTCTTCTATCTTCATTCTTCTATCTTCCTCTTCTTTCTTCACATCTCACAGGGAGTCTTCTGTTCTAAAACATAGAGCTCGCATTCTCTTCTTTCCTTGGTTTCTTCTTTTCTTGTTTATGACCAGGAACATGGATAAGAAACCTCTTTTTAATCTTTATCCTGAACCTGAAAGGACTTTAAGGAGGAGCTTACAATAAATTAAAGCACAACACTCCAGAAGAAACCTTTCAGAAAATGTTGAACAAGAAGATGAAGACATGGCCGAACCTGAAGGAGAGGCAAGAAAGGTTCTTGGTGACTTCACCATGCTTACCTCTGACTTTTATGGCAGAAGTATCTCTGTACCTGCCATTAGAGCTAACAATTTTGAGCTTAAGCCTCAGTTAGTCTCTCTTCTGTAACAGAATTGCAAGTTCCATGGAATTCCACTGGAAGATCCACATCAATTTCTAGCTGAATTCTTGTAAATCTGTGATACTGTTAAGACCAATGGAGTGAATCTTGAGGTCTACAAACTTATGCTCTTTTCCTTTGCTATAAGAGACAGAGCTAAGATATGGTTGGATTCTCAACCAAAAGAGAGCCTAGACTATTAGGAGAAGTTGATCCTAAATTCTTTTCTCCTCAAAAGATGAGCAAAATCAGAGTGGAAGTCGAAACCTTCAGACAAAGAGAAGGTGAATCCCTCTATGAAGTTTGAAAAAGATACAAGCAACTAATCAAGAGGTGTCTTCCTGACATTCTTTCAGAATGGTCTATCATAGGAATTTTCTATGATGGTCTGTCTGAGATGTCCAAAATATCATTGGACAGCTCTTCAGGTGGATCACTTCACTTGAAGAAAATGCATGCAAAAGCAAGAGAACTCATTGAGATGGTTGCAAACAACCAATTCATGTATACTTCTAAAAGAAACCCTGTAAGTAATGGGGTACTTCAGAAGAAAGGAGTTCTTGAAGTTGATACTTTGAATGCCATATTGGCTCAGAACAAGATCTTGACCTAGCAGGTCAATATGATCTCTCAGCATTTGACTGGAATGCAAGTTGCAGCTGGCAGCACTCAGGAAGCTTCTTCTGAAATTGAAGCCTATGATCTTGATCAATCCACCATGGAAGAGGTGAACTACATAGGAGAACCCTATAGAAACACCTATAACCTTTCATGGAGGAATCATCCTAACCTTTTTCATGGAAGGATCAACAGAAGTCTCAACAAGGATTCAATAATAATCAAGGTGGAAGGAACCAGAATAAGTTCAACAATAGACCACCATTCCCATCTTCTCAAGGGAATATGAAGACTCCTAAGCAGAGCCTTTCTGACTTAGCCATTCTAGTCTCCAGCCTCTCTAAGATAACTCATAGTTTTATAACTGAAACAAGATCTTCCATCAGAAATTCGGAGGTACAGATTAGTCAACTGAGCAAGAGAATTCCTGAGACTCCTCCTAACACTCTTCCTAGTAATACTGAAGTAAACTCAAGAGAAGAGTGCAAGGCCATCTCCATAGATGTAGAGGCCAAATCTGGAGAGACTGGGAAGGCATTGAATGCCAGTGAGGAAGATTTCACTGGGCGTTCAACACCCAAACTGGCTAAGAGCCTGGCACCGAACGCCAGTGAGGAAGCCCTCACTGGGTGTTCAACGCCCAAACAGACAGGGAAGCTGGCGTTGAACGCTAGCCAGGACATCCCTGCTGGGCATTCAACGCCCAAAATGGTAAGGGAACTGGTGTTTAATGCCAGTAAGGATATACAGCATGGGCATTCAACTCCCAAAGAGTCACCAGAGCTGGCATTGAACGCCAATAAAAGCACACCCTCTGAGTGCTCAATACCCACTCAAGAAATTCCTATCCAAGAACTAAAGGAAGCCAAGGCTCATATAGAGACCATAGAGGTTTCTTTGCATGCACTCCTGCAATGCATGAGTTCTGATGAATACTCATCCTCTGATGAGGATGAAGACACTAGGGAGGAGCAAGTTGCTCTATACCTAGGAGCTCTCATGAAGGTGAATTCCAAGTTATTTGGTACAAAGCCTTTGGAGGAAGAACCTCCAGTGCTTTCCATAGAACTCAATGCTTTGGTTCAGCAGAAGCTACCTCAGAAGCTTCCAGATCCTAGACGCTTCCTGATTCCTTGCACCTTAGGCACCATGACCTTTGAGAAGGCTCTGTGTGACCTAGGGTTAAACATAAATCTCATGCCACTCTCTGTAATGGAGAAGCTGGAAATCTTTGAGGTACAAGCTGTAAATATCTCACTAGAGATGGCAGACAAGTCAATGAAGAAGCCATATGGCTTAGTAGAGGATCTCTTGGTAATGCTTGAAGATCACGACATCCCTGCAAACTTCATAATCTTGGATATTGGGGAAGATGAGGATGAATCCATCATCCTTGGAAGATCTTTTCTAACCATTGTCAATGCTATCATTGATGTAGCAAAGGGAGTAATGGTTTTCCAACTAGGAGAGAACTACATCTTGTTTAAGATGTCCAATCCCAATTTTCCCTCTGATAAGCAAGAGACAATGGTGTAACACTTAGTATTCCAAGCATCTCTTGCAATGTAGAGCTGTACTAAAACCCGAAATATCAATTCTAAGTTTGGTGTTTGGCAGCCATTAATAAGCACTGAAAATAAAGGTACTATAAAGAAAGTACCTAAAGGCTGGAGGGACAAGAAAGTCCCCACTAAAGGCCCCTCACATGGCATAAGAGTTGTCTTCACCAAGAAACCAGTCATACCACATATAGTGAGTCGTATCCTGTCTCTAGAGCATATGGAGCTCATTTATGAGAAGACAGGAAGAAAGTTCACTGTAAGGGAAAAAATTCTAAGCCCATACTCACCTCCATAAGGAGCTAACCGTCAAGCTAATGACGTTAATGAAGTGCTTGTTGGGAGGCATCCCAATCTTAATTAATTATTTATTTCTATTTTCTTTCATTTTATTTTTCTTTAAATTATTTTTTTAGGTTCATAATCATGTACAGCAGTCAGAACAGATACAAAATTGTTCAGCAGTGAAAACAGAACACTCTGGATGGAGTGTTATTGGAGTTGAATGCCAGCCAAGGAGCAGATGTTGGGCGTTCAATGCCAGTCTAGAGGGCAGGAATTCTTAAATTCCCTAGCCTCTCAGGACCAGTGGGTAGAAGAATCACCCACCGCGGGCTCCGTCACTGGAGCTATAGGGGGCAGAAGGGCGTAGCAGAAGGAGCCACGTAGTTTAGGTTCGAGACCATGATGAACTGCTGGTCCGGTTGACCCACTTGTGACATCATAGGAGTCAACGAGGTAGAAGGCGATGACTGAGAAGTCCCTAGGGTACCATAGTGGAAACCCTCTCTCTACCACGACCACGTGATCGACTTGTGACACCTCTGCTACTTGTCGTCATGTTTGCAAAAAGAATACCAATTAAATACTAATCAACATATATATACAACACAAATCCTTTAACATTTATATTATTTAAAAAAATTGACATAACTTTCCCTAAAATTGGAAATATATCCACCTTCATGGTTCCCACAAATCCAACCAACCTCAATCCACAAACATTAGTCAAAACTCAATTAAATTCACAATATTTCCAATAGAATATATTAACTTCATAATATATTACTTCATATTTATTTATAATGGTTTCATATTTTCTATGCATTCATATAGATTAACATATTGAATACTAAATTAGAACTAATCCTTGACGTTCTCATTAATTCATAGAAGTAACATTGCATAAAATTGCAAGACACAAATACTAGCACAGACAACCTATGTTGAATAATTACTACAATAAAATTAAATAAACTCAAGCCTTAAAGAAATAAAATTTAATTTACATCAAATAGAAGCTACTACTACTATTTCTTCCTACTTATTAACACGAACAACAAGAACAAGAATAACATTATCTGCAAGATTCACCCTAATAACAATAATCGTGATATCCTTTTTTTCCTGACACTAATTTGTTTTCATTTTTTCAGCTAGACTATTGGATTGTTCAATGCATCCTTCAAAAAGTGTCAAAAAATTAGATGGAATGTGAATTAGGACAAAAAAATAGAACAAGATAATCACTATGACATTGATAAGTACAAAATCCAATAACAGATCAAACATAAAATGAATAATAGAATATTAGAACTTACTATTGATAGTTAGAGAGAGAGAGAGAGAGCACCTAATTTGCTACTTGATCAAGGGGAGTCGCGACTGACGGAGAGGGAGATAAGGAGTCACGACTGACGAAGGGAAGAGGAGGACGGGGCTGGTTTTGGTGAGGGGAAAAAGAGGCGGCAACGGGGCTAATGGAGCAACGGGGAGAGGAGAGGGTTAGAGAGAGAATGGGAAAAGAGAGGTTGGGAGAGAGGGGAGAGGAGGAAGGGGTTGGTTTTAGTGAGGGGCAGAGGATGCAACAAAAAGAGGTGCTGGCTGTGGCGGGGTTGACGAAGCGGCAGGGAGAGGAAAGGATTAGAGAGAGAGAGTATGGTGAGAGAAGAGATGTTAGAGAGGGAGAGGAGATTTCGAAATGAAGGGGGTGAGGGTTCGCGCTTCGAATTTTAGGGCCTGTTATAGTCGAATTTATTGGCGGATAAATTCGACGGTAACACATTGCACGTCAACAAAAAATCCGCCGGTAAATCCCACACTACGTTTCGCGCCTATTTTTCCCTTTTTCCTCTAATTATTATTGGCGCATTTACCATCAGAAGCATAAATCTGCCGATAATTGCTTGACCCGACGAATTCTACACAAAAATCGTTAATAAATCTGCCGGCAATGTCAATGCCAACGTGCGACACTAAATCCGACGGTATTCAACATGTTTCTTGTATTGAAATAATAACAAACATTCAAAATCATTATAAAATTATTTAAAAATTTATTTTAAAAATTTCTAATAAAAAGAAAATTCGATACGTAACAAAAAGAACACCCAAACCAAACAAAAACAGGATATTTAAAATCTTTTTAAAATTTCAAAACCTAATAAAGCAAGAAATCTAACAAAATATTGGAAAGAAACATTCGAAAACTAAGAAAATAAACATCTAAAACTATTTAAAAAATTATCTAAAATACATAAAAATATCCAAAACATAAGAAAAAAAAACATTCGAAACTTAGTAGAAAGAAACATCCAAAAATAACAAACATAAAAAATCATTGTAAAATCATTTTAAAAATTCATTTTAAAAATTTCAAAAATTGTTTTGTAAATTCATTTTAAATATTCTAAAATTTATTTTAAAAATTCTAAAATCATTATAAAAATTTCTAATAAAAAGAAACATAAGAAACATTCAAAACTTAAGAGAAAAATATCTAAAACTACTAAAAATAATCATCCAAAACCAAGAAGAAGAAGAGCAACGCACTGTGCTACATAAGAAAATTGTGTTGCGGCGTCGCTTCATTCGCAAGAGGGTGTGACGTGTGGCTTCTCGATGGCGTGATGCGCAACCTTCTTCTTCTTTCAACTGAGTGCAGCATTGCGTGCGGCTTCGCGGTGGGTGATCTGCAATGGTCAATATCGCAGAGGATGGTTACGTCGGGTCGCATGATGGGTGGCAGCATCACGGTGGCGTGTCTGCGTCTTTCTTTCTCTTCCAAACAAGTGTGCGATACGACTTGACGGGTGGATGATTGCAAGGGCTTATGGCATGTGCAACAGCACGGGTGGTGCGTACTCGACAGTTGTGACTATAGAGAGAGTGAGAATGATAAGAATTTGTATGATTGTTTTTTTAAGTGTGAATAGAAAAAAGTAAAATGAGGATAATTATTTTAGATACTACTTTAAATTTTAAATTTAATTTTTTTTTAATCGACTATAGTCGGATGCATCACTGATTGATTCTCTTCTATATTTTTTTCAAGTTAATTTAGTCTTTTAAAAATTTAATTTATTTTTTTTTCAGACATCACTAATAACTATTGATATACGAGATAAAATTTGTCAATGTATGATCTTATTATCAATGTATGATATTTTTAATATGTTATGTGACACTTAATATAATCTATCAACAAAAAATTAACAAAAAGATCAATTCGACTCATTTTAATATTTTTAATGGAGAATGTTAAATATTTCAAGAAGCAAATTGATTCATGTGTGATTTTTAAGAGACCAACTTGAATAATCAATATCTTCTCCATACATACTTCTATTATCTGAGTTAAACCATTTGGTTCGATTCAAATAATAATAATAATAATAATAATAATAATAATAATAATAATAATAATAATAGAATAATAAATAGAATATATGAAAAATAAATAGAATAGTGAGTTAGGAGGGAAAAAAAAAAGAGTGAAAGGGAAATGAGGAGTGAGGAGGGCGGTGTGGGAGTGAGTGAGTGATGAATGATGATGGTTCCTTCCCTAAATTCCGAGCGCCTCTCTGACAGCGACCCATCATACACATTGCCCTTGTCCTTTTACCCTTTCCATTCTCCACACACACCACTTTCTTCTCTTTCCTTCCTCTCCCTTCTCATCTACTACTACATTTTATCTTCTTTTTCTTATTATTCTCTCCACCATCTTATAATATGCACAATTTTATAAATTCAACGATTTTAAATGGTTAGGTCTTAGTGTCTTACTATCAAAGAGATTTGTGTGAATAATAATAATAATAATAATAATAATAATAATAATAATGTACCATTTAATATTTGATTTTGTAAATCTGTCGTAGTATTTCCTTCAGTCAAACAATTATAAATTTTATCTTCTATATCGATATATATATATATATATATATATATATATATATATATATATATATAGTTTTTAATCCTTCTAAATTTTAATAATTTATTGAAGGTAAGCAGTGGACCCCCTTCTTCCGGTAGTTCAGGATATCCATAATTTTGGTGGAAACATGAATGCTTTGATTTGTCTATTCAACAAACAAGAGCTCCCTATTATTTTTTTTCCCCATTCTTTTATGAGCACTACTTGAACACCCCTCCCCCCCCTATACCCACACACATAGACATAGTCACATACGTATCGAAAAATAACATCCAAAGATCACTATTGCAATAGTTCTTATATTTGTACACTTTTGCGCATCTTATATTATTATTTTTAAAAAATTATCAGTTTCACAGGGTCTTGAATTTGTTCACATAATTTGATTCAAATTAATCGTGTTAAAGATATAACTATTAATGTTACCTGCATAAAAAAAATATATAAAATATAAGTAGTTTCATGACATAGTATCGTAGTTTTATATACAACAAATTTTAAATTCGATCCTTGATGAGTTTTATGACAATTTGATTGCCTATAAAAGTAAAATGTTAGAATAAAATTTTCCTTCTTTTCCACAAAACTTAAACTAAAAATCCTATTTCAATGAATTCAGTCAATCAAGAATTAATTTTAGTAAAATATAAAAGATTTAATTCGAATAATATTTAGACAGTGTAAATTCGGCCATTCCTGTGCAGTATCATATATTAGTCCAAATTTGTATGGACATCATAGTCCAGAAACATTTTAGGAAGAAATTCATTTTAATCGATAACTACTCCACTAGCAACCGTAATTTTTTTAATAAAAATACTCGATTAAGTATATACATGATGAGTTTGGAAAACTCTAAATTAATATTTGTGATGACTAAACATTATTAATTATATTAATTACAAAATTATTAATTTGATTTTCATTTAACACATGTTAATTAATAATTTTGTGATGCAGTTTATTATTGGGCCGAAAATAAAATTCTGGTGCAAGCCCAATTACATTCAGCTTTGGTTTAATGCAAAAACATATGATGAGTGTAGGCTGAATTGTTGTGATACTTTTTGGGCCAGAATGAATTTCATTGCTCCAAAGCCTAACTCTGTTCCATGTTTAGTAATCCAATGCTTGATCCAAAAATTCATCAGAAAAGCAAATGTTATCATTTGCTCATGGCTGAAATCATTTTTATTCATTGGGCCAGTTTTATCCATTATTGATACAAGCCCAAAAAAAATTGTCCTCATGCATGGTCCGAAACCATGAAGCAAAGAAAACAAAGCTTCAAATGCTTCCAACGGATTCCATCTCACTCTTTGGATGGATTTCAAATTCAATTTGCTAGCATTGGAAACATGAGAGAGAATTTGACTTTGATTTGATGGAAATCATTATGCTTCACGCTACTCCACCTAAGGGAAGTAAAAGCAACCTCTTCTCAATTAATTTTTGTTTATTTCATTAAATCGCTTTTCTTCCAAGATTGTTTCTTCTCTCTCATCTCTTTCTTCTCTTCGGTCATTAACCAGAAAACAATGGATGTCATGGAAGCTACACCTACTCACCCAAAAGAAGATGGAGCACGTCTCAAGACCATCATGATGATGGCAAGAAAACATAACAAAATAAAAGTATGTTGTGGCTGAGATTTTCACCAAAAGTGGTAAGATTTGGTGAGATAATCTGGAGCTCCTCATACCCAAAAAGAGAGAAGGAGATTCGGCCAGCAAGTAGGAGATCTTTGGAGGCATGGCTTGTCTCTGATTCTGCTCAACCACCACAGGAAGTAGCAAGAGTGGCGAAGTGATGGAAAAGGCAGAGATTGGAGCAGATGAAGCCATCATCATCATGAAGCAACAAGGGCCAGAAATCCATCCTGGAAAGCAAGCCAATGATGGAGCGCTCGAATTGATGAAGAGTGATGACCAAAGAAGAACTAAAGGTATTTGCATGTTGGGTTTTGCATGAGTTACCTCTTCTCTCTCTGTGGCCGAACCGGTTTTGTTTTGAAGAAAAAGAAGTTAAGCTTGGTTTTGTTTCAACTGTGAAGGCTTCTCTTCTCTATAAAAGGGGTGAACAGTCACGGTTTGATTCAAGGGAGAAAGTTTGAGAGTTCAAGGCACAGAAGTCTCAAAGCTACCTAAGCTTACAGATTTTCTTCTCCTTCAATGTATTCTGTTTTGTAATTTTTTGTTTAATTTTGTCATGTCTTGAGTCTCATGGAAAAAAGGCAAACAGTGAGGTTTGTATGAAAAAGCCATAGAGCGAAAAAAGACAGAGAGTGCAAAATTAAAAGAAAAAGCCATAGATGTCTTAGAGTTCCTTTGTTCATCTATGTTGTGTTTCATGATTCTGTGGGAATCCCCTTGTAAGTTGGGTTAGCACTTTACAGTTTGTAATCAGATTGATTATAGTGAAATTCTATCATAGTTGTAATGGAGACTAGATGTAGGCTGCATTGCACTTAGCAGCTGAACCAGGATATATCTGGGTGTAATCTTCTTTCTCTACTACTCCATTTCTGTTTCTACTGCACAGGAGCTAAAACCAAAAATATCTCGTGCCAAGTGACGAGACAAAAATAAAAAGTCTCGTGGCTAGGGATGAGACAAAAACAGAAAAGTCTCTTCCAAGACCAGAAAGTGTAATCAAGCAAAAAGGGGCTAAGATTCAACCCCCTTCTCTTAGCCACTAAAACCATCAATTGGTATCAGAGCATGGTCTCAAAGAGATCAAGCTTTGCAGGTTGGAGAAAAGATCCTCATGGCAAAAAGCAGTGGCTCAAACATGTTGTCCTATAACCTTACAGAAGGACAGTCAAGCAACAGACTGCCACTTTTTAATTGGAAAAACTACACCTATTGGAAGGAGAGAATGAAGATCTTTGTGCAAGCAGTGGACTACAGACTATGGAAGATCATCCTGGAGGGTCCTCAATTCCCTACTAACACAAGTGCTGAAGGAGTAGTCACTCTTAAGCCTGAAGCAAGCTGGACCGAAGAAGATAGAAAGAAAATAGAGCTAAATGCCAAGGCTGTTAATCTACTCAATTGTGCTATCAGCTTTGAGGAGTACCGACGGGTATCACGATGCACAACGGCAAAGGAAATCTGGGATAAATTGCAAATCACTCATGAAGGAACCACCATTGTAAAGAAGACTCGGATAGACATGTTAAACAGGGAATATGAAATGTTTACAATGAAAAAAGGAGAATCCATTGATGAATTGTTCGAACGGTTCAACACCATCACTGTTGGCTTAGATGCTATGGGAATAACACATTCCGATTCTGTGCTTGTGAGAAGAGTGCTGAGATGTCTCACTAAAGAGTGGGAAACAAAAGCTTTAATTATTTCTGAGATTAGTAACCTTGATTCCATGACACTTGATGATTTGAGAGAAAACCTTCTTGCTTTTGAAAACACTTATTTAAAAAGAGAGACAAAAAAGAAAGGAATTGCTTTTTCTTCTGTAACTAACCCCCTGGATGATGAATCCAGTGATAACTCCTCTGAAAATGAATTTGTGTTGTTTGCCAAAAAATTCAGGAAAATGGTGAAGTTCAAAGGCAAAGGCAACAGCTCAAGGAAAATGAAGAAAGACCTTAGCAAAGTAACTTGTTACAACTGCAAGGAAATGGGACACTTCAAATCTGATTGTCCCAAGTTAAGGAAAGAGGAGAAGCAAAAAAGGGGAAAGAAGAAGAAGGGTCTGATGGCATCATGGGAAGACTTGGAAAATGACTCAGAAAGTGATGAAGAATCTGAGACCAAGTCACAGCCTTGTCTCATGGCAAATCATGTAGATCAGGTATTTTTTCAAAACCCTAACACTGAAGACCTTCATCTTATGATAGATCACCTTTTTGAAAAAATAAGATGTTTTCTGACTGATAATCAAGATCTTGAACAACAAATTTTCATTCTTAAAGCTGAAAATAATTTTCTCAAAGATAAGCTAAGGGAGGCCAAAAATGCTTGTGATCTTGTGGAAGAAAATAAGCAGTTGAAAGCTCAACTTAGAAGTTGTGAAAATGATCACTCGGTAGTTGCATATGTAAACTATTTTAAGGAAAATGAAGAGTTGCTGAAAAAGGTTAAAAGTCTTGAAAATGACTTAGCCAAATTTACCCAAAGTTCTGAAAATCTAAATCAAATTTTGGCTAGTCAAAAACCACTCTTTGATAAAGATGGTTTGGGGTTTTATAAATCTGATAGGAAACCTTCTTTTAAAGATAAAGCCTCTTCATCCAATGACACAAGGTTTCAAGATCCCACCTACTTTAACAAAACAGCAACTCCAAGGTTTTGTAGGTTATGCAACCGAAGCGGTCATTTTTCTGTTCAGTGTTTCTTTGGTGAAAGAATGATTGGTGATAAAGTTTACAAAGTTGTTTTTTATTACAATGATTTGGGACATAGGAGATGGTTTAACGTGAAAGGATCCAAGAAAATTTGGATACCTAAGGTCACTTGAGCTTATTTTGTAGGTATGCCTAGCATCCAAGAGGAAGGAAAATATGTGGTACATGGACATCGGATGCTCTAGGCATATGACCGGAAAGACAACCTTCTTCATAAAGCTTGATGAATATGATGGAGGACTTGTCACTTTCGGTGATAATGGAAAAGGAAAGATGATGGCCGTTAGAAAAGTCGGTAAAAACTTTTCATCTTGTATAAATGATGTTCTTCTTGTCAATGGTTTGAAATATAATTTACTTAGTGTAAGTCAATTGTGTGATTTAGGATTTGAAGTAATTTTTAGAAAATTTGTGTGCTTGGTTGTTTGTGAAAAAACTGGGGATATTCTTTTTGAAGCTAAGAGATGCAACAATGTGTATGGACTAACTCTTGAGGACTTGAAAGAACAAAATGTAACATGTTTTACATCTCTTGAATCTAAAAAATGGCTATGGCATAGAAAGTTGGGTCATGCTAGCATGTACCAAATTTCTAAGCTAGTGAAGAAAAATCTGGTTAGAAGAATTTCTAAAATTAAATTTGATAAGGATCTTACTTGTGATGCTTGTCAATTAGGCAAACAAGTCAAATCCTCTTTTAAACCAGAAGATGGAATCTCAACCAAAAGGCCATTAGAGATGTTACACATTGATCTTTTTGGTCCAACTAGAACACAAAGTCTAGGAGGTAAACACTATGGTTTGGTAGTAGTAGATGATTACTCTAGATTTGGTTGGGTACTTTTTCTTGCTCATAAAAATGATGCTTTCTATGCTTTCTCAACCCTTTTCAAGAAAATTCAAAATGAAAAAGATTTAAAAGTAGCTCATTTGAGAAGTGATCATAGAAAAGAATTTGAAAACCAAGACTTTGAAAAATTCTGTGATGACTTTGGAATTTCTCATAATTTTTCATGCCCTAGAACACCTCAACAAAATGGGGTTGTTGAAAGAAGGAATAAAAGCCTTCAAGAAATGACTAGGGCTATGTTATGTGAGAATGAGGTTCCAAAATTTCTATGGGCTGAAGCTGTAAATACAGCATGTTATATTTTGAATAGGACAATAATAAGAAAAGGGTTGAAAAGAACTCCTTATGAGCTATGGAAAGGAACCCCTCCAAATCTTAGGTACTTTCATGTTTTTGGATGCAAATGTTTTGTGCTTAACAACAAAGAAAATATTGGTAAGTTTGATCCAAAATCTTATAAAGGAATGTTTGTTGGATACTCCACTACTAGCAAGGTCTATAGAATTTACCTTAAAGAACATAGAACCATAGAGGAATACATACATGTTACTTTTTGTGATTCTAACTTAATTCCCAATACTGTGATAGATATTGTTCAGATTGTGAAGGAGCTGGAACAAGCAAAAAAAATCCCAAGTCTGCCCAAATTGAAGAATTTGCCAGTCCAGAATTGTCTCGTCAGATTGGAGGAGACATTTCCATTTTGTCTCCTGAGCCAGCACGAGAAACTGAAACAGTGAGACCAACAGAAACTCATCAAAGCTCAACACCACAAAGGAAGCCTAGAGAATGGAAGTCTATGAGGGATTATCCTCATGACTTCATCATTGGTAATCCCTCCCAAGGAGTGACAACAAGATCCTCAACCAAAAGACAATCCGAACTAAGCAACTTTGCATTTTTGTCACAAATGGAGCCCAATAATGTGAAAGAAGCTCCTGAAGACCCATCATGGGTCAAGGCCATGGAAGAGGAGCTTGCTCAATTCGACAAGAATGAGGTTTGGACATTAGTACCTCATCCGGATGGTAAGAAAGTTACGGGTACTAAGTGGGTGTTTAAAAATAAACTTGGTGAGGATGGACAAGTTGTTCATAACAAGGCTAGATTAGTGGCCCAAGGTTACGATCAAGAAGAAGGAATAGATTTTGATGAGTCTTTTGCTCTGGTAGCTAGAATGAAAGCAATTAGATTTCTTTTTACCTATGCTGCCCATAAGGGTTTCAAAATATTTCAAATGGATGTTAAATGTGCTTTCTTTAATGGCTTTATTGATAGAGAAGTGTATGTGGCACAATCCCCCGGTTTTGAACATAAAGATTTTCCAAATCATGTTTTCAAACTAACTAAGGCTCTTTATGATCTTAGACAAGCTTCAAGAGCTTGGTATGAAAGGCTTAGTGCCTTCCTATTGGAAAATCAATTTCAAAGGGGCACCACGGACACAATTTTATTCATTAAAGCATCTAATGATGATATACTTCTAGTTCAAGTTTATATGGATGATATTGTATTTGGATCGGCCAATGAGTCCTTGTGTGAAGAGTTTGGAAAACTCATGACTAGTGAGTTTGAAATGAGTTTAATGGGAGAGCAAACCTTCTTTCTTGGCCTCCAAATTAAACAAACTCCAAGTGGTACTTTTATTCACCAAGGAAAGTATGCAAAAGAACTTATCAAAAAGTTTGGCCTAGAAAATTCTAAACCAATGGGAACACCAATGCATCCAAACAATAAACTTGAAAAAGATGATGATGGCAAAGATGTGGATGAAACACGGTATAGGGGAATGATTGGTTCATTAATGTATCTTACCTCCTCTAGACCAGATATTGTTCAAAGTGTGGGTGTATGTTCAAGATTTCAATCTCACCCAAAAGAATCCATCTTTCGGCTGTTAAGCGCATCATTATGGCTTGTGGTATCCAAAATCTGATGATTTTTGTGCAGTAGGATTTTGTGATGCAGATTATGCGGGAGATAGAGTGGATAGAAGAAGCACCTCCGGTATGTGTTTCTTCCATGGAAGCTCACTCAACATGTGGTTAAGCAAGAAACAAGCCACAGTTGCTCTATCCATAGCTGAAGCTGAATATATATCCACATCTACTTGTTGTTCACAATTAATTTGGTTAAAAAAGCAGTTAGAAGATTACAAATTAAAGATCAATAGTATACCATTATTTTGTGATAACATGAGTGCAATAAATATTTCAAAAAATCCTATTTTGCACTCAAGAACAAAGCACATTGAGATCAAATATCACTTTATTAGAGAACATGTGCAAAAGGGTACTATTGATATTCAATTTGTAAAATCTGAAGATCAACTTGCAGACATTTTTACAAAACCCCTCTGTGAAGACAGATTCTGCTCTCTAAGAAAAAGCTTGGGAATGTTTGATTTAAGTTCTGTTGAAAATCTGTGAAATTCTAACTCTGCTCAGTTTTGTCTCGTAGGATTGGACGAGATAAAAATGCTAGTGTGTTGGAGAAGCTGTAATTAAGGGGGAGGCTACGCAGAATTCATCTTTCATGGGCCTGGTGCACGAAATTGTGATCAATACTTTTCACAACTCAAATAATCCCCGGTAATGAATCCAAAAACTTGGTGTTCAATACCATGGCATAAACACAACTTCGCACAACTAACCAGCAAGTGCACTGGGTCGTCCAAGTAATAAACCTTACGCGAGTAAGGGTCGATCCCACGGAGATTGTTGGTATGAAGCAAGCTATGGTCACCTTGTAAATCTTAGTCAGGCAGACTCAAATGGGTATGGGTGATATATGAATAAAACATAAAGATAAAGATAGAGAAACTTATGTAATTCATTGGTGAGAACTTCAGATAAGCGAATGGAGATGCTTTGTCCCTTCCGTCTCTCTGCTTTCCTACTGTCTTCATCCAATCCTTCTTACTCCTTTCCATGGCAAGCTGTATGTTGGGCATCACCGTTGTCAATGGCTACAGTCCCGTCCTCTCAGTGGAAAAGTTCAACGCACCCTGTCACGGCACGGCTATCCAGCTGTCGGTTCTCGATCATGTCAGAATAGAATCCAGTGATTCTTTTGCGTCTGTCACTAACGCCCCACAATCGCGAGTTTAAAGCTAGTCACAGTCATTCAATCATTGAATCCTACTCAGAATACCACAGACAAGGTTTAGACCTTCCGGATTCTCTTGAATGCAGTCATCAATTCTAGCTTATACCACGAAGATTCTGGTTAAAGAACCCAAGAGATATCTACCCAATCTAAGGTAGAACGGAGGTGATTGACGGTCACACGTTCATAGGTGAGAATGATGATGAGTGTCACGGATCATCACATTCATCAAGTTGAAGAACAAGTGATATCTTGGAACAAGAACAAGCTGAATTGAATAGAAGAACAATAGTAATTGCATTAATACTCGAGGTACAGCAGAGCTCCACACCTTAATCTATGGTGTGTAGAAACTCCACCGTTGAAAATACATAAGAACAAGGTCTAGGCATGGCCGAATGGCCAGCCTCCCAATGATCTAAGATAGCATAAAACTACTCAAAGATAGCTACCAAGATATCTAAATACAATAGCAAAAGGTCCTATTTATAGGGAACTAATAGCTTAAGAATTACAAAGGTGAGTAAATGACATAAAAATCCACTTCCGGGCCCACTTGGTGTGTGCTTGGGCTGAGCATTAAAGCATTTTCGTGTAGAGACTCTTCTTGGAGTTAAACGCCAGCTTTTGTGCCAGTTTGGGCGTTTAACTCCCATTCTTGTGCTAGTTCCGGCGTTTAACGCCGGGCATTCTTGAGCTAATTTGGAACGCCGGTTTCGGCCATCAAATCTTGGGCAAAGTATGGACTATTATACACTGGAAAGCCCAGGATGTCTACTTTCCAACGCCATTGAGAGCGCGCCAATTGGGCTTCTGTAGCTCCAGAAAATCCACTTCGAGTGCAGGGAGGTCAGAATCCAACAGCATCTGCAGTCCTTTTCAGTCTCTGAATCAGATTTTTGCTCAGGTCCCTCAATTTCAGCCAGAAAATACCTGAAATCACAGAAAAACACACAAACTCATAGTAAAGTCTAGAAAAGTGAATTTTAGCTAAAAACTAATAAAAATATACTAAAAACTAACTAAATCTACTAAAAACATACTAAAAACAATGCCAAAAAGCGTACAAATTATCCGCTCATCACAACACCAAACTTAAATTGTTGCTTGTCCTCAAGCAACTGAAAATCAAATAAGATAAAGAGAAGAGAATATGCAATGAATTCCAAAAACATCTATGAAGATCAGTATTAATTAGATGAGCAGGGCTTTTAGCTTTTTGCCTCTGAACAGTTTTGGCATCTCACTCTATCCTTTGAAATTCAGAATGATTGGCTTCTTTAGGAACTCAGAATCCAGATAGTGTTATTGATTCTCTTAGTTAAGTATGATGATTCTTGAACACAGCTACTTTATGAGTCTTGGCCGTGGCCCAAAGCACTTTGTCTTCCAGTATTACCACCGGATACATACATGCCACAGACACATAATTGGGTGAACCTTTTCAGATTGTGACTCAGCTTTGCTAGAGTCCCCAACTAGAGGTGTCCAGGGTTCTTAAGCACACTCTTTTTGCCTTGGATCACAACTTTATTTCTTTCTTTTTCTTTCTTTTTCTCTTTCTTTTTTCGTCTCTTTTTTTTTGCTTCTTCTCCTTTTTTTTCGCTTCTTCTCCCTTTTTTTTGTATTCACTGCTTTTTCTTGCTTCAAGAATCATTTTTATGATTTTTCAGATCCTCAGTAACATGTCTCCTTTTTCATCATTCTTTCAAGAGCCAACAATTTTAACATTCATGAACAACAAATTCAAAAGACATATGCACTGTTTAAGCATACATTCAGAAAACAAAAGTATTGCCACCACATCAAAATAATTAATCAGTTATAAAATTCAAAATTCATGCAATTCTTCTCTTTTTCAATTAAGAACATTTTTAATTTAAGAAAGGTGATGGATTCATAGGACATTCATAACTTTAAGGCATAGACATTAAGATACTAATGATCATAAGACACAAACATAGATAAACATAAGCATAAAATTTGAAAAACAGGAGAATAAAGAACAAGGAGATTAAAGAACGGGTCCACCTTAGTGATGGCGGCTTGTTCTTCCTCTTGAAGATCTTATGGAGTGCTTGAGCTCCTCAATGTCTCTTCCTTGTCTTTGTTGCTCCTCTCTCATGACTCTTTCGTCTTCTCTAATTTCATGGAGGAGGATGGAATGTTCTTGGTGCTCCACCCTTAGTTGTCCCATGTTGGAACTCAATTCTCCTAGGGAGGTGTTGATTTGCTCCCAATAGTTTTGTGGAGGAAAGTGCATCCCTTCAGGCATCTCAGGGATTTCATGATGAGTGGGATCTCTTGTTTGCTCCATCCTTTTCTTAGTGATGGGCTTGTCCTCATCAATGAGGATGTCTCCTTCTATGTCCACTCCAACTGAATAACAGAGGTGACAAATGAGATGAGGAAAGGCTAACCTTGCCAAGGTAGAGGACTTGTCCGCTACCTTATAGAGTTCTTGGGCTATAACCTCATGAACTTCCACTTCTTCTCCAATCATGATGCTATGGATCATGATGGCCCGGTCTAGAGTAACTTCAGACTGGTTGCTAGTGGGAATGATTGAGCGTTGGATAAACTCCAACCATCCTCTAGCCATGGGCTTGAGGTCGTGCCTTCTCAGTTGAACCGGCTTCCCTCTTGAATCTCTCTTCCATTGGGCGCCCTCTTCACAAATGTCAGTGAGGACTTGGTCTAACCTTTGATCAAAGTTGACCCTTTTTGAGTTTGAAAGGGACCTCAGGGATCACCTTCTTCTTGGCCACAACTTCATAGAAGTGGTCTTGATGCACCCTTGAGATGAATCTCTCCATCTCCCATGACTCGGAGGTGGAAGCTTTTGCCTTTCCTTTCCTCTTTCTAGAGGTTTCTCCGGCCTTGGATGCCATAAATGGTTATGGAAAAACAAAAAGCAATGCTTTTACCACACCAAACTTAAAAGGTTTGCTCGTCCTCGAGCAAAAGAAGACAGAAGAGAGTAGAAGAAGAAGAAATGGAGGAGATGGAGGTGGCTTTGTGGTTCGGCCAAAAGGGGGGAGAAGTAGTGTTTAGGGTGTGTGAAATGAAGGAGTGAAGATGGGTTTATATAGGGGTGGAGAGAGGGGTAGGGTTCGGCCATTATGGGTGGGTTTGGGTGGGAAAGTGGTTTGAATTTTGAATGGTGAGGTAGGTGGGGTTTTATGAAGGATGGATGTGAGTGGTGAAGAGAAAGATGGGATTTGATAGGCGAGGGGTTTTTGGGGAAGAGTGGTTGAGGTGATTGGTGAATGGGTGAAGAAGAGAGAGGGTGGTGGGGTAGGTGGGGATCCTGTGGGGTCCACAGATCCTGAGGTGTCAAGGAAAATTCAACCCTGCACCAAGTGGCGTGCAAAAAAGCACCCTTTTGCCAATTCTGGCGTTAAACGCCGGGCTGGTGCCCATTTCTGGCGTTTAACGCCAGCTTCTTGCCCTTTTCTGGCGTTTAACGCCAGTCTAGTGCCCCTTTCTGGCGTTAAACGCCCAGAATGGTGCCAGACTGGGCGTTAAACGCCCATTTGCTAACTTCACTGGCGTTTAAACGCCAGCAAGTTCTCCTCCAGGGTGTGCTATTTTTCTTTCTGTTTTTCATTCTGTTTCTGCTTTTTCAATTTATTTTGTGGCTTCTCATGATCATCAACCTACAGAAAACATAAAATGACAAAGGAAAATAGATTAAATATAACATTGGGTTGCCTCCCAACAAGCGCTTCTTTAATGTCAGTAGCTTGACAGAGGGCTCTCATGGAGTCTCACAGATACTCAGAGCAAAGTTGGAACCTCCCAACACCAAACTTAGAGTTTGAATGTGGGGGTTCAACACCAAACTTAGAGTTTGGTTGTGGCATCCCAACACCAAACTTAGAGTTTGACTGTGGGGGCTCTGTTTGACTCTGATTTGAGAGAAGCTCTTCATGCTTCCTCTCCATGGTTACAGAGGGATATCCTTGAGCTTTAAACACAAAGGATTCTTCATTCACTTGAATGATCAATTCTCCTCTGTCCACATCAATCACAGCCTTTGCTGTGGCTAGGAAGGGTCTGCCAAGGATGATGGATTCATCCATGCATTTCCCAGTCTCTAGGACTATGAAATCAGCAGGAATGTAATGGTCTTCAATCTTCACCAGAACATCCTCTACTAGCCCATAAGCTTGTTTTCTTGAATTGTCTGCCATCTCTAGTGAGATTCTTGCAGCTTGTACCTCTGGTGGACGAAATTGTGATCCATGTTCTTTGTATTTGTATGGAATCATTATTATGGCACTTATGTGTGGACAAAACTCCGTTCAACTAACCAGCAAGTGTACTGGGTCGTCCAAGTAATACCTTACGTGAGTAAGGGTCGATCCCACAGAGATTGTTGGTATGAAGCAAGCTATGGTCATCTTGTAAATCCCAGTCAGGAGGATAAAATTATGGAATTTAGAAAATCAAATATGATTAATAAGAATAAACAGAAAATAAAATAGGATAGAGATACTTATGTAAATTAATAGTGGGAATTTCAGATAAGTGTATGGAGATGCTGTGCTCCTCTTGAATCTCTACTTTCCTATTACATTCATCCAATCCTTCTTACTCCTTTCCATGGCAAGCTGTATGTAGGGCATCACCGTTGTCAGTGGCTACATCCCATCCTCTCAGTGAAAACGTTCCTATGCTCTGTCACAGCACGGCTAATCAGCTGTTGGTTCTCGATCCTGCTGGAATAGAATCCCTTGATTCTTTTGCGTCTGTCACTAACGCCCAGCACTTGCAAGTCTGAAGCACGTCACAGTCATTCATTACCGGAATGCTACTCGGAATACCACAGACAAGGTTAGACTTTCCGGATTCCCAGGATCTACTCGGAATACCACAGACAAGGTGAGACTTTCCGGATCCTCATGAATGCCGCCATCTATCTAGCTTATACCAGGAAGATTCTGTTGGGGAATCTAAGAGATACACATTCAAGCTCGGTTGCATGTAGAACGGAAGTGGTTGTCAATCACGCGCGTTCATAGGTGAGAATGATGATGAGCGTCACATAATCATCACATTCATCATGTTCTTGGGTGCGAATGAATATCTTGGAATAAGAATAAGATAGAATTGAATAAAAAGTAATAGTAATTGTATTGAAACTTGAGGTACAGCAGAGCTCCACACCGTTAATCTATGGTGTGCAGAAACTCCACCGTTGAAAATACATAAGTAAAAGGTTCAGGCATGGCCGAATGGCCAGCCCCCAAAATGTGATCACAAGATTCAAAGTACAATCCAGGATCCCCTGTGGTCAAAAGACATATAATACAATAGTTAAATGTTCTATTTATAATAAACTAGCTCCTAGGGTTTACATGAGTAAGTAACTGATGCATAAATTCACTTCCGGGGCTCACTTGGTGTATGCTTGGGCTGAGCTTGATCTATCCACGAGCTGAGGCTTCTCTTGGAGTTGAACTCCAAGTTATGACGTGTTTTGGGCGTTCAACTCCGGATCATGACGTTTTTCTGGCGTTTAACTCCAGACAGCAGCATGTACTTGGCGTTCAACGCCAAGTTACGTTGTCAATTTCCGAATAAAGTATGGACTATTATATATTGATGGAAAGCTCTGGATGTCTACTTTCTAACGCCGTTGAGAGAGCGCCAATTGGAGTTCTGTAGCTCCAGAAAATCCATTTTGAGTGCAGGGAGGTCAGATTCCAACAGCATCAGCAGTCCTTCTGTCAGCATTTTTCAGAGTTTTGCTCAAGTCCCTCAATTTCAGCCAGAATTTACCTGAAATCACAGAAAAACACACAAACTCATAGTAAAGTCCAAAAATGTGAATTTAACATAAAAACTAATGAAAACATCCCTAAAAGTAGCTTGAACTTACTAAAAACTACCTAAAAACAATGCCAAAAAGCGTATAAATTATCCGCTCATCACAACACCAAACTTAAATTGTTGCTTGTCCCCAAGCAACTGAAAATCAAATAGGATAAAAAGAAGAGAATATACTATAAATTCCAAATATCAATGAATATTAATTATAATTAGATGAGCGGGACTTGTAGCTTTTTGCTTCTGAACAGTTTTGGCATTTCACTTTTTCCTTTGAAGTTCTGAATGATTGGCTTCTCTAAGAACTTAGAATTTCGGATAGTGTTATTGACTTTCCTAGTTAAGCATGTTGATTTTTGAACACAGCTACTTGTGAGTCTTGGCTGTGGCCCTAAGCACTTTGTTTTCCAGTATTACCACCGGATACATAAATGCCACAGACACATAACTGGGTGAACCTTTTCAGATTGTGACTCAGCTTTGCTAGAGTCCCCAGTTAGTGGTGTCCAGAACTCTTAAGCACACTCTTTTGCTTTGGATCACGACTTTAACCACTCAGTCTCAAGCTTTTCACTTGGACCTTCATGACACAAGCACATGGTTAGGGACAGCTTGGTTTAGCCACTTAGGCCTGGATTTTATTTCCTTGGGCCCTCCTATCCATTGATGCTCAAAGCCTTGGATCCTTTTTACCCTTGCCTTTTGGTTTTAAGGGCTATTGGCTTTTTCTGCTTGCTTTTTCTTTTCCTTTCTAATTTTTTTCGCCATTTTTTTTTTCGCAAGCTTTTTCTTGTTCACTGCTTTTTCTTGCTTCAAGAATCAATTTCATGATTTTTCAGATCCTCAATAACATTTCTCTTTGTTCATCATTCTTTCAAGAACCAACAATTTTAACATTCATAAACAACAAGATCAAAAGACATATGCACTGTTCAATCATTCATTCAGAAAACAAAAGTATTGTCACCACATCAATAAAATTAAATTAAATTCAAGGATAAATTTGAAATTCATGTACTTCTTGTTCTTTTGAATTAAAACATTTTTCATTTAAGAGAGGTGGAGGATTAATGGATTTTATTCATAGCTTTAAGGCATGGTTACATACTAATGATCATGAACTAAAGACACAAAACATAGATAAACACAGCATAAAAACCGAAAAGCAGAAAGAAATAAGAACAAGGAATGAATCCACCTGAGTGAGGGTGGCGCCTTCTTGAAGGTCCAATGGTGTTTTTTGAGCTCCTCTATGTCTCTTCCTTGCTTCTGTTGAATGATTCCTAGTAATTTTGGTGTTTCTACCCTTAGTTGCTTCCAATATTTGTGTGGAGGACAATTTATCGCCTGAGGTATCTCAGGGATATCTTGATTTGCAGCCACATGTTCTACCACTGAGCTATGACGGCTTTATATGAGTCTTTCCATCTCCCAAGACTCAGAGGTGGAAGCTTTTGTCTTCCCTTTGAGGTTTCTCTGGCCTTAGGTGCCATTAATGGTAATGGAAAAGCAAAAAAGCTATGCTTTTACCACACCAAACTTAAAATATTTCTCGCCCTCGAGCAAGAGAAGAAAGAAAAGAAGAAGAAGAAGAAGAAGAAAATGGAGGTGAGTGAGGGGAGATGGATTCGGCTATATGGGTGGGAGTGGGTGGGAAAGAGAAGTTGAATTGTAAAGGTAGGTGGGGTGTATGGGGAAGAGTGGATAGATGTAGGTGGTGAATGAAAAGCAGAAGGGATGACCATGAATGGAGTGAGAGAAGGCGAGGTAGGTGGGGATCCTGTGAGGTCCACAGATCCTGAGGTGTCAAAGAATTCCATCCCTGCACCAAATAGGCATGTAAAATGCCTTGGCACACCATTCTGGCGTTTAAACGCCCATTGGTGCACATTTTGGGCGTTCAACGCCTATGTAAAGCATGTTTCTGGCGTTGAACGCCAGTTTCATGCTTGTTACTGGCGTTCAGCGCCAGCTTTTCCTCTCTGGGCACATTCCTGGCGTTCAGCGCCAGACTGTTGCTTGTTTCTGGCGTTCAGCGCCAGAATGATGCTCTATTCTGGCGTTGAACGCCAGCCAAATGCATCTTACTAGCGTTGAACGCCAGCCTGTGCGTCCTCCAGGGTGTGAATTTTTTTCTTCTGCTGTTTTTGATTCTGTTTTTAATTTTTATGATTTTTTCGTGACTCCTCATGATCATGTACCTAATAAAACACAAAATAAGAATAAAATAAAATTAGATAAATAAAATTGGGTTACCTCCCAACAAGCGCTTCTTTAATGTCAATAGCTTGACAGTGGCTCTCATGGAGCCACAAGGTGATCAGGTCAATGTTGTATAGTTGCCAACACCAAACTTAGAATTTGGATATGGGGTCTTAACACCAAACTTAGAGTTTAGTTGTGGCCTCACAACACCAAACTTAAAGTTTGACTGTGTGGGCTCTTCTTGACTCTGAACTGAGAGAAGCTCTTCATGCTTACTCTCTTCTGTCACAGAGGGATGGCCATGTGCCTTAAACACAAGGTAATCCCCATTCAATTGAAGGACTAATTCACCTCTGTTGACATCTATCACAGCTCCTACTGTGGCTAGGAAAGGTCTTCCAAGGATGATGCAATCATCCTCTTCCTTCATAGTGTCTAAGATTATGAAATCAGCAGGGATGTAAAGGCCTTCAACCTTTACCAACACGTCCTCTACTATTCCATAAGCTTGTCTCAGTGACTTGTCTGCCAGTTGTAATGAGAACAAGGCAGGTTGTACCTCAATGATCCCCAGCTTCTACATTACAGAGAGTGGCATAAGATTTATCCCTGACCCCAGATCACACAGAGCCTTTTCAAAGATCATGGTGCCTATGGTACAGGGTATTAAGAACTTGCCAGGATCTTGTTTCTTTTGAGGTAGAATTTTTTGAATCCAAGTATCCAGTTCATTGATGAGCAAGGGAGGTTCACTTTCCCAAGTCTCATTACCAAATAGCTTGGCATTCAGCTTCATGATAGCTCCTAAATATTGAGCAACTTGCTCTCCAGTCACATCTTCATCCTCTTCATAGGATGAATAGTCTTCAGAGCTCATGAATGGCAGAAGGAGATTTAATGGAATCTCTATGGTCTCTATATGAGTCTCAGATTCCTTTGGATCCTTAATAGGAAACTCCTTCTTGCTTGAGGGACGTCCCAGGAGGTCTTCCTCACTAGGATTTTCGTCCTCCTCCTCCCTTATGCATTCGGCCACATTGATCACATCAATGGCCTTGCACTCTCCTTTTGGATTCTCTTCTGTATTGCTTGGGAGAATACTGGGAGGAGTTTCAATGACTTTCTTACTCAGCTGGCCCACTTGTGCCTCCAGATTTCTAATGGAGGATCTTGTTTCTCTCATGAAACTGAAAGTGGCCTTTGACAGATCAGAGACTACATTGGCTAAATTAGAGGTGTTTTGTTCAGAATTCTCTGTCTGTTGCTGAGAAGATGATGGATATGGCTTGCTATTGTTCAGCCTGTTGCGTCCACCATTGTTAAAGCCTTGTTGAGGCTTTTGTTGATCCTTCCATGAGAAATTTGGATGATTTCTCCATGATGAGTTATAGGTGTTTTCATAAGGTTCACCCATGTAATTAACCTCTGCCATGGCAGGGTTCTCAGGATCATAAGCTTCTTCAGAAGCTGCCTCTCTAGTGCTGTTGGATGCATGTTGCCATCCATTCAGATTTTGAGAGATCATGTTGACCTGTTGAGTCAACACTTTGTTCTGAGCCAATATGGCATTCAGAGTATCAATTTCAAGAACTCCTTTCTTCTGAGGTATCCCATTGTTCACGGAATTCCTCTCAAAAGTGTACATGAACTGGTTATTTGCAACCATGTCAATGAGTTCTTGAGCCTCTTCAGGCGTTTTCTTTAGGTGGATGGATCCACCTGCAGAATGGTCCAATGATATTTTCGAAAATTCAGAGAGACCATAATAGAATATATCTAATATGGTCCATTCTGAAAACATGTCAGATGGACATCTTTTGGTCAGCTGCTTGTATCTTTCCCAAGCTTCATAGAGGGATTCACCATCTTTTTGTTTGAAGGTTTGAACATCCACTCTCAGCTTGCTCAGCTTTTGAGGAGGAAAGAATTTATCCAAGAAGGTAGTGACCAGCTTACCCCATGAGTCCAGGCTATCCTTTTGTTGTGAATCCAACCATATTCTAGCTCTGTCTCTTACAGCAAAAGGGAAAAGCATGAGTCTGTAGACTTCAGGATCAACTCCATTCGTCTTTATAGTCTCACAGATCTGCAAGAACTCAGTTAAAAACTGATAAGGATCTTCAGATGGAAGTCCATAAAACTTGCAGTTTTGTTGCATTAAGGCAACTAGCTAAGGTTTCAGCTCAAAGTTGTTGGCTCCAATGGCAGGAATGGAGATGCTTCTTCCATCAAACTTGGACGTTGGCTTTGTGAAGTCACCAAGCATTCTCCTTGCATTATTATTATTTTCGGCTGCCATCTCCTTCTCTTGTTCGAAAATTTCTGAAAGGTTGTTTCTAGATTGTTGTAATTTAGCTTCTCTTAATTTTCTCTTCAAAATCCTTTCAGGTTATGGATCAATTTCAACAAGAGTGCCTTTATCCCTGTTCCTGCTCATATGAAAGAGAAGAAAACAAGAAAAGAAAGAGGAATCCTCTATGTCACAGTATAGAGATTCCTTTATGTTAGTAGAAGAAGAAGGGGGTAGAAGAGTGAAGAAGAATTCGGATTTTTAGATGAAGAGAGGTGAAGAGAAGTGTTAGTAATTAATTAAATAAATAGAAGAGGAGAAGGGATAGTGAATTTCGAAAATAAATTTTTTTAAAAAAAAAAAGGAGTTAGTAATTTCGAAAATTGGATAAGAAATAAGATTAAATTTAAATTAAAAATAATTAAATTAATTAAAAAGAATTTTGAAAAAGGATGAGATATTTTCGAAATTGGAGAGGGAGAAGTAGTTAGTTGGTTTTCAAAAAGATAAGAAGCAAACAAAAAGTTAGTTAGTTGATTGAAAAAGATTTGAAATTTTAATTTTAAAAAGATAAGAAGATAAGAAGATAGATAAGATATTTTTTGAAATCAAATTTTTGAAAAAGATAAAATTTTGAAAAAGATAAGATAAAATGATAAGATTTTTAAGAAAAAGATATTTTGAAAAATATTTAATTTTTAAAATGACTTAACTAACAACAAACTACAAGATAAGATTCTAGAATTTAAAGATTGAACCTTTCTTATCAAGAAAGTAACAAACTTCAAAATTTTGAACCAATCACATTAATTGTTAGCTAATTTTTGAAAATTAGATATAAAAGATAAGAAAAAGATTTTTGAAAAATAATTTTTAAAATTTTTGAAAAATAGAAAAAAATGAAAAAGATATGATCTTTGAAAAAGATTTTGAAAAGATAAGATTTTTAAAATTGAAAATTTGACTTGACTTGTAAGAAACAACTAATATTTAAAATTTTTTGACCAAGTCAACCCAAAATTTCAAAAATTTGGAGAAAATTAAGGAAAAGATATTTTTTTGAATTTTTTGAATTTTTAATGATGAGAGAGAAAAACATAAAAATGACCCAAAACATGAAAATTTTGGATTAAAACCAATGATGCATGCAAGAACACTATGAATGTCAAGATGAACACCAAGAACACTTTGAAGATCATGATGAACATCAAGAACATATTTTGAAAATTTTTTTTATGCAAAGAAAACATGCAAGACACCAAACTTAGAAATCTTTAATGCATGGACTCTAACAAACGAAAAATGCACATGAAAAACAACAAACAACACAAAACAAGAAAACATCAAGATCAAACAAGAAGACTTACCAAGAACAACTTGAAGATCATGAAGAACACTATGAATGCATGGAATTTTCGAAAAAAATGCAAGAAAAATTTTTAAAGCATGCAATTGACACCAAACTTAAAAATTGACTCAAGACTCAAACAAGAAAAACAAAATATTTTTGGTTTTTTATGATTTTATGATTTTTTAGTATTTTTATTATTTTTTTTCGAAAATTATATTAAAAAACGAAAATAATAAAAAAAATATTTTTGAAAGATTTTAGAAAACTTTTTGAAAAGAAAATTACCTAATCTGAGCAACAAGATGAACCGTCAGTTGTCCATACTCGAACAATCCCCGGCAACGGCGCCAAAAACTTGGTGGACGAAATTGTGATCCATGTTCTTTGTATTTGTATGGAATCGTTATTATGGCACTTATGTGTTGACACAACTCCGTTCAACTAACCAGCAAGTGTACTGGGTCGTCCAAGTAATACCTTACGTGAGTAAGGGTCGATCCCACAAAGATTGTTGGTATGAAGCAAGCTATGGTCATCTTGTAAATCCCAGTCAGGAGGATAAAATTATGGAATTTAGAAAATCAAATATGATTAATAAGAATAAACAGAAAATAAAATAGGATAGAGATACTTATGTAAATTAATAGTGGGAATTTCAGATAAGTGTATGGAGATGCTGTGCTCCTCTTGAATCTCTACTTTCCTATTACATTCATCCAATCCTTCTTACTCCTTTCCATGGCAAGCTGTATGTAGGGCATCACCGTTGTCAGTGGCTACATCCTATCCTCTCAGTGAAAACGTTCCTATGCTCTGTCACAGCACGGCTAATCAGCTGTTGGTTCTCGATCCTGCTGGAATAGAATCCCTTGATTCTTTTGCGTCTGTCACTAACGCCCAGCACTTGCAAGTCTGAAGCACGTCACAGTCATTCATTACCGGAATCCTACTTGGAATACCACAGACAAGGTTAGACTTTTCGGATTCCCAGGATCTACTCGGAATACCACAGACAAGGTGAGACTTTCCGGATCCTCATGAATGCCGCCATCTATCTAGCTTATACCACGAAGATTCTGTTGGGGAATCTAAGAGATACACATTCAAGCTCGGTTGCATGTAGAACGGAAGTGGTTGTCAATCACGCGCGTTCATAGGTGAGAATGATGATGAGCATCACATAATCATCACATTCATCATGTTCTTGGGTGCGAATGAATATCTTGGAATAAGAATAAGATAGAATTGAATAAAAAGTAATAGTAATTGTATTGAAACTTGAGGTACAGTAGAGCTCCACACCGTTAATCTATGGTGTGCAGAAACTCCACCGTTGAAAATACATAAGTAAAAGGTTCAGGCATGGCCGAATGGCCAGCCCCCAAAACGTGATCACAAGATTCAAAGTACAATCCAGGATCCCCTGTGGTCAAAAGACATCTAATACAATAGTTAAATGTTCTATTTATAATAAACTAGCTCCTAGGGTTTACATGAGTAAGTAATTGATGCATAAATTCACTTCCGGGGCCCACTTGGTGTATGCTTGAGCTGAGCTTGATCTATCCACGAGCTGAGGCTTCTCTTGGAGTTGAACTCCAAGTTATGACGTGTTTTGGGCGTTCAACTCCGGATCATGACGTTTTTCTGGCGTTTAACTCCAGACAGCAGCATGTACTTGGCGTTCAACGCCAAGTTACGTCATCAATTTCCGAATAAATTATGGACTATTATATATTGCTGGAAAGCTCTGGATGTCTACTTTCCAACGCCGTTAAGAGCGCGCCAATTGAAGTTCTGTAGCTCCAGAAAATCCATTTTGAGTGCAGGGAGGTCAGATTCCAACAACATCAGCAGTCCTTCTGTCAGCCTTTTTCAGAGTTTTGCTCAAGTCCCTCAATTTCAGCCAAAAATTACCTGAAATCACAGAAAAACACACAAACTCATAGTAAAGTCCAGAAATGTGAATTTAACATAAAAACTAATGAAAACATCCCTAAAAGTAGCTTGAACTTACTAAAAACTACCTAAAAACAATGCCAAAAAACGTATAAATTATCCACTCATCAACCTCAAAGATCCCTTGCTTCTCCATTACAGAGAGAGGCATGAGGTTTATACTTGACCCTAAGTCACACAGAGCCTTCTTGAAGGTCATGGTGCCTATGGTACAAGGTATTGAAAACTTCCCAGGATCTTGTCTCTTTTGAGGTAATTTCTGCCTAGACAAGTCATCCAGTTACTTGGTGAGCAAAGGTGGTTCATCCTCCCAAGTCTCATTACCAAAAAACTTGTCATTTAGCTTCATGATTGCTCCAAGATATTTAGCAACTTGCTCTTTAGTGACATACTCATCCTCTTCAGAGGAAGAATACTCATCAGAGCTCATGAATGGCAGAAGTAAGTCCAATGGAATCTCTATGGTCTCAGTGTGAGCCTCAGATTCCCATGGTTCCTCATTAGGGAACTCATTGGAGGTCAGTGCACGCCCATTGAGGTCTTCCTCAGTGGCGTTCACTGCCTCTCCTTCCTCTCCAAATTCGGCCATGTTGATGGACTTGCACTCTCCTTTTGGATTTTCTTCTGTATTGCTTGGAAGAGTACTAGGAGGGAGTTCAGTAATTTTCTTGCTCAGCTGTCCCACTTGTGCCTCCAAGTTTCTAATGGAGGACCTTGTTTCAGTCATGAAACTTTGAGTGGTTTTGATTAGATCAGAGACCATGGTTGCTAAGTCAGAGTGGCTCTGCTTAGAATTCTCTGTCTGTTACTGAGAAGATGATGGAAAAGGCTTGCCATTGCTAAACCTGTTTCTTCCACCATTATTGTTGTTGAAACCTTGTTGAGGTCTCCGTTGATCCTTCCATGAGAGATTTGGATGATTTCTCCATGAAGGATTATAGGTGTTTCCATAGGGTTCTCCCATGTAATTCACCTCTTCCATTGAAGGGTTCTCAAGATCATAGGCTTCTTCTTCAGATGAAGCATCCTTAGTACTGCCTGATGCATTTTGCATTCCAGACAGACTTTGAGAAATTAAATTGACTTGCTGAGTCAATATCTTGTTCTGAGCCAATATGGCATTCAGAGTATCAATCTCAAGAACTCCTCTCTTCTGATTTGTCCCATTGTTCACCGGATTCCTTTCAGAAGTGTACATGAATTGGTTATTTGCAACCATTTCAATTAGTTCTTGAGCTTCTGTAGGCGTCTTCTTCAAATGAAGAGATCCTCCAGCAGAGCTATCCAATGACATCTTCGACAGTTCAGACAGACCATCATAGAAGATACCTATGATGCTCCATTCAGAAAGCATGTCAGAAGGACATTTTCTGATTAATTGTTTGTATCTTTCCCAAGCTTCATAGAGGGATTCTCCTTCCTTCTGTCTGAAGGTTTGGACTTCCACTCTAATCTTACTCAATTTTTGAGGTGGAAAGAACTTTGCCAAGAAGACATTGACTAGCTTTTCCCAAGAGTTCAGGCTTTCTTTAGGTTGTGAGTCCAACCATATCCTAGCTCTGTCTCTTACAGCAAAAGGGAATAGCATAAGTCTGTAGACCTCAGGGTCAACCCCATTGGTCTTGACAGTGTCACAGATTTGCAAGAACTCAGCTAAAAACTGATGAGGATCTTCCAATGGAAGTCCATGGAACTTGCAGCACCTTCCTTGCATTGTTGGCATTGTTGTTGTTTTTCGGCTGCCATGGGTTCTTCTTCTTTGAAGATTTCTGTTAGGTCCTCTACAAAGAGTTGTGCCTTAGCTTCTCTTAGCTTTCGCTTCAAGGTCCTTTCAGGTTCAGGGTCAGCCTCAACAAGAATGCTTTTGTCCTTGCTCCTGCTCATGTGAAAGAGAAGAGAACAAGAAAATGTGGAATCCTCTATGTCACAGTATAGAGATTCCTTGAGGTGTCAGAGGAAAAGAAAAATAGAAGGAAGAGGTAGAAGAATTCGAACTTAGTGAGATAGAGTTCGAATTGTGCATTGAGGAGGAGTGTTACTCCATAAATAGAAGGATGTGAGAAGAGAGGAAGAGTTTTTCGAAAATTAAGTAAAAGATTTAAAAAAAACATTTTGAAAAACACTAATTGATTTTCGAAAACCAGGAGTGGAAAAGAAATCAAGTGATTTTTGAAAAAGATTTTGAAATTAGCAATCAAAAAGATATGATTGAAAACTATTTTGAAAAAGATATGATTGAAAAGATATGATTTGAAAAACAATTTTAAAAAGATTTGATTTTAAAAATTAATGACTTGGCTAACAAGAAAAGATATGATTCAAACATTAAACCTTTCTCAACAGAAAAGGCAACATACTTGAAATGTTCAATCAAATCATTAATTGATAGCAAGTATTTTTGAAAAAGGAAAGAAATTGATTTTGAAAAAGATTTGATTGAAAAGATATGATTTGAAAAAGATTTGATTTTAAAAAACTTTGAGAACTTGAAAAAAATTGCATTAAAAACAAAATCTTCCTCTTGTGCCATCCTGGCGTTAAACGCCCAGAATGGTATCCATTCTGGCATCTAACGCCCAAAATGCTACCTTTTTGGGCGTTAAACGCCTAGCCAGGTATCCTGGCTGGCGTTTAAATGCTACCTTTTTCTATATAATTCCTCTGCTGCATGTACTGAATCTTCAGTTCCCTGTATTATTGACTTGAAAATAGAACCAAGATCAAATAAACAATGCATGCAAGACACCAAACTTAAAATGAGACTCTAGACTCAACAAGAAACATAAAGTATTTTTGGTTTTTATGATTTTGTAATTTTTTTGGTTTTTTCAAAAATTAAGTGGAAAAGAAAATAAAGGTATCAAAATTCTTAATGAGAATTCCAGGAATCATGCAACGTTAGTCTAAAGCTTTAGTCTAAAGGAATTAGACATGGATAGCCAAGCTTCAGCAGGACATTGCATTCAAGAGCTAAATTGATGAGAATCAATCAGCTTTGGTGATGATAAGATCATCACCTTGAAACACTAGAATTCATTCTTAAGAACTCTGAAAAATACCTAATCTAAGCAACAAGATGAACCGTCAGTTGTCCATACTCAAAACAATCCCCGGCAACGGCGCCAAAAACTTGGTGCACGAAATTGTGATCAATACTTTTCACAACTCAAATAATCCCCGGTAATGAATCCAAAAACTTGGTGTTCAATACCATGGCATAAACACAACTTCGCACAACTAACCAGCAAGTGCACTGGGTCGTCCAAGTAATAAACCTTACGCGAGTAAGGGTCGATCCCACGGAGATTGTTGGTATGAAGCAAGCTATGGTCACCTTGTAAATCTTAGTCAGGCAGACTCAAATGGGTATGGGTGATATATGAATAAAACATAAAGATAAAGATAGAGAAACTTATGTAATTCATTGGTGAGAACTTCAGATAAGCGAATGGAGATGCTTTGTCCCTTCCGTCTCTCTGCTTTCCTACTGTCTTCATCCAATCCTTCTTACTCCTTTCCATGGCAAGCTGTATGTTGGGCATCACCGTTGTCAATGGCTACAGTCCCGTCCTCTCAGTGGAAATGTTCAACGCACCCTGTCACGACACGGCTATCCAGCTGTCGGTTCTCGATCATGTCGGAATAGAATCCAGTGATTCTTTTGCGTCTGTCACTAACGCCCCACAATCGCGAGTTTGAAGCTCGTCACAGTCATTCAATCATTGAATCCTACTCAGAATACCACAGACAAGGTTTAGACCTTCCGGATTCTCTTGAATGCAATCATCAATTCTAGCTTATACCACGAAGATTCCGGTTAAAGAACCCAAGAGATATCTACCCAATCTAAGGTAGAACGGAGGTGATTGACGGTCACACGTTCATAGGTGAGAATGATGATGAGTGTCACGGATCATCACATTCATCAAGTTGAAGAACAAGTGATATCTTGGAACAAGAACAAGCTGAATTGAATAGAAGAACAATAGTAATTGCATTAATACTCGAGGTACAGCAGAGCTCCACACCTTAATCTATGGTGTGTAGAAACTCCACCGTTGAAAATACATAAGAACAAGGTCTAGGCATGGCCGAATGGCCAGCCTCCCAATGATCTAAGATAGCATAAAACTACTCAAAGATAGCTACCAAGATATCTAAATACAATAGCAAAAGGTCCTATTTATAGGGAACTAATAGCTTAAGAATTACAAAGGTGAGTAAATGACATAAAAATCCACATCCGGGCCCACTTGGTGTGTGCTTGGGCTGAGCATTGAAGCATTTTCGTGTAGAGACTCTTCTTGGAGTTAAACGCCAGATTTTGTGCCAGTTTGGGCGTTTAACTCCCATTCTTGTGCCAGTTCCGGCGTTTAACGCCGGGCATTCTTGAGCTGATTTGGAACGCCGGTTTAGGCCATCAAATATTGGGCAAAGTATGGACTATTATACATTGCTGGAAAGCCCAGGATGTCTACTTTCCAACGCCATTGAGAGCGCGCCAATTGGGTTTCTGTAGCTCCAGAAAATTTACTTCGAGTGCAGGAAGGTCAGAATCCAACAGCATCTGCAGTCCTTTTCAGTCTCTGAATCAGATTTTTGCTCAGGTCCCTCAATTTCAGCCAGAAAATACCTGAAATCACAGAAAAATACACAAACTCATAGTAAAGTCCAGAAAAGTGAATTTCAGCTAAAAACTAATAAAAATATACTAAAAACTAACTAAATCTACTAAAAACATACTAAAAACAATGCCAAAAAGCGTACAAATTATCCGCTCATCAGGGCCCCACAAAATCTCTTTGACCCCACCTTTACCTGTTGATTGGTATCTCACTTTATGATGATCAAAATATTTTTGTGGTCTTATCAAATCTTATTGGAAGTGGTTATTGTCAAATCAAATCCCTCTCTCCATCTAATCCCTTGATTCTAGGAAACCACCTTTTCAAATTCCTGAAAATCCCTTGGTTAATAACCGCGCCATGATGATCATTAACTTCCCTTTCAATCAACATTTAATGCACCTCTAACTTCTCTCCACTCTCCACACTCTTCGGCTATCTCTTCTTCTTCCAACTCCATATCTTCTCTTCATCATGAGAAAGAAAACGGCTTCTAGGAAGAGTGAACGTATTCGTCTTTCTCAAAAGACTCCCTCTCCACAAACTCACACTCATATCCATATTCATTCTACATCTTCATCTTCTCCCTCACCACCATCCAAACATACGGCCACCATGAGAAAGAAAGTAATTGCCCACAAAAGTTCAGGTCGAGGCAAAAACAAGGAGCCAAGTGTTGAGAAAGAATCATCTCACACCTCACCTATTGCATCACCACCACCATCACCGAAGAAAGCCACACCTGGGATGAGTGCTTAGAAATCAAAAGAATTTGTTCTACACAACACCATGGAACCGGCAAATCTGAAATCTTTGAAGTTCAAGAATAAATTTGCCAAAACTCACTCCCATTATGACCCTGCGAGATTCAAATCTTGCACTTCTTATGATTCTTGCCAAAAAGGGAATAAATCTTTCTCCTCTCTTCTGCAAAAGCGTCATCTCTGTTTGACTTACCTTGTCAATCTTGAGATTCTTGCCAAAAAGGGAATAAATCTTTCTCCTCTCTTCGAACTGCTTCAATGGATTCCTCTGCTTCACATCCAGAAGCCAGTTTATCCAGGTCTGGTCCGTGAGTTCTACGCCAACATGAGACTTATTGATGGCACCCTCCATTCATATGTGAAAAAAGTTCACATCACTCTTGACACTGTCACCATTGGAACTGCCTTGGGATACAAAGATGAAGGGCCAAGAGCATACATGGCCGACAGATGGGACACATAAGTCGGCGTCACCCATAAGGTTGTTCTTCAACACATATGTGAGCATCTCTCAGGCTTGGATGGAAATGTTCCTACTCACAAGGCCCTAGGTTCCACCAACTCATTGCTTCACAGGATCATCATCCACATCTTGACTCCTCAAAGCGGGTCTCACAATAGAGTAACATATTCTGACTCCCTCATCTTATTTGCACTTGTTACATCTACTTCTATTTCTTTTAGTTATATTATGATCCGCCATATGTGGGACTCGATCAGGAGCACCAAAAAGGCAAATCTGCCCTATGGTATGTTCTTAACGAGTATTTTTGAATTCTTTAAAGTTGACATTTTGAATGAGGCTGTAGAGAACAAAGTATCAATGGTTAAAGGAGGAGGAATAGTTAAAGGACTCAAAAGCAAGAAATTCATGGCTTTAGAAAGTGAGTTTGAGGACAGACCTGAGTCCTCCAAGACTACCAAGTCTATCAAAGAAATTCTCACAGAATTTTCAAATATGTCAGAAGTCATGATACAATCTCATAAGGCTGCACGTAAACTAGCATATGAATCTAAAAGAGCATGGATGAGATGCAAAGATAGAGTGGGTCTAATGCTGGAAAACTAGGAGAAAGATTTGGGAGATGAAGAAGATGAAGGAGAATCTGATCTGCATTTATCTGATGATTAAATTTCTGTTTAAGTTTAGGATATTGGCTTAAATAGGCTCAATCTGTTTCTCTGTTTTGTGTTAAGATACTGCTATAACTCTGAGATACTCTGTGATACTCTATTTTGTTTGGTTATATCTTGCATATCTTGTCTCCTATGACAAAATTTTGATTGTAGGTGCCCCTTTGATGACAAAAGAGGGAGAATAAGGTTAAAAAAATTGAAACTGGAAACAGGGGATTTGAAACTGGAACAGGGGATGAAATTTTCATTTTGTGAAAATTCATAATCACCTCTGTTGATGATTAAACAATGCATTTGGCTTATGTTGATTGAGAATGCATTCGGTTTATCTTGATTGCTGCCATTATTTGATGTTTATCTTGGTAAAATGTGTTTACTACTTACCTTGGTAAAATGATTTATGTTGGATTTATTTTTGGCAGTTCTTAATGATGAAAGTTGCTGTGTTTGGAAAGATTAAATCATGATTGAAAAATATTTCCTACCAAGATTGCTCTGATTTATTGAAAAATATTTTTGAACAGCAAGATTTCTACCAAAAACAGATTTTGATTGATTATGGTATGTTTGAGCAGAAAATTAAATTTGTGATAGCAAATAAGTTTTGTATATCATTCAAATCTGCTCATAAATCAAGCATTTAGCATCATGGAATGAATATGCTAAATAACATTGTTACTTGAAGCTTGATTAAATTGTTACAGGTATAAAGCTTCCCTTGGTAAAAATGACATATATTAAGGGAGAGCCTTGTGACAATTTGAAAGGGGGAGAAATTCAAAACATTCAAAGGGAGTATCCTATACTCTAACCTTTAATTTCTTTCCATTTCAATTTTTAATAATGTTTGTCATCAAGGGAGAGATTGATGAGTTTGGAAAACTCTAAATTAATATTTGTGATGACTAAACATTATTAGTTATATTAATTACAAAATTATTAATTTGATTTTCATTTAACACATTTTAATTAATAATTTTGTGATGCAGTTTATTATTGGGCCGAAAACAAAATTCTGGTGCAAGCCCAATTACATTCAGCTTTGGTTTAATGCAAAAACATATGATGAGTGTAGCTGAATTGTTGTGATACTTTTTGGGCCAGAATGAATTTCATTGCTCCAAAGCCCAACTATGTTCCATGTTTAGTAATCCAATGCTTGATCCAAAAATTCATCAGGAAAGCAAATGTTATCATTTGCTCATGGATGAAATCATTTTTATTCATTGGGCCAGTTTTATCCATTATTGATACAAGCCCAAAAAAATTGTCCTCATGCATGGTCCGAAACCATGAAGCAAAGAAAACAAAACTTCAAATGCTTCCAACGGATTCCATCTCACTCTTTGGATGGATTTTAAATTCAATTTGCTAGCATTGGAAACATGAGAGAGAATTTGACTTTGATTTGATGGAAATCATTATGCTTCACGCTACTCCACCTAAGGGAAGTAAAAGCAACCTCTTCTCAATTAATTTTTGTTTATTTCATTAAATTGCTTTTCTTCCAAGATTGTTTCTTCTCTCTCATCTCTTTCTTCTCTTTGGTCATTAACCAGAAAACAATGGATGCCATGGAAGCTACACCTACTCACCCAAAAGAAGATGGAGCACGTCTCAAGACCATCATGATGATGGCAAGAAAACATAACAAAATAAAAGTATGTTGTGACTGAGATTTTCACCAAAAGTGGTAAGATTTGGTGAGGTAATCTCGAGCTCCTCATACCCAAAAAGAGAGAAGGAGATTCGGCCAGCAAGTAGGAGATCTTTGGAGGCATGGCTTGTCTCTGATTCTGCTCAACCACCACAGGAAGTAGCTAGAGTGGCGAAGTGATGGAAGAGGCAGAGATTGGAGCAGATGAAGCCATCATCATCATGAAGCATCAAGGGCCAGAAATCCATCTTGGAAAGCAAGCCAATGATGGAGCGCTCGAATTGATGAAGAGTGATGACCAAAGAAGAACTAGAGGTATTTGCATGTTGGGTTTTGCATGAGTTACCTCTTCTCTCTCTGTGGCCGAACCGATTTTGTTTTGAAGGAAAAGAAGTTAAGCTTGGTTTTGTTTCAACTGTGAAGGCTTCTCTTCTCTATAAAAAGGGGTGAACAGTCACGGTTTGATTCAAGGGAGAAAGTTTGAGAGTTCAAGGCACAGAAGTCTCAAAGCTACCTAAGCTTACAGATTTTCTTCTCCTTCAATGTATTCTGTTTTGTAATTTTCTGTTTAATTTTATCATGTCTTGAGTCTCATGGAAAAAAGGCAAACAGTGAGGTTTGTATGAAAAAGCCATAGAGCGAAAAAAGGCAGAGAGTGCAAAATTAAAAGAAAAAGCCATAGATGTCTTAGAGTTCCTTTGTTCATCTATGTTGTGTTTCATGATTCTGTGGGAATCCCCTTATAAGTTGGGTTAGCACTTTACAGTTTGTAATCAGATTGATTATAGTGAAATTCCATCATAGTTGTGATGGAGACTAGATGTAGGCTGCATTGCACTTAGCAGCTGAACCAGGATATATCTGGGTGTAATCTTCTTTCTCTACTACTCCATTTCTGTTTCTACTGCACAGGAGCTAAAACCAAAAATATCCCGTACCAAGTGACGAGACAAAAATAAAAAGTCTCGTAGCTAGGGACGAGACAAAAACAGAAAAGTCTCTTCCAAGACCAGAAAGTGTAATCAAACAAAAAGGGGCTAAGATTCAACCCTCTTTTCTTAGCCACTGAAACCATCAAAATATATATATATATATATATATATATATATATATATATATATATATATATATATATATATATATATATATATAATTTGATTTACTAGTTACCGTCTACCATATACAAATATAGAAGAATTCAATCAAATATTAGAGTAAACTTTTATACACTAATATTATATAATAAATAGAATATATATTAAAGAACAGTTTAATGACCAAATTAAAAGTTTATTTTTAGGAAAAAAAGAGTTAGTTTATATTCATTTCAAAATACAAATGAATAATATTACACCAGTATTTATTATGTCTTTTACATAAATTATATGTTAAGTATATATATATATATATATATATATATATATATATATATATATATATATATATATATATATATATATATATATGTAGGAAAAGCATATGGTTTCAAAATAATTATAATAAAAATGTTCTACTCCTTTTTGTCTGAAAATAAGGGTAAATTTTTGTAACTGAAAACGGTAATAAATATCAATTTTAAAAATTTTATTACTTCAACCAGACAATTTATTAGGTGATTTTAACTTTTTCCCCTATAATCTATTAAACTAGCGAATAATGCTTAATTAATTTTGGTCAAAACTTTTCTCTCCTCTTTATTTATATGGTTTTCTTTTATGTGAAATTGTTGAGGCCTTGAGGGGGTGTACGTCATCTTCTGGATCTTCATCATTAGAGTTTGTGTTTTCTATTTATTTATTGTTATTGTTGTGGTCCTCATGTTTTATACATGTAGATGCTTTGGTTCTTTGATGCAAAAGATATTTTGATATTGATAATTTCCGTTCAAGGAATAAATCTTCAAAACAATGAATAATTCCAGAAGTTGAATGAATTTGTTTCTACTGCATGTCTGCATACAAGTTTAATCCATTTTGTATTTCTCTAATTGGAATTAGTTTTACGGTAAATGGCGAAATTCATTTTTAAAAAATTATTTATTTTTAAATTGGTCTTTAAAAAAGTTTTTAATTAAATTTTTTTTTCAAAAATTTTAACTTAGTCGTATTAGTTTTTTTGTCACTTTCATTATTTTTGCCGTTAAAATTTGCTGATATAGCATCTTAAGTGATGTCACAACTAACAATCTTAATTAAGTACTAACATGATAAATTTATCAAATCATCAATCTCAATTTGAAGAATTTCAATGTCTCAAAATCTTGCTCAATTTGAATTTAATTTCATCTAATTGTATAAACTTAGCATGTTAACAGACAATTAAGATAGTTAGGAATATATTATAGTTAATATGATATCACTTAATGTGTCATATCAATAAATTTTGACATCGTCAACAACATAAATAACAAAATGACTAATGTGACTAATTTAAAATCTTTAAAGGACAAATTTAATTAAAAAAATCTTTTGGAGATCAATTTAAAAAAGAGTGATCTTTCGATGATGAATTTAACCATTTACTCATTAATTTTATTTAACAAAAAATTTTGAAAACCAGTATATTTTAGTAATTTTGATCAGTTATTGGTTAATATAAATGTCAAATTATTTTTAATAAATAAATTTTATTAATTTATATATATTAATTCTAATGAATATAAATACAAGTTGTGTTAATATGTGTATAAATTTTAATAAATATAATAAGTATAAATTATATATTTTATGTATGCAAATTCTTGTAAACATAAATACAAATTATTATTAATCATATAATATTGTTATTAATTTTGATTGAGTTCTTTTATTTCATCAAAACAAAATTATTAAGGCAAGATAATAAGTCAGGTGAAAGAGAGAAAAATATCTCAAAAAAAAATTAAAATGATAGAAGCACTTATAGCAGATCTAACAATATGCAAAAAAAATTAAATATTAGATATATATTTCCAAACAAGGCAATTTTATACAAACAATGAAGGAGGAATGACATAAATTGTGAATCATGGTATTAATAGAAAAGCTTTGTACAATTAAAAAACTTTTGAGAAAATGGAATAAAGATAAATTTAGCAACATTATTGATATTGGATTTTTTTTGTAAACAAAATAAAAAATTAACTATTTTTTTATAAAGGAGATCTCAGCTTTATTTTTAAGGATATAATTTTTTTTGTGGGAGTAACAGCAAGTTCGCCGCACCTCCAACGAATTCTATAATTTATATACAGTTTGCCGTATCCTCGTCAAACTCAATGTAAATTTTGGAAATAAAAACATGCCTATTGGAGAGTAGATCAAAGAGTTACAATTTCTCTGTTTACTTTCTTTTTCACTATTAATATTATCGCTACGATGTCAGGAAATCCATTGTTATCCATTTATTACAATGGTGAAATAGTGTATGATGAAAAAGGTTCAATTGTTTTTAGACTGGGCCAACCGATAATTACCTATATGACACCGGAAGTCAACAATTTAACAGCTTTGAAGAATGTGATATTGCATTTCGTCGGACAGCAAAAATCTAAAAGGGTGAAAAAAATTTACTACAGATATCCGACTGAAATAGACGGCAATTTGTTTCATAAAAGGTATGTTACAGTTGTATTGTCTTTGTCTCTGTTACTAATATATTTATCAAACCATGGCTGTGAGAGATATTTCTATTGTTTTGAATTAGGTACCGGTTGCGCGACGACGAGGACGTACGGCTTATAAGGTCGTGGCACAACCGATGGACAAATATTCATCTGTTGGAATTATACATGTTTCTTGTTGACTTCGGTGGCCGAGGATCATCTGCAGATACTGTCGATGATAGTCCGATGAGTGGAGTTGTTATACAAACTATTAGAAGGACGATGGTGAATCTAAATATGCCACCTGAAGGTAGTCAGGAGGGGTCTAATGTTGAAGTTCATAACGTTGACTTAATGGATGACAGTCTTGAAAGTCATGATGGTCTTGAAAGTCATGAGGGTAGTTAGGAGGGTCTAATGTGTTGCCAAAGCGGGCACACACAGAGGACTTGCAACCGCTCTTGGTTATGGAGGGGCATCTTCTAGTCGACGATAGTTGTAGTTGTTTTAAATAAATTCTTGTATGAATGAACTACAATGTTATGTCTCATTAAATAAATTTTGTGCATGAACTATAATGTTATATGTCATTAAAAAAGTTGTGTACCGCAGTGATATATAATATTATAAATAACTATATAAAAAGTTTTATAACAAAGTGACATTTTGTACATTAATTCCATACAATAATCATAAAGAACTAGAAGCTACTAACCCCGCCCTCGCCCCCTTCCCCGTGGGCCAGCATGTCGTCCGTGGGGCATAGGATCGAGACACCCACCTGTGCCACACACAGGTGGTCTGACATTTCACTAACCACGATCAAGTGGAGGGATCGGGCCAGGCACTGGAGTACTCATCTGATCCCTCAACGTTGCATAATCCGCAGTGGAGGGCGACCTGCTAGAATGATTAGTATCGAAGTGGCGTGGCAAGTATGCAAACTGAAGTGGTGTAGTGTGCATCTGTGACAATGGCTGGGTTTGCTGTGGCATCATCAACATATCTCCCAATCTGTCGTCACCTCTCTGTAGGGTGCCCGTCATCCAGTTCGACACCATCAACGTGACATCAATCATGTCCTGCGTATCCAATATGGCTGGTAGTCGGGCTGGGGTCCGAGATCTGATGGGCTGAAAGGTATCTAAAACTAGGTGTCGATGTCAAAATGAACACTCCCTCTGGCCTCGACCCCTGATGACTGGTCCCGGCATCCGAATGATGTGACCCAGGAGGTCTCAGAGACAAGTGGTCACCAGGAACGGGTCCTGACATAGACCCCACCGTCTGGCTTGCATCCTCGAGACCGTGAGCGGGCGGGCTGACAGGGTCTCTGTAACCTCATCGAAACCCTGCCTCCCGCGCCCTCCGCCGCGTCTACCTCTCCCCCTGGCTCTCCCCCACCCCCTACCTCTCCCTCCTCTGGCAGCTGGCCTCAGCTTCAGCAGGTGACCATCCTATGGCTGATGCAGGTCTGGAGCAAGTGGATGATGTATTGGCAGGTCCCCTGGCACAACCCGAGCAGCAACTAAGTGCTGGTTACCCAAACCGAATAACTTTGTGTGCGCTCACTGTAGTTACCAAGTCATATACGGGAAGGATGGACGCAGAATGTCGGCAGACGATGGTCGGTCCGAGTATCCCACAACTCATGCCAGCCGCCAAGCAGCTATGGGAACCACTCGCCGCGACCAAATCTACCATCCAGCCTGTGCATGTTGTCAATGTTCAGTGGCCTAGTCAGAATGTGCTACAGGCCACCGAACTGACGTACTACCCAGTCCACCTGATGCCACTCGACAATAGTGAAGCAGAGCAGTGGACATACAACTGCCACTGAGACCTCCGCCTCAGCTATCACCGGTGGAGGAAGCCCAACCAGCAGCGGGTCGGCATATGGGGTCCACTCAACCTGTTTACAAAGTACAGATACACGACTAGTTTCAAATATCATATGAAACAGGTACAAAAGTAAACTAAATTTAAATTTGTTAAAATTAAAAAGTAATCACTTACATTCAACATCCCAATCCCGTTCATGGTATGCCTATAATGCCTCAGCCTGCTCTCGCCTGTGGCATTGTCCAGCCGGTTGATGAGCGGATAATTTATACGCTTTTTGGCATTGTTTTTAGTATGTTTTTAGTATATTTTAGTTAGTTTTTATTATATTTTTATTAGTTTTTAGTTAAAATTTAATTTTCTGGACTTTACTATGAGCTTGTGTATTTTTCTGTGATTTCAGGTATTTTCTGGCTGAAATTGAGGGACCTGATCAAAAATCTGATTCAGAGGCTAAAAAGAACTGCAGATGCTGTTGGATTCTGACCTCCCTGCACTCGAAGTGGATTTTATGGTGCTACAGAAGCCCAATTGGCGTGATCTGAATTGCATTGGAAAGTAGACATCCTGAGCTTTCCAGAAATGTATAATAGTCCATACTTTTCCCGAGATTTGATGGCCCAAACAGGCGTTCCAAGTCAGCTCAAGAATTCTGGCGTAAAACGCCGGAACTGGCACAAGAATGGGAGTTAAACGCCCAAATTGGAACAAAAGCTGGCGTTTAACTCCAAGAAAAGTCTCTACACATGAAAGCTTCAATGCTCAGCCCAAGCACACACGAAGTGGGCCCGGAAGTGGATTTTTATGTCATTTACTCATTTCTGTAAACCCTAGGCTACTAGTTCTCTATAAATAGGACCTTTTGCTATTGTATTTGATATCTTTGGATCACTTTAGATCTTTTGATCATCTTTGGATGTCTAGTTCTTAGATCATTGGGGGGCTAGCCTCACGGCCATGCCTAGACCTTGTTCTTATGTATTTTCAACGGTGGAGTTTCTACACATCATAGATTAAGGTGTGGAGCTCTGCTGTACCTCAAGTATTAATGCAATTACTATTGTTCTTCTATTCAATTCAGCTTGTTCTTGTTCTAAGATATCACTTGTTCCTCAACTTGATGAATGTGATGATCCGTGACACTCATCATCATTCTCATCTATGAACGTGTGCCTGACAACCACCTCCGTTCTACCTTAGATTGAGTGGATATCTCTTGGATCCCTTAATCGAAATCTTCGTGGTATAAGCTAGAATTGATGGCGGCATTCAAGAGAATCCGGAAGGTCTAAACCTTGTCTGTGGTATTCTGAGTAGGATTCAAGGATTAAATGACTGTGACGAGCTTCAAACTCCTGAAGGCTGGGCGTTAGTGACAGACGCAAAAGAATCACTGGATTCTATTCCAACCTGATTGAGAACCGACAGATGATTAGCCGTGCTGTGAGAGAGCGCGTTGAACATTTTCACTGAGAGGACGAGACTGTAGCCACTGACAATGGTGATGCCCAACATACATCTTGCCATGGAAAGGAGTAAGAAGGATTGGATGAAGATAGTAGGAAAGCAGAGAGACGGAAGGGACAAAGCATCTCCATACGCTTATCTGAAATTCTCACCAATGAATTACATAAGTATCTCTATCTTTATTTTATGCTTTATTCATAAATCATCCATAACCATTTGAATCTGCCTGACTGAGATTTACAAGATGACCATAGCTTGCTTCATACCAACAATCTCCGTGGGATCGACCCTTACTCGCATAAGGTTTATTACTTGGACGACCCAGTGCACTTGCTGGTTAGTTGTGCGAAGTTGTGATAAAGAGTTGAGATTGCAATTGAGCGTACCATGTTGATGGCACCATTGATGATCACAATTTCGTGTTCTCTATACTGTGACATAGAGGATTCCATATTTTCTTGTTCTCTTCTCTTTCATATGAGCAGGAGCAAAGACAAAAGCATTCTTGTTGAGGCTGACCCTGAACCTGAAAGGACCTTGAAGCGAAAGCTAAGAGAAGCTAAAGCACTACTCTCTGTAGAGGACCTAACAGAAATCTTCAAAGAAGAAGAACCCATGGCAGCCGAAAACAACAATAATGCCAACAATGCAAGGAAGGTGCTTGTTGACTTTACTGCACCTACTCTCGACTTCTATGGGAGAAGCATCTCTATCCCTGCCATTGGAGCAAACAACTTTGAGCTTAAGCCTCAATTAGTTTCTCTAATGCAACAGAATTGCAAGTTCCATGGACTTCCATTGGAAGATCCTCATCAGTTTCTAGCTGAGTTCTTGCAAATCTGTGACACTGTCAAGACTAATGGGGTTGACCCTGAGGTCTACAGACTTATGCTATTCCCTTTTGCTGTAAGAGACAGAGCTAGGATATGGTTGGACTCACAACCTAAAGAAAGCCTGAACTCTTGGGAAAAGCTAGTCAATTCCTTCTTGGCAAAGTTCTTTCCACCTCAAAAATTGAGTAAGCTTCGAGTGGAAGTCCAAACCTTCAGACAGAAGGAAGGTGAATCCCTCTATGAAGCTTGGGAAAGATACAAACAATTGATCAGAAAGTGTCCTTCTGACATGCTTTCTGAATGGAGCATCATAGGTATCTTCTATGATGGTCTGTCTGAACTGTCCAAGATGTCATTGAACAGCTCTGCTGGAGGATCTCTTCATCTGAAGAAGACGCCTGCAGAAGCTCAAGAACTCATTGAAATGGTTACAAATAACCAATTCATGTACACTTCTGAAAGGAATCCTGTGAACAATGGGACGAATCAGAAGAAAGGAGTTCTTGAGATTGATACTCTGAATGCCATATTGGCTCAGAACAAAATATTAACTCAGCAAGTCAATATGATTTCTCAAAGTCTGTCTGGAATGCAAGCTGCACCAGGCAGTACTAAGGACGCTTCATCTGAAGAAGAAGCTTATGATCCTGAGAACCCTTCAATGGAAGAGGTGAATTACATGGGAGAACCCTATGGAAACACCTATAATCCTTCATGGAGAAATCATCCAAATCTCTCATGGAAGGATCAACAGAGACCTCAACAAGGTTTCAACAACAATAATGGTGGAAGAAACAGGTTTAGCAATGGCAAGCCTTTTCCATCATCTTCTCAGCAACAAACAGAGAATTCTAAGCAGAGCCACTCTGACTTAGCAACCATGGTCTTTGATCTAATCAAAACCACTCAAAGTTTTATGACTAAAACAAGGTCCTCCATTAGGAATTTGGAGGCACAAGTGGGACAGCTGAGCAAGAAAATTACTGAACTCCCTCCTAGTACTCTTCCAAGCAATACAGAAGAGAATCCAAAAGGAGAGTGCAAGGTCATCAACATGGCCAAATTTGGAGAGGAGGAATAGGCAGTGATCGCTACTGAGGAGGACCTCAATGGATGTCCACTGGCCTCCAATGAGTTTCCTAATGAGGAACCATGGGAATCTGAGGCTCACACTGAGACCATAGAGATTCCATTGGATTTACTTCTGCCATTCATGAGCTCTGATGAGTATTCTTCCTCTGAAGAGGACGAATATGTCACTGAAGAGCAAGTTGCTAAATACCTTGGAGCAATCATGAAGCTAAATGACAAGTTATTTGGTAATGAGACATGGGAGGATGAACCCCCTTTGCTCACCAAAGAACTGGATGACTTGACTGGGCAGAGATTACCTCAAAAGAGACAGGACCCTGGAAAGTTCTCAATACCTTGTACCACAGGCACCATGACCTTTAAGAAGGCACTGTGTGACTTAGGGTCAAGTATAAACCTCATGCCTCTCTCTGTAATGGAGAAGTTAGGGATCTTTGAGGTACAAGCTGCAAGAATCTCACTAGAGATGGCAGACAATTCAAGAAAATAAGTTTATGGACTTGTAGAGGATGTTCTGGTAAAGGTTGAAGACCATTACATCCCTGCTGATTTCATAGTCCTAGAGACTGGAAAGTGCATGGATGAATCCATCATCCTTGGCAGACCCTTCCTAGCCACAGCAAAGGCTGTGATTGATGTTGACAGAGGAGAATTGATCATTCAAGTGAATGAAGAATCCTTTGTGTTTAAGGCTCAAGGATATCCCTCTGTTACCATGGAGAGGAAGCATGAAGAGCTTCTCTCAAAACAGAGTCAAACAGAGACCCCACAGTCAAACTCTAAGTTTGGTGTTGGGAGGCCACAACCAAATTCTAAGTTTGGTGTTGAACCCCCACTTTCAAACTCTAAGTTTGGTGTTGGGAGGTTCCAACATTGCTCTGAACATCTGTGAGGCTCCATGAGAGCCCACTGTCAAGCTACTGACATTAAAGAAGCGCTTGTTGGGAGGCAACCCAATGTTATATTTATCTATTTTCGTTTGTTATTTTATGTTTTCTATAGGTTGATAATCATGGGAAGTCACAAAATCAATTGAAAAAGAAAAAATAGAATGAAAAATAGAATGAAAAATAGTACACCTTGGAGGAAAACCTTGCTGGCATTTAAACGCCAGTAAGGGCAGCAAATGGGCGTTTAACGCCCAGTCTGGCACCATTCTGGGCGTTTAACGCCAGAAAGGGGCACCAGACTGGCGTTTAACACTAGGAATGGGCACCAAGCTGGCGTTAAACGCCAGAAATGGGCACCAGCCCGGCGTTTAACGCCAGGATTGGTAGAAAGAGCAATTTTGCTCGCCACTTGGTGCAGGGATGAATTATCCTTGACACCTCAGGATCTGTGGACCCCACAGGATCTCCACCTACCCCACCGCTCTCTCTTCTTCACCCATTCACCAATCACCTCAACACCTCTTTCCCAAAAACTCCTCACCTATCAAATCCCACCATTCTCTTCACCACTCACATCCATCCTTCATAAAACCCCACCTACCTCACCATTCAAATTCAAACCACTTTCCCTCCCAAACCCACCCATACATGGCCGAACAATACACCCCTCTCCACTCCTATATAATCCATCTTCACTCCTTCATTTTCACACAACCTAAACACTACTTCTCCCACTTGGCCGAACCACAAAGCCCCATCCATCTCCTCTATTTCTTCTTCTTCTACTCTCTTCTTTCTTCTTTTGCTCGAGGACGAGCAAACCTTCTAAGTTTGGTGTGGTAAAAGTATTACTTTTTGTTTTTCCATAACCATTTATGGCACCTAAGGCCGGGGAAACCTCTAGAAAGAGGAAAGGGAAGGCAAAAGCATCCACCTCCGAGTCATGGGAGATGGAAAGATTCATCTCAAGGATGCATCAAGACCACTTCTATGAAGTTGTGGCCATGAAGAAGGTGATCCCCGAGGTCCCTTTCAAACTCAAAAAGAGTGAATATCCGGAGATCCGACATGAGATTCAAAGAAGAGGTTGGGAAGTTCTTACCAACCCCATTCAACAAGTCGGAATCTTAATGGTTCAAGAGTTCTATGCCAATGCATGGATCACCAAGAACCATGATCAAAGTGTGAACCCGGACCCAAAGAATTGGCTTACAATGGTTCGGGGGAAATGCTTAGATTTTAGTCCGAAAAATGTAAGGTTGGCATTCAACTTGCCCATGATGCAAGGAGATGAACACCCTTACACTAGAAGGGTCAACTTTGATCAAAGGTTGGACCAAGTCCTCATAGACATTTGTGAAGAGGGCGCTCAATGGAAGAGAGATTCAAGAGGGAAGCCGGTTCAACTGAGAAGGCATGACCTCAAGCCCGTGGCTAGGGGATGGTTGGAGTTTATCCAACGCTTAATCATTCCCACTAGCAACCGGTCCGAAGTTACTATAGACCGGGCTATCATTATTCATAGCATCATGATTGGAGAGGAAGTAGAAGTTCATGAGGTTATAGCCCAAGAACTTTATAAGGTGACGGACAAGTCCTCTACCTTGGCAAGGTTAGCCTTTCCTCATCTCATTTGTCACCTCTGTTATTCAGTTGGAATTAACATAGAGGGAGACATCCTCATTGATGAGGACAAGCCCATCACTAAGAAGAGGATGGAGCAAACAAGAGATCCCACTCATCATGAGATCCCTGAGATGCCTCAAAGGATGCACTTTCCTCTACAAAACTATTGGGAGCAAATCAACACCTCCCTAGGAGAATTGAGTTCCAACATGGGACAACTAAGGGTGGAGCACCAAGAACATTCCATCCTCCTCCATGAAATTAGAGAAGATTAAAGAATCATGAGAGAGGAGCAACAAAAGCAAGGAAGAGACATTGAGGAGCTCAAGCACTCCATAAGATCTTCAAGAGGAAGAACAAGCCGCCATCACTAAGGTGGACCCGTTCTTTAATCTCCTTGTTCTTTATTTTTCTGTTTTTCGAATTTTTATGCTTATGTTTATCTATGTTTGTGTCTTATGATCATTAATGTCTTAGTGTCTATGCCTTAAAGTTATGAATGTCCTATGAATCCATCACCTTTCTTGAATGAAAAATGTTCTTAATTGAAAAAGAGAAGAATTGCATGAATTTTGAATTTTATAACAGATTAATTATTTTGATGTGCTGGCAATACTTTGACTTCTGAATGTATGCTTAAACAGTGCATAAGTCTTTTGAATTTCTTGTTCATGAATTTTGGCTCTTGAAAGAATGATGAAAAAGGAGACATGTTACTGAGGATCTGAAAAATCATAAAAATGATTCTTGAAGCAAGAAAAAGCAGTGAATACAAAAAAAAAAGAGAAAAAAGGAGAAAAACGAAAAAAAAAAAGAGAAAAAGAAAAAGAAAAAAATAAAGTCGTGATCCAAGGCAAAAAAGAGTGTGCTTAAGAACCCTGGACACCTCTAATTGGGGACTCTAGCAAAGCTGAGTCACAATCTGAAAAGGTTCATCCAGTTATGTGTCTGTGGCATGTATGAATCCGGTGGTAATACTGGAAGACAGAGTGCTTTGGGCCATGGCCAAGACCCATAAAGTAGCTGTGTTCAAGAATCATCACACTTAACTAGGAGAATCAATAATACTATCTGGATTCTGAGTTTCTATAGAAGCCAATCATTCTGAATTTCAAAGGATAGAGTGAGATGCCAAAACTGTTCAGAGGCAAAAAGCTAAAAGCCCCGCTCATCTAATTAATACTGATCTTCATAGATGTTTTTGGAATTCATTGCATATTCTCTTCTTTTTATCTCATTTGATTTTCAGTTGCTTGGGGACAAGCAACAATTTAAGTTTGGTCTTGTGATGAGCGGATAATTTATACGCTTTTTGGCATTATTTTTAGTATGTTTTTAGTATGTTTTAGTTAGTTTTTATTATATTTTTATTAGTTTTTAGTTAAAATTTAATTTTCTGGACTTTACTATGAGCTTGTGTGTTTTTCTGTTATTTTAGGTATTTTCTGGCTGAAATTGAGGGACCTGAGCAAAAATCTGATTCAGAGGCTGAAAAGGACTGCAGATGCTGTTGGATTCTGACCTCCCTGCACTCGAAGTGGATTTTCTGGAGCTACAGAATTCCAATTGGCGCGCTCTCAATTACTTTAGAAAGTACACATCCTGGGCTTTCCAGCAATATATAATAGTCTATACTTTTCCCGAGGTTTAATGGCCCAAACAGGCATTCCAAGTCAGCTCAAGAATTCTGGCGTAAAACGCCGGAACTGGCACAAGAATGGGAGTTAAACGCCCAAACTGGCACAAAAAAAGCTGGCGTTTAACTCCAAGAAAAGTCTCTATACATGAAAGCTTCAATGCTCAGCCCAAGCACACATCAAGTGGGCCCGAAAGTGGATTTTTATGTCATTTACTCATTTCTGTAAACCCTAGGCTACTAGTTCTCTACAAATAGGACCTTTTGCTATTGTATTTGATATCTTTGGATCACTTTAGATCTTTTGATCATCTTTGGACGTCTAGTTCTAAGATCATTGGGGGGCTGGCCTCACGGCCATGCCTAGACCTTGTTCTTATGTATTTTCAATGGTGGAGTTTCTACACACCATAGATTAAGGTGTGGAGCTCTGCTGTACCTCGAGTATTAATGCAATTACTATTGTTCTTCTATTCAATTCAGCTTGTTCTTATTCTAAGATATCACTTATTCCTCAACTTGATGAATGTGATGATCCGTGACACTCATCATCATTCTCACCTATGAACGTGTGCCTGACAACCACCTCCGTTCTACCTTAGATTGAGTGGATATCTCTTGGATCCCTTAATCGGAATCTTCGTGGTATAAGCTAGAATTGATGGCGGCATTCAAGAGAATCCGGAAGGTCTAAACCTTGTCTGTGGTATTCTGAGTAGGATTCAAGGATTGAATAACTGTGACGAGCTTCAAACTCCTGAAGGCTGGGCGTTAGTGATAGACGCAAAAGAATCACTGGATTCTATTCCAACCTGATTGAGAACCGACAGATGATTAGCCGTGCTGTGACAGAGCGCGTTGAATATTTTCACTGAGAGGACGGGACTGTAGCCACTGACAACGGTGATGCCCAACATACAGCTTGCCATGGAAAGGAGTAAGAAGGATTGGATGAAGACAGTAGGAAAGCAGAGAGACGGAAGGGACAAAGCATCTCCATACGCTTATCTGAAATTCTCACCAATGAATTACATAAGTATCTCTATCTTTATTTTATGATTTATTCATAAATCATCCATAACCATTTGAATCTGCCTGAGTGAGATTTACAAGATGACCATAGCTTGCTTCATACCAACAATCTCCGTGGGATCGACCCTTACTCGCGTAAGGTTTATTACTTGGACGACCCAGTGCACTTGCTGGTTAGTTGTGCGAAGTTGTGATAAAGAGTTGAGATTGTAATTGAGCGTACCATGTTGATGGCGCCATTGATGATTACAATTTCGTGCACCACCGGTACTGAACCCACCTACACAACCAACAACAATGTTATTTTATCTATTATTATAAATTAACAAATTAATATTGATATGAATAATTTTGGTAAGTGTTTATAATACCTCTCGACCAGATGAAAGTGACGAGTATCAAAGCCATCAAGCCGTACTAACGAAATACGGTGGTAAGCCCAGGAAAGCATCAAGCTGATGCATCCTCCTAAGTTGCGCTGACCATGCTCTGTGGCCCAGCACATCTGGTGGTACAGCCATGCCAGCACAGCCGAACCCCACGACAACCGGCCACACGTATCAAGGTTCTCCAGTAGGGGAAGCCACCTGATATGCACCCAAGAGTCAGATGCATCCGGGAAGAGGATACCCCATATCAATTGCATGATGTATCCTCTCGTGTACCTCACAGGCACTCCTCTGTGGCGTCCTGCTCCAGCTCTCCACAAACCGTGTTGTGGAACTAAGTGAGCTTCACAGTCCACTTCGTCTGTGACTTTTGATGAAGAAATTTTTTTATGGTATAGAATTTCACAAATGAAATCTCGTTGCAAATATAGTTTCTAAACCAACAAATAATCCTTTCATGCAAAAATTTGTTTGTCATAAGTACAAACCCCAAAAAAAATAATAACCGAAGTATTCAAACCTCGGGTCGTCTCTCAAAGAAATTGTAGGAAAGTGTTCTTGCTATTGGTTATGAGATGTATATTTTGGGGTTTTGGATAAGGGACAAGGAAAGTAAATTGCAAGAATAAAACTAATAGCTAAGAAAACTCTTGGCAATGAATGAGAACTAGAAGTCCTATCCTCATTATCATCCTCAATTGTGACAAGAATTTTCCATTGCTCCCACTTAGTTAACCTCTAACTATAAAGAAAAGTCAAGTGGATAAATCAACTTGAGTCCACGAGTCCTAGTCAACTCCTAAGGAAAGACTAGAGTTAGTGTCATTTAAATCAATTAGCAACTTTCAATTATTAATCAACAAAAGAATTTGATAACTCAAGTGTCACCAATTACTCAACCTAAGCCAAGAGGAGAAAATTCTACTCTAACTTCCTCCCAAGTATTTTGTCAAACACTTGGAAGGCATAAAAGGAAGCAAAGTTAAATTGCAAGAGAAATAAATCTACAAGTACTCAATTGCAAGGAAATTAACAACAACAACTCAAATCAACAATAAAGGAACATAAACATAAATTGCATTTAAAGGAAAATAGAAGAAGGAAGACTGCATCAATATAAAAGTAAAGAATTACAAGAAGTAAATCACTAATCTAAGAAAGCAAAGGTAGAGGGACAAGAATTGATAAAGGAAAAGTAAATTAAAGCATGAATTAAACCTAGATCTAAGAATTCCTAATTTACATCTAACCTAATTCTAGAGAGAAGAGAGAGCTTCTCTCTCTAGAAACTATCCTAAAGCATTCCCTCCTAAATTCAATTCTGACTTCTTCCTCCTTTGACTCCTCTTGATTTCTGCATATAATAGTCTCTGAATTGAGTTGGATTTGGCCTAGGAAGCCCAGAATTTGTCCCAGTATTTTCACTTTAATGAAGTCATGCGCGTGCACCGACGCGTACGTGTGGGTCACGCGTACGCGTCGCTTGACATTTAGCTATCCACACGTACGCATTATGTACGCATACGCATCGCCATGCGACTTCACTTTTCACGCTTACGCGTCTGCTGCGCGTGTGCGTCAATCTGTGCATCCCAAATCCTTTGTTTTCCATGATTTCTCCATTTTGCACGCTTTTCTCTTCATTCGTTTGATCCATTCCTAGCCTTTCCAATCTGAATTCACTAACAAACATATCAAGACATCTAGTGGAATCAAAGGTGAGTTAAATTTAGCTAATTAAAGGCCTAAAAAGTATGTTTTTACACTTAAGCACAAATTAGGAGACAATCATGAAACCATATTATTTCATTGAATAAATATGGAAAAAAAGATAAAATTTACCTAAATTAAGCACAAAATGTACCAAGAAATAGTGGTGCATCAACTGTGTATCCTCTGGGCTGGGAACAACACCTAGAATCTGATCACATAACTCCTCAATGGTCCGTCCCTGATGGTGCTGCTCCCACCCACCTATGGATCCACTCACAGGATCACCGTCAATCCTGAGTCCCAACTGATAGGCTACTTCCTTCAGGGTGATAGTCATCTCCCCGCACAGTAGATAAAAGGTACGGGACTCAGGCCTCCGCCTCTCTATCAACGTCGAGGCAAGCGACCAATCGTGCTCGAACTTGACCATATATTTCCACGTACTCAAATTCGGCTCGTCTCAAATATGGCCTAATCTGCTCCGACGGCTGTGTCATCAGATTCCGTTTGGTGCGCAAGATCCGAGGCACCTACCAGACGGAAAAAAAATTAAGAAAAGAAAGGACGGTGAAGAAATATAATACTAAAATTCACTGCTTAATAAATACAATAAAATAAAAAAATTATACCACTCGATCAAGCCTCTCAGCAATGTGCTCAGCGTGATCCAATCTATACATCTCATCCTCATAACCCAATAACTGTTGCTCCATCAAAACACAATCTAGTAAAATAAAATCACACACTAAATTATTAAAAATAAATTAAATGAAAAATAGCTTATAAACCTACTAATTTTAAGTTTACCCTATTTAACTGATGTCGTCATGTAACTAATTAATTTATAATTACCTCAACTCTAAATTTTATTGCTCACATTTTTTATCTTATCTAACTCAACCTAATTAATTATTCCACTAATTACCTTCTAATTCACAACGCAAGCTAATAACTCTGACTAAATTAACTAATAATATTCTTTCTTATATTCATTAACATTTTTATAGACAATAAACAGTAACTATACTGAAAAATGGTAACATAAAACAATCTACCTAACATAACAACACTTAAAAGTTTGTCTAACTAACTAACACATAAACAGTAAATTTGTTATTCTAACCAACAAAAAATTTATACCTAAGAATTTTATCTAACATGTAAATAGTCAATTTAATTAAGTAAAAGAAATAATTCTAATTAAGATAAAAGAAAATAGACTATTATTTACTAACCTGGAACTGAGAATATCGTCCACACCAAACTTTACGGATGTCAAAAAGACAGAAAAGAGTAACAGAAAAATTTGGAATAGAGAATGGAAGAAGAAAGGGACAACCAAAAATGGTCCCACTAGGTTTAAATAGTGTGCCGAATTCATCATAGAGTTCGCCGGGGAGGTACGGCGAACACTATATCAATTATAGAGTTCACGGGGGTGCGGCGAACTTTATATAAATTATAGAGTTCGCCGAGAGTGCGGCGAACTTGCTGTTATTCCCAAAAAAAAAATTGTATCCTTAAAAATAAAGTTGAGATCTCTTTTTTGGAGAAATAATTAATTATTTTATTTTATTTACGAAAAAAATCCTTGATCAAAAGGTATTACTTTTGAAAGAAGCAATTAAAGAAGCAGATTTACTAATTGGAGATGGAATTGATCAACAATGTAGGATAGCAAGAAAAGGAATTGATTCTAAAAGAAACTTTCGGTTAATAGACATTAGAATTTTTTTTAATAAGGATTATCCTTAAAATAAAAATTCTATATTATTATAATGAGAAATTTTATATTTTGAAAAAACTTGATATCTATTATGCACTAAGTGTATTTTGTAAAATATTAAATACATATGTTCAAAAGTTAAGATGTTAAAATTCAAAAGAGTTTTAATAAACATAAATGTGCATTGAAAAATTATATATATGATTGATTGGCTCTGGTGCAAGTAGAAGATTATTGAGATAATAGTATGTCCAAGATTCAATCTATTATTATTGGCTTTCGTGCAAGTGAGAGGTTGTTAGGAATAAATAGTATGACTACAATCCAATCTATCATATGTCAAATAATTTGTTATTGTTATTATATTAAAGGATTAATATAATAAGGTCATTGATTAAATTTAGAGATTTATCATTGTGATAGTGATCATAATAATACTGAGAGATAAATCTTTTATAATTTAATCTAAATTGTTCTTACTCATAGGATTATTAAAAAAGATATTAATAATCTAAAAAAATCAATATATACATAGTGTATATAGAGATATGACCATTGAACTAATTCACTTTGAGAATTTCTAATTATTATAATTTTTGCATATTTGTCAATAGGATATTCTCAAGATGAACATAGTAATAGAGTTTTCTTTGACCTGCCATTATCATAGTAATTAACAATGTATTTATTATACTTTGACTCCGAACACTTAATACCCTAAGGTGCTAGTTGAATAAATATTGGATTTGATTTAAGTACCTTTAGAATTAATAATTAGTTAGTAAGAAATAAGTCAACTCTCGGTAATGACTTTGAACTTTATGATTATAATGACTGAGATAAATAAAAACTTGGCCAAGGAGATTGAATGAATGAAGAAATGAGTTTTTAAATCATTCGCAATTTATACTCTAAGGGTTAACTAAGTACTAGAAAGATGGAAGAAATTATACTTTGTTCTTCTCGAGTTCTTAGTAAAAATATATTATTTCATACTATCGGGTCATTAAGGAGTGTTACTAGACGCCAACCTTAATTAGTAAATTTAGTATGACTAATTTAATATTTGCTTAGTATTGAACCTATGGAATCACACACTAATGAGTGTTCTAATCTTTCTTAAAGAATTATTTAATTATTATTTTGATTTGATCAAATAAATAATTATACTAATTTAAGTAGAATATTAAATATATTCTTTGCTAGCACCAAGAATTTAATAATAATAATATGTTAATTGAGAATATTAAATGAGAATTGAGAATAATTAGTTACTCTATTTCTAAATTTGAATTATAAGTTTGGATAAGATTTTTTAACTATTCTGTTTTAAATTGCAGTTATATGATTCATAAAATTTGAAGGATTCATATTTGAAATTATAATATATGATTTAAATTTGAATTGAGATTCAAATTTGAAATCAATAACAAATCCCATACTATATATATGTATGTCAAGAGTAGAGGAAATATATGAATAATACACAAGTATTTTATTCCTTTACCTCTACACACATAAATGTATGTGAGTCTAATTCTTGGAGAAAAATTTTATGGTGTGCAAAGAGTTGCAAGAGGTTTTTTAATTTAAATCAGATGTCCATTGGTCAAAGAGTTGACAACAAAGGTTGGTCTCATTGTGAATACGCATAGCGTCTTCGTACTATCGAAGGAGAAAGTGATTTTTCTAGCGTACCTAGATATTTAGATCTGATCTATGTTCCTAGAGTAAAACTTAAGCACAAAATAAATCTTTAAAGATTATTTTTTTTTCTTTCACTACGTATTATAAACACTTAGTAATCCTTCAATGGTATCAAAACTTTAGATTTTTGTGTTTAAATTTCATTCTTGGTTTCTAAAAGTGTGTTAATTAATATGATTAACTCAAGTTTATTTTAATATTTAAGCATGTGATGCAATAGTTCTCATTGAGATAGTTTTTTTAATAAATTAATAGTTATTTTATTTTATTTTATTTTGATTACTTAATGGTGATTAAATTATCATTAATTAAAATTAATAGTTATGATTTTAATCAAATATTTGATTTGATTTTATTTCATCGTGATTTTGGTACTTTTGAAAGGAATAAAATACAAAATATTTTTTTGTTTTTTATTTATATAAGTGTATATATTGAATAAGGTTAAATGTTAATCTATTTAAAATTAAATTTTGATTTGATTGATGTGTTTTGAATATTATAATTTTAGAAATTTATTTTTCTAATATTTTTTATTTTAAAGAGCGGCCTGACAATCAGGAGTTTTATTTTCAAGACAATAATCAATATATACATTTGATATATTAGAGATTTAATTTTATATTTTTGAGAGTATAAAATTTAATCCATAACTACTGATAGAAATTATCTAACAATGGAGATAAATTCTAAAAGTTAGGAGATTCCCAAAAATAAATTTATTTCTTGTTTACAATGAGCAGCCTGACAACCATGAGACTTGTATTCACAAATAGAATTTATTCATGCATATGATGATGTATAAGGAGAATTACTTTTATACTTGAACTCAGACAACCTAGACGTATATAATATAATTTAGTTAAATAATTATCTGACAATCAGATAATTATTTGAGATTATAAATAAATGGAATATAATTTAATTATATTTATTTGGAATAAATATGAGTAACAACTTGACAACCAAGGTATTCATTAATAATTCTAAATAATTTTGTCAAAAATATAATTTTTTTAATTTACTTTTATATTTTAGATTCGTAAATATATTCACATTTTGTGTGGCATATTTGAAAGAAATAAATTGGCTATAGTTTGAGAATTATTCTCATGTATAAAAAGGTTATCATGGACATGATAAACCTAGTCAAATAATATTATCTAATAAAATTGGTTACAGAATAATCAGCACTTGTGAAATATTTAAAATATTATTTTACTGTAATATGAGTTGTTTAGATAACTATGAATTCCAATTTAAAATGTATCTACCCACTATTTATTACTAAACATCTTGAGAAGATGTATAGTGTCCAAAAAAAGATAGTATGAACTATCAAAAATTTTGTTTAAACTAGTTGGAGTATTGGGTGACATATTTTAAATAAATAACTTTAGAAGTTGGAATGCTATTAAGCAAATTGCTTTAGTGAGATTTGTTCTTGCAAGCATTTTTGAAAATTTATTTTGTTACAAATAATTTATAATTGACTTTAATATAATTAAAGTTTGTGATTTTTTTGAAAAAGTTCAATATGAGAATTGAAGATGCAAATCAAAATTGTTCTTAAGGATTGGTTTGACAAATAATAAAAATACTCAATATTTTTATTATAAGAATTTAAAATAAAATATCAAATATCTAGCTGATATTCTATTGAATAAAGAATGGAATTCTCTCCATGAACAAATACTAGTATTTTATATACTCCATAATGTTTAAAAGAGAAGAAACCAAATTTTATTAGATATAATTTGATTCGGTAAGAGATTACTAATATTCCTTTAAATTTTTAGTATACGTTTTAGGAACATTGCTAAATTAGCAAAGTTTTTATTAAGTCAATTTTAAACTCATATGAGATGTGAGAAAGGGCATAAACCAAATCTCAAGAGTATTAAAATTTGGAGATGTTTTACATGTGTTAAGATATTATACAATAATAAATTGATGTTAGATTCGATAAATGAAATTTATTGGGTACCCTAAAGAAATAATGAGATATTATTTCTATCATCCTTCTTATGACAAAGTGTTTTTGACAAGAGGTTGAACTCTTTTTAGAAAAGGAATTCCCTCCCAAAGAAAAATAAGGTGAATAAACAGAACTTGATGAAATTCAAGACAAATTGAAAAGTTTAATTTTTATAATGTGAAGAAAAATTTTGTATCTACAAAGAAAAAGTGGGAGTACACTTACTTTTATTAGAGTTATATACTATTTAATATAGGATATACTATCTCTTAAAAGTAAAGGTTTGATCATCAAACTAATTCACTAAAAGATAGCCAATGTGTATAATGATACAATTCTATAGAGATAGATCTAATTGTTATTTAGATTTTTTTTTTCATATCAATGTACATTGATACCAAATAAAATATATATATGGAAGATTCTAAAAGGAACTATCAACTGATAGGCATTAGAATAATCTTCAATAAGGATTATACTTAAAATAAAAATTATGTACTATTGTAGTAGAAGATTTCTTGTTTTGAGAAAATTTGATATCTATTATGCACTAGATATATTTTGCAAAAGGTCAAGCACTCATGCTTAAAAACTAAGGTGTTTAAGTTCAAAAGAGTTTTAATAAACACAAATATACATTGAAAAATTATACACATGATTAATTGTCTCTAGTGCAAGTGGGAGATTATTGAGATAATAGTGTGCCCAATATCCAATCTATCTTGATTGGCTCTCGTGCAAGTAGGAGATTATTGGGAATAAATAGTATGTCCACAATCCAATCTATCATGTGTCAAATAATTTGTTATTATTATTATATTAAAGGGTAAAATATAATAAGGTATTTGATTAAATTTAGAGATTTATCATTGTGAAAATAATCATAATACTGAGATAAATTTTTTATAATTTAATCTAAATTATTCTTGATCATAAGATTATTAAAAATGATAATATATATATATATATATATATATATATAATGGTTTTCATTGAATGAAAATTAATACATGATCATTGAACTGACTCACTTTAAAAATTTTTAATGGTTATAATTACCGCATATTTGTCAATGGATTATTCACAAGATGAAAATAGTAATAGAATTTCCTTTGACCTGCAACTGACATAGTAATTAACAATGTATTTATTATACATTGATTTCAGACACCTAATATCGTAGGGTGCTAGCTGAATAGATATTGTGTATGATTTAAATACTTGTAGAATTAATGATTAGTCAATAAAGAATCCGTCAACTCTCGGTAAAGAGTTTGAGCTCTATGATTATAATGACCGAGATGAATAAAATCTTGGCCAAGAGGATTGAACGAATAAAAAAATGAATTTCTTAGGTCATTCACAGTCCATTATAATAATGGTAACAAGTTAGAATTTGAAAATCAAACCATACTCTAAGGATTAACCAATAGCTAGAAAGATAGAAGGAATTATACTTTGTTCTTCTTGAGTTCTTAGTAAAAATATATTAATTCATACCATCGAGTCGTTAAGGAGTGTTGTTAGATGCCAACACTGATTAGTAAATTAAGTATGACTAATTTACTACCCGTTTAGTGTTGAACATATGGGGTCACACACTAACGAGTGTTCTAATCTTTATCAAAGAATTATTTAAATATTATTTTAATTTGATCAAATAAATAATTATATTAATTCAAATGGAATATTCTTATATTCATTGTTAGAACCAAGAATATAATAATATGATAATTGGGAATATTAAATGAGAATTGAAAATAATTAGTTATTCTATTTATAAATTTAAATTCTAAATTTGGATAAGATTCTAACTGATTTTGTTTTAAGTTGTTGTGATATTATTCATAAAATTTGAAGATTTCATATTTGAAATGACAAGATATCATTTAAATTTGAATTTCAAATTTAAAATCAATAACAAATCTCATACTATATATGTATGCCAAGAGTAGATGAAATATATGAATAACACATAAGTTTTTTATTTCTTTACCTCCACACAAACGTATGTGAGCCTAATTCTTGGAGAAGAATTCTATGGTGTGCAAAACGTTACAAGAGGTTTCTCAATTTAGTTCAGATGTTCGTTGGCCAATGAGTTAACAGCAAATGTTGGTTTCAGTGTGGATACGCATAGTGCCTTCGTACTATCGAAGGAGAAATTGATTTTTCTAGCATACCCAAGTATTTAGATCTGATCTATGTTCCTAGAATAATACTTAAACACAAAATAAATCTTTAAAGATTCTTTCTTTTCTTCCGTTACGTGTTCTGAACACTTAGTAATCCTTCATGTATCCTACCAAAAGATTTTAATCTAGCTTGGTAGTGTTAATTCACAAGAAGGGAAGTATAATGATATGAAATATTACACTCCCGTTAGCATATTGGACATGTGTAAATCTCAAGTAATTAATGAATAATTAGTTAATAAATTAATTATTAATTAAAAAATTAGAAAATTAAATTTTATAGTTCAATGAAGTAGAATTAATTAAAACATGAATTTTGACACTAATTTAAAAGGTTTTGGCCTAAGATTTCGCCGAACGGGCCAAACTAAGCGAACTGGGCCCATAATGGGCCCAAGGCCCAACTTTACCACCTAATAAAGATGGCTTCAACCATATTCTCTCTCCCTCAAATGCAAAATTCACGTTGAGCACATAGGGGAGAAGAAGAAGAACTTTCCAAACCCTTGACAAAGTTTCAAATCCACATAACTTTTGATCCGAAATTTCGATCGCTGCATTATTTGTGGCCACGCGACCGCAGCGTCGAGCTCTACAAAACTCACCAACTAATTTAAGAGGTAAGTCACGTTTTCTATTCCAGCTACTCATCCTTTTAATTTTGAAATTCAATGAGTAATTATGTTAAATCTTGTGTAATTTCGGTGTTTAGAGTCGAATTAGCTTGTGGGTATTGTCAGGTTAAGCTCATTGGAGCTGTTGGTCAGGTAAGCACCCTCAAACCCTTTGTGTAATGTTGAATTAGTGAACTCTATATTGATTATAGTGATAATTGTGATTTGTGATTGATGAGCGGATAATTTGTACGCTTTTTGGCATTGTTTTTAGTATGTTTTTAGTATGATCTAGTTAGTTTTTAGTATATTTTTATTAGTTTTTAGTTAAAATTCACTTTTCTGGACTTTACTATGAGTTTGTGTGTTTTTCTGTGATTTCAGGTATTTTCTGGCTGAAATTGAGGGTCCTGAGCAAAAATCTGATCCAGAGACTGAAAAGGACTGCAGATGCTGTTAGATTCTGATCTCCCTGCACTCGAAGTGGATTTTCTGGAGCTACAGAAGCCCAATTGGCGCGCTCTCAATGGCGTTGGAAAGTAGACATCCTGGGCTTTCCAGCAATATATGATAGTCCATACTTTGCCCAAGATTTGATGGCCCAAACCGGCGTTCAAAGTCACCTACAGAAATTCCAGCGTTAAACGCCGAAATTGGCATAAAACTTGGAGTTAAACGCCCAAACTGGCATGAAAGCTGGAGTTTAACTCCAGAAAAGGTCTCTACACGAAAATGCTTCATTGATCAGCCCAAGCACACACCAAGTGGGCCCGGAAGTGGATTTTTCTGTCATTTACTCATTTCTGTAAACCTTAGGATACTAGTTTACTATTAATAGGATCTTTTGACATTGTATCCGTACCTGATGACCTCATAACATTTTTACATGTTTCTTTGTGTACCTTCCACAGCATGAGTCTCTAAACCCCATGGTTGGGGGTGAGGAGCTCTGCTGTGTCTTGATGGATTAATGCAATTACTACTGTTTCTTATTCAATCATGCTTGCTTCGATTCTAAGATAACACTTGTTCTTAATCCGGATGAATGTGATGATCCGTGACAATCATCATCATTCTCAACTATGAACATGTGCCTGACAACCACCTCTGTTCTATCTTAGATTGAGTAGTTATCTCTTGGATTCTTTAATCGGAATCTTCGTGGTATAAGCTAGAACTGATGGCGGCATTCAAGAGAATCCGGAAGGTCTAAACCTTGTCTGTGGTATTCTGAGTAGGATTCAATGACTGGATGACTGTAACGTGCTTCAAACTCCTGAAGGCGGGGCGTTAGTGACAGACGCAAAAGAATCACTGGATTCTATTCCGGCCTGATTGAGAACCGACAGATGATTAGCCTATGCTGTGACAGAGCATCAGGGACGTATTTTCACTGAGAGGATGGGAGGTAGCCTCTGACAATGGTGAAACCCTACATACAGCTTGCCATGGAAGGAGCCTTGCGTGTTTGATGAAGAAGACAGTAGGAAAGCAGAGATTCGGAAGATGGAGCATCTCCAAAGCCTCAGCCTATTCTCCATTACTGCAAAACAAGTACCTTTTCATGTTCTTTTGCTTTTTACAATCAATCCTGATAATTTCTGATATCCTGACTAAGATTTACAAGATAACCATAGCTTGCTTCAAGCCGACAATCTCCGTGGGATCGACCCTTGCTCACGCAAGGTATTACTTGGACGACCCAGTGCACTTGCTGGTTAGTTGTGCGGGATTGCAAAAGTGTTATTGCAATTTCGTGCACCAAGTCTTTGGCGCCGTTGTCGGGGATTGTTCGAGTTTGGACAACTGACGGCTTATCTTGTTGCTTAGATTAGGACTGTTTTATTTTTATTGGTTTAGAGTCTTTTAGTTGAGTCTAGTTTCATATTTTAAGTTTGGTGTCAATTGCATGCTTTTGTTTTTCTCTTAATTTTCGTATTTGCATGTCCTTAGTTTCTTTTTGATCTATAAAAGTTCTAAGTTTTGTGTCCTCTTTGTGTTTTTCCTTTAAAATTTTCGAAAAAAAATTAGTGTTTGATTTTCTAAAATTTTAAGTTTGGTGTCTTTTTGCTGTTTTTCTCTTTCCTCTTTTTAAAAATCAAATCTTTTTCATAAAAGTTTTTCAATCATATCTTTTTAATTGCTGTTTTCCAAATCTTTTTAATTAACTAATTGATTAAGTTCTCAATTTGCTTTGATTTTATTTTCTTTTTGGTTTTCGAATTTTTCTTTTAATTTCCTTTTATTTTATTTTAATTTTTTTTTTCGTCTTATTCGAAAAAAAAAAAACAACACAAAATTTATCTCTTTGCAATCATTCTCATTTCCCTTTTGTCCATTATGGACTTAAGTGGAATTAATCAGTCCAAAAGGACTCTGGGGTCTTATGCTAACCCCATTACAGCTGCATATGGGAGTAGCATCTGTATACCTCCCATCAAGGCAAGCAGCTTTGAGCTAAACCCTCAACTAATTATTATAGTGCAGCAAAATTGCCAGTATTTCGGTCTTCCACAGGAAGAACCTACTGAGTTTCTGGCACAGTTCTTACAAATTGCTGACACAGTACATGATAAAGAGGTAGATCAGGATGTCTACAGACTATTACTGTTTCCATTTGCTGTAAAAGATCAAGCTAAAAGGTGGTTGAATAACCAACCTACAGCAAGCATAAAGACATGGAAACAGTTATCAGACAAATTTCTGAATCATTTTTACCCTCCAAAGAGGATGACACAGCTAAGGCTGAACATCCAAGGCTTTAAACAAGAGGATAAAGAATCCCTTTATAATGCCTGGGAGAGGTATAGAGGTATGCTTAGAAAATGCCCCTCTGAAATGTTTTCAGAGTGGGTACAGTTAGACATTTTCTACTATGGGCTTACAGAAAAAGCTCAGATGTCTTTAGACCACTCAGCTGGTGGATCTATACACATGAGGAAGACAATTGAAGAAGCTCAAGAGCTTATAGACACTGTTGCTAGAAACCAATATTTATATTCTAGCAATGAGTTCGTTCCAAAAGAGGAAATCATGGCATTAGCCACTGATCCTAATCCTCAAGAACAGATGAATGAGCTTAATCAACAATTGCTCCTGATGACAGAACAGTTAGCAGAATTTAAAGAAATGCTCCATGATACTAAAGTTGCTAACAAGAACATAGAACTGCAGTTGAATCAAGCAAAACAGCAAATATCTAAACAGATAACAGAGGGATGTCAAGCAGTTCAACTAAGGAGTGGGAAAACACTGAATACCACTGCTCAAAGGAGCAAGAATCCAAACAGAGAACAATTGACAGAGGATAACCAAACCACTGTTCAAAATCCCTCTGAGGACAATAAGAGCCCAGAGAGGAACACTATTGGCGTTCAAACGCCAGAAAGGGAAGGAAAGTTGGCGTTAAACGCCCATTCCTTGCCCAGTTCTGGCGTTCAAACGCCAGAAAAGGGGGAGAAGTTGGCGTTTAACGCCCAATCTTCACCCATTCCTGGCGTCCAAACGCCCAAGGAGGATCAGGCACCTGAGAGTGCTGATAATTATCCCTCTAACAAGGCTTCTTCAACCACTTCTGTAAGGAATAAACCTGCAGCATCTAAGGTTGAGGAATATCAAGCCAAGATGCCTTATCCTCAGAAACTCCGCAAAGCGGAACAGGATAAGCAATTTGCCCGCTTTGCAGACTATCTAAGGACTCTTGAAATAAAGATTCCGTTTGCAGAGGCACTTGAGCAAATACCTTCTTATGCTAAGTTCATGAAAGAGATCTTAAGTCATAAGAAGGATTGGAGAGAAACTGAAAAAGTGTTTCTCACTGAAGAATGCAGTGCAGTCATTCTAAAAAGCTTACCAGAAAAGCTTCAAGATCCTGGAAGCTTTATGATACCATGCACACTAGAAGGTGTTTGCACCAAGACAGCTCTATGTGATCTTGGAGCAAGCATCAATCTAATACCTGCATCCACCATCAGAAAGCTTGGGTTGGCTGGAGAAGTCAAGCCAACCAGGATATGCCTCCAACTTGCTGATGGCTCCATTAAACACCCATCAGGCATAATAGAGGACATGATTGTCAAGGTTGGGCCATTTGCCTTTCCAACTGACTTCGTGGTGCTGGAAATGGAGGAGCACAAAAGTGCAACTCTCATTCTAGGAAGACCTTTCCTAGCAACTGGACGAACTCTCATTGATGTACACAAAGGGGAAGTAACCCTGAGAGTCAATGAGGATGAGTTCAAGTTGAATGCTGTGAAAGCTATGCAGCATCCAGACACACCAGATGACTGCATAGGCGTTGACATTATTGACTCTCTGGTAGAAGAGATCAATATGGCTGAAAGCCTAGAATCAGAGCTTGAGGACATCTTCAAAGATGCTCAACCTGATCAAGAAGAACTAGAGGAAGTAAGGGAATTTTCGAAAATTCCTCAGGAGGAGGATAAACCTCCCAAACCTGAACTCAAACCTCTACCACCATCTCTGAAATATGCATTTCTGGGAGAGGGTGACACTTTTCCAGTGATTATAAGCTCTGCTTTAAATTCACAGGAAGAGGAAGCACTGATTCAAGTGCTAAGGACACACAAGACAGCTCTTGGGTGGTCCATAAGTGATCTTAAGGGCATCAGCCCAGCTAGATGCATGCACAAGATCCTGTTGGAGGATAATGCCAAACCAGTTGTCCAACCACAGAGGAGGCTAAATCCAGCCATGAAGGAGGTGGTGCAGAAAGAGGTCACTAAATTACTGGAGGCTGGGATTATTTATCCTATTTCTGATAGCCCCTGGGTGAGCCCTGTCCAAGTTGTTCCCAAAAAGGGAGGCATGACAGTGGTTCATAATGAAAAAAATGAACTGGTTCCTACAAGGACAGTCACAGGGTGGCGTATGTGTATTGACTACAGAAGGCTCAACACAGCCACCAGAAAGGATCATTTTCCTTTACCATTCATAGACCAAATGCTAGAAAGATTAGCTGGTCATGACTATTACTGCTTTTTGGATGGCTATTCAGGCTACAACCAGATTGCAGTAGATCCCCAGGACCAAGAGAAAACAGCATTTACTTGCCCTTCTGGCGTGTTTGCCTATAGGAGGATGCCTTTTGGTCTGTGCAATGCACCTGCAACCTTTCAGAGGTGCATGCTCTCTATCTTCTCAGATATGGTAGAGAAATTTCTGGAAGTCTTCATGGATGACTTTTCAGTATATGGAGACTCATTCAGCTCCTGTCTTAACCACCTATCACTTGTCCTGAAAAGATGCCAAGAGACTAACCTGGTTTTAAACTGGGAGAAATGTCACTTTATGGTGACTGAAGGAATTGTCCTTGGGCACAAAATTTCAAGCAGGGGAATAGAGGTGGATAAGGCAAAGGCAGAGGTAATTGAAAAATTACCACCACCTGCCAATGTTAAGGCAATCAGAAGCTTTCTTGGGCATGCAGGATTCTACAGAAGGTTTATAAAGGATTTCTCAAAAATTGCCAAACCTCTAAGTAATCTGCTAGCTGCTGACACTCCATTCATCTTTGATAATGAGTGTCTGCAGGCATTTGAGACCCTGAAAGCTAAGCTGGTCACAGCACCAGTTATATCTGCACCAGATTGGACATTGCCATTTGAATTAATGTGTGATGCCAGTGATCACGCCATTGGTGCAGTGTTGGGACAGAGGCATAACAAGCTTTTGCACGTCATTTATTATGCCAGCCGTGTTCTAAATGACGCACAAAAGAACTACACAACCACAGAGAAAGAGCTACTTGCAGTGGTTTACGCCATTGACAAGTTTAGATCCTACCTAGTGGGATCAAAGGTGATTGTGTACACTGACCATGCTGCTCTTAAATACTTACTCACAAAGCAGGATTCAAAACCCAGGCTTATCAGATGGGTGTTGCTTCTGCAAGAGTTTGATATAGAAATAAGAGACAGAAAAGGGACAGAGAATCAAGTAGCTGATCATCTGTCCCGAATAGAACCAGTAGCTGGGGCGTCCCTCCCTTCTACTGAGATCTCTGAGACTTTCCCAGATGAGCAACTCTTTGCCATTCAGGAAGCTCCATGGTTTGCAGATATTGCAAATTATAAAGCTGTGAGGTTCATACCCAAGGAGTACAGCAATGTGCAAAGAAAGAAATTAATTTCAGATGCCAAGTACTAACTCTGGGATGAACCATATCTCTTTAAGAGATGTGCTGACGGAGTGATCCGCAGATGTGTACCCAGAGAAGAAGCACAAAAGATCTTATGGCATTGCCATGGATCACATTATGGAGGACATTTTGGGAGTGAGCGAACAGCCACTAAAGTCCTCCAGTGTGGCTTCTACTGGCCTACTCTCTATAAAGATTCCAGAGAGTTTGTGCGTAACTGTGACAGTTGCCAAAGAGCTGGTAACCTGCCTCACGGATATGCCATGCCTCAACAAGGGATATTAGAGATAGAACTGTTTGATGTATGGGGAATTGACTTTATGGGGCCATTCCCACCATCATACTCAAACACTTACATTCTGGTGGCAGTGGACTATGTATCTAAGTGGGTAGAGGCAATTGCTACACCCACTAATGATACCAAGACCGTGCTGAAATTCCTCCAGAAACACATCTTCAGCAGGTTTGGTGTCCCCAGAGTACTAATCAGTGATGGGGGCACTCATTTCTGCAATAAACTGCTACACTCTGCTATGGTTAGACATGGAATTAGCCATAAAGTGGCAACTCCGTATCATCCACAGACAAATGGGCAAGCAGAAGTCTCTAACAGAGAACTAAAAAGAATCCTAGAACGGACTGTGATGGCCCGAAGAAAGGATTGGGCAAAGAGCTTGGATGATGCTCTGTGGGCATACAGAACAGCATTCAAGACTCCTATAGGAACCTCCCCATACCAACTGGTGTATGGGAAGGCCTGTCATTTGCCTGTGGAACTGGAGCATAAAGCCTACTGGGCAACCAGATTCCTAAACATGGATGCTCAATTAGCTGGTGAAAAAAGATTGCTCCAGTTAAATGAGCTAGAGGAGTTCAGACTCAATGCCTTTGAAAATGCTAAAATCTATAAGGAAAAGGCAAAGAAGTGGCATGACAAGAGATTGTCAACCAGAGTCTTTGAGCCAGGACAAAAAGTTCTGCTCTTCAACTCCAGGCTCAAATTGTTTCCAGGAAAACTCAAATCCCGGTGGAGGGGTCCGTATGTGATTACAGGAGTGTCACCATATGGATATGTTGAGCTTCAGGATATTGATTCAGACAAGAAGTTCATTGTTAATGGACAGAGAATCAAGCATTATCTTGAAAGCAATTTTGAGCAGGAATGCTCAAGACTGAGACTTGAGTGATTCTTAGCAGAAGTCCAGCTAAAGACAGTAAAGAAGCGCTTGCTGGGAGGCAACCCAGTCATTAGGAAGGTATGTGATTAGTCCTTACAGAGGCAAATATCAAAAATGAAGGAATTCACAGAGTTACAGAAGGATTCAGCTCAAAAAGCAGAGAAAATGAGCTTACTGGCGAAAAAACGCCAGTAAGGGGCATTTTGGGCGTTAAACGCCAGAATGGGTACCATTCTGGGCGTTTAACGCCAGGAATGGTGCCATTTTGGGCGTTAAGCGCTAGAATGGGGTGCCATTTTGGGCGTTAAACGCTAGAATGGGCACCATTCTGGGCGTTTAACGCCAGGTGTGCAGCATCCTGGGCGTTCTGAAAAACGCCCAGTGATAAAGGATTTCTGGCATTTAACGCCAGCCAGGGCACCTGGCTGGGCGTTAAACGCCCAAAAGGGGTAGCAAATGGGCGTTAAACGCCAGAATGGGTGCCATTCTGGGCGTTTAACGCCAGAAAGGTGGGGGGGACCACATTTTTGTTTTCAACTCAAATTTTTTCAAACTTTCCTCTTTTTAACCATACTCTTCTACATAAATGCACTTCAACCTTTCATCATTCACTTTCAAATCTTCACAAATCAAAACCATTCTTCAAATCTATTTCAAATTAATCCCAAATCTTCTTCAAAAAACTCACCCTTTTCTCAATTTCTCTCCATATCTTCTCAAATTTTCTTTCAAATTCTTATTTTTTTCGAAATCTCTTCTCCCTCCCCTTATAAATTCACGTTTGGAACCCCCTTTACCCACACCATTCGAATTTCCTCTTTCTCTCTCTCTCTTCTTTCTTTTCTTTTGCTTGAGGACAAGCAAACCTCTAAGTTTGGTGTGCTTTTCCGTGATCACTAAGCCAAGATTCATCAATATCATGGTTCCTAAGGGAAAACAAACCAATTTAAGAGGCAAGAAAGAGAATAATCCAAAGAATCTTTGGAATCAAGAGAAGTTCTTAACCAAAGAACATGAAGACCATTATCACAAAATAATGGGTCTGAGGTCAGTGATCCCGGAAGTGAAATTTGATCTGAAAGAAGATGAATATCCGGGGATCCAAGAGCAAATTCGAAACAGAGGATGGGAAGTTCTAACCAATCCTGAGACAAAGGTTGGAAGGAACATGGTTCAGGAATTCTACTCAAATCTGTGGCTAACAGATAAGCAAAGAATGACTGGAACCGCTTACCATACCTACAGAACCATGGTCAGAGGGAAAGTTATGTACTTCCATCTGGACAAAATAAGAGAAATCTTCAAGTTGCCTCAACTGCAAGATGATCCTGACTCCTTCAATAGGAGGATGGTGAGAGTAGATAAAGGGTTGGATCAAGTTCTAGAGGACATATGCCTCCCTGGAACTAAATGGATAACCAATTCAAAGGGTGTCCCAAACCAACTCAAGAGGGGAGACCTCAAACCAATTGCAAGAGGTTGGCTAGACTTTATTGGGCGTTCCATATTGCCCACTAGCAACCGTTCTGAGGTCACCATCAAGAGAGCAGTGATGATTCATTGCATTATGCTTGGAAGAGAAGTGGAGGTGCATCATGTGATTGCTTGTGAGATCTACACAATTGCAAATAAGAATTCCACTGAAGCCAAATTGGCTTACCCAAGCTTGATCTCCTTGCTCTGTAAAGAGGCTGGGGTGAAGATGGGAGTAGATGAGTTCATACCCATTGAACATCCAATCACCAAGAAGTCAATGGAAGGACAAGTGCAAGACAACTCTATCAAAAGGAGGGCGCATGAGTTCCTCCCTGAATTCCCTGAAATTGGCTACTGGGCCAACCTAGAAGCATCTATTAACAAGTTGCAAGAGACTATGGAGCAACTGAAGGAAGAACAGCAGAATCAAAACTGCATGCTCTGCAAATTGCTGAAGGAACAAGAGAAGCAGGGGCGTGAAATTCAAGAGATGAAACGCCAAAAGCTCTCCTCTCAAGCTGAGGGAGCATCCACTTCTCAAAATCAAGGTTGTTGAGTCCTAACTCTATGAAAACCTCTATCATTAGGAGCCTATTCTTTTTCGTTTTTTTTATATTATTTCGTTTTTTTTTCTATTTTTAGTTTCATCTTATATTTAATTTCTGAGTCTTGTTCTTAATTCATAATTAATAAAATTTAAGTTTATGCCTTAAAGCTATGAATGTCCTATGAATCCATCACCTCTCTTAAAAGAAAAATGCTTTAATCACAAAAGAACAAGAAGTACAGGATTTCGAAATTTATCTCTGAAACTAGTTGAATTAGTTTGATGTGGTGACAATACTTTTTGTTTTCTGAATGAATGCTTGAACAGTGCATATGTCTTTTGAATTTGTTGTTTTTAAGAATGTTAAATTTGTTGGCTCTTGAAAGAATGAGGAGAAAGAGAACTGTTATTGAGGATCTGAAAAATCATCAAATTGATTCTTGAAGCAAGAAAAAGCAGTGAACACAAAAAAAAAATATTTTTAGAAAAAGAAAAAAAGAAGGAAGTAAAGTTGTGATCCAAGGCAAAAGAGTGTGCTTAAGAACCCTGGACACCTCTAATTGGGGACTTTAGCAAAGCTGAGTCACAATCTAAAAAGGTTCACCCAATTATGTGTCTGTGGCATGTATGTATCCGGTGGTAATACTGGAAGACAGAGTGCTTTGGGCCACAGCCAAGACTCATACACTAGCTATGTTCAAGAATCATTATACTTAACTAGGAGAATCAATAACACTATCTGAGTTCTGAGTTCTCATAGATGCCAATCATTCTGAACTTCAAAGGATAGAGTGAGATGCCAAAACTGTTCGGAGGCAAAAAGCTACTAGTCCCGCTCATCTAATTGGAGCTATGTTTCTTTGATATTTTGGAGTCTATAGTATATTCTCTTCTTTTGATCCTATTTTGATTTTCAGTTGCTTGGGGACAAGCAACAATTTAAGTTTGGTGTTGTGATGAGCGGATAATTTGTACGCTTTTTGGCATTGTTTTTAGTATGTTTTTAGTATGATCTAGTTAGTTTTTAGTATATTTTTATTAGTTTTTAGTTAAAATTCACTTTTCTGGACTTTACTATGAGTTTGTGTGTTTTTCTGTGATTTCAGGTATTTTCTGGCTGAAATTGAGGGTTATGAGCAAAAATCTGATCCAGAGACTGAAAAGGACTGCAGATGCTGTTGGATTCTGACCTCCCTGCACTCGAAGTAGATTTTCTGGAGCTACAGAAGCCCAATTGGCACGCTCTCAACGGCGTTGGAAAGTAGACATCCTGAGCTTTCCAGCAATATATGATAGTCCATACTTTGCCCAAGATTTGATGGCCCAAACCGGCGTTCAAAGTCACCTACAGAAATTCCAGCGTTAAACGCCGGAACTGGCATAAAACTTGGAGTTAAACGCCCAAACTGGCATGAAAGCTGGCGTTTAACTCCAGAAAAGGTCTCTACACGAAAATGCTTCATTGCTCAGCCCAAGCACACACCAAGTGGGCCCGGAAGTGGATTTTTCTGTCATTTACTCATTTCTGTAAACCTTAGGATACTAGTTTACTATTAATAGGATCTTTTGACATTGTATCCGTACCTGATGACCTCATAACATTTTTACATGTTTCTTTGTGTACCTTCCACAGCATGAGTCTCTAAACCCCATGGTTGGGGGTGAGGAGCTCTGCTGTGTCTTGATGGATTAATGCAATTACTACTGTTTCTTATTCAATCATGCTTGCTTCGATTCTAAGATAACACTTGTTCTTAATCCGGATGAATGTGATGATCCGTGACAATCATCATCATTCTCAACTATGAACATGTGCCTGACAACCACCTCTGTTCTATCTTAGATTGAGTAGTTATCTCTTGGATTCTTTAATCGGAATCTTCGTGGTATAAGCTAGAATTGATGGCGGCATTCAAGAGAATCCGGAAGGTCTAAACCTTGTCTGTGGTATTCTGAGTAGGATTCAATGACTGGATGACTGTAACGTGCTTCAAACTCCTGAAGGCGGGGCGTTAGTGACAGACGCAAAAGAATCACTGGATTCTATTCCGGCCTGATTGAGAACCGACAGATGATTAGCCTATGCTGTGACAGAGCATCAGGGACGTATTTTCACTGAGAGGATGGGAGGTAGCCTCTGACAATGGTGAAACCCTACATACAGCTTGCCATGGAAGGAGCCTTGCGTGTTTGATGAAGAAGACAGTAGGAAAGCAGAGATTCGAAAGATGGAGCATCTCCAAAGCCTCAGTCTATTCTCCATTACTGCAAAACAAGTACCTTTTTCATGTTCTTTTGCTTTTTACAATCAATCCTGATAATTTCTGATATCCTGACTAAGATTTACAAGATAACCATAGCTTGCTTCAAGCCGACAATCTCCGTGGGATCGACCCTTGCTCACGCAAGGTATTACTTGGACGACCCAGTGCACTTGCTGGTTAGTTGTGCGGGATTGCAAAAGTGTTATTGCAATTTCGTGCACCAGTGATGTTAGATTGAAATTAGTTATTGGTTGGAGTCAATTTGATAAATTGGAAGCTAGAGGATTAACTTTGGAGGATGGGTTTCGTTGGTGAGGGGGATGGAGTTGTGGAGCTTGAGGTGTGGTGAATGCCTGAGGTGTTCCTGGATTAACGAGGAATCGGCCGAGGTATGGTTTCGGTTTCTCGTAACTAAAATATAATGTGTCATGAAAACTTAGGCTAGTTGACCGTAGGATAAGTTGGATTAGTTAGACTCGTTATGGATTAGTGATTCTTGATGAACATGTTGAGCTAACTATGATAATGTGGTGGATTATGAGTCATTGATGAGGTTGATGGTTGATGATGAGTGATGATAGTGATATATTGTTAAATTATGCATAAATATTGTTTGGTTATGAAGTTCTTGTTTCAAAATTGATAGAATTAGATATCTATGTGTTGAAGAAGGAATGAAAAGAGTATGGAATGGTGGTGGATGATATTTGGTGTTGTTTTGGGTTAAGGAACTTTGGTTTGAAAATGAGATTTTTCAAGAATAGAGGTATAGAACCTTTGCTAAAAATAGATTTTTAATGAACTTCAGTGATCCATAACTTGAGCCTCGGATTTTGGATTTGAAGAAAATATGTTTCAAATTAAATATAATTTCAAGATCTTATAAACGATATAAAGTTTGTGGAAAATGAATTTTTGTAGAAGAAGTTATGCCCATCGAAAATTCGGTATGCAAAAGTGTTTTCTACAGAATTTCACAGGTTTTGCTTTTTTTCAGGAGTCCGCGTACGCAGACACACATGCGACGTGGACGTTTGGCTCTGCTTTGACATCCCATGTACGTAGGGGCGTGCATGCGTACACGAGTGAAATTTCAAAGCTATGCATAGACTCTTGGGGATGCACTTCAAGGGACAGTCTAAGGTTTTTGGACTTTTCGGGTTGGCTGGATAACCGACAGATGAGCCTCATCAGCCATAGGACATGCATGCATCATATGCATACTACTTGAATTACTTGTTTGTGCATTAACTGGGTGTGCCTAAGTGTATTTGTCATGTTAAATGTATATTTGTTACCTGCAGTTTTTTTAACCTTCTTGTGCTTGCCTTTATCTGTTTATTTGTCTGTGAAATACTGACGAATATGGAGGTATGAAGGAATGGCAATCCGGGACTTAGATTTAAGATTAAGTTTAAGTCAGGTTTAGATACTCTTAGAAAACCACCTTTTATGACTTCTGTTTAATACTTTAAGCTCTATAATCTAAGTGTCGGCGTTCTAGGTTTGCCTCTGGCATTCCCAGGACCTTATATATTATGTGTGTGGTACCTTTACTATTCTGAGAACCTCTGGTTCTCACCCCATACTATATTGTTGTTTTTAAGATGCAGGTCGAGAGGTATCTCGTTAGGCGTCTGGACTCCTGAAGCAAAGTGGTTACTGGGTTATTTTGTTGTATGGTGATGTATATGTATGTACTTAGCTTTCTCTCTGCATAACTTGTTCCTTTTGATCCTCTTAGAGATTTATGGAGAGACAGAATTTTGTTTATGTACATTAGGGTTTTGGATATGTATATATACGTGTAAATATTCTCCGGCAAGCCTTGACTTCACAGGCTGAGTTAGGAACTTGTTATCTTGTATCTTTGGCTCTCTATTCCTACTTTTATTATCTTATGTTTGATAGTTATAGTTTTTCTTCACACGCAAGTTATTCCGTATCCGGAACGTTGCACTTTTCACTTCGCGATTTTGTTTTACCCATTTTTCAAGGCTCCTAGTTTATTATATTCTTTCTGCTATTATATGTATGTATTTTAATTTTAGAAGTTGTAGCACCTAACCACCTCTGTTTTACATCCTAAGTGTAATACTCTATGTTGTAGGGTGTTACACTATCCCCTCTAAAAACCAAAAACAATAAATGACAAGGGGAAAATAAAATCTAACAACTCAACTTGTAAACATAATCTTCTATGCTCCTGTAGCTCCGCATTAAAATTTTGCACCTGTAGCTGAAAGGGGTGGAAATAGGTGGTAAGAACTGGGGAGTTCTTAATAGGGTCGAGGTGTATAGTTATGTTCGTTTTATTATTTGTTACACAGGAATTTTACAACAGCCTACTTGCAGTCTTCAATAGTTGGTCAATAGCAACAAACCTCATAATATAGACAACTTTAACAAACCAGAGATACAGAGAAAATCACAAGTCAAGAAGCACACACACACACATATAATCACAGAAAACACATACCACAGAGAAGTATGCGCAAACATGTATCATGGATGTCTAGTCCTATACAAGCCATGAGCTCATGTGTCAGTTTGTTACCCGATTCCTAACACTGGTCCTGAGATAAGCGTTTCGTACCGTTGTCTTTATCTCAGCCAACGTTCCCTCCATGAGCGTTACGCATCGCCGTCCTCATGGGAGAATCTTCCTTTCGGTCTCCAGTGAGCGTTACGCATCACCCTTCTCACTGAGCCATCCCTATAGTATCAAGTGAGCATTACACATCGCCATCCTCACTAGACACTTGGCACTAAGGTCCAACATCTCTCAATTTCTTTTCAATCTTAGCTCTCTACTCTACTACGGTAGATATACCTTTAATTAATACCTTTTTTTACTATCTGCTCTATTGTGACATTCATTAAAATCTTTTCATTCACTGCTCTCTGCTCTTCTGTGGCAGAGATCCTTTTACTTGATACATCTTTTTCATCACTGCTTTCTGCTCTTCTGTGGCAGAGATCCTTTTACTTAATACATCATTCTCTTTTTGTTCTTTTTCTTATCCTTTCTTTCTCATCTTTCTCTTTTATTTTATTACTTCTTTTCTTTCTCTCTTCTTTTCTTCAATCTTTTAATTCTTCATCATAATTCAACTTCACATTCTTCCCTCGCTTTTCCCTAAGTGTCTTATGGAAAAGAATTATATAATACTTTAATTAAGTCTGCGTTCTCTAAAACTTTTAAGATCACTCTGTTTTCTCTTCTCAATTATTATAATATTAATAATATCTTTACTAGATAATATTCTTAATAAAATAATAATAACAATAATATAAATGAGATATTTTAATGATATATATATATATATATATATATATATATATATATATATATATATATATATCTTTTCTTAAAATTTAGTTTATAAAACTTTATTTTTAAAATTTTATTAATTTCTAAATCATGAACTTTTTAATATTCTATTTTTAACCTTAATATTTTATAAAATTATATTTGAAACCTTACTTATTTTCTTATTTATAAAAATAATCCTGAACTTTTATAAAATACCATTTTATCCCTAAACTTTACTTATTACCAAAAAAACCTAAAAACTTATATAATTATAAATTTAACTTGATCACCCTCCATTTTTCTCATAAAAAATTCCACTTGATATATAATTCCGTTTTCAAATTTTTCAGTTACTGATTCTTCGTTACTTTTAATTTATTCTCTCGGCCACCAAAACTCATCAAATTTATCTCAAAATACCTCACCACAATAGTCCCAGAATCACCAAAACACCTCAGCTGGCTGTTCATACATAGCCGACACAAAATCTTAAGCAAACAACAATAATTCAACGAAAACTTATTCAAACTTAAACAATAATTAATCAAACTAACATTCACTTATTCAATTCATATTTGATTGTTATAAAATTACCAAAACCCTACCTCTGTACGAAATCAAAAAACTCGAAGTTCCAAAAAAGCTTTCTGACTGAGCTGCCGCAGAAGAAAGCGTCAGAAATCGTCTGTGCCTTTTAGAACTCCATTTGGCCGAACTCAAGGGAAAGGGGAGCTACATCACCGTCAACTTCTACCGAATAAAAGTGATGCTAACACGTAGAGGAGGAAGACACGAACACTTTAACCGGGTTGGATTTTTTTTTGGACTTACGAATCCCAAAAAATCAGAGTCAGAGGTTAGGAGGTTCCACGATTTCTCTTATTATTATTATTATTATTATTATTATTATTATTATTATTATTATTATTATTATTATTATTATTATTATTATTATTATTATTATTATTATTATTATTATTATTATTATTATTATTATTGATGGATATCAATGACTAAAAGAAAAGGGAGTTGAATCTTGGCCACCATTTTCTTCTTTTCATGTAACCTTGCTTTCTGTCAAGAAAACAGGAGACGTTTTGGTTTTGTCTCTCAATGCAGAAGGAGATATTTTGTTTTGTCTCCTATAGTAGAGAACCAAAAACAAAAAAAAAGGAAAGAGAGTGACACACAGATGTATCCTGGTTCGGCTATCTAGTGCAATGTAGCCTACATCCAGTCTCCATCACAACTGTGACAGAATTCGCTATCTTTTAACAGAATTCCTTTCACCAATTCTCCCTAGAATATACCCCAATCCTATCTGGGACAAGTCTAGATTCTAACCCAACCTAAACTTGACTAGGACTCAACCTAGCATTCAATAGCAAAGTGCTAACCCAACTTGGAAGGGAATCTCCACAGGATCATCACACAAAATAGAAATTCATACAAAGAATTTCTGAGATAACTATGATTTCTTCTCCATGTCTAGCTCACTGCCTTTTTTCACTCATTGGCTTTTTCTTAAAAACTTCACCATGTTTGCCTTTTTTTCAATGAGACTAAGACAAACTAAACTGAAAAAAAGAAATACTAAATAGTAACGATGAAGGAAAAGAACTTAGAACAGTTTAGGTAGCTATAAGAACCGAACCAAGTGCTCTATTCCACTCTCTTGCTCAACCCTTGGCTGTTCACCCTTATTATAGAAGAGTGAAGCCTCCAAGGTTTAAACCAAGTTCAACACTTGGGTTGTCTTCGTCCTCCTTCATCAGAACTTGCAGCGACGTGGTCAGTAGAGAGAGAGAAGGCCGAATCTTTGAAATACAACATACCTTTTTCTTTCATCCTTTTTCGTCAAGTTCCTTTGATCTTGACTATGAATCTTTTCTTTGGCTCCAATTTTGGTTTTGGACCATGGATACAAGGCAAAACACCATTGACTTCTTCGTTTTCATGGTTGCTTGATTTGTGCTTGAAGCTCAACAGATTTCTTCACGGTTTGTTGTTGAAGCGCGAATAAGGAAACCACCTTTTTGTGATCTTCTGATGCTTTGATATCTTCCTTTGTTGTAGCCCTTCTTCTTACTTGAAATTGGAAACAAGCTTTTGGTTCTTCATCAAGCCCTAGCTTCGAATCTTTTCTCTTTTTTTCTTAGTTTAGTGACTTAATGTGATAGGGAAAAAAGGGAGAAGAGAGAGTTTGGATTTAGGTGAAAGTAAAATGAAATTCAATTAAATTTGGAGTTCATATTTTAGGAGAGTGAGTTTTGGTTGATCACCGAATAAGGCTTGGATCTTTATTTGGGCCTTCTATCTTTCTTTTCTCTCATAAGGTTCAAAGGCTTGTGATGAGGCATGGTTTGGTTATGTTTAATAAAATAATGGACCAAGGTATGTGTATGTGTGGGCTTGAGTGTTTGCTTCTTGGGTCATGTTGATTAAATCAGATTTCTGCATACTTAAAACAAAAACAACACACAAACAATTGATAAATGAACCCAATAATGTTTGGTCATCATTTCATTCAAGTTTTAATTTTTCAAACTCAACATTCTCCCCCTTGATAACAAACATTATTAAAAATGAATTGAAAGAAATTGAGGGTATAAATAAGAAACTTTTCTTCGATGATTTATGAAGCTCCCCCTATCCGTTAATCACCAAGCTCCCCCTGAATGTATGCACTTTAACAACTTGGAAGAAATTCCAAATATCCTTAAAATTTGTACATAATTTATGTGTCATGGTGAACCTATTATGACAAGGCTTTTTACCGAAAAATCATTAATTAGCCTTGTGATTCAATCATTGATCATAGCTAACATTTTCAAGAATCAAATATCAAAACAGAGACAGAACAGAGGCAGCCATTTTTCAATTCATTTTTCTTTTCTCTCCCTTTTCTCATCAAGGAGGGAACCTACAAAGAAAATGTCAGTCAATCTAATGTAGCAAGCAAATAGAATAAACTAAGCAAGCATATTACTTAAAAAAGCTATTACAAAAAATAGTCATCAGAGCAGTGTTTAGTAGGTTGAAAATCAAAACAGAGTGTTCATTACAATTAAAATTATCAACTAAGACTTTTAAAATGGCAGCAACAGTGGGAGACAAAAGCTAAGCATCAGAATCTTCTTCTTTAGTGCCCAGGATGTCTTCTTCTTTCTCGGACAACACTTGATCTTCATCCATTAAATTAAGGCGCTTTAGAAGTACCTCAATTCTATTTTGGGATTTTAGCAATGATTTTTCAGTTTGAATTGCAAGCTTCCGATATTGTTTGCTTGAATGAACCATCTGTTTGGTCATATTCACAAACTCTTAAAGTACATCTTTGACTACCCCAGTAATAAAGTACTTGTGAGAGTCAGAAGTCCCAGCAACCGAAGATGAGGGAAGGCTTTCATCTTTACTTTCATCCATAACTAGAGCTTTAATGACCTTAGGACCCTTGCCTTTACTTTGTTTTGTTGCAGTGCCACTTTTTAGTGAGGACACTTTATTTTCTACAGGCTCATTACTCAGATCAATTGAAAAATGTTCAAAAATGCATGTCAGAAATATTCCATATGAAAGAGAAATATTTTTGTCACTTCTAACACAGTCAACCATATGACGGATCATAAGGTAAGTAAATGAAATTGGAGCAGAATTCAGAACAGCATAGAGCACCAAAATATGGCATAGGGTAACTCTTTAGTATGATCCACTTTGGGGCATAATAATATGAGTGACAACTCGATAAAGTTGGGCTCTAATAGGACCTAGAGCCTTATGAGTGGGAATGACACCATTCATAAGTGAAAAGTTTTCACAAATGCTAGCCACGGCATCTTGATGAAAGATACCGAGATGGTCATTGACGAGAGGACTTCTGCCGGTAAAGAATTTCACAAAAATAATCACGTTATAAGTATAGCTTCTAAACCAGCAAAGAATCCTTTCGTACAAAGTTTTGGTTGTCATTTAAGTAAACCCAATAAAATTTATAACCGAAGTATTTAAACCTCGAGTCGTCTCTCAAGGAATTGCAGGGAGGTGTATTTATTATTGTTTATGGAAACAGTTATATCTTTAGGTTTTTGAAATAGGGAACAGGAAAATAAACTGGCAATAAAGTAAACTAATTATCATGAAAACCATTGCAAGGTATAAGAACTGGAAATCCCATCCTAGTTATCCTTATCAGGTGTGATGAGAATTGTTTATTGCTCCCACTTAGTTAACCCTTTACTAAATAAAGGAAAGTCAAGTGGACTAATCAATTTGATTCCTCAAGTCCTAGTCAACTCCTATGGAAAGACTAGCTTTAGAGGGATGCAAATCAATCAGCAAATTCTAATTTTCAATCATCACCTGAGTTTGATAACTCAAGTGTCACCAATTACTCAACCAAAGCAAAAGGAGGGAAAAAATCCAAATTATTTATATAATAAATAAAAGAAAACAATCATAAATCTGAAATACTTCAAATTGTATTAAATAAAATCAAATTAAACATAGGAATCCATAAACCAAATTGGAAAAATAAACAAACTAAAGTAATAGAATAAATAAAAATAGAAGAGAAACCAAAGTAAAAGAACATTGAACCTGGAATGAAGAAGTAAACCTAAAACTAAGAGAAATCCTAATCCTAAAATCTAAGAGAGAGGAGAAAGCCTCTCTCTCTAGAAAACTACATCTAAAACCTAAATTGTGAATAATGAATGTTGTGTCAATGAATGGATGCATTTCCCTACTTTATATTCTCAAATCTGTATTTTCTGGGCCGAGAACTGGGTCAGAAACAGCCCAGAAATTGCTGGGGGTGAAATCTACCATGCTGGTTTTTCGTCACTGCGACGCGTGCGCGTGAATCACGCGTGCGTATCGCCTAACGGTACGTCCACTATGGCAAATTATATATCATTTCGAAACCCCGGATGTCAGCTTTCCAACGCAACTACAACCACTTCATTTAGACCTCTGTAGCTTAAGTTATGATCAATTTAGTGCGAGAGGGTCAGGCTAGACAGCTCAGTAATTCCTTTAATTTCTTGTATTCCTTCCACTTTTGCATGCTTCCTTTCCATCCTCTAAGCCATTCCTGCCCTATAAAGCCTGAATATACTCAACACATATATCACGGCATCGAATGGTAATAAGATGGGATTAAACATAGAAAATTTAGGGCCAAAGAAACATGTTTTCAATCATAGAACAAATTCTGGGAAGGAATTATAAAACCATGCAAATAATAGTGTGAGACTAGTGAATAAGTGTGAGACAAGTGGATAAAATCCACTCAATTAAGCACAAGATGTACCACAAAATAGTGGTGCATCAAATCTCCCCACACTTAAATAGTAGCATGTCCTCATGCTAAGCTCAAGAGAAGCTATAAGAGTGAAAAGGAATGGTAAGACTTATGAAATGTAATGCAACCTATGTATATGAATGCAACTATATACTGAGATGTTTCTATCTACTTGGTTAAAATTAAATAAGTTCTCCAAGACAAACATAAATCAAATTCCACTAATTCAAATAATACAGTAAAGACAAGTAAACTTGTAAGAAGATAGCTCATGAAAGTAGGAAACATAGAATCAAGCATTGAACACTCACTGGTAGTGTATATGCACTCTAATCTCTCAAGTGTCTAGGGTTAATCACTCTACTCTTCTCTAGTCATGCTTTCTAAAACTTTGTTCTTTATCTAACCAATCAACAAATATTTAATGTATTAATGCAAACATCATGAGGTCTTTTCAAGGATGTAATGGGGCTAAGATAAAGGTGATGATATAATATGTATGGCTAAGTGAGCTGAAATATGAATCTTTAATTAACCTAAGCTTTCACCTAACATACACACATACACTATATAACTCTAAAATCATGCCTAGCTACCCTATAATTCCCACTTTTGTATCACATACTCATGTACCAAATATTTCTTCTAATTTTATCACATATGCATTGATCTTTTATTAAACTTAGCATTGGGATAATTTTATCCCCTATTTATATATTTTTTTCTCTTTTTTTCTTTTTCTTTTTTTATTTTTTTTATTTTTTTATTTTTTTATTAAAAATATAAAAGTAAACATAACATATCAATGCACATGGATTTTTCATTTTTCTGGTCTCACATGAGTAGGTACCCAAATTTCCAATATTTTGTCAATGAAACACTGTACACTTTTATCAACATAAGTTCCCACAGTTCCCCACACTTAATTGATACATAATCCTTAACTTAAGCTAACCAAATATTCAATTTGGGGTATTTAATTTGTTTTTCCGCTTAAGGTTAGTGATGTGGTAAAATATAGAATAAATGAGGATTAAAAGGCTCAAAGTGGCTAACAAAGGTAATTGAAAGGGTAGGCTATTTGGGATAAGTGAGATAGTAACAAATAATGGCCTCAATTATATGCAAGCATGTAAATACACTAAACAATGGACATATAGAATGGAACAAAGCAAAGATTGCAGTTATAGAGAAGGAAACACACAAGAATAAAATATTATGGTTAAATAATGTAACCATGTAATTAAGCTCAAATCTCACGGGTTGTGTATTCTCAGCTATCAACCATGTTCCAAATACAACTTCCAACAAGTTTATCACAAATTTTCAATTTAAATTAGTGAAATACTATAAAATAGGGTCTTGAAAAGAAACTTATCACTTCAACCAACTAGTGGTAGAATATGCACAAAATTAAGCAAACATGCAATGAAACATGCAAATGCAACAATAAACTAACAAATAAAATAAAACATTGGTGTTGAGAAGAAAATAACTAACCCACGGAAGTCGGTATCGACCTCCCCACACTTAAAGGTTGTACCATCCACGGTGCAGTCTAAGATGTGCATGTGGACGGGTTTCTCCACCTGACGATTTTCTCCAAAGATTGTGCAGATGGACTTGTTTGTCTCCCCATTAAGAAGTTTTTCCTCTTTTTCCTTCTTCGGTGGCCAGCCTGAAAGAAGAGAAAAAGAAGAACAGGAACCCAAAAACAATTATAGAAAACAAATAAAATATGAGTGGGTAATGCTAAATAATAAGGGTCTCAATTACATGGTAGCTACAACATGCAGTGAGAAAACAGTAGAAGCATACAGCATATCAATAGTGCAAGAATTACAACAATGGGAAAGAGAGTGTGGGTAATACAAGATAGTATAAGTGCATATCAATGCAAAAGGAATACCAGTATTATAAAAATGAGCATTGACTTATGAATAAGAATACCCAATCAGAATAAAACAAGTCATAAAGCACCGAAATAATGCAAGAAAAGATGCAACAGTTGAATAAGAAAATTTAACACCAATGGAAAAATAATAAATTCAGAGAAGAAAATAAAAATATGCACAAAATTAGAATGTAATGAATGAAAGTATGCAAATAAATTAAGTAAAATAGGATGAAAGCGAAGAAGGATGAGAAGTTAAAGAGATGAAGTAAGAAAAAAAGAAGAAAGAAGAAAAGATAGAAGAAATTAGGATTAGAAAGAAAAGATAAGATAAGTGGTGGCACAGGGATCTAGTGGTGTTGCGTGAGTGACGCGCAGATGGGGAGACAACGCGTCGGCGTCGGTCACGCGTACGCGTGACCGAGCTTGTGCTACTCGCGTGAGTGCATCGTGGTGCTCGCACAACTCTCTGTTTGCATTGGGGTGTGTGCCAAAATAGCATATGACGCGTGCACGTCATTAACGCGGACGCATGAGTGTGCAGAATAGGAAAATGATGCGCACGCGTCAGGGACGCATACGCGTGAGTGACTTTGTGCCTTGGGCATAGTTCCCGCACCAGGCCATCACAAATTTCGGCCTGACACCTCTTTACGTCGATTTTCCAAGGTCACGCGTGCGCGTCATTGACGCGTACGCGTGAACTGCCAAATTTTCAATTGACGCACACGCGTGAGGGACGCGTGCGCGTGGTGATGCTTGTGCGATTGGCACACTTTCTGCATGGCTCCCACGTAACTTTCTGCCATTTTTTTATGCAATATGCAATATGCAGATGAAGATGCAAACTATATGTACTAATAATGAGAAGAGTCACTTAAAAAGAAAACTAAGAAGAGAGAAAAGAACGATCATACCATGGTGGGTTGTCTCCCACCTAGCACTTTTAGTTATTGTCCTTAAGTTGGACATTTGGTGAGCTCCTTGTCATGGTGGCTTGTGCTTGAACTCGTCTTGAAACCTCCACCAATGCTTGGGCTTCCAATAAGCTCTATCAATACCAGGTAAATTCTTCAAGCTTTGATAGAGTTCTTCACAAGCTTTGAGCTCCCAAAATTGATCCTTATATATTCCCGGATCCCAAATCCTGTTTCTACACCCGCCTTCAAGTGGATCATGATGATTCCATCCGGGTGATTCAGCCTTGGAATTCTCATTTAGGCACCCAAACATCCTCCTAGACCCAATCAATTGAGAATTATACCAACCTCTGCACTTCAACTTGGAGCATGCAACCATATTGAACCTTGCAGGACAACTCTTACCACTAACAATCTTCCTCTTACTCTTAATACCACAAAGAGCTCTAAGTTTACCATCCGTCTCCAGTAGCCCATATTCAAGTGGGAAAGTAAAGGTCAAGGATAAGAATTTTACCCACTTGAACGTTGTGTTGGACAGTAATGGCTTTGGGAGAGGTGTTTCTAATGATCTTGCAAGCTCCACACCCTTGTGCTCTTCTGTGAATTTTTCCACCTCCTTGTAAGCTTCTTCAATTTTAACCTCTTCCTCTTGGTAGCTTTCTTCTAATTCAATCTCCTCTTCACTGCTTTCCAAGGGCATGGGAGGTTGTGCTTCTTCTTCTTCTTTAATCTCCATGTCAAGTCCAATGGGAGAGGATTCAATTGTAGATAAGGATTCATCAATGATTGAGTCCATCTCTTTATCAATCTCTTCAAAGTCTTCAACCAGGCTATGCCTTGGAGGTTGTACACCCTCCTCAACATCAATTTCAAATGTCTTTGAAGAAGGCTCTATAATTTGACTTTCCCATGGAGGTTCAACATCTCCTAAGTCTTCAACCACTTCTTCCTCTTCAATAATTACGGCTTCCTCCAGTTGTTTTAGCATAAAATCGTACTCCTCCTTGATGATTTTCTTTCTATGACAACTCCCTTCAACTACTCCTTCATCTTCAAGGGTCTCTCCTACTTCCACATTTTGGGCTTCCTCTTGCTCCTCTAGAAATAGGGCCGCGTGTAACCGATCCATCACATTCCTAAGACAATCCCTTCTCTCTTGTTCCATGTCACTAGCATAATTGGGATCGTGTTGCTCTTGGGTTGATGGATGTGGGTGTTCTTTCATAGAGGGTGGTGGTGTACTAGAGCTTGAGGGTTGAGTATTGGAGGTAGAGGGTTGGTCCATGCGGGATATAAGATTTTGGAGTGTAGAGGTTAGACTAGGGATAGAGGCAAGTGTGGTCTGAAGCTCTGTTTGCCCTTGGTGAATAACACCAAGGGTGTTGTCATCCAGTGGAGGTTGGGGTGGATAGGAGGGTTCATTATTTTGGAGAAAGGGTGCATGGTAGGAAGGTGGTTCTTCTTAATAAGGATATGGAAATGGTGAATATTGAGGTGGTGGTTCTAGGTGTAGTTCATGTGGTGGTTGGAGTGGTGGATGTGGGTCAGGGTCATATAGGGGTGTTTGGTGGTAAGAGGCTTGTGAGTTTGGTGGTTCAAAGGTATGTTGTGGAGGTGGTTCATAAGCATAGGGTGGGGCTTGTTGGTAACTACAAGGGAGTCCACCATATCTATCATCTTGGTACGCACCTCAGAATGGCTCTTGACCATAGTAATTTAGTGGAGGTTGGTTGTCACAAAAAGGTCCACCATAACTATTGTCTTCGTATGCATCATAGAATGGTTTTTGGTTATAGCGCATTGGAGGGGGTTATTGCCAAGAGGGTTGATCAAATCCTTATGGCTCCTCCCATCTTTGATTCTTCCAACCTTGATGCCTATTTTCATTATAGCTTCCATTCCTTACAACAACATTGGAACCAAACTTGAAACCAGAGGGGTGAGAATTCATAGTAGCTAATAAAAATTTAAAACAAAAACAAAAACAAATAAACAAGCAAAAGCAAATATTTACAATAACCAATAATAAGGCACACGTTTGCAATTCCCCGGCAACGGCGCCATTTTGACGAGAGGACTTCTGCCGGTAAAGAATTTCACAAAAATAATCATGTTGTAAGTATAGCTTCTAAACCAGTAAAGAATCCTTTCGTATAAAAGTTTTGGTTGTCACTAAAGAAAACCCAATAAAATTTATAACCGAAGGATTCAAACCTCGGGTCGTCTCTCAAGGAATTGCAGGGAGGTGTATTTATTATTGGTTATGGAAACAGGTATATTTTTGGGTTTTTGAAATAGGGAACAGGAAAATAAACTGGCAATAAAGTAAACTAATTATCATGAAAACCATTGCAAGGTATAAGAACTGGAAATCCCATCCTAGTTATTCTTATCAGGTGTGATGAGAATTGTTTATTGCTCCCACTTAGTTAACCCTTACTAAATAAAGAAAAGTCAAGTGGACTAATCAATTTGATTCCTCAAGCCCTAGTCAACTCCTATGGAAAGACTAGCTTTAAAGGGATCCAAATTAATCAGCAAATTCCAATTTTCAATCGTCAGCTGAGTTTGATAACTCAAGTGTCACCAATTACTCAACCAAAGCAAAGGGAAGAGAAAAATCCAAATTATTTATATAATAAATAAAAGAAAGCAATCATAAATCTGAAATACCTCAAATTGTATTAAATAGAAAATCAAATTAAACATAGGAATCCATAAACCAAATTGGAAAAATAAACAAACTAAATTAATAGAATAAATAAAAATAGAAGAGAAACCAAAGTAAAGGAACATTGAACCTGGAATGAAGAAGTAAACCTAAAACTAAGAGAAATCATAATCCTAAAACCTAAGAAAGAGGAGAGAGCCTCTCTCTCTCTCTCTAGAAAAGTACATCTAAAACCTAAATTGTGAATAATGAATGTTGTGTCAATGAATGGATGCATTCCCCCACTTTATAGCCTATAATCTATGTTTTCTGGGCCGAAACCTGGGTCAGAAACAGCCCAGAAATCGCTGGGGTGAAATCCGCCACGCTGGTTTTTCGTCAGTGCGACGCGTGCGCGTGAATCACACGTGCACGTCGCCTAGCTGTACGGCCACTGATAAACCACTATTTTATGGTTTATATTGTGTTTAATTGAGTGGTTTTTATCAAATTCTTGCCCACCTATTCATATGATTTGCATGATTTTACAATTCCTTCCTAGTTTTATGCTATGATTGAAAACCTGCTTCCTAAGCCTTTAATTTGCATATTTTAAATTCTCCCCTATACCATTCAATACCGTGATATGTGTGTTAAGTCTTTCAGGCTTTATAGGGCAGGAATGGCTTAGAGAATGGAAAGGAAACTTGCAAAAATGGAAGGAACACAAGAAACTAAGGAGATGACTAGCGAGGAGCGACGCGCACGCATGGCTTACGCGTGGACGCGAATTAGAGAAAATCACAGCGACGCGTACGCGTCAGTGGATTAGATTTCGTGCAAATGACGCGAGCGCGTGCCTGGCGTGCACGCGTGAAAAGGAAAACCGTCAAACGACGCGTATGTGTGACCGACGCATACGCGTGACATGTGCGATCTGCAGAAAATTCAGAAAACGCTATGGGCAATTTCGGGCCACATTTTAACCCAGTTTTTGGCCCAGAAACACAGAATAAACCCAGGGAACATACAGAGACTCAAGGGGGGATTTACTTAACACAACATTCATTCACATAATTTTAGGTTTAGATGTAGTTTTTAGAGAGAGAGGCTCTCTCTTCTCTCTTAGGTTTTAGGATTTAGGATTTCTTTTAGGATTAGGATTTCTTCTTCTCAATTTCCAGGTTCAATGTTCCTTTTATTTATTTTCCCAATTTAATTTATGAATTTCCATGTTAGATTTGATTTCTTTTATTAATGCAATTTGAGGTATTTCAGATTTATGATTTTTACTTAGCTTTTTAGATTCTTGGCTTTAATTGATGAATTGATTAATTGGAGACACTTGAGTTATCAAACTCGTTGTGATTGATAATTGTTATCTTTTCTAATTAATTTGAATTCCAATAACTCTAGTCTTTTCTTAGGAATTGACTAGGATCTGAGGAATCAAATTGATTCATCCACTTAACTTACCTTCATAGTTAGAGGTTAATAAGGTGGGAGCAAAATCCAATTCTCATCATAATTGATAAGAATAACTAGGATAAGACATCTATTTTTCATATCTTGTCAAGAGTTTTTCTAGTTATTAATTTATTATTCCTGCAATTTATTTTCCCTATTCAACCTTTCAAAAAACCCAAAAATATTATTTTTCATAACCAATAATAAATCATACTTCCCTGCGATTCCTTGAGAAGATGACCCGAGGTCTGAATACTTCGGTTATAAATTTTATTGGGTTTTGTTACTTGTGACAACCAAACTTTTGTACGAAAGGATTCTCTGTTGGTTTAGAAACTATACTTACAATGCGATTATATTCTTGTAAATTTTTTTACCGATAGAAATCAGTTCGTCAGCCACTATGACAAATTATATATCATTTTGAAACCCCAGATGTTAGTTTTCCAACGCAACTGGAACCGCCGCATTTGGACCTCTATAGCTCAAGTTATGATCAATTTAGTGCGAGAGGGTCAGGCTGGATAGCTCAGCAATTCCTTCAATTTCTTATATTCCTTCCACTTTTGCATGCTTCCTTTCCATCCTCTAAGCCATTCCTACCCTATTCTTTGACCAATTTCGGATATACTGGCTTTTGGATATTGAAAATACTTTCCCATTTCAAAAGATGAAAATTAACTTTGAAATCAGTTCCTTTTTCAACTAGCACATCAAAGTCAACAACAAAAGTAGAACAAAGAGAGCGTTTTGATATTACTTGTTTGTGAAATTCATAGTCCATGTAGCAGGTAAACCAGAGAGGATTATAGTGAGAGTAAGAAGGTTTACCAAAGTGGGTTTTGTAATTAAGAGAGTCAAATTTAGAAGGTTCTCTGGTAGGTTAGAGAATAGGACGTCTGGATCCTTTGGAGGGATGACTAGATGGAACAGAACGTCCTGAGGGATAAGGGATTGAGCGTGGAGGAAGAGATGGCAGAGGATTTCTCCATTCAAGGGACCTTTTCCTTTTCCTCCTTTTGTCCGAGATGACTTAGCCCCCTTTTGTGCTGAGAAAGCCCTAGGATGGATGACCTTTCTTGCAAAAGATTCTGTCGGTTGAGGTGACTGAAAAGAAGAAGAGTGAGAATGAATGTGTATGTGAGTGTGTGACTGAGGTTTTGAATGAGGAGGGTTGCGAGGAGGAATGTAGGTACCGGTGCCTCTTCTAGAAGCAACTTTCTTTCTCATAATAAAAAGGTAAGAATAAATAGATGGGAGAGAGAAAGGCATAGTGAAGTAGTGGAGAAGAGAAAGGTTTCTTGATTGAAACTGTCTTTAATGCACAATTAAATATTCTCTTGAAAACTTGAATTTATTTAAAGAGAACGGGTTTCAAGAAAAAATATAAATTTTAAAAACTATGAAATTTTAAAGTAACTGAACAAGTAGGATTTGAAAGGTAACTGACTGATTTGACATAAGAAGAAAATTGAATTAAACTTCAATTTTTTTTATTTCAATGATCTATGTAAGTATGAGCCTCATTTCATTAAACAAAACTTTTCTCACTTGGGCCGAATGATGGTGACGAGGAAGCACGCTAGGCCACTTCGAGTCTAATTTCCAGTTCATATCACATGAGATTTCTGGGCCTTGTTCAAGCCTTATAGAGGAGGTCATCATTTGCCCAGTTTTGTCTCCCTACGACCTGTGAGACAAAAACAACTAGAAATGAATTAGGCATATTTACTCTACAGGTTTGATATTGATCATTCCCAGAGTAGTTCTTAGTTTACAGAACCTATCTTCACACAAAGGTTTTATGAAGATGTCAGCTAGTTGATCCTCCAATTTCACAAGTTGAATATCAATAGTTCTCTTTTGCACATATTTCCTTATATAATGATGCGCTTAGTTCTTGAGTGCAATACAGGATTTTTAGAAATGTTTATGACACTCATGTTATCACAAGGTAAAGGGTTACTATTAATTTTCAGTTTGTAATTGGCAAGCTGGGTTTTGAGCCAAATCAATTGTGAACAGCAAGCAGAAGAAGATATGTATTCAGCCTCAGCCGTGGATAAAGCAAAAGTAGCTTACTTTTTGTTTGACCAAACATTTAAGGATTTTTCAAGAAAGCAACACATCCCCGAAGTGCTTCTCCTATCCACACGATCACCCACAAAATATGCATCACAATACCCAACTACATAGAATTTATCAGTTTTAGGATACCACAAACTGAGGTCAGATGTGCCTTTGATGTATCTAATGATTCTTTTGACAGCCAAAAGATGTGATTCTTTTGGGTAAGATTGAAATCTAGAACACAACCCACACTTTGAATAATGTCCGATCTAGAGGAGGTTAGATACATGAGTGATCCGATCATTCTTCTATACCAAGTTTCATCAACATCTTTTCCATTTTCATCCTTGTCAAGTTTAATATTTGGATACATAGGAATAGTCATGATTTGGAATTTTCTAAACCAAATTTCTTCACCAACTCTTTGGCATATTTACCCTGGTGTATAAATATTCCACTAGGAGTTTGTTTAATTTGGAGTCTAAGGAAGAATGTAAGTTCTCCCATTAAACTCATCAAACTCACTAGTCATTAGTTTTCCAAAATCTTCACATAAGATATTGTTAGCCGATCCAAACCTAGTGTCATCTACATACACTTGAACAAGCAAGAAATGATCATTAGACTCTTTAATGAATAGAGTAGTATCTATAATACCCCTTTGAAAATTATTTTGTAACAAGAAGGAACTAAGCCTTTTATACCAAGCTCTAGGAGCTTGTCTAAGGCCATAAAGAGCCTTAGAAAGTTTAAAAATATGATTTGGAAACTCATTGTTTTCAAAATCGAGGGTTGAGCTACGTAGACTTCTCTATCAATAAAGCCATTTAAAAACGCACATGTGACATCCATTTGAAAAGTTTAAAACCTTTTTGGGCAGCATAGGCAAGCAATAGTCTAATTGCTTCCATTCTTGCTACCAGAGTAAATGACTCATCAAAGCCAATGCCCTCTTCTTGATCGTACCCTTGGGCCACTAATCTAGCCTTATTTCGAACCACACTATCATCCTCACCCAATTTGTTTCTAAATATCCATTTGGTACTGGTTACCTTTTTGCCATTCGGGTAAGATACAAGACTCCAAAACTCATTCTTTTCAAATTGGCCTAACTCTTCTTCTATAGCTTTAAGCCAAGGAGGATCTTCAAGGGCTTTCTTCACATTTTGGGACTCTAAATGGGATAAAAAAAAAGCAAAGTTATTGATTTTAGTTTTCTTTTTGCTTGAGAATCTAGTTATGACTCCATGGGACGGATCTCCAATGATGAATTCATGAGGATAATTTTTTAAGAACTTCCATTCTCTAGGCCTTTGAGATGAGGTTTTAGTTTGGCTTTGATTCGATTATTCAATATTTACAGGTCCAGAAGATCCTGCTTCTTCAAGAGATAAAATCAAATTGTCTTCTACATCTTGAACAGTATGGTCAGAATTGGGATTTTTCATAGAGGGGATTGATTTGTCTTTTTCTTGATTCTCTTGTGGGTTCACCTCAACTTTAGTTCTTGCATCATCTTCTATAACAGAACTTGGAATGAAGTTAGTATCACAAAAAAGAAACATGTATAGATTCCTCTATGGTTCTATGTTCTTTGAGATAAATCCTATATGCTGTACTAGTGGTTGAGTATTCTACAAACATACCTTTATAAGATTTTGGATTAAATATTCCAAGATTATCTTTATTGTTTAACACAAAATATTTGCAACCAAATATGTGAAAGTACTTGAGATTTGGAGGTGTTCCTTTCCATATCTCATAAGGAGTTTTTTTTAACCCGTTTCTAACGATGGTTCTATTTAAAATGTAACAAGTTGTGTTTACAGCCTCTGCCCAAAAGAATTTTGGAACTTCATTTTCACAAAGCAATGCGCTAGTAATTTCTTGGAGACTTCTATTTCTCCTTTCAACAACCCCATTTTGTTGAGGAGTTCTATGAAAAATAATGAGAAATTCCAAATACATGGCAAAAGTTTTCAAAATCTTGATTTACAAATTCTTTTTCATGATCACTTCTTATGCAAGCAATTTTTAAATCCTTTTCATTTTGAATCTTTTTGCAAAGAGAAGAGAAAGAGTTGAATGCATTATTTTCGTGAGCTAAGAAAAGAACCCATTTGAATCTAGAAAAATCATCAACCACTACTAAACCATAATGTTTTCCTCCCAAACTTTGAGTTCTAGTGGGACCAAAAAGATTAATGTGTAGCATTTCCAATGGCCTTTTGGTAGAGATTTCATCTTTGGGCTTAAAAGAAGATTTGGTTTGTTTGCCCAATTGACAAGCATCACAAGTGATGTTCTTGTCAAACTTTATGTTAGGAATTCCTCTAACCAAGTTTTTCTTTACAAGTTTAGAAATTTGGTACAAGCTTGCATGTCCTACTTTCTTATGCCAAAGCCATTTTTTAGATTACATGGAAGTAAAACATGCCACATTTTGTTGTTTTAGTTCCTTTACAGTAAGTTCATACACATTATTGCACATTTTTGCTTCAAACAAAATTTCACCTAATTTTTTCAAATGACTAAGAAATCCAATTTCCTATAGATAACTAAGTATCCTAGGTCGCATAATTGGGTATTGCTTAGTAAATTGTGTTTCAATCTGTCAACAAGAATTTATGAAAGAAGAGAAGTTTTTACCTACTTTACCTATGGCAATAATTTTTTCTTTACCATTATCGCCGAAAGTTACGAAGCCTCCATCATACTTGTCTAGCTTGATGAAGAACGTAGACTTTTTGGTCATATGCCTAGACCATCCACTGTCTAAGAACCACATGTTGTCCTTCCTTTTGGATTCTAGGTAAAACTGGAAGAAGTTCTTAAGTGACCTTAGGTATTCAATTTTTTTGGATCCTTAAAGGTTAAACCATCTCCTTTAGCCAAGACCATTATAGTTGCCAACTATTTTGTAGACTTTGTCACCAATTATTTTTTCAATTATAAAGCATTGATTAGGAAAATGTCCATCCCGATTGCATAAACGACAAAATCTTTTAGGTTGGTGTTTTTTGAGAAGATTTGGGTCTTGAAATCTTATGTCATTAGAAGTGGAGGTCACATTTTCAAATATTGAAATGTTAAAAATAGTTTCAGATTTTTCATAAAAACCCAAACCAGCCTTTTCATAAAGACGTCTTTGACTAGCCAAAATTTTATTTAAATTTTCAGAACTTTGAGCAAACTTGGCTAGATCTTGTTTTAAACTTTCAACCTCTTTATGCAACCTATTATTTTCTTCAAAATAGTTTAAATATGCAATCACTGAATGCTGTTTCTCACAACCTCTAATTTCACCCTTAAGCTGCTTGTTTTCTTCAATAAGATCAGTTGTGGTTTCAGCTTATCTTAGTTTTTCTTTGAGAAAAGCATTTTCACCTTTTAGGATGTCATTTGCCAATTCAAGATCATGGCATTGATTAAGAAAACTTCTCAATTTTTTTGTGAGGTGATCAGTCATGAGATGAAGGTCTTCATTAGAAGTTTCAATGAAAATTACCTTATCAGTTTCATTGTGGTTGGCCATGAGACAGGCTTGAGTGTTATTTTCTGAATTCTCATCATCATCTGAGTCATTTTCTAGATCTTCTCAAGAAGTCATAAACCTTTTCTTCTTGTCTTTTCACGTCTTATCTTCTTTCTTCTGTGTTGGACAGTCAAACTTGTAGTGTCTTGCTTCTTTACAGTTGTGGCAGATGATCTTGCTTAAGTCCTTCTTTGGTCTTCTTGAGCCGCTTCCCTTGCTTTTACCTTTCTACTTCATCATTTTTCTGAATTTCTTAGCAAAAAAAAAAACAAACTTGTCATCTGATAAGTTATCACTTGATTCATCATCCAAAGACTCAGTACATGATTTGAGAGAAATTCCTTTTCTCTTTGTGTCTTTTTTTAAGTGTGTAATTTCAAAAGCAAGTAATTTTTCTCTTAACTCATCATAAGTCATTTGACTAATGCCACCACTCTCAGCTATGACAAGAGCCTTAGATTCCCACTCTTTTATGAGACTTCTCAGAACTCTCCTCACTAGCACAGATTCAGGGTGAGTAATTCCCATAGCATCTAAGCCGTTGATGATGACGGTGAATCTTTTGAACATTTCATCAATAGATTCTCCTTACTTCATAGAGAACATCTCGTATTCTTTACACAGCATGTCTATTCTGGTCTGCTTCACATGGATAGTGCCTTCGTGTGTGAATTGGAGCTTATTCCATATTTTCTTTGCTGTTTTGCACCTTGATACCTTTCGGTATTTTTCAAAACTGATAGCATAGTTAAGCATGTTGACAGCTTTAACGTTGACATCAATTTTTTTCTTTTCTTTATCGTTCCATTCAGCTTCTGTCTTGGGAATAACTATACCATTTTCTCCTATTTTGGTTCGGACATGGCGACTATTCATGATGATCTTCCATATGTTGTAGTCCACCGATTGAACAAAGATCTTCATTCTTTCCTTCCAATAGTTGTAGTTCTTTCCATTGAAGAATGAAGGTCTGTTGTTTGATTACCCTTCTGTCATAGTGTATGCCACTATGCTGGGACCGTTGTTGCTTGCAATCAGGATCTTTCCTTCAAGCTGTAAAGTTTGATCTCTTTGAGACCAAACTCTAATACTAATTGATAGTTATCAGTGGCTAAGAGAAGGGGTGTTGAATCTTGGCCACCCTTTTCTTCTTTTCGTGTAACCTTGCTTTCTGTCAAGAAAATAGGAGACGTTTTGGTTTTGTCTCTCAATGCAGAAGGAGTTATTTTGTTTTGTCTCCTATAGTAAAGAACCAAAAATAGAGAAGAGGGAAGAGAGTGACACACAGATGTATCCATCATAACTGTGATGGAATTTCACTATCTTTTAACATAATTACATTCACCAATTCTCCCTAGGATATACACCAATCCTATTTGGGACAAGTCTAGATTCTAACCTAACCTAAACTTGACTAGGACTCAACCTAGCTTTCAACAGCAAAGTGCTAACCCAACTTGGAAAGGAATTTCCACAGGATCATGACACAAAATAGAAATTCATACAAAGAATTTCTGAGATAACTATGACTTTTTCTTCAAGTCTAGCTCACTGCCTTTTTTAATTCATTGGTTTTTTCTTACAAACCTCACCATGTTTGTCTTTTTCAATGAGACTCAGACAGACTAAACTAAGAAAAAGAAATACTAAATAGTATCCATGAAGGAGAAGAACTTAGAATAGCTTAGGTAGCTATAAGAACCAAACTAAGTGCTCTATTCCACTCTCTTACTTAACCCTTGGCTGTTCACCCTTATCATAGAAGAGTGAAACCTCCAAGGTTTGAACCAAGTTCAACACTTAGGTTGTCTTCTTCCTCCTTCATCAGAACTTGTAGCGGCATGGTCAATGGAGAGAGAGAAGGCTGAATCTTTGAACTGTGAATCTTTTTTTTGGCTCTAAGTTTGGTTTTGGACCGTGGATACAAGGCAGAGCACCATTGACTTCTTCCTTTTCATGGTTGCTTGATTTGTTCTTGAAGTTCAGCAGATTTCTTCATGGTTTGTCGTTGAAACATGAATAAAGAAACCACCTTTTTGTGATCTTCTGATGCTTTGATATCTTCCTTTATTGTAGCCCTTCTTCTTGCTTGAAATTGGAAACAAGCTTTTGGTTCTTCGCTGAGCCCTAGTTTCGGATCGTTCCTCTTTCTTCTTGGTTTTGTGACTTGATGTGATAGGAAAGAAAGGGAGAAGAGAGAGTTTGGGCTTTAGTAAAAGTAAAATGAAATTCAATCAAATTTGGAGTTCAGATTTCAAAAGAGTGAATTTTGGTTGATCACCAAAAAATAGGGCTTATATCTTTATTTGGGCTTTCTATCTTTCTTTTCTCTCATAAGATTTAGAGGCTTATGATGCGGCATGGTTTGGTTATGTTTAATAAAAATAATGGACCAAAGTATGTGTATGTTTGGGTTTGAGTATTTGCTTCTTGGACCAAGTTAATTAAATTAGGTTTCTTTATACTTAAACAAAAGTATCACACAGACAATTGATAAATGAACCCAATAATATTTCGTCATCATTTCAATTAAGTTTTAGATTTTCAAACTCAAAAATTATTATTATTATTATTATTATTATTATTATTTAGGATAAAATATATTTTTTATCTTTGAAGTTTGACAAAAATTTTAAAAATACCCCTAAATTTTATTTTGTTTTAATTTTGTCTCAAAAGTTTTTTATTTGCATCAAATATACCCTCAGCCGCTAATATTTCAAAAAATTCCAGACCAATCCAACAAAAATGCATGAAAATTATGCTTAATTTACTTGTGTTGAAGGTTCTTCTTATAAAATTGTTGTTGAATTGGTCCTAAATTTTTTAAAAAATTAGCGGTCAAGGATATATTTGATGAAAATCGAAAATTTTTTGAACAAAATTAAAATAAAATAAAAATTAGGAGTTTTTTTAAAATTTTTACCAAATTTCAGAAGCAAAAAATATACTTTACCCTATTTTTTATTTTCTAACAATCTTTAAAAATTATTTTTATCAGACAAATTAATCCTTGTGTTGTTTTGAACGAATGAAGAATAATTTGTCTTAGAGTATATTTTTTTGAAAACCTAATTTTTGAATAATAAAATTTATTAGAGACTTATTTATTTAACATGTATATTAAAAAATTAATTAAAACAATAAAGAGACTAATTTGTTTGATGAGAATAGTTCTCAAGAATTTTAGAGAATAAAATATTATTGAAAACCAAAATGTTTGATCTAAAATTTTTTTGGGGATAAATTTAAATATTCGGTCTAATTAAAATAAAATATTTAAATTTGGTTTAATAAAACTTTTATTTTTAAAAATAACTTAATAAAATATAATCTTTTAAATTATAACATCTACTTTTGGTATAATAAATACAAATAATAATAATAATTATATTTAGTAAAATAATTTTTAAAATTTAAAAATACTATAATAAATATAAATATAATAATAAATTAAAAATTTATTAATATATAAATCTATATTAAATTTTTAATTTTAATAAACATAAATTAATTTTAAAAAATTTTATTTTATATACTTTCAAAAACACTCTTATTTTTTAAAAAATTATAAATATAACACATAATTTTTTTTATTTACCAGCCACAAACTTTTTCAAAGAATTCTACCAAGGCTAAATGTTAACACCTTACTAAAGATGTGGTAATAAATGGAAATGGGGGCAAAATGGTAAATTAGGGGTATGGGTAGAGGCGCCCTCCCTTGTACACATCTGAGAAGGAAGACAGATAGCAAAGGCTCCGTCCATATAAGCCCATCAAAGTTCCCCACCACAGAGAAGAATCTCTCTCCTTTCTCTCTCTTTCAATTTCTGTCAACAAAAACTTGCCCAAACTCTCAACTCTCATCAACCCCTCTCTTCTCTTCTTAACCACTCCGATTCATTCAGAGTGATGGGAATGATCTCTCCTCATTCCCACAACTCCCACATTACTGCAATCCTCATCACCTGCTTCTTCCGCCATAAATTCTAAAACCACACATCACTTCCAAACCCTACGTTTTCTGATCCACAAGGCTAGCTAAGCCATATAGCGTCTTATTATTTGATACTCTCTCTCTCTCTCTCTCTCTCTCTCTCTCTCTCTCTTTGTTTGTTGGCTATGGCGAGTGGTAAGCTTTATGGGGGTTCCAGCATGTCCCTTCTGCTCCAAAACGAGAGTAGACTTCCCTCTTCATCTCAAGTTCTTGACTCTCTTTGGCTTCACACCTCTGACCCTTCTTCTTTCCAAGGTCAACAGTCAACTACTCCTTCCTCCTTCATGCTCTTTTCCAACTTTCCTCTCTTCAAAATCATCTCATTTCAAATACCGCATATAACTGCATACATAATTACACAACTTCACAAGCTTAATTTGAACCAAAAAAAAATGTTAGCTTCTTTTGGAAACCATGGAAATCGACTTTCTTTATTTTTTAGAAAATTGAGATGACCAACCGAATAATCTCATTTTCACTCTGATCCTTCTGTAAAACGAGAAATCATAGTTGGTTTCTGTAATATTTTTATATTTATTACCATGTTAGGTAATATAAGAGAAAGTATAAGAAACTAAGTTTTAGTTAGAAATATTAAACTAGTTTTTTTTTAGCATTTAGAGTTAAGAATTTATGGCTTAGGATTTACAATTTATGATTAAACAAAAAGTTAGTTTCCTAGCATAATTCATGATATAAAATTGTTGGTAATATATAATGATGACTTGTTTCCTGTGAATTGTTACAATGATGTATAGGAAAATTAAGAATTGCTCCTGGCAGATAGTTAGAGCAGGGGAATGAAAGTGAAAGAGAAAGTGAATGTTTATTTTTGGTTTCTTTTTCAGGTTCAAAAAACATGGTTGTTGATTTTGAGAATGGAAGAGGAAGCAGCATAAGAGACAGAAGCTTCTTCCAACAAGGGCTAATAGAAAAAGAAGAGAATAATAATAACGGGTGTGATGACGATTATGACCCTTCATGCTTCCAACAAACGGGTAGTAACGGTGGTAACAGCAAGAAACGGAGGCTAACGAGCGAGCAGGTTCAGTTCCTGGAACGAAGCTTCGAGATGGAGAACAAGCTCGAACCCGAAAGAAAAGTTCAGCTTGCGAAAGAGCTTGGGTTGCAGCCAAGGCAAGTGGCGATTTGGTTCCAAAACCGAAGGGCAAGGTTCAAGACGAAGCAGCTTGAGAAAGAGTATGGTGCACTGAAAGCTAGCTTTGACAAACTCAAAGGTGACTATGAAAGTCTTCTTCAACAGAATGACAAGTTAAAACAAGAGGTAACAAATGGTGAAAGAAAGAATGAATGAAAAGAAAGAAAAATATATGGAGACACACTTGCAACATACCATGCCCTCTGTTTTTAGCTTTTTTATGCTTTATGCTATGCTACCTATTTCAGTTCTTTATTGCTTTAATAAAGTTTAATATTTGTCACACTAAAAATGAGGATCTCCCTTAAGAGGATAGAGGAAACTAACTGAGGTTGAGGTTGATAGTTAAAAATTATTAGATAATAATTTAATCAAATATGTTAACTCATTTAATGATTTTCAATTATTATACTGTATATGAGTATTGATCAATTTTAATTTTTTAATAAATAAATAATAGCTTTTTAATCTAATGATAAAATTCCTTTACTTTTTTTTTAAAATGAAATTATCTTATTTTTTTAGGAATTCGAAGAGTTTATTGTAATGTATAATTGCAAGAGTTTAATTTTGGTGTGACAATATATAACAGGTGAATGCTCTTAGGAACAAGTTGATTCCTAGAGATAAAGAGGATGAGAATTGTTCTTCAGATGAAAAATCCTCTCCACAGGATGTTGATACAATCAATTCAAACCACAACAAGGAGGAGGATGAGCCTATTATGATGGAATTGATGATCTCAAATTCAACCTCAAATGAAAATGGATCTAAGATGCCATTGCCACACCCAATCATTTTGACATGCAAGCAAGAAGATGCAAATTCAGCGAAAAGTGATGTCCTCGACGATTCGGCCGATAGTCCACATTGTACTAATAATGGAAACCACGACCACCACCACCACCATTTCTCGTCGTTCATGGAGGAGGAGCCGGCTGATTCGGATGATTACTCGCAGGATGACGATGATAATCTTAGCGAAAACCTATTGACTCTTCCTTGTTTGCCTAAGGTTGAAGATAATGATGCATGCTACCATGAACAAAATGAGAACACTTGTGGCTTTGGTTTTCCAGTAGAAGACCAAACCTTTTGTTTCTGGCCTTACTAAAAATTAAATAAAATCAGTCACTATATAGTAGCACTATATATGTTTCCCTCGTTGTAAAACTCTGTACTGGAAGAAGCAATAAAAACTTATGCTATTACTTCTAAGAAATAAAAATTATAATAATTCATTGCTTTATCCGCAAGGATTAGGAGGGGAGAAAAATAAAAAAAAAAAATTAATATATAATTCATTGACACAAAATCTAGGATATTTATAAGAACTTCAATGTCATGAAAGGCATCATTATTGACGGTAAAAGGTTAACGTATAATGAGAAATGCTAGGCAGTAGGCACGGTTAGAATTTATTATTGTTAGTCATCACTTACTTATTAACTCAATTTTTTTAATCTAATCATTTTAATCTAATAATTCAATAATATATTATATTCTATATTTTTAAATATTAATAATTATCTAATGACTAAAAATAAGAAATTCTAATGATCTTCTAATATTTTTTTATATAATTATTAACTGAAAACAAAGTAATAAATTAGTATAAATTAATGTATTTAAATAAAAATAAAAAACATACATAGGATTAATTAGATAATAGGACAAACACAAAAAAAAAAGAAGATAATAGGACTAAGTACAGTTAAGTAGCTACTAAAATTTTAAAATGATAGCCATGAGTCTCTATTATTAGTGTTGGCATACTAAAATTTCATGTGGGGTTAAACGTCACCAAATGTTTTATTACATTCTAATAATGTGGAAAAATAACTCTGTTTTGCCCTATTTCTCTGGATTCCTCTAGAGTGCAAAGTTGTTTTCATTCTTCCATTTAGAATATTTTTATTTATCATAATATGATTTATGTATCGGTCTTCACTCTTCTGTCCTAAGCAGGGACAGTTACAGTACAATGTATGCTTCCCATAAAGCTCCTATATGATGATGGTGCATGATGATGATTATGATATGGTGCATAATGATGTATTCATCATTTGTTAATCAACCTGATGAGAAACAGAAGAAGAAAGAAGAACAATTAATTAGTAATTGAGAGATGTTCAAATATAATACGTAATATCTACAGTACTATCTAATTGTCAATGTGTGTGTTTCACATTCCACATTTTGTAAAATTTATAATATTTCGAGAATACAGAGTATAGTGCTAAGAGGTTAGTATTTTTGTTAAATTTTGGTCAGCATTTAACCATTAAAATAAAATTGAATGATTTTACACTATTAAATGTAATCTTATACTATTAAAAATATCATTAATAACTAATTAATGGCTAAAAACTACAAAATCTATTGGTCTCTAAACTTTCTCTTTATTATTCCTCCTAAGTTTTCTTTTCCTTAGCCTGTGTATTTGAATTAGAAGAGTTATTGTATGAAAAAATTAGACTTTGGGATATAATACGGATACACAAATTTAGTAGAAAAAACAGTCAGAGAGTAAAATGTCTCAATTTTAGTAACACAAAACTTATATGATTTTTTTAAAAAAATTTCTCTTAAAAAAAGTCAAGGATAGTAGAGGAAGAAAAATACATAGGTTTTTCGTCTTGTTTTCTATGTCTATATTCTTCTTTTAGAGACGGATACTAATTGTAGTTTTTAAAATCTTTAGTACTTAAATGGAATTGTTTTCATCATAATTCATTAATGATCTGAAATTGACAAACAATATTAAGATATATTAGCTTGTGAATCTCTAATACTCAAACAAAATTGTTCGAAACTTGAATAGTGTCAAGTGTTCAAAACCTGGTACGATCCGAAACTCGATTCGGATTCAATAGATATTTTGTTGAGTTTGAATTTATTATTTTTGTCTTGTTATTTTTAGGTTGAATTCAATTTACACTTTGATCTACCTATCCGACTCAAAGTTTTGTTTTATAATAAAAATATATATTTTAGAATGAAATTAATAATGTCATATTATATTTTTATATTTTAATTAATATTATTTATATTATACGGTATTGTTTTTGTTTTAAAATAATTTATTTTAGTACAAATATGATATAAAATTTATTAAATTTAATTTTTAAAAATAAAATTTTATTACTTTAGTATATAAAATTTACAAATTTATATATACTAATTTTATGTCGGATCGATTTAGTTTAATAATCTGATTTATTTCAGGTCGTTTTTTGATCGAATCAAAATAGATTTAATGGTATTTTAGAGCCGTGTTCGAATTCAAGTCTAATTAAACTCATTAGGTCTTTTAACACTCTTAAATTGTATTAAAATTTTATTTTTATTCAAAAAAATGGCCAAGTGTAGTAAGAATTTGAATTTAAATTTTTAATTATAAAAGTTTTGATGTTATAAATTATTTATTTAAAAATCTTAAATTACAATTATATTAAGTATACATAAAAAATCAATTATCAAATTGTTGATTTATATAAAATATTTATTAAAATACAAAATACATATGTATTTATATAAAAAAATATAAGTGGATGATTTGGGGACTAATGTTTAAAGTGTATATATATAGCATTTTTGCTTAAACTAACATGAAAAATTACAAGACGACCTTGGTGTCAACTTACAAGGATATATCTTGTATGATTTTTCTTTAGATATTTAATTACATGATAGAACAGGTTACTGCCAGGTGCCAGCCCATTGATACAAATTAAATTTGAAACCGTTGCAATTAAAGTAGAGCTTGGATGAACTAACAGATAAACAAAAAGTGAGCACCCATTGAAGGCCGTGAAGGTCGCTTTAATTTATACTTGTCCCTTAAGAAATTAACTCCAATTGAATTCAATAGTCTAACACTAACACCCCCACGAGTGAAAATAATCATATTGAGTTTATCCAAGCAACTAACTCTTCTGAGCATGAGAAACTGTGAACAAATCTAACGTTGTAAGAAAAAAGAAGCTTGAAAAAGGTGGCAAGTAGTGAACTGCTGCTACAGAAGTCAAGGTTTTGGTGTGGTTCAATTGAACAATTTGGATTTGCAAGGACTTTTTAGACCCTGCCTAGCTCATTCATGATGTTGACATCTTCTAATTTCATCACCATTAAAATATATGAAATTCATTCTTGTAATCAAGCCCTACTTCTTTCCTTTTCTTCCTTTTTTTTAATTAATTTTTTTTAGCTGCTTCATGACAATTTTAGAATTTTTTTTTCGTCGAATTAATTCGCCAATGGAAAGTTCATGTAAAGCGTTTCACGCTTGTAAAATATTATCAACATTAATATTTGAAGTTAATTTTGATACATTGTCGGTATAAAATAATTCTATACACATACATTCAATCACGTAACACTACATTATCAAAAGTAACTATCATTTTTATTATCTGCGTAAATGGTCATCTGAAAGGACGAATATAATTACAAAATTGTGTAAAATATTTTATATTGTCAATACTAAAATTAAACTCTTAATATTTTACTCTATTTAATTATTACATCACACATTATTGAAAATATCATATCTCATTACAGAATTGATTGAGTAGTAGATAAATTTATTATTTGTTATTTCCAAAAGTTGTTATGAAATTAATTAAAAGAAATAAATAAATTATTATTTTAGTCTTTAACATTTTAGATAAATTTTAATTTTGTAAGCATCTAAATTTTTTTATTTTCATCTCAAATATTTTAATTGTTCTATTTTTATCATCTAATCAAATTTTTTTTTCTAAAAATATTTTTTTTAATATTATTTTCTTGTTTCTGTTATTCTTTTATTATATTCACTCTCAAATAGCTAAAACAATCACTATGACAATTAGGATAATATTTTTTTGCTATCTAAAAGAAAATTATATTAATGGAGAAAACGGACATTTTTAAAAGAAAAATTTAATCTTATAACAAGAGGATTAAAATAAGACGAAATAAGATATTTAGAATAAAAATATGACGTTTTAAATTTTAGAGACGAATTTAGTACTTAACCTAAATGTTAAATGATTAAAACCAAGATTGTGAGAACCGGACTGGTTATTGAACCAGTCGAGTGACTAGTTCAATAGTTCAATGGTTCAACCGAAGTCGAACCGTAATCAAACCGATTTAGTTAAATATAAAATAAAATTATTAAAATTAAATATATAACAACAATAAACTAAGTTTTCTTAATAGCATAAGATTTGCTCACCAAACATTTGTTCTTTGGTCTTATTCATAAGCTCATCTTAAGATTAGATTCATTGAACAATACATTGCTACAGTAATTGATTGTTACAACATCCATATATAGCAATCACAATCATCATTTCTTATTGTTTCTTTTAAACAAGAGAGGCAGCAAGAATTAAAAAATAAATAAATAAAGTATCAGAAACTCGAATTCAGAAAGAAATTTATGTTGGATATCATGAAATTATCATGAGCCAACAACAATATTAGCCCCTTTCTAACCTAACCAAAGACTTCCAAAATTTGATTAAGAAAAGAAATAAAAAATAATAATAAAATTTATTTATTTCCAATTGTAGTTATATGACAAACAGTACTTACACATATCAATAAAACATTTGCCATTACTGCAATTACAGCAAAATTGAGAATTATAGCCACTTAAAATCTAAAATTATATCAAAATTCTATTGAGCATTCAAAATCCAGAATCCAAAAACCAGTACAGCAGCCATTACATATAATTAACCAAATAATTAATTAAATAAATAATTCAAAATTGAATTACATACAGCAGCCATTACATACAGAACTCTGCATCAATCTATATAATTAACCAAATAAAGAACTCTGCATCAATTCATATAGTTCATTAACAAAATAAAAAAAATAGTTGAAAAATCAGTACAAATCACCGCAACAGAGAGTAGAGTGGACGTCTAGGTCACAGTGGCAGAACAGATCCCCAACGGCGTTGAAAGAGAAGCTTACTAGACGAGCAGACAACGTCGACCATGGAAGCTTTAGAGTTTAGATTCCCAGACGACCAAATGACGCCGACAACGCCACCCGTTGGATGTCCTTCTGCCCGGTGATAACAGCTCTTATGTGGTGCCGATTATGGTAGACTGGGAGGGACGGTGGCCTTCGTTGGAGTTGGATAAATTGATGAAGATAGGATTTGGAAGTGAAATTAGGGTTGAGGTGTGGTGGCTGGTAAGTGAGAGAACTGAGGTCTCACCATTTGTATAAGGGGTTGGGTAATTGGGTTTCGGGTCAGCTTTGTGAGTAAGCGGGTTGGGCTTGTTTAGGTTTTTTTTTTTTTTTGCGTCAAAACGACACCGTTTTGAATCTATAGCAAAAAATCGGTACTAATAAAAATTCGACCGATTTGACTGATTTTTTTATAGGTTTTTTGCAGAACGGTTTTAGGAAGCGACCGGACCGGTCTAGTAACCAATTTTCAGTTAATCCGGTTGAACCGGTCGGTCCGATCCGATTTTCAGAATCATGATTAAAACAGTTCTTGTAAAAAAAATTATGACAAAACAAGTCACAAATTTTCAAATTTAATTACTTAATTCATATAATAGGATCTAGTTAAGGTGACAAAAGGGAAAAAAGAAAGACTATTATAAATGAAGGCACCTTTCAGGGGATGGCCCTTAATGTATGTTTTTGACATTATTCACGTGAAATAAAAAGCGTTACTTAACTTGAGGAAGACACACTCAAGTAGCTAGGTGCAATTTAATTAACATTTCCATGCTTGGAACTTAGCGATGGAAAAAAGGGTGGTGTTTTCTGTAGTGTGAGAGAGATATGACAAAAGAGAAAAATTAACATTAATCAATCCCATATTAACTATATGTCCGCATTGGTATTTTTTTGATAGTTGCTACTTGCTATGCTGTTGGTGACTCCTGTATGGTGAGTTAGAGTGGTATACAAGTTAAATCAAGAAAGGTTGAATTGGGTCAAAAATGTCATGCTACTCCTTGTGTCAATTTTTTCAAATGTCATTGCTTTTTTGTAGGTTTATACAGCTATAAGGGTCAAAAGTTTCTTTGGTGGTCCTCAAAAGAGGAACACTGCTGAATTTGGCATTTGATTTTTGTGAAAGTGATGTTTTAATTGTTAGCTGTTTGTGCCGTTTGTGGTCCTTTTCCCTTTTTTTTCTTATTGGAATATCTATGAGTTTTGGAGGTCAAGGTTCATTAATTATAATCCATTTTTCCATGCCCTGTAGATGTATATATATAAATGAGTATCATACGCTATTGTCTTCTATCATTTGTACTAGAGAATCTTTCATTTCTGGGTTGAACAGCATAGAGAGAAAATTGATGTATACTTATGTGTTTATTCTGAATGAATTGAATTTAATGGCCTCTCCGTCGATCACCTTCTTATAATGTTGGCACTTGGCAGGGTTGGTGCACATTGTCTTAATTTGTGAATGTATATTGTGATATATACATTCAACAACAATTCTCTCATTTTATTCTTCAACTATGGTACAAGTTTGCAATATATAGTTATTGACATAGGTAGGGTTTGAATTTGTACTAGATAAATTAAAGTATTTGTCTAATCTCTTTATTTCAAGATATTGAATTCAATGCTTATGCCTCTGTTCTAATGTTTGCGCTTGGGAGCGAAGGTTATAAGTGCACATTTACATATATTTGTCTGTGAATGTGATTGAAAATTAACTGATGGTCTAATCTATTTTTTGCATCGATCTTATTGAAAATTAATATTATGAACGATCCAATGATTGTCACTAGATTATTATATGTAGTTTAAAAGAAAAATACCATCTGCATGATACATTTTTTAGTCTCATAATATAAATATCTAATACTTATTATGATAAGCATATCGGAATTTATTTATATCGAGTCTGATATCTATATTGTTTTTTAATATTATCAGTTTTGATGTATAGCTACGAAGCACACGGACACTTTGCTAAGTTGTAGTGTCTGCGTGTCGGATATATTTTTGATACAACACTCATCGACACTCGTCCGACATGTATGTCTATTGTGTCCAACCATGTCTTAATAAAAAATAAAAAATTCTCCTCTAGACACGCCTAGACATACCTAAATACCATCACGTGTCAACGTGTCCAGTCTTATTCTTAACATATATTCTTAAAATAAATTTAGATATAATATATATTATTATTTATTAAAACAAAAAATATTTTAAATACTTGATATAATTAAAATAGGACATTAAAAATAATTAAAGATTTTAATTTATATTTTAATATCAATAAAATATCAAAATATCATTACAATTTATTTAAAAAATACTTTATATTTTATATGTATGCATATCCTCGTATCATGTGAAATATTAATCCGTACACGTAGCCATTAAGTTTCTACTTTTGCAAGCTGGATAAATCAGGATAGAGTATAAAACAGTCTTAAAAAAGTTTAGAAAATCTTAAAACAGTACTAGAAAAATTTTAAAAAGTTTAAAATATTTTCCTCCAATTATTTAAATATAATTATTTTAAAATGAGTAAATTTTAATTTCTAAAATATTCAATCTATTTAAACAAATTTAATTATTTATAGTATATACAAAAGTTTTTATATATTCTCAAAATAAATTATAAATTAATTCTGAAAGTACTCTTTTTCAAAAAAAATAATTCAAAATAAATGAATCCACATTTATTTTTTACCATGTAAGATATTAATTTAATGAGTATTTAACAAAATAGGTCTCTATGAAATTTTACATGGGACGTTTTCGTCTCCAAAAAATTTTATTACGTTGAGGTCCTTGAAGTTTATAAAAGTAAGACATATATGTCTTTTCGTCACACTTTTGAGGACCTATTTATCCAACTAAAAACGACGACTTTGACTAAAGTAGGGACTTATATGTTTTATTTTTAGGGGCGAAAACGTTTGACACATGATTTCTTAAGCACTTATTTTGATATATATTCTAATTTAATTTAATTTAATTTAATGTTTAAGCATCATATTTCATGATCATTCTTTAACGATGAAGAAGAAAATGAGCTAGTGTTATTTGAAGAGATGGAAGAGCTCCCATTTAACATAAAATTTTACACATAAACAGTTAAAAATATTTATGTAAATGCTTATAAACAGTGACGGATCCAGAAAATTTTGATAGTGGGACTATATATATATATATATATAAAATAATAATAATTTTTATAATAAAAATATTATGTGTACATAAAAATTAGTTATCAAATTATTTATTAATTATTATATATTTGTATATAAATACATATATGATTTAATTTATTTTTAATGTATATTTTTTATTTCAATATATATACAGGTGGTTATTTTTTATGTACATATAATATGATTAGTTTTTAAAATATCTAATTTATAAATTAAAATACTAAAATAGTAATTTAAATAATAACATATAATTTAGAATTTTATTATTTAGATTTTATATTTTAAAAAAAATTAAGTAATCTTTTTCTTAACAATAATAATCGAAATATCTTTTTTTTATATAGAATGATGCAACACATTCATATTTTTTTGTTAACCAAATTCAACCAAGTCTTGTTGTTTAACTTGGTTAGACTTAGTTCATAAAAAGACTTAAATGTGTAGTATTATTCTTATATATATACAAATAAATGCTTATTTAAAAATTTATTTCTCATAAAATTAGAAACCAATTCTTATTGAGATTCATAAGAAAACTTCTTTCAATTAATACAGTTGTTACAAAAAAAAAAGATAAATAATATTCTTTTGAGTCGATTTTTAAGAAAAAACACAAATTTAATTTAAATTGAGAATTGATCATTCTAATAACATCTAATATGAAATTCTTAAATTGAAAGTGAAGTACCAAAAATTGAATAAAAAATATTGGGGGATCAAATTTAATAATTTAGTGGGACAAATAAATATTATTATCATATACTACTCAAAAAAATTTCAAATTACAGTGGAGGCGCTTGCCCCCACAATCACACACATACATCCGTCAATGCTTATGAAGGCAACTCAATGGAACTTGTATGCAATGAAAACCAAGTCATTTCTAAAGTCAAATTTACAAATTTTGGTCAACTATAAGATCAATGTGAATCATTTAAAAAATCTTAATGTGAAGCTCTTAAACTTTATAATACTTGTAGGAGAAATATTTTGGCAAATCCAGTATTCTGTTCATATTTCTTAAAAAATTTTGGGATTTAATAATTATAATATTGCACAAAAAAGCCTCACACTTAAAGCTGTTTATGATACTACAGTTAGCAATTATGTCAAGAAATTTTTTTCTTAATTTAGAAATATTTTTCTAAGTTTATTTGATGTTAGTATCTTAGAAATTTAGATATATAAATAATAACTTTTATAATGCAATGACTTCATAATTTTAATTGTGATTATTGTAATTTCTACATTACCACGATGTGGATATTATAGGTTAATAATTAAATAATATTATTTCTTATAATATTTTAGTGTTAATGAATAAAATTATTTTTTAGTATATATTTTGTTATTTTTTATATTTTTATTAATGATATATTTTTTAGTAATATTTTATTATTTTGATTAATAAAAATATGATAAGACATTAACTTTTGAAAGAGAGTAAACATATTTGAAAAGCTTATTTTAGAATTTTAAAATTTTTTTAAGGACTATTTTAATATTTTTTAAATTTTTGGGGATTATTTTTTACTTCACTCTGGGAATTGATTTGTCCAGCTTGTACACGTGGATATTTAATGGCCACTTGTCTAATTTAACGTTTTACATTAGCTGTCATCACCATTAGTGATTAACAGAAGAAGACTGTATTGTCTAATAAAAATAAATGTTGGAAACTATTTTATATTTTTATGTATTTTAAAATTTAAGAGATTAAAGTATTCAATTTTAAAAATCTTAAGAACTGATTTAGGTACTTACTCTAAAAAAAATATGAGACAATATATAAATCAACTCAAAACAGTCCAAAATTATCTTATTTTGTATTCAATAATTATCGCTAAAATAAATGGATAATATTCTACTTAAATATAATAAATATATAATTATAAATATTACATACATAAAATTATATATTGATGTTAAGTTAAATAAAATAATTTTAAATATTAGCTCCTTAATATTACTGTTCAAACCTACATTCGATATAAAGACTGTGCCAATTAAAAAGATCAATAAGTCAAAAGATCGCCTTCAAAAGGTGATAAAAAAGTTGAAACTAAAATAAAATGCTAAACTATTACAAAAGATAAATCGTTCACAAAAAACAAGTTGAGCCATAGAAGTTCACAAAGCCTACAATTGTTCACTGGTAACGACATCCTCGGCACCTCCAGAGGCAGGGGGATGCTCGGAGATCGGCATGACCGCAATAGGAGAAGTAGAAGGAATAGTTTTATTCTCTGGCTGAGGGTCGGGAGTTACCAAGCTTTTCCCTCCTGACACCTTCAGATCGGGCGCAGGAGCCACGTCTTTATCATCGGGAGTAGGAACGATCTTTCCATCTATTACCACGTTGTTTAGGCTGACAAGCGAGAGGTCCATCTCAGGCGCCAACACTTGAAATTGAGCTTTAAGGTTGGCCACCATCTCATCCATCCCTTTGACAATAGACTCCTTAAGCTCTACATACCTATCCTGAGATTTGGTAAGCTCGTCCACCAACTCTCCCCAAAGACCTTGGTGTAACTCTCCTCCTTCTTCCTCAGACCTTCCGCCATAGCTAGAGCAACCCTCGACTGCTTTAGCTGAGCATGGACCTTACTCAACTCAGAGGACAGAGATTCCTTCTCTTGCTCCAACTCCCCTTTTGACTTCTTCAAAGTGACCACTTAGACCTTCAGGGTAGCCACGAATTCTGAATCGTGTTGAGAGGAGTCTTCTCCAACTCTTTTTCTAAGGCCATACATATACCCACAGCTCGGATGTCACCCCATGCAAGGAGTTGGAGGTGGCTCTGAATGGCAGCATCGTCCATACTAATAAAACTATGGGGGAGAATATGTTTCTCACTCCAGGCAAGGGCGTCAAAACCCTACTCGTATATGCTTTCCGAGTCGGAAGGATGACGCTTCTTAGAAGTTGGCTCTCCCCCTGAGGGTGGAGATCGGGATTTTAAATTAATCAAGCTACTAGAAGCAGAGGCCGGTTGGACAATCGAATCGGGCACAAATTTTAGAGGCTCCAGGGCACCTATATCCGATTTCGAAGGGGAACCTAACCCACCGGCTTCACCACCCTCTATTAGCTGCAAACTCCGTGCCACCACGTTCTTTGCAGCCGACTTAGGGGCCATCTTATCTACACAAAAGGCAGAACAGTTAGAAACCAAAGCTACTCAAAAGCAGAAAGGGAGGCAACTCAGACACAAAGGCTACCTAATTCATATTGAAGCCAGGTCGGGTCTCCCAAGTACTTTTTAATGTCCAAATAAGGAGCTCAGCTCCAGAAATCCTGAAACAACCCGACCACACTCCCCTCAAGCTCGTCTAAATCATTTAAGTCATATTTTACCACTACAAAACTCTCTTCCCAGTATAAAGGAAAGATGGGCTCATCATTCTCATCAAGGAAAAAAGGTCAGACACCCTCCACAGCCTGAATCTTAAAAAAGTAATTCATAAAGTCATGAAAGGAATTGTCATATATAGCAAAGACCTTTATACCCTGAATAGCACGAAAAGAAAGCCAGCTCAATTTTCTAGAGACAAAGGGGTTGGTAAGAACAAAAAGGTAAAAGAAAATCTTAAGAGAAGGACGGACATCAAGCTTCTGACAAAAGAGTTGGTATATTTTCAAAAATCCCTAGGAATTAGGATGCAACTGAGTAGGAGTCACCTTACAAACTTTAAGAACTTCACACTCAAACTCAATAAAAGGGAGGGTGATCTCCCAATTTCACAAAAAAGCAATCATAGACATACATGAAGTGATGCTCTGTCCTATCAAGTCGGAGAAAACAGACACTCTCCTCGGGATCGGCCACTACAATCTCGTACTTTCGCTCATTATCTCGGTTCTCACACAACCTATGATGTTTACGAAAAGACTCAGCGTACTCATTATCAGTAATAGGCACAGGGGTAAGGACAGAAGAATCTAGCCAGGACAACCCAAATGAAACCCTAGTAGACATCTTGTAAATTACTAACCGAGACATACATGCTACACCTACAAATTCAAAAAGAAAGGAAAAGTCGTCAATACAACTCAGACAAATCATAAGTCGGGTCACCATCAACAAAAATCACAAAATCCTAACTAGAAAAAGCACACAAAACACCTGAACAAAAATGGTGTCCTCTTCAGAAAGCAAAGACGACCCCATTTTTGAGGGACAACATAGCATCCGAATACCCTCCAAATGACACACACAGCATACAAATACCCTCCAAACAAATATCATACGGGTCTAACTCACAAAACCAACAAAAAAGAGAACAAAACAAAACACATTACCCATGAAACAGAAAAACAGAGGAAAATGAATAACCACAAAAAAAGAAAGGAGCAAAACACCAACATGAGAATGAAAGATCAAGAAGCGAGGACCACAGAAGAGCAATAATAGGATGAGCGGTCCAAACACCTTCAGTGAGCACAAAAAATGAAATGAAATCCAAATATTTGAGTAGTAGTTACAGAAGGAAAGTAGAAAAGCAACAGTCATAGAGAAGGAAGGAGAAACAAAGCAATGAAAAAGAAGAAAGAGAGAAAGGGGAAACATATTTATAAGATGCCAGGGGCATAACAGTAAAACCACCTCCTAATAAACGCGCACAGATTCCAACGACACTGTTACCCTCACACGCGCCCTAGGAGCAATTCAAAATTCTCGAGCCACGTCGGGTCAAGGTCAGGACTACAAATGCCCAAGTATGACTTAGTAAAAGAGCGGACTCGAATAGGGACACTATTTATACCCTGGCCCAATTCTAAAGAACTAGGCCCAAAGGATAAAAAGACCAAGCTAAAGAAGCTCGGCTCGAACACTCCTGACCTCCTCAAAGGTCGGGCACTATGAAAGGGAGATGAATCTGTTGAATTAAGAAATTAACTAACATAATTGATGATGACAAACATTATTTTTATTGGGTTAACTACCCAATTAGTGTTGATTATTTTTTATTAAGTGATGCATGCCAAATTTATCAAATATAGCAGAAGCCCAGTTTGGAATAAACTGAAACAGAAAGTGGACTATTTAAACAAAGTAAGCTCAAAGAAAACAAAGCAAAAAAATCAGATGGGCCAAGTGGACATAGCCAACCCAAGCCCGAATTCATATCTCAAGCTAATCCCTCCAAAGTGCTTCCACCAAAGCAACGTTCACCTTTTTCTTTCGGTCAGACACAGAGAAAAGAGAGAGAACTTCGTTCCTCTTACTCGTTTCATCAAAGAGGAAAGAAAGAGAAAGCTTAATCAGAAAGGAAAAAGTCTAATCACCCAAATCTAACCATCTTAGGCTAAGTCAGAAGTTAAAGGTAATTTGTTTCCTCTTGCATGCATTTTACTTTCCTCTCTTCTTCTCCAACTCTCTGTCAATCCAATTTGGGATATATGAAAAAGTGATTTCTGATAATCACTGCTATAAATCAATAGCCAAATTTGTTTCTTAGGGACAAAGTTGTAGCTCAAGGTTTCAGATCTGGGTTTACCATTGAAAATATTTTTCGTTGCTATCCTGAGGCTTTCGGTCAAGAAAGAGGGTAGAAAGTGAAAAAATAAGTTGGTGAAGCACAAAACTCGAGGGTTGACTTAGAAGAGAGCAACTCAGCAACATGCAAGGAGATACAAAATGAAAATTTTTGTTCATACTGAGATAAGGAGAGATAATCAGCATTTGAGGTTTATATTCAGAGAAGAGCTCTCTGAAAAAGTTCATCAACTTGGACAGTGTTTCCTAATCAAAGGAGCATTCCACCAAAATGAGGAACTAAATCAGAGGCAAGAAAATCTATTTCATCACATAGCAAAGAAACTGTTGAAGCATTAATCTCCTTCATGTTTTACAGATTGTAGTTTTCATTTTCAATAGTGGAAATTCCACCACTGTTGTGGTGGAGACTGGATGTAGGTTGCATTGCATAAGGCAACTGAACCAGCATATATGATGGTGTCAGCTTCTCTCTTCCCTTTTCTGTTCTGTTTTTCGATATTCATGAGACAAAATAAAATTGTCTCATAAATTTTTCGCTGCTGAGTTTAAACAGATTCAAAGATTGAAAGTTTGTTTTAAAAAGGATTATTTCATTAAAGCAAAATAAGGTCATAGATTCAACCCCCCTTCTCTAAACCTTCTACAACCTTTAGAATCTTACCTACCCTAGATAAAAGACCACTAAAGATATCCCCACATATCTAGAAGAAAGATCTTAACAAATCCGTAGAAAAGGGAACAATTACCCACTAACAAAAGATAGAACTACCCCAGAGGAAGGTAATATATCCCACTATAAATACATTGACACCCCTCAAATATATCCAGAACCCAATCTAATATAAACCTACTTAGAGTCTTTGATGATTTAGACATCGGAGTCTCTTTCAGGTACTATCCACACCTCCTCACGAGGAACTCGGACAGCAACACCTCGGCCCTAGCTCAGATCGGACATTGCCCCATAAGGAGTTTGGATCTTATGTCCAAACTCAAACGCAACCCAGTTTCAAATAACTCCCCGAACAATTACCATATTATAATGACGAACTCATTTCTTTATTTATTCCATCTCTTTCTTCTTGGCCAAAATTTTAATTTAGTCATTCCTATCAACTAATACTAGAGAATTAGTTGATAGTAATCATACTTAGCATTGTTTCCTGCACCATGCAGTACGTGAGTCTTCACTGTGTGTGTATATATACCTCATGCATGTGTACATGAAGAATACACTCGGAACTAAAGAATTACAATTCACAAAGATTACTTTCTCTCCTCTCTGTTCTTCTCTCTTTCCTTTCTGGCTACTCAAGACTCTGAGATAGTATAGTTCTGTGTCTTACATTTTCAACTGATTTTATGGGATTAATGCTATGGGGGGCATGATTTTAATTACTAGGACACAAAGAAGGAAGTCACACAAAATATATAAAAAATTGGAATCTTAATATAAAGCTTTGAGTCAGAGAAGTTCACCAGATGAAAAAGATGTCTTTAGCCTTTATTAGTATTTTTGATAAGAAGTCTTGTTGGTGAGTTATTGTTTTATATAGGCTTTCTGTTTGTCTTGATAGCGAGTTCATAAGGATGTTTGTGTTTGCTTTGTTTGGTTAAGGGGTGATTACTTTTGATTGTAGCGTATTGTTAGTTTTGCGTGTCTTTTATAAGTTATTGTTATTGTTTTGTAGGCTAGACTATTTCTGAATAGTGGAGATCTTGAACCCTTCTCTCATTTGTGGTCGAAACTTTTAACTAATTATCAAAAAGAAAAAAAAAACTACAGCTACAGAAAGAGTATTTTAACATAACTCATGAATTATAGTAAAAGTAAGTTCTGAGAAATTAAATGTTCCTAATGATTATAAGGAAGAGTAACCCGCATACAAAATATTTTTCTTTGTATCGTTGAATTATCGCATTCCTAGACCCCTACTTTATCTTGTTGCTTAAATAGAAGGGTAAGGTGTAGTTCACATCACATGAATCTTCTTCTATCTGATCTGAAGATCACATTCGACCCTTCTCATCCTTCATTAGAGAATTTTAGAGTTGGACCAATTTACGGGCCTCTTTATTATATACACTTAAATTTCTTAATAAGTTAATTAATTCATAAACTGAAATTAATTCTTCCTGCATATTATGTTTTAGTTTTTAGGTTTTCTTATGTTCTTCTTCAACGTTTCAACTTAAAAGCTGAAATTAAATCACACTTTAAGGTACTCATCAAACGTAACAACATAATTCTCACCCATGATGTTGGTTAATTTAATATAATCTTTATAATATCTCTTGTATTGTATTTATCAAATTTCATGAGACAATACTATTTGTTTACATAATAATAAGCTGAAATGGAAATAAGTAAAGCAAAGTATTATATAATTAAAATTCCGCAATGTGGTTTAATCACTACCATACTGTACTCAAGGCTGGATCTAACTATCTAATAGTAGAAGTGACTGGTGATAGCAACCTCAATAAATCTCCAAGTTCTATGGTTATATGTAATTTTGCAAGGGTTATTTAGGTAGCCAAAAAATAATTACAATATAGGAATATTATATAAAATTTTCCATTCTCTTGATAAGCAAGTGACACACCTCTTTATCACTTATCCTTCTTATCACATGTTATTTTGCTACATATTTGAAGTCAATAATGTTCTTTCCAAAATTAATTTTAGTTTCTTTCAAATCAAATTCCTAACATCTCTCAATCATATTATTATCCATTAAAGTGCAATAATTTCCTGCAAAAAATATGAAAATTAAATTAAAAAGTTTTAACAACTTTTATACAATTTATATTTTACATATAGACTATTAAAATATAAAATAAAATATAAAATAAAATATAAAATATAAACAAAAATTAAAAAAATAATTTTTTTAAAAATAATTATTAACTCATCATATTAAAATCAATAAATAAGCATACATATGAATATTAAATAAAAATATTAAAATAATTAAAATCATGGCCTATTAGTGTACATATGAGATAATTTGAAAAATATAATAAGACGTATAGTTTAAATTTTGATAATATTAATTATAAACATTATAGGTATGAAATTATAAATATTATGAATACAAATTATGGATGTTATTAACATGAAATTATGGATGTTATGTGTATGAATTTATAGATATTATGTGTAAATTTTTCAATTGAATAAATTAATTTAAGAATTTGATATTTTTTAAATTCAATTATGATAAAATTTAAAAAATATTTGTGTTAACTTTATATTTACATATGCAATAACTAAAAAATGATATGTGTATGGATGTAATATCTAATAAATATGAATTTAATTTTTAGATGTTAGTTGTATGTAATTATGGATGTTATGTATATGTACGTATGAATGTTATGTGTATGAACTTAGTTAGTATACAATATAATTATAAATGCACATAAAAGCACAAAAAAATTAAATTAGTTTATTACATACCTCATCAAAGCTAGTGTGGTTTTTCATATTCTCGAGAATCGGTTGACTGACAACATTTTCATCGGGTGAGTCCGTCTGTTGTTCAAATTCTTCATCAGCACCTTCTACTATAGGTACTGTATTAAGGTCGAATTCAAATGTCATACTATTTGCAATGATAAACGCGACTTCTTGTAAAATTTCTTGACTTATATACTATTGTGCTTGCAATGGTATTAGAGTCATGATTTTTGAATGATCATAATTAAATTAATAGAAGGTATATATTACAAAGAATCAAGTGCAAGTAAATGCCTTAACGGAAACAAAGAATTAATGATTTTTTCGTATTTTCATTGATTGATATTAAATGCCTCAAGAGAAACAAAGAATCAAGTGTAATTAACTCAATTAATGTATATTATCATTACCGTCTATTATTATTATTATTATTATTATTATTATTATTATTATTATTATTATTATTATTATTTAATATATTCTTAAATATAAAATTTAAATTATAAAAGGAATATTAAGTATTGACTACAAGAATGACTAATAGTAAAGAATATGATATTATAATTAATATCATTAATAAGTAGAGTTGATAAGAATATGATAAGTGGAATGATAATAGAGTAAGATAAAAAATAAAACTATTATTAAATGATATAAATAATGAAGTAAATTATAAAATTTTTTGACTAATTATAACTGAAAATTTTTACTTTCCTTTTGCAAGTGGGTGAAAAAGTTTCCTAAAATACATTTAAAGTATGAAATACATATTGTGTTTATTCATGATATAACTACTATTATTAAATAAGATATGAATTTAATTTAACTGATGCGAGACAAATCAATTTTAAAGTGTCTGTTCATAACATTATTAATTATAAGATATAGGACCCTGGCCTACCCAACATTTTATAGTTTTTTTGCTTTGGGTATCCATAATGATCCATTTTTCCACCACTTCGTTTGTTACACTTTTATCTGTCTCTGTCCGCTTTGATAGGAATGAGTTGTGGCCTGTGAAAGAGGGATTTAAAAGAGGAAAAAAAGGAATGGAATTTATTGCATTTTTTTTTATTTGGAAAAAGGAACTGTTGTGTTTATTCATTTATCATTGGGTGGACATCTTACTATTTGTGAGGGACAAGAGTGATAATGATCCTATCATAGAATAGAAGACAGCATCAATAGATAATGATCATCATGTGTCATGATCAACTTTTGCAAGGAAAATCAAATTATTACTATTATGGTTCAATTTCCACAGAAAGAAACATCATCAAATTTCCTTAGAAATAAGCAAGAACATATATTATGGTACTTGTACTTTTTACAAAAGCTGTGAAAAGTTATTGACGCTGGTAGGTTAGTTTATATGTAGTTGACAAGTGTTTTTTTTTTTTTTTAGAATAAATTACTATTTCTACTCACAAAAGTTTATAAGATGTTGACAAATTCATCAATAAAAAAATAAAATTGATTTTATATTTATAAAAAATTAGTTTTACAAAACTATCCAAAACATAAAAAATTATTTAAAATTTTTAAAATACCCTCTATTCTAACCTAATCTTAAATTTAAATGTTACTCCACAACACCACCACTCCAATCTCAAACCCCACCACTTTTTAAATTTTTATTCACCACCATTCGTCCCCAATTACCTCTATCACTGTTATCATCATCACGCCACCTCCTTTTTATTACTACCGTCATACTATTTCATCTCCTTTCAACCACTGCCAACGAGCCAATTCTCTTTCTCATATGGGAATAAATCATAAACCTCCTTTACTTCATCTGAAAACAAATTGCAAACCCCCTTTTCAACAAAGTGGATACTATGATGAAGATTCTACAATTGTCTTTATGTAAAGATGCATCTTTTTTACCATTAGATGATGAATTGTATAGTTTGATTTGATATGTTATAAAAGTGTTATGTTTTTTTTTTTAAATATGGCCAAACAAATAAAGCACACTTTTAACACAAGACTCTTCATGAGAAGATGTTTTTAACATCTTCATTTGAGTAGGTGCCTTTCAACAATTCCATAAACATTCTGATGCTGTAGCCTGCCTAATTTTTTTTTCACGACAACAACTGTTATCGAAAGTTTATCGTAAAAGAAGATAATAAAACAGAAATAGTGAGAGAGAAAAATAGATTGAGATAGAGAAAAGAGAAAAGAGCGATAACTGATGCTACCACAGCCGTTGTTACTGCTGTTGAAAGATCCAAAAGAGAAAAAGAGAAAAAAAACTAAACAAAAAAAAGAAAGAGAGAAAGAGGGAATGCACGATGGTGAGGAGTAAGGATGGAGACGATGGAGGGAGTCACTACCGCCACAACTGAGATAGAGAGAGAAGACTCTATATAGTGAAAAGGAGGAAGCACAAGGTGGAGGAGCTGCTATCGGGAGTTAGATGAGCCACCACCATGTCCACTATTTAAGTATTGTTGCTTTTGATTTTTTTTTTTTTTTGTCTCTTTCTCTACTTTGGTTTTGCAAGTGAGATTTTAGAAAAAAATTTAGCTTTAAAATCTAGAAATAATGTATCGATAGAGAATTTTGAAAAATTAAATTTTTAGTATTGGTGATGATGAATTTAGAGAAAAAAAAAAGAAAAATATTAGTTCTAGAAAATTTAAAATTGTCTAAGTATGAATTATTAGTGGTAATGAAAGTGTAGTGGTAGTGGCGACAGTTGTGATGGTGGCGGTGGCGGCGATGGCAATAGTGGTAGTTAAGGATAAAATTTAAATAATAATAGATTTGGGTGGTAGTGATAAACAGTTGAAAATTTGGGAGGTGGTGACGAAAGGTTAGAGGTGGGTTAGGATAGGTAAGGAGACAGTTTAGGAATTCTAAATAATTTTTTAAAATTTGGATAGTTTTGTTAATAAAATTTCATCTTTTATAAATATATATAAAATTAATTTTATTTTTTTTGTAAATAAATTTATTAATATTTTAAACATTTATGAGTATAAATGATAGTTTACTCTATTTAAATAAGTCTTCACAAATGAATAACATTAAAATAACTATTTATTCTTATATTATGTTAATATTTTTCACTTAAACTGAAATAGTAGTTAATGTCGTTCATACACAATCTTTAAATATTGAAATAATAAGGAAAACACCTAAAGAAAAGGTTGGGTAGCCTTGTCTTGGCTAAAATATTATAACAATTATTTCTCATTATTAAAATAAATTCAACTTATATTCCAAATAAATGAATAAATAATGAAATTGATATTCTGCATCTAAGTGATATATAATTGTACAAGTGATGCAGATTTAACAAATCAGAAATTATTGACAAAATCTATCAAGTAATACAACGAGAGTGAATTATAATTCTCACGAAAATTAATGGATTAAATAAGTAATAGTCAATTGATTATTCTAGCAAGACAATAAAAAACTAGGTTTCAAGAACAAATTGCATAAAAATAGTAAGTTAAAGAAAAGCAGAACGTGAATGATTGAAAAAATAATATAATTCAAAGAGTTAAGATTTTAGAGATATTAAAACTTTCGGAAAAATGCTTTTCACTTTTCACTTTGATTTTACAAAGATGTTTCAATGGCAAATTATATGTAATCAAATTCCAATCTCTTAGTAATTTAATCTCTCTCAACCTAATCAACTATCAATCCCTTGATTAATTAATTATGAAAAGAGTTGAAGTCTGTTCACTGATTTAGAAACCACACAATCCTTAAGAACTAAACCTAATTGATTCAATAATGTCACTTATCAAGTCCAAGTCCAAAAACCTAAGAATCATGAGAAGAAGTTTTCAAGCTTAATTCAATTAATTAACTTTTTCTAGATATTAAGAGAATTCAAGTCAGATTTAGAATTGTTTCCCAACACATTCAAATCCTTTGGATGAAGAACGAAAACTTTTTCTTAAGAAATCATCAATCTATTAATCAAAGGTAGAAAAGCTATAACATTAGTCCATAGAAATTAACAGAGCTCTTAACCTTAACAGAGAAGATTAGTTGTTCATGATCAAAAGAAAACCTAGTATTATAAATTATAAAACTGCCAAAAGAAGAGACCTCGTATGTGACTCCTCTCCTTATATACTAACTCTAAAATAAATTCAAAATTCCAAACTAACTCCGAATTAACTTAAAACAGAATCAAATCTAGCTAATTAATTTTACCTTCTCAAGTTAAGCTTTAGATATTTCTCCTTATGATCCTCAAGAAATACTAGAATTCATGGATTTAGGTTGAGCCTTGAGTTAATCACTTAAGTATTTGAAGAATTGGAGGTCTTGGTGAGTGAATTAACACCCCAGGGAGTGGCCCATTAGTGCGTGGAACGTATGGCCTTATACGTGCAACGTATGGCCAAGATCAAGAGAAAGTTGGCCTCTGTTTCAAGCTTGGCGTCCCACAGCTGCTCTTCCCACGTCGCATGCATGGAGCCCTTGGTGGATTGTCTCCATTTTGGCCTTCACGTTGCAGGCTTCCTTGTGCATCAATTGCTCTCTGTCTCTCTTCCCACGTTGGACGGCTGCACTCCGACGTCGCACGCATAGCTTGTGGCAGCCATTGAGTGTAATTTGTGGCTTGAGTGTGGCTAACTTAGACGTATTTTTTCACTATAGACTATTAGATATTGTTGGAAAGTCCTAGATGTCAACTTTCTAGCACCGCTAGAACCGTGGCATTTGGAATTCTATAACTCAAGTTATGCTCATTGGAGTGCAAAGAGGTCAGAGGTGTCTTGTTTAAAAAATAATTTAGTATTTGTATTGGTCAAATGATGACAAAAAATACCAAAAGTTACGGTTTCTTTTATTTAAATAAAATAATAGAAGATCAAAATTACCTGAATCTCCTAAATGAAATTTGAAAATATGAATCCCCTAAATCATATAATATATAAATCATTCAAGGATGATATGTGTTATATAATGTATGAAACATACTATCCTAAGATGATTTATGCTTGAAATGCATAAGACAAAAACACATAAATCTTCCCAAATTCTTATACTTCACAACATGTACATAAATCATCCCACTCCAGTATATTTTAATTTTTTTTTTTTTTTTTTTTTACCTAAAACTCACAACTGATTTACGAGCAACTACCCCACCCTCAACATCTATGATTTATGTGAAATCCATACCTCCAATATCCTAGCATGATTTATGATATATAACCAATATATAGAAAACAATATATCATCTATCACAAAGAATCTGAATTCAATATTTTTTATGCATGTTTAATTTTTTTTATACTTTTTTATATGCCTTTTATATATATTTTTAGTATTTTTAGTACTCTTTCATAATATGTCATAATTTATTATTATTATTATTATTATTATTATTATTATTATTATTTCTTTTTTTTTTAATTTATTTTATCTAATAGGATTAATAAATCATATTATAAAAAAATAATAATAAATATAATACACAAAAATCATAATTATAAAAATGTATAATATTAAACAAAAAATTAATAAAAATATAAATAATAAATAATAAAAAAATCAGACAAAGAGAAATAATAAAAATTTTATAAATAATATAATAACATACATAAACAATAAAATTGGTAAAAAAAATAAATGTTGAATATCAATAGCTAAAATACTGTTAGTGAAACTAGAAATTGTTGCTTATTGTAAACTTGGTTTTATGTATAAAATCATTTCTGCGTTTATAAAGGAGAAAATTAGTCGAATCAAAAATTGAAGTTTTCATGGACTTAGAACGTGTTTTTTCTCTTCTAACGTATTTGCCAAACACATCTATACTTCTTAACACGTTAAAAGAGAAAAAGCACGTTCTAACTTCTTGAAAACTTCAATTTTTAGTTTGGCTAATTTTTTTCTTTATAAATGTAGAAGTGATTTTGTACACAAAACCACGTTTACAAGAAACAACAATTTCTAGCTTTTGCTTTTTTCAACCGGTTTTTACCCATTGACATTCAACATTTATTTTTCTTTTACTAACTTTATCATTTATACATGTTATTGTATTATTTATAGAATTCTTATTATTTCTCTTTATATGAGTTCTTTTTTTCTATTATTTATTATTTGTATTTTTATTAATTTTTTGTTTGATATTATACATTTTTATAATTGTAATTTGTTTGTATTATATTTATTATTATTTTTTTATAATATGATTTGTTGATCTCATTAGGTAAAGTAAATTAAACAAAAAAATTAACCATAAATAATAATAATAATAATAATAATAATAATAATAATAAATTATAGCGTACTAAAAAGAGAACTAAAAATACTAAAAATACATTATAGAAAGAACATATTAAAAAAAGTATATATACAAAAATTAAACATGCATTAAAAAATAACATTAAATTCAAATTCTTTGTGATAGATGATACATTGTTTTTCATAAATTAGTTATATATCATATAAATCATTCTATGATGTTGGGGGTATAGATTTGCACGTAAATCGTACTAGGATGTTAGGAATTAGGTAGTTGCAGGTAAATTGTACTAGAGTTGTGAGCTTTAGGTGAAAAAACTTAAAATATAATGAGGTAGGAAATTTATATATATGTTGTGAAGCACAAGAATTTGGGACGATTTATGTATTTTTGTCCAATATATTTTAAATATAAATATCCTAGAATAACATGTTTCATACATTATATAACACATATCATCCTGAAACGATTTATATATTATATAATTTAAAAAATTTACGTTTTCAAATTCCATTTAGAGAATTCAAGTAATTTCGATCTCATATTATTTTATTTAAATAAAAATGCTAACTCAAAAAGTTTTTATTCGATAAATTATATGAATTTTTGCCTTCATTTTAAATATAATAGTATTTCATATTATTATTATAATAGTATTTATGGCAGCAAATTGTTTCAACAACATATTACAAACATCTTAATTATATATTTGCATTTTTTTGTCTAAAGTTAGCTTTGTTCCTTTTTATTTTATTATTGAAAGTAAACATCTAATTGTCTATTAAATTTGATGTTCAATAATTTATGTGACATTGTATATTATTTCTATGTGAATAAGCCATGGGTAAAAAATGGAAATCTTATCGATTAATATTAATTTTAATTTGACTAATATTACTTTGAAATCTATAATATAACTGTGCTGAAATTAGTATTATCAATAGTAGATTAATATAAATGAACAACTAAATATTATATTGAAACGATTATACCATGTTATTATCTATTGGATGATTAATATTTTATATGTTTTTCTATTTTTTTTTCTTTTTATAAGTTTATATAATTAATACATTAATTTTAATTTAATAAATTAACAAAAGAAACTTCGAGTTTACCGTGCATTACACGGCCAAATACACTTGTTAATCATATGAATTAAAGTTTGTCTTTTACTATATATAAAGGGTATAAATGATGTTGTCAACTCACAGTTTTTGACTATTTCTTATTTTGTTTTTTCTTAAGTTTTCTGTATTTGTCTGTAATTGATTGCGAACAGATTTTTTTTTTCATGTAACATGTTTATATTTAAATAAGAACACAATATAATGTATTAAATAATAGATTTAATTATTTTATTGGTCTTATAATTTTATCAAATTTATAATTAGATTTTTATATTATTTTAATTTTATAATTATGCCATTTTTAGTATAAAAAATTTTAAAATTAATTGAATATTTTTCTGTAAATTAAATATATCAACAATTAAAAATTTAATTAGATCCTTTGACTGCATATTTTTTGAATAAATATTCTATTAATTTTAATATAAAAAAATATAATTGTAAAATTAAAAATAGTGTGTGGATTCAATTAAAAAAAAGAATTTAATTACAAATTTAGTGAAACTATAAAGACCAATAGAATAATTAAATCTAAATAATATAATTGATGATAGCTCAGTAATTTTTTTTAAATAATTTCTTTTGTAATAATTAAAATAATAAAAGATTAACTAATTTATCATTCATTGAATTTTGATACATTTAAATAATTACTTGAATTAAGCAAAATAATTATGTAATTTTTTATTTTACTTTTAATATGAACATTACAAAATAAATAATAATTAAACTCTCACCTTTTTCACTTTATTCATTTTTTTTCACTTTAAATGATATTTTCTTTTTCAGTGGCCTTTTCTTGTTATTAATTTGCACCAATTGATGAATAGGTTTAGGTAACTATTATCCCAATTTGAACAAAAGTTATATTGTTCTTTTCAGTACAAAATTTACATTTACTTTAATTTAATTTATATAAGTTAAATCTTAAAATGATATCTCAGATGGGCCATTTATATTAAAAAAGTTTTTGAAATTTTAATTATTACACCATAAACGTTCTTGAGATTAAAAAATTGCACAATGACTATAAATCTTCTCAAAATTAAAAAATTATACTATATTAATTTTTTATTTTTTTCTGTCGAATTACTCGTCCTAACATAAATGATTTTGCACATCTTTTTCATATTAGACTAAAAAAAAACAATATTACTTTAATTTTGATGCATGATACATGATAAAATGACATCTTTTAATCTTAATAGTTACATTTTTTTGTGGGCATAAGACGTTTTATGATTCATTAAAATTAAATACATGACATAATTTTATTAAGCATTTAACATCAAAATTAAAATAATATCATTTTTTAGTCTAACATAAAAAAATGTGTCAAATCACTTACGTTGCGATGAGTAAATGACAGAACGAAAATAAAGACTAAAATGGTATAATTTTTTTTAATTTTAACAATATTTATGGTATAATTAAAATCTTAAAAATTTGTTTAATACAAACCGTCAATTTCAATAATTACTTTGAGTTTTGACACTAATTTATATATCACAATATCTTATATTTTTACTTTAATTAAGAATTTTATATTTGTGAGAGTTATTATAGTAGGTCAATTTGACCCACCAAATATTAGAAGTTAAAATAGTAAATAAGGGCTAATCTATTTTCTCTTCGGAAGAGAAAAATACTACTTGCTATCTAATTCAACTCTAATGAATTAGTATGTTAAATGGGATGGCTCACTTGGTAATAATTTTAAAAAATATAAAACATGATAAAATTAAACTCTTATCAACTTGAAAAATACTTAAAAATAAAAAATAAAAAATATCTACTTTCTAACAAATGCGATACACAAACATTAAAAGTAGTTTTTGTTCAAAGTAATAATTAAATAAATTTATAGTTTTCTTCAAACAGATTATATTTTCAAGCATAAAAAGAAAAAAAAATGATTTCTTTGATACTCAATTAAATTGAGGGTATTACATACTCTTCTTACATATTTTAATTAATTGGTGATAAGTGTATTCACTAATTTTAATAAGCAAATGAATTTTTAATTTTTAAAAATTAAAAATAAATAAATTTAATACATGTATTAAATACTTTATATATACATATTTTAATACCCTGTAAATATGTTTCACTATGGTTAAATCAAATCATCATATGTGGTAAACCTTAAATAAATTATTTAAAAGAAAAAAAAGAAAAAGAATTAGAATTGGACCATTGTATATGCTGTTGGAGAAAAAGGGAAGAACATAGAACCCTAATCCTTTTCATCTAATTTCGTCTTCTTCTCTTTTCTATATTCACAGAAAAAATTCATTTTTGTTTTCTTTTTATCGTTCTTCCATTCAAAGTCGCTCAGATACTGTCACGCTCTCAGCATTTGTAATACAAATACTGAGAGCGTGACAGTATCTGAGCGACTTTGAATGGAAGAACGGTAAAAAGAAGATTGATTGTTTTGGGTTCCAACAACAAAATCGACGACTTTGAATTGAAAAACGATGGATTGTTTTGGGTTACATCAACCAGATCGATGTCCTTCAAAGATTAAAAGGAGAAAAAATAAGGTATATCCTAAGAGTAAAGGAGAGGGAAAAAGACAAAAATAAATTTTTTATGTGAATATAGAAAAAGAAAGAAGACGAAATTAGATGAAAAAGATTAGGGTTCTATGTTATTCTCTCTTTTTCCAGCAGTATATACAATGGCCTAATTCTAATTTTTTTTTTAAATAATTTATTTAAGATTTACTATGTATGATAATTTGATTTAACTAAAATTAAACATATATACAGTATATTAAGATATCTATATATAAAGTATTTAATACATGTATTAAATTCATTATTTTTAATTTTTAAAATTAAAAATTTATTTACTGATTGAAATTAATAAATACATTTATCCCCAATTAATTAAAACATGTAAAAAGGGTATGTAATACCCTCAAATTAGTTAGGTATAAAAGAAATTAAAAAAAAAAACATAGGACAGCAGGATACTGCGAATTCGGTCAGAATTAATTACTTTTTTACTCAAATAGAGAGTTAAGCACGTTACGTTGGGTCAATATTAGCTTGCTATTTTGCAAACTTAACTCATAAATTTGATGGATATTGAAATAAATCAAAAGAATTTAATTTTAATATATCAATAATATAAAATATTTATTCCATCATACTTATTTTATGATTATTTCACATGAACAAATTAAAAATAATTATTTTTATTAATATATTATAATATAACTAAATACATAAATAAAATTATTTTACATTTATAATACATAAAAATTACGAATAATTTTTACCGGACTAAACTTACTTTAGATAAAAATGCAGAAAGCTACTGATGCTGTAAAAAAAGGATTTTTTTTTAAATAAATGAAAAAAAAGTTTTATTTATTAAAATAAATAATTTATAAATTAATTACAAAAATATATCTTTTTTTTATTTCGTTTGCACTGTAAACGAGATAAGACAGATCGAATGATATGTATATATCTTGTTTATAATGTAAAAGAAATATGTGTAAATTTTTCTTGTTTACACTGTAAAGGAGATACGTGAAAAATTATAACGTTTACAGTGTAGATGAAATACAGTAAGACAAATTTTTAACAAGTATAAAAAAGATGTGCAACTTTTGATATTCTCCACATACATTTTATATCTTCTTCTCTTCTGTTTTTCTTTCAAAAAATAGACAAAAATGTCCAGTAGTAGCAGATATGTGGTTGTTTGTGTGTATTTAAATTGTCGTATGAGAAACCGTGACAATAGGGTAATATTTGAGTGTGATAATTCGTTACTGTTGCGCACTTGACTAGTAAGTTTCCTGTCCAAGTTGAAATGTTTGATATTGAGTAACCTTGGTGGTTTATGCAGAAAAGAGATCAGAAGGGCCATAAGTTGCTAGCATCGTTGGGAAACGAAAGTTTTTGGTTTCGTCTATTTCGACTCCATGGCAGTGAGCATGTGTGCCTCATGTTTAACATCTATGGAAGAGTTATGGCGGAACAAATGATGAAACATTCCGTGGAAGTTGGTGATGTTGGTGGCGATGTATCCGTCCACTCAACCTTTGTTCAGGATTATCCACCTCTCGTATCACCACCGATTCGTATTGCTAGTCTGGTGGAAGACATGGATATCCAATAATACCAGTATGTGACTCACTCACCGAAAAAGAAGTAAATGAGACTTCTGACAAACAATAAATATTCATAATTAAAAAAATAACATCCCAATAAACATTGACATAACAAACTAATTTAACAATTATATACATTTATTTAACAAAAATTTAAAAATATTTACTATATAAATTTATTTAAATAAAATCTATTACGTTAATAATTGCTTAATTAATTAATAAACATCTTCTCTCTTCAATACGTTAATTAAAATAAAAATATTTATTAAAATAACTAATAATCTTATTAATAAACTTTTACTTTATTAATACTCTAATTAACAAATTTTATTAACAACTAACTTAATATAACATCTAAATACATATATTTGATTAGTCCGGTAAATTAAGTTAAAAAATAATTTTTATTTAAATAGTCAATAACTAAATTCATAAATTAATAAACATATAATTAATAAATTAATTTTAACCAAAACATCTACCACAATATTTAATATCTAAATTAATAATTATGTGCTTGATAACTGATGAGCGGATAATTTATACGCTTTTTGGCATTGTTTTTAGGTAGTTTTTAGTAAGTTCAAGTTACTTTTAGGGATGTTTTCATTAGTTTTTATGTTAAAATCACATTTCTGGACTTTACTATGAGTTTGTGTATTTTTCTGTGATTTCAGGTAATTTCTGGTTGAAATTGAGGGATTTGAGCAAAACTCTGAAAAAGGCTGACAAAAGAACTGCTGATGCTGTTGGATTCTGACCTCCCTGCACTCGAAATGGATTTTCTAGAGCTACAGAACTCCAAATGGCGCGCTCTCAACGAAGTTGGAAAGTAGACATCCAGAGATTTCCAGCAATATATAATAGTCCATACTTTATTCGGGAATTGACGACGTAAAGTGGCGCTCAACGCCAAGTACATGCTGCTGTCTGGAGTTAAACGCCAGAAACACGTCATAACCCGGAGTTGAATGCCAGAAACACGCTATAACTCGGCGTTCAACTCCAAGAAAAGCCTCAGCTCGTGGATAGATCAAGCTCAGCCCAAGCATACACCAAGTGGGCCCCGGAAGTGGATTTATGCATCAATTACTTACTCATGTAAACCCTAGTAGCTAGTTTATTATAAATAGGACTTTTTACTAATGTATTAAGGATCTTTTGACCACATTTCATCTTTGGATCACTTTAGATCTGAGGAACATCTCTGGACGCCTAGTCCTTAGACCATGGGGGCTGGCCATTCGGCCATGCTTGAACCTTTCACTTATGTATTTTCAACGGTGGAGTTTCTACACACCATAGATTAAAGGTGTGGAGCTCTGCTGTACCTCAAGTTTCAATACAATTACCATTACTTTCTATTCAATTCTCTTTTATTCTTATTCCAAGATATACGTTGCATTTCAAACTTGATGAATGTGATGATCCGTGACACTCATCATCATTCTCATCTATGAACGCGCGTGACTGACAATCACTTCCGTTCTACATTAGGCCGGGCGCATATCTCTTAGATTCTCCAACAGAATCTTCGTGGTATAAGCTAGATAGATGGCGGCATTCATGGAAATCCGGAAAGTCTAACCTTTTCTGTGGTATTCCGAGTAGGATTCCGGTATTGAATGACTGTGACAAGCTTCAAACTCCTGAAGGCTGGGCGTTAGTGACAGACGCAAAAGAATCAAGGGATTCTATTTCAACCTGATTGAGAACCGACATATGATTAGTCGTGCTGTGACAGAGCATTTGGACCATTTTCACTGAGAGGATGGGATGTAGCCATCGACAAGGGTGATGCCTCCAGACGATTAGCCATGCAGTGACAGCGCATAGGACTATTTTCCCGAGAGGATGAAAAGTAGCCATTGACGACGGTGATGCCCTACATACAGCTTGCCATGGAAAGGAGTAAGAAGGATTGGATGAATGTAATAAGAAAGTAGAAATACAAGAGGAGCACAGCATCTCCATACGCCTATCTGAAATTCCCACTATTGATTTACATAAGTATTTCTATCCTATTTTATTTTCTGTTTATTATTAATTTTCGAACTTATCATAAACCAATTTAATCCGCCTAACTGAGATTTACAAGGTGACCATAGCTTGCTTCATACCAACAATCTCCGTGGGATCGACCCTTACTCACGTAAGGTATTACTTGGACGACCCAGTGCATTTGCTGGTTAGTTGAACGGAGTTGTGAGATTCTCTAACAGTGCCTGTAACTCTTTTGGTCCAACAACAACACTAAGCTGTTGGTGCCATTACCAGGGATTATTAAGATCCCAATTCATCATACCATGATATCTTTGGGGTATTTCTGATAGAGCCAATATTTAAATTTCATACAAGTACAAAGAGACCAACTTTGAGGATCACAATTTCGTCCACCTAGTTTTTGGCGCCGTTGCCAGGGATTGTTCGAGTATGGACAACTGACGATTCATCTTGTTGCTCAGATTAGGTAATTTTCTTTTTATTTTCTTTTCAAAAATCTTTCAAAAATTTTTCTTTATTTTTCGTTTTTCCAAAATATTTTCGAAAAAAATTAATAAAAATACAAAAAAATAATAAAATCATAAAAATCAAAAATATTTTATGTTCCTTGTTTGAGTCTTGAGTCAATTTTTAAGTTTGGTGTCAATTGCATGTTTCTAAAATCTATGCATTAATTTTTCAAAAATTTCATGTATTCATAGTGTTCTTCATGATCTTCAAGATGTTCTTGGTAAATCCTCTTGTTTGATCTTGATGATTTCTTGTTTTGTGTTGTTTATTGTTTTTCATATGCATTTTTCGTTTGTTAGAGTCCATGCATTAAAGATTTCTAAGTTTGGTGTCTTGCATATTTTCTTTGCATCAAAAATTTTTCAAAATTATGTTCTTGATGTTCATCATGATCTTCAAAGTGTTCTTGGTGTTCATCTTGACATTCATAGTGTTCTTGCATGCATCATAAGTTTTGATTCATAATTTTCATGTTGTGAGTCATTTTTGTTGTTTTTCTCTCTCATCATTAAAAATTCAAAAAAATCAAAAAATATCTTTTTCTTATTTCCCTCCAAATTTTCGAAATTTTGGGTTGACTTGGTCAAAAATTTTTAAAAATTAGTTGTTTCTTACAAGTCAAGTCAAATTTTCAATTTTAAAAATCTTATCTTTTCAAAATCTTTTTCAAAAATCATATCTTTTCCAATTTTTCCTCTTTTCCAAAAATTTCAAAAAAAAAAATCTTTTTCAAAATATTTTCAAAATCTTTTTCTTATCTTTATATCAAATTTTCGAAAATTCACTAACAATTAATGTGATTGATTCAAAAATTTGAAGTTTGTTACTTTCTTGTTAAGAAAGGTTCAATCTTTAAATTCTAGAATCCTATCTTTTAGTTTCTTGTTAGTTAAGTAATTAATTTTAATTTTAAAAATTAAATCTTATCATATCTTTTATATCTTATCTTTTTCAAAATTTTATCTTTTTCAAAAATTTGATTTCAAATATCTTATCTAACTTCTTATCTTCTTATCTTTTCAAATTTGATTTTAATATCTTTTTCAACTAACTATTTGACTTTTTGTTTGTTTCTTATCTTTTTCAAAACCACCTAACTACTTTTCCCTCTTCAATTTTCGAAAATACCTCTCTCTTTTTCAAAAGTTCTTTTTAATTATTTTAAATTTTAATTTTAATTATATCTTATATTTAATTTTTGAAAATACTAACCTCTTTTTCAAAATTATTTTCGAAATTCTCCCTCTCTTTTCTTATTATATTTAATTATTTACTAACACTTCTCTTCACCTCTCTTCATCTAAATATCCGAACCCATTCTTCTTCACTCTTCTCCCCTTTCTTTTTCTACTAACATAAAGGAATCTCTATACTGTGACATAGAGGATTCCTCTTTCTTTTCTTATTTTCTTCTCCTTCATATGAGCAGGAACAAGGACAAAAGCACTCTTGTTGAAGCTGATCCTGAACCTGAAAGGACTTTGAAGAGGAAACTAAGAGAAGCTAAACTACAACAATCCAGAAGTAACCTTTCAGAAATTTTCGAACAAGAGAAGGAGATGGCAGCCGAACCCAATAATGATAATGCAAGGAGGATGCTTGGTGATTTTACCAAACTCACGTCCAAATTTGATGGAAGAAGCATCTCCATTCCTGCCATTGGAGCCAATAATTTTGAGCTTAAGCCTCAACTAGTTGCTTTAATGCAACAGAACTGTAAGTTTTATGGACTTCCATCTGAAGATCCTTACCAGTTTTTAACTGAGTTCTTGCAGATCTGTGAGACTGTTAAGACGAATGGAGTAGATCCTGAAGTCTACAGGCTCATGCTTTTCCCTTTTGCTGTAAGAGACAGGGCTAGAATATGGTTGGACTCACAACCTAAAGATAGCCTGGACTCCTGGGATAAGCTGGTCACAGCTTTCTTGGATAAATTCTTTCCTCCTCAAAAGCTGAGCAAGCTTAGAGTGGATGTTCAGACCTTCAAACAAAAAGATGGTGAATCCCTCTATGAAGCTTGGGAAAGATACAAGCAGCTGACCAAGAGGTGTCCATCTGACATGTTTTCAGAATGGACCATATTAGATATATTCTATTATGGTCTATCTGAGTTTTCGAAAATGTCATTGGACCATTCTGCTGGTGGATCCATTCACCTAAAGAAAACACCTGCAGAAGCTCAAGAACTCATTGACATGGTTGCAAATAACCAATTCATGTACACTTCTGAGAGGAATTCTGTGAATAATGGGATACCTCAGAAGAAAGGAGTTCTTGAGATTGATGCTCTGAATGCCATATTGGCTCAGAACAAAGTGTTGACTCAGCAAGTCAACATGATCTCTCAAAGTCTGAATGGATGGCAAAACACATCCAACAGTACTAAAGAGGCAGCTTCTGAAGAAGCTTATGATCCTGAGAACCCTGCAATAGCAGAGGTAAATTACATGGGTGAACCTTATGGAAACACCTATAATTCATCATGGAGAAATCATCCAAATTTCTCATGGAAGGATCAACAAAAGCCTCAACAAGGCTTTAACAATGGTGGACGCAATAGGCTGAGCAATAGCAAGCCTTTCCATCATCTTCTCAGCAACAGACAGAGAATTCTGAACAAAGCACTTCCAATTTAGCCAATCTAGTCTCTGATCTGTCAAAAGCCACTTTCAATTTCATGAGTGAAACAAGATCCTCCATCAGAAATCTGGAGGCACAAGTGGGCCAGCTGAGTAAGAAAGTCATTGAAACTCCTCCCAGTATTCTCCCAAGCAATACAGAAGAGAATCCAAAAGGAGAGTGCAAGGCCATTGATGTAATCAATTTAGCCGAATGCACAAGGGAGGAGGAGGACGAAAATCCTAGTGAGGAAGACCTCCTGGGACGTCTCTCAAGCAAGAGGGAGTTTCCTATTAAGGATCCAAAGGAATCTGAGGTTCATATAGAGACCATAGAGATTCCATTAAATCTCCTTCTGCCATTCATGAGCTCTGAAGACTATTCTTCCTCTGAAGAGGATGAAGATGTGACTGGAGAGCAAGTTGCTCAATATTTAGGAGCTATCATGAAGCTGAATGCCAAGTTGTTTGGTAATGAGACTTGGGAAAGTGAACCTCCCTTGCTTATTAATGAACTAGATACCTGGATTCAACAAATTTTACCTCAAAAGAGACAAGATCCTGGCAAGTTATTAATACCTTGTACCATAGGCACCATGACCTTTGAAAAATCTCTATGTGATCTAGGGTCAGGGATAAATCTTATGCCACTCTCTGTAATGGAGAAGCTGGGGATCATTGAGGTACAACCTGCCTTGTTCTCATTACAATTGGCAGACAAGTCATTGAGACAAGCTCATGGAATAGTAGAGGATGTGTTAGTAAAGGTTGAAGGCCTTTACATCCCTACTGATTTCATAATCTTAGACACTAGGAAGGAAGATGATGAATGCATCATCCTTGGAAGACCTTTTCTAGCTACAGCAGGAGCTGTGATAGACGTCAACAGAGGTGAATTAGTCCTTCAATTGAATGGGGACTACCTTGTGTTTAAGGCACATGGCCATCCCTCTGTGACAAAAGAGAGTAAGCATGAAGAGCTTCTCTCAGTTCAGAGTCAAGAAGAGCCCCCACAGTCAAACTCTAAGTTTAGTGTTGGGAGGCCACAACCAAACTCTAAGTTTGGTGTTAAGACCCCATATTCAAACTCTAAGTTTGGTGTTGGGACTATACAACATTGACCTGATCACCTTTGTGGCTCCATGAGAGCCCACTGTCAAGCTATTGACATTAAAGAAGCGCTTGTTGGGAGGCAACCCAATTTTATTTATCTAATTTTTATTTTATTTTATTTTATTGTTATTTTGTGTTTTATTAGGTACATGATCATGTGGAGTCACGAAAAAAATATAAAAATTAAGAAAAAGAATCAAAAACAGCAAAAGAAAAATCACACCCTGGAGGAAGGATAGACTGTCGTTCAACGCCAGTAAGGAGCATCTGGCTGGCGTTCAACGCCAGAACAGAGCATGAATCTGGCGCTGAACGCCAGAAACAAGCAACATTCTGGCGTTTGAACACCAGGAATGTGCCTTGAGAAAAGCTGGCGCTGAACGCCAGTAACAAGCATGGAACTGGCGTTCAACGCCAGAAACATGCTACATATGGGCGTTGAATGCCCAGAACATGCTTCACATGGGCGTTGAACGCCCAGAATGTGCATCACCTCGGTGTTAAAACGCCAGAATGGTATGCAAAGGCATTTTACATGCCTATTTGGTGCAGGGATGGAATTCCTTGACACCTCAGATCTGTGGACCCCACAGGATTCCCAGCTAACATATTCCCACCTTACCTCCTAATCCTATAACACTCTTCCCCATGTCACACTTCCCAACAACTTCAATCTCTGAATCTCTCCTCCCAATAAACACTCTTTCCTAAAACCCTTCACCAATCACTTCAATCTCTCTTCCCCATCACCTCTTCACCACTCACATCCATCCACTCTTCCCCATAAACCCCACTTACCTTCAAAATTCAAAACCACTTTCCCACCCAAACCCACCCTAAAATGGCCGAACCTACCCTCTCCCATTTTCCTATATAAACCCCTCCATTCCACTTCATTTTCACACAACACAACCCCCTCTTCTATACCTTGGCCGAAACCCACACTCCCCCTTCTCCTCAATATTTTCTTCTTCTTCTTCTTCTCTTCTTTCTTCTCTTGCTCGAGGGCGAGCAATATTCTAAGTTTGGTGTGGTAAAAGCATAAGCTTTTTGTTTTTCCATTACCATCAAATGGCACCTAAGGCCGGAGAATCCTCTAGAAAAGGAAAAGGGAAGACAAAAGCTTCCACCTCCGAGTCATGGGAGATGGAAATATTCATCTCCAAAAGCCATCAAGACCACTTCTATGATGTTGTGGCAAAGAAGAAGGTGATCCCTGAGGTCCCTTTCAAGCTCAAGAAAAATGAGTATCCAGAGATCCGACATGAGATCCGCAGAAGAGGTTGGGAAGTCCTAAACAACCCCATGCAACAAGTCGGAATCTTAATGGTTCAAGAGTTCTATGCCAATGCATGGATCACTAGGAACCATGATCAAAGTATGAACCCGAGTCCAAAGAATTATCTCACAATGGTTCGAGGGAAATACTTAAATTTTAGTCCGGAAAATGTAAGGTTGGCGTTCCACTTGCCCATGATGCAAGAAGATGTACGCCCCTACACTAGAAGGGTCAACTTTAATCAAAGGCTGGACCAAGTCCTTATGGACATATGTGTGGAAGGAGCTCAATGGAAAAGAGACTCCAAAGGCAAGCCAGTTCAACTAAGAAGACTGGACCTCAAGCCTGTGGCTAGAGGATGGTTGGAGTTCATTCAACGCTCCATCATTCCCACTAGCAACCGATCTGAAGTTACTGTGGATCGGGCCATCATGATTCATAGCATCATGATTGGAGAGGAAGTAAAAGTTCATGAAGTCATCTCCAATGAATTATACAAAATAGCCGAAAAGCCCTCCACCATGGCAAGGCTAGCTTTTCCTCACCTTATTTGCCATCTATGTTACTCAGCTGGAGTTATCATAGAAGGAGACATCTCCATTGAAGAGGATAAGCCCATCACCAAGAAGAGGATGGAGCAAGCAAGAGAGACCCCCCACGGATCTCAAGAGATGCATGAGGAAGCTCATCATCAAGAAATCCCTGAGATGCCTCAAGGGATGCACTTTCCTCTCAACAACTATTGGGAACAACTCAACACTTCCTTAGAAGATTTGAGCCACAATGTGGAACAATTAAGGGTGGAACATCATGAGCACTCCATCATTCTCCATGAAATAAGAGAAGATCAAAGAGCAATGAGGGAGGAGCAACAAAGGCAAGGAAGGGACATAGAAGAGCTTAAGGACATTGTTGGTCCTTCAAGAAGAAGACGCCACTAAGGTGGATTCATTCCTTGTTCTTATTTCTTTCTGTTTTTCGGTTTCTATGTTATGTTTATCTATTTTTTGTGTCTCTACTTCATGATCATTAGTATGTAGTAACTATGTCTTAAAGCTATGAATAAATTCCATGAATCCTTCACCTCTCTTAAATGAAAAATGTTTTAATTCAAAAGAACAAGAAGTACATGAATTTCGAATTTATCCTTGAATTTAGTTTAATTATATTGATGTGGTGACAATACTTTTTGTTTTCTGAATGAATGCTTAACAGTGCATATTTTTGATCTTGTTGTTTATGAATGTTAAAATTGTTGGCTCTTGAAAGAATGATGAACAAAGAGAAATGTTATTGACAATCTGAAAAATTATGAAAATTGATTCTTGAAGCAAGAAAAAGCAGTGAAAAAAGCAAAAGCTTGCGGAAAAAAAAAGTGGTGAAAAAAAAATAGAAAGAAAGAAAGAAAAAGCAAGCAGAAAAAGCCAATAACCCTTAAAACCAAAAGGCAAGGGTGAAAAGGATCCAAGGCTTTGAGCATCAATGGATAAGAGGGCCCAAGGAAATAAAATCCAGGCCTAAGCGGCTAAATCAAGCTGTCCCTAACCATGTGCTTGTGTCATGAAGGTCCAAGTATAAAGCTTGAGACTGAGTAGTTAAAGTCGTGATCCAAAGCAAAAGAGTGTGCTTAAGAGCTCTGGACACCTCTAACTGGGGACTCTAGCAAAGATGAGTCACAATCTGAAAAGGTTCACACAGTCATGTGTCTGTGGCATTTATGTATCCGGTGGTAATACTGGAAAACAAAGTGCTTAGGGCTACGGCCAAGACTCATAAAAGTAGCTGTGTTCAAGAATCAACATACTTAACTAGGAGAATCAATAACACTATTCGAAATTCTAAGTTCCTAGAGAAGCCAATCATTCTGAACTTCAAAGGAAAAAGTGAGATGCCAAAACTATTCAGAAGCAAAAAGCTACAAGTCCCGCTCATCTAATTATAATTAATATTCATTGATATTCTGGAATTTATAGTATATTCTCTTCTTTTTATCCTATTTGATTTTCAGTTACTTGGGGACAAGCAACAATTTAAGTTTGGTGTTGTGATAAGCGGATAATTTATACGCTTTTTGGCATTGTTTTTAGGTAGTTTTTAGTAAGTTCAACCTACTTTTAGGGATGTTTTCATTAGTTTTTATGTTAAAATCACATTTCTAGACTTTACTATGAGTTTGTGTATTTTTCTGTGATTTCAGGTAATTTCTGGTTGAAATTGAGGGACTTGAACAAAACTCTGAAAAAGGCTGACAAAAGGACTGCTGATGCTGTTGGATTCTGACCTCCCTGCACTCGAAATGGATTTTCTAGAGCTACAAAACTCCAAATGGCGCGCTCTCAACGGAGTTGGAAAGTAGACATCCAGAGATTTCCAGCAATATATAATAGTCCATACTTTATTCGGGAATTGACGACGTAAAGTGGCGCTCAACGCCAAGTACATGCTGCTGTCTGGAGTTAAACGCCAGAAACACATCATAACCCGGAGTTGAACGCCAGAAACACGCTATAACTCGGCATTCAACTCCAAGAAAAGCCTCAGCTCGTGGATAGATCAAGCTCAGCCCAAGCATACACCAAGTGGGCCCCAGAAGTGGATTTATGCATCAATTACTTACTCATGTAAACCCTAGTAGCTAGTTTATTATAAATAGGACTTTTTACTAATGTATTAAGGATCTTTTGACCACGTTTCATCTTTGGATCACTTTAGATCTGAGGAACATCTCTGGACGCCTAGTCCTTAGACCATGGGGGCTGGCCATTCGGCCATGCCTGAACCTTTCACTTATGTATTTTCAACGGTGGAGTTTCTACACACCATAGATTAAAGGTGTGGAGCTCTGCTGTACCTCAAGTTTCAATACAATTACCATTACTTTCTATTCAATTCTCTTTTATTCTTATTCCAAGATATACGTTGCATTTCAAACTTGATGAATGTGATGATCCGTGACACTCATCATCATTCTCATCTATGAACGCGCGTGACTGACAACCACTTCCGTTCTACCTTAGGCCGGGCGCATATCTCTTAGATTCCCCAACAGAATCTTCGTGGTATAAGCTAGATAGATGGCGGCATTCATGGGAATCCGAAAAGTCTAACCTTGTCTGTGGTATTCCGAGCAGGATTCCGGTATTGAATGACTGTGACGAGCTTCAAACTCCTGAAGGCTGGGCGTTAGTGACAGACGCAAAAGAATCAAGGGATTCTATTCCAACCTGATTGAGAACCGACAGATGATTAGCCGTGTTGTGACAGAGCATTTGGACCATTTTTACTGAGAGGATGGGATGTAGCCATCGACAAGGGTGATGCCTCCAGACGATTAGCCATGCAGTGACAGCGCATAGGACCATTTTTCCGAGAGGATGAAAAGTAGCCATTGACGACGGTGATGCCCTACATATAGCTTGCCATGGAAAGGAGTAAGAAGGATTGGATGAATGTAATAAGAAAGTAGAAATACAAGAGGAGCACAGCATCTCCATACACCTATCTGAAATTCCCACTATTGATTTACATAAGTATTTCTATCCTATTTTATTTTCTGTTTATTATTAATTTTCGAACTTATCATAAACCAATTTAATCCGCCTAACTGAGATTTACAAGGTGACCATAGCTTGCTTCATACCAACAATCTCCGTGGGATCGACCCTTACTCACGTAAGGTATTACTTGGACGACCCAGTGCACTTGCTGGTTAGTTGAACGGAGTTGTGAGATTCTCTAACAGTGCCTGTAACTCTTTTGGTCCAACAACAACACTAAGCTGTTGGTGCCATTACTAGGGATTATTAAGATCCCAATTCATCATACGATGATCTCTTTGGGGTATTTCTGATAGAGCCAATATTTAAATTTCATACAAGTACAAAGAGACCAACTTTGAGGATCACAATTTCGTCCACCAATAACTTGATTAAAAAAAAAATCATAACCACATTCAATAATACGTATGTAGCAAATGGAGTTTTAGTAATACTTAAAATCGTATTCTATTAGTAAACTGATGTTAAGGATACATTCAATCACCTAAGACATAAATTGTATATTGACAAGTATTCTAATAATGACTATATATATGCGAAAACATAAACATAAAGATAACAAAATTAACTGCGAAGTAGACTGCTTCGATAACATATCATATCGCGTTCAGCTAATTGATGTCCGAATATACATCTGCGCGCGCATCATCTTAGAGTAACTCAATAATATGGCCAAAAAAAGATAGAAAAGAAAAAAAAGTGGTCAAAAAGTGGAAAATGAGATCTAAATCACTATAAACGAAATAAGATCAATCGAATGACAAATATATATCTCATTTACATTGTAAATGAATATATTTGTAAACTTATCTCCTTTATACTGTACACGAAAGAAGAAAATGAGATGTATTTTCGTAATTAATTTATAGATTATTTATTTTAATAAATAAAATATTTTTTTATTTATTTAAAAAAATTCGTAGAAAAGAGGACTTAGAAGAGACAAATTAGAAAGGACGTAACCCACGCACACTACCACAACCACCGTCCTTCTGAGAGAATAGATATTTCTCTGCCGACGAACCGCCTCAAAAACTGACATCACCCAAACAGACACGTGTCATTCAAGCCGTGTCCGGGGCCTGATCCGCCATCCTCGCTTCGGGCTCGCCTCCCACGTGCGACACAAGCCCAACTGCCCAAAACAAGACGGGCCAGCGCTTGTCGGAGATCACGCTCTGCTTTGACGGGTCACGTGGCAAGCATCGCTTAGTAGAGGGTTAAAGATGGAATAAAAATATAACAAATAGGGCCCAAGTGGGGAGGAGACATGGGTCACTTTCCTCCAGATAAGGATGGGCCCAGAGGTGGTGATGGGGATAACCCTTTTTTGTTTTTTTGGGAAGGGGGATGACGTCATTGGATTGTGTGTGATGTCGTTGTCGTTGGGGCCCGCCCACGTGGTGGCCCATGTTGTGGTGGGCTATAGTGTTACTTGTGGGAATGGATGGCGCTGACAAATACTGAACTTGATGCTAATGCTGATGCTGATGCTAATGGCTTATGCTGTTCTCTCTCTCTCTCGTTAGTCTTTACCTCCGAATCCAAGTGCAAAGTAGAGAAATTGGAGGTAGGTTCGAAAATAACACTGAGATGGGTTCTTAGTTCTTTGACCACAAATGGAATATGTGGTGTTTCGGATGGAGGTGTCATTCCGTATAGAATAGACTCAAAAATAAAATAAAATAAAATTACAATATCATCACTTTGTTGTTTTATGAGATAATATTACCAAATTGGGCAACAAAACATTAGAGTTGTGAGTATTCGGTAATGAAATATAACACCCATAAATAAAAGGTAATGAAATATTATATATTAAAATATAATATATAACTCTTACTTTTTTTATATATGATATTTAATTATTTTCAATCCTCATTTTGGATACATCGTTGATATATGTGAAAAGTAATTTCCTTTTCGGGCATCTGTTTAGAATCCATTTTCGGATATGATGTTATTAGGTATTCATGGTTGAAATAATTAGTACATATACGTGGAGCTATCAAAAGGGGTGGATCTAGCTTATTTGGATCAAGCTACTTTGGTTTAGACTTTAGATGTAATAGTTTCGCCAAACACTTACAAGCGCGAGCTGCGCTACCGACCTTTTGATTCAAAAACATTTTCCTTTATATTTATTTGATCAATTCTGTTACACGTTCGAATTTCTTTTTCAGGTAGATCAAACTAAGTTGACCCAAATTCAATAAAAATTAATTTCATATCCAGTGCGTGCAAATATATTCTCACTCTCCAGCACACGACGTTTCAATGCATGTTCTTTGATACAACATTGAACTTTAAACAACTCTTTGTGCTAAGTTGAATCATCAACAACAATACCAAACAAAAAACTTCTCTACGAAGCTCTCAATCTTAGGTTGAATCATCAACAACAACATCGAACGAAAAATCTCTCTAAAAAATTATTTGTGTTAAGTTTTAAACAGAACGAAAGACGAAAAAAACAAAATTCTGAACAAAAACACAAAACATTATTGAAGGTAACTTGATTCTAAATCGTGCATTTCTACTTCTATGTAGTTGTAGTATTTTTTTATGTGATTTAGCCATGTTGATGAGGGTTCTGGTATCATCATTTGTAAATTCGGTGTTATTTTAATTTATATTTAGTGTAATTCATGTTATAGGCTTGGATTTGGAGTCTCTATATAGTTATAGTGTTTCTTATGTGATTAAGCCATGTTGATGAAAGTTCTGGTATCATCATTTGTAAATTCGGTGTTATTTTGATTTATATTTAGTGTGATTCATGTCATAGGCTTAGATTTGGAATCTCTATGTAGTTGTAGTGTTTCTTATGTGATTTAAGTCATATTGATGAGGCTTCTGGTATCATCATTTACAAATTCGGTGTTATTTTAATTTATGTTTAGTGTGACTCATGCCTGCTAGCCTTGGATTTGGAGTCTTTATGTAGTTGTATTATTTTTTATGTGATTTAAGTTATGTTGATGAGTTTTTTAATGTGATCATTTGTAAATTTTAGGTTTTATTACGAGATAGATTTAATGTCATTCATGTCATAGACTTGGATTTGGACTTTCTATATAATTGTATTGTTTTTTATATGATTTAAGTCATGCTAATGAGTTTTCTAGTGTGATCATTTGTAAATTTTAGGTTTTATTATGAGTTAAATTCGGTGTCATTCATACCATAAACTTGAATTTAGGCTCTCTATGTAGTTGTAGTATTTTTTATGTGATTTAGATTTAGTGTGATTCAACATATTTTACTGAGTTATTTAATCTTTGTTTATTATTTACTATTGCAACTTATATGTCATGAAATGGCTGGAGTTTATTGATCCTCCAAAAATCAAAGATGGGAATACACTTGGAAAAATTGAAAAAAAGTATGTATATTTAAACATAGTTGATTCTCTATTTCTAAATTAAAACAAATTAATAATTTTTTTTCAATTGCAGGATAAAGTTGATCATTTCAGAAAAGAATATGCTTCACGGGTTCTCTTTGACGAAACAAATAAATTGAAGCACAAAACCATTGAAAAATCTGAAGCTACAAAACTATACAAGCCATCTACTGTAATTACCAATATCAGTCCTTCTTGTAAATTATAAGAAAATATAGAATAGGATGAATATTGTATTTCTGCTTTTGAATTTTATGGATACTATTTCTTTGTAAATATGTTAAAAAAATACTTCTTTTTTTGAATTGTATGAGTATTGTTTCTTTGTAAATATATTGAAAAATAGCCGTTCATGGATATTAGAAATTTTTACATTTTTTAGATGTGCTTTAATGAAAAATGATAGATAATAAAATATTTAATATAGTGTAACACCAAAATTATACAATCACAGTACCAAAGTTCACCTTAATAAAAACAAAAAATTGCTGATATTAAAATCCAAAACTATTTACCACAAAATAATTGTAGAAAACTAAAGTTCTGTAAAATCTGTAAAATTAGTAAATAATTAATGAATAAATTAATCATTATTTAAAGAAATTAAAAAATAGAATTTTATAATTTATTGAGATAGAATTAATTAAAATAAGAATTTTGATACTAATTTCAAAGAATTTGATCTAAAATTGGGCCAAATAGGTCAAACCAATTGGACCGGATCCATATTGGCCCAAAGTCCAACCTAACACCACATTAATAATGTGGCTTCAGCCACCTCTCCATCACATTAAGGGAATCACGTTGGAAACAAGAAAGGGGAAGCAAGGAGTGCTCCAAACCCTGGACCAACTTCAATCTTTCATATTTTTTTATTCGGAGCTCCGATTAATGAGCTGTTAACGGTCGCACGTTTATCTCGAAATTTTCTACAAAGGCTGCTAATCAATTGAGTAAGAAAACCTAAATCTCACTCTCAGTTTCTCTTTCCCAATTTAGAAAATTTATTGTTTTGGTGTTGAGATTTTTAGTTGTTTTGATGTTCTAGATTCAAATTAACTGGAGAAAATTAGTGGGTCTTACTCAAACGATGCATAAATTAGGTAAGAACCTCAAGTCCTTGTTGATTTGTTAGTTAGCAAGCTTGAATGTTGATTATAATAATATATTGTGGGATTGGGTTGAATAATGTTGATTTGGAGAACATTGATGATGTTGGGAGCTTGATCGTTGGACCTTGGTGGCAAAGATTCGGTTCGAAGAGGCTTTGGGGATGTGGACTCTTGAGGAGCGTTGACCTTGAGGTGTTTTCGGGTTTTACAAGGAATCGACTAAGGTACGGTTTAAGTTTTATTTAAGTACCGTGTGGTGTGATGTGAATTCCTAGGTTAGATGCCCTTAGGATTAAGTTTGAATGAATTAATGTGTGTTGAGAATGCATGAAGGAAATTGATATTGGTGTTGGATAATTATTGTATGTTTATGAGTTGTGTTGAATTGAATAGATATTGGGCTAGAGGCTATGAATTTTGGGCCGGAGGCCAGGAAAAGGGTAAGGAAGGTAAGTGGTGTTTGTATTGTGTGATGATTAATGAGGATATTGAATTTGAATATTGAGCCATGATCAGTTTTGGTAATAATTATAAAGAAAGATAATACTTGACTGTTGATTTATGAATAATGTTGGTTGATTATGAGTTTGATGGAAGGAAATTAATAGAATTGGACATCGATATGTTGAGAGAGGGTTGATAAGGATATGAAATCATTTTGGTTAGAATTTGGGTTGTTTTGGGTTAAGAAACTTTGGTTTGATAATGAGATTTTCGAAGAATAGAGGTTTTGGTGGCTTTTGAAAAAGACTAACTTTTAATGAATTTCGGCGAGCCATAACTCAACTTCCAGTCCCCTAAATTGATTTAAACATGTTTCATATGAAATTGGGTCCGTGAAGTCTATGTCCTTCGAAGAACAGATGAAAAATATTTTAAAATGAGAAAGTTATGCCCGTCGAAAGTTCGGTGTGCAAAATTGAAAATTGTGCAGCATTCAACATTTTTGCTAATCTGCAGATCTTGCGTACGCGACCATTGCACGCGACGCGACCATTGCACGCGACGCGACCATTGCACGCGACGCGACCAACCCTTACGGGTTTGGCATCTTGCATACGCGAGCAGTGGTTTTTGAGGGGTTGCGTACACGACCACCTGCACGCGACGCGACAAACCCTTCCGGGTTGGGCATCTCGCGTACGCGAGCAAGGTACTGGCGTACGCGATGACCCTATTTTCAACAAAAATGAATTTTATATTTTAAAACCTAATTTCGAACCTCTAAGTCTCTATTTTTACTTTTTTATCCCCTAAATCTTAGTTGTATGCTTAGTGATGAGGTGAAGTTAGGAAGGGATGGTAGCTTGGAAGAGAAGAAAGCTTGAAAGTATGCTGAATCATGGTTGAAAAGTGTGAAAGTGTTATGTAATTGATGAATATTTTGTCATAATGATATTGAATGAATAAATATGAATGATTATGAATGAATATGGTAATTAAGGCCTGCTTGAGATTTTGTTGATGATGAGAATGTGTAAGTTTCTCTCTGTTGTAAGGTGTGTCGAGCACTATATCCCATGAGTGTGATGGGTACTATATCCCGAGAGCGTGGCAAGCGCTATATCCCAAGAGTGTAGGAGCACCTTACCCTGAGAAGTGTGTCGGGCACTATATCCCATGAGTGTAACGGACACTATATCCCGAAAGCATGGCGGGCACTATATCTGGTGCACGAATCCCACGCTTCGTACAGCTGAACCAGCAAGTGCACTGTGTCGTCCAAGTAATACCTGAGTGAGTCAGGGTCGATCCCATGAGGATTGTGGTTTGAAGCAAGCTATGGTTATCTTGCGGATCTTAGTCAGGCGAATAGAAGAGTTATTGGTTTGAATTTGGTTAAAAGCATAAAAGGAATGAAAAAAATGGGTAAACAGAACTCAGAAGTCATGTAAACTATGATACGAAGCTGGTTAAGACTTGGAGATGCTATGTCCTTCTGGATTAACTCTGGTATTACTATCTTCTTCAATTGTGAATGATTTCTTCTATGGCGGGCTGTACGTGATTAACGCTGGTTTGAGCAGCCGCCAATACTCCTCCAGATCTGAACTCCAGGGTTAGTGCGGATCCATTTTGATTGAGAGTGAAGTTCCTGCAGTTCATTCTCTTTGGTGATCCTTCTCAAAACGCAATAGACAAGGTCGAATCTTTCGAATCAGAGGATGCTGTGCCTTAGTTCTAGCCTCTACCACAGATACCCTAATCTCCACATACCTCTGCTGAACTGGTGTCTCAAAAAATTTCCACCAAAATCGTGGATTAACCGCCTAAGAGATGTATAGTCAAGCTGGCGGTTCAATGCTTTCCACTTAAGTATTCACACGAACCCAAGAAGAACACGGGTGGTTGTCAGACACGCGGTCTTGGTATGAAGAACAAAGATGATTGTCACGGGTCATCCTGTTCATCATGTTGAAGAATGAAAATACATCTTAGAATTAAATCAAACACGGATTGAAGAGAAATAGTAATACTTTTATTAATCCATAAAACTCTGCAGGGCTCCACCCCTCAACCTAGGAGGTTTAGAAACTCATACTGATAGGAAACACAATGATAAATGAAAATATGGCATAAAAGGGTCTGTATGATTATGTAAAATATCCCTTAAATACTAAACTAGTGACTAAGGATTACATAAGAAGGGTAAAACAGTCTTTCAGTGTTAAAATCCACTTTTGGGGCCCACTTGGTGAGTGTTTGGACTGAGCTTTGATGAGATCCACGTGCTAGGAGGCCTCTAGGGCATTGAATGCTGGCTAGGGGGTACTCTTTGGGTGTTTGGATGCTGGTCTCCTCCTTTGGACGTTGGACGCCTGGAATAGGGCAAGAGGTTGGCGTTGGATGGCAGTTTTGGGCCTTCTATTTTGAAGCAAAGTATAGACTATTATAAACTTCTGGAAAGCTCTGAAAGTCAGCTTTCCATAGCCATTAAGAATGCTCCATTTGGATTTCTATAGCTCCAGAAAAGCTCTTTCGAGTACAAGAAGGTCAGATTCAGACAGCATCTGCAATGCTTTCTTTGTCTCTGAATCAAACTTTTGCTCCAACTCCTCAATTTCAGGCAGAAAATATCTAAAATTGCATAAAAATACACAAAATCAAAGTAAAATCCAAAAATGTGAATTTAACATTAAATCCTATGAAAACTTAATAAAAGTTAAACAAAACATGCTAAAAACTATATAAAAATGATGCCAAAAAGTGTATAAAATATCCGCTCATCACAACACCAAACTTAAACTGTTGCTTGTCCCCAAGCAACTAAAAACACAATAGGATAAAAAGAAGAGTATGATACAATAAATCTCAGAGTTTCCAATAAAGCTCAGTTTCAATTAGATGAGCAGGACTTAGTAGCTTTTTGTTTATGAATAGTTTTGGCATCTCACTATCCATTGAAACTAAAAAATGTTGGTCTCTTTAGGAACTTAGAATCCAGATGATATTATTGATTCTCCTAGTTAAGTTCTTGTTGATTCTTGAACACAGCTTTCAGAGTCTTGGCCGTGACCCTAAGCACTTTGTTTTCTAGTATTACCACCGGATACATAAATGCCACAGACACTTTAACTGGGTGAACCCTTTCGGATTGTGATTAAGCTTTGCTAGAATCCCCAGATAGAGGTGTCCAGAGTTCTTAAGAACACTCTTTTTTCTTTGGACCACGACTTTAACTGCTCAATCTCAAACTTTTCACTTGACGCCTTCACACCATAAGCATATAGTTAGGGATAGCTTGGTTGAGCCACTTAGGCCAGGATTTTATTCCTTGTAGGCTCTCCTAACCATTGATGCTCAAAGTCTTGGATCCTTTTACCCTTGCCTTTTGGCTTAAAGGGTTATTGGCTTTTTGCTCTTGCCTTTTGGTTTAAAGAGCTATTGGCTTTTTCTGCTTTTTATTTTTCATTTTTTTTGCTTATTATTTATTTTTGCGTGTATATATTATTTTTTCTTTTGCACATGCTTTTTCTTTTTCTTTTTGATGCTTTTTCTTGCTTCAAAAATTAATTTATTTAGATTTTTTAGATTACCAATAGTACTTTTCTTTTTTCATCTTTCTTTCAAGAGCCAACATTCTTAATTTCAACTTTAAATATACACTGTTTATTCATACATTCAGAAAACAAAAATAATGCCACCACATTAAAATAATTGAACTATTCTTATTATAAACTTGAAATTCATGTATCTCTCAATCATTTTCAAATAAAATTTTCTTTTATGTAAGGTGAGAGACATATGGAATATTTTATAACTTTAAGACATAAATGGAAATAATCATGCAATAAGAACAAGAGACAGAAAATACAACATAACAGAAAATAGAAAAATAACAAAAGAAAAGGAAATAAAGAGAATGAATCCACCTTTAATGGTGGCAGCTAGTGCTCCTCCTTGAGGATCCAATGCAGTGCTTAATCTCTTCAATATCACTCCTTTGCCTTTGTTGTTCTTTCCTCATAGCCCTTTGATCTTCTCTGATGGCTTTTTGGTCTTCCCTTATTTCATTGAGGATGATGGAATGCTATTGATGTTCCAACCTCAATTGCTCCATGTTAGAGCTCAATTCTCCCATGGAAGTATGTCATTGATCCCTTGAGGAGGAAAATACATCCTTTAAGTCATCTCAGGGATCTCATGCTGAGGTGGCTGCACAGGCTCTTGTGCATGCTCTCTACTTTGCTCCATCCTCTTCTTAGTTATGGGCTTGTCCTCCCTAATGGAGATATCTCCCTCTATGACAATTCCACCTGAATTGCATAAATGACAGATGAGGTGTGAGAATGCCAGCCTTGCTTGGGTGGAAGGCTTCTCAGCTATCTTGTACAATTCTTAAAGAATCACCTCATGTACTTCCACCTCACTTGCAATCATGATGCAATGGATCATGATGGCTCTTTCAAGGGTCACTTCTGACCGATTGCTAGTAGGGATGATGGAGCGTTGGATGAATTCCAACCATCCTCTAGCTAAGGGTTTTAGGTCAAGTCTTCTTAGTTGAATGGGCTTGCCTTGGGAATCTCTTTTCTACTGTGCTCCTTCCACACAAATGTCTGAGAGCACTTGATCCAGTTTCTGATTAAAGTTAACTTTCCTAGTGTCAGGATGTGGGTCTCGTTGCATCAGGGACAAGTTGTATGCCAATCTCACACTTTCCGGGCTGAAATCTAAGATTCTCCCTTAGACCATGGTGCTCCAATTCTTCGGATTTGGGTTCACACTAGTGTCATGGTTTTTAGTAACTCATGGATTAGCATAGAACTCTTGCACCATTAAAATCCCAACATCTTGAATGGGATCGGTTAGGACTTCCCAACATCTTCTCCGGATCTCTCTTCGGATTTCCAGATACTCATTCTTCTTGAGCTTGAAAGGGACCTTAGGGATCACTTTCTGCTCTGCCACTACTTCATAGAAGTGGTCTTGGTGGGCTTTGGTGATGAATCTCTCCATCTTCCAAGATTCAGAGGTGGCGGCTACTGCCTTTCCTTTCTTCTTTTTAGAGGATTCTTCAACCTTGGGTGCCATAAGTGGTAATGGAAAGTAAAAAGCAATGATTTTCCCACACCAAACGTAAAAGCTTTGCTCGTCTTCGAGCAAAAAAAAAAGAAAAGGGAAGAATAGAGTATGATGAGTAAATAATTTATACGCTTTTTGGCATTATTTTTACATAGTTTTTAGTATGATTTAGTTAGTTTTTAGTATATTTTTATTAGTTTTTATGCAAAAATCATATTTTTGGACTTTACTATGAGTTTGTGTGTTTTTCTGTGATTTCAGGTATTTTCTGGCTGAAATTGAGGGACATGAGCAAAAATCTGATTTAGAGGCTGAAAAAGGACTACTGATGAAATTGGAATCTAACCTCACTGAACTCGAAATGAAATTTTTGGAGCTACAGAAACCCAAATGGCGCGCTCTCAATTGCGTTGGAAAGTAAACATCCAGGGCTTTCCAGCAATATATAATAGTTCATACTTTGCTTGAGTTTTGACGACGCAAATTGGCGTTTAAATGCCAACTTCCTGCCTTATTCTGGCGTTAAACGCCAAAAACAAGTTACAAGCTAGAGTTAAACGCCCAAAACAGGCTACAAACTGGCGTTTAACTCCAAGAGAAGTCTCTACACGTGAAAGCTTCAATGCTCAGCCCAAGCACACACCAAGTGGGCCCGGAAGTGGATTTTTGCATCATTCACTTATTTCTGTAAACCCTAGTAACTAGTCTATTATAAATAGGACTTTTTACTATTGTATTTTCATGCTGGGATCTGTGGACGTTTAGTCCTTAGATTTTGGGGGCTGGCCATTTGGCCATGCCTGGACCATCATCACTTATGTATTTTCAACGGTGGAGTTTCTACACACTATAGATTAAGGTGTGGAGCTCTGCTGTTCCTCGAGTATTAATGCAAAGTACTACTATTTTCTATTCAATTCATGCTTATTCCTGTTCTAAGATATCCATTCGCACACAAGAACATGAAGAATGTGATGATTATGTGACGCTCATCACCATTCTCAACCTATGAACACGTGCCTGATAACCACTCTGTTCTACATGAAAACGAGCTTGAATGCATATCTCTTAGCCTTCTGGTTCACGATCAGAGTCTTCGTAGTATAAGCTAGAAGCAATTGGCAGCATTCTTGAGATCTGGAACGTCTAAACCTTGTCTGTGGTATTCCGAGTAGGATCTGGGGTGGGATGATTGTGACGAGCTTCAAACTCGCAAGTGTTGGGCGTAGTGATAGACGCAAAAGGATCAATGGATCCTATTCCAACATGAGTGAGAACCGACAGATGATTAGCCATGCGGTGACAGTGCATTTGGAGCATTTTCACTGAGAGGACGGACGGTAGCCATTGACAACGGTGATCCCCTAACATACAGCTTGCCATAGAAAGGAGTATGAAGGATTGGATGAAGACAGTAGGAAAGCAGAGATTCAGAAGGAACAACGCATCTCCATACGCTTATCTGAAATTCCCACCAATGAATTACATAAGTATCTCTATCTTTATGTTTATGTTTATTTATCTTTTAATTATCAAAACTTCATAACCATTTGAATCCGCCAGACTGAGATTTACAAGATGACCATAGCTTGCTTCAAGCCGACAATCTCCGTGGGATCGACCCTTACTCACGTAAGGTTTATTACTTGGACGACCCAGTGCACTTGCTGGTTAGTTGTGCGAAGTTGTGAAAAATAGTTGAGATTACAATTGTGCGTACCAAGTTGTTGGCGCCATTGAAGATCATAATTTCGTGCACCAAGTTTTTGGTGCCGTTGCCGGAGATTGTTCGAGTTTGGACAACTGATGGTTCATCTTATTGCTTAGATTAGGTATTTTTCTTTTTATTTTATTCCTTCAAAATTTTTAAAAAATGAATTCTAGAGTTTTAGATAATACTTTTATCATCACAGGAGCCTTTTTGATTCCCATCAATTTGGCTGTTGTATGTAATGTCTGCTGAAACTTGGCTAGCCATGTCTAATCTTTTTAGAATGAAGCTTTAGACTAACATTGCATGATTCCTGGAATTCTTATTAAAAATTTTGAGTTTCTTATTTTCTTTTCCAGAAAAATAAATTTTCGAAAAAAAATTCAAAAAAATTATAAAATCATAAAATCAAAAATACCGTGTTTCTTGTTTGAGTCTAGAGTCAATTTGTAAGTTTGGTGTCAATTGCATGTTTTTAATAGTCATTGCATTCTTTGAAAATTCATGCATGTGTTCTTCATGATCTTCAAGTTGTTCTTGATGATTTTCTTTGTTTGATCTTTGCATTTTCATGTTGTGAGTCTTTTCTTGTTTTTCAAATGCATTCTTGTTTTATTAGTGTCTAAAACTTAAAAATTTCTAAGTTTTGTGTCTTGCATGTCTTTCTTTTCTTGAAAATTTTTCAAAAATAAGTTCTTGATGTTCATCATGATCTTCAAAGTGTTCTTGGTGTTCATCTTGACATTCAAAGTGTTCTTGCATGCATCATTTGTTTTAATCCAAAATTTTTACGTGTCGAGTCATTTTTGTGTTTTTCTCTTTCCACATTAAAAATTTAAAAATAAAAAATATCTTTCCCTTATTTCTCTCATAAATTTCGAAATCTTTGGGTTGACTTAGTCAAAAAATTTTAAAATAAGTTGTTTCTTGTTAGTCAAGTCAAGATTTCAATTTCAAAAATTTATCTTTTCAAAATCTTTTTCAAAAATCAAATCCTTTTCATTTTTTTAATTATTATTTTCGAAAATTTTAAAAATTAATTTTCAAAATCTTTTTCTTAATTTTATTTTATAATTTTCGAAAACTTTATTAACAATTAATGTGATTGATTCAAAAATTTGAAGTTTGTTACTTTTTTGTTAAGAAAGGTTCAATCTTTAAATTCTAGAATCATATCTTTTAGTTTCTTGTTAGTCAAGTAATCAATTTTAATTTTAAAAATCAAATCCTTTTAATTTCTTTTTCAAATCTTTTTCAAAATAAATTTCAATCATATATTGTCAATCATATCTTTTTCAAACATATCTTTTTCAAATCATATCTTTTTCAAACTTTAATTTCAAAATCTTTTCTAACTTCTTATTTTTTCAAAATTGATTTTCAAATCTTTTACAATTAGCAAATTGACTTTTTGTTTGTTTTACTATTTCTTATCTTTTTTCAAAACCACCTAACTACTTTTCTCTCTCTAATTTTCGAAAATCACCTTCCTCTTTTCAAAATTCTTTTTAATTAACTAATTGTTTTGAATTTTAATTTTATTTCTTCTCCTAATTTTCGAATTCTAACTATATTTTAAAATAAAAAAAACAAAAATATTTTTCTTTTCTTCTTAATTATTTTCAAAATTCTCCCCCTCTCATCTCTTTCTATTTATTTTATTTATCTACTAACGCTTCTCTTCTACTCATAATTCGAACCTTCTCTTCTCTCTCTACATTATTCTTCTTCTACTCACATAAAGGAATCTCTATACTGTGACATAGAGGATTCCTCTTCTTTCTCTGTTCTCTTCTTTTTCATATGAGCAGGAGCAAGGACAAGGACATTCTTGTTGAAGCAGATCCTGAACCTGAAAGGACTCTGAAGAAGAAGCTAAGAGAAGCTAAAGCACAACAATCCAGAGAAAACCTTATAGAGAATCTCGAAAATGAAGGAAACATGGCCAAACCCAACAACAATGCAAGGAAGATGCTTGGTGACTTTACTGCACCAAATTCCAACTTCCATGGAAGAAGCATCTCAATCCTTGCCATTGGAGCAAAAAGTTTTAAGCTAAAGCCTCAATTAGTTTCTCTGATGCAACAGAATTGCAAGTTTCATGGACTTCCATCAGAAGATCCTTTTCAGTTCTTAACTGAATTCTCGCAGATCAGTGATACTGTTAAGACCAATGGGGTTGATCCCGAGGTCTACAAGCTTATGCTTTTCCCCATTGCTGTAAGAGACAGAGCTAGAATATGGTTGGACTCTCAACCTAAAGATAGCTTGAACTCTTGGGATAAGCTGGTCACGGCTTTCTTAGCCAAATTCTTTCCTCCTCAAAAGCTAAGCAAGCTTAGAGTGGATGTTCAAACCTTCAGGCAGAAAGAAGGTGAATCCCTCTATGAAGCTTGGGAAAGATACAAGAAACTGACCAAAAAGTGTCCTTCTAACATGCTTTCAGAATGGACCATCCTGGATATATTCTATGATGGTCTGTCTGAATTGTCTAAGATGTCATTGGACCATTCTGCAGGTGGATCTATTCACCTGAAGAAAATGCCTACAGAAGCTCAGGAACTCATTGAAATGGTTGCAAATAACCAATTCATGTACACCTTTGAAAGAAATCCTGTGAGTAATGGGACGCCTCAGAGGAAAGGAGTTCTTGAAATTGATGTTTTTACTGTTGAATTTTTTTCTATCTCTGTCCTGACTGCTGCACATGATCATGAACCCAAAAAATAATTTAAAGAAAAATAAAATGGTAGAAAATAGAGATAATTAATTAAGATTGGGTTGCCTCCCAAAAAGTGCTTCTTTAATGTCATTAGCTTGACGGTTAGCTCCTTTTGGAGGTGAATATGGGCTCAGAATTTTGCCCCTTACAGTGAACTTCCTTCATATCTTCTCATGAATGAGCTCCACATACTCTAGAGACAGGATACGACTCACTGTATGTGGTATGACTGGTTTCTTGGTGAAGACAACTCTCATGCCAGGTGAGAGGCCTTCAGTGGGGACTTTTTTGTCCCTCCAGCCTTTAGGTACTTTCTTCCTAGTACCTTTGTTTTCAGTGCTTGTTAATGGCTGCCCAACACCAAACTTAGAATTTATGTTTGGGGGTTTAGTATAGCTCTGCACTGAAAAAGATGGTTGGAACACTAAGTGTTGCACAATTATCTTAGAGGGAGAGTTGGGGTGAGGCATCTTAAACAAGATGTGATCCTCCCCTAATTGTAGGATCAGTTCTCCCTTAGCTACATCAATGATAGCTTTGGCAGTGGCTAGGAAAGGTCTTCCATGGATGATGGATTCATCCTCATCGTCCCCAGTATCCAAGACTATAAATTTTGCAGGGATGTAGTGGTCTTCAACCTTCACCAAGACATCCTCTACTAAGCCATATGGCTTCTTCATTGACTTGTCTGCCATCTCTAGTGAGATGTTTGTAACTTGCACCTCAAAGATGCCCAACTTCTCCATTATAGAGAGTGGCATGAGGTTTATACTTGACCTTAGGTCACATAAAAGCTTTCTCAAAGGTCATGGTGCTTATGGTGCAAGGAATTAGGAAGCGTCCAGGGTATGGAAGCTTCTGAGGTAGTTTCTGCTGAACCAAAGCATTGAGTTCTTTGAAAAGCACTGGAGGTTCTTCCTCCAAAGGCTTTGTACCAAATAGCTTGGCATTCAGCTTCATGAGAGCTCCTAGGTACCGAGCAACTTGCTCTTCCCTAGTGTCTTCATCCTCATCAGAGGATGAGTGTTCATCAAAACTCATGCATTGCAGGAGTGCATGCAAAGGAACCTCTATGGTCTCTATATGAGCCTTGGCTTCCTTTATTTCTTAAATAGGGAATTTTTGAGTAGGTATTTAGCATTTAGAGGGTGTGCCTTTACTGGCGTTCAACGCCAGCTCTGATGGCTCATTGGGCATTGAACGCCCAGCAGGGATGTCATGGCTGGCGTTCAATGCCAACTTCCCTGTCTGTTGGGGCGTTGAACGCCTAGTGAGGGGTTCTTCACTGGCGTTCAATGCCAGAATTCCTACTTATTTTGGCGTTGAACGCCCAGCCAGTGTTCCTTGGTTGGCGTTCAACGCCAGCTCTGCTGCCAGGATGGGCGTTGAACGCCCAGTGAGAACTTCCTCATTGACGTTCAGCGCCAGGCCCTTGGCCATTTTGGGCGATGGACGCCTCTTTCTTACTGGCGTTCAATTCCTTTCCAGTCTCTCCAGATTTGGGCCTCTGCCTCTATGGTGATGGCCTTACATTCTTCTCTTGGGTTTACTTTAGTGTTGCTAGGAAGAGTGTCAGGAGGAGTCTCAGGGATCTTCTTGCTCAGTTGACCAACTTGTACCTCCAAATTTCTGATGGAGGACCTTGTTTTAGTTATGAAACTATGATTGGTCTTAGAGAGGTTGGAGACTATAGTAACTAAGTTAGAAAGGCTCTGCTTAGGAGTCCCTATGTTCCCTTGAGAAGATGGAAATGGTGGTCTGTTGTTGAACCTATTTTGGTTCCTTCCACCTTGATTATTATTGAAACCTTGCTGAGGTTTTTGTTGATCCTTCCATGAAAGGTTATGATGATTCCTCTATGAAGGATTGTAGGTGTTTCCATAGGGTTCTCCCATGTATTTCACCTCTTCAATTGTGGGTTGATCAAGATCATAAGCTTCTATTCAGAAGAAGCTTCCTGAGTATTGCTAGCTGTAGTTTGTATTCCAGTCAAATGCTGAGAGATCATATTGATATGTTGGGTCAAGATCTTGTTCTGAGCCAATATGGCATTCAGAGTATCAACTTCAAGAACTCATTTCTTTTGAGGGATCCCATTGTTCACAAAATTTCTTTTAGAAGTGTACATAAACTGGCTATTTGCAACCATCTCAATGAGTTTTCTTGCTTATGCAGGCATTTTCTCCAGGTGGAGTGATCCACCTGCAGAGCTGTCCAATGAGATTTTGGACATCTCAGATAGACCATGATAGAACACGCCTATGATAGACCATTCTGAGAGTATGTCAGGAGGACATCTCCTGATTAGTTGCTTGTATCTTTCACAAGCTTCATAGAGGGATTCACCTTCTCTTTGTCTGAAGGTTTGAACTTCCACTCTAATTTTGCTCATCCTTTGAGGAGGAAAGAATTTAGCAAGGAAATCATTAACCAGCTTTTCCCAAGAGTCTAGGCTTGATAAACCACTATTTTATGGTTTATCTTGTGTTTAATTGAGTGGTTTTTATCAAGTCATTACCCACTTATTCATATGATTAGCATGTATTTGCAATTCCTTCCCAAATTGTTCTATGATTGAAAACTTGATTCATAGAGTCTTTAATTTGTGTATTTTAACCATCTTTTATTACCATTCGATACCTTGATATGTGTGTTAAGTATTTCAGGCTTCATAGGGCAGGAATGGCTTAGAGAATAGAGAGGAAGCTTACAAAAAAGGGAAGGAGCGCAAGAAATAAAGGAGACAACCAGCGGACAGCGATGCGCACGCATGGCTGACGCGTGCGCGTGAATCAGACAAAATTACAGCGACGCGTACGCGTGGGTTGGAGTTCGCACAAACGACGCGAGTGCGTGCCTGACGCGCAAGCCTGGCAAGGAAAATGCTGAATGACGCGTACACGTGAATGACGCGTACGCGTGACCTGCGCGATCTGTAGAAATTTCAGAATAGGCTGGAGACAGTTTCAGGTCGCGTTTTGACCCAGAGTTTGGCCCAAAAACACAAATTAAAGTCAGGGAACATGTGATGACATGTCATCATATACCCATTTTTCAAGCTAATTTCACTTGTTTTACTAGTCTTTATGCACTTTCTTGCATCCTAAGTAAGTAATTTGGAATGAAAATGCATAACTTCTTTAAATCAAACAACCACCATTAAATTGATGCTAAATCATGAGGTTTGAGCTAAAATTAATTGATTTTTAATGAATTATAAACCTTATGAGTTTAGAGATACTTTGATTGGTTGTTTTGGTTTCTTGTAGGTGAAGAAAGGAAGAAAAGAAGAAAAACGTGGCTTAAGAAGTGTGACCAAGAGATGAGAAGTGTGGTGCAACATAGAAGGAGGAAGAAAACACTGCCCTCCACAAGAGCACACTGCCCTCCAGGAGAGCAGCATAATGAACCAAGCCTTGAAAAGCATCACTGCCCTGCCCACAATAAGGGCGGAGCACAATTTGATGCCAAGGACCAAAGGAAGCAAAAAATCTGCCCTGCCCTCCTCAAGAGCAATATCGGGCTTTCATGGAAAATAATTCAAAGGAAATTGCTTCCTAGTGCTTCCTATGGGTTTCGAACCCAAGAGCAAGGAGGAAAGAAGTAGCGCTCAAACACAACGAAAACAAGCAAAAATTGGCTTGTTTTCAATCTCTAAGAATCGAACACGGCACCATGAGGAAGCAAGGAACTAGGCGTTACTTTGGTACCAAGAAAACCAAGGAAAAAGGAGCAGCATGTGCCTCCACCGAGTTTCGAACGTGGGACTTCACCATTGGCACATTGCCCTGCCCTCCACAAGGGCAGGGCAGCATTTCTTGGTGCATGGCACAAAAATTGGCGCGGCCAGCATGCATAATTGACGCGCACCAAGGGAGTTTCGGCCAGCAACAAGCACGCACGGACAGCACTTGACGCACCATAGCAACTCTGCCCTGCCCTCTGGTGCACGAAATTGTGATCACTACTTTGTCCATATTCAAATAATTTCCGGTAATGGCTCCAAAGACTTGGTGCTCAATACCATGGCATAAACACAACTTCGCACAACTAACCAGCAAGTGCACTGGGTCGTCCAAGTAATACCTTACGTGAGTAAGGGTCGATCCCACGGAGATTGTTGGTATGAAGCAAGCTATGGTCACCTTGTAAATCTCAGTCAGGCAGACTCAAATGGGTATAGTGATAAACGAATAAAGCATAAAGATAAAGATAGAGATACTTATGTATATCATTGGTGAGAGCTTCAGATAAGCGCATGAAGATGCCTTCCCTTCCGTCTCTCTGCTTTCCTGTGTCTTCATCCAATCCTTCTTACTCGTTTCCATGGCAAGCTTATGCAAGGGTTTCACCGTTGTCAGTGGCTACCTCCCATCCTCTCATTGGAAATGTTCAACGCACCCTGTCACGGCACGGCTATCCATCTGTCGGTTCTCAATCAGGCCGGAATAGAATCCAGTGATTCTTTTGCGTCTGTCACTAACGCCCCGCCTTCAGGAGTTTGAAGCACGTCACAGTCATTCAATCATTGAATCCTACTCAGAATACCACAGACAAGGTTAGACCTTCCGGATTCTCTTGAATGCCGCCATCAGTTCTCGCCTATACCACGAAGACTCTGATCTCACGGAATGGCTGGCTCGTTTGTCAGGCGAGCACTCGGTTGTCAGGCGATCAACCATGCATCGTGTTATCAGGAATCCAAGAGATATTCACTGGAGCTTTGATTGCTTGTAGAACAAGAGTGGTTGTCAGTCACCTTGTTCATGAGTGAGAATGATGATGAGTGTCACGGATCATCACATTCATCAAGTTGAAGAACAAGTGATATCTTGGACAAAGAACAAGCGGAATTGAATAGAAGAACAATAGTAATTGCATTAATACTCGAGGTACAGCAAAGCTCCACACCTTAATCTATGGTGTGTAGAAACTCCACCGTTGAAAATACATAAGAACAAGGTCTAGGCATGGCCATGAGGCCAGCCTCCCAAATGATCTAAGATAGCATAAAACTCAAAGATAGCTACCAAGATGTCAAATACAATAGTACAAGGTCCTACTTATAGAAAACTAGTAGCCTAAGGTGTACAAAGATGAGTAAATGACATAAAGATCCACTTCCGGGCCCACTTGGTGTGTGCTTGGGCTGAGCAATGAAGCATTTTTCGTGTAGAGACTCCTCTTGGAGTTAAACGCCAGCTTTTATGCCAGTTTGGGCGTTTAACTCCCATTTAGGTGCCAGTTCCGGCGTTTAACGCTGGAATTTCTTGAGGTGACTTTGAACGCCGGTTTGGGCCATCAAATCTTGGGCAAAGTATGGACTATCATATATTGCTGGAAAGCCCAGGATGTCTACTTTCCAACGCCGTTGAGAGCGCGCCAATTGGGCTTCTGTAGCTCCAGAAAATCCACTTCGAGTGCAGGGAGGTCAGAATCCAACAGCATCTGCAGTCCTTTTGAGTCTCTGGATCAGATTTTTGCTCAGATCCCTCAATTTCAGCCAGAAAATACCTGAAATCACAGAAAAACACACAAACTCATAGTAAAGTCCAGAAAAGTGAATTTTAACTAAAAACTAATAAAAATATACTAAAAACTAACTAGATCATACTAAAAACATACTAAAAACAATGCCAAAAAGCGTACAAATTATCCGCTCATCACAACACCAAACTTAAATTGTTGCTTGTCCCCAAGCAACTGAAGATCAAATAAGATAAAAAGAAGAGAATATGCAATGAACTCCAAAAACATCTATGAAAATCAGTATTAATTAGATGAGCGGGGCTTTTAGCTTTTTGCCTCTGAATAGTTTTGGCATCTCACTCTATCCTTTGGAATTCAGAATGATTGGCTTCTTTAGGAACTCAGAATCCAGATAGTGTTATTGATTCTCCTAGTTAAGTATGATGATTCTTGAACACAGCTACTTATTGAGTCTTGGCCGTGGCCCAAAGCACTCTGTCTTCCAGTATTACCACCGGATACATACATGCCACAGACACATAATTGTGTGAACCTTTTCAGATTGTGACTCAGCTTTGCTAAAGTCCCCAATTAGAGGTGTCCAGGGTTCTTAAGCACACTCTTTTTGCCTTGGATCACAACTTTATTTCTTTCTTTTTCTTTCTTTTTCTCTTTTCCTTCTCTTCTTTTTTTTTTCGGTTTTTTTTTTCTTTTTTTTTCGCTTGCTTCCTCTTTTTTTTTTGTATTCACTGCTTTTTCTTGCTTCAAGAATCATTTTTATGATTTTTCAGATCCTCAGTAACATGTCTCCTTTTTCATCATTCTTTCAAGATCCAACATCCATGAACCACAAATTCAAAAGACATATGCACTGTTCATGCATACATTCAGAGAACAAAAGTATTGCCACCACATCAATATAATTAAACTGTTATAAAATTTAGAATTCATGCAATTCTTATCTTTTTCAATTAAGAACATTTTTTTATTTAAGAAAGGTGATGGATTCATAGGAAATTCATAACTTTAAGGCATAGACACTAAGACACTAATGATCATAAGACACAAACATAGATAAACATAAAGCATAAAGTTTCGAAAAACAAGAAAATAAAGAACAAGGAGATTAAAGAACGGGTCCACCTTAGTGATGGCGGCTTGTTCTTCCTCTTGAAGGTCTTATGGAGTGCTTGAGCTCCTCAATGTCTCTTCCTTGTCTTTGTTGCTCCTCTCTCATGATTCTTTGATCTTCTCTAATTTCATGGAGGAGGATGGAATGTTCTTGGTGCTCCACCCTTAGTTGTCCCATGTTGGAACTCAATTCTCCTAGGGAGGTGTTTACTTGCTCCCAATAGTCTTGTGGAGGAAAGTGCATCCCTTGAGGTATCTCAGGGATCTCATGATGAGAGGGGTCTCTTGTTTGCTCCATCCTTTTCTTGGTGATGGGCTTGTCCTCATCAATGGGGGTGTCTCCTTCTATGTCAACTCCAACTGAATAACAGAGGTGACAAATGAGATGAGGAAAGGCTAGCCTTGCCAAGGTGGAAGACTTGTCCGCCACCTTGTAGAGTTCTTGGGCTATAACCTCATGAAATTCCACTTCTTCTCCAATCATGATGCTATGAATCATGATGGCCCGGTCTAGAGTAACTTCGGACCGGTTGCTAGTGGGAATGATTGAGCGTTGAATGAACTCCAACCATCCTCTAGCCATGGGCTTGAGGTCATGCCTTCTCAATTGAACCGGCTTGCCTCTTGAATCTCTCTTCCATTGTGCGCCCTCTTCACATATAACTGTGAGGACTTGGTCCAACCTTTGATCAAAGTTGACCCTTCTAGTGTAAGGATGTGCATCTCCTTGCATCATGGGCAAGTTGAATGCTAAACTTACATTTTCCGGACTAAAATCCAAGTATTTCCCCCGAACCATTGTAAGATAATTCTTTGGATCCGGGTTCATACTTTGATCATGGTTCTTGGTGATCCATGCATTGGCATAGAACTCTTGAACCATCAAGATTCCGACTTGTTGAATGGTGTTGGTAAGCACTTCCCAACCTCTTCTTCGGATCTCATGGCGGATCTCCGGATATTCACCCCTTTTGAGTGAAAAGGGGACCTCGGGGATCACCTTCTTCAAGGCCACAACTTCATAGAAGTGGTCTTGATGCACCCTTGAGATGAATCTATCCATCTCTCATGACTCGGAGGTGGAAGCTTTTGCCTTCCCTTTCCTCTTTCTAGAGGTTTCTCCGGCCTTGGATGCCATAAATGGTTATGGAAAACAAAAAAGCAACGCTTTTACCACACCAAACTTAAAAGGTTTGCTCGTCCTCGAGCAAAAAAAGAAAGAAGAGAGTAGAAGAAGAAGAAATGAGGAGGAAGGGAATGGCTTAGTGTATTCGGCCAAAGATGGGGGAGAAGTGGTGTTTAGGTTGTGTGAAAATGAAGGAGTGAAGAAGGGTATTTATAGGAGAGAGGGGAGAAGGGGTTCGGCCATTATGGGTGGGTTTGGGAGGGAAAGTGGTTTGAATTTTGAAGGGTGAGGTTGGTGGGGTTTTGTGAAGGATGGATGTGAGTGGTGAAGAGAAAGATGGGATTTGATAGGTGAAGGGTTTTTGGGGAAGAGGTATTGAGGTGATTGGTGAATGGGGGAAGAAGAGAGAGGGTGGTGGTGGGGTAGGTGGGGATCCTGTGGGGTCCACAGATCCTGTGGTGTCAAGGAAAAGTCATCCCTGCACCAAATGTTGCTCAAAATCACGTTTTGAGCCATTTCTGGCGTTAAACGCCGGGCTGGTGCCCATTCCTGGCGTTTAACGCCAGGTTCTTGCCCTTTTCTGGCGTTTAACGCCAGTCTGGTGCCCCTTTCTGGCGTTAAACGCCCAGAATGGTGCCAGACTGGGCGTTAAACGCCCAACTGCTAGCCTCACTGGCGTTTAAACGCCAGTGGGTTCTTCCTCCAGGGTGTGCTATTTTTCTTCCTGTTTTTCATTTTGTTTTTGCTTTTTCAATGGATTTTGTGACTTCTTATGATCATCAACCTACAAAAAACATAAAATAACAAAGGGAAATAGATAAAATATAATCATTGGGTTGCCTCCCAACAAGCGCTTCTTTAATGTCAGTAGCTTGACAGAGGGCTCTCATGGAGCCTCACAGATACTCAGAGCAATGTGGGAACCTCCCAACACCAAACTTAGAGTTTGAATGTGGGGGTTCAACACCAAACTTAGAGTTTGGTTGTGGCCTCCCAACACCAAACTTAGAGTTTGACTGTGGGGGCTCTATTTGTCTCTGATTTGAGAGAAGCTCTTCATGCTTCTTCTCCATGGTGACAGAGGGATATCCTTGAGCCTTAAACACCAAGGATTTTTCATTCACTTGAATGATCAGTTCACCTCTATCAACATCAATCACAGCTTTTGCTGTGGCTAGGAAGGGTCTGCCAAGGATGATGGATTCATCCTTGCACTTCCCAGTCTCTAGGACTATGAAATCAGTAGGGATGTAATGGTCTTCAACTTTTACCAAAACATTCTCTACAAGTCCATGAGCTTGTTTTCTTGAGTTGTCTGCCATCTCCAATGAGATTCTTGCAGCTTGTACCTCAAAGATCCCTAGCTTCTCCATTACAGAGAGAGGCATGAGGTTTACACTTGACCCTAAGTCACACAGAGCCTTCTTGAAGGTCATGGTGCCTATGGTACAAGGTATTGAAAACTTCCCAGGATCTTGTCTCTTTTGAGGTAATTTCTGCCTAGACAAGCCATCCAGTTCTTTGGTGAGCAAGGGAGGTTCATCTTCCCAAGACTCATTTCCAAATAACTTGTCATTCAGCTTCATGATTGCTCTAAGGTATTTAGCAACTTGCTCTTCAGTGACATACTCATCCTCTTCAGAGGAAGAATACTCATCAGAGCTCATGAAAGGCAGAAGTAAGTCCAATGGAATCTCTATGGTCTCATTTTGAGCCTCAGATTCCCATGGTTCCTCATTGGGGAACTCAGAGGAGGTTGGTGCACGCCCATTGAGGTCTTCCTCAGTGGCGTCCACCTCCTCTCTTTCCTCTCCATATTCGGCCATGGTTATGGCTTTGCACTCTCCTTTTGGATTTTCTTCTGTATTACTTGGGAGAGTACTAGGAGGGAGTTCAGTAACTTTCTTGCTCAGCTGTCCCACTTGTGCCTCCAAATTCCTAATGGAGGACCTTGTTTCAGTCATGAAACTTTGAGTGGTTTTGATTAGATCAGAGACCATGGTTGCTAAGTCAGAGGGGTTCTGCTTAGAATTCTCTGTCTGTTGCTGAGAAGATGATGAAAAAGGCTTGCCATTGCTAAACCTGCTTCTTTCACCATTATTATTATTATTGAAACCTTGTTGAGGTCTCTCTTGATTCTTCCATGAGAAATTTGGGTGATTTCTCCATGAAGAATTATAGGTGTTTCCATAGGGTTCTCCTAGGTAATTCACCTCTTCCATTGAAGGGTTCTCAGGATCATAAGCTTCTTCCTCAGATGAAGCATCCTTAGTACTGCTTGGTGCATTTTGCATTCCAGACAGACTTTGAGAAATCAAATTGACTTGTTGAGTCAATATCTTATTCTGAGCCAGTATGGCATTAGAGCATCAATCTCAAGAACTCCTTTCTTCTGACTTGTCCCATTGTTCACAGGATTCCTTTCAGAAGTGTACATGAATTGGTTATTTGCAACCATCTCAATTAGTTCTTGAGCCTCTGTAGGCGTCTTCTTCAGATGAAGAGATCCTCCAGCAGAGCTATCCAAAGACATCTTGGATAGTTCAGAGAGACCATCATAGAAAATACCTATGATGCTCCATTCAGAAAGCATGCCTGAGGGACATTTTCTGATTAATTGTTTGTATCTTTCCCAAGCTTCATAGAGGGATTCTCCATCCTTCTGTCTGAAGGTTTGGACTTCCACTCTAAGCTTACTCCATTTTTGAGGTGGAAAGAACTTTGCCAAGAAGGCATTGACTAGCTTTTCCCAAGAGTCCAGGCTATCTTTAGGTTGTGAGTCCAACCATATTCTAGCTCTGTCTCTTACAGCAAAAGGGAATAGCATCAGTCTGTAGACCTCAGGGTCAACCCCATTAGTCTTGACTGTGTCATAGATTTGCAAGAACTCAGCTAAAAATTGATGAGGATCTTCCATTGGAAGTCCATGGAACTTGCAATTCTGTTGCATTAGAGAAACTAATTGAGGCTTAAGCTCAAAGTTGTTTGCTCCAATGGCAGGGATAGAGATGCTTCTCCCATAGAAATTGGGAGTAGGTGCAGTAAAGTCACCCAGCACCTTCCTTGCATTGTTGGCATTGTTGTTGTTTTCGGCTGCCATGGGTTCTTCTTCCTTGAAGAATTCGGTCAGGTCCTCAACAGAGAGTTGAGCCTTAGCTTCTCTTAGCTTTTGCTTCAAGGTCCTTTCAGGTTCAGGGTCAGTTTCAACAAGAATGCCTTTGTCTTTGCTCCTGCTCATATGAAAGAGAAGAGAACACGAAAATGTGGAATCCTCTATGTCACAGTATAGAGATTCCTTGAGGTGTCAGAGGAAAAGAAAAGTAGAAGAAAGAAGGTAGAAGAATTCGAACTTGATTAGATAGAGTTCGAATTGTGCATTAAGAAGGAGTAGTACTCCATAAATAGAAGGATGTGAGAAGGAGGGAAGAGAATTTTCAAAAATTAATTAGAAAGATGTCAAAAACATTTTAAAAATTGATTGATAATTTTCGAAAATTGAAAGTGGAAAAGAAATCGAGTGATTTTTGAAAAAGATTTTGAAATTAGGAATCAAAAAGATTTGATTGAAAACTTATTTTGAAAAAGATGTGATTAAAAAGATATGATTGAAAAAATTTGATTTGAAAACAATTTTAAAAGATATGTTTTGAAAACAATTTTTTTTAAAAGATTTGATTTTGAAAATTAGTGACTTGCCTAACAAGAAAAGATATGATTCAAACATTAAACCTTTCTCAACAGAAAAGGCAACAAATTTGAGATGTTCAATCAAATCATTAATTGTTAGTAAGTATCTTTGAAAAAGGAAAGAAATTGACTTTGAAAAACTTTGAAAACTTGAAAAAAAAAAAATTGATTTGAAAACAAAATCTTCCCCCTTTGCCATCCTGGCGTTAAACGCCCAGCCAGGTACCCTGGCTGGCGTTTAAACGCCAGTCTGTCCTTCTTCACTGGGCGTTTTGAACGCCCAGCTTTTTCTGTGTAATTCCTCTGCAGTATGTTCTGAATCTTCAATTCTTGGTATTATTGACTTGAAAAGATGCAAATTAAAAATATTTTTGGATTTTTTTATAATCAAAATGCAACAAGAATCAAATAACAATGCATGCAAGACACCAAACTTAGCAGTTTGTATACTACTGACACTATATGAGACACATAAACACTCAAGTCAAAAGAATTCAAAGATCAGAGTAAGAAATCATCAAGAATTATTTGAAGATCCTTAAGACACATGAATGTATGCAATTGACACCAAACTTAAGATGAGACTAGTGTCTCAATAAGAAATATAATATATTTTTTTTTGTTTTTTTATGATTTTGTAATTTTTTTGGATTTTTTTTTTCGAAAATTAAGTGGGAAAAGGTATCAAAATTCTTAATGAGAATTCCAGGAATCAGTGCAATGCTAGTCTAAGACTCCGGTCCAGGAATTAGACATGGCTTCACAGCCAGCCAAGCTTTCAAAGAAAGCTTCGGTCCAAAACACTAGACATGGCCAAAGGCCAGCCAAGCCTTAGCAGATCACTGCTCCAAAAGCAAGATTGATAGAGATCAACAAGCTATTGTGATGATTAGTTGAAACCTCGGTCCAATGAAATTAGACATGGCTTCTCAGCCAGCCAGATTTCCACAGATCATCATGAAATACTAGAATTCATTCTTAAGAACTCTGAAAAAAAAATACCTAATCTAAGCAACAAGATGAACCGTCAGTTGTCCATACACGAACAATCCCCGGCAACGGCGCCAAAAACTTGGTGCACGAAATTGTGATCACTACTTTGTCCATATTCAAATAATTACCGGTAATGGTTCCAAAGACTTGGTGTTCAATACCATGGCATAAACACAACTTCGCACAACTAACCAGCAAGTGCACTGGGTCGTCCAAGTAATACCTTACGTGAGTAAGGGTCGATCCCACGGAGATTGTTGGTATGAAGCAAGCTATGGTCACCTTGTAAATCTCAGTCAGGCAGACTCAAATGGGTATAGTGATAAACGAATAAAGCATAAAGATAAAGATAGAGATACTTATGTATATCATTGGTGAGAGCTTCAGATAAGCGCATGAAGATGCCTTCCCTTCCGTCTCTCTGCTTTCCTACTGTCTTCATCCAATCCTTCTTACTCCTTTCCATGGCAAGCTTATGCAAGGGTTTCACCGTTGTCAGTGGCTACCTCCCATCCTCTCATTGGAAATGTTCAACGCACCCTGTCACGGCACGGCTATCCATCTGTCGGTTCTCAATCAGGCCGGAATAGAATCCAGTGATTCTTTTGCGTCTGTCACTAACGCCCCGCCTTCAGGAGTTTGAAGCACGTCACAGTCATTCAATCATTGAATCCTACTCAGAATACCACAGACAAGGTTAGACCTTCCGGATTCTCTTGAATGCCGCCATCAGTTCTCGCCTATACCACGAAGACTCTGATCTCACGGAATGGCTGGCTCATTTGTCAGGCGAGCACTCGGTTGTCAGGCGATCAACCATGCATCGTGTTATCAGGAATCCAAGAGATATTCACTGGAGCTTTGATTGCTTGTAGAACAAGAGTGGTTGTCAGTCACCTTGTTCATGAGTGAGAATGATGATGAGTGTCACGGATCATCACATTCATCAAGTTGAAGAACAAGTGATATCTTGGACAAAGAACAAGCAGAATTGAATAGAAGAACAATAGTAATTGCATTAATACTCGAGGTACAGCAGAGCTCCACACCTTAATCTATGGTGTGTAGAAACTCCACCGTTGAAAATACATAAGAACAAGGTCTAGGCATGGCCGTGAGGCCAGCCTCCCAAATGATCTAAGATAGCATAAAACTCAAAGATAGCTACCAAGATGTCAAATACAATAGTACAAGGTCCTACTTATAGAAAACTAGTAGCCTAAGGTGTACAAAGATGAGTAAATGACATAAAGATCCACTTTCGGGCCCACTTGGTGTGTGCTTGGGCTGAGCAATGAAGCATTTTTCGTGTAGAGACTCCTCTTGGAGTTAAACGCCAGCTTTTATGCCAGTTTGGGCGTTTAACTCCCATTTAGGTGCCAGTTCCGGCGTTTAACGCTGGAATTTCTTGAGGTGACTTTGAACGCCGGTTTGGGCCATCAAATCTTGGGCAAAGTATGGAGTATCATATATTGCTAGAAAGCCCAGGATGTCTACTTTTCAACGCCGTTGAGAGCGCGCCAATTGGGCTTCTGTAGCTCCAGAAAATCTACTTCGAGTGCAGGGAGGTCAGAATCCAACAGCATCTGCAGTCCTTTTGAGTCTCTGGATCAGATTTTTGCTCAGATCCCTCAATTTCAGCCAGAAAATACCTGAAATCACAGAAAAACACACAAACTCATAGTAAAGTCCAGAAAAGTGAATTTTAACTAAAAACTAATAAAAATATACTAAAAACTAACTAGATCATACTAAAAACATACTAAAAATAATGCCAAAAAGCGTACAAATTATCCGCTCATCACCCTCCACAAGGGCAGGGCAGCATCTTGACGCATCACACGCACCAAGCACACGCCATGAAGCCGCATGCACCATTTCCTGCTCTGCCCTCCACAAGGGCAGGGCAGCCTCCTGGGAGCTACTTTCTCATGGGCTAAAAATTGGATTAAAAATCCAATTTAATTCATTTCTTCACCAAATCAAAAGCCCATCCAAATTCCAAAATCCAAGAATAGAAAGTGTATAAATAGGAGATAGTTTGATGTAATTAGGACCTTCTTTTGATTTTTGAATTCCTACATTTTGAAACTTCATTTTTCTTTGAAAGCTTTGAACTGAGATCTGAGAGAATTGGGAAGGAGAATTGATCTCTCTTCTTCCTGGTTCCTGCTTGAGCACTTGTTATTTTTCTTGTTTGAGTCTTGGGTGTGAAGAATTGAGGAATTTCTGTCTCAATCTCTATTTAAGATCTCTGAGATTTCTCTACTGCATAATTGAGTTGAATCCCAATTCCTTTGCTGCTTTTTCTTTAATTTCTTGTTAATTGCTTTGTGAATTTGGATCTGGGAAGGCAATTGAGATCTAGAATTTGCTATCTAGTCTCTGAAGTCCTGAGATCCCATTTTTCTTCTGGTTCTTCTGTGAACCCCTGCTGCAATTTAATTTCCCTTTTTGTTTGAGATTTGACAGAATTCAAATCATCTCTTGCTTTGATAATTGTTGCAATTTAATTTCCCTTGCTTGAATTCTGAAATCCCAGTCCTCAAATCCTTTTTCCATTCAAGCAATTTATATTTCTTGCACTTTAAGTTACTGCAATTTACATTTCTTGCACTTTAAGTTTCAGTCATTTAATTTCTTGTTCTTTAAGATTCAGCTCTTTTAATTTCAGTTGTCTTTAATTTCTGCAATTCAACCCTCCCCCTTTATATTTTCTGTCATTTACTTACTGTTGGATACAAAATCACTCAACCAATACTTGATTCGCTTGACTAAATCAACCACTGAACTAAAATTGCTCAATCCCTCAATCCATGTGGGATCGACCTCACTCCCGTGAGTTTTATTACTTGATGCGACCCGGTACACTTGCCGGTGAGTTTTGTGTTGGATCGTTTTCCACACATCAAGTTTTTGGCGCCGTTGCCGGGGATTGAAATAGATTGACAATGATTAAGTGAAGTGGAGATCTAGATCAAGCACTTTGTCTTTATTTTTAACTAACACACTAACTGTTTGAATTTTTGCTTAAACTAACTAAAACTTCATTCTAGCAATAGATTGAAGTTTCACTGGTTTTCTGGATCTATGTGTTTCTTGTTGTGCGTTTGTATGTCAGGGACAGGAAGAGCTTCCCCTATTCTCTCTAAAATTGACCAAAGAACTCTTCGAAGAATAAGAAGAGCTGAAAGAGGGAAGAACGTTATTGGAGAGGAAGAATCTGAGGAGAAATTCCAAGAAATGGAAGGAGATCCATCAAATCTCAATCAACCAGAAGGAGGGGCCAACAATAACCCGCAACAAAGAAGAGTACTGGCTTCTTACACATTTGCAAATGCTAGACATTGTGGGAGTAGCATTCTTACCCCTAATGTCAATGCAAACAACTTTGAACTAAAGCCACAACTCATCACATTGGTCCAAAACAACTGCTCTTTTGGAGGAGGGCCATTGGAGGACCCGAATCAACATCTATCTACCTTCTTGAGGATTTGTGACACTGTCAAAACCAATGGTGTGCCTCCTGACAGTTACAAGTTACTGCTCTTTCCATTCTCTCTCAGGGACAAAGCCACTCAATGGCTAGAAACATTTCCAAAGGAAAGCATCAACACTTGGGATGATTTGGTGAGCAAGTTTCTTGCCAAATTCTATCCCCTTCAAAGGATCATAAGATTGAAGACTGAGGTGCAGACATTCACTCAAATGGATGCTGAAAATTTATATGAAGCATGGGAAAGATATAAGGCTCTGCTGAGGAAATGTCCACCAGAGATGTTCACTGAGTGGGATAAGTTGCAGAACTTCTATGAAGGACTTACTCTGAAAGCTCAAGAGGCACTTGATCACTCAGCTGGGGGATCATTGCAATTGATGAAAACTGTAGAGGAAGCTCAGAACCTCATTGATATGGTGGCTAACAACCAATATTTCTTTGCTCACCAAAGGCAACGCCAACCATCACAGAGGAAGGGAGTGTTAGAATTAGAAGGAGTGGATACAATTTTGGCTCAACACAAAGTGATGCAGCAACAGATTCAGCAACAATTTGAGCAAATGGCCAAGAGAATTGATAACCTTCAGGTTGCATCAGTGAGTGCCACAAGCTAACCATCAACTCCTTGGGGGCAGAATGAAGAGAACCAAGAAGAACAGCAACAAGAGCAAGTACACTATATGAACAACCAAAATTCTGGATCAAATGAAGTGTATGGTGACACCTACAATCCATCCTGGAAAAACCACCCAAACCTTAGGTGGGGAGACAACCACAACCAAAACCAACAACCATGGCAAAGAAACTCAGCTCAAAACACTCCAAGAAACAACCAAAATCACAACCAGCAGCCAACTAACCAAAACTTTTACAGAAAACCCCAAAATAATTACCCCAACTCTAACCATTATCCACCCAATAACCAACCAACTAACCAAAACACTTACCATCATCCATCAACACCCCAAAACTAACCAATCTCACAAGACTCTCAGAGGATTACTAATCTAGAGCTGCTCATGGAGAAGATGATGAAGAACCAAGAATTGACAACAAAGAACCAAAAAGCTTCCATGAAGAGCCTAGAAAGGCAGATTGGACAAATCTCCAAGCAGATTTCTATAGAGAGACCTTCAAGCTCACTACCATGTGATACCATTCCTAATCCAAAAGAAGAATGCAAAGCCGTGCAATTAAGGAGTGGAAAGACATTGGTGGATGGCAACCAAAGAGCAACCAAGAAACTTATGGAGAATGACAAAGAGCCAACAGAGAAAGATGGAGCTAACAACAAGGACATAACAAGCAAGAATGTCCCAGAAAAGCTCACAGAAGAGAACAACCAACCACAGAATTTAAAGAAGGGAAAGCAGATCATGGAAGAACCAAATCCAAAATAGCAGCAAGTGGAAAAGAGTCCTACACCTTCACTACCCTATCCACAGAGATTCCAAAAAGAAGCAAAGGATCAACATTTCCACAAATTCCTTGAGACTTTCAAGAAGCTGGAAATCAACATACCTTTGGCTGAGGTATTGGAGCAAATGCCTCTATATGCCAAGTTCTTAAAGGAGCTCATCAACAAGAAAAGAGACTGGAATGAGAAGGAGACGGTAATGCTCAGTGAGGAATGTAGCGCTGTGCTTCAAAAAGGAATTCCACCAAAGCTTAAAGATCCAGGGAGTTTTGTAGTATCATGCACCATAGGCAAACTAACCTTGGACAAAGCTCTCTGTGATCTTGGAGCTAGTATCAACTTAATGCCCCTGTCCATGATGAGGAAGCTTGCTATAGAAGAACTCAAACCCACTAGGATGTCACTAGTCATGGCCGACAGATCAATCAAGACACCTAATGGAATTGTGGAAAATCTGTTAGTGAAGGTTGGGGAGTTTATCTTCCCTGCGGATTTTGTGATCTTGGACACCGACGAGGAAGGAAACAATTCAATCATCTTGGGAAGACCATTTCTAGCAACTGCAAGAGCCATTATAGATGTGGAAAAAGGAGAAATGATCTTCAGAGTACACAATGAGCAAATGATCATAAATGTTTTCAAGTCAATGCAACACCCTCCTGAGCAAGAAGATTACCTGAGGGTGGATATGATAGAGAGCCTGGTGGAAGAAATGTTAGACACTAATCAGCATGAGCAAGAAGAAGAAATTAATCAAGAGACAGTAGAGGAACACGCAGCTGAGATTTCTATTGACAAGGAGGTGAAACCAAGCAAGAAGGAAGAAGTGCAAAAACAAGAACTGAAGCCATTACCCACCCATCTCAAATATGCATTCCTTGGCACATCAGAGAGTTTCCCAGTGATCATCAATTCATCCCTGACAAAGAAAGAAGAAGGAGAGCTTCTTGATGTACTCAGAGCTCACAAGGATGCTTTAGGATGGACCATTGATGATCTGAAAGGCATTAGCCCTGCAGTGTGTATGCATAAAATCCTCTTGGAGGACAATTCCAAAGCAGTAGTTCAACCTCAAAGAAGGTTAAATCCTGCAATGAAGGAAGTCGTCCAGAAGGAAGTAATGAAATTGTGGAATGCAGGGATAATATATCGTATCTCTGATAGCTCATGGATAAGCCCAGTCCAAGTGGTACCAGAGAAGGGTGGAATGACAGTCATTATTAATGAGAAAAATGAACTCATTCCCACAAGAACTGTGACAGGATGGAGGATGTGTATTGACTATAGGAGGCTGAATGATGCCACACGCAAATGTCATTTCCCACTTCCTTTCATTGACCAGATGCTTGAAAGATTGGCCGGCCATGCTTACTATTGCTTCCTGGATGGCTATTCTGGGTATAATCAGATAGTGGTAGATCCAAAAGACCAAGAAAAGACTTCATTCACATGTCCATTTGGAGTTTTCGCTTATAGAAGAATGCCATTTGGACTATGCAATGCCCCAGCCACTTTTCAAACGTGTATGCTCTCCATTTTTTCAGATATGGTCGAAAAGTTTTTAGAGGTTTTTATGGACGACTTTTCTATTTTTGGTGACAATTTCAATACTTGCCTGAAACATCTAACTCTTGTCTTGAAACGGTGCCAAGAAACTAATTTGGTTTTGAACTGGGAGAAGTGTCATTTCATGGTGCCCGAGGGGATTTTTCTTGGTCATAAAGTTTCAAGAAAAGGGATAGAGGTTGACAAGGCAAAGGTGGAAATTATAGAAAAGCTCCCTCCACCAACTAATGTGAAATCTGTTAGAAGTTTCTTGGGGCATGCAGGATTTTATAGAAGGTTTATCAAGGATTTTTCTAAAATAGCCAAACCTTTGAGTAATCTGTTAATGATTGATAATCCTTTTGTTTTTGATGAAAATTGCCAGCACGCCTTTGAAACTTTAAAACACAAACTCACAACAGCACCAATTATCACACCTCCGGATTGGGAACTACCCTTTGAACTCATGTGTGATGCAAGTGATATTGCAATTGGTGCTGTACTTGAACAAAAGAAGGGAAACTTGCATCATGTCATATATTATGCAAGTAAGGTGTTGAATGAGGCTCAAAAAATTTACACCACAACAGAGAAGGAATTATTAGCTGTAGTTTATGCATTTGATAAGTTCAGATCATACTTGATAGGATCTAAAATTGTGGTTTATACTGACCATGCTGCCCTCAAGTATTTGATGTCAAAGCAGGATGCTAAACCAAGACTTATCAGGTGGATACTACTCCTACAGGAGTTTGACATTGAGGTAAGGGACAGGAAAGGCACTAAAAACCGAGTTGCTGATCATTTGTCAAGGCTGCCACAAGAAACAATTCAAGAAGCCTCACAACCTGTGAATGAAAGCTTCCTAGATGAACACCTATTGCAGGTTCAACAAACACCTTGGTTTGCTGACATAGCAAACTATAAAGTGGGGAGAAAGATACCTCAAGAATTCACTAAGCAACAAGTGAAGAAGCTAATCAATGAAGCAAGGAAGTTCTTGTGGGATGAACCTTTTCTGTTCAAGAGATGTTCTGATGGAGTAATTAGGAGATGTGTCCCTGAGAGTGAAATAAGAGATATATTGTGGCATTGCCATGGCTCAGCTTATGGTGGACATTTTGGTCCAGAAAGAACAGCTGCAAAGATATTACAAAGTGGGTTCTATTGGCCAACTATCTTCAAAGATGCCAGAGAGTTTGTCCACCAATGTAATGAATGCCAGAGAGCAGGAGGATTGACAAGAAGGAATGAGATGCCGCAGAATTTCATTTTGGAATTAGAATTATTTAATCTATGGGGCATTGATTTCATGGGACCCTTTCCCCCTTCCTATTCTTTCAGATATATCTTGGTAGCAGTGGAGTATGTTTCAAAGTGGGTGGAAGCCATAGCCACAACTACTTGTGATGCACAAATTGTCCTTCAATTCCTCAAGAAGCACATTTTTACTAGATATGGGGTACCCAAGGGTCTTATTAGTGATGGTGGTGGTCATTTTTGTAACAAACAAATGGAGAAACTTCTTCATAAATATGGAGTTATTCATAAAGTAGCCACACCATATCACCCTCAGACTAATGGGCAGGCTGAGTTAGCAAATAGAGAATTGAAAAAAATCCTAGAGAAAACAGTAGGAAGCACAAGAAAGGATTGGGCTAGGAAGTTGGAAGATGCACTCTGGGCGTACAGGACAGCTTTCAAAACTCCCATTGGGAAGTCCCCCTTTCAGCTATTATATGGCAAATCTTGTCACCTCCCTGTAGAGCTTGAACATAAAGCCTTTTGGGCTACTAAACTCCTAAACCTTGACTCTGAAACAGCAGGGGAGAAAAGGTTGTTACAGCTAAATGAGCTGGATGAATTTAGGCTAGAAGCCTATGAAAATACTAAGATATACAAGGAAAAAGCCAAGAGGTGGCATGACAGGAAGATCTTGAAGAAAGAATTCAAACCTGGGCAACAAGTACTATTGTACAACTCAAGACTCAAGATATTCCCTGGCAAGCTTAAATCTAAGTGGACTGGTCCATATTTGGTAACTAAGGTCTTTCCTTATGGGAGTATTGAATTGCTAGACGAAGCAACAAAGAGTCGATTCACAGCAAATGGTCACAGAGCAAAGCTATACCTAGGAGGACAATGGGACAAGGAAAAAGAGGTTCAGAATCTAAATCCTTCTTGAAGTAAAAATAGAAGATGTCAAGCTAGTGACAATAAAGAAGCACTTGTTGGGAGGCAACCCAACCTGAGGTAGTTTTCTTTTCATAGCTTTTTCAATAAAAATGTTGAATAATTGGTATGCATTGTAAGGAGCTAAGTTTGGTGTTGCACACCAAAACAATTTAAGGGAGAATGAAAGATTCTAAGTTTGGTGTTCCACCAAAAATCTCATTTAAAAGCACATTCTCACCTCTTGCATAATGTTAGCTCCAAGCAATCAAACAAATTATCCAACTATTTAACTGCTTTCTAGCTTTAATCCCATAACCTTTAGCAAGAACACAAGGTTTCACATATGGTTAACTTGCTGCATCAGAGGCAATGGCAAGCAATTAAGTTTGGTGTCTTCAATGCCAAAATAAATCCAAGAGCCACACTCAATTTATGCATACTAACCATGCAATTAAGGGCTTGAGAAGCAAGCAACTTTGAGAATTATGCAGGACATGAGTCAACAATTGAAGATATTGTGCATCTTACCTCAAAGAAAACACAACAGAAGGAAGAATCAAAGGGCTGCAACTTCAAACGTTGTATCTAAACTTAATCCTTGCTGCTGTGAATTGTTTTGAACATGGGAACCATTATATATCCTGCTAAAGTGTTTATCTAGTTGCAAGTGAAGTTGTTTGATTAAGTATGCTAATCTGCATAATGCTTGTCATCCATCACCTAGCTGAATTTTGTTTTGTTTCCCATATGCTTGAATAAAAGAGAATTGTTTGAATTGGAAAGTAAATATCCAATGTTGCATAAGTTAGAATGGAAGTTAATGGTGGTGTATGTGTTTGATTAAATGCATAACTCATAAAATAATTGTTGCATAATGTCATTTTCATTGAAGTGTGAGCTAGCTTGCTGTTATAAAAGTTCCTATCAGTGAAGAAAAATCCCTTGAGAGCAAAAATAAAACAGAAAGAAAAGGAAGAAGAAAAAGCCAATGTGGCAAGAAAAACAAAGAATAAAGGCTGGACACCAATAGCTTGGACCCTAGGACACATGCCTGTGGTGTTCTTGTACTAGGATATGCTTGGATAAGTAAATTCTGAGGGGTATTTCAAAACCCGGTCACTTAGATCAACTGATTTGGGATGGCCAATTGAAAGTCCACAATAAAGAGCAACCTAGATACAGAACATTTAGTTATCCAAAGAGATGCTGGGCATCAATGATCCTAGGAAGAAATAGTGAGCCATGTGTTTGTGGTGGAAAGATGTTGAGTAAAAATAAAGCCAAAGGCTACTACTACAACATTAAACACCAAGCCTTCAAAGAATAATAAGCTTGTTAAGCAGAATGAGAAAAGAAAAGTTAACAAGGGAGAAAGTAAAGAGTAAACCTTATAACAGCAAGCTTAGTAAACCTTTGAGGAAAAATGTATATTATGTAACAGCAACAATAACTGAGTTATCATTGTCTGCATAAAAACTCCATGAATCAAGTTCTGCTATATGCTTAATAAGGATGTGTTTGCTCTTCTTGTTCATTTCATTTTCTCTTAGTTTTGATGCTTGCTTGGGGACAAGCAAGAATTAAGTTTGGTGTTGTGATGACAGGTCATCATATACCCATTTTTCAAGCTAATTTCACTTGTTTTACTAGTCTTTATGCACTTTCTTGCATCCTAAGTAAGTAATTTGGAATGAAAATGCATAACTTCTTTAAATCAAACAACCACCATTAAATTGATGCTAAATCATGAGGTTTGAGCTAAAATTAATTGATTTTTAATGAATTATAAACCTTATGAGTTTAGAGATACTTTGATTGGTTGTTTTGGTTTCTTTTAGGTGAAGAAAGGAAGAAAAGAAGAAAAACGTGGCTTAAGAAGTGTGACCAAGAGATGAGAAGTGTGGTGCAACATAGAAGGAGGAAGAAAACACTGCCCTCCACAAGAGCACACTGCCCTCCAGGAGAGCAGCATAATTAACCAAGCCTTGAAAAGCATCACTGCCCTGCCCACAATAAGGGCGGAGCACAATTTGATGCCAAGGACCAAAGGAAGCAAAAAATCTGCCCTGCCCTCCTCAAAAGCAATATCGGGCTTTCATGGAAAATAATTCAAAGGAAATTGCTTCCTAGTGCTTCCTATGGGTTTCGAACCCAAGAGCAAGGAGGAAAGAAGTAGCACTCAAACACAAGGAAAACAAGCAAAAATTGGCTTGTTTTCAATCTCTAAGAATCGAACACGGCACCATGAGGAAGCAAGGAACTAGGCGTTACTTTGGTACCAAGAAAACCAAGGAAAAAGGAGCAGCATGTGCCTCCACCGAGTTTCGAACGTGGGACTTCACCATTGGCACATTGCCCTGCCCTCCACAAGGGCAGGGCAGCATTTCTTGGTGCACGGCACAAAAATTGGCGCGGCCAGCATGCATAATTGACGCGCACCAAGGGAGTTTCGGCCAGCAACAAGCGCGCACGGACAGCACTTGGCGCACCATAGCAACTCTGCCCTGCCCTCCACAAGGGCAGGGCAGCATCTTGACGCATCACATGCACCAAGCACACGCCATGAAGCCGCATGCACCATTTCCTGCTCTGCCCTCCACAAGGGCAGGGCAGCCTCCTGGGAGCTACTTTCTCATGGGCTAAAAATTGGATTAAAAATCCAATTTAATTAATTTCTTCACCAAATCAAAAGCCCATCCAAATTCCAAAATCCAAGAATAGAAAGTGTATAAATAGGAGATAGTTTGATGTAATTAGAACCTTCTTTTGATTTTTGAATTCCTACATTTTGAAACTTCATTTTTCTTTGAAAGCTTTGAACTGAGATCTGAGAGAATTGGGAAGGAGAATTGATCTCTCTTCTTCCTGGTTCCTGCTTGAGCACTTGTTATTTTTCTTGTTTGAGTCTTGGGTGTGAAGAATTGAGGAATTTCTGTCTCAATGTCCATTTAAGATCTCTGAGATTTCTCTACTGCATAATTGAGTTGAATCCCAATTCCTTTGCTGCTTCTTCTTTAATTTCTTGTTAATTGCTTTGTGAATTTGGATCTGGGAAGGCAATTGAAATCTAGAATTTGCTATCTAGTCTCTAAAGTCCTGAGATCCCATTTTCCTTCTGGTTCTTCTGTGAACCCATGCTGCAATTTAATTTCCCTTTCTGTTTGAGATTTAACAGAATTCAAATCATCTCTTGCTTTGATAATTGTTGCAATTTAATTTCCCTTGCTTGAATTCTGAAATCCCAGTCCTCAAATCCTTTTTCCATTCAAGCAATTTATATTTCTTGCACTTTAAGTTACTGTAATTTACATTTCTTGCACTTTAAGTTTCAGTCATTTAATTTCTTGTTCTTTAAGATTCAGCTCTTTTAATTTCAGTTCTCTTTAATTTCTGTAATTCAACCCTCCCCCTTTACATTTTCTGTCATTTACTTACTGTTGGATACAAAATCACTCAACCAATACTTGATTCGCTTGACTAAATCAACCACTGAACTAAAATTGCTCAATCCCTCAATCCATGTGGGATCGACCTCACTCCCGTGAGTTTTATTACTTGATGCGACCCGGTACACTTGCCGGTGAGTTTTGTGTTGGATCGTTTTCCACACATCAACATGCAGAGACTCAAGATATCAGATAATAATTAACAATTTTAGTTTTTAGATGTAGCTTTTAGAGAGAGAGGTTCTCTCCTCTCTCTTAGGATTTAGGATTAGGATTCCTCTTAAAGGATTATTTAGGATTTCTTTTAGTCATTAGGATTGTTTCTTCATACCAGGTTCAATAATTTATGTTTCTCTTCTACTTTTATTTACTCTAATGCTTTTATTTGTATCTGATTTATGTTTCCCAATTGACTTATGAACTTTTCATGTTAGGATTTTCTTAATTAATATAATTTGAGGTATTTCAGACTCATGATTGTTTTTGCTCTATTTATGATTTATCTTCGCTTTTGGTTCTGGTTAATTAATTGGTAATACTTGAATTATCAAACTTAGCAGTGGTTGAAATTGGCAATTGCTAATTAATTTGGATCGCTCTAAAAGTTAACTGAAACTCGAGGATCAATTTAATTAGTCTACTTGACTTTCCTTTATTTAATAAGGGATAATTAAGTGGGATTAAAACCCAATTCTCAGCACACCTGATAAGGATAACTAGGATAGGAATTCTGATTTTCATACTTTGCCAAGAGATTTATAGTAATTGATTTATTAATTCCTGCAATCTATTTTCTCTTATTCAAACCCTTTTCAACAAACTCAAAAATACTGTTTTCCATAACCAATAATAAATCATACTTCCCTGCAATTCCTTGAGAAGACAATTCGATGTTTGAATACTTCGGTTTATAAATTTTATTGGGTTTGTTACTTGTGACAACCAAATCTTTTATAAGAAAGGAATTCTTGTCGGTCTAGAAGCTATACTTACAACGGGAATTTATTTGTGAAATTCTAGATCGCACGAGAGTTTCGTTCTTCAAAATGGCGCCGTTGTCGGGGAATTGCAAACGTGTTCCTTATTATTGGTTATTGTAAATATTTTTCCTTTTCTTGTTTATTTGTTTTTGTTTTTCCCTCCTTATTTCTATTAGATACTATGAATTGTCACCCCTTTCGCTTTGAGTTTGGTTCTAATTTTGTTGAAAGAAATGGAAGCTATAACAGGACTATGCATCACGGTCAAAGCAATCAAAGATGGATGGAGCCAAGAGGATCTGATCAACCGTTTAGGCAATAACACCTTCCAAGATATCATGGACGAAGACCATTCTACAATGCATACCAAGATGATAGATATGGGTGACCTCCTTGTAGTTACCAACAAGCCCCACCCTATGCTTATGAACCACCTCCACAACATGCCTTTGAACCACCAAACTCACAAGCCCCTTACCACCGAACACCCCCATATGACCCTAACCCTTATCCACCACACCAACCACCATATAAACCATATATAGAACCACCCCAATTCTAACCTAGTTACTCACAAGGACCACCACCTCCATATGCACCATGTCCATATCCATCGACCCAAGACTCACAGGCTCGCGTCAAGGAAACAGTAGATCAATTTCATGCAACCCTTCATCAACTGGAGCAAGCAATAAATCAATTACCTTCCAGACGTTCGGACACTCAAGGAACCCCCATGGCCTCACGTGGAGAATCTAATGAAGAACGTAGCATGAAGGAGACACTAGAAACTCCAGTGGACAGTAAGGAGCATGACTTTGTACTGGAACAAGTGGAGGAAGCTAAAATTATTGAAGAAGAAGAAGTGGTCGAAGACTTAGGAGTTGCTGAGCCTCCATTGAGAATTCAAGTCATAGAGCCTCCTTCAAAGATGTTTGAAACTGATGTTGAGGATGGTGTACAACCTCCAAGGCATCTCATGATTGAAGACTTTGAAAGGGATGATCAAGAGATGGATTTGATCATTGATGAATTCTTATCTACATTTGAATCCTCTTCCATTGGACTTGACATGGAGATGAAAGAAGAGGAAGCACAACCTCCTATGCTCTTGGTGAACAATGAAGGAGAGATCAAATTGGAAGAAAGCTACCAAGAGGAAGAGGTTGATATTGAAGAAGCTTGCAAAGAGGTGGAAGTTGTCAAAGAAGAGCACAAGGGAGTATAGCTTACAAGATCATTAGAAACACCTCTCCCAAAGCCATTACCGTCCAATACAACATTCAAGTAGGTAAAATTCCTATCCTTATCCTTTACTTTCCCACTTGAATATGGGCTTCTAGAGACGGATGGTCAACTTAGAGCTCTTTGTGGCATTAAGAGCAAGAAGAAGATGGTTAGTGGTTGGAGTTGTCAAGCAAGGTTCAACATGGTTGTATGCTCCAAGTTGAAATGCAAGGTTTGGTGTGAAGCTCAATTGAATGGGTCTTGGAAGTTGTTTGGAAGCTGTAGTGAGAATTTCAATTGCGTGCCACCCAGATGGAATCATGATGATCTACACAAAGACGGGTGCAAAGGCAAGGTTTGGGACCCCGAAATTCATTCCAACAATCAACACTCGTGGGGCCTTGTCACTTGCTTTAACTTGCTTAAAGGCTTTCTCCGCCTAGTTTGGGATCCCGGAGGCTATTGGAAGTATAAACATTCGTGGGGATTCCTGGATCAGTACAAGCATAATCCACCATAACAGGGAGCTCACCAAATGTCCAACTTAAGGACTTTAACTAAAAGTGCTAGGTGGGAGACAACCGACCATGGTATGATCGTTCCTTTTCCATTTTAGTCTGTTTTTGAATTTTGATTGAACCTGGAATCTTGCATAACATTCATATTAGCATCTTTATACTGCATTCTACATTTTTCATTAAAAAGGGTGATCAACGCACAAGCGTCTACGACGTGCACGCGTCGTATGTGACTCCGCAACTAAACAGTGAGTTGCGTGAGAGACGAGCGGGAGGGGTGCGTGGCACACAAGCCACCCCACGCGGACGCGCGCCTCACGCGTGTGCGTCCCCTGCAATATTTACCACCCACGTGTAAGCGTCAACGACGCATACGCGTGGATACCCAAATCGGCGTAAAGAGCACCCGGACAGAGGGTTGTGCTCCCCTTGTGAGGGACTTGTGTGAAAGGCACAAATTCATTCACGCGTACGCGTCATGTTCCCTTTATGGCCACCCACGTGTACGCGTGGGCGACGCTTACGCGTCGCATGGCTTGTTCAGTTTTTATGCGTTCGCATCTTTCTTCTCTCCTTTCTACTTCTTTCTTCCTTCTCTCTTACTTTCTTCTTCTTCATCCCTTTAACCTCTCACCCCTTTTCACTTTCATTCTATTTAATTTATTTTTATACTTTCATTCATTGTATTATTTTCATTGGTATTAGAAATTTATTTGGGTCATTATTTTCTCTATTTTGCTTGTGGATTATTAGGAATTGTTTGACAATTATATATTACTTTTTATAGGGTTGCCTGCATGTTCAATTTAATACTTTCCACCACTTATTTCCCATGCATGCTATGTGTTTGTGAAAACGCCCGTATGGCATTGTGCACTATTTTTAGATTTCTTTTATTCTACTACTCTAAATGCTTGCTTTTCATAAAACCCTTTTTATATTTTATTAATTGAATATAATTGTCAGTACAAACATTATTGTTAGTTTCTTACGATTGATAATACATTTTGGCTTTTAATGCTTGATCTATGCTACTACATGACAGCATGCCAATAAACATCTTGCATTTAATTGCCTCAATTTATCATGCTATATTTCTATTGATGTCCTAATTTCATGGAGTTGCGACCATGTGTTAACAACATTCTTCTTTATTTTGGCATGATTATCACTCGTACTGCCCTCCTCTTTGCTCTATCCCTTTGACTTCATGTCCTTTTCTCCTCTCCCTTTTCAGGATGGCCACCAGGAAGGGTAAAGAGAAAGCCTCTACAACGAGCACCAGCTGAGGAACCACAACCCCCACCCACCTGCACATCTTTGCATGTACCGAGGACGGTGCAATCTTTAAATGTGGGAAGGTCAATACCGATCTCCACGGGTTAGTTAGTCCCTTCTCAACACCAATTTTTTATTTTCTATGTTAGTTCATTGCTGCATTTGCATGTGTGTTTGCATGTTTGATTGCATACTTTACCACCACTTGGTTGAAGTAATATTTTCTTTTTCAAGAAACTTTTTATAGCATTTCACTAATTTGAATTAAAATTTTTATTGAACTTGTTTGAAGAAATCTTATTTTGGAACATGGTTTAGAGCTCGAACACACAAAACCAGTGAGATTTTGAGCCTATTTGATTGGTTGCATTTTATCAACCAAGATATTTTATTTTTGTGTGTGTTGTTCTCTCTAAAATTGTAATCTTTGTCTTGCTTAATTCTATATTTCTATTGTTTGATGTATGCATGCACTTATATGATTGAGGCCTTGTTTCACTAAGCTTACATACCCATATGGCCTTTCCCTTTCATTATCCTTTGCAAACCAATTTGAGCCTATTTTACTCATTTGTTCTTTACTTTAGCTCATTACTAACTCTAAGCGGAAAACAATAATGTCCTTAATTTGAATCCTTGGTTAGCTTAGACTAGTAAAAGTGCTCATGATTTAAGTGTGGAAAAGTTGGGTTTGAAAATATTTAGTTTGAGTAAGTGGGTGTTGTATATTTTTGTGAAAATATGCAAAATAATAGTTGAACACATATTATTGCATTCAATACTTTAATCATATGCATTGAGAAAAACAAGAGAAAAAAATATAATAATAGAAAAAGAAAAAAAATAAAAATAAAAAAGTGAAAAAGAAAAGGAAAATAGCAAATAATAAAAAGGGTCAAAATGCCCCAAAGTAAGTGTTGGTATCAATGCATATGTACTGTACTCAAATTTAGGATGCATGAATATGTGAAAAACACAGTTAATGGGAAGTTAGATTCTGCATTTTAATTAAATGGATTGTCTTAAGTTAGGTGGGAAGTTTAGGTTAATTAAGGATTCAGATTTTAGTCCACTTGATCAAATATAATCCTACCTTGACCCTAACCCCATTACAACCCTTAAAAGACCTCTTGATTTGTGTATTGGTGAATTAAATTTTTGTTGATTGTTAGATGAAGAGCAAGCTTTAGAAAGCAAGATTAGTAGAGAATTGAGAGAATCGAACCTTAAACACCTGAGCGATTAGAGTGCATACACTTCCGATGAGGGTTCAATGCTCGATTCTTTGTTCCCAGGTTTCATGAGCTATCTTCTTCTTGCAAGTTATTTGTACTTCGTTTTTATGATTTGAATTAGTGAAATCCAATTTATGTTTGTCTTGGAGAATTTATTTACCTTTAACCAAGTAGGTAAAAGCATTTTGTATTTAGCTGCATTCACATTCATAGGTTGCATTGCATGAGTCTTGCTTTTCCCTACTCATTTGTTTTATCTCCTTAAAATAAGCATGAGGACATGCTAATGTTTAAGTGTGGGGAGGTTGATAAACCACTATTTTATGGTTTATCTTGTGTTTAATTGAGTGGTTTTTATCAAGTCTTTACCCACTTATTCATATGATTAGCATGTATTTGCAATTCCTTCCTGTTCATACCCTGACCGAGCTCCTCCAAACTCGGCAAAATCCATGAAAGGTCCGACCTCATCCCAAGGCCCACGCCTAAGGTCGGACCTCGGACAAATAAAGCTAAGAAGGCCCATCAAAAAGGAACGAAGCCCAAAACCTAAAGGCCGAAAAAGCCTAGGAAAGGCGGTTCCGCAAAGATAGAGGTAAAACTCCCAAAAGATAAGATAAGATAAGAATATCTTATCCAGGGAAGATTACGACCAACTACTATAAATACACTGGAGCACCCAGGTATGACATACATTCCACATTCTACACATATCTGCTTGGACCCATGCTAACTTAAGCATCGGAGTGTCATTGCAGGTACAACCACCAATCGCCAACACATCAAGCTCGGGTCCCTGACCCCCACCTCGGGCATCTCCAGACGACCGAGCTACACGTTTCAGGTAACCCCCGGAACATTGGCGCCGTTGCCGGGGACCTGGAAGTCATCCCTTTACCATGGCGGACGACCCTCTCAACAATGACCACGCTGCATCAGAACAAGAGGAGGAAGTTGACACCGGAGAACGACCGGACAGCCCTCTATCACCACGCACTCCAGGAGGAAACAAACAGAATCGCCCAAAGACATCGCTCCCAAACAAAGATCCACAAAATCCCGAAAAAGAAAAGAGCTCAGAAATTCTAGAAGCAGTCCGGGCACAACAAAACCGACTGAAACAACTCGAAGAGGACATAAAGAAGCAAAAAGAAACTGAACAAGATCTGAGAAGGGAGGCTCGCAAGCGCAGAGAATTAGAAGAAAAACTGCGAAAAATAGAGGCCAACCTGAAAGATCGGACAGAACGCGACACCACCCCCGAAGGCAACCATGATCCCTTCACGCAAGAGATCATGAAGGAGAAGGTACCGCGAAACTTCAAACCACCCGATATGGATCTCTACGACGGCACCACCGATCCAAGTCACCACCTCAGCAACTTCAGAAGCAGAATGTACCTAGTTGATGCCTCCGACGCGATTCGGTGCAAAGCCTTCCCCACCACTCTCACCAAGTCAGCCATGAAGTGGTTCGACAACCTGCCACCAAGATCAATCACCAGCTTCGAAGACCTAACCAAAAAATTCCTAACAAGATTCTCTATTCAAAAGGACAAGACAAAGCATGCCCCCAGTCTACTCGGGATCAAGCAAGGTAACCAAGAAACTCTCCGAGAATACATGGAGCGATTCAACAAAGCCTGCCTGGACATACAACACTTACCCACTGAAGCGGCCATCATGGGACTAGCAAACGGCCTAAAAGAGGGACCGTTTAGCCAATCCCTATCCAAGCGCTACCCGACCTCCCTATACGAGGTGCAGGAGCGGGCAGAAAAATATATCAACATGGAGGAAACCTCCCAGCTAAGAGACTCTTCTAGGAAGGAATCAACCTACCCACTCCGAGATCGGGATCGGGAACAAAAAAAAAAGAAGACCCCAACTCGGACAAGCCACGGAAGTACCACAACTACACCCCCCTCCGAGTCTCCCTGGTAGACGTCTACAGAGAAGTATGCCACACCGAAAAGATCCCACCGCCCCGACCGCTAAAACACAGAGAGCGGGAAGAGATCGGTCCGAATACTGTGAATATCACAAGCTCTACGGTCATTCTACTAACGACTGCTATGACCTAAAAAATGTTATAGAAAAACTGGCCAGAGAAGGAAAACTCGACAGATACATAGCAGAAAAAGGAGAAGAGACCAGGAAGAGAAGGCGGGGAGATAACGAAGGTCGGGCCGAACAAACCCCGCGAACCCCTGAAAGACACATTCACATGATAAATGGAGGTTTTGCAGGCGGGGGAACATCCAGATCCTCGCGAAAAAGACACCTCAAAGAAGTCTATCATGTCCGAGAAGACAGCCCCCTGCCCGAGTTACCTACTATCTCATTTACCCGAGAAGACGGTCAAGGGATAATTCCCGGGCACGACGATCCAATGGTAGTCACCATTATCCTAGCAAACGCCAACTTACATCGAACCCTGATTGACCAGGGAAGCTTGGCAGATATCCTGTTCAAAACGGCATTCGACAAGCTCGGACTTGAAGAAAAAGAACTGAAGGCCTATCCCACCGACCTATTTGGGCTAGGGGACACCCCGATCCATCCCTTAGGATACATCCCGCTACACACTACCTTTGGAAGAGGCGAGCAATCTAAAACATTAAGCATCGACTACATTGTGGTCGACGTCACTTCGGCATATAATGCCCTCATTGGGCGACCAACCCTAAACAGACTGGCAGCTATAGTCTCGACCCCACACCTCTGCATGAAGTTCCCTACCGCAAAGGGAATCGCTACCCTAAAAGGCGACCAAAAACTAGCGCGACGATGCTACAACGAAAGCCTGAGCCTAAAAGGGAAGGAGGTCAACACGATAGAACTCGGACGAGTGCAGTCCCGAGAAGATCTTCGACCACAACCAGAGGGAGAGACCAAAAAAGTCCAGATTGGGAACACACCTGAAAAAATAACAAACATAGGAGCGAACCTCAAAACGGGCCTAAAAGAGGAACTCATAACCCTCTTAAAAGAGAATTCCGACCTCTTCGCCTGGAAAGCCTCCGACATGCCAGGCATAAGCCCCGACTTGATGTGCCATAAGCTATCAGTTTACCCGGGATCCCGACCTGTCCAACAAAGACGCCGGAAGCTCGGACCCGAGCGCATGCAAGCGATAGAAGAACAAGTACAAGCACTACTAGATGCAGGGTTCATTAGGGAAGTAAAATATCCCCTATGGCTTGCAAACGTGGTCCTGGTAAAAAAGCCCAACGGAAAGTGGAGGATGTGCGTCGATTACACAGACCTCAACAAAGCCTGCCCCAAAGACCCATATCCACTACCAAACATCGACGCCTTAGTAGACGCAGCCTCAGGCTACAGATATCTCTCCTTCATGGACGCATACTCGGGATACAATCAAATCCCGATGTACGGACCCGACCAAGAAAAACCTCGTTCATAACCCCAAGGGCAAACTACTGCTACGTAGTAATGCCCTTTGGGCTGAAGAACGCAGGGGCAACCTACCAGAGGCTAATGAACAAAGTGTTCTCAGAGCACATCGGACTACAGCTAGAGGTGTACGTCGACGACATGCTGGTAAAGACACAAGAAGACAGAAACTTACTGACCGACCTCGCCAGCGTCTTCGGCACCCTCAGAAAACACAACATGAGACTTAACCCGACAAAGTGCACCTTCGCCGCAGAAGCCGGAAAGTTCTTAGGCTTCATGCTGACTCAAAGGGGCATCGAAGCGAACCCGGATAAATGCCAAGCAATACTCAATATGAAAAGCCCGACGTGTGTCAAAGAAGTACAACAACTGAATGGAAGGCTGGCCGCCCTATCAAGATTCTTGGCAGGATCAGCGATAAAGTCACTACCTCTCTACTCACTCCTAAAGAAAGGGAAACCCTTCTCATGGACCCCGGAGTGCGAAAAAGCCTTTCAAGAATTCAAGGAATTCCTCGGGCAGCCACCAATCCTAACCCGACCTTTAAAAGGGGAAGAGCTCATACTATACCTCTCGGTCGGACATCGAGCAGTCGCTTCAGCATTAATACGAGAAAATAACCAAGGACAACACCCCATATACTTTGTAAGCAAGGCACTACAAGGGGCCGAATTAAACTATCAGAGAATAGAAAAATTCGCCTACGCCCTAGTATTCACAGCTCGGAGGCTCCGTCCCTACTTTCAAGCCCACACCATCAAAGTCCGGACAAACCAACCCATGAGACACATCCTACAAAAAACAGACCTGGCGGGACGAATCCTACAATGGGCGGTAGAACTGTCCGAGTTCGACCTCCACTATGAAGCCCGGACTGCCATAAAATCTCAGTATCTAGCCGACTTCGTCGCAGAATACACTGAGACCCCTGGAACCCCACTCTCATGGAACCTGTATGTCGACGGGTCCTCAAACAAAACAGGAAGTGGAGCAGGGGTTATACTCGAAAGCGACCAAGGAACGCGGATAGAACTATCCCTAAAATTCGAGTTCCAGGCCTCGAACAACCAAGCCGAATACGAGGCCCTACTAGCAGGCCTAAAACTAGCCGAAGAGGTCGGAGCCCAGAAAATCACGATCTTCAGCGACTCCCAGGTCGTCACATCACAAGTAAATGGAAGCTACCAGGCCAAAGACCCAACTATGAAGAAATACCTGGACCAAACACAGGCACAATTACGCCACTTTTCAGAAATACAGATCCAACACATACCGCGGGAACAAAACGCCCGGGCAGACGCCCTCTCAAAGCTCGCCAGCACCAAGCCCGGAGGCAACAACAGAAGTCTCCTCCAGGAAACCTTACAATCTCCCTCCGTGACAAGAGAAGAAGAAACGGTAAATATATCCAACCAACAGCAAGGATGGATGACCCCCATACTCAACTACCTGAAGTCGGGAACTCTCCCCACTGAAAGAAAGGAAGCTAAAAGACTCACGAAAGACGCCCAGAATTATACACTAATTCACGACGTATTATACAGAAGAGGATTCGCAAACCCCCTCCTTAGGTGCGTCCCGACCTCAGAAACAAAGAGCGTCCTCGAAGAAGTCCACGGAGGCATGTGTGGGAACCACCTCGGAGCTCGGGCGTTATCCAAGAAAGTAGTCCGAGCCGGGTTCTACTGGCCAACTTTGCAAAGAGACGCAACGGAGTTTGTGAAAATATGCCCCCCCTGCCAACAACACGCCAACTTCCACAAAGCACCACCCGAAGACCTCATCAGCATCACCGCACCATGGCCCTTCGCAAAATGGGGACTTGACCTACTCGGCCCGTTCCCCCCAGGACCGGGGCAAGTCAAATACCTCATAGTAGGGGTCGACTACTTCACAAAGTGGATCGAAGCTGAACCCTTAGCCACCATTACGGCTCAGAAAAGTCGCAAATTCCTATACAAAAATATTGTCACAAGGTTCGGAGTCCCCTACTCCATCACAACAGACAATGGAACACAGTTCACGGACACAAGTTTTCAGAACTTGGTGGCCGAACTAAAAATCAAACAGCAATTCACCTCAGTCGAGCACCCACAAGCCAATGGACAAGCAGAGGCTGCAAATAAAGTCATCTTGGCCGGGTTAAAACGGAGACTCCAAGAGGCCAAAGGGGCATGGGCTGAAGAGCTCCCCCAGGTGCTATGGGCATATTGGACAACTCCACACTCTACAACAGGAGAATCGCCATTCCGACTAGCTTATGGGATGGAGGCAATGATTCCTATCGAAATAGATGAAGGGTCACCCAGAGTCATCTTCTACAACGAAGAAGGTAACCCGCAGGCACAAAAGGAAGAACTCGACCTCCTCCCCGAGGTCCGAGAAAGGGCCCGGATCCGAGAAGAAGCCTTAAAACGGCGAACGGCCCTCAGATACAATCAGAAGGTAATAAAACGAAGCTTCTCCACTCACGACCTAATTTTAATCCGAAATGACATCGGAACACAAAAGTCGGGAGAAGGAAAGCTAGCCGCAAACTGGAAAGGACCCTACAAAGTAACAGAAGTCTTAGGAACAGGCTATTATAAGATATCCGACCTAGAAGGCAATGAGCTGCCCAGGGCCTGGCACGCCTGCAATCTAAGACGGTACTACAGCTAGAAAAATTTGACCCGAGGTGTACTCTTTTTCCCCTACAGGGGTTTTTTAATGAGACACCCGGTCAAGTAAGGCACCCGACCTAGTCAAGGGTAAACACTCTGTAAATATTCTTTCTTTTTTAAATACTAATCAAATCTTTCTATTTTCTTTTGTTCTTCCTCGTGATGAAACAAATCCTGAAAAAGTACCCCGCCAAGGCGCATTAATTTATGCTCGGCAAAACGCAAAAAATCATTTGCCAAAAAGACCGCACAAGGTCGGCAAAGATAAAGCGACGAGGTTCAAATTAATGTGAGAAGTTATAAAGTAACTCTGAAAAGGTTCAAAAAGCCAAATAAAAAGAGATTACAAAAATAACTTAAAAGGCCGACCAACGACAAGGTCGGACCCAACAAAGGGAAGTACTCGAACACCCGAGGTCCGAGGAAAAACCCGGATCCAAGAAAGAAGCCTTAAAGCAGCAAAAGCCAAGATTTCGAAAACGCTTACTAAAAAGTTGCTATACAAAACAACTAAAAAGTACAAGCGAAAAAACGAAATCAAAGGAAGAGGCAAAACCAAGATTTCGAAAACGCTTACTAAAAAGTTGCTATACAAAAACAACTAAAAAGTACAAGCGAAAAAACGAAATCAAAGGAAGAGGCAAAACCAAGATTTCGAAAACGCTTACTAAAAAGTTGCTATACAAAAACAACTAAAAAGTACAAAGCGAAGAAACGAAATCGAAGGAAAAGACAAAACGAAGTTTCAAAAACGCTTACTAAAAAAGTTGTTATCCAAAAACAACTAAAAAAGTACAAGCGAAGAAACGAAAACGAAGGAAAGGACAAAACGGAAGTTTCAAAGCGCTAGCTAAAAAGTTGTTAATCAAAAAACAACTAAAAAGCATAAAAGCGGAACAAAAAGTCAAAGCAAAATACCGCATAATAAGCTAAAAAGTTACTACAAGTAGCTAATAGCAAAAAAGCGTCCAAAGCGTTCACAGCAACCATCCAAAAACAAAAGAGCCCACAGGCCGGGCAAAGAACCAAAAATAAAAGATTACAGAGGATCAAGGTCCTTTCCGGATTCCACATCGGTAGAAGGCTGCGGAGGAAGAACCATAGAAATCGGGACAGCCTTGACAGCACCATCATCTCAGCTTGAAACCTCCACACCAGATCCATCCCCGGCCAAAGGTGAAGTCGGGTCCGCAACCGGAACCTTGAGGTCGGACACCGGAACCTTGGGATCGGACACCGGCACCTCATCCTCATTGGGAGCAGGAACAATCTTTCCCTCCACAACAACGTTATCCGTACTAAATAAGCTCAGATCCAGGTCAGGAGCAAGAACCCGGACCTGAGCCTTCAAATTCTCGAACATAGCATCCATACCCTTAGCCACATGGCCTTCCAGCTCGTAAAAATCATCCTGAGCAGATTGCAACTTCTCCCTTGTCTCCACAAGCTCGGCATATACCCGAGTATAATTCTCCGTCGCCGCCTTCGCCATCTCCTCGGACGCTTTCGCTGCCGCCACAGCCGCGGTAGCTTTAGCTTTCTCCTTCTCCAAAGAGGCCTCCAGCTCCGTAATCCTAGCAGCCTTCAGCTCACTAAACTTCTCAAACTCGGACTGAGCCTTCTCAAGTCGAGAGCTGGTCGCGCCAATGGGAGATTTCTTGAACTCCCAGGCAATAGCAGCATGAAGACTGGCCATCCGAACACAACTCCGCGCCATATACTGAAAATGATGCTCCATAGACACGTCATCAGTAGAGATAAAAGTCTGAGGGAGAATATATTGTTCAATCCAACCAAGAGCATCGAAATCCTTATCATTAAAACCCGCAAGCTCTTGAGAGGTCTTCTGCTTCTTGGGAGGAGGACCCGAGAACGGGGGAGGAGAAGAGGTAGCAGGCCCGGAGGTCGGAGGGTCTTGATTTATAGCTCGGAACTGGGGAGTCGGAATAGTCTTCGACCGAGTCTGAACACCCACGGTAGCCTTCTGCGGAGAAGATCGAGCAGAAGCCTCAGCCTCGATATTTCGAGCAGCCACAGACTTCTTCGTCCGACGAAGGAACTTCATGGAATCCGCCTGAGAAGACATCTCTGCAGAAATATAAAGAAAAGGATTACCACAACAGAATTTCAACCAAAAACAAGTAAAACAACAATATTGAAAAAGAAGAATCTCGGAGAGGTCGAGAAACTACCTAACTCGGAACGGAGAAGGCTTGGATCCCCCAACATTTTCTTCGTATCCAAGTGAGGTGCCCGACCCCATAAACTGCTCACCACACCCACAAAAGCCTGCTCAACCTCATCTAGACTCTCAAAAGTATACTTAGCAGACACTACATTCTCCTGCCAACAAAGAGGAAAAGAAGGCTCCCCACTCTCATCCAGAAAGAAAGGTCGGACGTCTCCAGTAGCCCGGACCTTGAAATAAAAGTTCTTGAAATCATGAAAGGACTCATCATAAAGGGTACAAAACTTCCTTCCCTGGTTAGCCCTAAAAGAGACCCAAGACACCTTCCCTCCACCCGACCCCGGCTTCGTCAACACGAACAAATAGGAAAAAAGAGAAATAGAGGGAGCGACGCCCAAAAACTGACACAAAAGTTGAAACAGCTTTAAAAACGCCCAAGAATTTGGATGGAGCTGCGTAGGGGCAAGGTTACAAGACCACAACACCTCGGACTCCAGGTCGGTAAAAGGAAGTCGGACACTCAGCTTAGAGAAAAAACAATCATAAGCATAAAAGAAGAGCTTCTCGGAACTATCTAAAGGCGGGAAGCAAACTCTCTCCTCGGAATCCGGGGCTACTAGCTCATAATCCCTCTCAGACTCTCTATTCTCACATATACTACAGTGCCTACGGAACCTAGCCAAATATTCAGAATCTACCACAGAAGGGACTTTTAGAGGAAGAGGGTCTACCCAACCAAGACCACTTGGAATCTTGGTCGACATCGCCTGAAGAACCTTTCGAGACATAAAACTCTTACCTACAAAGAAGAAATACAAAAGCAAGCAAAAATCACATAAAAGCAGACAGCGAAAAACCCGTTCAGCCAAGCAAGAAACAAAAAAGAAAATGCGGCAACCCGGAACAAAGTACCAGAAAAACAAAAAGAGCCCCCCCCATATGCAAACAAAGCAATGGCGGCGCCTCTTTTTGGGGCAACCCAGGCATAAAGAAAGAAGAAACAGACAAAGAGCCACACAAAAGAACAGAAAGCATATGTGCGCAAAGAAAAGAGACGGGAACAAACCTGGAAGAAAGAAAGAAGACGACGAGCTCCGAAGAAAGAAGAACGAAATGGCGGCACAGAGGAAACCCCGGAAAGACGCACGGAAAGATTCGGGGAAGAAGAACAAAGAGAAAGAAGAAGCGGTGCTCGAAAAAGAGATGGCGAAAACTTAGAAAAAACAGGAAGGAACAGAATAAACGAAGAAAAAGGAAGGGAGCAAACAAATAATGCCTTCACAGAGCCCGAACGGAAATCGAGGAAAAACGGTAAAATGCAATAAATGCAGGAAACGACCATTTTTGAAATTTGAAAAACAACTATGCCCGAGCTCGACCTCCCAAAAAGGACGAACTCGGGCAGGGGCACTGTTCATACCCTGACCGAGCTCCTCCAAACTCGGCAAAATCCATGAAAGGTCCGACCTCATCCCAAGGCCCACGCCTAAGGTCGGACCTCGGACAAATAAAGCTAAGAAGGCCCATCAAAAAGGAACGAAGCCCAAAACCTAAAGGCCGAAAAAGCCTAGGAAAGGCGGTTCCGCAAAGATAGAGGTAAAACTCCCAAAAGATAAGATAAGATAAGAATATCTTATCCAGGGAAGATTACGACCAACTACTATAAATACACTGGAGCACCCAGGTATGACATACATTCCACATTCTACACATATCTGCTTGGACCCATGCTAACTTAAGCATCAGAGTGTCATTGCAGGTACAACCACCAATCGCCAACACATCAAGCTCGGGTCCCTGACCCCCACCTCGGGCATCTCCAGACGACCGAGCTACACGTTTCAGGTAACCCTCGGAACACTTCCCAAATTGTTCTATGATTGTAAACTTGCTTCCTAGAGTCTTTAATTTGTGTATTTTAATCATCTCTTATTACTATTCGATACCTTGATATGTGTGTTAAGTATTTCAGGCTTCATAGGGCAGGAATGGCTTAGAGAATAGAGAGGAAGCTTGCAAAAAAGGGAAGGAGCACAAGAAATAAAGGAGACAACCAGCGGACAGCGACGCGCACTCATGGCTGACGCGTGCGCGCAAATCAGTCAAAATCACAGCGACGCGTACGCGTGGATTGGAGTTCGCACAAATGACGCGAGCGCGTGCCTGACGCGCAAGCGTGGTAAGGAAAACGCTGAATGACGCGTACGCGTGAATGACGCGTACGCGTGACCTGCGCGATCTGCAGAAATTTCAGAATACGCTGGAGACAGTTTCAGGCCATGTTTTGACCCAGAGTTTGGCCCAAAAACACAGATTAAAGTAAGGGAACATGCAGAGACTCAAGATATCAGATAATAATTCACAATTTTAGTTTTTAGATGTAGCTTTTAGAGAGAGAGGTTATCTCCTCTCTCTTAGGATTTAGGATTAGGATTGATTTAGGATTTCTTTTAGTCATTAGGATTTTTTCTTCATACCAGGTTCAATAATTTATGTTTCTCTTCTACTTTTATTTACTCTAATGCTTTTATTTGTATCTGATTTATGTTGCCCAATTGACTTATGAACTTTTCATGTTAGGATTTTCTTAATTAATATAATTTGAGGTATTTTAGACTCATGATTGTTTTTGCTCTATTTATGATTTATCTTCCCTTTTGGTTCTGGTTAATTAATTGGTAATACTTGAGTTATCAAACTCAGCAGTGGTTGAAATTAGAAATTGCTAATTAATTTGGATCGCTTTAAAAGTTGACTGAAACTCGAGGATGAATTTAATTAGTCTACTTGACTTTCTTTTATTTAATAAGGGATAATTAAGTGGGATTAAAACCCAATTCTCAGCACACCTGATAAGAATAACTAGGATAGGAATTCCGATTTTCATACCTTGCCAAGAGATTTATAGTAATTGATTTATTAATTCCTGCAATCTATTTTCTCTTATTTAAACCCTTTTCAAAAAACCCAAAAATACTGTTTTCCATAACCAATAATAAATCATACTTCCCTGCTATTCCTTGAGATGACGACCCGAGGTTTGAATACTTCGGTTTACAAATTTTATTGGGTTTGTTACTTGTGACAACCAAAACTTTTGTAAGAAAGGAATTCTTGTCGGTCTAGAAGCTATACTTACAACGGGAATTTATTTGTGAAATTCTAGATCGTGCGAGGGTTTCGTTCTTCAAGGCTCTCTTTTGGTTGAGAATCCAACCATATCTTAGCTCTGTCTCTTACAGCAAAGGAAAATAGCATAAGTTTGTAGACTTTAGGATTCACTCCATTAGCCCTAACAATATCACAAATCTGAAAGAATTCAGCTAGGAACTGATATGGATCTTCCAGTGGAAGTCTGTGGAACTTGCAATTCTATTACAGAAGAGAGACTAACTGAGGCTTAAGCTCAAAATTGTTAGCTCAAAGGGCAGGTACAGAGATACTTCTGTCATAAAAGTCAGAAGTAGGCATGGTGAAGTCACCAAGAACCTTTCTTGCCTCTCCTTTAGGTTCGGCCATGTCTTCAGCTTCCTGTTCAAGATTTTCTGAAAGGTTTCTTCCAGAGTCTTGTGCTTTAATTTGTTGTAAGCTCCTCCTTAAAGTGTTTTCAAGTTCATGATCAAGATTAAAGAGAGGTTCTTTATCGCTGTTCCTGGTCATAAACAAGAAAAGAAGAAAAGAAAGAAAGAAAGGAAGCTTCTATATCTTATTTGAGTATAGAGAGCTCCCAATGAGATATGAAGAAAGAAGAATTCGAATAAATAGAAGTAGAAAAGAGAAGAATTAGAAATAGAAAAGATAAATAAGAATTAAAATATTTTTATTTTTGTTTTATTTATTTATTTATTTTGAAAATTAAGGTTAATTAATTAAAAAGAATTGAAAATTAGATAATGGATTTTGAAAATAGAAGAGAGAGAAAAAGAAGAGAATTTTTGAAAATTAGAAGAGAGTAGAATTAGTTAGGAAGTTTTGAAAGAGAAGAGAGAGAAGATAAGTAACTAATTAAGAAAAGATTTGAAAATAAGATAAGATAGAAGATTAGAAAAGATTTGAATTTGAAAATTAAATTTTAAATTTTAAAATTTTAAAATCAAAATTTGAATTTGATATTTTAATTTTTGAAATTTTGAATTTCGAATTTTGAAAAAGTCACAAGATAAGATAAAGATTTGAAAAATATTTGATTTTTGAAAAGGTTTAATTTTTTAAATTTGAAATTTGAAATTTAAATATTGAAATTGAAATTTAAATTTTGAAATTGAATTTTAAATTTCAAAAATTGAAATAAGATAAGATAAGATTTTTGAATTTTAAAGAAAGATAAAAAGATAAGATAAGATTTTAAAAAAGACAAGATTTTTGAAAAGATTTGATTTTGAAAAGATTTGAATTTTGAATTTTAAAACTAAGATAAGATAAGATAAAAATTTGAAATTAAAATATGATTTTTTATTTAAAATTTTCAAAATTTAATTAAAAGATAAGAAATGATATTTTATTTTTTTGATTTTTGAATTTAATGAAGAAAGAAAAAAACAACAAAAAGATACAAAACTTAAAATTTTTTAGATCTAAAGGAACCTAGTGTGCGAAAATTCAAAGGGAAAACAACAAAGGGACACTAAACTTAAAAATTTTAAGATCAAAACAAAAAGAAAAACAAGAACACTTTGAAGATCAAGAAGAACACTAAGAACAAAAAAAAAAAAAATCAAAGAATACAAGAACATGCAAAAGACACCAAACTTAAAATTTTTGAAAACCAAGAACAAAATTTTCGAAAATTTAAAGAAAATACACATGAAAACACCAAACTTAAAGATTGACACAAGAATCAAACAAAGAAACTATTTTGAAAATTTTTAGAAAGAAAGACTAAAAAATTTCAAAAATTTCAACAAGAATAAAAACAAAAGACTCAAACAAAAAAAGATTAAACAAAGAAAAGTAAAAAAAAATTTTAAAAAAGGTTTTAATTTTCTTCGAAAAAAAAGAAAAATAAAATAAAGACTCTAACAAAATGAAATATGATACCTGATCTAGAGAACAAGATAATCCGTCAGTTGTCCAAACTCGAACAATCCCCGGCAGCGGCGCCAAAAACTTGATGTACGAATTCCCACGCTTCATATAGCTGAACCAGCAAGTGCACTGGGTCGTCCAAGTAATACCTGAACGAGTCAGGGTCGATCCCACGAGGATTGTGGTTTGAAGCCAGCTATGGTTATCTTACAAATCTTAGTCAGGTGGATAGAAGAGTTATTGGTTTGAATTTGGTTAAAAGTATAAAAGGAATGAAAAAAGGGTAAATAGAACTCAGAAGTTGTGTAAACTGTGATACGAAGGTGGTTAAGGCTTGAAGATGCTTTTTCCTTCTGGATTAACTCTGGTGTTACTGTCTTCTTGAATTGTGAATGATTTCTTCTATGGCAGGTTGTATGTGATTGACGCTGGTTTGAGCAGCCGCCAATACTCCTCCAGATCTGAACCCCAGGTTAGTGCAGATCCATTCTAATTGAGGGTGAAGTTCTTGTAGGTCATTCACTTTGGTGATCCTACTCAAAAAGCTCCAAACAAGGTCGAATCTTCCAGATCAGAGGATGCTGTGCCTTGGTTCTAGCCTCTACCACAGAGACCTTAATCTCCCCTTACCTCGGCTGAACTGGTGTCTCGAGAAGTCCCCAACGAAGTCGTGGATTAGCCGTCTAAGAGATGTATAGTCAAGCGGGCGGTTCAATGCTTTCTACTTAAGTATTGACACAAACCCAAGAAGAACACGGGTGTTTGTCAGGCACGCAGCCTTAGTATGAAGAACGAAGATTATTGTCACGGGTCATCCCGTTCATCATGTTGAAGAACGAAAATACATCTTAGAATTAAATCAAACACGGATTGAAGAGAAACAGTAATACTTTTTTTAATCCATAAAACTCAACAGGGCTCCTCCCCTCAACCTAGGAGGTTTAAAAACTTATACTGATAGGAAATACAATGATAAATGAAAATATGGCATAAAAGGGTCTGTATGATTATGTAAAATATCCCTTAAAGACTAAAATAGTGACTAAGGATTACATAAGAAGGGTAAAACTATCTTTTAGTGCTAAAATCCACTTTTGGGGCCCACTTAGTGAGTGTTTGGGCTGAGCTTTGATGAGATCCACATGCTAGAAGGCCTCTAGGGCATTAAACGCTGGCTAGAGGGTCCTCTTTAGGCGTTTGGATGCTGGTCTCCTCCTTTGGGCACTGGACGCATGGAATGGGACTGGATGCTGGCGTTGGACGCCAGTTTTGGGCCTTCTATTCTAAAGCAAAGTATGGACTATTATAAATTACTGGAAAGCTCTGAAAGTAAGCTTTTCATAGCCATTGAGAACGCTCCATTTGGACTTCTGTAGCTCCAGAAAAGCTCTTTTGAGTGCTAGGTGTAACACCCTAACTACCAAAGCTCACGCTTCCGGCTGCACGACTCTGATAGCTCGGACATTACAACGACACTTATACTTTTTAATACTAAAATATGAGCCTGTTTAAAATTTTAAACCGCAAAACCACTCCCAAAAATACTTTTTCTATACAACGTACATCCATACATACCATACAACTTACAGAAACTCATAAAGAGTACATCCATATATATACATACATATATATAAATAATGTTACAAACATTAACCAATACAATCCATATCCCTCTTACAAAACATACCAAGATAAAGGCGAGGGTACAATAAAACATAACTAAAACAATACAGAGCATCACAACAACAATTTAATAAACTCTTCGTGACATCAGCGCCCATATCCTGAAAGGGGGAAAATGTAGGGCGGTGAGAACATCATCCTCGAAAGGGTTCTCACTAGAGGATTTTTGGGAATTACTGTAATAGGATACGTGAAGATAACCGCACCAGTGATTAATAACCGTCTTATGCCTCTTTTCAAAAATAGCGGTTTACAATAAAAGAGAAATATGAAATCCTTTTCCGAAAGAGGAACCATTCAATTCTCAAAAACTCAGAAGTCTTTCAAAATGGTTTATCTATGCCAAACCAAAATAGCCTTTCATATTTTATTCCAAACCAGAAACACAAAACCGAAGTCAACCATCGGTGCATCTCATTCCATCCACGGTCCAACAAAGTCTCAGTAGCAATCACAAATAGGAAGATGCAAGCACAAACAAACAGTTATTGCAAGTAGAACAATTAGTAGTTAATCACATAGGCAAACCAAGTACAGTATGCACACCCAAACAATGTCACATAGATGCATATGATGCATGCCTGTCCCTAGTGGCTGATGATATCATCTGTCGGTTATAGAGCCAACCCGACAAGTCCTAGTAGCTAACCATTGGACTGTCCCTCTGTCGCGCATCCCCAACTCGAGTTATACTCATAATAAACTTGATCATAATCATAATCCATATCCATCATCTTCACTGGTGAATATTTACGGGGGCGAGCTCATCCGGGACTTTCACAGTGCCCGACCACACTTACAACATAGGGTCAGCAGAGTCTCGAGCCTCCACCCAGAGCACGTGGTGGCAAGCCACTGCTTTCTCCCAGGGATCTCGTGCCTCTGATAGTGGAAGTGCAAATCACAATTATCAATAATTCATCATATACATGCATTCATTCTCATCCATGGATCAACATCCATCTCAGCCATCCGGCTCAAGGTTCAGTCCAGAACCAGCCAATATTCATATCATACACAGCCATTTTGGCTCACGGTTCAATCCAGAATCAGCCAATATTCATAGCATACACAGCCATTCCGGCTCATGGTTCAATCCAGAACCAGCCAATATTCATAATCATACACAGCCATTCCGGCCCATAACAAAACAGCACTTCCACCATCCAACATCATCAAATTCATAAAATCGGCATTTAAGCTAGAAATCACTTTTTCTCAAATCATTTCACTTTGAAATCAAGTTTCAACTCTTTTCAGCCTTGGCTTTAGAAATCTCGTTTCTTAAATCATATCAGGCTCATAAGCCAAATTTACTCAAAGTGAGTTCCCTTTTTTAAAACAAAGCCGCTCTCGGCATCCTCTTTCCAAAACTCCCAAAACCTTGGAAAAATTAAAGATTCATTTTGGGAACATTCAAAATTATCCACCCCACAATTGGGAATTTTATAACAAAGTTTCTCGACTGAGTCCCAAGTCTTTAGGGAAGGTCAACCTATATCAATTCCTTAAAATTCATTGAAACTCTTAAAATCATAGATTCTCGGTTCAAGTAAATAAAACTGAATTTACTATAAAACCGGCCATACAAAATTACAAGTTCCAACCCGGTCCAAAAATCAACTCATTTGAAACGGAACCGGCTCATTTGAATCAAACCACTTTCAGGTTTCTTTTTGGAACCCATTTTTCTAACTCTTCCAAATTGCCTCAAACTTAATTACTCAATTAAAAGTCTAGATTCCTTTAAAATCACTAAAAGCTCCTTTTTATATTGAAATCAATATTAGAGCATCATTCTTTCCTTCAGTGATTCAAACGGTAAAAATAGTTCATTTTTGAATAAGCCGGACTCAACACATAAAGTTTATTAAATAAATTAAGCTTGAAAACATAAATATTCTCTTAAAAAATCAAATAACACACCTCCTCAAATCCAACCTTTTTTAAATAACTTTTCAAACAAGACTAGGATTTTGCAGAAATTTCGGCAGCACCGCACCTAAAACTTGGACTTTTGCCACCCGGTTCGGGTCCCAACTAAACTGTTTCTCATTCCTTTCCAACAGCCCAAAACCAGAAATCAATTCAAAAGCAAGCTAAATCCAACAGTCGCCTCAGTGGCATATTTCAGGGAAACCATTTCAAAAATCAACTCAATATTAACCAATTTAACTCATTTCCAAAGCTTTAAAGAATCGGTTCAAGAACAAATCATTTATCAAAACCAAATCAGTGAAAGCAAGCCAGACTGAATTTTAAAGAGTATTCTATCTTTCATATTATCAAGAGAGTCAACTCAGCTCAAATCAATTCTCAACGGATTAAACTCGATTCCAAAGATTTAAAAGAATCAACTTCAAAGCATTTCGTTTCACAAAGCCACACAACAAATCCATTCATCACAACCAAATAATAATCCATTCAAACATATAATTACATTCATCCAGGACAATCAATATCACATAAGGCTTATACAATCACCAAATACATTGTCTCACATCAGTATCCATATATAATAATTCCAATACATAAAACATAGTTTTTGGAAAGTGCCCCTACCTCAAAATGCAAATTCCATAATCCAAACATCTCACAGAGTCCTTTCCACCTCAACTCAAAATCACCAACAGCTTGAATCACAGCTTGCTCAATTTCACAGCAGTAGAAACAACTTTTACTTGCAACATGTGGCCCCGTTAACTTAATCCTAAAGACATAAATATTGCGAAAACCTTAAAACACATCAAGGGATATGAACGAGCAAGGTTTTGAGGCAGAGGTACTTACGGTAACTAAAGAATACTAACTGAACCAAAGGACAGAAGCTTCAGTAGTGGTTCCGATAACCACAGAACCGCCCTTGTCAGCCAGAATCGCTGCGACTCAGCCTGCTCTGTTAGCAGTTCCCAGCACCTATTCTCAGCATCGATGGTGACTCAACAGCACAGGGAAAGCTAACAGAGATTCCAACAACAGATAAAATAGTCCCAAAAAAAAATACTAGTTGCAACAGAAATCTCCACACAAAGCCAGCAACTATCTCCCGAAATGGTAGCGGCATGTCACCTACTATAACCATTAATTAAGCACAAACAGTTTCAATGACATCCTCAAAGTAAGATTGAATTGGTAGAACTAGGAAGCAGAAACAGGGGAGAGCTTACCCCCAACATAGCAGTGGTCCTACTGGTGGTTTCCTGGGCAGCAGAGGGTTCTGGTAGCTCACCTCTAGCAGTGGCGAAGGAACATGTGGCAGCAGTGAAAGGCAGTGGCAAAGCCGGCTTCTCCTCCCTCGCGTTCTGTTTCTCCTGCACTGCCCTCCCCTTCTCACCGACGATAGTGACGGAAGCAACCCCCAGCAATGGAGGCAACAAGGTTGGCTCGACTGTAGCAGAGCGCGACACGCCTCCCTCTCCTGGTCTCTCGCTCCTCCTCTGGCCGTAATTCACGGCAGCGACAGCAGCAGAAAAGGGTCCCCTTTCGCGCATCCTTCTCTCTCTGTGCGTGAGGATGTGACGGTGGCCACGCGACTCCTCTGCAGCGATGGCGGCCACTCCTGTGTTTTGCGCGACGGCGACTAGGGACTGGGTGCAGCTTCAGTGGCGACGGTGAGCAGAACGGCGCGGTTCCCTCCTCCTTCGTGACCTCCTCCCTCTCGCCTGAGCTCTGACGCGACGGTGTTGCCTTCACGGGTAGCTGTGGCAGTAGAAAGGCTTCCTCCATACCCGCGAGGATGACGGCGGCGAGGCGTGAGGCACGGCGGCAAGGTGTGACATGGTGGCGGTGAGCTGAATGGCGGTAGAAGCCCCCTCCCCTCCTTCTTCTTTTTTCCGATTCTACCTTCCCTTTTTTTTCCTTCAGATACTCTGTGTGTGTGTGTGTGTTTAGGTTAGAGGGTAGCAGCTGCTACTGCTGGTTTAGAGAGGGGAAACGGGTACTGGGTCAGGGTTTTAGGGTTAGGGTTTTTGAATAAAATTAGGGTTAGGGGTATTTTGGTAATTTCAAATAAAGTTGGAAATAATATGGTAATTGAAACCCAAATTAAATCCAACACTAGATGTATATAGAAAATACTATTTGCTCATCAATTTTTACAAATTATTTTCAATAAAATGCCCAAATCAAATAATTAGAAATAATATACTTAATTTCTTCATTTTTCCAAAATAGCAATAGTAATATTTAAAATATTACTTACCTAATCCAAATCATATAAAATCCTTATTATTTTATAACTATCAATTTTATAATTTAAATATAGAAAATAATCCAATAATTATAAAATTTGCCTTAATTATCTTTAATAAAATAATTTCTGAAATTAAGGCTATAAATAACTATATGATTTGAGACTTGATCATAATAAGACTTGTCAAAAGTTCTGGGTCTTACACAATGAGGTTAGATTTGGACAGCATCTGTAGTGCTTTCTCTGTGTCTGAATCAGACTTTTGCTCCAGCTCCTCAATTTTAGCCAGAAAATATCTGAAATTGCATAAAAACATAAAAACTCAAAGTAGAATCCAAAAATGTGAATTGAACACTAAATCTTATGAAAACTTAATAAAAATTAAACAAAACATGCTAAAAACTATATGAAAATGATGCCATAAAGCGTATAAAATATCCGCTCATCAATATCCCAAGAGTGTGGGAACACTTTATTCCAGTAAATGCGATGGGCACTATATCCCATGAGTGTGGCGGGCACTATATCCCGAGATTGTGACAGGCACTATATCCAAAGAGTGTGGAGGCATATCAGAGAGACAATATCCGAGTTAGCTACTGGGTGTGTTGGGTTCTAACAAAGTATCCGACACGTGAGCTCACAGCCAATAGGATAGACATACATCATATGCATATGTGTGCTTTGTTTGGGTTTGCTTAATTGCTTTAGTTTGCTTCATTGTACATGTTCCATGATTATTTGTTAATTTTCTTACTTGTCTTACTTGTGTATTACTTGTTTGTATTGTTTGTGTTTGTATAAAAGTTGAATTACATGAGGGATGGTTTGGTTCTTTGATTATTCGGTTGGAAGGTAGTGAAAGTATGAAATATGTTGGGTTAGAATTAGAATCCTTTATGATAGTTGCCAAGTTATGAATTAGTGAGAACTTAGGATGGATATGACGAGAAGAGAAGTTTAAGATATTTAGTGAATTTATATTATAGTACATTGTATTTATTTGGCACTTCTACTGTACTGGTGATGAGCGGATATTTTATACGCTTTTTGGGGGTGTTTTAATATAGTTTTTAGTAGGATCTAGCTACTTTTTAGTATATTTTTATTAGTTTTTATGTAAAAATCACATTTCTGGACTTTAATATGATTTTGTGTGTTTTTCTGTGATTTCAGGTATTTTTTGGCTGAAATTGAGGGACCTGAGCAAAAATCTGATTCAGAGGCTGATAAAGGACTGCTGATGCTATTGGATTCTGACCTCCTTGCACTCGAAGTGGAAGTTTTGGAGCTACAGAAATTCAAATAGCGCTCTCTCAATTGCATTAGAAAGTAGACATCCAAGGCTTTCCAGCAATATATAATAGTTCATACTTTGCCCAAGTTTAGACGACAAAAGCTGGCGTTTAACGCCAGTTTTCTGCCCTATTCTGGCATCAAACGCCAGAAACAAGTTACAAACCAGAGTTAAACGCCAAAAACAGGTTACAAACTGGCGTTTGACTCCAAGAATAGCCTATGCACATGAAAGCTTCAATGCTCAGCTCCAGCACACACCAAGTGGGCCCCAGAAGTGGATTTCTGCACTATCTATCTTAGTTTACTCATTTTCTATAAACCTAGGTTACTAGTTGAGTATAAAAACTACTTTTAGAGATATATTTTGTATCTCATGACATTTTTACATCCGAACTTGTACCTTTGACGGCATGAGTCTCTAAACCCCATGGTTGGGGGTGAGGAGCTCTGCTATGTCTCGATGAATTAATGCAATCATTTCTGTTTTCTATTCAATCACGCTTGTTTCTATTCTAAGATATCCATTCGCACTACAACATGATGAATGTGATGATCTGTGACACTCATCACCATTCTCAACCTATGAACGCGTGCCTGACACCCACTTCTGTTCTACCTTAGATTGAGTGTTTATCTATTGGGTTTCTGGTTCACGAGTTTGACTACCTCTCCTGACAACAGAGCGTTCAATCCGTGAGTCCAGAGTCTTCGTGGTATAAGCTAGAACCAATTGGCAGCATTCCTGAGATCCGAAAAATCTAAACCTTGCCTGTGGTATTTCGAGTAGGATCTGGGAGGGGATGTCTGTAACGGGCTTCAAACTCACGAACGTTGGGCGTAGTGACAGACGCAAAAGGATCACTGGATCCTATTCCAACACAAGTGAGAACCAACAGATGATTAGCCATGTACATGGACCCTTTTCACTGAGAGGACGGCTGGTAGCCATTGACAACGGCGATCTACCAACATACAGCTTGCCATGGAAGGAGACCTGCGTGCGTGAAGAAGAAGACAGTAGAAAAGCAGAAATTCAGAAGACAGAGCATCTCTAAAACTCCAACCCATTCTCCATTACTGCTTAACAAGTAATTATTTAATGTTCTTTTATTTTTTGCAATTAAAACTAAGAACCCTATTGATATCCTGACTAAGAATAATAAGATAACCATAGCTTGCTTCAAGCCGGCAATCTCCGTGGGATCGACCCTTACTCACGTAAGGTATTACTTGGACGACCCGGTGCACTTGCTGGTTAGTTGTGCGGAATTACAAAGTGTGATTGCAATTTTCGTGCACCAAGTTTTTGGCGCCGTTGCCTGGGATTGTTCGAGTTTGAACAACTGACGGTTTATCTTGTTACTTAGATTAGGAAAATTTTGTCTTTTTGGTTTAGAGTCACTAGGATAGCATCTTTTATTATTCCTTTTAAAAATTCTTTCAAAAATATTATTTTTCTTTATTAGTTTTTAATTTTTCTTTGAGTCTTTTGTTTGAGTTTAGTTTCATATCTTAAGTTTGGTGTCAATTGCATGTTTTTATTTTCCTTTAAATTTTCAAGTTTGTGTTCATTGTTCTTGCTTGATCTTTAAGTTGTTCTTGCTATTTTTCTTGTTTGATCTTTAGTTTGTCTTGTTTTGTGTCATTTCTTGTTTTTTTGTGCATTTTCAAATTTTCAGTTTTCAATATATATATATATATATATATTAAAAGTACCTTTTTAAAACACGTTAAATCTATAGCTCAGTTGGCTAGAGCGTTGTGCTTGTGTTCTTGGTAATTGGGTATCTTCCTTTTAAAACTTTTTCAAAAATAATTTTTCTTTGATTAAATCTTGTGCCAAACTTTAAGTTTGGTGTTCTCTTGTTAATTTTTCTTTAGTTTTCGAAAATTTTATTTTGGTTTTCTAAAAATTTTAAGTTTGGTGTTCTTCCTTTTATTCTTGGTGTGTGTTCTTGAGTCTTCTTTGTGTTTTGATCTTAAAATTTTTAAGTTTGGTGTGCCTTGGTGTTTTCCCTCCAAAATTTTTGAAAACAAGGAGCATTGGATCTAAAAATTTTAAGTTTTGTGTCTTTTGTGTGTTTTTCTCTTTCATAATAAAATTCAAAAATAAAGAATATCTTTTCCTTTAATTGCTCATAATTTTCAAATCCCTTGGATTGACTTGGTCAAAATTTTTAAAATCATATCCTTTTAAGATTTTTAAAATCATATCTTTTTCAAAAACATCCTAACCACTTTCTTTTTCCTCACTTTTTCGAAAATCCTCATAAAATATTTTCAAATTTTTTTATTTATCTTACTTTTTTATTTTATTTTATTATTTCAAAATTTTTTAATAAATAAATATAATAAAATAAATAAAATAAATCCACATCATCTCCCTTTCTCCATCATGGACCTAAGTGGAAATGAACAGTTCGGAAGGACTCTGGGGTCATATGCTCACCCCACTACTTCTTCATATGGGAATAGTATCTGTATACCCTCCATCGGAGTCAGTAGTTTTGAGTTGAATCCTCAGCTCATTATCATGGTGCAGCAAAATTGCCAGTATTCCGGTCTTTCACAAGAAGAACCTACTGAGTTTCTGGCATAGTTTTTACAAATTGCTGACACAGTACATGATAAGGAAGTAGGCCAGGATGTCTACAGATTATTACTGTTTCCATTTGCTGTAAAAGATCAAGCTAAGAGGTGGTTAAATAACCAACCTAAAGCTAGCATAAGAACATGGAAACAGTTGTCAGACAAATTCCTGAATCAATACTTCCCTTCTAAGAGGATGACACAGCTAAGGCTGGACATCCAAGGCTTTAAACAAGAGGATGATGAATCCCTTTACAATGCTTGGGAGAGGTATAGAGAGATGCTATGGAAATACCCCTCTGGAATGTTTTCAGAATGGGTGCAGTTAGACATCTTCTACTACGGGCACAGCAAAAGCTCAGATATCTCTAGACCACTCAGCTGGTGGATCTATACACATGAGAAAAATAATTGAAGAGGCTCAAGAGCTCATTGATACAATTGCTAGAAATCAGCATCTGTACTTAAGTAGTGAGTCCTCCATAAAAGAAGAGGCTAAGGCAGTATCCACTGAACTTAGTCCTCTAGAACAAGTTGCTGAAATCAATCAGCATTTATGTTATCTGATAGAACAGTTGGCAGAATTTAGAGAGATGTTACAAGACACTAAGGATGCTAACCGGAACATGGAAGCACAACTTGACTAAACAAGATGACAGTTATCAAAACAGATAACAGAAGAGTGCCAAGCAGTTCAATTAAGGAGTGGAAAAACATTGAATACCTCAACTCAAGGCAGCAAAAATCCAAGAAAAGAATAATTAATAGAGGATGAGCAGACTGCTAACCAAAATCCCTCTAAGGACAGTAAGAGCCCAGAAAGGAATGATTCTGGCGTTCAAACACCAGAAAAGGGTGAAAAACTGGCGTTAAACACCCAGTGGATGCCCAGTTCTGGCGTTCAAATGCCAGAAAAGGGTGAAAAATTGGCATTAAACGCCCAAACCATGTTCAATTTTGGCGTTCAAATGCCAGAAAAAGGAGGGAATATGGCGTTAAACGCCAATCCAGCCCCCAATCCTGGCGTTCAAATGCCTATGAGGGGTTGATAAACCACTATTTTATGGTTTATATTGTGTATAATTATGTGGTTTTATCATGATCCTTACCCACTTATTCATTAATTTAGCATGCATTTATATTTCCTTCCTAGAATTATTACATGGTTGAAAACTGCTTCCTAGAGACTTTTTATTATGCATTTTAGTTCTCCCTTATCCCATTCGATGCTGTGATCTGTGTGTTAAGTGTTTCAGGCTTTATAGGGCATGGATGAGTTGGAGATTGGAAGGGAAGCTAGCAAAAATGGAAGGAACACAAGAAATTGAGGAGACAACCAGCAAGAAGTGACGCGGCCGCATGGCTCACGCGTTCGCGCGGAAGAAGAGAAATCACGGTGACGCGTCCGCATGGCTCATGCGATCGTGCGGAAAAGAAAAGCACAAGTGACGTGGAGGCATGGACGACGCGAACGCGTGGCACGGAAGAACGCAAATGACGCGTCCGCGTGGACAACGCAATCGCGTGACAAGCGCGATCTGCATAATCCGCAGATTTTGCTGGGGGCAATTTTGGGCCCTATTTTGACCCAGTTCTCGGCCCAAAACAGCAGACTAGAGCCAGAAAACATGCAGAAACGGAAAAATAACATTCATTCTACACAGTTTTGAGTTTTTAGATCTAGTTTTACTCCTTCTCTAGGTTTTCTCTCTACACAATTGGTACTCTTATGATATTATTTTTCTACTACTTTTGCATTGGGATATTGAGAAGAGTCATTACCTCATCAAGACTTCGTCATTCTAGTTCGTTTTCTTTACTTGGCTTTACTCTTCCATGTCCTTTGCTTTGTTAATTTTACCATTGGAATATTATTAGGATTTATTCAATACAAGGATTATTCTTATTTTAATTGCATTATTTTTTATTTCTATTTACAATGTCTTTCCTTAATTTCTTCTCATATGTTATGAATTTTGCATTCACAATGAGCGAGTAGTTCCCTAACTTGATGGGGAGTTGATTGAAAGGAACCAATTGAGTTGGAAGGCTTGAAAGAAAGATTGTAATTGGGTTACTGTTGGATTGCCTTCTAGTCACTAACACCAATCCCTTTTAATTAAGTGGGTTGCAATTTGTGAACAGACGTAGCATTCCAACTTGTTTGACTTTCCTTTGCCTAGTAAAGGATAACAGAACAGAATAACTTTTAATTATCAATTAATCTTGAGAGTATTCCAACTGTAATAGGGATTCCAACTAATCAACTCCCAGTCAAGGCTTTTATTTACATTGTTCAAATTCATCAATTTAATTTCCTGTTATTCAACTCAAACCTTTTTGAAAACATCTGATTAATAAAATAGCACACCTTTCTGCAACTCATTGGGAGACGACTTGGGATTCATACTCCTAGTATTTAAAATTTGAATTTCTGTGACATATTTCTAAATTGATAAGTGGATTTCCGGTGAGTTAAGAACTATACTTGCAACGTACACATTTTAATAATTTTTAATTCACCAATTTTTGCTGCATCAATTTTTGGCGCCGTTGCCGGGGAGTTGCAACAGTGTGTTAATTTATTGATTGGTATTTATTTCTATTGCAATTTTTTCTTTTCATTCTATCACTATGAACTGCACGTTTCTTTCGTTAAATGACGCGTTCGCTTCCTGATCCAAGCTTGCCAGCATTTGACCCTGAAATTGAAAGAACTCTTTCACATATAAGGCGAGCTAGGCATAGGCAACTCCTCTTTGAGGACGAACCTGAACCGTCTTTTAAGGAAGAAACAACCCCCTTTCTAATGATCCAGTTCATTTACGTGTAGGTGACATGGCAGCACCCAGAAGAGTCACCATCCAGGAGGAAGGAGCCCCTGATTTTACGCTCCAACCATTCCAGGCGCACCACCCAGCAGTAGCTGTAGATTTTGAAATAAAATCGTCACTACTCAACTTGATGCCCGAATTTCATGGCTTACCTGCTCAAGAGCCTATCAAGCATCTCAGGAATTTCCAGACCGCTTGCTCTACTGTTAAACGTGATGGAGCTGATGAAATCTCTATTCTACTAAAAGCCTTCCCGTTTTCTCTTGAAGGAAAGGCAAGAGAGTGGTACTACACTCAGCCCAGAGAAACTATTTCCAGCTGGGATACACTTAGGAGCGAATTTCTAGATAAATTTTTTCCAGCTGAAGTTGCTGATAAGCTAAGGAAGGACATGTCTATGATCATCCAAGACGAATCTGAGACCCTCTATGAATACTTGGAACGCTTCAATACACTTCGAAATGCATGTCCCCATCATATGATTGACAAGATAGTCTTACTCGGTTACTTTACACAGGGTCTGAGACCTCAAGATAGGATCACACTGGAAGGTGCTTGCAATGGTTCTATGAAAAAGCACAAGACTACGGACGAAGCATGGCAATTGATCAGAGACTTAGCTGACTCTACTAGGAATCATAGGCAGAGACAAAGTCGGTCAAGAGCTGTTGCGGAGGTATCCACTAATACAGAGACTACCGCTATAGCCAAAATCTATGTGAAATTACTAACTTGCTGAAGCAGATGCAACTGAATCAACAACAACCTCAGCAAGTTCAGACTTCTCCACCACAGCACAGCCAGCAGTTAGTCCCACAAAGAGTGTGCGGCATCTGTGCAGATTATAGTCACTATACCGATGAGTGTCCGCAGCTCCAACCAGAAGACAATACTGTAGCAGCCACTCACAACTTTTATGATCGCCCCAATCAAGAGTACAATCAAGGTGGCAATTATAACCAAGGATGGCAGGATAATTCCAACCAAGGCTGGAGAGACAATTCTAACCTAGGTTGGAGGGACAATTCTAACAGAGGAGGCAGAGATAACAATGGAAATCAGAGGTGGAATAACAATAACAACAGGCAGCAGAATCAACCTTACAGAGCACCTCATTTAAGACAACCTCAAGCCCCTCAGCAAACCTCTCAGACCACTAGCATCTCTTCATCCCCTAATACTGACTTACTACAAGCCATTGATCAGAGACATCAGGCTATGGAAGAAAGTATTAAAGCAACTCTGAATACTTTCGCTTCTACTTTACAAACTCTTGTCTCACAGATGGAATCAACGCAAAATTCCAGTAACCAGTCCTCAAGCTCTGGTGGACTCCCCTCTCAACCATTCCCCAACCCAAAGGGTGGTATTAATGCCATCACCCTAAGGTCTGGAACCACACTGCAGGAGATAAGTCAGGAGGAGCCAAGCCCACCAGAACACACCTCAGCTGAAGAGGTTGTGGAATTAGAAGATATTGAAGAAGAAGAGGACATACAGGACATACCTGAGAGAGAAGAAGCTCAATCATAGGAGAAAGCACCAAAAGGTGCAAACATTGTAGGAAACACCACTCCCATTCCATTTCCACAACTTGCAAGGAAGCCCAGGAAGCAGTTGGAACCTGACCCAAAGATGGTAGAAATCTTCAAAAAGGTTAAGGTAACTGTTCCCCTTTTTGATGTCATTCAACAGGTACCTAAATATGCAAAGTTTCTAAAAGATTTATGTATACATAAGGACAAAATTAATGAAGTAGAAACCATTCCTTTAGGAAGTTCCATATCTGCTTTAATGGGAAGTTTACCTGAAAAATGTAGTGACCTAGGTCCTTGTATAGTTAGTTGTACTATTGGTGGTGTAGTAATTTATGATTGCATGTGTGATTTGGGAGCATGTGTTAGTATTATGCCTTTATCTGTATATGATGTTTTAAGGCTCCCTCCCTTAAAAAGGTTGCAGCTCGTTTTGTGTTGGTAGATAAAAGCATTATTACAGTAGCTGGAGTTGCTGAAAATGTTTTAGTAAACATCAAAGGGCTCATATTTCCCACTGATTTCTATATCTTGGAGATTCCCAATAATGACTCAGATAAGCCATCATCAATCCTACTTGGTAGACCATTCCTGAAGACATCAAGGTTCAAATTAGATGCTTTTTTAGGAACATATTCTTTTGAAATAGATGGCCGAATAGTAATCTTCAATTTGAATGGAGTCACAAACAACCCTCCAGAAGATCATTCCATCTTCCAGTGTGATGTCATAGATGAAGCTGTAGCTGAAATTCACCAGGAAGAGCTGGAAGAAAAGTACACAGAACAAAGTCCAAGTGTGGGGACTCTATTAACTAACAATAAGGACACTTCTGAACTTTCACAAGCTCCAGACAACCCAGAGCCCGCCCATGACCAGAAGATTGAGTTGAAACCTCTCCCTCCACATCTCAAATACGCTTAGCTTGAAGAAGGGCAGAAGTTTCCAGTTATTATTGCACAGGAACTCACTCCTGAATAGGAAGAGCAGCTACTTAATGTGCTGAGGAAGCACAAGAAAGCAATTGGGTGGAGTTTGGCAGACATCGTAGGCATCAACCCTCAACTATGTGAGCACAGAATATTTTTAGAGGAAGGAGCAAGACCTGTCCGCCAACCCCAGAGAAGACTAAATCCTACTATTTTGGAAGTTGTCAAAAAGGAAGTGACCAGACTATTGGAAGCAGGTATCATTTATCCCATTTCAGACAGTGAATGGGTTAGCCCAGTACAAGTGGTGCCCAAGAAGTCTGGAGTCACTACAGTGAAGAACAAGCATGGAGAACTCATAGCGACTAGAGTACAGAATGCTTGGAGAGTCTGCATTGATTACAGGCTTCTCAACCAAGTACTCGCAAGGATCACTATCCTCTTCCATTCATTGATCAAATGCTGGATCGCCTGCCAGGTAAATCACATTATTGCTTTTTAGATGGTTACACAGGTTATTTCCAGATTCATATAGCTCCTGAGGATCAGGAAAAGACTACTTTTACATGTCCTTTTGGGACTTATGCTTACAAGAGAATGCCCTTTGGCTTGTGCAATGCACCAGCTACTTTTCAGAGGTGCATGATGAGTCTCTTTTCTGATCTTATTGAGGACTATATGGAAGTTTTTATGGATAATTTTAGTGTTTATGGTGATTCTTTTAGCCTGTGCTTAGATGGATTATCTAGAGTATTAGATAGGTGTGTCAATACAAACCTTGTATTAAATTTTGAAAAATGTCATTTGGTTAAACAAGGGATTGTATTAGGACATGTTGTATCTAATACTGGTATTTCTGTAGACCCAGCAAAGGTGAATGTTATTTCCAGTTTACCTTACCCCTCTTCTGTGAGGGAAGTCCGTTCGTTCCTTGGCCATGCAGGTTTTTACAAGAGATTTATTAAGGACTTCAGTAAGGTAGCACTTCCCTTATCCAGATTGCTGCAGAAGGATATTGAGTTCGAGTTCAGTGAGAATTGTAAGCAAGCGTTCGATAAGCTAAAGACCAACCTGACTCAAGCTCCCATTGTGAGAGGACCAAACTGGAGCCAGTGATGAGCGGATAATTTGTATGCTTTTTGGCATTGTTTTTAGTATATTTTTAGTATGATTTAGTTAGTTTTTAGTATATTTTTATTAGTTTTTAGTTAAAATTCACTTTTCTGGACTTTACTATGAGTTTGTGTGTTTTTCTGTGATTTCAGGTATTTTCTGGCTGAAATTGAGGGATCTGAGCAAAAATCTGATCCAGAGACTCAAAAGGACTGCAGATGCTGTTGGATTCTGACCTCCCTGCACTCGAAGTGGATTTTCTGGAGCTACAGAAGCCCAATTGGCGCGCTCTCAACGGCGTTGGAAAGTAGACATCCTGGGCTTTCCAGCAATATATAATAGTCCATACTTTGCCCAAGATTTGATGGCCCAAACCGGCGTTCAAAGTCACCTCAAGAAATTCCAGCGTTAAACGCCGGAACTGGCACCTAATTGGGAGTTAAACGCCCAAACTGGCACTAAAGCTGGCGTTTAACTCCAAGGAGAGTCTCTACACGAAATTGCTTCATTTCTCAGCCCAAGCACACACCAAGTGGGCCCGGAAGTGGATTTTTATGTCATTTACTCATTTCTGTATACCTTAGGCTACTAGTTTTCTATAAGTAGGACCTTTTACTATTGTATAAAGGAGGCTTTTAATCAAGACTTTTGGTAGCTATCTTTGTTTTATGCTATCTTAGACTATTGGGAGGCTGGCCATTCGGCCATGCCTAGACCCTGTTCTTATGTATTTTCAACGGTGGAGTTTCTACACACCATAGATTAAGGTGTGGAGCTCTGCTGTACCTCGAGTATTAATGCAATTACTATTGTTCTTCCATTCAATTCCGCTTGTTCTTTATCCAAGATATCACTTGTTCTTCAACATGATGAAGGTGATGATTGACGCCCATCACCATTCTCACTCATGAACAAGGTGACTGACAACCATTCTTGTTCTACAAGCATCTGAGGCTTAGTGAATATCTCTTGGATTCCTGATTGCACGATGCATGGTTGATCGCCTGACAACCGAGTGCTCGCCTGACAAACGAGCCAACCATTCTGTGAGATCAGAATCTTCGTGGTATAGGCAGGACTTGATGGCAGCATTCAAGAGAATCCGGAAGGTCTAACCTTGTCTGTGGTATTCTGAGTAGGATTCAATGACTGAATGGCTGTGACATGCTTCAAACCTGTAACCTACTGGGCGTTAGTGACAGACGCAAAAGAGTGATTCTATTCCGGTAGGGGAGGGAACCAAACCGGTGATTGGCAGTACTGTGACAGAGTGCGTGCATTAGCTTTCACTGCGCGGATGGGAGGTAGCTGCTGACAACAGTGAGACCCTACACGAGCTTGCCATGGAAAGGAGTAAGAAGGATTGGATGAAGGCAGTAGGAAAGCAGAGAGACGGAAGGGAAGGCATCTTCATACGCTTGTCTGAAGCTCTTACACCAATGATATACATAAGTATCACTATCCTTATCTTTATATTATTTTCGTTCATCATCACATACAATTGAGTTTGCCTGACTAAGATTTACAAGATGACCATAGCTTGCTTCAATGCTAACAATCTCCGTGGGATCGACCCTTACTCACGTAAGGTATTACTTGGACGACCCAGTGCACTTGCTGGTTAGTTGTGCGAAGTTGTGTAATGCCATGGAATTGAACCACCAAGTTTTTGGAGTTCATGACCAGGGATTATGAGAGTTGTGAAAAGTATTGTTCACAATTTCGCGCACCAAGTTTTTGGCGCCGTTGCCGGGGATTGTTCAAGTTTTGAGCAAGCTTTTGGTAACAATGCCGGGGATTGTTCAGTTTGGACAACTGACGGTTCATCTTGTTGCTTAGATTAGGTATTTATTTTTTTCGAAATTCTTGAAGATGAATTCTAGAGTTTCATGATGATTTGTTGAAATCTGGCTGGCTGAGAAGCCATGTCTAATCTGATTGGACCGAGGTTTCAACTTATCACCACAAGAGCTTGTTGATTTTCATCAATTTTGCTTTTGGAGCAGTGATCTGCTAAGACTTGGCTGACCTTTGGTCATGTCTAGTGTTTTGGACCGAAGCTTTCTTTGAAAGCTTGGCTGGCTGTGAAGCCATGTCTAATTCCTGGACCGGAGTCTTAGACTAGCATTGCACTGATTCCTAGAATTCTCATTAAGAATTTTGATACCTTTTCCCACTTAATTTTCGAAAAATACAAAAAAAAATTGTAAAACCATAAAATCCAAAAATATTTCTTGTTTGAGTCTAGAGTCTCATCTTAAGTTTGGTGTCAAATGCATGTTTTTGTTATATTTTTCGAATCCATGCATATATTTCTTGTTTTGATCTTTGAATTCTTTTGGCTTGAGTGTTTATGTGTCTCATATAGTGTCAGTAGTACACAAACTGCTAAGTTTGGTGCCTTGCATGCATTGTTATTTGATTCTTGTGCATTTTGATTATTAAAAAAAATCCAAAAATATTTTTAATTTGTGTCTTTTCAAGTCAATAATACAAAGAATTGAAGATTCAGAACATACTGCAGAGGAATTATACAGAAAAAGCTGAGCATTCAAAAATGCCCAGTGAAGAAGGCAGACTGGCGTTTAAACGCCAGCCAGGGTACCTGGTTGGGCGTTTAACGCCCAAAGAGGTAGCATTTTGGGCGTTAAACGCCAGAATGTATACCATTCTGGGCGTTTAACGCCAGGATGGTGCTAGGGGGAAGATTTTGTTTTCAAATCAATTTTTTTTCAAGTTTTCAAAGTTTTTCAAAACCAAATCTTTTTCAAATCATATCTTTTCAATCAAATGTTTTCAAAATCAATTTCTTTCCTTTTTCAAAGATACTTACTAACAATTAATGATTTGATTGAACATTTTTTGCCTTTTCTATTAAGGAAGGTTTTATGTTTGAATCATATCTTTTCTTGTTAGGCAAGTCATCAATTTTTTTTAAAATCATATCTTTTCAAATTGTTTTTAAATCATATCTTTTAAAAATTGTTTTCAAATCATATCTTCTCAATCACATCTTTTTAAAACCATAACTTTTCAATCAAATCTTTTTAATCACATCTTTTTCAAATTAGTTTTCAATCAAATCTTTTTAATTTCTAATTTCAAAATCTTTTTCAAAAATCACTTGATTTCTTTTTCACTTTGAATTTTCGAAAATTATCAATCAAATTTTCAAAATGTTTTCAAAATCTTTTAATTGAATTTTCGAAAATCCTCTTCCCTCCTTCTCACATCCTTCTATTTATGGAGTACCACTCCTTCTAAATGCACAATTCGAACCTTATCTAATTAAAGTTCGAATTCTCCTTCTCCTTCTTCTTTCTATTTCTCTTTTCCTCTGACACTTCAAGGAATCTCTATACTGTGACATAGAGGATTCCACATTTTCTTTTTCTCTTCTCTTTCATATGAGCAGAAGCAGAGACAAAGGCATTCTTGTTGAAGCTGATCCTGAACCTGAAAGGACTTTGAAGAGAAAGCTAAAGAGAAGCCAAAGCACAACTCTCTTTAGAGGACCTGACCGAATTCTTCAAGGAAGAAGAACCCATGGCAGCCGAAAACAACAACAATGCCAACAATGCAAGGAAGGTGCTGGGTGACTTCACTGCACCTACTCCTGATTTCTATGGGAGAAGCATCTCTATCCCTGCCATTGGAGCAAACAACTTTGAGCTTAAGCCTCAACTAGTTCCTCTAATGCAACAGAATTGCAAGTTCCATGGACTCCCAATGGAAGATCCTCATCAGTTCTTAGCTGAATTCTTGCAAATCTGTGACACAGTCAAGACTAATGGGGTTAACCCTGAGGTCTACAGGCTGATGCTATTCCCTTTTGCTGTAAGAGACAGAGCTAGAATATGGTTGGATTCTCAACCTAAAGAAAGCCTGGACTCTTGGGAAAAGCTAGTCAATGCCTTCTTGGCAAAGTTCTTTCCACCACAAAGATGGAGTAAGCTTAGAGTGGAAGTCCAAACCTTCAGACAAAAGGATGGAGAATCCCTCTATGAAGCTTGGGAAAGATACAAACAATTAATCAGAAGATGTCCTTCAGACATGCTTTCTGAATGGAGCATCATAGGTATTTTCTATGATGGTCTCTCTGAACTATCTAAGATGTCCTTGGATAGCTCTGCTGGAGGATCTCTTCATCTGAAGAAGACGCCTGCAGAAGCTCAAGAATTGATTGAAATGGTTGCAAATAACCAATTCATGTACACTTCTGAAAGGAATCCTGTGAACAATGGGACTAATCAGAAGAAAGGAGTTCTTGAGATTGATATTCTGAATGCCATATTGGCTCAGAATAAAATATTGACTCAACAAGTCAATTGGATTTCTCAAAGTCTGTCTGAAATGCAAAATGCACCAAGCAGTACTAAGGATGCTTCATCTGAGGAAGAAGCTTATGATCCTGAGAACCCTTCCATGGAAGAGGTGAATTACCTAGGAGAACCCTATGGAAACACCTATAATTCTTCATGGAGAAATCACCCAAATCTCTCATGGAAGAATCAAGAGAGACCTCAACAAGGTTTCAACAACAATAATGGTGGAAGAAACAGGTTTAGCAATGGCAAGCCTTTTCCATCATCTTCTCAGCAACAGACAGAGAGTTCTAAGCAGAATACTTCTGACTTAGCAACAATGGTCTCTGATTTAATAAAGACCACTCAAAGTTTCATGAATGAAACAAGGTCCTCCATCAGAAATTTGGAAGGACAAGTGGGTCAGCTGAGCAAGAAAGTTACTGAACTCCCTCCTAGTACTCTCCCAAGTAATACAGAAGAAAATCCAAAAGGAGAGTGCAAAGCCATAAACATGGCCGAATATGGAGAGGAAGGAAAGGAGGAGGACGCCACTGAGGAAGACCTCAGTGGGCGTGCACCAACCTCCTCTGAGTTCCCCAATGAGGAACCATGGGAATCTGAGGCTCAAATTGAGACCATAGAGATTCCATTGGACTTACTTCTGCCATTCATGAGCTCTGATGAGTATTCTTCCTCTGAAGAGGATGAGTATGTCACTGAAGAGCAAGTTGCTAAATACCTTGGAGCAATCTTGAAGCTAAATGACAAGTTACTTGGAAATGAGACTTGGGAGGATGAACCCCCTTTGCTCACCAAAGAACTGGATGACTTGTCTAGGCAGAAACTACCTCAAAAGAGGCAGGATCCTGGGAAGTTTTATATACCTTGTACCATAGGCACCATGACCTTCAAGAAGGCCTTGTGTGACTTAGGGTCAAGTGTAAACCTCATGCCCCTCTCTGTAATGGAGAAATTAGGGATCCTTGAGGTGCAAGCTGCAAGAATCTCATTAGAGATGGCAGACAATTCAAGAAAACAAGCTCATGGACTTGTAGAGAATGTTTTGGTAAAGATTGAAGACCATTACATCCCTACTGATTTCATAGTCCTAGAGACTGGGAAGTGCATGGATGAATCCATCATCCTTGGCAGACCCTTCCTAGCCACAGCAAAGGCTGTGATTGATGTTGATAGAGGAGAGTTGATCATTCAAGTGAATGAAGAATCCTTGGTGTTTAAGGCCCAAGGACATCCCTCTATCATCATGGAGAGGAAGCATGAAGAGTTTCTCTCAAAACAGAGCCAAGCAGAGCCCCCACAGTCAAACTCTAAGTTTGGTGTTGGGAGGCCACAACCAAACTCTAAGTTTGGTGTTGAACTCCCAAACTGGCACTAAAGCTATCTACTTGGTACTAAAGCTGGCGTTTAACTCCAAGGAGAGTCTCTACACGAAATTGCTTCATTGCTCAGCCTAAGCACACACCAAGTGGGCCCGGAAGTGGATTTTTATGTCATTTACTCATTTCTGTATACCTTAGGCTACTAGTTTTCTATAAGTAGGACCTTTTACTATTGTATAAAGGAGGCTTTTAATCAAGACTTTTGGTAGCTATCTTTGTTTTATGCTATCTTAGACTATTGGGAGGCTGGCCATTCGGCCATGCCTAGACCCTGTTCTTATGTATTTTCAACGGTGGAGTTTCTACACACCATAGATTAAGGTGTGGAGCTCTGCTGTACCTCGAGTATTAATGCAATTACTATTGTTCTTCCATTCAATTCCGCTTGTTCTTTATCCAAGATATCACTTGTTCTTCAACATGATGAAGGTGATGATTGACGCCCATCACCATTCTCACTCATGAACAAGGTGACTGACAACCATTCTTGTTCTACAAGCATCTGAGGCTTAGTGAATATCTCTTGGATTCCTGATTGCACGATGCATGGTTGATCGCCTGACAACCGAGTGCTCGCCTGACAAACGAGCCAACCATTCCGTGAGATCAGAATCTTCGTGGTATAGGCAGGACTTGATGGCAGCATTCAAGAGAATCCGGAAGGTCTAACCTTGTCTGTGGTATTCTGAATAGGATTCAATGACTGAATGGTTGTGACATGCTTCAAACCTGTAACCTACTGGCGTTAGTGACAGACGCAAAAGAGTGATTCTATTCCGGTAGGGGAGGGAACCAAACCGGTGATTGGCAGTACTGTGACAGAGTGCGTGCATTAGCTTTCACTGCGCGGATGGGAGGTAGCTGCTGACAACAGTGAGACCCTACACGAGCTTGCCATGGAAAGGAGTAAGAAGGATTGGATGAAGGCAGTAGGAAAAGAGAGATGGAAGGGAAGGCATCTTCATACGCTTGTCTGAAGCTCTTACACTAATGATATACATAAGTATCACTATCCTTATCTTTATATTATTTTCGTTCATCATCACATACAATTGAGTTTGCCTGACTAAGATTTACAAGATGACCATAGCTTGCTTCAATGCTAACATCTCCGTGGGATCGACCCTTACTCACGTAAGGTATTACTTGGACGACCCAGTGCACTTGCTGGTTAGTTGTGCGAAGTTGTGTAATGCCATGGAATTGAACCACCAAGTTTTTGGAGTTCATGACCAGGGATTATGAGAGTTGTGAAAAGTTGTTCACAATTTCGCGCACCAGCCAGCCATTTGAAATCATGTGCGATGCTTCCAACCATGCAGTAGGAGCTGCACTGGCTCAGCGTGAAGGTAAGGATCCTTTTGTTATTGCTTATGCGTCTAAAACTTTAGACGCTGCCCAGTCCAATTATACTACTACTGAGAAAGAGCTTCTTGCTATTGTTTTTGCTCTGGATAAATTCCGAGCTTATCTACTTGGTACTAGAGTAGTAGTGTATTCGGACCATGTAGCTTTGAAGTATCTATTAGCTAAAAAGGAGTCCAAACCAAGGCTCATACATTGGATATTGCTTTTACAAGAATTTTATTTAGAAATAAAGGATAGGAGTGGTAATCAGAATCTAGTGGCAGACCACTTGAGTCGCCTTGAGCACATTAAGGATGATTCTACTCCTATAGATGATAATTTTCCATTTGATAACCTGCAAGCAGTATCTGAGGTAGCACTTTGGTATGCACCTATAGCTAATTATCTAGTTAGCCGCACATTTCCTCCACATTTTTCTAAGCATCAAAGGGACAGGCTGAAAAGCGAGTCTAAATATTATATATGGGATGACCCATATTTATGGAGATGTGGTGCTGATCAGGTAATTAGACGTTGTGTACCTCAATCAGAATTCCAGTCTATTTTGGAGGCCTGTCACTCATCTGAGAGTGGAGGACATTTTGGCCCTCAAAGAATAGCTAGAAAAATCTTAGACTGTGGATTCTGGTGGCTTACTCTTTTTAGAGACGCTGCTGAGTTTTGTAGATCATGTCTTCCATGCCAAAAATTTGGTAATATATCCAGGAGGGATGAGATGCCTCAACAATTTATGCTTTTCTGTGAAATTTTTGATGTTTGGGGCATTGACTTCATGGGTCCGTTCCCAAATTCTAATGGTCAATTTTACATATTGTTAGCTGTGGATTATGTTTCCAAGTGGGTGGTAGCAGTTCCCACCCGCACTGATGATGCTAACACTGTTGTTTCCTTTGTGAGAAACCATATTATTTGCCGCTTTGGATCACCACGAGCAATCGTGAGCGATCAAGGCACCCATTTCTGTAACAGGAGACTAACAGGATTGATGAAGAAGCATAGGATAATTCATAAGGTTGCTACAACATACCATCCTCAGACTAATGGGCAAGCCGAGGTGTCAAACAGAGAGATAAAGCGTATCTTGCAGAAGATAGTCAAACTTCATAGGAAAGACTGGAGCACCAGGCTGCAAGATGCACTATAGGCATACAGGATAGCATACAAAAAACCCATTGGAATGAGCCCTTTCCGCTTAGTTTATGGAAAAGCTTGTCATCTCCCAGTTGAAGTAGAGCACAGAGCCTTTTGGGCAGTCAAGGAGTGCAACATGGGAATTGAGCAAGCTGGAGCTGAAAGGAAGTTACAACTGCAAGAACTGGAGATCCTTCGCCTAGAAGCTTATGAGAACTCAAGAATATACAAGGAAAAGATGAAGGTTGTACATGATCAGCACATTAGGAGGAAAGAGTTCCAACCTGGGGATTTAGTCCTCCTCTACAAATCTTGACTAAGACTCATGCCAGGCAAGTTGAGATCGAGATGGGAAGTCCATACAGAGTAGAGAAGGCCGAACCATACGGAGTTTATCACCTAAGCCACCCTTCACACTCTGAACTTATCAAAGTTAATGGACAACGTCTGAAGCTGTACCATGGAGAGAAGCTGCAGAAAAATAAGGAGCTTGAGATCTTCCTCTTGGAAGATCCCCACAGGCCAGAAGATTGAGCTACTGGAGCGTCCAACTTACGGATGTTAAAGCAAAGTGCTAGGTGGGAGACAACCCACCATGGTATGATCGTTCTTTTCTTTCTCTCTTTAGTTTTTCCTAGTCAATAACTCTTCTCTTTATTAGCACCTTTATGCATCTGCATTCGCATTTTATATAAAAAAGAGCTGCGCAACGCGACTGCATCAGCGACGCGTCCGCGTCGCAAGAAGAGGTGAGAAAATAAAAAAGCGTACAGAGAGTCACGCCGGAGCGTGGCTGGAGGCGTGCCAATGGCACAAATCATCCCACGCGACCGCGTCACTGATACGTCCGCGTCACATGGGATTCCCGGCCTTCCACGCAATCGCATGCCCCACGTGGCCGCGTGCCCTGGATTTCGACGTAAAAGGGTGCACAACCAATTATTGTGCTGGAGTGGTGCTGGATTGGTGCTGAACGCACAATTCTACCCACACGGCCGCGTAACCCACGCGACCGCGTCACATTCCTCTAAAAGCCCACTCACGCGATCGCATGCCCCATGCGATCGCGTCACCCTAATTTTGGCAAATTTATCAATTTGAACAGAGAGTTGTGCCGCGAGGCTGTACTCACGCCAGAAGCACAATATGGGTCACGCGACCACGTGACTGACACGACCGCGTCACCTACCTTACAGCGCAATCATGCGAACGCGTGCTCCACGCGGCCGCGTCGCTTGCGCCGCACAGTGGTGCGCGAAATTGTGATCACTACAACTTCACACAACTAACCAGCAAGTGCACTGGGTCGTCCAAGTAATACCTTACGCGAGTAAGGGTCGATCCCACGGAGATTGTTGGTATGAAGCAAGCTATGGTCACCTTGTAAATCTCAGTCAGGCAGACTCAATTAGACATGGTGATGAACGCATAAACATAAAGGTAAAGATAGAGATACTTATGTAATTCATTGGTAGGAACTTCAGATAAGCGCATGAAGATGCCTTCCCTTCCGTCTCTCTGCTTTCCTACTGTCTTCATCCAATCCTTCTTACTCCTTTCCATGGCAAGCTTATGCAAGGGTTTCACCGTTGTCAGTGGCTACCTCCCATCTCATTGGAAATGTTCAACGCACCCTGTCACGGCACGGCTATCCATCTGTCGGTTCTCAATCAGGCCGGAATAGAATCCAGTGATTCTTTTGCGTCTGTCACTAACGCCCCGCCCTCAGGAGTTTGAAGCACGTCACAGTCATTCAATCATTGAATCCTACTCAGAATACCACAGACAAGGTTAGACCTTCCGGATTCTCTTGAATGCCGCCATCAGTTCTCGCCTATACCACGAAGATTCCGGTTAAAGAATCCAAGAGATATTCACTGAGCCTCGTATGCTTGTAGAACAAGAGTGGTTGTCAGTCACTTTGTTCATGAGTGAGAATGATGATGAGTGTCAATCATCACCTTCATCAAGTTGAAGAACAAGTGATATCTTGGACAAAGAACAAGCGGGATTGAATAGAAGAACAATAGTAATTGCATTAATACTCGAGGTACAGCAGAGCTCCACACCTTAATCTATGGTGTGTAGAAACTCCACCGTTGAAAATACATAAGAACAAAAGTGATCATTGGTTTCGGCCCCAGAGAGGGAACCAGAAGAACCAAGATGAAAATACAATAGTAAAAGGTCCTATATATAGAAAACTAGTAGCCTAGGGTGTACAGAGATGAGTAAATGACATAAAAATCCACTTCCGGGCCCACTTGGTGTGTGCTTGGGCTGAGCAATGAAGCATTTTCGTGTAGAGACTCTTCTTGGAGTTAAACGCCAGCTTTTATGCCAGTTTGGGCGTTTAACTCCCATTTTGGTGCCAGTTCCGGCGTTTAACGCTGGAATTTCTGTAGGTGACTTTGAACGCCGATTTGGGCCATCAAATCTTGGGCAAAGTATGGACTATCATATATTGCTGGAAAGCCCAGGATGTCTACCTTCTAACGCCGTTGAGAGCGCGCCAATTGGGCTTCTGTAGCTCCAGAAAATCCACTTCGAGTGCAGGGAGGTCAGAATCCAACAGCATCTGCAGTCCTTTTCAGTCTCTGGATCAGATTTTTGCTCAGGTCCCTCAATTTCAGCCAGAAAATACCTGAAATCACAGAAAAACACACAAACTCATAGTAAAGTCCAGAAAAGTGATTTTTAACTAAAAACTAATAAAAATATACTAAAAACTAACTAGATCATACCAAAAACATACTAAAAACAATGCCAAAAAGCGTACAAATTATCCGCTCATCACAACACCAAACTTAAATTGTTGCTTGTCCCCAAGCAACTGAAAATCAAATAAGATAAAAAGAAGAGAATATACTATAGACTCCAAATTATCAATGAAACATAGCTCCAAATTAGATGAGCGGGACTAGTAGCTTTTTGCCTCCGAACAGTTTTGGCATCTCACTTTATCCTTTGAAATTCAGAATGATTGGCTTCTTTAGGAACTCAGAATCCAGATAGTGTTATTGATTCTCCTAGTTAAGTATGATGATTCTTGAACACAGCTACTTATTGAGTCTTGGCCGTGGCCCAAAGCACTCTGTCTTCCAGTATTACCACCGGATACATACATGCCACAGACACATAATTGGGTGAACCTTTTCAGATTGTGACTCAGCTTTGCTAAAGTCCCCAATTAGAGGTGTCCAGGGTTCTTAAGCACACTCTTTTTGCCTTGGATCACAACTTTATTTCTTTCTTTTTTTTCTTTTTCTTTCTCCCCTTTTTTTTTTCGTTTTTCTCCTTCTTTTTTTTTTTTGTATTCACTGCTTTTTCTTGCTTCAAGAATCATTTTTATGATTTTTCAGATCCTCAGTAACATGTCTCCTTTTTCATCATTCTTTCAAGAGCCAACAATTTTAACATTCATGAACAACAAATTCAAAAGACATATGCACTGTTTAAGCATACATTCAGAAAACAAAAAGTATTGTCACCACATCAATCTAATTAAGCTAGTTTTAAAGATGAATTCGAAATCCTGTACTTCTTGTTCTTTTGTGATAAAAACAGTTTTCATTTAAGAGAGGTGATGGATTCATAGGACATTCATAACTTTAAGGCATAGACACTAAGACACTAATGATCACAAGACACAAACATAGATAAACATAAACATAAAAATTCAAAAAACAAGAAAATAAAGAACAAGGAGATTAAAGAACGGGTCCACCTCAGTGATGGCGGCTTGTTCTTCCTCTTGAAGGTCTTATGGAGTGCTTGATCTCCTCAATGTCTCTTCCTTGTCTTTGTTGCTCATCTCTCATGATTCTTTGATCTTCTCTAATTTCATGGAGGAGGATGGCATGTTCTTGGTGCTCCACCCTTAGTTGTCCCATGTTGGAACTCAACTCTCCTAGGGAGGTGTTTAGTTGCTCCCAATAGTCTTGTGGAGGAAAGTGCATCCCTTGAGGTATCTCAGGGATCTCATGATGAGAGGGGTCTCTTGTTTGCTCCATCTTTTTCTTAGTGATGGGCTTGAGGTCATGCCTTCTCAGTTGAACCGGCTTTGGATGCCATAAATGGTTATGGAAAAACAAAAAGCAATGCTTTTACCACACCAAACTTAAAAGGTTTGCTCGTCCTCGAGCAAAAGAAGAAAGAAGAGAGTAGAAGTAGAAGGAATGAGGAAGAAGGGAATGGCTTTGTGTTCGGCCAAAGAGAGGGGGAGAAGTGGATTTTAAGTTGTGTGAAGATGAAGGGGTGAAGAAGGGTTTATACAGGGGTGTTGAGGTGATTGGTGAATGGGTGAAGAAGAAAGAGGGTGGTGGGGTTGGTGGGGATCCTGTGGGGTCCACAGATCCTAAGGTGTCAAGGAAAAGTCATCCCTGCACCATATGGCAATCAAAATCACGTTTTGTGCCAAATCTGGCGTTAAACGCCGGGCTAGTGCCCATTCCTGGCGTTTAACGCCAGGTTCTTGCCCTTTTCTGGCGTTTAACGCCAGTCTGGTGCCCCTTTCTGGCGTTAAACGCCCAGAATGGTGCCAGACTGGGCGTTAAACGCCCAACTGCTAGCCTCACTGGCGTTTAAACGCCAGTGAATTCTTCCTCCAGGGTGTGCTGTTTTTCTTCCTGTTTTTCATTTTGTTTTTGCTTTTTCAATGGATTTTGTGACTTCTTATGATCATCAACCTACAAAAAACATAACATAAAATAACAAAGAGAAATATATAAAATATAATCATTGGGTTGCTGATGAGCGGATATTTTGTACGCTTTTTGGGGGTAATTTCATGTAGATTTTAGCATGTTTCAGTTAGTTTTTAGTAAAATAATATTAGTTTTTAGGCAAAAATCATATTTCTGGACTTTACTATGAGTGTGTGTATTCTTCTGTGATTTCAGGTATTTTCTGGCTGAAATTGAGGGAGTTGAGCAAAAATCTGACTTAGGCTGAAAAAGGACTGCTGATGCTGTTGGATCCTGACCTCCCTGCACTCGAAATGGATTTTCTGGAGCTACAGGAGTCCAATTGGCGCGCTCTCAACCGCGTTGGAAAGTAGACATCCAGGGCTTTCCAGCAATATATAATAGTCCATACTTTGCGCAAGGATAGACGACGTAACTTGGCGTTGAACGCCAAGTACATGCTGCTGTCTGGAGTTAAACGCCAGAAAAACGTCATGATCCGGAGTTGAACGCCCAAAACACGTCAAAACCTGGAGTTTGACGCCAAGAAAGGCCTCCACACGTGGAAAGCATTAGTCTCAGCCCCAGCACACACCAAGTGGGCCCCAGAAGTGGATTTCTGCACCAATTATCTCAGTTTATTCAATTTCTGTAAACCTAGGTTACTAGTTTACTATTTAAACAACTTTTACAGACTTATCTGGGACCTCATGCTATTTTCAGATCTGAATTACATACTTTGTGACGGCATGAGTCTCTAAACTCCATTGTTGGGGGTGAGGAGCTCTGCAGCGTCTCGATGATTTAATACAATTCCTTTGTTTTCCATTCAAACACGCTTGTTCTTATCTAAGATGTTTATTCGCGCCTAACTGTGGAGAAGGTGATGATCCGTGACACTCATCACCTTCCTCAACCCATGAACGTGTGCCGGACAACCACCTCCGTTCTACATCAGATTGAATGAATATCTCTTAGATTCCCCAACAGAATCTTCGTGGTATAAGCTGGATTGATGGCGGCATTCATGAGAATCCGGAAAGTCTAAACCTTGTCTGTGGTATTCCGAGTAGGATTCCGGGATTGAATGACTGTGACGTGCTTCAAACTTTAACCTGCTGGGCGTTAGTGACAGACGCAAAAGAGGGATTCTATTCCAGTAGGAGCGGGAACCAACCGGTGATTGGCCGTACTGTGACAGAGTGCGTGCATAGCTTTCACTGCGAGGATGGGAAGTAGCCATTGACAACGGTGACACCCTACATAGAGCTTGCCATGGAAGGGACCAGGCGTGTGAGAAGAGGACTTCAAGGAAGAGTTGAAGTCAAAGGACAAAGCATCTCCAAAACTCCAACATATTCCCCAGTACTGCAATTCAAAGTAACATTGTTCCCTCTTTTATTTTTATAATGAAATCTAGTAATTTCACTTTTAATCCAAATAATCCTTGTTGACATCCTAACTAAGATTAATAAAATAACATTGATTGCTTCAAACCAATAATCTCTGTGGATTCGACCCTTACTCACGTAAGGTATTACTTGGACGACCCAGTACACTTGCTGGTCAGTTGAACGGAGTTGTGTACATACTAAAGCTCAAAAGATAGAAATCACAATTTCGTCCACCAAGTTTTTGGCGCCGTTGCCGGGGATTATTGAGTTTGGACAATTGAAGGCTTATTTTATTTCTTAGATTAGGAATAATTTATTTTATTTTATTTTTATTGTTATAGAGTCATTAAATCTTGATAGGATAGTTATTTTCAAAAAAATTCCTTTTCAAAATATTATTTTTCTTAATTAATTGTTAAATTTTCGTGAGTTTAGTGTCTTGTTCTAAGTTTGGTGTCAATTGCATATCTCATATTTTCTTTTAAAATTTTCGACTTGTGTTCTTTGTTCTTCATTGATCTTCAAGTTGTTCTTGCTTATTTTCTTGTTTGATCTTGAGTTTTTCTTGTTCTGTGTCTTTTCGTTTTTCTTGTGCTTTTTCAAACATTAGTTTTCAAAAATTTAGTTTATCCATAAAAATAATACATCTTTAAATACATTACATTTTTAATTCAGTTGGTTAGTT